>NC_133450.1:111436918-112785418 GCF_048565385.1 Saimiri boliviensis | reverse complement strand
AAAGGACGGAGACCAAACTGTTCCTTGAGGTCTAGTATTTAAGAACTGGAACTTGAAAGTCCTCCTTCCACCAACCCCACCTCTCCCCCATCATTCCCTTTCTCCCTAAGTACTACTGCTGTTGCATGACAACCCTGAATATGTTCTGTCAACACAAATCTGCCTTTGATGTATAAACAGGGCATTACAGAATGGTACACCCAGTCTATTTCTGTTCGGTATTATTCACTTGTTCTTCATTTATAAATATCATCTTCCCCATTCTGCTGCTGAATGCCACACGTCCATCCAGTCTGAGAAAGTGAGAGAGGGACTCATGCCAAGAACAAGCCAGCAAAGCTCTTTCACTGGATGTAGACTGTAGCCCTGCTGTCTTCCCTCCAGCGAGCCTGCCAGCATGCTTTATCCTTTTTATATGGCCGTTGCTTCCTTCTTCTGTGTCATCCAAGATACTGTTCACTTAGTCTGGCAGTCTTTCTGCTTTTCATTAAGCCTCAAAATCTCCTCTGTTTTACTTGGCATCACAAGCTGTGCCCTATATATGTATTTCTGACTTGGCAGGATAGTTCAGGGGTCTGGTAGTTTTTATTTACCTTCACTATTAAATGAACCTCTGGGATGTTGCCTTTCCAGGAGCTTTTTGGTAACCAACACTTCTCTCAGAAGTATAAGATCATCCTCTGCACTCTGCTCTGTCATCAAAGGGCTGCTGGGCAGAGATACCCCTTCATGAGAGGTGGTCTTGGTGAGAGGTGTGGAGTCAAGTCTTTTAGGTTGCTTGCCCACATCACTCTACCTCTGGCCTCTGATTCTCAACTTTGTACCTCTGTGGCTCCTCTTGTTAATGCAGTGTTGACTGATCAAAAAATAGCAACACGCCTACAGGTTTGCTTAGTTTGGGGACACTGTTACCACCAGAATGGCTGCTCTGACAATATGCCTGGGAACTTTCTCATAGCTTTTTTTCACAAGGAGGCTGGGCACCCTGTAAAGCCTCATGCATTCACACCTTTGCAGCATGGTTTGTGCCTCAGTGTTATGTGCACTGGAATGTTTTTCACTTCACATTTCCAAGTAGAAAAAGTGTTACGAGCCAGGCATGGTGGCTCACACCTGTAATCCCAACACTTTGGGAGGCCGAGGAGGGCATTTCACAGGACAGGAGTTCAAGATCAGCCTGGCCAAAATGGTGAAACTCCGTCTCTACTAAAAATACAAAAACTAGCTGGGCGTGGTGGCAGGTGCCTGTAATCCAAGCTACTCAGGAGGCTGAAGGAGGAGAATCACTTGAACCTGGGAGGCGGAGGTTGCAGTGAGCCGAGACTGCGCCATTGCATAATACCCTGGGTGACAAAGCAAGACTCCGTTTCAAAAAATAAAAATAAAAAAAAGAATGATTAGTGTTACAGAAGTGCCTAAGTTATCTTAGTCCAAAGTATTTAAAGATTGTTTCCTCAGTGTCTTGAGGTTTTGTACAAAATTCTTTCTTTTTTTTTTTTTTTTTTTTTTAAGACAGAGTCTCACTCTGTCACTTAGGCTGGAGTGTAGTGGCACCATCTCAGCTCACTGCAACCTCTGCCTCCTGGTTCCAGCAATTCTCCCACTTCAGCCTCCCAAGTAGCTGGGATTACAAATGTGCACCACTACACCCAGCTAATTTTTGTATTTTTAGTAGAGAGGGGATTTCACCATGTTGGCCACTTTGGTCTTGAACTCCTGACCTCAGGTGATCTTCGTGCCTCAGCTTCCCAAAGTGCTGTACAGGCGTGAGCCACCACACTCAGCCACAAAATTCTTTATGAATTTCACACTGTGCAGATATTAATGATGGAAGCCATAGTCAGCTCCTAATACAACTCCAAAGAATTGACCATTGTATCATTAGCTGCCTGGTTACATTAGCTTCCTAGCTCCTTGTAAAGACCACCACTAATCCCTTAAAAACAAGAGGTCTGGCAGTGGTAGCACAACCTAAGGTGGCATTACAGGTCTTTGAGCAGGCCACAGCAACTTTTCTGCCAAAGTCAGCTTAGTTTAGACTTGATTGATTCAGACTATTGCCATCCTAATGTATGTCTCTATGAGTCTGTTTATCTGTACATCTGCCCTTGGCTGACTCTGACTCATTGCTTGCTTGCTTGCTTGTTTCCTTGCTTTGGAAAACTATTGAAGATATGTACATAAGTCTTTAGGAAGGGATTGCTAAAAAATACCACTGCAAAGTGATGGAAAAGGGTGGAGAACAGGGAAGTAGCCAGGCTGGATGGCTCAAAATATAAATTAATGAAGAATTCTTTATGAAGTATCAGTCAGACTTTGTGATCAAGTGATGCATTATAGGAATTATGTAAAAGGAAAGAATGTCCAATACTGACCTATTAGAGAGGTACTTCACAGGCTCCTTGATTTGCATATTTAAAGTTCCTAAGGTTATAGCTTTTCCCCCCTTTTGGCTGTGTAGTAAACTGTTTTAATCCACAGTTGTGCCTTATTGTTCCATTAAAATTGTATCTTTGATCCATCAATAAATACTTGTGGTTGAAACAAAATAACTTGGTTGATTTTGTCCATTTTACAAGAATTTTATGTAACTTAGTCCCTTCTTCAAGTTTGAAATCACAGTGTCTCCCTTACTCAAGTTTGTACTGTCAGCTGCAGTCTACTTCGCTGCTGCCTGGACATATGAAGTGGAAACATTCTTCAACGGGCCAGCACTCTCAGCCTCTAGACACGGTTTTGTCAGCCATGGCCACTTCCCATTCATTCCAGGTAAGATGCAATTTCTATTCTTGACTCCCTGATTCTTTAAAGATAGAAAAAGCCTAAAAATGCAGTATCTGTCTATTCCTTGTTACTAAGTTGCCCACCTCTTCCTTCATGTGCAGCCTCAATGGTGACATACTCTGCCTTTACGGGGCTTTTCCCATTTTCACTTCTTTTTTGAGACTGAGTCTTACTTTGTTGCCCAAGCTGGAGGGCAGTTGTATGATCTCAGCTCATTAGAACCTTCATCTCCTAGGTTCAAGCGATTCTCCTGCCTCAGCCTCCCAAGTCGATGGGATTATAGGTGTGTGCCACCACACCCAGCTAATTTTTAGTTTTGTTTTGTTTTCTTTGAGGAGTCTCACTTTGTTGCCCAGGCTGGAGTGCAATGGCATGGTCTTGGCTCAGTGCAACCTCTGCCTGCTGGGTTCAAGCAATTCTCCTGTCTCAGCCTCCCACGTAGCTGGGATTACAGGTACCCACCACCATGCTCGGCTAATTCTTGTATTTTTAGTAGAGATGGGGTTTCACCATGTTGGCCAGGTTGGTCTTGAACTCCTGACCTCAGGCAACATGCCCGCCTCAGCCTCCCAAAGTGCTGGGATTACAGGTGTGAACCACTGCACCCGGCCACGGCCTATTTTTTCTAATTTTATCTGTTATAAAATATTGAAGTAATGAATCTCTGCATATAACTTTTTACTTTGAAAAATTTTACAAGGGTGGAATTACTAGGTCAAAGTTCAAACATATACTTACATGGTTTGCTACGTTTATTATGCTCCTTTATCTTTGGTGTTCTATTTAGGATATCTTTATCATCACTTGTTTTTCCAAATTTATTTTAGAATCATTTTGTCAATTGCATTTAAAACGTTATTAGGCTCATGCCTCTAATCCCAGCACTTATGGTGGCTGAGGTGGACAGATCACTTGAGGCCAGGAGTTCAAGACCAGCTTATCCAATATGGTGAAACCCCTTCTCTACCAAAAATGCAAAAATTAGCTGGGTGTCATGGTTGGCGTCTGTAATCTCTGCTGCTCCAGAGGCTGAGGCAGGAGAATCGCCTGAACCCGGGAGGCAGGGGTTGCAGTGAGCCGAGACTGTGCCACTGTATTCCAGCCTAGGCAACAAAGCAAGGCTATCTCAAAACACACACACACACACACACACACACACACACACACACACACACACACAAACACACACACACATTATTAGAATAGATTGTGTTAATTGGGATTTGGAACAAGTATTAATGCAGAGATGCCCTAAAAGAGGACTGACCTTGCTCTTTCATCGGGGTCGCCAACATGCCATTCCAGATTGAGGAAGACCCAGAAACTTCAGGGCCACATTTGCCATGGCTGCACCTGGAAGCACTGGAAGCACCCCGGAGGCTGTGGTAATGCTGGTGATATGCATCACCACAGGACCAACTTCAACAAATACCGCCCAGGTTCCTTTGGTAAAGTTGGTATGAGGCATTACTGCTTAACAGAGGAACCAGACTTCTGCCCAACTGTCAACATTGACAAATTTTGGACTTTGGTCAGGGAGCAGACACGGGTGAATGCTGCTAAAAACAAGACTGGGGCTGCTCTCATCACTGATGTGGTGCCATCTGGCTATACAAAGTTCTAGGAAAGGGAAACCTTACAAAGCAGCTTGTCATCTGAAGGCTAAATTCTTGAAAAGAAGAGCTGAGAAGGTTAAGGGTGTGAGGGGAGGGGGGACTGTGTCCTGGGGGTTTGAGGCCGTAAATGCTAACTACTTAAAAAAAAAAAGAGGACTTCGTTTAAATTTTCTTATACTACAAACTAGGTGTGGCCACCGCCACCTGGCCAGGAATCTATATTGCTACGAATCGACCAGGTGACAGCCCTCTTGGTGTCTGGGAAGCACAGTGGACCTACACCGCCTACACCAGGCCCCGCTTGTCATAACACGGATGAGGAGCCACCCCATATATGTACCATCCCTGCCCCTCTTGGAAATGTTGCAGAAGAAAGGATGTCCTACAGTTTGGTGTAGCAAACAACAAAATTGCCAGTCATAACAGGTTACCTCTATGTAGAAGGGCCCTCAGAAAAGTGACGAATCCTCTCCTGTATTGATCAAAGCTGTAAACAGCAGGACATTTTGGTCCTTTAAGAGTCTAAATGAGTCACACTCAGAGATAAACTGGAACCATTAAATTTTTTGCCTAGGTGTTGTGCTATCCCAGAATTAAAAGCCCGTGGGGTTGGACGCGGTGGCTCACGCCTGTAATCTCAGCACTTATCACCTGAGGTCAGGAGTTGGCGACCAGCCTGACCACAGTGGTGAAACGCCGTCTCTACTAAAAATATGAAAAATTAGCCAGACGTGATGACCTGCGCCTGTAATCCACATACTGAGGAGGCTGAGGCAGGAGACTCATTTAAACCTCATCATTTAAACCCGGGAGGTGTAGGTTGCAGTGAGTCAAGATAACGCCACTGCACTCCACCCTGTGCCACAGAGCAAGGCTGTCTCCCAAAAAAAAAAAAGCCCTCGGGCCTGAAACTAAAATTACTAGTCCTACAGTTTAACCTAACAGTGGATTAAAATAGTCACGTGGCGTGGCCACACTATCTTACCAAGTGGCACAGCCTTTAAGCGGAAATTTTATAGTCTTACTAAATGAATTACAAAAGCATTTTTCCCTGCTATATCAATTCCGGGACACAATCCGACAGAAAAGGGATGGAAGGAGTGTGGCGAGTGCTATTGATTGACGTGCATTCCAACCAACCTACAACGCATGAAAAGCGCGCGCGCGCGCGAGCAAGCCTGTGTCCAATTACTACTCAGCGGCAGTGGCGGGGGCGGGGCTTGTGGAAACGGCCCGCCGCAGGGTTGGCGGTCTTGAGAAGCAGCGAATATGGCGGAGTGAGGCGTTCCGCTGTGAACTGGCCTCTGGGCCGGGGGCAGGCCAGTCCGGCCAGCCCCCGGGAGGCCGAGTGCATCTGTTGGACCGTGCGAGGTGAGCCGAGAAGGCCAGTGACTTGGGGGACGAGCAGGTGGCGAGGAGGTGGCGTGGCCTAGCCGTATGCCGGTGACAGAATCTCACAGGAATCTGCGAGCTGCGGGCAGCCGGCCTCAGCCTCTGCCGGGCGGGGATTTCAACCTCAGGGACCCCAGGGCGGCCCGCACCCGCCTTTTGGGTGTGTCGCACGGCCCACACTCTCCTCAGCCCCCCTGGGTTCTTCCCAGTGCCGTGCGTTTAGCCGCCTTTGTGTTTTCTGCTTGCACCCACGCGGGGCTATACCTGGTAGTCGCTGCATCCACCATCGATTTATTTTTCGAAGAATATCTTTGTTTTATTAATTTACTTACACTCCTCCCTCAAGACTTTGTGCCCCTTCTGTTGTCCTTGGCTGCGATATCATTTGAGGCCTGTTGTGGCGCTGAATATTTTGTGTCCCTAGCTCGTTGACCTTGAGACTTGTAAGAGGTTCCCCTTGGGAATTGCATTCGAGTGTGTGTATCGCGGACATCTTCGTGCAACTTTTACTAAATCCATTCGCTCCCACTCCCACCTCCCAAACTTTTACGATCTGAGTAAGCAGTTCTGGCACTGATGTGATAACGTTCTAATGGCGCGTTAATTTCCGCTGACGCCAGGCTCTTGACCGTTTTTGGCTTCTGTGTACACTATTGTTCTTACAGAGACAAAATGAAAATCGTTTGGGGAAATGTTATTGGAACATACTTTGTGTAAAGTGTGGGGTAGCACAGTGTCAACACTGTGAGGCATTTGGTATTTGGTTCTCCTTTGACTTCACGGGGTGTCTTTTTGTAATTTGGATTGTTGTAACCCCTCATCCGGTCTATCAGTTAAATTCTAGGAAAATTCCTGTTTAAAACCGGGCACATTAGTTCAGTTCCGTTCCGATGGACACACCATTAGACAAATGAATGTTTTGGGTATGCTCTTCGCTGGCCCTGGATTTACTGGAATTGAAAATAATAAATAAAGGAGGACTTCTATATGAGATCTTTTTTGTCAGTTTATTTTTTGTGGGTTTTTTTTTTTTTTTTTTTTGGTCTCATCCAGGAGAAGAAAAAAAAAGAGATCGGCCAGAGGAAAGGAACTGAACATTCTTCCTCCCTGCCTTACTGAGGGGAGTGGTCACCTACACTAAAGCAAAGGTCTAAATAGAGGTCCATAATCTACTGGAAATTTTATGCACAATTACAAATTTTTGTGGGAAGAAGAAGGTCCATAGCTTCAGATTCTCAAAAAGGACAGTGTTCCAGAAAAACTTGAGAATCAGTGCTTCAAGACTTGACGTCTTTTTAAAAAATAATGCCAGTGCAGGTAGAGAGTAACTGCTTTCTTATTGTTCCTTTTGAATAGTTTATGATATTAGTTGTTTTTTTTTTTTTTTAACAATAGCTTGTTTAATTTTGTATACTAAAATTACTAGCAACAGTGAGGGATATATGCTTAACGTTCTTTTTTTTTTTTTCCAAATTCCTTATCACAGGAAGAATATTTTCCTTGACATTTGGGTGCTTTTATATTCATCTCACAAACAAAATTCTGAACTCAGGACTTGGCAAGTAAGTAATTGTAGGCTAATCATTCCAAATGCTGTTTAAGCAGCTTGAAAACTGATACATAGAAGTGAAACGATAAGCCCTGACCTTCAGCAGAATATGAACGTGAAAAATGACTGTAAGTTGTTGAAATTTAAGTTCAATCTTTTATTTTTCAACAGCAGACATGTATTAAGTAAAAAGGAATAGTCTTGATTATTGGTCCAAACTACCAGCAATTTTTACTGTCTAAAGAAAAAAGACTTGTGTTTCATTAGATTGAAGGAAATCAAATGATAAAAAATAGGCCGGGTGTGGTGGCTCACACCTGTTATACCAGCATTTGGGGAGGCTGAGGTGGGCAGATCAGCTGAGGTCAGGAGTTTGAGACCAGCCTGACCAACATGGGGAAACCTCATCTCTACTAAAAATACGAAAATTAAGCAGGTCTGGTGGCCCATGCCTAAACCCTAGCTACTTGGGAGGCTGAAGCAGGGAAATTGCTTGAACCCCGGAGGCAGAGGTTACAGTGAGCCAAGATCGTGAAACTGCACTGCATCCTGGGCAACAGAGAGTTGAGAGAGAGAGAGAGAGAGAGAGAGAGAGACTCTGTCTTGAACAAAAATATCAATTAAAAAAAAAAAATGTAGGCAGGGCGCAGTAATCTCAGCACTTTGGGAGCCTGAGTGGGCGGATCACTTGAGGTCAGGAGTTCAAGACTAGCCTGGCCAACATGGTGAAACCCTGTCTTTACTAAAAAAAAAAAAAAATAGAAAAATTAGCCAGATGTGATAAGTCGCACTGTAATTCCAGTTACTTGGGAGACTGAGACAGGAGAATTACTTGAACCCAGGCGTTCAAAGCGGAGGTTGCAATCATTTGAGATCATGCCACTGCACTCCAGCCTGGGCGACAGAGTGAGATTCTGTCTCAAAAAAAATAAAATATTACTAGGTGGTTTTATTTAAATAAATTTTGTGTATGTTTCAGGTATACAGCATGTTATGGGATACATACAGATAGTAAAAAGGTTTCTACAGTGAAGTAAATTAGCATCCATTATGTCACATAGTTTTTTTCTTTTTGAGATGGAGTCTTGCTCTGTCGCCCAGGCTGGAGTGCAGTGGTGCAATCTTGGCTCACTGCAACCTCCGCCTCCCAGGTTCTAGCAATTCTTCTGCCTCAGCTTCCCAAATAGCTGGGATTACAGGCGCACCACCATGCCTGGCTAATTTTTTGTATTTTTAGTAGAGATGGGGTTTCACTGTGTTGGTCAGGCTGGTCTCAAACTCCTGACCTTGTGATCCACCTACCTCGGCCTCCCAAAGTGTTGGGATTACAGGTGTGAGCCACTGCCCCCGGCCTATTGTGTTTTGTTTTGTTTTCGTGGCAACAGCTGAAATCTCATTTAACAGGGATCCTGTTTATAGTACAATTTTGTTACCTATAGCTGTCCTCTGACCTATATCTCTTCATTTTCTAATTGATGAAGGACATCAATTTTTGTTCTCTTTCTGCATATATATATATATTTTTTTTTAATTTTTTTTTTTAATTTTTTATTTTTTAGAAAGAGAAAAAGAATAATAAGGAAAAGAATAAAGAAGAGGAAGAAAGAGAAAGAGGAAGAGGGAGAGAGAATGGGGGTATTGCTTTGTTGCCCGGGCTAGCATGCAGTCTAAATATGGGTATGCCTATAATTGTCCTTAATAATGGAGACATGAAAGAAAATGAGGGAAGACAGTAACAAACAAGGAGCCAACCAACATTTCGTTTAAACTTCTAAGTTGATATGATGTGGTACTGATAAGAGTGTATATTTTGTGTAAAGTGGAGAGTTCTATAAATGTTAATTATGTTTACTTGTTCCTGATCTGAGTTCAAGTCCTGGATATCATTGTTAATTTTCTGTCTCATTGATCTGTCTAATATTAATGTTGAAGTCTCCCACTATTATTGTGTGGGAGTCTAAGTCTCTTTATTAGTCTTGTATGTCTGGGTATTCCTGTATTGGGTGCGTATATATTTAGGACCTTTAACTCTTCTTGTTGTTGCATTGATTCTTTTATCATTATATAATGTCCTTCTTTGCTTCTTTTGATCTTTGTTGCTTTAAATACTATTTTATCAGAGGCAAAAATTGTAACTTCTGCTTTTTATTTATTTATTTTTGCTCTCTGGTTAGTTGGTAAGTCTCTCTCCATCCTTTGTTTTGAGTCTTTGTGTATCCTTGAATGTGAGATGGGTCTGGATGCAGCATACAGTTTTAGTTTTTTGTCCAAATTGGCTGTCTGTCTTTGAATTGGGGAATTTAGTCAATTTAAATTTAGAATTAATAATGATATATGTGAGTTTAATACTGCCATTTGCCCATTAGTTGATGTAAATTCTTCATTATATTGATGTTCTTTACTTTTTGATATTTTTTAGAAAGGCTGATACTGTTTGTTCCTTTCTATGTGTAGTGGTTCTTTCAGAAGCTCTTGTAAAGCAGGCCTGATGGTGATGAATTCTCTGAGTGCTTGCTTGTTCACAAAAAACTTTATTTTTCCTTCACTTATGAAGCTTAGTTTGGCTGGATGTGAAATTCTTGGTTGAAAGTTCTTTTCTTTAAGGATGTTGAATATTGGTCCCCACTCTCTTCTGGCTTGTAGGGTTTCTGCTGAGAGATCTGCTGTAAGTCTGATAGGCTTCCCTTTGTGGGTAACCTGACTTTTCTCTCTGGCTGCCCTTAGTATTTTCTCCTTCATTTCAACCCTGGTGAATCTGACGATTATGTGCCTTGGAGTTGCTCTTCTTGAGGAATATCTTTGTGGTGTTCTCTATCGCCTGGAGTTGAATATTATCCTGCCTTACTAAGTTGGGAAAATTTTCCTGAATAATATCCTGAAGCATATTTTCCAGCTTGGATTCATTCTCTTCGTCACATTCAGGTACACCTATCAAGCGTAGATTAGGTCTTTTCACATAGTCCCATATTTCTTGGAGACTTTGCTCATTCCTTTTTATCCTTTTTTCTCTAATCTTGTCTTCTAGTTTTATTTCATTAAGTTGGTCTTCGACCTCTGATAACCTTTCTTCTGCTTGATCAATTCGGCTGTTAAAACTTGTGCATACTTCACGTAGTTCTTGTATTGTGTTTTTCAGCTCCATCAATTCACTTATTTTCCTCTCTAAATTTTGTATTCTTGTTGACATTTCGTCAAACCTTTTTTCAAAGTTCTTAGTTTCTTTAGATTGTGTTAGAACAAGTTCTTTTAATTCACAGAAGTTTCTTATTATCCACGTTTTGAAGCCTGCTTCTGTAATTGGAACACACTCGTTCTCCATCAAGCCTTGTTTCGTTGCTGATGAGGAACTGGGATCCCCCTGCTGAGGAAGAGGCGTTCTGATATTGGGTATTCTCAGCCTTTTTTGACTGTTTTCTTCCCTTCGTTGTAGATTTATCTATCTGTGGTCTTTATAATTACCGTCTTTGTAATTGGGTTTCTGAGTGGACGTCCAACTTATTGATTCTCAGCGTCGAAATCTGAGCAACCCACTGCACCGACTAAATCAGCGGCGTTAAGATTGGTGGTGCTTTTCTGACTCTGCACCGAGAACCGACACTCTGAGGCGCCGGCAAAACCGCCTCGCCCGTGGGGCTCCTCCGCTGGGAATCTCCTGGTACGTGAGCAACAAGAATTCATGTGAAGGTGTGGCGTCCTCTCGTTCTTTGCGTTTTCACTGGGAGCTACAATCCCGAGCTGCTAGTGATCAGCCATCTTGGATCTCTCTCCTATATATATATTTTTAAATGCACATGTAAATGAGATAGTGCAATATTTTTCTTTTTTTCCCTCCCCCTTCCCTGTGCAATATTTTTCTCTCTGTCCTCCTGACTCATCTGTGTTGTGACAAATGGCAATATCTCTTTATTTTAGACAGTCTTTTTTTTTTTTTTTTTTTTTTTGAGACGGAGTTTCGCTCTTGTTACCCAGGCTGGAGTGCAATGGCGCGATCTCGGCTCACCGCAACCTCCGCCTCCTGGGTTCAGGCAATTCTCCTGCCTCAGCCTCCTGAGTAGCTGGGATTACAGGTATGCGCCACCATGCCCAGCTAATTTTTTGTATTTTTAGTAGAGACGGGGTTTCACCATGTTGACCAGGATGGTCTCGATCTCTTGACCTCGTGATCCACCCACCTCAGCCTCCCAAATTGCTGGGATTACAGGCTTGAGCCACCGCGCCCGGCCAAATTTTAGACAGTCTTGCTCTGTCGCCCATACTGGAGTGCAGTGGCGCCATCTCGGCTCACTGCCACCTCTGCCTCCTTAGTTCCAAGTGATTTTTATGCCACAGCCTCCCGAGTAGCCAGGATTACAGGTGTGTGTCACCTTGCCTAGCTAATTTTTGTATTTTTTTTAGTAGAGACAGGGTTTCACCATGTTGGCCAGGCTGGGCTCGTCACCTCAACCCAAAGTGCTGCGATTACAGGTGTAAACCACTGTGCCTGCCAAGATCTTTCTTCTTTAGGGCTGAGTAACATATTCCATCATATAGACACACTATACTTTCTGCAGTTTATTCATTCATCCATTGATGGACAGTTAGGTTATTTCTGTATCTTGGCTATTGTGAATAATGTTCCATTGAACATAGGCGTGATTTCATATCCTTTGGTTATACGCCCAGAAGAGAGAGTGATCGATTATGTGGTGGTTCTATTTTTAATTTCTTTAGTAATTTCCGTACTGTTTTCCATAATGACTGTTCCAGTCTACACTCCACATATGAACAGTGAACAATAGTTAATTTTTTTCTACAACCAGGCAAATTTCAGAATATCACTATTATATTTATTTAAATTTTAATTATAGGGAAATACTGATATTTTCATCTTTCTTTATTTTTCTTCTTTTTTGGGACAGAGTTTCGCTCTGTCACCCAGGCTAGAGTGCAGTGCCAGGATACCGGCTCACTGCAACCTCCACCTCCCGGGTTCAAGCGATTCTCAGCCTCTTTAATAGCTGGGATTACAGACGCACACCATGCCCGGCTGCTAATTTTTGTATTTTTAGTAGAGACGGGGTTTCACCATGTTGATCAAGGCTGGTCTCGAACTCCTTACCTCATGATCTGCCCACCTTGGCCTTTCAAAGTGCTGGGATTACAGGCGTGAACCACCACACCTGGCCCCCCCACCTTTTTTTTTTTTTTTTTTTAAAGCGATGGGGTCTTGCTGTATTGCCCAGGCTGGTCTTGAACTCCTGGGCTCAAGCAGTTCTCCCACCTCGGCCTCCCGAAGTATTGAGATTATAGGCATGAGCCACCATGCTTGACCTTTATCTTTAATTTCTGAAACCTTAAGTACACTTTTAATAATTCTTGGTATATGGCTATTTGGTGCCAAGGGTTGTTGATATCTTACGAATTTACCACAAAGGTAAACTAGGTTTTGTTACTCAAGAAGCAAAAGATATGTCCTTAACTGACAATAACATTATATCTGCAAAATAGACTTCATACCTACTGTGGTAGTTTTAGTTTGCTAGGCCTGCTGTAACAAAGCACCACAGACTAGGTAGCTTAGAATAACAGAAATTGTTTCATAGTTCTTTTTTTTTTTTTTTTTTTTTGAGATGGAGTATCACTTGGCTCACTGCAACCTCTGCCTCCTGGGTTCAAGGAATTCTCCTGCCTCAGCTTCCTGAGTAGCTGGGACTACAGGTGCGTGCCACCACGCCTAGGGTTTCACCATGTTGGTCAGGCTTGGTCTCAAACTCCTGACCTCACGATCTGCCCACCTCAGCCTCCCAAAGAGCTGGGATTACAGGCATGAGCCACCACGCCACCCTCTCCCAACTTTTGTAAGGCAGTCATATTGGACTGGGGTCCATCCTGCTCTGTTTTGACCTCTTCTTAGCTGCTGACATCTGCAATGAACTTATTACCAAATAAGGTCACAGTATGAGGTAGTAGGGGCTATGAATTTTAACATCTGAGTATTGGGAAGACACAATTCAACCTAGAACACCTACTTAGACTTTGATTGTATTATATGAAAAGCATTCAGTGTACAAATGCTTTGAGGATGAAAATCTTGTATGTAGTCCCAGCTATACTCTGAAAACTCAGGTAGTAGGATTGCTTGAGGCTAGAAGTTGAAGGCTGCAGCAGTACGCTGTTTATGCCTGTGAATAGCCACTTCACTCCAGCTTCGGCAACATCAGGATCATAGAGACAGAAAGTAGAATGATGGTTGCCCGGGGGTGCAGGAAGGGAAGGGAAAAGGAATTACTGTGTAATGTATACAAGACTTCAGTTTGGGAAGAAGAAATGAATCCTGGAGATGGATTATCATGATGGTTGCACAGCAGTATGAATGTACTTAATACTACTGAATTGTTTCTTGAAAGGGTTAATGTGGTAAATGTATGTGTATTTTAGAGCGATAAAAAATTGAAAAATACAAAACCACCTTTGTATGTATATGTATATATGTGTGTGTATGTATATTGTGTCTGTATATATATGTTATATGAAAACTATTCAGTGTACCTTTGCCTCCTGGGCTCAAGCTATCCTCCTCCCACAGCCTCCTGGGTAATCATGACTATAGGCACATGCCACCACACCCGCTAATTTTTAGTTTTTTGTAGAGACAAAATTCTCAGTATATTGCCAGGCTAGTCTCAAACTCGTCTCAAGCAGTTCTCCCCACCTCACAAAGTGATAGGATTATATGTGTGAGCCACTGTGCCCAGACAGCCACCCTCAGATGGGTTAGTTATATCCTGCAGTTCATGACACAGACACATACATATCTGTGTTAAGAGTATATGAAAATGAATAGTTATGTCAGATATGAAATTTGGCATTTTGAAGAGAATACAAGCATATGATTTGCTAGGGTTATTGCCTAATATTAAGATTCAGATTGTTTGGGCCTGAGATTGTGAAAGTATTTTGGGTTTTTCTAAAAAAGTAAATAATTAAAAAAATATATAGATTGTTTGGGGGACAAAGTTTATATATGTTCAAGGTGTGTCCCCCACCCCTCAAAACCCAGGCTGGAGTGCAGTGGCGCAATCTTGGCTCACTGCAACCTCTGCCTCCTGGGTTCAAGCAATTCTCCTGTCTCAGCCTCCCCAGTAGCTGGGATTACAGGCATGTGCTACCACACCCGGCTAATTTTTGTATTTATAGTAGAGATGGGGTTTAACTTTGTTGGCCAAGCTTGTCTCAAACTCCTGACTTCAGGTGATCCACATGCCCTGGCCTCCCAAAGTGTTGGGATTATAGGCTCCACTGTGCCGGACAAGGTGTACATTCTTTCACTTGTGTTTTTTGGGGTTTTTTTGGAGACACAGTCTCACTTTGTTGCCCATCTGGAGGACTATGGGGCTATCACGGCTCATGGCAATCTCCACCTCTTAGGTTTCAAGTCAGCCTCTATAATGAAGTAGCCCTGCTGCTCATAGGGTTCTAAAAGTATACCTGTGGATCTTTACTTTCCTCTTCTATGCTGCTTTTGCAACAGGTACAAATTCTTCCTCCTGATTTGATTCTGGATTAATGTATTTTTAGCTTTCCCAGGCTTTGACTAAGAACCCTATCTTCAACCTGCTGGGTCTGGTGGCTCAATGCCTGTAATCCCAGCACTTTGGGAGGCTGAGGCAGGCAGATCACCTGAGGTCAGGAGTTTGAAACTAGTCTGACCAACATAGAGAAGCCCCAGGTCTACTGAAGATACAAAATTAGCCAGGTGTGGCGGTGCAGGACTGTAATCCCAGCTACTCTGGAGACTGAGGCAGGAGAATCATTTGAACCTGAGAGGGGGATGTTGTGGTGAGCTGTGATTGTGCCATCCTGGGCAACAAGCAAAACTCTATCTCAAAATTAAAAAAAAGAACCCTATCTTCGACCAGAAGAGGTTATTTAGGTTCAGTTTAGAGTTGAGGTATTTTTTAAATGTATATGACAGACTAAAAATAGTGGGCTAGAAAGACTAGTAAACAAATTGCGATTGGCCATGCTTGTAAACTAAAATAATTTAAGCCTTTGACCTGCATTTGTGATGTATTTATTATTGTAGAGCATACATAAGAAAACTCTTAACCATTTTACAGCATAAAATTTATTGACATTAAGTATATTTCATGCCGGGCGCGGTGGCTCAAGCCTGTAATCCCAGCACTTTGGGAGGCCGAGGCGGGTGGATCACGAGTTCAAGAGATCGAGACCATCCTGGTCAACATGGTGAAACCCCGTCTCTACTAAAAATACAAAACATTAGCTGGGCATGGTGGTGCGTGCCTGTAGTCCCAGCTACTCCGGAGGCTGAGGCAGGAGAATTGCCTGAACCCAGGAGGCGGAGGTTGCGGTGAGCCGAGATTGCGCCATTGCACTCCAGCCTGGGTAACAAGAGCGAAACTCCGTGTAAAAAAAAAAAAGTATATTTCACATTGTTGTATTATAACTATTACCGTTATCTCTAGAATTTTTTCATCATCTTAAATAAACTCAGTACTTATTAATCTCCCTTCCACAGCCCCTGGTAATCTCTCTACTATCTCTATGAATTTGACTATTGTCAGTATGTCATATAAGTAGAATTATTCAATATTTACCCTTTTGTATCTAACTTGTTTTTGCAAATTTAACAGTTTTTACAATGAACTAGATTTGGTGGGTTTTTTTCTGTGTGTTTCTGTTTTTTTGAGGCGGACTCTCACTCTTGTCACCCAGGCTGGAGTGCAGTGGTGCTATCTTGGCTCACTGCAACCTCTGCCTCAGAGGTTCAAGTGATTCTGCCTCAGCCTCCCGAGTAGCTGGGAATACAGGCACCCGCCACCACACCTGGCTTTTTTTTTTTTTTTTTTCCCTGAGACCGAGTTTTGCTCTTGTTACCCAGGCTGGAGTGCAATGGCGGGATCTCGGCTCACGGCAACCTCCGCCTCCTGGGTTCAGCCAATTCTCCTGCCTCAGCCTCCTGAGTAGCTGGGATTACAGGCATGCGCCACCATGCTCAGCTAATTTTTTGTATTTTTTTTTTAGTAGAGACGGGGTTTCACCATGTTGACCGGGATGGTCTCAATCTCTTGACTTCGTGATCCACCCGCCTCGGCCTCCCAAAGTGCTGGGATTGCAGGCTTGAGCCACCACGCCCGGCTTTTTTTTGCATTTTAAATAGAGACAGGATTTCACCGTATTGGCCAGGCTGGTCTCATACTCTGGAACTCAGGTGATCTGCCTGCCTCAGCCTTCGAAACTGCTAGAATTACAGGCATGAGCCACTGCACCTGGCTTAGTGCTACTTTTAAACACAAATGTGGCCAGACACAGTGGCTTATGCCTGTAATCCCAGTACTTGTGGGAGACTCAGGCGGGTGACTCACTTGAGCTCAGGAGTGTCAAAGCAGCCTGGCCAACATGGTGAAACCCTCTTTGTACTAGAAATACAAAAATTACTTGGGTGTGATGGTGCACGCCTGTAGTCTTAGCTACTCAGGAGGCTAAGGCAGGAGAATCACTTGTACCCAGGGGGCGGAGGTTGTAGTGAGTTGACATAACTCCACTGTACTCCATCCTGGGTGACACAGCAAAACTCTGTCTCAAAAAAAAAAAAAAAGTTTTATATGTAAATAAGCTTTTTTTCTATCATGCTTGTATAAATCCAGCTTTTTTTTTTTTTTTTGGTATCATACTTGTATTTTTTTTTCTGGCTGTTACTGCCTTTCTGATGACAGTACTGAATTTGGTGTTATGGTTGGTCACTTTCTTTTAGATAATATATAATCCAAAATATTCTTTTCTTTCTTTCTTTTTTTTTGAGCCGGATTCTTGCTCTGTTGCCCAGGCTGGAGTACAGTGATGGAATCTTGGCTAACTGCAACCTCCACCTCCTGGGTTCAGGCGATTTTCCTGCCTTGGCCTCCTGAGTAGCTGGAACCATAGGTGCCTGCCACATGCCTGGCTAATTTTTGTATTTTTAGTAGAGACGGGGTTTGACCATGTTGGCCACTTTTTCTTTTCTTTTTTTTGTACTGGAGTCCCTCTTTGTCCAGGCTGGAGTACAGTGGTGTCATCTTGGCTCACTGCATCCTCTGCCTACCAGGTTCAAGAAGTTCTCCTGCCTCAGCCTCCCGAGTAGCTGGGATTAGTCACACGCCAGCCCACCTGGCCAATTTTTAGGTTTTTGTTTTGTTTTTTGTTTTGTTTTGAGATGGAGCCCTTGCTCTGTAGCCCGGGCTGGAGTGCAGTGGCTCAATCTTAGCTCACTGCAGCCTCCGCCTCCCAAGTTAAAGTGATTCTTCTGCTTCAGTCTCCCGAGGAGCTGGGACTACAGGCGCGTACCACCACTCCCAGCTAATTTTTGTATTTTTAGTAGTGACAGGGTTTTACCATGTTGGCCAGGCTGGTCTCGAGCTCCTGACCTTGTAATCCGTCCACCTTGGCCTTCCAAGGTGCTGGGATTACAGGCCTGAGCCACCGTGCCAGCCTACTCTTTTATGTTTTAGATACTGTTTTTGAATCAGCTCATACAGAAGTACCTGTACTAATATTCCTGTTTTTATTTTGTATTTCTAGGTGTCTCCACGTTGTCTCCTGTGTAATTCTTCTTTTACCCAGTTACTTTCCCTACTTTTTTTTTTTTGATGCACAATAACAGAAGTCAGCTTTATTTCATATTTTAAAATATGACAAAAAGAAGAAGCGATTATTAACTTTCCAAAATGCTCCATCAGGTTTGGATGGCTGAGACAGTCCCCTCTGCTCTGGGTAGCTGATGTTGTCTCGAGGGAAAAATAATACTTTTTGGTTTCACCTTTCTAATCTCCTCCTGCCTCGCCCCTTCTTTGTTGCTGCAGACTCATTTCAGTTCTTCTGATGTCCCTTTCTAAAAAACTGACCAATGACCTCCTCAAGAAAACGTAGCAGCAACATAACGGGAGAAGTCCCACGATCATGAAGGCGACTGCATCAGCCACAAACATTCGCATCATCTGTTTAGGCTCATCTCTTAATGGAGCATAACATTTGAAGCCAGGAGTCCCAGATGATGAAAAACAGCATTTCGCTCTCAAACATTCACACTGACGAAGGTCTTGCAGCTGACTCCAAGGATTTACCACCTGATTTTCCCCCAGAATGCAAGTCGTCGGAAATAAGAAATCCAGCAGCACTTCCAGTACGAAATTATTTTCCAGACATTGGCCGCGATCAGGTTCACGGATTGCCAGGCTATGTCCAATTTCAGCCTCCTTTGAAAATTGAGAATAAAGATAGTTTCCCATCAACAGCGGGATCCCGATGGATATCGCCGTGCACAGCACGATCAGCCATAAGCGTCTGTCAAACAAGAAGTTTGTCAGACTTCTCCTAGTCTCGGCCAGGAAGGCTTCCCTAGCTGGAGGCATGGTCCGCGTTGCCGAGAAAATGGCTGACGGGGTAACTTTCTGTTACTCATCTACTTTCCCTATTTTTAAAATGTGGATATCACTTCTTTATACATTACCTCCATGATTTGGAATGAAAAAGTCCACTTTTTTTTTGTTCTGCCTCTCAGACTGAACACAGAGGAGCTCCTAGGATTCCAGTTATCCTGCCAACTTCTCCACGAAGAAAGAAGAAACTCACATAGGTATTCTGCTGTTTGCTTAATTATAAAGACACCATTTTGCAAGCTGAAGGCTGAGTTTCATTTGAAACAGGTCCTTAGGTGGTGGTATTTGTGAATACTTTTCGTTAGGAACAAGGAGACTAAATAAATAGCAAGTATGGATGACTTCAGGGTTTAATAACAAAAATGTCTTCCAGTTTCAGCCACTATCCTGATAAGCACAGTTGAGACTGCAGCAGTAAATTCCAAATATGCATTTCTAATTTGACGAAAGATAGTAAAAAATTACATATATTTATGTATTTAAATCCTGGCTCATCCTGTGACATAGATTTACTAAATAAGAACAAAGGCGAAATTTTAAACAAAAACCTGGGCCCAGCATGGTGGCTCATGCCGTAATCCCAGTGCTTTAGGAGGCCCAGGTGGGCAGATCACCTGAGGTTGGGAGTTTGAGACCAGCCTGACCAACATGGAGAAACCTCATCTTTACTAAAAATACAAAATTAGCCAGGCATGGTGGCACATGCCTGTAATCCCAGCTACTCTGGAGGTCGAGGCAGGAGAATTGCTTGAACCTGGGAGGTGGAGGTTGCAGTGAGCCGAGATTGTGCCACTGCATTCCAGCCTGGGCAACAGAGTGAGACTATCCAAAAAATGAAGAAAAAGAAAAAAAGAACTTTGGACATAGAGGAGTCGGGGGTGGGATGGGAGGATGAGAGAATTTTTCCATATAACTCCTTTTCCCTAAGAAAAGCAAAAATGCCTCATGCGGTGCCATCCGACTTTATGGTGTTTTGTATAATATATTCACTGTTTTTCTTCAACCCAGGGTGGCTATTTGGATGTTTGATTGCCTTTTTTTGTTTTTTGTTTTTTTATTTTAGGCAGAGTCTCACTCTTTTGCCCAGCCTGGAGTCAGTCTCCACCACCCAGGTTGAAGCGGTTCTCCTGCCTCAGCCTCCCAAGTAGCTGAGATTACAGGCGCCCACCACCGCATCCGGCCTGATTTCTTACTCAAGATGTTAGGTGCAGCATTAGTCTCAAAAGGCTGGGACTCAGGTACTTTTGCTGGTTGGGACTGAACTTTCTCATCAGAGAATGAATGGGCCTCAAGCAATGTTCCCAAACTTGTAATTGGATCATTGTACATTCAGGATGTGGTAAAGAAACTTTGAACAAGAAAAATGGTTATAATAATAAATGGATTTTTTTTTTTTTTTTACCATGGTAGTTATGCATTATAGATAACAGACTCTCATAGAAAACTGTCCTTGCTTCCAAATCAGCTGAGGACCATTGTGTGTAGTGTCATGTCTTTACATAAGAGTGAAACCTTTATGCTTCTTTGTGAGAATAAATTTTAAAACTAATTAGTTGAAATTAAGGACAGATAGTATTGGAGCATCTGTGTGTTTTCCAGAATGTTTACTCAGGGCCATCAATGCTGGGACCTAGGGCAGAGTCACCAAAATTTGAGAGTGATAGAAATGGCCCAAAATGGGAAATTACTGAGATTGGTCAATCAACCCATTTGAAATGGGTAAAAAATACTTTTAGTGAAATAATTACATATTATATGTAAAATATAATTTCTGAGGGCAGCTACAAGTAATAAAGCTTAGTAGAAATAACTTTAGTTAAAAGTAACCCAAATTTTTCTCTAAGTAATCCACCTACTTCCTGATGTTCTTAATATTTTGGAATTGTTCAAGACAGTGGAGCCTACATGTTTGGGTTCTACTGATACGTTTAAAATGTCATATCATAGAGAATTTGTACCTTCCAGTTGTCTGTTACTTGTCTTCTCTGTGTACTGTGGCATCTTTTTGGGTAGGATCACTTGGCAGGGTGTAGAGTACTTGTCCTTTTGGCACCTGTACTCTGGACCACTTGTTTGAATAGAATCAGACTCGGCGTCTCCATATGCTTTATATTTTTTCATTTCACAGTTGAGAGAGCCACCGTTTAATGCTTTTTGAAATTGTTTCTGTATCTACCATGGTTGAGACCAGGTGCATTTAAGAAAATGCATATATTCCAGCTGTAGTTGCCCAGTGTTTACCAAATATATCTACATTTTTTCTTGTCTATTTTTGTCCCCTTGATAGGAAAAGCTATAATTTAGGCAGGACTATGCGTTGTTTTGTAGCCATGCTTCCTTCCTTTCCCTTGCCTATCCATGTTAGCTGGCAGTTTTTCTTTTGAAAAACGGGACATGTGCAATAGAAATATATATATATATATATGTATATTTTAATACTTGTGGACAAATGTTACAAGTTGTTTAAGAACAACAAAATCACCAATGTCTTCCATTTTGAGACGTGTATAGTTTTGTAAGCATTAGTGCTTGGTAGCATATTGTAGTGCCATGTTAGGGGTTAGTGCATGAGCCTAGTAATTTTAAATTTCAGGGTGAATTATTGTTAACAAATAATGTAAAAGGAGTGGAAAATCTAAACCTTTTCTTTTTTCATAATGTCTAAATCTGTTTTATTTTCCCTGGGGAAAAGAGATTAAGGCCCAAAAGATTCATTTATGAACAGAAATGTGGGATCAAAATCTGAGATACTATGTTTGAGGACATTTCAGCTTTCCATAAGGAATCTGGAAACCAGCTGCCTTTGTGTCTTATGAAACCTCAAGTTAAAATTAGACCCCATTTCATTATTCTGCTTTGATCTTTTTTTGCTTTTTTTCTTTGAGACATAATCTCACTCTGGCCCAGGCTGGAGTACAGTGGTACAATCTTGGCTCACTGCAACCTCCACCTCTTGAGTGGCTGGAAGTACAGGCACGCACCACCATACCCGGCTAATTATTGTATTTTTAGTAGAGACGGAGTTTTGTCATGTTGGCCAGGCCCATCTCAAACTCCTGACCTCAAGTGATTTGGCCTGCCTTATCCTCCCAAAGTGCTGGGATTACAGGCGTAAGCCACCACACCTGGGCTGCTCTTAAACCGTCTTCACATGGCATATCTTTTAGGTTTATTATTTTCCCACTCCTTGTATGTCAAGAAATTATATTTTACATGTCTTATGAAGATGCTATGTTAATTGCTTTAGTGAGTGCTTTTCTAATCTGCAGACCATTTACATTTCTTATTTGTAGCATGCTGTGTGTAAACACTCAGTAATTTGGAGTATTCAGTTATTTGTTATGGGTTCTTTCTATTTCCAAATCTGCTGAATTGTCTATTGACGGGATTTCAGACTTTTTCCTGAGAACTGGAAATGTAGCTGGGTGATGCTTACCTAGGTTGCTATGTAACAGGTAGACTCTTTTCCTGGGTTATAGTAAGCCTCAGACGTCTTTCACTTTTATCTACTTTACTTGTGGAAATAAAACTGTTGGTTTATTCTGAAAGCTATTAGCTTTCTGAAAGAATAAGATAGCTTTCTGTAGGGAAGTAATTCCTACCTGTAAAAACTGCCTTGAGAACTCAGAAGTGGCAGTTTTCTGAGGTGATTTTTAAATTTCAGTATTAGGGAGTGTCCATCATTTGTTGACAGATTCTACGTAACTATTGTATGATAACAAATGCAAAACTATTATAATGTGGTATATCTTGTGCATACAAAGGTTAGAACAAGTAGATTCTGGCAGCAGATCTCCAGAGACCCAAGTTTAGAGTCTCATAGTGTATGCAAAGTAGTTATATTCTTGGCTTAAATAGTTTACTGCCTGGGACAATTTATTACTGAAAAGCAATTATTAAAAAAAACAAAAACAAAAACTGAAAAGGTAATGAATGCAGAATAGCACAGTATTTAGGAAAGGATATTTCCTGTTGCAAAAAGAAAAAAAAAAAAAAAGCCATAAGATGAATAGTGATTTTTAAGAGATAGAATTGTAGTAGCAATAAGTTTTTGCATGTATAGTAATTTGCATTAGCAAGGTTGTACAATAGAATATATGATACTACTTGGGTTTGTCGGGCTCTGCAATCAAGTTGCACAAAAGGAAAAAATGTTCTGGATAAAGAGCATATAAAAGGTACTTTTAGAACAGTATGAATGTATATGAATTTATCTTTGTGTGAGAAATGTCAGCTTTTGTGTAAGTTAAAAGTTAAAGACCCTATTTGTTTCCTAATTCAGAGGGTTAGAGCCATTAAAATTAAACCTTTATAGTGCTTAACCTGAAAACAAATGTACTACAGCCCCACTGAAGCCGCTGTGTGAGTTTTTTGCTTAAGATGTTTTAGCAACAGGCATTTATTCTGTAGAGTGGTATAGTTTCTGCTTTGTCTCACCTTTCTCCATTGGTTTCCTGGGTTCATTATTTAAAGGGAGAGAAGTTTGTGAGTTTAATGTTTAAAATAAAACTCCTATGAACATGGATAAGCTGGATTTCTCATGATTAGGGAATAAGGATTTTAAGATGAAAGGCAGAAGGATTGAAGGGAATAGCCATTGAATACGCTTGGGTGGGTGGGGTATAAAACCTTGTCTAATGTAGATATGGCCTATGGCCTGTGACTGCTTATTTATCAAGGAGAACCCAGTAAACTAGTTTCTTGCTTGATCTGAGGAACCACACAGCTTGCATCAGGATATAATAGTTGAACTAGGGTGACTTCACTCCCTTTCACCTGATGTCTAATCCTGGCCTTTTAGCACTTTGACTATCCCTGAAAAGACTGGGTCTATATTTCCTTGTTTTCCCAGGGAAAAAACTGAAAGATAAGTGATGTAGATCTAGGAATAGTGCCTCTTTTTAATTCTTACATGACAACTAACACATAGGGAAAAGGCTATGTTAAGTTGATTGTAGATCCACTTTAAATGTCCTATGCTGTCAGTTGGTCTTAGAGACATTGGAATAACCAAGCAATATTCAGATGTCTGCATATCTGGGGACAGTGTTACCTGTTACAATGATGTCAACAGTTCAGTTACTTGGAACAATTAACGATTACCCTTAACAGCCGTGATAGTAATTCTAAATGCTAAAATATACTACAAGCTTTCAGTCTTGAAAGTTTGCTGTTATTTAAAAAAGTTGTTGTGGTCTCATGTTTACTCTTCCTATATCTGTGATATGCAAAAATAAGAAGAGACCCTTGGCCTCCAGGAGTTTACATTCTCATGGTGCTGTTGGTGCAAGCAAATTGCTTCTAGTTTATTAATGAACATTAACTGGCTATTAATTATATCCTATTTGGAAGAATCCCTTGGTGAACAGTTCTAAAAAGCAGAGAGCTGTGTTAAATTTCAGGGCATTGATGCTTGAGTTTACATTGTATTAGCCTTGTTCGTTATCATTTTTTCCCCAGGGAGCTATGCAGGTAATGCTCGTTAGTGTGAATTAGAAAAGAAACCATCTGTGCTCTCCTGTTACAGTTGTCAGTAATGGCCAAGAAAATTTGTAGCTCTTTAAGACTGTTTTTATATAATTCTCTACTCAGAAGGGCCAGGATTTGCATATAAGCCTTTTAAAACTTATTAGTGGTCCTAATTTTAACATTTTTGTTTATGACTCCTCTGTCTCTCTTCTGAAGCAGCATTGTGTTAGAAGTGGAGTATCTACCTGCCTTTCTAAGCAAGTATTAACCCAACTTTTCAGTTGAAACTTGTATGGATCCTTGTTATTTCCCATAATTCCTCTGAATCAAGGAGTTTATTTTGCATGCTTATTAAACTAAAACTGAGCCTGATTGAAAGTGCAAGCAATAGTGGCAGGCCCATGACTCTGATTTTAGAGAACAAATATTCTAATGCATGACTGAAAATGTCCAGTGTTGTGGTTACTAGTAGTTTTATATATGCATTTATTAACAATGAAGCAATAGAGACTAAAACCAATAGCTTGAATTTATCAGATTGTTTTCATTTTTTTTATATATATACGATTTTTCTTCCATTGAATATGGGAAGATAAACAGGGGCAACCACAAGACATTCAGACTGTTAGAACTAGGGCATAACAGTGCCCACCCTCTAATCTCTTGCCTGGTTCCATTAGTCCCCAACCATGTTTGAAAACAAAAGACAAACTAAGCATGTTAAATAAATTAGCTGCTATGGCTATAATAATCAGAAAGGTGCAGAGTTTCACAAAGAATAGGAAAGTAGGGAATGCTAGCATGGAGTATGTAAAATAACTAGATGTGGATTTGGAGTTTGTTTATGATATGGTTTATTTACACATCTGGGATTTGAGTTGAATATAATCAGTGTGTGCAAGAAACAAAGTACCCCTGCAACCCTGCAACAAGGGAGACTTCCCTTTATCTGTGGTTTAGTTTCTGTTATTCTATTGCATAAAGAATAGTTTAAACAAATTTTATAGCCAAAGTTCTACCCTTGATGGGTTTGGTCGGACTACAATTCCTTGATTAAAGCTTTTGATGCCAGGTTAAACAGGAGAAACCTTTTCCAATTTAATTTACTTTAATTACTGATAGCATGTCTGTCATGCTTTAAAAGAAGAAAATCCTTGCCATTTATTTGATGAATAAACACATTTATTGCAGTAGCTTAAAATTTTTCTTTTCCTTTTTAAGTCTCACTCTGTTGCCCAGGCTGGAGTGCAGCAACGTGATCTCGGCTAACTGCAACCTCCACCTCCCTAGTAGCTGGGTTTACAGACTTGTACCACTACCCCAGCTAATTTTTGTGTTTTTAGTAGAGACGGGGTTTCACCATGTTGGCCAGGCTGGTCTCAAACTCCTGGCCTTAAGTGATCCGCCCCCTTAGCCTCGCAAAGTGCTGGGATTACAGGTATGAGCCACTGCACCTGGCCTGTGGTAGCTTAAAATTTTCCTTGAGAAAATTCCTGACTTTGAAAATAACCCTTATATAAATACAAATGATATGACAAATAACTTACAAATGGCATTCATGAGGTCTGAAAGAAGCCTCAACAGAATTCAAGATTAGACTAAATGATTTTCACTAGGCACATTCAACGTTTTACAATCTATGATTGAAAAAAAAATTTTTTTTTTTTTTTTTGAGACGGAGTTTCGCTCTTGTTACCCAGCCTGGAGTGCAATGGCACGATCTCGGCTCACCGCAACCTCCGCCTCCTGGGTTCAGGCAATTCTCCTGCCTCAGCCTCCTGAGTAGCTGGGATTATAGGCACGTGCCACCGTGCCCAGCTAATTTTTTGTATTTTTAGTAGAGACGGGGTTTCACCATGTTGACCAGGTTGGTCTCGATCTCTCGACCTTGTGATCCACCCGCCTCGGCCTCCCAAAGTGCTGGGATTACAGGCTTGAGCCACCGCGCCCGGCTCGAAAAAAAAATTTTTTTAACCATTTTTATTTCACATTCTTTCCTGTATGATTTTGCTACAAATACCTTTGGGAATGAAGAAATTGGAATGATAACTTTTCAGTGCTTCAGAATTGAATGAGACTTCTCATCATTCTGATGCTTGGTTTCCATTCAAATATATGAAGTGATATGTCATCCAGAATATAGTTTCTCCTCCCCAATTACTGATAGCATGTCTGTCAGCCAGTAAAGATTAAGAACAGAGTTTCTCTAACTTCCTCTGATGATTCCACTAAAGCACATTAAAATGAAAACCAAACATCACAGCTTTCTTGTGAACTCCTAAATCTTTAAAGTCAGAATAGGTATCTGTGTTACTGAGTTTTCAGGTTTTTTTCTCCGTTGGTGATATGTCATAATATCACTGAAAAAATATTTTTCTCCCAGGGGTAAGAGAGGTATTCTGGCAATACATTATCATCAATCCTTAAACAGTAACAGTCTTGGAATTTTTCTTAAAACCACTAATCTCTTATAACCAGAAAGATTATCCTAGACTGTCCTTCACGTTATACTTATTGCCTTGTAAGAATATGAGTTGCTCACTGTGTTTATGTGCTGTCCTGTGTATTCTCTATTGCACCACTGGTGTATAATGTTAAAAAGAATTTCATTTAATATTATTTGAAGAATTACAAAAGGCAGCTTGATATCAATCTATGCATCTTTGAGGTTTTTGAAGAAGAAATGCAATTCTTTCATGTAAAAAGGAACTGTTAAAAGAGTTGGAAACTCTGCACCTGTGTATACATATATTTTTAGTAATAAAGCAGCATGGGCTGAGAATGCACTGAAATCTCATTGTGTGTCGTTACTTTAAATGGGTAATTTTAAATAATGCAGTATATGATGATGATGGGAGAAGGAGCCTTCCCAAAGGACCTGTGCTGAATGAAGTACTCTCCAGATGTCAAAGAACAAAGGACCAGGTTACTTGAGACCTAGTGTGTCAGTTTCTGGTGTAGGTTATACAATGGAACAGGCAGCCATTCAAACTTGAATATGTAATGTTGTCCTTATAGCCATATGTAGTCTTGGAATACTTTTTTCAACATATATGTAATTGTCTTTATTTTGCATCTATATGTGTGTATCCAGATACATGGAGTTTAATAATATTAATTGAGCACTGACTGTGCCAAGCACTGCTCTAATGACATTAGATGTATTAATTAACTCATTTAATTTTCACTACACCTCTAATTACTCCAGTTTTTATCCCTATTTTACACAGAAATTAAAATAAATTAATTGTTGCAGTTCATGGCTAGTAAGTACCCAAGCGACATTTTCAATCCAGTTTGGTTCCAGAGCCTGCTCATTTACCAGCCTATGCTATATTGTGCCTCTCAAAAAACAGAAAGGTAAGAAGTGTCCTTTTACTTTGTACTTTGTCACACATCTGTCTTTTTTCTAGACTCAGCATGTAATTTGAAAAAACTAAATCTGTTTAAAGCTAGCCAGTTTAATTTGATATAAAGGTCAAGAATTTAATTTTCTATTGAAAGTCATAACTGGCCGGGCGTGGTGGCTCAGGCCTGTAATCCCAGCACTTTGGGAGGCCAAGGCGGGTGAATCACGAGGTCAAGAGATAGAGACCATCCTGGCCAACATGGTGAAACCCCATCTCTATTAAAAGTAGGAAAAATTAGCTGGGTGTGGTGGTGCGTGCCTGTTTTCCCATCTACTCGGGAGGCTGAGGCAGGAGAATTGCTTGAAACCGGAATACGGAAGTTGCAGTGAGCCGGGATCACGCCACTGCACTCCAGCCTGGCGACAGTCAGCCTCTTGTCTAAAAAAAAAAAAAAGTCATAACCAAAACAGCAAATCCAGATTTAACAAATGCCAATTTGTTTATTTATTTAGAGATGGAGTCTAGCTGTTTTCACCCAGGCTGGTGTGCAGTTAGCATGATCTCTGCTCACTGCAACCTCTGCCTCCCAGGTTCAAGTGATTCTCCTGCCTCAGCCTCCCAAGTAGCTGGGATTACAGGTATGTGCCACCATGCCTTGCTAATTTTTGTATTTTTGTGAGAGATGGTGTTTCACCACGGCCAGGCTGGTCTCAAACTCCTGACCACAGGTGATCAGCTTGCCTTGCCCTCCCAAAGTACTCGGATTACAAGTGTGAGCTACCACGCCTGGCCTATTAAATTAATCTTCTGGCCAGGCGCAGTGGCTCAAGCCTGTAATCCCAGCACTTCGGGAGGCCGAGGTGGGTGGATCACGAGGTCAAGAGATCGAGACCATCCTGGTCAACCTGGTGAAACCCCGTCTCTACTAAAAATACAAAAAATTAGCTGGGCATGGTGGCACGTGCCTGTAATCCCAGCTACTCAGCAGGCTGAGGCAGGAGAATTGCCTGAACCCAGGAGGCGGAGGTTGTGGTGAGCCAAGATCACTCCATTGCACTCCAGCCAGGGTAACAAGAGCGAAAGTGTCTCTCAAATAAATAAATAAATAAATAAATAAATAAAAATCTTCTGATTAGCTACTCAAAGTTCTACATAAAGCAAAATTAGAGAAAACAGTACTTTAGTGAATGTTTGATGTTTTGTCATTCCTTTCATTATTGCTCTGTTAACAACTGAGAAATAGACAAATTGTATATTATTCAGGCAATTTATTAAACATTACCTATAGAATATCATGTATTTTATATAAGTGTAAAATTTTACTAATAAAAAATGATTTATAGTCTTCATAACAACTGCTTCATGCCAGAATATGAGTAGTCAACATTAAGCCCAACTCTATTTTCAGATCAACCATGCAACTGTAGATCAGAGGACACGAGACTTTGCATCTTAATTCCTAAATTTACAGTCAAAGATGTTTTCAGAGGTATTATGAATTCAATAAGAATTTAAAATAAGTTCTTAAGGCAAGTACCTATAAAACAGAAGAATTCTTAGTTTCTCATCTTCTGAAAACAGCTTAACAAATCATTTGGAAAATCAGCCTTGAAGTAAATAGAAACTGCATTTCCCACCCCCATTCTTGAAGCCAGCCTTTTTTCAAGAAATGACGTAAGCAGCACCTGTTGTTGAAGACAGGAATAAAGGCTGAACCTGATGCTCAAGCTTTGGTACAGATCAGTTTACCAGCTTGAACTGGTCAGAAGTCACTTCACTCAGAATCTTCATTAGTGAATTTAAGCGAGTATGCATTAGCACTATCTTCTCTTTCAGCTAGGAAAAGAAATACATTGATATCAGGGCATCTTTTTAAATTTTTATTGATTTTTTTTTTTTTTTGGAGACAGTTTCGCTCGTTACTCAGGCTGGAGTGCAATGGCGCGATCTCGGCTCACCGCAACCTCCGCCTCCTGGGTTCAGGCAATTCTCCTGCCTCAGCCTCCTGAGTAGCTGGGATTACAGGCACGTGCCACCATGCCCAGCTAATTTTTTGTATTTTTAGTAGAGACGGGGTTTCACCAGGTTGACCAGGATGGTCGCTATCTCTCGACCTAGTGATCCACCTGCCTCAGTCTCCCAAAGTGTTGGGATTACAGGCTTGAGCCACCACGCCCGGCTATTGATTTTTTTTTAAGAGACAGAGTCTCACTCTGTTGACCAAGCTGGAGTAAAGTCACGCAATCATAGCTGACTGCAGCCTCAAGCTCCTGGGCTCAAGTGATCCTCCTACTTCAGCTTCCCAAGTAACTAGGACTACGGTCATGTTTTAAAATTTTTTTTTGGTAGAGACAGGGTCTTGCTTTGCTGCCCAGGCTGGTCTCAAATTCCTATCCCCAGTGATCCTCTGGCCTTGGCCTCCCAAAGTGCTGGAATTATAGGCATAAGCCACCATACCCGGCCAGGTATCTGGGCATTTTAAGCTTAACTTTCAATTTGCTGGTCATCAAAGCCATTTCAAATTTAAGCTAGTTTATATCTAGTAATTGGGAGTTGGCAATGTCTAAATGCATTTGAGGAATAGATTTCTTCTAATTCTGAAAGAACTTTATACAACCACCTAGCGTACAATAAGATCCTCAAATGTAAAGTTTCATGTGAAAAAAAAAAACCATTGCTGAGCAGCACTGCTCCGGTGAAGATAAATACAGTGTAGTCAGAGAGCTTCGTGGAAACATTTAGTCTTCCCCTCCTTTTCCAGTGGCAAGAATTTAGCTTTTCCTTTTTTTTTTTTTAGCTTTCCTTTTAACGCTTTGTTAAAGAGTAACAAATGCTTTTCTTTCTTTAATATTCTACTAGTGGTCTGCAAAATTAACCCTGGTTATTAGGTTTAGAATAGATAATTGTTGCAACTAAATAATTTTCAAGAGTTCTTGCACTTTAGAACAGCTACGTTTAGAACGAAATTTAGTGGTGTTACTCAGCAGGGCAGGAGCAGCAGCTTCTGGTCATCTCCATTCACCCCTCCCAGCAAGGGATTTCACCCTACAAGCAAGCTGAGGGGCAAAGATAACTGGGTTCTCAACATTTCTGGCCCACTGTGCCTGTAGCAGAATATACTACAAAGGCCATTTCTACCTGGACTAGAGTTTCTGAAACATAGAGCTGGGGGTGGTGAGAAATGCTGGTGGCCTAACCCTCCTGGGGAGATACCACAGTCCATGAGTGGGAGTTAGGGGGAAAAACATCCTTGTGTCCTTGACTGCATCTGCCCTGATGGGGCCTCCCTCTCTCTGAGCTGGGATAGTAGAGTGGAAGGGAGGGAGGAAGTAGGTTGTGAGTCAAATGCTACAGGCTTCCACTCTTCTTACCAAGGTTTAGTAGACACTGGTAAATACGTGAAAATATGGTGAACCTCCATCCCTACTAAAAACACAAAAATTACTCAGGCACGGTGCATGCCTGTAATCATAGCTACTTAGGAGGCTGAGGCAGAAGAATCGCATTAACCCAGGAGGTGGAGGTTGCAGTGAGCCAAGACTGTACCACTGCACTCCAACCTGGGAGGCAGAGTGAGCCTCTGTATCATAAATAAATGTACGTATGTATGTACATATTTATGTTTCTCTTTCTGCCATATACCTTGAAAATTTCCACAAACTTAAGATGGTTGTTTCCTTTATAATAGTCTACCTGGATCCTATCTATGGAACTCCTGATACTGCCATTCCAAAGTCATTTCCTGTACCAAATGAGACAGAGTCTTACTCTGTGACCCATGCTGGAGTGCAGTGGTGTGATCTTGGCTCATTGCAATCTCTGCTTCCTAGGTTCAAGCGATACTCCTGCCTCAGCCTCCAGAGTAGCTGGGACTACAGGTGCCTGCAACTACACCTAGCTAATTTTCGTGGTTTTGGGGGGGGGGTTTACCACCTTGGCCAGGCTGGTCTTGAACTCCTGACTTCGTGATCAACCCACCTCAGCCTCTCAAAGTGCTAGGATTACAGGTGTGAGCCACTGTGCCCAGCCAGTAAGAATACTTAAATGACTATTTTATCACTCTCTTCTTAGATAGTTGAGCAATTATAAGGTGTTTGCAAAGACAGCTCTATGGCAAAATGATGATCTCCATTCTCAGCACAAAAAAGAATACAGGAGTGCAGCACTTGAGCAGCTTTCCCTTTCTTGAACTACCCCTTACAGCATGGCTTTAGTATTTTGTTTTTTTGTTACAAATTCAATAGGGAAGGTCAAACCAAGTACAAAGTACTATTGAGCATCATACCACTTCATCATCCCCAAGTTCGTTGGTACAAATTATCAAGAGTTGTCGGCCAGGCGCGGTGGCTCAAGTTTGTAATCCCAGCACTTTGGGAGGCCGAGGCGGGTGGATCACAAGGTCGAGAGATCGAGACCATCCTGGTCAACTTGGTGAAACCCCGTCTCTACTAAAAATACAAAACATTAGCTGGGCATGGTGGCGTGTGCCTGTAATCCCAGCTACTCAGGAGGCTGAGGCAGGAGAATTGCCTGAACCCAGGAGGCGGAGGTTGCGGTGAGCCGAGATCGCGCCATTGCACTCCAGCCTGGGTAACAAGAGTGAAACTCCGTCTCAAAAAGAGTTGTCCCGCCGGGCGCGGTGGCTCAAGCCTGTAATCCCAGCACTTTGGGAGGCCGAGGCGGGTGGATCACGAGGTCGAGAGATCGAGACCATCCTGGTCAACATAGTGAAACCCCGTCTCTACTAAAAATACAAAAAACTAGCTGGGCGTGGTGGCGCGTGCCTGTAATCCCAGCTACTTAGGAGGCTGAGGCAGGAGAATTGCCTGAGCCCAGGAGGCGGAGGTTGTGGTGAGCCGAGATCGCGCCATTGCACTCCAGCCTGGGTAACAAGAGCGAAACTCCGTCTCAAAAAAAAAAAAAAAAAAAAAAAAAAAAAAAAAAAAGAGTTGTCTATATTTTTAAAAACCATATAACCATCGTGAAATTTTACCTCTGCAATCGTTTCCGATAGAGGTACATTGTGAATATCCATCTCTGATGCATTTACAACGGCTTTTGTTTTTAAGAGATAGCTAGATAGGAAAAAAGACAAAATATTAGTGTCATACCACACTTAAGACTACAAATGAACTAAATTTGCCTTCTAAAGAAAACAATGTGTCAAACAAAGCCTGCCTTCTTACTGATTTTCATTTCAAGACTCATGTATCCATGGGTACAGTATCTATGGATTCAAACAATCATAGACTAGAAATATTCAGAAAAAAATGGATCTTGTCTGTACTGAACATGTACAGATTCTTTTTCTTGTCACCATTAACAGTGTAACAACTTTGTCAATTTGCTATGTAAATTTGTAATGTACATAGCATTTATATTAGCTATCATAAGTAAACAGATGATTTCAAAGTATAAAATATATACTTTTATGCTTTAAAAAGGAGGATATCTAGTCGGGCGCAGTGGCTCAAGCATGTAATCCCAGCACTTTGGGAGGCCGAGGCGGGTGGATCACGAGGTCGAGAGATCGAGACCATCCTGGTCAACATGGTGAAACCCCGTCTCTACTAAAAGTGCAAAAAATTAGCTGGGCATAGTGGCACGTGCCTGTAATCCCAGCTACTCAGGAGGCTGAGGCAGGAGAATTGCCTGAGCCCAGGAGGCGGAGGTTGCGGTGAGCCGAGATCGCGCCATTGCACTCCAGCCTGGGTAACAAGGGCGAAACTCCGTCTCAAAAAAAAAAAAAAAAAAAGGAGGATATCCAAAAGTAATATGCAAATACTATACCATTTAACATGAGAAAATTGAGTGTCCATGCATTTTAGTATCTGGTTGGGTCCTGGAACCACGGATACCTGAAGGATGACTGTATTTTGTTGAAAAAAAAAAAAATTCAAAAGTAAACAAATTAAGAGAATCTCTGACTCATCCTATCAGACAAAATTATCTCAGAGTAAACTAAAGACAAAAACCAGGCTTATATGAATAATTATGATGAATATAAGCTTTACAATTTACCAGTAGGATCCTGTAGCACAGTTTGAAGCAAAGTAATCCCAGTGTGAGACATAGTGTTGGTTACCTATTTCTAGTAGCTATTTCTCACTTAATTTTTTTTTAAAGATGGAGTCTCGCTCTGTCAGTCTGGAGTGCTGGATTCTCCTGCCTTAGCCTCCCAAGTAGCTGAAATTATAGGTGTGCACCACTATATCCTGCTAATTTTTGTTTGTTTTGAGACGAAGTCTTGCTCTGTCACCCAGGCTGGAGTGCAGTGGCGCTATCTCAGCTCACTGCAAGCTATGCCTCCTGAGTTCAAGTGAATCTCCTGCCTCAGCCTCCCGAGTAGCTGGGATTACAGGCACGTGCCACCACACCTGGCTAATTTTTGTATTTTTAGTAGAGATGGGGTTCACCATGTTGGCCATGGTGGTCTCGAACTCCTGACCTCAGGTGATCCGCCCACCTTGGCCTCCGAAAGTCATGGGATTACAGGCATAAGCCACCATGCCTGGCCCATTTTTCTTTTGTAAGAGACAGGATCTTGCTCTGTTGCCAATGCCAGAATACAGTAACACAATCATAGCTTCCTGTAACCTTGAACTCCTGGGTTGTAGCTATCCTTCCGCCTTAGCCTCCCAAGTAGCTGGGACTAGAGGCATGCACCACCACACACAGCTAATGTTTTAAAAATTGTGTAGAGACAGTCTTGCTATGTTGCCTAGGCTAGTTTCAAACCCCTAAGCTCAAGTAATCCTCTCAACTCAGCCTCCCAAAGTGCTGAGATTACAGGCATGGCTCATCATGCCTGGTCAGGTATTCATTCTTATCTAATACCTGGGAGTGGGAAACACACATAATACAAATACGGTCCCAACGCCTGAACTATGAGAGGAGAGAGGCTGGGCACAAACCCAAAAGGTATCTACTACAACATTATTTTGTAAAAGCTTACCTTCTAGAATGTTCTTTTTATCTTTTATGTTTTGGGGACAGAATCTCATTTTGTCGCCCAGGCTGAAGTACAGTGGCGCGATCTCAGCTCACTGCAACCTCTGCCTCCAGGGTTCAAGCGATTCTCCTGCCTTACCTCCTGAGTAGCTGGGACCACAGGTGTGTACTACCATGCCTGGCTTATTTTTGTATTTTTTAACAGCAATGGGGTTTCACTATGTTGGCCAGGCTGGTCTCGAACTCCTGACCTCAGATGAACCACCCACCTTGACCTCCCAAAGTGCTGGGATTATAGGCATGAGCTGTTGCACCTGACCATACAATGTTCTTTTTATTAATTTTTTTCAAGGAGGTAGTTTGAGATGGCAGGCCTCACTATGTTGCCTAGGCTGGATTCAAACACCAAGACTCAAGGGATCCTCCTGCCTCAGACTCCTGGGTAGCTAGAATTACAGGCACATACCGTCACATCTGCAAAATTTCTTTAATGAAGGAATACCCTCTGAATAATTCCATGGTATGATTATTAAGATATGGTATAAGGCACCAAAGATAATCATAATGTTAAAAGATTCTATTTTGGTCCCACTGCTATCTTTTCTTTTTTAAGATATGGGGTCTTGTCATCCAAAGTGGAATGCAGTGGTGTGACCACAATACACTGTAACCTTGAACTCTTGGACTCAAGTGATCCTCCCACCTCAGCCTCCCAAGTACTGGGACTATAGGGGCATGCCACCATATCTGGCTAATTTTTATATTTTTGTAGAGATGGGGGTTTCACTATATTGCGCAGGGAGGTCTTAAACTCCTGGCCTCAAGCAATCCTCCCTCCTTGGCCTCACAAAGCACTGACACTATAGGCGTGAGCTACTACACCTAGCCCAGTGCGATGTTTTTGCCAGAAACAGTGCCTGACTTTAACACATTCTTTGGTACAAACATTGCCTTTATTTATTTATTAAAAAAAAAAAACAAAAAACAAGAGCCTTGCTCTGTCACCCAGGCTGCATTGCAGTGGTGCAAACTCAGCTCATTGTGAAATCTCCACCTCCCAGCTTCAAGCAATTCTCCTGCCTCAGCCTCTAGAGTACCTGGAACTACAGGTGTGCATTAGCACACTCAGCTAATTTTTTCTTTTTCTTTATATTTATTTATTTAGGAAGACGGGGTTTCACCATGTTGGTCACGCTGGTCTTGAACTCCCGACCTCAGGTGATCCACCCGCCGTGGCCTCCAAAGTGCTTGGATTACAGGTGTGAGCCACCATGCCTGGCCTTTTTTTTTTCTTCTTTTGGAGTCTCTGTGTCCTGGGCTGTACTGCAGTGGTGCTGTCTCAGCTCACTGCAGCATCTGCCTCCCAAGTTCTAGCAATGCTCTTCCCTCAGCCTCCTATGTAGCTGGGATTACAGGCGTGTGCCACCACACCTGGCTAATCTTTGCATTTTTAGTAGAGATGGGGTTTCACCATGTTGACCAGCTGGTCTCAAGTGATCCACCTGCCTCAGCCTCACAAAGTTCTGGGATTACAGGTGTGAGCCAGTGTGCTCCGCCTACTTTGTCTTTTCTGAAAAATCTTTTAAAATTTGATAGACTCTGTCTCAAAATAAAGAAATAAATAAAATAAAATGTATTTGATGATCACTAAGTCTACTCACCACACCATTTTGTCACTGGAAAGGCAGAAGTAACCTCTTAAGGCAGCCAGGGCAGCATAGGTAGAATACAGATGGAAACCAATGGGAATCCCACAGGAACCACAGAACAAAAGGTTGTAAGTACTAGGGGTGGGGAAAAACAATATGGGTAAGAATAAAAAAAAGATATAAAAAATAAAAAACTAGTCTCTAAAGCATTCCTATCACTTAAGTCATGAGTGAAAATTGTTGTAATAGGAATGTGACTGAAAGAATGTCACATTGTAGAAAGAGTAACTCAGATTCTAATTTAATTACATGCTGAATTATGGATATCCTCTTAGATTCTGGAAAAAGCAATTATGGATGTGTAATTGTCACTTCAGTAGAGAAAGGTAATTTGCCCCTTATAAACAGGAAAAGAGCTAACTAATCTGATTAACATTTAGATATTTAAAATTACAAATCACCACATAAAATGGCTGTCCTAGAAATTAACAGTTGTTGAAAAATAATCAAGTTAACTGGAGCCTTACTAAACAAATTGTTAATAGAACTAAAATCAAGACTTGTCTTTTGCAGAAATAAAAAAAGTTAATGAAAAAAATGCCCAGACTAAAAGAGAAAGAAATAAAAGGGAATCCCATCACCCTAGCAAGCAATCTATTTCATTTTCCTTCTCTGAAAAGATTACGATGAGGAGTCAGATGTTGATTTTAGTTTTCATTACAATATTTGAGCAAGTCATCACATTTGCTGGTACATAAGACATACTTAAATGTTAGAAACAGTTTAGTCAGGCACAGTGGCTCACGCCTGTAATCCCAGGACTGTGAGAGGCCAAAGTGGGCAGATGGTTTAAGCCCAGGAATTCGAGACCAGCTTAGGCAACATGGTAAAACCCATCTTAAAATTAAAAAATTTGTTTTAAAGAAAAGAACTTTAAGAAAGTTAAATATTTCATCATGCTGTACTAAAGGCAATTTTAAAGTGGTTTGGTAAAGGAAAAATTTATTTACATTAATATAAATAGGGTATACTATAAAGAATTTTTTTTGAGAAAGGGTCTTGTTCTGTCCCCCACCTTAGAGCATAGTAGTGCAATCATAGCTCACTGCAGCCTTAAATACCTGGGTTCAACTGAGCCACCTGCCTCAGCCTCCCAGATAGCTGGGACTACAGACACATGCTACCATGCCCTACTCGTTTTTTTTTTTTTTTTTTTTTTTTGGGCAGAAATGGGGTTTTACTTTGTTTCCCAGGGTGGCAGAATTCTATTAACAAAATATGACATAAATATCACATAGCTGTCATAGCACCTTAGTCATGGCAAAAAAATTAAAAAAAAAGAAAAAAGAAAAAAGAAAAACCATAGTGGGGGCAGGGCAGGGAGGGATAACACTGGAAGAAATGCCTAATGTAGGTGACAGGCAGGGGGGGATGGAGACAGCAAACCACCATGGCAGGTATGTACCCATGCAACAATCCTGCAGGATGCTGGATGTGCATATGTATACCAGAACCCAAAATACAAAAAAAAAAAAAAAAAAAAAAAAAAAAAAAAAAAAATCACATAGCTAGGCCAGGAATGGTGGCTCATGCCTATAATCCCAGCACTTTGGGAGGCTGAGGTGGTTGGGTTGCCTGTGGTCAGGAGACCAGCCTGGCCAATGTGGTGAAACTTTCTCTACTAAAAATACAAAAACTGGCTGGGTACACTGGCTCACGCCTGTAATCCCAGCACTTTAGGAGCCTGAGGCGGGTGGATCATGAGGTCTGGAGTTCAAGACCAGCCTGGCGAACATGGTGAAACCCTGTCTCCACTAAAAATACAAAAATTATCCAGGCATGGTGGCGTGAACCTGTAGTCCCAACTACTCGGGAGGCTGAGACGGAAGAATCGCTTGAACCCGGAAGGCAGAGGTTGCAGTGATCCAAGATCATGCCGCCACACTCTAGCCTGGGCCATGAGCAAGGCTCCATCTAAAAAAAAAAAAACAAAAATTAGCCAGGCATGGTGGTGGGCGCCTGTAATGCCAGCTACTTAGGAGGCTGAGGCAGGAGAATCGCCTGAACCCAGGAGGCAGAGGTTGCAGTGAGCTGAGATTGCTCCATTGCACTGTAGCCTAGAAGACAAGAGTGAAACTCCTAATCAAAAAAAAAAAAAAAAAAAAATTACATAGCTAAGAAGGAAATATTCATGTCAATGCATATAAAAAATAACAAAATGCTTATTAGTAAATGAAGTCCCATACCACACATATAGTAATTTTGTGAATATAAGTAACCAAAGCAAAATATGAAATAAAGTGTCATTAATTTGAAATTCCACATAGGAATTAATTGGTTCAGACAAAGCACAGTACTTATAAACAAATATCTCAATGGAAATTAATTTAATGAGCCAGGCTCAGTGGCTCATGCTTCTAATCCCAGCACTCTGGGAGGCCAAGATGGGCGGATCACTTGAGAATTTTTAGACCAGCCTGGCCAACATGGTTAAATTCCGTCTCTACTAAAAATACAAAAATTAGCGGGGTGGTATGTGACTGTAGTCCCAGCTCCTAGGGAGACTGAGGCAGGAGGATTGCTTGAACCTGAGAGACTGAGGATACAGTGGGCCAAGATCTCACTACTGCACAACAGCATGGGCAACAGAGTGCAGCTCTAAAAAAAAAAAAATTTATGGCACAGAGCATTATGTAAAGAACTTCCAACATTATGCATACAACAGAAAACAAATACAGGTATACCTTGGAGATATTACAGATTTCTTTCAGACCACTGCAATAAAATGAGTATCACAATAAAGTAAATCACACCAATTTTTTTGTATTCCCAGTGCATGAGTGTTTACAGTCTATTCAGTATACAATAGCATTACGTCTATAAAAATGTACAGACCTTAATTTTAAAATGTTACTGCTAAAAAATGCTAACAATCATCTGAGCCTTCAGCAAATCATAATCTATTTGCTAGTGGAGAGTCTTGCCTCAATGTTGATGGCTGCTGACTGATCAGGATGGTGGTTGCTGAAGGTTACAGTAGTTGGGGCAATTTCTTTTTTTTTTTTTTGAGACGGAGTTTCACTCTTGTTACCCAGGCTGGAGTGCAATGGCACGATCTCAGCTCACCGCAACCTCCGCCTCCTGGGTTCAGGCAATTCTCCTGCCTCAGCCTCCCGAGTAGCTGGGATTACAGGCACGTGCCACCATGCCCAGCTAATGTTTTGTATTTTTAGTAGAGACGGGGTTTCACCATGTTGACCAGGATGGTCTCGATTTCTCGACCTCATGATCCACCCGCCTCGGCCTCCCAAAGTGCTGGGATTAGAGGCGTGAGCCACCGTGCCCGGCCAGTTAGGGCAATTTCTTAAAATCAGACCATAATGAAGCTTACTTTATCAACTAACTCACAAAAGATTTGTGTAAGCCGGGCGCGGTGGCTCAAGCCTGTAATCCCAGCACTTTGGGAGGCCGAGGCGGGTGGATCACGAGGTCGAGAGATCGAGACCAACCTGGTCAACCTGGTGAAACCCCGTCTCTACTAAAAATACAAAAAAATTAGCTGGGCATGGTGGCGCGTGCCTGTAATCCCAGCTACTCGGGAGGCTGAGGCAGGAGAATTGCCTGAGACCAGGAGGTGGAGGTTACGGTGAGCCGAGATCGCGCCATTGCACTCCAGCCTGGGTAACAAGAGCAAAAAACTCCGTCTCAAAAAAAAAAAAAAAAATTTGTGTAGCATGCAATGCTGCTTGATAGCATTTTACTCTAGTTTCTTTCAAAATTGGACTCAGTACTCTCAAACCCTAACACTGCTTTATTAAGTAAGTTTATCCAATATTACAAATCCTTTGTCATTTCAACTACATTCATAACATCTTCACCAGGAGTAAATTCCACTTCAGAAACTACTTTCTTTGCTCATCCACAAGATGGGCCTCCTCATCTGTTCAAGGGTTTTTTTTTTTTTCTTGAGATGGATTGAGCCGAGTGGTGCAATCTCGGCTCACTGCAACCTTCACGTCCCTGGTTCAAGCTATTCCCCTGCCTCAGCCTCCCAAGTACCTGGGACTACAGGTGCGTGCCACTACACCTGGCTAATTTTTTTGTATTTTAGTAGAGACAGGGTTTTGCCATGTTGGCCAGGATGGTCTCGATCTCCTGACTTCATGATCTGCCTGCCTCAGCCTCCCAAAGTGCTGGGATTAGAGGCATGAGCCACTGTGCCCAGCCATCTGTTCAAGTTTTATCATCAGACTGTGGTAATTCAGTCACATCTTCAGGCTACGTTTAAAATTCTAGTTCCCTTGCTATTTCTCACATCTGCAGTTACTTCCTTCACTGAAGTCTTGAACCCCTCAAAGTCATCCATTAGGGTTGGAATCCACCTCTTCCAAACTTGTTAATGTTGACATTTTTACCTCATTCCATTAATTATGGTTTTTTTTTTAATTTTTTTTTTTAAGATGGAGTCTCACTCTGTTGACAGGCTGGAGAGCAGTGGTGCGATCTCAGCTCACTGCAACCTCTGCCTCCCGGGTTCAAGCGATTCTTCAGCTTCAGCCTCTTGAGTAGCTGGGACCACAGGTGCGTGCTACCACGCCCGGCTAATTTTTGTATTTTTAGTGGTGATAGGGTTTCACCACGTTAGCCAGGAAAGTCTCAATCTCTTGACCTCGTGATCTATCTGCCTCTGCCTCCCAAAGTGCTGAGATTACAGGCCCACCGTGCCCAACCTAGAAAGCTTTTTCATCTGTACTGAAAATCTGTTGTTTAGTGTACCCACCTTCATTTTCTACAGCTTCTAGATCAGTACTTGCTGCTTCACTTTGGACTTTTATGTTATAGAGGGTTCTTTCCTTAAATCTCATGAACCAACATCTGCTTTTTTGTTTGTTTTTTTTTGAGACAGTCTTGCTGTGTCACCCAGGCTGGAGTGTGGTGGCACAATCATAGCTCCACTGTGGCCTCTACCTTTCTGGGCTCAAGCCATCTTTCCATCTCAGCTTCCCAAGCAGCTGGGACTATAGGTGAGTGTCTTCACACCTATTTTTTTGGTCTTCTGTAGAGATAGCATTTCACCATGTTGCTCAAGCTGTTCTCAAACTCTTGAGCTCAAACAATCCATCCGCCTTGGCTTCCCAAATTGCTGGCATTATAGGCATGAGCTACTACACCCTGCCAACATCTGCTACTTTCAGACTTCTGCAGCTTCCTCAACTCTCAGCCTTCATAGAATTTAAGAGAGTTAGGGTCTTGTTCTGGATTAGGCTTTGGCTTAAAAGAATGTTGTGGCTGCTTTGATCTTCTACTCACACCACTCAAACTTTCTCCATATAAGCTTATCACTGGAGTAGCACTTTTAATTTACATGTATGTATGTATGTATTTATTTATTTTTGGGACAGAGTTTCACTCTTGTTGCCCGAGTTGGAGTGCAATGGTGTGATCTCGACTGACTGCAACATCCATCTCCTAGGTTCAAGGGATTCTCTTCCCACAGCCTCCCAAATCACTGAAATTACAGGTGTGCACCACCATGCCCAGCTAATTTTGTATTTTCAGTAGAGATGGGGTTTCACCATATTGGTCAGGCTGGTCTCAAACTCCTGACTTCATGTAATTCACCTGCCTCAGCCTCCCAAAGTGCTGGGATTACAGGTGAGAGCCACCCCACCTACCCCCCTTTTTTTCTTCATACTGTATTCACAATTTGGCATCACTTCACATGCCTTCCTCACTAAGCTTAATCATTTCTAGCTTTTGATTTAAAGTGAGACTTGCAACTCTGTTTTTCACTTAAACACTTAAAGGCCATTGTTGGGTTAATTGGCCTGAGAAGGCAAGAGACTGGCTGGTTGATGGAAGTCAAAACACACGCATGTATTAATTTTGCTGTCTTCAATGGGTGCGGTTTGTGGCATCACAAAACAATTATAATAGTAACAGCAAAAATCACTGATCACAGATCAGCATACAGACATAATGATGAAAGATTTTAAAAACTGCCAGAATTACCAACATGTGACACAGAGACAGAAAGTGAGCACATGCTGTTGGGAAAGAGGTGTCAACGGACTTGCTGAACACAAGTTTGTCACAAACCTTCAATTTGTTTAAAAAAAAAAAAAAATGTATCTGGGCCAGGAGCAGTGGCTCACACCTGAAATCCCAGCACTTTGAGAGGCCAAGGTGGGCAGATCACTTGAAGTCAGCAGTTCAGGACCAGCCTGGCCAACATGGCAAAAACCCATCTCTATTAAAAACACAAAAATTAGCCATGCGTGGTAGCGCACACCTGTAATCCCAGCTACTAGGGAGGATGAAACAGGACAATTGCTTGAAGCCAGGGAGGAGAGAGAGAACGCCACTGCACTCTAGCCTAGGCAACGGAGTGAGATTCCACCTCAAAAAAAGAAGAAAAAAGCTGTATCTGCAAGTGCAGCAAAACAGGGTAAGACTATATTTTGTTGATAGTAGTGTATTTTATTCTACTATAAAACAAGGAAAATAAAAATTTTAATAAATCCAGATAGTGAGATTAATGACATAGCAGTACCTCTGTTGCTAAACCATAGTTTAAGATTTTAAAAATTTTATCTTGGCCTGGCACAGTGGCTCACACCTATAATCCCAGCACTTTGGGAGGCAGAGGCAGGGCAGATCATGAGGTCAGGAGATGGAGACCATCCTGGCCAACATGGTGAAACTGTCTCTACTGAAAATACAAAAATTAGCTGGGCACAGTGGCACATGCTTGTAGACGCTGCTACTCGGGAGGCTGAGGCACAAGAATCACTTGAACCCAGGAGACAATGGTTGCAGGGAACCAAGATTATGCTACTGCACTCTAGCCAGTCAACAGAGCAAGACTCCATCTCAAAAAAAAAAAAAAAAAAAAAAAAAAAAAATTATCATAAGGTGACTACTGTAAGAAAAAAGAATTTAATACCCATACTTTGCCTCTGATCAAGTGTCTAGTCTGTGGCTCCCTATTTTTAAGGAAATTTCCACAGTAGGTATAACCATCTGTGCTGAGCTACTTTGGGTTGCCTTGCTCTACCACTAAGGGTTATCAGCCTAGCTTGCTGGGATCATGGGCACTGGAGGGTGTAATGGGAGGAAAATACCTTCAAGACACTAGCAAATACAACTGTTTCTCCATTTCCTTATCTGTAGAATGAGGTCAACTAGATTATGACATCTTCTGGTTTTAAGATTCTGTGAATCTATGAGACAATAGGAAATAATACCAAAGTGATAAAGAGTTGATTTATTTTCTGTGATTTGTTTAAAAATATTCCAGGCATTGGCCGGGCGCGGTGGCTCAAGCCTGTAATCCCAGCACTTTGGGAGGCTGAGACGGGTGGATCACGAGGTCAAGAGATCGAGACCATCCTGGTCAACATGGTGAAACCCCGTCTCTACTAAAAATACAAAACATTAGCTGGGCATGGTGGCGCGTGCCTGTAATCCCAGCTACTCGGGAGGCTGAGGCAGGAGAATTGCCTGAACGCAGGAGGCGGAGGTTGCGGTGAGCCGAGATCGCGCCATTGCACTCCAGCCTGGGTAACAAGGGCGAAACTCTGTCTCAAAAAAAAAAAAAAAAAAAAAAAAAAAAAAAAAAAATTCCAAGAATTAACAAAAAAAGAGTATAGATGAAAAGAACTGTCAAAATATTAATAACTGTTGAAACTGGGTACCTGTGGTTTAGTATAGTATTTGGGGTATGTTTAAATTTTTTCATACTAAAAAGTTTTAGACCAAGCATGGTGGCTCATGCCTGCAATCCCAGCACTTTGGAAGGTCAAGGCAGTTGTATCATGAGGTCAGGAATTCAAGACCAACCTGGCCAAGATAGTGAAACCCAGTCTCTACAAAAAATACAAAAAGCTTACCTGACGTGGTGTCGGGCACCTGTATTCTCAGCTATTTGGGAAGCCGAGGCAGACAACTGCTTCAACCCGGGAGGCAGAGGTTGCAGTGAGTCAAGATCACACCACTGCACTCCAGCCTGGGCAACAAAGCGAGATTCCATCTCAAAAAAAAAAAAAAAGTTTTAGCTTTTTTTTGGTGGCTCATGCCTATAATCCCAAGACTTTGGGAGGCTGAGGAAAGAGGACTGCTGGAGCCCAGGGAGTTGGAGGCTGCATCAAGGTATGATCATGCCACTCACTGCATTCCATCTCGATCAACAGAGCAAGACCCTATCTCAAAAAAAAAAAAAAAAAAAAAAAAAAAAAAGTTTTAAAAAGCATCAATCTGGGCCAGGTGCGGTGGCTCACGACTATAATCCCAGCACTTTGGGAGGCCGAGACGGGCGGATCACGAGGTCGAGATAGAGCCCATCCTGGTCAACATGGTAAAACCCCATCTCTACTAAAAATACAAAAATTAGCTGGGCATGCTGGCACGTGCCTGTAATCCCAGCTACTCAGGAGGCTGAGGCAAGAGAATTGCCTGAACCCAGGAAGCGGAGGTTGTGGTGAGCCAAGATCGAGCCATTGCACTCCAGCCTAGGTAACAAGAGCGAAATTCCGTCTCAAAAAAAAAAAAAAAAAAAAAAAGCATCAATCTGGCCAGGTATACTGGGTCACGCCTGTAATACTAGTACTTTGGGAGGCTAAGGCAGTGGATCATGAGGTCAGGAGTTCAAGACCAGCCTGGCCAAAATGGTGAAACCCCATTTCTACTAAAAATACAAAACTTGGCCGGGTATGGCGGTGGGCGCCTGTAATCCTAGCAACTCGGGAGGCTGAGGCAGAGAACTGCCTGAACCCAAGAGACAGAGGCTGCAATGAGCCAAGATCACACCACTGCACTCCAGCCTGGGCTACAAAGCAAGACTCCACCATACACAAAAAAGGATCCATCTACAAACAACATTAAATCATTAAATGTAGTTTCCCAATAACATACTTTGCTTTTTATAGATATAATTAGGTTATATCTATAAAAAGAATAGAACGGCTGGGTGCAGTGGCTCACGCCTATAATCCCAGCACTTTGGAAGGCAAAGGTGGGCAGATCACTTGAGTTCAGGAGTTCAAGACCAGCCTGGGCTACATGGTGAAACCCCATCTCTACAAAAAATTAGGTGGGCATGCTGGTGCACCCCTTATAGTTCCAGCTACTTGGGAGGCTGAGGTGAGAGGATGGCTGGAGCCTGGAAGGCCAAAGATCCAGATCCTATCTCAAAAAATAAGAGAAAAAAAGTTTCTTATAAAGATCCTCACCACATATTTACGGATGGAATTATATAATGTCAGGTATTTGCCTCAAAACATTATGGAAGATAGATGATTCGTTTTGTTTTTTAGAGACAGAGTCTTGCTATGTTGCCCAGGATGGTCTTGAACTCCTAGGTTCAAGTTATCCTCCCACCTTAGCCTCCAAAAGCGTTGGGATTACAGGTGTGAGCCAGCACACCAAGCCAACTATAATTTCAGGTAAAATTAGAGATTCACCAAGGGTTGATAGCTGCTCTAGTTTAGTGAAAGGTAGACAGAGGTTCATTATACTCTTCTCTCTTGTGTTTGAATTTTCAGTAACAATTAGAAAAAAAAGTACTTCATTTATAATACAATCAAAATTCCATGTAAATAAATATGCTGATGGCCGGGTGCGGTGGCTCAAGCCTGTAATCCCAGCACTTTGGGAGGCCGAGGCGGGTGGATCAGGAGGTCAACAGATCGAGACCATCCTGGTCAACGTGGTGAAACCCTGTCTCTACTAAAAATACAAGAAATTAGCTGGGCATGGTGGCGCGTGCCTGTAATCCCAGCTACTCAGGAGGCTGAGGCAGGAGAATTGCCTGAACCCAGGAGGCAGAGGTTGCGGTGAGCCGAGATAGTGCCATTGCACTCCAGCCTGGGTAACAAGAGTGAAACTCCGTCTCAAAAAAAAAAAAAAAGCTGTTGAGCACAACAACTGCTGAGTAACAAAGCTATTTCTATGTGTCAGCATACTATAATAATCCTCTTTAAAAGTAGTTACAATAAATCCTCTACCAGTAAGAGAACAAAAAAATGTAGATGGAAGAAGTAACCTTGTATCTGTCTCCTTTATGACTGTGAATCTAGGAGGCTCATGCCAACTGTAGAATGTTTAAATGTGGGGATGGAGTACATTTTAGAATTATTCAAATATGAGCCGGGCACAGTGGCTTAAGCCTATAATCCCAGCACTTTGAGAGGCTGAGGTGGGTGGATCACGAGATCAAGAGATTAAGACCATCCTGGTCAACATGGTGAAACCCCGTCTCTACTAAAAATACAAAAAAAAAAAAAATTAGCTGGGCATGGTGGCACGTGCCTATAATCCCAGCTACTCAGGAGGCTGAGGCAGGAGAATTGCCTGAACCCAGGAGGTGGAGGTTGTGGTGAGCCGATATCGCACCATTGCACTCCAGCCTGGGTAACAAGAGCGAAACTCCGTCTCAAGAAAAAAAAAACCAAATATGACAGACTGAGAGGGAACAATTTATTTTACATGCCTTGTTAAGAGGTAAAGTTAAAAAAGCCCAAGTCTTTGCTCTCCAAAATTTATACTCTTTTAGCTGCATCAGTAATCATTTTTTTTTTTTTTTTTCCCACTCAGAGCCTCGCCTCACTCTGTTGACCAGGCTGGAATGCAGTGGCATAATCTTAGCTCACTGCAGACTCTGCCTCCCGGGTTCAAATGATTCTCCTGCCTCAGCCTCCTGAGCAGCTGAGCTGGGACTATAGGCATGTGTGCCACCATGCCCGGCTAATTTTTGTATTTTTAGTACAGATGGTGTTTCACCATGTTGGCCAGGATGGTCTCAATCTCCTGACCATGTAATCCACCTATCTTGGCCTCCCCAAGTGCTGAGATTACAGGCATGATCCACCACACGTGGCCTAGTCATCATCTTAATTCATTCTCTGATCCCATCTAGGTAATGAACACACACTTAAAAATACACATATAAAGTCTTCTTGACCTGTGCCATTTCATAACCCTCTCCACAAGTCCTATAGCTCATTTTGTTCCACAATACAGAAACCCGTGGGACTTTCCAGTTTTTTACAAAGTATCTAAACTAGCATTGTCTAACAGAAATATAATGTGAGACACGTAAGTAATTTTAAATGTTCTATTAGTTTTGCTTTAAAAAATAAAAAACAGGTGAAAGTAGTTTGTTTGTTTGTTTGTTTGTTTTTTTTGAGACAGAGTTTTGCTCTTGTTACCCAGGCTGGAGTGCAATGGCGTGATCTCGGCTCACCGCAACCTCTGCCTCCTGGGTTCAGGCAATTCTCCTGCCTCAGCCTCCTGAGTAGCTGGGATTACAGGCACGTGCCACCATGCCCAGCTAATTTTTTGTATTTTTAGTAGAGACGGGGTTTCACCATGTTGACCAGGATGGTCTTGATCTCTTGACCTCATGATCCACCCGCCTCGGCCTCCCAAAGTGCTGGGATTACAGGCTTGAGCCACCGCGCCCGGCGAAATTAGTTTTTAAATATTTTACTTAACCCAGTATATCAAAAATGTCATTTCACCATGTAATCGATATTTTTAAATGATTAATTTTTCTGTACTAAGTCTTTGAAAGCCAATGTGTATTCTGCATTCATAGCATATCTCAATACAGATTTAATAATATATAATAGCTACATATGACTAGTGGTTACAGTATAGGACAGCACAGGTCTAGATTGATTAGCCTCTTCTCCAAGAAGACATTCAGTAAGCTTCTGCTTCTAGCCCCAAAATATACCCAGTTCCAAGCAGGCCACTACTCCTTCTTGCTTTGTCCTCTCTAGGTGGGAAGGGGACGGGGACTCCTTTAGTGATAGGGAGTGTCTTTTATTCAGGAAAAAGAAAGGTCGCTGTGGTTCTAACTCAGTTTGTGAAGTTTGTCCAAGCTGCAGAAATCTTTCTGGTTTCTGGAAAAAGCAAGTAAGAATTCCTATACTTTAACCCTAACATTGAATCAAACTGGTCAGAATGAAATAAACTGTTAAAGCTAAAACTCAAACTTCAGGAGCCTAGTAATATCAAATTCACTGAGTACTTTGTTACAATCACTTGTAAATCATAGTAGAGGCAGGACGCAAAGCTTACCAGGCAGTATTGAAGTACAAAACATTCTAGTTGCATTTTTCTCCAGTTTCTGGGGTTACTGAAGAATTAGCCCTGGCATTGCTTATTACAAACTAATCATATTTGCAAACTTAAAAGTTCTAATATCAAACCTGGGCAATATGGTAAGGTCTCTACAAAAAATGTAAAAATCAGCCAGGCTTCGTGGTGTGTGCCTGTAGTCCCAGCCACTCCAGAGGCTGAGGGTGGAGGATAGCTTGAGCCAGGAAGGTAGGGGCTGTAGTGAGCTATGATGGCATCACTGTACTCCAGCCTTGGCGACAGACTGAGACCTGGTCTCAAAAAGAAGTATATGTCAGTTCCACTCTCTTCAGTCTCATAAAGTCCGGGACTAGAGACCAATATGTAATTTTCAATACGTACCTGCCTTTGAGTGAACCTTCAATGCCAACTAGGAAGGGCGCTTCCAAAACGATGTTATTTGTAACTCCTAAAAAGACAAACATGGGTCAGAACCCAACATCTTCGGGCCCTGAAATGGAAAAAATCTCAGGCTGGGCGCGGTGGCTCATCCCTGCAATCCCAGCACTTTGGGAGGCCGGAGGCAGGCGGATCAAGATGTCACGAGTTCGAGACCACCCTGGCCAACATGGTGAAACCCCATCTCTACTAAAAATACAAAAATTAGCCGGACGTGGTGGCAGGTGCCTGTAATTCCAGCTATTCAAGAGGCTGAGGCAGGAGAATCGCTTGAACCTGGGAGGCATAAGTTGCAGTGAGCCGAGATCGCGACACTGCACTCCAGCCTAGCGACAAAGCGAAACTCTGCCTAAAATAAATAAATAAATAAACGCAAAATCTCTCCTATAGACAGACTCATCCTCGCCATAAACATCAGGAGACTCCCCGGTTCCCTGCCCCATCCTCCGGCCACGGAGTTATTGCCTTCCAAATTTTCACACCGTTTTCTTCCCCCGGTGGTTCTCTTCCACCGATGGAGAGAGAAATCGGAACAGCCTCTCCGGCTCGCATCTACCTTTCCCGAATGCCGCACTGCACTCACTGGAGAAGACCACGGCCCCGAGAGACCGCGACAGGTCCCAGGCGAGATGCACCGAATCGGCGAGCACTGCGTGGCACCGTGCGCACTGGAACACAGCGCACCGCTTAGGCTGCAGCCAAGATGGTAGCTGCTGGCCGGAGGCCAGCTCCTCAGCCTCCAACCCCGCGGGGCCGAGCGGCGAGGACCCGTTCACCACCTGAGTATCCCATTCCATGGAGGTCGTAAAAGAAGCTTCGTCAATCGTCCTCTCAGTGCCATCACAAAAGTCAACCTGGGTCTGCGTTGCACGCGGCGACACACGCCGCCACAGCTGAGCCGCCATCTCCCTGCAGCCGGCGCCTCCGTTTCGAATGCACGCTAGGCCCCGCCCCAAGCACAGCTCCTGCGTCCTCATTGGACATCGGGAGCAGCGGGCTCTGCTCTGCGCCCGTTACCTACACACGCCCTACGGGCCTTTCAGGCGCCTGCGCATCCCTCAGATGCGGGAAAAGCGCGCGTCTGATGGGACGGGAAATCAGCCTTTCTATTGGTCAGGGTTAGAAATCCCGCCTTTGGGGCATTTTCAACCAATGGAAGCGCGGCATTCTTCATTTTTAAACCGTAGATAAATTTGTTTGGAGTCCGGGATCTCAACCGTGCTACCGGAGTTGTGTGATCCGTCTTCTGCGTATCGCCGGAATTTCGAATCGCGATGGTCGTCCCCTCCCTAGAGGAGCTGGACTCCCTCAAGTACAGAGACCTGCAGAACTTAGCCAAGAGTCTGGGTCTCTCGGCCAACCTGAGGGTACGGCGCTGGCGGTGCAGGCTCCTGGGCGGGCGCGGCGGGAATAGCGGCCTCGGGAAGATGTGGTGCGAAGGGACAGAGCGGGAAGCCCTGGGGCTGAGGCGGCTGTCCCTGCCCCTCGGGCTGTAGAGGTAGTTCATGGTGGTCCCAGTTAGAACTCGGCGAAACGGAAAAAGAACTGTAGTTATCACCTCATTTTGAGGCTGGCTGCTCTTGGTGTTCATGTGATAAGCCTCAGTTCCGAAAGGGCTGGTTTGTTGTTTTGTTTTGTTTTTGAATTACTTTATACCTCTCAGGGCATTGATGACGAAACGCAGGCTCAGAAAGCCCTGTTGTTAATCGTTAGAAAGTTAAATACATAATTGGCTTAGCTGCTGGAAAACTCCCCAACAGTTTCTTGATGTTTTGTTGGTGGACCTGTCAGGAAAAAAAAAAAAAGCGACCTTTAGGGGACCACCTCCATGAGTGAGTTTTTATAACTCAGCGCTGATCTAGTGTAGTCATGTACTTATTGATGACTATTGTGGTAATGGTCTCGTTCAAAACCAGTAAGGTCTTTGACTCCGAGGCTGCAAGATGTTTAGGTAAACTGGCCGGGCGCAGTGGCTCGCACCTGTAATCCCAGCACTTCAGGAGGCCGAGGCAGGCGGATCACCTGAGGTCAAGAGTTGGAGGCCTTGCCAGGTGCGGTGGCTCAAGCCTGTAATCCCAGCACTTTGGGAGGCCGAGGCGGGTGGATCACGAGGTCGAGAGATCAAGACCATCCTGGTTAACATGGTGAAACCCCGTCTCTACTAAAAATACAAAAAATTAGCTGGGCATGGTGGCACGTGCCTGTAATCCCAGCTACTCAGGAGGCTGAGGCAGGAGAATTGCCTGAACCCAGGACGCGGAGGTTGCGGTGAGCCGAGATCGCGCCATTGCACTCCAGCCTGGGTAACAAGAGCGAGACTCCGTCCCAAAAAAAAAAAAAAAAAAAAAAAAACAGTTGGAGACCAGCCTAGTCATTAAAAAATTAGCCAGGCGTGGTGGTACACGCCTGTGACCCCAGCGACTTGGGAGCCTGAGGCTGGAGAATCGCCCGAACCCTGGAGCGGACGTTGCAGTCAGCCGAGATCAGGCAACTGCACTCCAGCCTCGGTGACAGAGCCAGACTCTGTTTCTCAAAAAAGAAAAAAGATTTGGGCATTCAATGTAGGATTGCAGTTTTATATATTTTATTAATAGTTGAGACTTTCCACTTAATACTGCTGTATACCCTGGAGGTTTGTCCTGCAGGCTTTAATACTGACACTGAATAAATGCCTAAATCAGTCATCACAAACGTTTTTAAATGGTTTAAATAAAATAATTAGAGCCAGGGGCCTGTTGGAGCTGAATGACCAAAGAGTTTTCCTTGGGGATATTTCTGAGCTATAGCGGTTAATGGCTCCGCTATAAATTCCTTAGGCTTTTTTGTTGCCTGGAATCTTTTTTTTTTTTGAGACGGAGTTTCACTCTTGTTACCCAGGCTGGAGTGCAATGGCGCGATCTCGGCTCACCGCAACCTCCGCCTCCTGGGTTCAGGCAATTCTCCTGCCTCAACCTCCTGAGTAGCTGGGATTACCGGCACGTGCCACCATGCCCAGCTAATTTTTTGTATTTTTAGTAGAGACGGGGTTTCATCATGTTGACCAGGATGGTCTCGATCTCCTGACCTCGTGATCCACCCGCCTCGGCCTCCCAAAGTGCTGGGATTACAGGCGTATCTGTATTTTTAGTAGAGATAGGGTTTCGCCATCTGGTCGTGTGTGTGTGTGTGTGTGTGTGTGTGTGTGTGTGTGTCTATCTCTCTCTCTCTCTCTCTCTCTCTCTCTCTCTCTCTCTGTCTGTCTGTCTGTATTTTTAGTAGAGATAGGGTTTCGCCATCTTGCTGAGGTTGGTCTTCAACTCCTGAGCTCAAGCGATCCTCCAGCCATGGCCTCCCAAAGTGCTGAGATTACAGGCATGAGCCATCACACCTGGCCCATATCAAGTATTTATGGGTGAAATGTCATGATAATTGCAAAATTTGCTGTAAAATACTCGAGGAAAAAGGGGGAAACTAGGTGAAGTAAGAGTAGCATAATGTTAATGATTACTGAAACTGGTGATAGGTACATGGGATTGTACTATTCTCTCCAGTTTTGTAGGTTTGAAATTTTCCATAATATGTTTTAAATTACTTACTGTTGGTACATCCCAAGAGCTCATTAAGTCAATTGCCTTTTGAAATTCCAGTACATAGCAAAAATATTAATAAATTTCTCTGAGATATCAAGATTTGATGAAAATGAAACTGCAATTTAAATAGATTTTACTAGCATGATATTATTAATAATTTTATGACTGGGCATGGTGTCTTCTGCTTATAATGCCGGCATTTGGCAGGCCAAGACAGGTGGATCACCTGAGGTCAGAAGTTCAAGACCAGCCAGGCCAACAGGATGAAACCCTGTCTCTACTAAAAATACAAAAATTAGCTGGGCGTGGTGGCGGGCACCTGTATCCCAGCTACTCAGGAGGCTGAGGCAGGAGAATTGCTTAAACCAGGGAGGCGGATGCTGCAGTGATCGGAGATCTCACCACTGCACTCCAGCCTGGGTGATAAGAGCAAAACTCCAGCTAGTAATAATAATAATAAATTTATAGGAGACAATATTAGCTCTTTCTTTTGAGAGACTTCTCTTAATGGTAAAGCAAACTGAAAAAACCAGGTATTAATGTTTGTGTGGCTACTGGACCTTTTCTCAACCATGTCCTCACTTCCTTTCTTGTGAGCTTAAATTACAAATACTGGCACTATTTCCACTTCCTTGCACCTCCCTCTATTCACCTGGCAAAACCCAAGCCTGATTAAACCCAGCTATGTGCTTAATCTTTGCTTATACGTCTGCAGCTAACTGTAGCTGCAGAAAAATACCTAACTTTGTTGACTGAGCTAATTTTAGATATGACTATAAACCTTAAAATGAGAATTTGATCCTTTTCTTTTTCTTTTTTTTTTTTTTTTGAGATAGGTCTTGTTCTGTTGCCCAGGCTGCAGTGGCATAATCAGGGCTCACTGCAGTCTCAATCTACCAGGCTCAAGTCAGCCTCCCAAGTAGTTGGGATTATAGGCACATGCCACCATATCTGGCCCATTTCCTTGTTAGTCATGAACTTTCCTACTTTTGATACTTCTTATCATCTTGGCTCAACTTGGCTTCCTTCCCTCCCTTGATGACTTTACCTCATTAGGGCATGGGAAAATAGATGCAATCAACAGAAAACTACCTCATCCTTCAACCAACAAATCCCCACCGTTTTTTCTTCCTCTTTTTTTTTTTTTTTTTTTTTAGACAGGCTCTTGCTCTGTCAGCCAGGCTGGAGTTCTCTGGAGTGCAATGGTGTGATTAGGGCTCAAACAATCCTCCCACCTCAGACCCCTGAGTAGCTAGGACTACAGGCATGACCACTATTCCTGGCCAAGTTTTTTTAATTTTAATAGAGATTGAGGTCTCACTATGTTGCCGGTCTGGTCTTCAACTCCTGAGATTCAGTGATCCTCCTGCCTTGTCCTCCCAAAGTGCTGGGATTACAGGCTTGAGCCCCTGAGCTTGGTCCCACCACCAAACCTTCTAGCACTGAAGGTATTTGAGAGGCAGACACCCCGATAGCACAACAGAGTGGATCTAACTTGGGGACCAACAGCCTGAGAGCCTGTGGGGCTTACAGTTCTCTAGGGTGAAGGCCCGGAGCAGACTTTCATCCACGTATTTAGTTGCTCTTAGACAGGTGAGTCTCATTAATACACAGGTGTTCTGTTTACTCATAACCAAAAAATACATCAAGTAAGCAGCTGGTACCCAGCTACCACTAATTACAAACTAACAGGTATTCCCCACAAAGGAATCATGGGGGCAGGGTAAAGTTAAGTTTCTCAACATCTAAAAGCAACTTTTCCATTTATGCTGAAGATCCTGGGCCCTCCTGCCTCCTACAATTAGAGCCTCTCTCCTGCATCAGTTTCTCCACTCTGCTAGCTTATTGCCATAAGGCATGCAATCATGTTTTACTATCACCCATCTTTTAAAAAAATAAAAAGCGGCCGGGCGCGGTGGCTCAAGCCTGTAATCCCAGCACTTTGGGAGGCCGAGGCGGGTGGATCACGAGGTCGAGAAATCGAGACCATCCTGGTCAACGTGGTGAAACCCCGTCTCTACAAAAAATACAAAAAATTAGCTGGGCATGGTGGCGCGTGCCTGTAGTCCCAGCTACTCAGGAGGCTGAGGCAGGAGAATTGCTTGAACCCAGGAGGCGGAGGTTGCAGTGAGCCGAGATTGTGCCATTGCACTCCAGCCTGGGTAACAAGAGCGACACTCTGTCTCAAAAAAAAAATTAAAAAAAATAAAATAAAAAGCTAAAATCCTCTCCTGACCGCATGTCCTCATTCCATCTTCTGCTGGATTTCTCTGTTCTTTTCTACTGAAATTGCTTTTATTAAGGTCACCATCTTACAAAGCTTGTGCTTGCCACCACGCCTGGCTAATTTTTGTATTTATTTATTTATTTATTTATTTATTTTTGAGACGGAGTTTTGCTCTTGTTACCCAGGCTGGAGTGCAATGGCACTATCTCGGCTCACCGCAACCTCTGCCTCCTGGGTTCAAGCAATTCTCCTGCCTCAGCCTCCTGAGTAGCTGGGATTACAGGCACGTGCCACCATGACCAGCTAATTTTTGTATTTTTAGTGGAGATGGGGTTTCACCATGTTGACCAGGATGGTCTCAATCTGTTGACCTCGTGATCCACCCGCCTCGGCCTCCCAAAGTGCTGGGATTACAGTCTTGAGCCACTGTGCCCGGCTATTTTTGTATTTTTAGTAGAGACAGGGTTTCCCCATGTTGGCCAAGCTGGTCTTGAACTCCTAACCTTGGGTGATCCGCCCGCCTCAGCCTCCTAAAGTGCTGGGATTACCGGCCTGAGTCACTATGCCCTATAAAAATTCTTAATTTTGGCCGTGGCCTTTACCTCTCTATTTGACCCACCCTGTGATCACCTCTGATCTCTCTGCCTTCCTCCCACTTCAGTATTCACCATGCTCCTACCGTAAGGGCAGTTTCTGTCCCTCAACTCATGGGTCCATCTCAGGGCTCCTGTTTGTGGTGCTCACCCTGCTTGGAGTGCTTTTGCCTCATTGACATCTCAGTTCAGGCCACCACCTCAGAGGCCTTTCTCAACCATCCTAATTCAGGTAGCATCCCCACTCCACCCCAGTTGCCCAGTTTTATTTTTGCTTCATAATACCTCTTGTCATATCATTCATTTCTAGCTTTCTTGGGTAACAGACTGTTTCACCACTGCTAGAAGATCCTGGAAGCCAGTTACCTTGTCTGTTTAATTCATCACTCTCTAGTGTCTGGAACAGTGCTCAGCACAATAAAAGCTTGTTGAAGGAATGCATTAATGTATGCTGATAACTAACATCTGTACCTCTAGCACAACTCTTGAACACCACCTCATATCATTCAGTCTCCTCCTTCGGCTCTGCCACAGGTGCCTCACTTCATTTTTGTATGTTTGGTGAGATTTTGAAGGTATATTAAGGTGTTAGAAGAATCAAGAACACCTGAATTCTGACCTGCCAATCACCCCCTTCCCAGAGAAAACCCCAAGGATGGTTCAAGGAACAAGTAGAAAATAAGATACCACTTTATATTACTAGCTGAAATGGTGCCTGATATGTCGACACAGAGCATTCTGGTATAGTGGATTGGAAGATTTGGCTTAGACTTGCACCACAAGCAAAAGCTTCAGCACAAACCAAATTTCAGGATCTTTGCCATTCTCTCTGCTAGACACATGGCCCATCATAAAGGTGTAAGAATAGAGCCAAACCTGGTAGCTGGGCACATGTTGAGAAGGATGGCTCTGGCCCTCAACTGCATGGCTCAGTGGAAGAGGAAGGAAAGAGAACCCAACCAATAAACTTGACTTTTAAAGCACAGAAAAATGTAACCAACCAAATTAATCTTCTTTCAGGAAAGAACAACAAGAGAAGCTTTCCTAGGTTGGGAAGAGAAGCTCAGTGTTCCCTTCCCTCCACAGGGACCTATAACCTTCTCCCTGAGACCCTATCACCTTTTGCAATTCTCATCTTAGGGACCACACCACACATCACCAGCTGTCCAAGCCAGAAACCTTGGCATAACAAAGTTTCCCTCTGCAACTCTCATGTTCACACTGATTTCACTTCCTAAGAAGGTTTTGACTCCATCCAGACAGCCTTAACCCTATTCTAATTCAGGCCACAGCATTTCTGGTTTCCTACATTAGCCTCCTAGCTGTATCCTTGTCTTGAGTCTCATCCCCATCAAAATCATCTTGCGCATTGTGCAGGTAGAGTAATCATTCTGAGTAATGCAAAATTGATCACCCACTGCCTTGCTGTGAACTCTTCAGAGATTGCTCTTTTCTCTGAGAGTAAAGTTCATACTTTTTAAAGGCTTACAAGGCTTGGCAACATGAGGCTGCTGCTCACTTTCCCAGCATTGTCTCCTGTTATCTCCTGCAACAGCTCCATGCTCCAGCCACACTGAACTTCAGTTCTGCAAACTCCACCCTCATTGTTGCCTTGCCGTGCTATTCCTTTACCTGTTTCTCTACGTTCAGCTCTCCTGTTCATCCTTTAGATCTCAGCAATTAGAGACATTACATCTTTATCTGAGAACTGCCCTGTGCAGATACTTGCTGAAGTCTACCCTAGCAGTCCCAACTTTAATGGCCACGCCTACCTATGTTCCCAAGGCAGCCTGAGCCTCATAGCATGGGCATTTACCCCACTGTATTGCAATTGCTTCTTTCCTTGTCTAACTTTTCCACTCTGATGTGAAATTCCTTAGAGCAGAGACTTAGAGCATTCCTGTGGTCTGACCAGAGTACATTCCTTGTCTTTCTTGTTTGATTTTTGGCTCTGATTATAAGATCTCTCTTGCAGACAGACAAGTTGTTAAAAGCCGTGAAAGGCCACATTAATCGTGAGGCAAGAAAAGGAAATGAGAATCCGGTGAGTAATGTTTTTTATGTTTACCTGTTAGCTAGCAAAACAATCATATTTAGTTAATGGGCAATTAACACACAACTAGTGATGATTTAAGACATTCTGTTGGCTGGGTGTGGTGGCTCACGCCATTGCACTTCAGCCTGGGTGACAGGGAGACCCTGTCTCAAAAAAGAAAAATATAAAGAAATACAAATAGACAACCAACAATCATGAGACATTTGAGGAAAGCTAAAAAGAAAATGGACTGGGCATAGAGGCTTATGCCTGTAATCCCAGCATTTTGGGAGGCCAAAGCAGGAGGACGACTTTGGCCTAGGAGTTGACAACCAGCTTGGGTAACATAAGGAGACCCTATTTCTACAAAATTAAAACAATTAGCTAGGTGCGCTGACACATACCTGTGGGCCCAGCTGATTGGGAGGATAAGGTGGGAAGGTCAGTTGAGCTCAGGAAATAGAGGCCGCAATGAACTATGAGCAAGCCACTGTAATCCAGCTGGGCAACAGAGCAAGATACTGTCTCTAAAAAAGAAGGAAATGAAAAGATGACCCTAAGGGAAATGAAGATAATACAAAAAATAACTGACAGCTTGCTGTTATATTTTATTTTTTTGAGACAGAGTCTCACTCTGTTATCTAGGCTGGAGTGCAGTGGCATGATCTCAGCTGACTGCAACGTCTGCCTCCCAGGTTCAAATGATTCTCATGCCTCACCCTCCTGGGCTTACTTTCTTAGCAAAAATGCAATTATTCCTCCTTTAGAACATTTTACCTTTGTATTGATTTTTTTTTTTTTCTTAAAGACGGAGTTTCTCTCTTGTTGCCCAGGCTGGAGTGCAACGGCATGATCTCAGGTCACTGCAACCTCTGCCTCCCGGGTCAAGCGATTCTCCTGCCTCAGTCTCCCAAGTAGCTGGGATTACAGGCATGCACTGCGATGCCCAGCTAATTTTTTTGTATTTTTAGTAGAGACAGAGTTTCTCCATATTGGCCAGGCTGGTCTCGAGTTCCTAGCCAACACCTTGGCCTCTGAAAGTGCTGGGATTACAGGTATAAGCCACTGCATCTGGCCAACAGCTTTTTTTTTTTTTTTTCTTTTCCTAAGATGGAGTCTCATCTTACTATCATCTTTGTAAGATAATTATACCACTTTAGTCGCTGTATTAGTTACTTTTATTGTGGTTTATTTATTTATTTTTTTTTTGAGGCAGAGTTTGCTCTTGTTGCCCAGGCTGGAGTGCAGTGGCATGATCTCAGCTCACTGCAACCCCCGGGTTGAAGTAATTCTCCTGCCTCAGTCTCCTGAGTAGCTGGGACTACAGGTGCATGCCACCATGCCCAGCTAATTTTTTGTATTTTTAGTAGAGATGAGGTTTCATTGTGTTAGCCAGGATGGTCTCAATCTCTTGACTTCGTAATCTGCCTGCCTTGGCCTCCCAAAGTGCTGGGATTACAGGTGTGAGCCACCACACCTGGCCCAGCTTGTTTTTTAAAAAGTATTACAATGACTTACTGATTTATCAACTCTTAAGATAAAGCTAGGTAGACTAAGCATAGATGATACAATTAAGGTTATATAACAAAGCCAGGCATGGTGGCTAACACCTGAAATCTCAACACTTTGGGAGGCTGAGACAGGCAGATTGCTTAAGCCCAGAAGTTAGAGACCAGCCTGGACTACATAGCAAAACTCTGTCTTAACAAAAAATATAAAAATTAGCTGGGTGTGGTGGAGTGCCCATGTAGTCCCAGCTCAGCTACTGGGGAGGCTAAGGTGGGAGGATCACTTGAGCCTGGGAAGTCATGGCTGCAGTGAGCCAAGATCATGCCACTGTACTCCATCCTGGGCAATGAGAGTGACACCCTGTCTTAAAAAAAAAAAAAAAAAACAGGCTGGGCGCGGTGGCTCAAGCCTGTAATTCCAGCACTTTAGGAGGCCGAGGCGTGTGGATCACGAGGTCAAGAGATCCAGACCATCCTAGTCAACATGGTGAAACCCTGTCTCTACTAAAAATACGAAAAAAATTAGCTGGGCGTGGTGGCACGTGCCTGTAATCCCAGCTACTCAGGAGGCTGAAGCAGGAGAATTGCCTGAACACAGGAGGTGGAGGTTGCAGTGAGCCAAGATCGCGCCATTGCACTCCAGCCTGGGTAACAAGAGCGAAACTCTATCTCAAAAAAAACAAAAACAAAAAGAGGGCCAGGCATGGTGGCTCACGCCCGTAAGCCAAGCACTTTGGAGGCCAAGGCGGGTGGATCACCTGAGGTCGGGAGTTGAAGACCAGCCTGACCAACATGGTGAAACCCCGTCTTTATTAAAAAAACAAAACAAAAAGAGACAGAAAAAATAAGATTATAAAACAGACTATAAATGTTATCAGTTTTGATACCAATAATAAATAGATGACAGAACTTGAGAAGTGAAAGGAACAACAAGAGGTATAGTGACATACAAAGGTGCCAATATGGGTAGCTTAGAGGCTATATTGCCTCTAGTTTTGCAACAAGATTCAAATGTATATATAGGAGTAACTAAAGCCGGGTGCAGTGGCTTACACCTATAATCCCAGCACTTTGGGAGGCCGAGACGGGCAGAGGAATTCAAGAATACCCTGGCCAACATGGTGGAACCCTGTCGCTATTAAAAATTTAAAAATTGGCCTGGCGTGGTAATTCACGCCTGTAATCCCAGTGCTTTGGGAGGCCAAGGCGGGTGGATCACCTGAGGTCAGGAGTTTGAGACCAGCTTGGCCAACATGGCAAAACTCTGTCTCTACAAAAAACTAAAAAAATCTTCCAGGCATAGTGGCATGCACCTGTAATCCCAGCTACTTGGGAGGCTGAGGTGGGAGAATTGCTTGAAACTCGGGAGGCGGAGGTTGCAGAGAGCTGACATCACGCCACTGAACTCCATCCAGCCTGAGTGACAGAGCCAAACTTCATCCAAAACACAAAAACAAAAAAATATAAAAATTAGCTGGGTGTGGTGGCATGCACTTATAGTCCCAGCTAGCTGCGGCGGGAGAACTGCTTGAACCCAGGAGGTGGAAGTTGCAGTGAGCCAAGATCACCCTAGTGCACTCCAGCCTGGGTGGCAAGAGCAAAACTGTCTCAAAAGAAAAAAACAGTAAAAGTAATAGAGTGACAAAAGTGGTGTAATTCTCTTAGGAAGATGAGAGTACAAATAAGCTAAACGTTAGCATGTAATAAGCACTAAAAATAGGAAAATATGAATGAATATCCCATCCTGTCAGCAAATCACTAGAGATATATAAATAACAACCTGAACTTAAGCCTCATGAATAACGAGGTTGGGCAGAGAACCAATTGCTTTTCTTTTTTCTTTTTTTGTTTTGAGACACAGTCTCACTTTGTCACCCATGCTCGAGTGCAGTGGTGCGATCTGGGCTCACTACAACCTCTGCCTCCCGAGTAGTTGGGATTACATACATGTGCCACCATGCCCAACTAATTTTTTGTATTTTTAGCAGAGACAGGGTTTCACCATGTGTGCCAGGCCACTCTTCAGGTCCTGACCACAAGTAATCCTTCCCATCTGCCTCGCAAGGTGCTGGGATTATAGTTGAGCCACCACACCAGGCCCCAGTTGCTTTCATTACAATCTTTTCTATGGTATTTGATTTTTTTTTCAGCGATATGTATGTATTGGTTTATCTTTTTTTTTTTTTTTTGAGACGGAGTTTCGCTCTTGTTACCCAGGCTGGAGTGCAATGGCGCGATCTCGGCTCACCGCAACCTCTGCCTCCTGGGTTCAGGCAATTCTCCTGCCTCAGCCTCCTAAGTAGCTCAGGTTACAGGCATGTGCCACCATGCCCAGCTACTTTTTTTTGTATTTTTAGTAGAGACGGGGTTTCACCATATTGACCAGGACAGTCTCGATCTCTTGACCTCGTGATCCACCCGCCTTGGCCTCCCAAAGTGCTGGGATTACAGGCTTGAGCCACCGCGCCCGGCAGTTTATCTTTTTTAATTAGCATTTACTTATAACAAAATGCATAAATGCCAAAACCAAATCAAGGTTTTCCTTTATAGTTTCCAGGTAAGATAACATGCTTAAGAAGGACTTCCTCAGCTGGGCACTCTGGCTCACACCAGTAATCCCAGCACTTCAGGAGGCTAATATGGGGGGATCATGAGGTCAGGAAATCAAGACCAGCCTGGCTAACACAGTGAAACCCCGTCTGTTTCAAAAAAATTATTCAAAAATAAATTGCAAAAAATTAGCCAGACGTGGTGGCACATGCCTGTAATCCCAGCTACTTGGGATGCTGAGGCAGGAGAATCTCTTGAACCCAGGAGACAGAGGTTGCAGTGAGCTGAGATTAGGCCACAGCACTCCAGTTTGGGCGACAGAGCAAGAATAAATAAATTAAATATATAAAAAAAGGACGTCCTCACATTCATGATAATATATACATCTATTTGTTTTCTAGTGCTTTTATAGTTCAACTTTTGCATTTAAATCTTTAATTTCATGGCCATGCACAGTGGTTTATGCCTGTGATTCCAGCACTTCAGGAGGCTGAGGTGGGCACATCCCTTCAGCCCAGGAGTTCTAGATGACCCCAGGCAACATGGCAAAACCCCATCCTCTACGAAAAAAAAAACAAAATATTAGCCAGGCGTGGTACACACCTATAGTTCCAGCTACTCAAGCAGCTGAAGTGGGAGGATTGCCTGAGCCCAGAAGGTCCAGACTCCAATGAGCCCTGATTGTGACACTGCACTCCAGCCTGTGTGACAGAATAAGACCCTGTCTCCAAAAAATATAACAAAATAAAGTGATCCCTCCAGATTTCATTTTGGTGTGAAAGAATGAGAATGGACAAAGTTTTCCAGCCGTCAAAAAACTCCTGACCTTAGGTGATCCACTTGACATGGTCTCCCAAAGTGCTGGGTTAACAGGTGTGAGCCACCGTGCCTGGCCTAAATACTCTATAATTCTTGTCTTTGCCAACAATTTAGTGTTAGAGAGTTTTAAAATTTTTCTTTTGTATCTGTAGTATGTTTTTTATTCGGTCTAAATGCTGATTCTTTCTGAGCATTATAACTATATACATAGCACATAGCGGATTAATACCTCTCTTTTCAGGATGAAAGTCAAACTTCAGCATCCTCTTGTCATGAGACTGAGATACAGATCAGCAGCCAGGAACAAGCCGAGAGACAGCCAACTGGCCATGTCACCAAAACAAGGAGAAGGCACAAGACTGTCCGTGTGGACCCTGACTCCCAGGTGAATGGATATTTACAAACTGAAGATATACCACCACCTATGCCAAAATTGGCATATACTTAAGAAGCTTTCTTTTTAAATTCCCATGTGATGTCACGTGTTTGTAAGCTTACTGTGTACTGTAAGCTCCATGAAAATCCAGACCCGCCGGGTGCAGTGGCTCAAGCCTGTAATCCCAGCACTTTGGGAGGCTGAGGTGGGTGGATCACGAGGTCAAGAGATCGAGACCATCCTGGTCAACATGGTGAAACCCCGTCTCTACTAAAAATACAAAAAATTAGCTGGGCATGGTGGCGCGTGCCTGTAATCCCAGCTACTCAGCAGGCTGAGGCAGGAGAATTGCCTGAACCCAGGAGGCGGAGGTTGCGGTGAGCCGAGATCGCGCCATTGCACTCCAGCCTGGGTAAGGAGCGAAACTCCGTCTCAAAAAAAAAAAAAAAAGAAAAGAAAACCCAGACCCGAAGAAAATCAAAACAAAAAAACAAAAAAACAGACCCAAGTCTAGCTGCTCATTACTGCATCTCAGGGCTCTTCCCTCAGGAAGCACTTTTTTTTTTTTTTTTTTTTTGAGACGGAGTTTCGCTTTTGTTACCCAGGCTGGAGTGCAATGCTGCGATCTCGGCTCACCGCAACCTCCGCCTCCTGGGTTCAGGCAATTCTGCCTCAGCCTCCTGAGTAGCTGGGATTACAGGCACGCACCACCATGCCCAGCTGATTTTTTGTATTTTTCAGGGTTTCACCATGTTGACTAGGATGGTCTCAATCTCTTGACCTCATGATCCACCCGCCTCAGCCTCCCAAAGTGCTGGGATTACAGGCATGAGCCACCGCACCCGGCCTAGGAAGCACTTTTAAGTATTAAGTTCACATTAAATATTTGTTGTATAACTATGAACATTCATTAAATGTTTACTTAAGTGTAGTAGATAGGAAGAAAAGAGAAACAAGCATTAAATGTGCTTTTTTGGGTTTTTTTGTTTGAGACAGAGTCTTGCTCCGGCGCCGGGTGCCAGACTGGAGGGCAGTGGCTAAATCTCGGCTCACTGCAACCTCAGTTTCCTAGGTTCAAGCAATTCTCCTACCTTAGCCTCCTGAGTAGCTGGGATTACAGGATGCCGGCCACCACACCCAGCTAGTTTTTGCATTTTCAGTAGACATGGAATTTCACCATGTTGGTCAGGCTGGTCTTGAACTCCTGACCTCAAGTAATCCGCCCTCCTCAGCCTCCCAAAGTGTTGGGATTACATGGTGTGAGCCACCATGCCCAGCCTTTTTGGTTTGTTTGTTTTCTGAGGTGGAGTTTCACTCTCATTGTCCAGTATGGAGTGCAAAGGCATGATCTCAGCTCACTGCAACTTCTGCCTCCCGGGTTCAAGCAATTCTCCTGCCTTGCCTCTGCCTCCCGAGTAGCTGGGAATACAGGTGCCCACGACTATGCCAAGCTAATTTTTGTATTTTCAGTAAAGATGCGATTTCACCATGTTGCCCAGGCTGGTCTCAAACTCCTGACCTCAGGTGATCCACACATCTCAAGCGCCTAAAGTTCTGGGATTACGGGTGTGAGCCACCATGCCCGGCCCCAAAACACTGAATTAATTTTCTTTTCTATCTTCATATAGTTATTTGCTCAGTAGACTATCTAGGTTTCTTCATTTGTCCTTGCTAAGAGAGCTAATCTTGCCATTTCTATTTTACCGGTTAATGTGCCCTAGTATCTCTTATTCTCAAATGTATATTCTCATGACACTTAATAATGCAGAGAACCAAATCTGCCACCAAAAATCTCATTCTCCTACTTTTCTTCCTTTGACCCCTTTTCCTCCTCATATTGGTACTTATCTTTAGAAGGCAGCAATTCTTATTTATCATCGAAATCTTTTATTTCCTTTTTTAAATTTGTAGCAGGATCATTCGGAGATAAAAATAAGTGATCCTACTGAATTCCAGAATCATGAAAAGCAGGAAAGCCAGGATTTCAGAGCTACTGCGGAAGTTTATTCTCCAGATGAGCACCAAGGAGCTAAGAATGCTGTTTCCTCAGGAAAACGTGGAATAAATGGTATGTCGGGTAACTTCTTAAAAACCAGAATTGCAGCCAGGCACAGTGGCTCATACCTGTAATCCCAGCACTTTGAGAGGCTGAGGCAAGCAGATCACGTGAAGTCAGGAGTTCAAGACCAGCCTGGCCAACATGGTGAAACCTCATGTCTACTAAAAATAAAAATGAGCAAGGTGTGGTAGCATGTAGTCCCAGCTACCCGGGAGGCTGAGGCAGGAGAATCGCTTGAACTCGGAAGGTGGAGGTTGCAGTGAGCCGAGATTGCACCACTGCACTTCAGCCTGGGTGACAGTGAGACTCCATCTTAAAAAAAACCCCAGAATTGCTAGAAGTAGCCATGTACATTAATTTCTTAGTACTGTTGTGAGGTACCACAAACTGGGCGGCTTAGAAGAACAGAAATTTACTCTTTCATGGTTCTAGAGGGTGGAAGTCCACGATCAATGTGTCAGCAAGACCATGCTTCTCTAGGACTCTGGGTGGAATCCTTCCTTGCCTCTGACTACTTTGCCATGGCTGGTGTCCACACCTGGCCATGAAACTCTGTTTCTACTAAAAATACAAAAAGGCACTGGCGCACGCACCTTTAATCCTAGTTACTCAGGAGGCCCAGGTGGGAGAATTACTGAGGTGGGAGAATAGGTTGCAGCTGTATCATGCCAGTCTCTGGCTCTGACAGTGCATGACATTCTCTATGTCTTCTTAATAGGACACCAGTTATATTGTATTAGGATCCACCCAAATATGTCAGGCATAGTGGCTCATGCCTGTACCCCCATTACTTTAGGAAGTCAAGGTAGGAGGATTGCTTGTGCCTAGGAGTTCTGGACCAGCCTGGGTAACATGGCAAGAACCTGTGTCTACAAAGAAAAGAATTAGCCAGCCATGATGGTGCACACCCGTGGTCCCAGCTTCTCAGGAGGCTGAGGTGAGACGGTCACTTGAACCCAGGAGGTTAAGGATGCCATTAGCTATGTTCATACTACTTTATCCCTTCATGGACACAGCGAGACTGTATCTCAAAAAATTAAAAGAAGGTCCAAATGACTTCATCTTTATTGCATCTGGAAAAAAATGCCTATATCTAAATAAGGTCATATGACAGGGATTAGTTGTTAGGACTTCAGTATATATTTTAGGGGCCCACAATTCAACCCATAGCACTATGTTACACAATTGCTTTACTTTTTTTTTTGAGGTGGAGTCTTGCTTTGTTGCCCAGGCTGGAGTGCAATGCAGTGATCTTGGCTCACTGCAACCTCCGCCTCCCTAGTTCAAGGGATTCTCCTGCCTCAGCCTCCTGAGTAGCTGGGATTATAGGCGCATGCCATTATGCCTGGCTAATTTTTGTATTTTTGGTAGAGGTGGGGGTTTCACCATGTTGACCAGGCTGGTCTCAAACTCCTGATCTCAGATAATCTACTTGCCTCACCTTCCCAAAGTGCTGGGATTATAGGTATAAGCCACCATGCCTGGCCCATTATAGAATTTCTAAGTGTTGGCCTGGGCTCGGTGGCTCACACCTGTAATCCTAGCACTTTGGGAAGCCTAGGGGGATGGATCACTTAAGGCCAAGAGTTCGAGACCAGCCTGGCCAACGTGGCAAAACCCTGTTGTTTTATTTTATTTTTTGAGTTGGAGTCTCACTCTGCGACCCATCGCCCAGGCTCAAGTGCAGTGGTACAATCTCAGCTCACTGCAACCTCCACCTCCCAGGTTCAAGCGATTCTCCTGCCTCAGCCTCCTGAGTAGCTGGGACTACAGGCACATGCCAGCAACTCAGCTAATTTTTTATTTTTACTAGAGACGAGGTTTCACTATGTTGGCCAGACTGGTCTTGAACTCCTGACCTCAGCCTCCTGATCCGCCCACCTCAGCCTCCCAAAGTGCTGGGATTACAAGCGTGAGCCACAGCACCCAGCTGTGTAACACTTCCTACTAAAAATACAAAAATTAGCCGGGCACTGAGGCACACACCTGTAATCCCAGCTACTCAGGAGTCTAAGGTGGGAGAATTGCTTGAATCCGGGAGATGTAGGTTACAGTGAGCCGAGATCATGCCAGAGGTTTAGTAGGCAAAAGAAAGAGAAAAGAGAATAGCTCTCTCTAGTGAAAGAGAGGGGCTTCTGAAAAGAAAGACCCAATTATTATTATTATTATTATTATTATTATTATTATTATTTGAGACAGAATCTTGCTCTGTTACCCAGGCTGGAGTGCAGTGGCACAATCTCAGTTCACTGCAGCCTCAGCCTCCCAAGTAGCTGGAACTAAAGGCATGCACCACCATGCCCGGCTAATTTTTGTATTTTTAGTAGAGCCAGGGTTTCACCATGCTGCCCAGGCTGGTCTCAAACTCCTGAGCTCCCTACTTCAGCCTCCGAAAATGCTGGGTTTACACGTATGAGCCACCATGCCTGGCCAACATTTTTTAATAGAGGCTAGTTTTTTCTCCTCTGACTTGGTTTGTCTAATATGTCTTCATGTTTAGATTCGGACTATGGGTTGTTGGCAGGAATCCCACAGAGCAGTGCTGTTGCTTCCTCTGTAAGCACCCTAGGAGGCACAAGTGCTGGTTTTTCCTATGACTAGTAATGTTAACTTCCACCAGTTGTTTATGGTGGTATCTGCTAGTAACTTTGTGAAGTTACTGTTTTACCACTTGTAATGAATAAGTACCCCGTGCAGAGTTACCTCACATAAATATCCTTTGTTTGTTTTTTTTCTTTTGAGTCTCAGTCTGTCACCCAGGTGGGAGTGTAGTGGCACTATGTCAGCTCACTGCAACCTTCTTCTCCCAGGCTCAAGTAAGTCTACTGCCTCAGCTTCCCAAGTAGCTGGGATTACAGGTGTGCACTGCCATGCCTGGCTAATTTTTGTATTTTCAGTAGAGACAAGGTTTCACCATGTTGGCCAGGCTGGTCTCCAACTCCTGACCTCAGGTGATCCACCCACTTTGGCCTCCTGAAGTACAAGGATTACAGGTGTGAGCCACCAAGCCCTGCCAAATACCCTGTTTCTTATGAAACTTTCACTTTCTGGTTTTAGAGCCAATGTCTAAGCAGAAGCCCCTGCAGCCATACCAACTCTGACAGAACATTCTTTGGCCTTGTTTTATGAATACATTTGGGAATCATAAGGATGACAACAACTTTAGAAATGGTATTTCTTGGAAACCCACTTGCTTGTAAACCAGTGGATGAAAGAAAAGAAAAAAATAATTGAGATGAAAACTATAGTGTATTTTTAAAATAGATTGTCTCAAATTGAAAAAAATGTAAGATCGAGGCTTTCTTCTATTTGTAGATTAGACTCAACTCTATAGCATATTATACGGGGCACTTTATGGTTTAACCTATTACCTGTCCTAAATGTCATCCACTCCTTCTTATGCACTCTATACTTCGGCAATTTCAGCCTACCTCAGTCTCTCTCTGAATGTCATTATTTTCACTGTAGTACATCTTTATATATCACTATTATTCCGTCTGCCTGTGATGGTTCTTTTCCTTCCTTCCCTGATAAATTCCATTAAGGTCAAAAAATAAATGACAGAATGTGGAAAATCATTATATAAATGGGAAAAAATACCAAACCTAATGTATAACATAATTTCAACTGTATTGAAAAAAAAAAATAAGCTGGCTACAGTGGCACATGCCTGTGGTCTCAGCTTTTCAGGAGACTGAGGCAGAAGTAACCCAGAAGTTCAAGGCCATAGTGAGACCTTGTCTATTAACAAAAGCTAAGAAGCTGGATGCAGTGGCTCATGTTTGCAATCCCAACACTTTGGGAGGCTGAGGTGGGTGGATTACTTGAGGTCAGGAGTTCGAGACCAGCCTAGTTAACGTGACAAAATCCCATCTCTAATAAAAATACAAAAATTAGCTGGATGCGGTGGCTCACGCCTGTAATCCCAACTACTCAGGAGGCTAAGGCAGGAGAATCTCTTGAATCCAAGAGGCAGAAGTTGCAGTGAGCCAAGATCACGCTACTGCATTCCTGCCTGGGCAACAGAGCGAAATTCTGTCTCAAAACAATAAACCAACCAACCACAACCAAATGTGAATAAGAACCAAAGGAACAGAGGAAATATGCAAAATGTTAATGGTGTTTCTTTGGCTGCTTGGATTATTGTCGTGGACCGTCCGGACGGGTAGGCACGTCTGCCCGGGGGTCTTTCGACTTGCAAGAGGGTCCCAATACCTGGAAGAGGGAGTGCGCCTGGGAAAATAATAAAGACAGAGAGAGAGGAAGCGAGGCATCTGGAGGGCTGATAGGCTGTGCCTAAACAGCAAATTTTATTTTTCAAAGGCCAGGAATAAATACACTTTCTTGGCTCTGGTTTACGTCATAGTAAGAGGAATGTAAATGTATGCCTCACATGGCCTATACAATAGAGAAGTCAAATACACAATGGTTGCAAGACGAAATGTAAATGTATACCTTACATGGCCTATACAATTGAAAAGTCAGATGCACAATCAGTGGTTGTAAAAAGTAACAGAATTTCCTGTGATCACAAAGCTTGTTTACATCCAGACATTATTCCTCCTGGCTGCAGGTATCTCTGGTTTGATCTTGTTTTAGAACTGAGATGTGAAAAGGTTTTCTGGTTTTGCTTATCAGAATATCTTTTAACCGGATTCTTCTTTGTCTACTCCTAACTCAACTCAACTTCCCCATTCAGGAATCTCTGAGTCAGAAATCAAAGCCATCCCTTATGGTGGTATTGGCTTTGCAAATATCGACAGTTGAACCATTATCTAGGGTACAAGGCAGTCTGGTAAGTAAGGTTTAAGGATTATTCTTAAAGTCATAAAAAGGTTAAAAGCAGGAACTGGTTGCCGGTAGGGGGTCACTCAGTCTAGCAGCAACGCATAGTTTTAGGCCCAAACGATATTGTGGTTGATATTAGAAACTGATCATTCATCTTTCAGTTCCTATATTTCCGGATAGCTCGACTGCCTCCAGTAGGAAACTGTGTTTGAGATCAAACTCACCGTATAGTGAGACTCACGCCTTTTAGGGGTCTCACACGGGAGTGTTCCCCACAGATTATGTGATTTTTATCACTTTGGTTGTAATATTATGTTCATATAAAAACTGAAAAGTTTATTTTTTAACTAATATATATATATTTGTTTAAATTTAATTTATATTAAATAATATTTTAAAAAGAGAGATAGTGTCTCGCTGTGTTGCCCAGGCTGGTCTCAAACCATCCACCCACCTCAGCCTCCCAAAGTACTGGGATTACAGGCGTGAGCTACAGCACCTGGCCAGCTTTGTTATGTTTATATAACTTCTCCAGAGGCGACAGAAAATATCTGAATGTCTACTTGAAGCATATGACTTGTAATTGTAGGAATGCTGTACCTAATTCTTTGTGCTCCTTTTGTACTGTTTCTACCACCGTCTTGGTAGAGCCTACCATGTGAAAATGCTGTGTTAATTTACACGTAATTCTTTTTGGAGATAGAATGTCGCTCTTGTGCAATGGCGTGATCACGGCTCACTGCAACCTCCAGCTCCTGGGTTCAAATGATTCTCCTGCCTCAGCCTCTGGAGTAGCTGGGATTACAGGCATGCACCATCACACCCAGCTAATTTTGTATTTTTAGTAGAGAACGAGGTTTCTCCACGTTGGTTGGGGTGGTCTTGAACTCCCAACTTCAGGTGATCTGTCTTCTTTGGCCTCCCAAAGTGCTGGGATTACAGGTTTGAGCCACTGTGCCCAGCCAACTTACACATATTTCTTAATGAGAACTTTTTTGAAATTCTTCATTATTTCTGTATCTTTGGATTTAGGTAACAAAGATTCAAAGATACCTTTAGAAAGAAAGAAAGAAATCTACACAGATGAGTTATCCAAACCTGGAAAAAATAAAAGAACTGCAACAACTACTCCAAGTAAGTTTTGTAGACAAAGACATAATAAGTAATGGTTGAGCCACTTCAGATTGATGTTGGACTAAAATAGCTAAAAGCACAGATGCTAGAAGCAGTTTATATTCTAGTTTTCTCGTTTTTTAGCTTGGAGATCTTGGGGAACTTACTTATCCTCAATAAACCCGCTACCTCGGTGTTAAGTGGAAATAGTTATACTATAGTACCTGTTTTATCAGATTGATAGATACATAAAGTGAGAATACATTTTCGACTGCTGCTTCTCTATCACAGCAAATAGCATGCAGCAGGGATTCAATAAATATCTGATGAATGAATGCACAAAGTACTTGGTACAATCCTCACCTTCTAGTAAGTTTTTCATAAGTCTGAGGGACTCTGTTTTTGGACATGTAATTCTTCTTCTCTATCTTGTATTGTTGAAACATTGCTTGGCACATAGAATGTCGATTGAGTATTGTATATTTATAGTAGTTAGAATGCTGTTCATTATATATTAAAAATTTGGTAAGTGTTCATATACTTAATCAGAATAGGATATAGCAGTGTTCAGCAAACTGCTGCCTGTTTTGGCCTGTCTTAGATCCTTTGAGCTAAGAATGGCTCTTAAATTTTTTTATTTTTTGAGACGGAATTTCACTCTTGTTACCCAGGCTGGAGTGCAATGGCGCGATCTCGGCTCACCGCAACCTCCGCCTCCTGGGTTCAGGCAATTCTCCTGCCTCAGCCTCCTGAGTAGCTGGGATTACAGCCACGCGCCACCATGCCCAGCTAATGTTTTGTATTTTTAGTAGAGACGGGGTTTCACCATGTTGACCAGGATGGTCTGGAACTCTTTTTTTTTTTGGAGGTGGAGTTTTGCTCCTGTTAACCAGGCTGGAGTGTAATGGCGCGATCTTGGTTCACCGCAACCTCTGCCTCCTGGGTTTAGGCAATTCTCCTGCCTCAGCCTCCTGAGTAGCTGGGATTACAGGCACGTGCCACCATGCCCAGCTAATTTTTTTGTATTTTTAGTAGAGATGGGGTTTCACCATGTTGACCAGGATGGTCTCCATCTCTTGACACCATGATCCACCTGCCTCGACCTCCCAAAGTGCTGGGATTACAGGCTTGAGCTACTGCGCCCAGCCTGTCTCGATCTCTTGACCTTGTGATCCACCCGCCTCAGCCTCCCAAAGTGCTGGGATGACAGGCGTGAGCCACCGCGCCTGGCCGGCTCTTAAATTTTTTAAGGAATTTAAAGGCCAGGAGTGGTAGCTCAGGTCTGTCATCCCAGCACTTTGAGAGGCCAAGGTGGGTGGATCACTACAGGTTAGGAGTTTGAGACCAGCCTGACCAACATGGTGAAACCCCATCTCTACTAAAAATATGAAAGTTAGCTGAGTGTCGTGGCAGGCACCTGTAATCTCAGCTACTCAGGAGGCAGGAGAAGCATTTGAACCCAGGAAATGGCATTTGCAGTGAGCTGAGATCGTAGCGCTAAAAGAAAAAAAAAAAAAGAATTTAAAAACAAGAAGTATATGAAACAGAGGCCATACCACCATAAAATACTTTTTTTTTTTTGAGACAGAGTCTCACTCTGTCACACAGGCTGGAGTGCAGTGGTGCAATCTCGGTTCATTGCAACCTCCACCTCCCTCGTTCAAGCGATTCTCATGCCTCAGTTTCCTGAGTATAGTGGTGCAATTTTGGTTCACTTGCAACTTCCACTTTCTGGGTTCAAGCAATTTTCTGCCTCAGCCTTCCAAGTAGCTGGGATTACAGGTGCCCGCCACCACAGCCCGCTAATTTTTGTATTTTTAGTAGAGATGGTTTCACTGTATTGGCCAGGCTGGTCTGGAACTCCTGACCTCGTGATCCACCCGCCTCAGCTTCCCAGAGTGCTGGGATTATAGGCGTAAGCCACCATGCTCGGCCCTAAAATAATTTATCTTGCACTTTATTTGTCAGTCCTTGACATAGAGCGTTATAAATTACCAAATTCATGATTAAATAACACTCAACTAATTGGTGGAAGAGAAGATAAATCTTTTTTTCTCTTTTTACGTCAGAGTCTCAGCCCAGAGGAGATAAATCTACTCTCATCCTTTGAACTAAACCAAGATGTCAATTTAGTGAAATTAGACAATGCAGAGATGTGAATGGTTGATAATTTACAAGATGAATGTGCTTTGCCACTGAGTTTCCACAAACAAAGTATTTTGAAATTAATGTTTTAGCACATATTATATTGAAGTTGAATGTCCGGGCTGCAAAGAAGAAAATAAGTATTAACAGAAAAACAGAAAAGATATAGAAATGGATTTTGTTTAGTTATTAATTTTTATATTGGGGAACATTCTAGACTTTAAGAAGCTTCATGAAGCTCATTTTAAGGAAATGGAGTCCATTGAGCAATATATTAAGAGGAAAAAGAAACATTTTGAAGAATACAATTCCATCAGTAAACTAAAGGTATGTAGATAAAATTATGTTCCTTTTTTTTTTTTTTTTTTTTTTTTTTTGAGACGGAGTTTCACTCTTGTTACCCAGGCTGGAGTGCAATGGTGTGATCTGGGCTCACCGCAACCTCCGCCTCCTGGGTTCAGGCGATTCTCCTGCCTCAGCCTCCTGAGTAGCTGGGATTACAGGCATGTGCCACCATGCCCAGCTAATTTTTTTGTATTTTTAGTAGAGACAGGGTTTCACCATTTGACCAGGATGGTCTCGATCTCTTGACCTCGTGATCCACCCGCCTCAGCCTCCCAAAGTGCTGGGATTACAGGCTTGAGCCACCGTGCCCGGCCAAAATTATGTTCTTAATGGAACTAAACTGATTTTAATTCTGAAACTATAACACCATGGTTACAACTGGCTGTGACTCTACCAGTAGATTTGTTTGAGTTTAATACATCTTTATCTAAAACTTGCTTTCCCATACCCTGATAATTTTCAAAATCCTCCAGATAAAACAGGGAATCCATGGCTGGATACAGTAGCTCATGCCTATAATCCCAGCACTTGGGGATGTCAAGGTGGGTTGATCACCTGAAGTCAGGAGTTCAAGACCAGCCTGGCCAACATGGTAAAACCCTGTCTCTACTAAAAATACAAAAAAAATCAGCTAAGGGTAGTGGTGGACACCTGTAATCCCAGCTACTTGGGAGGCTGAGGCAGAAGAATTGCTTGAACTGGGGAGGTGGAGGTCGCAGTAAGCCAAGATGTCACCATTGCACTCCAGCCTGAGTGACAGAGTGAGACTGTGTCAAAAAAGCAAACAAAACAAAAAACAGTGAATCCTGACTGAGGAACTATTTCCCAAATTGCAGTGTCATTCTGCTTTCCATATTTAGATGTTCTGCCTATTACTTTCATTGAGGGTGAACCAACTTATGACTGAAGCCATCTTCTTTCTCTTGTCCCTTATGGAAAGGAAAATGGGTGATTAATAGTGGTAAACCTAAAGGGTTCCTGTGGTAACACCACCCTTGAGGGCTTCCAGTCCAGGTCTTACAGAACTCAAGGCCCTCTTGAGTAAGAGAAGGTGATAAAATCAACTCTGAGGCCGAGTTAGCAGACATTTCAAATGTGGTAGTGACATTCTAGCAAGTTGATGTTATTGGTATCTGGTGTTAAGGGAGTGCTGAATGGAGGACAAGTAACACGTTTTTACAAATTTACTGATTTACGTATTTTTCTCAAAGACGGGTCTCCCTATGATGCCTAGGCTGTCCTTGAACACGTAGGCACAAGTGATCCTCCCACCTCGGCCTCCCAAAGTGCTGGGATTACAGATGTGAGCCACCAGATTATATTTATTTCTCTTCCCTGTATTTAATTATTAACCCATGTGTTTATTTTACATAGCTTCCCCATTTCTCAAAAAGAATTTAAGGCCTGTTCTCAAAGTAATTTAAGTTTATGGTATTAAATATAAAATAGTATGGTCAATTTAAAAGGTACAGAAAATGAGCACTATTAGTAGGTACAGTATTTATTACCATCAGTCACTCAGGTAAGTTTAAGTTTTCTGGCAACTAGGAATAAGGAAAACTCATTGGGTGATAAGTTGTAAATAATTTAGGTACTGATGAGGAGGAAGACCCAGGCAAATGAGATTCCCTCCCCACCTGTCATCCACTGTGCATCTCAATAGAAGAGAGAGAGCAGGCCAGCTAGGGCCTCCTCAATCTCCTTCCTGAAAACAACAGGCTAGGCCTTAGGGAAACTCTCCAGAAGGCATTATTTTTACTTAAAACAAGATCAAACCAGAAACCTTTTCACATGTGAGTCCTAAAACTGTAAACCGGAACCCTTTCATATGTAATTCCTGAAACTAAACTAAAACCTTTTCACATGTGAGTCCTAAAACTATGAACCTAAGATTCTTCCACGTGTAACATCTAAAGTATAAGCCTATATAAAGGCTGAACCTCCCTTTGTTAGACAAGCTTGGCTGTTAGGCACCTATGTATGCCACCTGGCTCCCAGCTGAAATAAATTCTTTCCTTCTGTATTCGGTGTCCGGTGTCCGAGAGATCCTTTCCAGCAACTGCTCCTGCTACACTTAAGCTTCCAGGTGAGAAGCTTAATTAAAACAATAAACATTCATTGTAACAATGTATAACTTGTTTCACATTGCCATAATTTTTTTTTCCCCTGCTCTTGTTGCACGGGCTGGAGGGCAGTGGTGTAGTTTCGGCTCACTGCAACCTCCGCTTCCCAGGTTCAAGCAGTTCTCCTGCCTCAGCCTCCAGAGTAGCTGAGTTGAGATTGTGCCCACTACACCTTGGCCTCCCAAAGTGCTGGGATTACAGGCATGAGCCACCACTCCCATCCTCACCATTACCACATTTGAAGGCATTGTTTATCAGGTTTTTTATTTTGTTTTTTTTTTTTTGAGATGGAGTCTCACTCTTTCACCCAGGCTGAAGTGCAGTGGTGTGATCTTGGCTCACTGCAACCTCCACCTCCTGAGTTCAAGCGATTCTTTTGCCTCAGCCACCAAAGTAATTAGTATTACAGGTGCCCACCACCACACTTGGCCAATATTTGTATTTGTAATTTTATTTATTTATTTATTTCAGACAGTCTAATTCTGTTGCCCAGGCTGCAGTGCAGTGGGGCAATCTGTGCTCACTGCAAATTCCGCCTCCCAGATTCAAACGATTCTCCCATCTCAGCCTCCTGAGTAGCCGGGATAACAGGCAACTACCATCAAGCCCATCTCACTCTCCCAAGTAGCTGAGATTATAGCGTCACGCCCAGCTAATTTTTATATTTTTAGTATAGACGGGGTTTCACCATGTTGGCTAGGCTGGTCTCAAACTCCTGACTGCAGGTGATCCACCTACCTCGACCTCCCAAAGTTTCTCAGCCCATTGAGTAGCTGAGATTACAGGCATGAGCCACCACTCCCATCCTCACTGTTACCACATTTGAAAGCATTGCTTATCAATCTCTTTTTTTGTTTGAGATGGATTCTTACTCTGTCACCCAGGTTGGAGTACAGTGGTGCAATCTTGGCTCACTGCAACCTCCACCATTTGGGTTTAAGGGATTCGCCAACATGGTGAAACCCTGTCTCTACTAAAAATACAAAAATTAACCAGGTGTGGTGTTGGGCACCTATAGTCCTAGCTACTTGAGAGGCTGAGACAGGAGAATCGCTTAAACCAAGGAGATGGAGGTCGTAGTGCAGGGAGATCATGCCACTGCACTCCAGCCTGGGAACAAAGCAATACTCCATCTCAAAAAAAAAAAAAAAAAAAAACAATAGGCAGGGTGTGGTGGCTCACACCTTTAATCCCAGTACTTTGGGAGGCTAAGGGAGGTGGATCACCTAAGGTCAGGAGTTTGAGGCCAGCCTGGCCAACATGGTGAAACCCCATCTCTACTAAAAATATAAAAATTAGGCCGGGCGCGGTGGCTCAAGCCTGTAATCCCAGCACTTTGGGAGGCCGAGGCAGGTGGATCACGAGGTCAAGAGATCGAGACCAACGTGGTCAACATGGTAAAACCCCGTCTCTACTAAAAATACAAAAAATTAGCTGGGTATGGTGGCGCGTGCCTGTAATCCCAGCTACTCAGGAGACTGAGGCAGGAGAATTGCCTGAACCCAGGAGGCAGAGGTTGCAGTGAGCCAAGATCATGCCATTGCACTCCAGCCTGGGTAACAAGAGCGAAACTCCGTCTCAAAAAAAAAAAATTAGCCAGGCATGGTGGTACATTCCTGTAATCCCAGCTACTCAATAGGCTGAGACAGGAGAATTGCCTGAACCCAGGAGGCGGAAGTTGTGGTAAGCCAAGATTGCACCATTGCACTCCAGCCTGGACAAGAGTAAAACTCAGTCTCAAAAAAAAAAAAATTTTAATTAAATTAAATTTAAAAAGCTTTCAACCTCACACAGTGGCTCACACCTGTCAATCCAGAACTTTGGGAAGGTGAAGCCAAAGGATCACTTGAACCCCAGTGTTCAAGACCAACCTCGGCAACACCATAAGACCCCATCTCTTTAAAAAAAAAAAAAAAAAAAAAAAAAAGGCTGGGCTCGGTGGCTCACCCCTACAATTCCAGCACTTTGGGAGGCCAAGGCAGGTGGATCATGAGATCAAGAGATTGAGACCATCCTGGTCAACATGCTGAAACCCTGTCTCTACTAAAAATACAAAAATTAGCTGGGCATCGTGGTGCGCGCCTGTAGTCTCAGCTACTCGGAGGGCTGAGGCAGGAGAATTGCTTGAACCCGGGAGGTGGAGGTTGCAGTGAGCTGAGATTGCGTCACTGCACTCCAGGCTGGTGCCTGGTGATGGAGTGAGACTCTCTCTCAAAAAAAAAAAAAGAATTAAAAAAAAAATTTGCTGGGCATGGTGGCGCACGCCTGTAATCCAGCAGTTTGGGAGGTTGTATCAGGCAGATCAGTTGAGGCCAGGAGTTCGAGACCAGCCTGGCCAACATGGTGAGACCCCTGTCTCTACTAAAAATTAAAAACTCTCCAGGCATGGTGGCACATGCCTGTAATCCCAACTACTGGAGAGGCTGAGGCAGAGGAATTGCTTGAATCTGGGAGGCGGAGGCTGCAGTGAGCCAGGATGATGCAGTTGCACTCCAGCCTTGGCGATAGAATGAGACCCTGTTCCAAAAACAAAAAAAAGTCAAGCTGCTGCTTTCTATACTTTGTAATATGGGTGATTCAGTTTTCTGGGTTTTTTTGTTTCGTTTTGTTTTGAGACGGGGTTTCGCTCTTGTTACCCAGGCTGGAGTGCAATGGCGCCATCTCGGCTCACTGCAACCTCCGCCTCCCGGGTTCAGGCAATTCTCCTGCCTCAGCCTCCTGAGTAGCTAGGATTACAGGCACGTGCCACCATGCCCAGCTAATGTTTTGTATTTTTAGTACAGACGGGGTTTCACCATGTTGACCTGGATGGTCTCGATCTCTTGACCTCGTGATCCACCCGCCTCGGCCTCCCAAAGTGCTGGGATTACAGGCTTGAGCCACTGCACCCGGCCTTGGGTGACTCAGTTTTCTAAGTAAAAGTTAAGGACAGAACAAGAACAACTGTTTGAACCATCAACTTTGAGTGTTGCCTTAGAAGATGTGTTGAATAAACGAATAGTTCTTCTACTTTTTAGTGTAACTCCTGCCTGGTAGACCTATCTGAATGAGTTTATTTCTAAAAGAACACTGTCCCACCTAAATGTTTAAGAAATTCCCCTATCAGATGTGTAACTTGGTATGCTTTCTTTGGAGACTAGAGAATAAAAAATCAATTCCATTAACTTCACCATACCTGAGATGAAGTTGCTCTTGGCACATTTGGGGCTTGATCATTTGGATGGTGATGGACAACAATAAGCAGATATCCTAAAGAGAATCATTCTGGCCATGACAGCTTCTCTTTGACTTTCATGGTAAGAAAAGGGAGACTTGTTTGATCTAGTTGTCAAGTGGCCCTCTAAAAAAATCAGAAACCTATCTGGGTGTGGTGGCTCATGCCTATAATCCTACCTTCTTGGGAGGCTGAGGTGGGAGGATTGCTTGAGCCCATGAGTCAGACTGGGCAACACAGCATGACCCCATCTCAAAGAAATACATACATACCTTCATTGAATTTATTTATTTTAAGTAATTTATTTGTTTATATAAAGATCAGAAAACCTGTATCCCAAGGTACCTTATATTGTTGTAACTCTTTATATTTTATAATTGGCTATTTTTATGCAGATTTACTTTTTCTCAATGTTTTCCCATTCTTATTTATTTATATTAATGGTATATATTACCTGTTATACTTTTCCATTGTTTATCTTATAACTATATTAATGGTATCTTGCCTTGTGGAAGGTTTTTAATTGTAGTTAAATTTATCCAAGTCTTCCTTTTAAGGATGAATTTTTTATAAAGCTTAGAAAGGTCTTACCTTCAGCTGCTCAGGAGGTTGAGGCAGGAAAAACACTTGAAGCCGGTAGGCAGAGAAGATTGCTGCAAGCCCAGATCACGCCACTGCACTCCAGCCTGGGTGACAGAGTGAGACCCTGTCTCAAAAAAGGTGGTGGGCACCTGTAATCCCAGCTACTTGGGAAGCTGAGACAGGAGAATCACTTGAACCCAGGAGGCAGAGGTTGCATTGCCACACATACGTGCGCGCACGCGTGTGTGTGTGTGTGTGTGTGTGGCTGGGCACAGTGGCTCATGCCTGTAATCCCAGCACTTTGGAAGGCTGAGGTGGGTGGATCACATGAGGTCAGGAGTTCAAGACCAGCCTGGCCAACATGACAAAACCCCATCTATACTAAAAATATAGAAATTAGCCAGGTATGGTAGTAGGCGCCTGTAATCCCAGCTACTTGGGCTGAGCCAGGATAATTGCTTGAACCCAGGAGGCAGAGGTTGCAGTGAGCCAAGATCACACCACTTTACTCCAGCCTGGCAACAGAGTGACTCTCCATCTCAAAAAGAAAGAAGGAAAGTTCTCTCTGTCTCGTTTTTTTTTGTTTGTTTTGTTTTTGTTTTTGTTTTTTTTTTTTTGAGATGGAGTTTCGCTCTTGTTGCCTAGGCTAGAGCACAGTGGCACAGTCTTGGCTCACCACAACCTTCACCTCTTGTGTTCATGTGATTCTTCTGCCTCAGCCTCCCCAGTAGCTGGGATTATAGGCATGCGCCACTGCACCATGTTAATTTTGTATTTTTAGTAGAGACAGGGTTTCTCCATGTTGTTCAGGCTGATCTCTAACTCCTGACCTCAGGTGATCCACCTGCCTCAGCCTCCCAAAGTGCTGGGATTACAAATGTAAGCCACCATGCCCAGCCATTTTCTTCTTCTTTTTTTTTTTTTTTTTGAGACAGAGTCTCACTCTGTCACCCAGGTGGTAGTGCAATGGTGCAGTGATGGCTCACTGCAGTCTCAACCCTCTGGGCTCAGGTGATCCTCCCACTTCAGCCTCCTTAGAACCTGGGACTATAGTCATACACCACTACACCCAGCTACCTTTCAGTTTTTTGTAGAGACAGGTCTCGCTATGTTGTCCAGGCTGGTCTCAAACTCCGAGGCTCAAGCAGTCCTCCCTCCTCTGCCTCACAAAATTACTGGGATAACAGGCATGACCCACCAGATTATATTTATTTCTAGTCCCTGTATTTAGTTCTTAACCTACATTTTTATTTTTGTATATATTAATTTCAATTGTCATTTCTCAGTTGACAGGTAATATAGTTAACATTTCTTCTGTTTGCAACAGATCTTTGACTAATGATAATAAGATACTATTCTTTGTGCCTTGACAATATCTAAGAAAGACACCCTAAGTGAAATCCTTCAAGCATTTATTTCCTTCCCTCTTTGCTTTAGTTTTATGTTTTAAAGGACTTCAAAATGCTCTTGTTTGGGGATAGAAGGAGGAGGTGGAATTAATTGTAGATTCAACATGTTAAAAATATAATAGTTTCTTTAAGTTTGATTTTGTTTGTTTGTTTTTGTAGAGACAGGGTCTCCTAATGTTGCCCAGGCTGGTCATGAACTCCTGGGCTAAGTGATCCTCCCGCCCCAGCCTCCCAAAGTGCTGAGATTATAGAGTGTGAGCCACTGCACATAGCCTAAGTTTATATTTAATAAACTATATATAATGTTCTCAAATGTTCCATATTTTCAAAATCTCTTTTTTCCCCTTTTTGGCTACAAGGAACTGTTTTGCTACATTATGTCTCTTGTTAGAAAATGCCTGGATACCTTGGCACAGTGGTTCACACCTGTAATCAAAGAACTTTGGGAGGCCAAGGCAGGCAGATTACTTGAGGTCAGGAGTTTGAGACCAGCCTGGCCAACATGGCAAAACCCTGTCTCTACTAAAAATACAAAAATTAGCTGGGCATGGTAGCAGGTGCCTGTAATACCAGCTACTCAGGAGGCTGAGGTAGGAGGATCGCTTGAACCTGGGAGGTGGCGGTTGCAGTCAGCCCAGTTCTCTGTCTCAAAGAAGAAAGAAAGAAAGAAGGAAAGACAGAAGGAAGGGAAGGGAAAAGGGAAAGAGGGAAGGAAAGGAAATAAATGAATGCCTGGGTACATGGCAGCTGGGAAAGGCTTTCTCTTAACTCATTACTGAGCCACAACTGGAAATTGCTCTTCACAGCAGACTCCCCATAGCAATAAGTGGCAAGTAATTGTGGAACCAGCCAAATGGGTAGAATAGGATGAGGTGAAGTGGTAGGGAAGGAAAATACTCCAAATGGAGTTACAAATGAGGGAGTAAACACAGGGATAAATGGAAACACTCTTCTGAACTTTGCCTAGGGAGACAATACTGAATCAGAGGCCAAGCTTTTAAAATGGTGCATTTTCTCTTTAGCAGCAGCCCATCAATAAGGGAGGAGTCATGACTCCAGTACCTCCACAAGGAAGACTCTCTGTGGCTTCTACTCCCATCAACCACCGACGCTCTCAATGCCAGTCCTACGGCCCTGCATGTCAGAATACCTTGGGTCTGAAGGGGTCACTCAAGCACTCTGCTATCTCTGCAGCTAAAACAGGTGTCAGGTAAAGAAATCACTTGAAAATGTAATCACGGACAAAATTCCACATGGATTTTATATATATATATATTTTTTAAACCCATGGAGGATTGCAAAGTTAGAAGGATTATATTTTTTAAAATGTTTTTAATTGGTAAATAAGAATTGTACATATTTATGGGATACACAGTGATGTTTCCATTTTGTTAAGGCAGAGTTTCACTCTGTTGCCCAGGCTGGAGTACAGTGGCACAATCTCGGCTCACTACAACCTCCACCTCCTGGGTTCAAGTGATTCTCCTGCCTCAGCCTCCCTAATAGCTGGAATCACAGGCACATGCCACCACGCCTGGCTAATTTTTTTTTTTTTGAGAGAGTCTCACTGTCACCCAAACTAGAGTACAATGGCATGATCTTGGCTCACTGCAACATCCACCTACTGGATTCAGGCAATTCTCCTGTCTCAGCCTCCCGAGTAGCTTGGATTACAGACACATACCAACACACCTGGCAAATTTTTGTATTTTTAGTAGAGACGGGATTTCACCATATTGGTCAGGCTGCTTTCGAACTCCTTACCTAAGGTGATCCATTTGCCTTGGCCTCCCAAAGTGCTGGGATTACCGGTTTGAGCCACTGCACCCAGCCTTAGAGAGAGAATCTTACTTTGTCGCCCATTCTGGAGTGCAGTGGAACAATCTTGGCTCACTGCAACTTCTACCTCCTGGGTTCAAGTGATTCTCCTGCCTCAGCCTTCTGAGTAGCTGGGATTACAGGCATGCACCACCACACCCAGCTATTTTTTGTATTTTTAGTAGAGATGGGGTTTCACCCTGTTGGCCAGGCTAGTCTCGAACTCCTGACCATAGGAGATCTACCCGCCTCAGCCTCCCAAAATGCTAGGATTACAGGCATGAGCCACCATGTCCAGCCCAAATTTTTGTATTTTTAGTAGCCCTTCCTAAGTAGCTGGGACTATAGGCACGTGCCACCATGCCCAGCTAATTTTTGTTTTTAGTAGAGACAGGGTTTCACTGTGTTAGCCAGGATGATCATGATCTGCCTGCCTCATCCTCCCTAAGTGTTGGGATTACAGGCATGAGCCACCGAGCCAGGCCCCTAGTTATGTTTCAATACATATATTGTATGGTAAGCAGATCAGGGTAATTAGCATATCCATCATCTCAAACAGTTATCATTTCTTCATATGGTGAATATTTAGTATCCTCCTTCTAGCTCTTTGAAACCATTACATCCAGCTAATTTTGCAAGTTCTCATTATGTTGTCCCGTCTGGTCGTGATCTCTTAGGCTTAAGTGACCCTCCCGCCTCGACTTTCCAAAGTGCTAGGGTTACAAACGTGCCATTGCACCCAGCGTTCTAGCTCTGAAATTTCTCATTCAAATCATGTTTTCTTGATTTCATTGACTTGTCTGTCTGTATTCTCTTGTATCTCAGTGAGTTCCCCTAAGATTATTATTTCGAATTCTTATTCTGGTATTTCATATATTTTCTTATGATTAGGGTTATTGGAGCATTAACATTTTTCTTTGGATATGACTTGTTTCTCTGCATTTTCATGGTTTATGTGTCCTTCCATTGATTTCTACACATCTGTTAGGAAAGTCACCTCTTAGCCGGGCGCAGTGGCTCACGCCTGTAATCCCAGCACTTTGGGAGGATGAGGTGGGTGGATCACCTGAGGTCAGGAGTTCAAGACCATCCTGACCAATATGGTGAAACCTCATCTTTTAAAAAAAAAAAAAAAAAAGGAAAGTCGCCTCTTGTGATTTTATAGAGAAGATTTCACAGGGAAGAACATACTCATATGAATAGGTCTTGGGGTGTCAGTTAAACGGAGTGCACTGGTTCTGGGTGGGCACATATACTGTCTATGTAGTTTCTTGGTTCTAGGTGGGCACATATATTGTCTATGTAGTTTCTTCAACTGTAATTCTAGTGGCATTTGCAAGTTGCTCAGTAGCCTAAGCTAAGAGAGTTGGTGGTGATGGTGGCTTTGCCAGGTTTGGGACTGTGGGGCTGTTTCTCAGGCCTGGTATGCAGTTGCATGACTGCTTGGCTGGTCTTGGGGTATGTCTACCAGAGGCTGCTTATAAGGCTGCTTCTCACCAGGCATGGTGGCTCACGCCTGTAATCCCAACATTTGGGGAGGCTGAAGTAGGTGGATCACAAGGTCAGGAGATTGAGACCATCCTGGCCAACATGGTGAAACCTCGTCTCTACTAAAAATACAAAAAATTAGCCAGGCATGCTGGTGCATGCCTGTAATCCCAGCTACTCAGGAGTCTAAGGCAGGAGAATAATTTGAACCAGGGAGTGAGAGGTTGCAGTTAGCCAAGGTCGCACCACTGCACTCCAGCCTGGTGACAGAAGGGAGACTCATTCTCAAAAAAAAAAAAAAAAAAAATGCTGCTTCTCAGGCCCTTACTAGGATTACAGGCCCATTGGGCAGATCAGGGGCTTCTCTGCAGGACTGAGGCATCTCAAGGCTGTTTCTCAGGCCCTAGGCACAGGCAGCTGAGTGTGTCAGCTGCTTGAGATTCGAGTCTCCCACTCCAGAAAGGGCATGTGGCAGTTTGGCCAGCTCGAGGGCATGTTTGCCCTGAGCACATCTGCTTAGGCTCCAAGCAACTGGGGTCATGACGTTGAAGCCAACCCTACCAAGACCCTGTGGGCTTGGTCAAATGAATATGGAGCTCTAGTGCTGGAGACGTGCAGTGGCTACTGGCCCCCAGCAGACCAGAGTGCATTCCAAAAGTGGTTCTCGTCTCAAGATGGTTCTGTGCTGCAGAAGCTAATGGCAGTTAGAGTGCACACCTTGTGCTCCTAATCCAAGGCAATACAGGTGCAGTAATTCCTGGCAGCTCTCCAAACTGGGAGACTTGGGTATTAAACATGGGTATTCTCCTGTAGTAAGGACTGTAGGTGCCTGCAGTAGCAATGGGGGCTGGTGGGGATCTTCAGTTTACTGTTTCTCCGCAACAGGAATCCCCTCCTAACTGCAGGCAGATCTGATTCTAGTGGAGGAGACAGGGCTGCAGAGGCTAGATGCCTCTGGCTGCCCTCCTGGGCCTCCATTTGCCACAGGTACATCTCCACTCCTCTGATGCACTCCATTGCTTTCCTGTTGACACTCCAGTCAAATCTTAGCTTTTTTCTGTGGTGGCTTCCACCTGTAATCCCAGCTACTTGGGAGGCTGAGGCAGGAGGATCGTTTGAGTTCACAAGTTTGAGGCCAGCCTGGGCAACATAGCTAAAGCTATCTCTAAAAATAAAATTCGGCCGGGCGCGGTGGCTGAAGCCTGTAATCCCAGCACTTTGGGAGGCCGAGGCGGGTGGATCATGAGGTCAAGAGATCGAGACCATCCTGGTCAACATGGTAGAACCCCGTCTCTACTAAAAATACAAAAAATTAGCTGGGCATGGTGGCGCATGCCTTTAATCTCAGCTACTCAGGAGGCTGAGGCAGGAGAATTGCCTGAACCCAGGAGGCGGAGGTTGCGGTGAGCCGAGATTGCGCCATTGCACTCCAGCCTGGGTAACAAGAGCGAAACTCCGTCTCAAAAAAAAAAAAAAAAAAAAAAAAACAAAAAAATAAAATAAATTAAAAAAAAAAAATTCGCCGGGTGTGGTGGCTCACACCTGTAATCCCAGCACTTTGGGAGGCCAAGGCGGGTGGATCATGAGGTCAAGAGATCGAGACCATCCTGGTCAACATGGTGAAACCCCATCTCTACTAAAACTACAAAACATTAGCTGGGCATGGTGGCACGTGCCTGTAATCCCAGCTACTCGGGAGGCTGAGGCAGAAGAATTGCCTGAACCCAGGAGGTGGAGGTTGCGGTGAGCCGAGATTGCGCCACTGTACTCCAGCCTGGGTAACAAGCGAAACTCCATCTCAAAAATATAATAAAATAAAATTCTAAGAATCTTAGCTGTTTATTTGTTGCCTTCATCCTTTCTTGTTGAGGGATAAATGCTAGTCATCTCTATTTGGCCATCATTGTCCAAGGCAGAGAGACCAGAAAAGACCAGAACATATTTTACAAATAACGGAAGTTGAAATGTGATTTATTTTAGCATCAGCCTTTTAGGAATATGTCTCTTCTGCAAAAGAGGTTCATTACTATGACAAGTATTCTGTGCTGGGAAAATCCTTTTGATTTGGGTAAGAAAAAAAAAAGACAAGTATTCATCGAGGCCCTTTTCACTGTTTGCTATTGGTCAAGTGGTTTTATTTATTTATTTCATTTTTTCTTTGCTACTGTATTCCTAGGTAAAGTTTTATTTATAAGCTAGATACAAGTTACTCTTGCCACAGTAATCATGTCTTGTATTCTGCTGTCCTTTTTAGGTTTTCAGCTACTACTAAAGATAATGAGCATAAGCGTTCACTGACCAAGACTCCAGCCAGAAGGTCTGCACATGTGACCATGTCTGGGAATACCCCAAAAGGTGAGGCTATGCTTGGGACACACAAGACCACCAAGAGGAATTCTGCTGGTTAAAAAAAAATCTGGTGTTTTTTTTTTTTTAAGATGAAGTCTCACTCTGTCATCAGACTGGAGTGCAGTGACGTGATCTCGGCTCACTGCAACCTCTGAGTCCCTGATGTAAGCTTTTCTGCCTCAGCCTCTTGAGTAGCTGGGATTACAGGCACCCGCCACCAAGTGCAGCTAATTTTTATATTTTTTTAATAGAGACAGGGTTTCACCATGTTGGCCAGGATGGTCTCGATCTCCTGACCTCAAGTAATTCGCCCGCCTTGGCCTCCCAAAATGCTGGGATTACAGGTGTGAGCCACCGCACCTGGCCATCGATTTCTTTTTTCTTTTTTCTTTTTCTTTTTTTTTTTTTTTTTTAGACGGAGTTTCGCTTTTGTTTCCCAGGCTGGAGTGCAGTGCAGTCTTGGCTCACTACAATCTCCGCCTCCTGGGTTTAAGCAATTCTCCTGCCTCAGCCTCCAGAGTAGCTGGGATTACGGGCATGCACAACCACACGTTTCAAGATTCAATCATGTTAACTCATTTTCACTGTATTTTTCAATGGTATGAATATATGTCAGTTTATTTATCTATTGTACTATTCATGAACATGTGGGTCATTCCAGCTTTCATGATTATATATATGGTATTGCTGTGAATACTCTTAAACATGTCTCCTGTGCAGGAATTTCCCTAGACCTAGGAACAGGAGAGCTGGATTGGAAAATATGCAGACATTTACTGCCCTGGATTAATTGTACCAATTCGTGCTTTCCACTGGCAGTGTATGGCAGCCCCTTATTCTACTCCCTGCCGACACTTGATATTGATACAGTGGGATCCCTTCAACACAGGGTTTTGTGCTTTTTTTTGTTTAACTAGCTGATCTTAGATCCTGATTACTGGTTCACAGATGGAGGCAAGTTTTCACATTTGGCAATCACCTGGATACAACTTATAAGTGGCTTCCCCCTATGAAGAGAAAGGATTGGCTGGACACAGTGGCTCTTGCGCGTAATCCCAGCACTTTGGGAGGCTGAGGCAGGTGGATCACTTGAGGTCAGGAGTTCAAGACTAGCCTGGCAAACATGGTGAAACTCCATCTCTACTAAAAATACAAAAATTAGCCCGGCGTGATGGCATGTACCTGTAGTCCCAGCTACTCAGGAGGCTGAGGTGGGAGAATCACTTGAACCAAGAAGCAGGGGTTGCGGTGAGCCGAGATTGTGCCACTGCACTCCAGCCAGCCTGGGCAACAGAGTGAGACCCTGTCTCAAAAAAAAAAGAAAAAAAACAAAAAAAGAAAGGATTACAAAGCGTGCTGGATAGCTGATGGCCAACTATAGCAAAAAGGCTAACTAAACTATACCGTCTTTAGACAGGGCACAGTGGCTCACAGCTGTATCCCAGCTCTTTGGGAGGCCAAGGCAGGAGGTCACTTGAAGTCTGGAGTTTGAGACCAGCCTGGCCAACAAGGCAAAACCTCGTCTCTACTAAAAAGACAAAAATTAGCCAGGCCTGGTGGCACACACCTGTAATCCCAGCTACTCGCTTGAGAATCACTTGAACCGGGGAGGCAGAGGTTACACTGAGCCGAGGTCATATCATCCAGCCTGGGAGACAGAGCAAGACTCCATCTGAAAAAAACTAAAACTTCACCATCTCGGATATTTTTAACTTCATGGTTCAAAAATTTATATTTTTTTCTTTTTCTTTGTTGTTTTTTTTTTTTGAGATGTAGTCTCCCTCTGTCACCAGGCTGGAGTGCAGTGATGCAACCTCGGCTCACTGCAACGTCTGTTTCCTGGGTTCAAGTCATTCTCCTGCCTCAGCCTCCCAAATAGCTGAGACTACAGGTGCGCACCACCACGTCCAGCTGATTTTTATATTTTTAGTAGAGACAGGCTTTCACTGTGTTGGCCAGGATAGTCTCAATCTCCTGACCTTGTGATCCGCCCTCCTCAGCCTCCTGAAATGTTGGGATTACAGGCGTTAGCCACCACACCCAGTCCCCAAAAAATTCATATTCTTTTTTTTTTTTTTTTTTTTGAGGCGGAGTTTCGCTCTTGTTACCCAGGCTGGAGTGCAATGGCGCAATCTCGGCTCACCGCAACCTCCGCCTCCTGGGTTCAGGCAATTCTCCTGCCTCAGCCGCCTGAGTAGCTGGGATTACAGGCACGCATCACCATGCCTAGCTAATTTTTTGTATTTTTAGTAGAGACGGGGTTTCACTATGTTGACCGGGATGGTCTCAATCTCTTGACCTAGTGATCCACCCGCCTCGGCCTCCCAAAGTGCTGGGATTACAGGCTTGAGCCACCGCGCCCGGCCCAAATTCATATTCTTAAGTGATAACAGCCTTTATTAATAATATTCCTGTCTACAAACAATTCTCCTGCCTCAGCCTCCCAAAGTGCTGAGATTGCAGGTATGAGTCACCAGGCCATGAATCCTTTCAACTTTATGTGATTAGGTTTTTTTAATGTTTATTAATGTTAATGATACTATCAATATATATTTTTTTCTTTTTCAATATATAATTTTTATGGGTAACTGTTGTCAGGGAAATAAGCTGAAAAATTACTATTATTTCTTTCTTTTTTTTTTTTCTTTGAGATGGAGTTTCCCTCTTGTTGCCTAGCCTGGAGTGCAATGCGAGATCTTGGTTCACTGTAACCTCTGCCTCGTGGGTTCATGTGATTGTCCTGCCTCTTCCTCCCCAGTAGCTGAGATGACAGGCATGGGCTGCCACGCCCAGCTAATTTTGTATTTTTAGTAGAGATGGGGTTTCTCCATTTGGTCAGTCTGGATTTGAACTTCTGACCTCAGGTGATCCACCTGCTTCCGCTTCCCAAAGTGCTAGGATTGCAGGCGTGAGCCACCGCGCCTGGCCACACTGTTATTTCTTTGAACAGAATTCTAAACTCCCAGCTGATACTAAGAAATGTCATATTCAGAATATTTACAAAGCTGTTTAGCAAAGGAAACTAAACTCAATGGTTAGCCTTCCTCAGTTATTGTTTTCTTCCCTTGTTTCCATTTTAACCCTTACTTCAGACTCTTTCATCTATTTCAAAGTATTCATGTAGATCAGGCATCCCCAAACTACGGCCCGCCCCTTGAGGCCATTTATCCGGACCCCCACCACACTTCAGGAAGGGGCACCTCTTTCATTGGTGGTCAGTGAGAGGAGCACAGTATGTGGCAGCCCTCCCATGGTCTGAGGAACAGTCAACTGGCCCCCTGTGTAAAAAGTTTGGGGATGCCTGGTGTAGATTGTCTTAGTCCTTTGGGGCTGCTATTATACAACAAAGCACAAAGACTGTATCTTATAAACAGCAGTAATTTATTTCTCATAATTCTGGAAGCTGAATGAAGACAGATCAGGACACTAGCATGATTCTGGCGAGGGCTCTTTTCCAGGTAGCAGACTGCTAACTTCTTGTTGTATGCTCATGACAAAGAGAGCTAGAGAAAATTCTGCGGGGTCCCTTTATGAGGCACTGAATCCCATTCATGACCTACTTACCTCTGAGAGGCCCTACTTCCTTACACCAGTCATATTGAGGGTTAGTATTTCAACATGAATTTGGGGTCGCAAGAGGTACAAACATTCAGACAATAACATGTATTTTTAAGATTGAGAAGTAACACTTTGACAAACATTTTAACAGGTCTTTGTTTCTAACTAAGCACTTGGTTTTCTTCTTTTTTTTTTTTTAGTTATTACTCCATTCAAGTTGACAACTGAGGCAATGCAGATTCCAGTCTCGAATAAGAAACCAGTGTTTGATCTTAAAGCAAGTTTGTCTCGTCCCCTCAACTATGAACCACACAAAGGTATTTAGGAGTATTTTGAGCTACAGGGCCTGTGAAATAGTTAAGATTGGTGGGGCACGGGGGCTCACACCTACTAAAAATACAAACATAAGCCAGGCATTTACTTAGGAGGCTGAGACGGGAGAATCGCTTGAACCCAGGAGGCAGAGGTTGCAGTGATCTGAGACCACGCCACTGCACTCCAGCCTGGGGCAACAAGAGGGAAACTCTGTCTCAAAAAGAAAAAGTCCAAAAAAAAACTTAAGATTAAACAAATTTATGCTGGGCACAGTGACTCACACCTGTAATCTCAGCACTTTGGGACACGTAGATCATTTGAGGTCAGGAGTTCAAGATCAGTCTGGCCAACATGGTGACACCCTGTCTCTACTGGAAAAAAAAAATACGAAAATTCGCCTGGAGTAGTGGTGGGGACCTGTAATCTCAGCTACCTGTGAGGCTGAGGCAAAGGAACCAGGGAAGTGGAGGTTGCAGTGAGCCAAGTTTGCACTACTGCAGCCTAGCCTGGGTGACAGAGTGAGACCATGCCTCAAAAATGATAATAATAATTATTCTGCCTCTGAAGTTGTAAAAAAACAACAACAAAAAGTCTAGTGACCCAATGGAAGCCATACTTGACTACCTAGAATTCTTTCCCCTGCCTCTGCTTCCACATAGACCCATGATTTAAAAGACCTCCTGGGCCGGGCATGGTGGCTCACGCCTATAATCCCAGCACTTTGGGAGGCTGAGGTGAGTGGATCACAAGGTCAAGAGATCAAGACCATCCTGGTCGACAAGGTGAAACCCCGTCTCTACTAAAACTACAAAAACTAGCTGGGCATGGTGGCGCACGCCTGTAGTCTCAGCTACTCGGGAGGCTGAGGCAGGAGAATTGCTTGAACCCAGGAGGCGGAGGTTGCAGTGAGCCGAGATTGCGCCATTGCACTCTAGCCTGGGTATCAAGAGCAAAACTCCGTCTCAAAAAAAAAAAAAAAGAAAGAAAGAAACAAAGACCTCCTATTAAACAAATAAATACTTGATTCAGCAGGGTGCAGTGGCTCATGCCTATAATCCCAGCACTTAGGGAGGCAGAGGCAGAAGGATGGCTTGAGCCCAGGAGTTCAAGACCAGCCTGAACAACTTAGCAAGACCTTGTCTATACAAAAAAAATTTTTTAATTAGGGCATGGTGGCATGTGCCTATGGTCCCAGCTACTCAGGAGGCTGAGGTATGAGTATTGCTTGAGCCAGGGAGATTCAGGCTACAGTGAGCCATGACTGTACCACTGCATTCCAGCCTGTGCAACAGAGTGAAACCCTATTTCAGTGTGTATGTCTGTACTCCAAACTACATGGGAGGCTGAACTGGGAGGATCACTTGTGGCCAGGAGTTCAAGGCTGCTATGACCATACCTATGGATAGACTGCACTATAGCCTGGGCAAAATAGTGAGACTTCAGTGTTTAAAAAAACTTAACTTCCGGCCGGGCGCGGTGGCTCACGCCTGTAATCCCAGCACTTTGGGAGGCCGAGGCGGGTGGATCACGAGGTCAAGAGATCGAGACCATCCCGGTCAACATGGTGAAACCCCGTCTCTACTAAAACTACAAAAAATTAGCTGGGCATGGTGGTGCGTGCCTGTGATCCCAGCTACTCAGGAGGCTGAGGCAGGAGAATTGCCTGAACCCAGGAGGCGGAGGTTGCGGTGAGCCGAGATCGCGCCATTGCACTCCAGCCTGGGTAACGAGCAAAACTCCGTCTCAAGAAAAAAAAACCTTAACTTCCATCCTGGCTAACATGGTGAAACCCCGTTTCTACTAAAACTACAAAAATTACCTAGGCTGGGTGCGGTGGCTTACACTTGGAATCATAGCACTTTGGGAGGCCGAGGTGAGTGGATTGCCTGAGATTAGGAGTTCAAGACCAGCCTGGGCTACACGGTAAAATCCCGTCTCCTAAAATACAAAAAATTGGCTGGGTGCAGTAGCGTATGCCTGTAATCCCAGCTACTCAGGAGGCTGAGACAGGAGAATTAATAGAACCAGGAGGCAGAGGTTGCAGTTCGATGAGATGGCGCCACTGCACTCCAGCCTGGGTGACAGAGCAAGACTCTGTCTCTTAAAAAAAAAAAGAAGAAGAAGAAGAAAAAATTAGCTGAGTGTGGTGGCAGGTGCCTGTAGTCCCAGCTGCTTGGGAGGCTGAGGCAGGAGAATCACTTGAACCTAGGAGGCAGAGGTAGCAGTGAGCCAAGATCACGCCAGTGCAATTCAGCCTGGTGACAGAGCAAGACTCCGTCTCAAAAAATAATAATAATTCAATTTTAAAAGCGACACATAAACTTCCAGAAATGTGGTCTCAGGCTGGAGTGCAGTGGTTATCCATAGGTATGGTCATAGCATACACTGCCGCCTTGAACTCCTGGCCACAAGTGATCTTTCCAGTTCAGCCTCCCATGTAGTTGGGAGTACAGGCATACATACTACTACACCTGGGTCTATGTCCTGCTTTTCTTTTCTTTTTTTTTTTTTTTTTTTTTTTGAGATAGAGTTTCACTCTGTTGCCCAGGCTGGAATACAGTGGTTCTTTTTTTATTATTTATTTTTTATTTTATTTATTTTTTTGAGACAAAGTCTTGCTGTGTTGCCAGGCACCAGGCTGGAGTGCGGTGGCACAGTCTTGGTTCACTGCAACCTCCACCTCCTGAGTTGAAGCAGTTCTCCTGCCTTGGCCTCCCAAAGTGCTAGGATTACACGTGTGAGACACTGTGCCCAGCACTTTTTTTTTTTTTTTTTTTTTTTTTGAGATGGAGTTTCGCTCTTGTTACCCAGGCTGGAGTGCAATGGCACGATCTCCACTCACCACAACCCCCGCCTCCTGGGTTCAAGCAATTCTCCTGCCTCAGCGTCCCGAGTAGCTGGGACTACAGGCACTCACCACCATGCCCAGCTAATTTTTGTATTTCTAGTAGAGATGGGGTTTCACCATGTTGACCAGGATGGTCTCGATCTCTTGACCTCGTGATCCACCCACTTTGGCCTCCCAAAGTGCTGGGATTATAGGCGTGAGCCACCACGCCCAGCCTTTTTTTTGTTGTTGAGACAGAGTCTTACTCTGTCACCAGGCTGGAGTGCAGTGGTGCAATCTCGGGCTCACTGTAACCTCCTCCTGGGTTCAAGCGATTCTTCCACCTCAGCCTCCGAAGTAGCTGGGACCACAGGCGCATGCCACCACACCAAGCTAATTTTTGTATTTTTAGTGGAGACGGGGTTTCACCATGGCCAGGATGGTCTCGATCTCTTGACCTCGTGATCCGCCTGCCTCGACCTCCCAAAGTGTTGGGATTACAGGAATGAGCCACCGCACCTGGAGTTTCTTTTTTTTTAATTGCAAATTAGCTGGGCGTATTGCCTCATGCCTATAATCTCAACTCTTTGGGAGGCCAAGGCAAGCAGATTGCTTGAGAACAGGAGTTCCAGACCAATATGGACAACACAATGAAACCCTGTCTCTAGTAAAAAATTCAAAAATTACAGGCCGGGCACGGTGGCTCAAGCCTGTAATCACAGCACTTTGGGAGGCCAAGGCGGGTGGATCACGAGGTCAGGAGATCGAGACCATCCTGGTCAACATGGTGAAACCCCGTCTCTACTAAAAATACAAAACATTAGCTGGGCATGGTGGCACGTGCCTGTAATCCCAGCTACTCAGGAGGCTGAGGCAGGAGAATTGCTTGAACCCAGGAGGCGGAGGTTGTGGTGAGCCGAGATCGCGCCATTGCACTCCAGCCTGGGTAACAAGAGCGAAACTCTGTCTCAAAAAAAAAAAAAAAAAAAAAAAATTACCCGGGCATGGTGTCGTGCATCTATCGTCCTAGCTACTCATGAGGCTGAGCTGGAAGGATCACTTGAGCCCGGGAGGCAGACATTGCACTGAGCTGAGATCAGATCACACCACTGCACTCCAGCCTGAAAGACAGAGTAAGACCCTCAAAAAAAAAGTATAGGCCAGGTACAGTGGCTCACACATATAATCCTAGCACTTTGGGAGGCCAAGGCAGGCAGATCACTTGAGGTTGGGAATTTGAGACCAGCCTGACCTACAAGGAGAAACCTGATCTCTACTAAAAATACAAAATTAGCTGGGCATGGTGGTGCATGCCTGTAATCCCAGCTACTCGGGAGGCTGAGGCAGGAGAATCACTTGAACTCAGGAGGTGAAGGTTGCAGTGAGCCAAGATCGTGTACTCCAGAACTGGGCAACAAGAGAAACTCTTGTCTCAAAAAAAAAAAAAGGGATAAATGTTGATACCAGGTAACCACAGATGAAGAGAATGAAGTTAGGAATATAAATCAACCAATCTTCTTAAAACTCTTTGTCTCTGTCTTAAACTAGGAAAGCTAAAACCATGGGGGCACTCTGAAGAAAATAATTATTTGAATGGACATGTCAACAGAATTAATTTCCACAAGAAAACTTACAAACAACCCCGTCTCCAGACAAAGTAAGTACCTAATTACACAGCTTTATGATTATTTTAATTTCAAAAGCAGCACCTCAAGAGGGACAGAGGCTCAGTAATAGTGGTGTTTTAAGAGGAGGTTAGAAGTGATATCATGTATAGAACTTTCTGAGTACATATGCGTAGGTCCCAGTGTAATGGACCTCCAAATCAGCAGGTTTAGGGTGAGGCCCAAGCACCTGCATTGTTTCCAAGGTTCTGTAGGTGATTCAGAAGAAGATCCAGATTCAGAGCACTGCTCTTGCATGACTTGTCTGCCTGAAAACAGTGCACATGGTTATCTCTCCAGATACCAATGTCCAACAGTTTAGGGCACCTACGTATCCAGACAGACATAAACTCCTCACTCCTAAGGAAACCAGGCTTACAAAGCATCAAGGCCCTATAAAGAGGAAAAACCCAGGATGGTCCTTAGAGGCTTCCTTCAGCATGAAAACCAGGTTAAAGCCAGAGCTCATCCTGCATTGCAGCAAGTTATGGTTGGGTCCAGATTCCCTGCCTGGACCCTCCTGACACAGGGTTACCTATCATTTGACTCGTGCCTGTATCCAACTGCCACCAAGGCCTTTGCTCACTGTTACTAAGATTCGTTAACATAATCTTGGGCTTTTTTTTTTTCTTTTTCTTTTTCTTTTTTTTTTTTTTTTTTTTGTCTAATCCTCTGAGAGAAAAGCATAATGGCTAACTCAGACCCTGGTTCTAGTTCTATTCCTTTGACTAAACTATGTGATTTTCAGCTTGACCTTTGACTTTGATTTCTAGATGTAGACATTTCACATTTAAAACAAACTTTTTTTTTTCTTCGAGACAGGGTCTTACTTTTTGTCACCCAGGCTGTAGTACAATGGCATGATCATAGCTTACTGCCTCCTTGAACTCCTGGGCAAGTGATCCTCCCACCCTGGCCTCCCAAAATGCTGGGATTACAGGTGTAACCCACTGCATCCAGCCTAAACCAAGTTGTAAAATAGTAGGAGTTGGATTCAATCACCAAGGTGACTTCTGACTACAATTCCATCATGATTTTATTGTTTGTGTTTTTTTGTTTGTTTTGGTTTTTTTGGTTTTTTTTTTTTTTTTTTTTTTTGAGTCTCGCTCTGTCACCCAAGCTAGAGTGCAATGGCACGATCTCGGCACACTGCAACCTTGGCCTCCCAGGTTCAAGTGATTCTCCTGCCTCAGCCTCCCCAGTAGCTGGGATTATAGGCATCACCCATCATACTGGCTTGTTGTTGTTCCTGTTTTGGTTTGTTTTTAAGACAGAGTCTCACTTTGTTGCCCAGGCTGTAGTGCTAAGGCGAGATCTTAGCTCACTACAATCTCTGCCTTCCCAGTTCAAGCAATTCTCCTGCCTCCGCCTCTCTAGTAGCTGAGATTACAGGCACCCACGACCATGCCTGGCTAATTTTTTGTATTTTTAGTAGAGATGTGATTTCACTGTGTTAGCCAGGATGGTCTCGATCTCCTGACCTCGTGATCCACCTGCCTCGGCCTCACAAAGTGCTGGGATTATAGGCGTGAGCCACCACGCCTGGCCTCCATGCATGATTTTAGAGTGTCCAGTTAACAAAAAGGAAAATACCAGTTTCTAGACCTTTAAAACAACGACAAACAGGTGTTAGAAACACTAGGCAGAGCACAGTGCTCTGTAAGAGTCTGTTTTACACAAGTATGCTGGATATCATTGCTTAAAAGTTTTGGTGTTAGTCCAACAACAGTCGCTTTAAAGTGTCTGTTGTGGAGCCTCACTAGAGCTTAATGTGTGACCTGTCCCTCTCAGGGAAGAGCAACGGAAGAAACATGAGCAAGAACGAAAGGAGAAGAAAGCAAAGCTTTTGGGAGTGCGACGGGGCCTCATTTTGGCTGAAGATTAGTAATTTTTTAACATCTTGTAAATATTCCTGTATTCTCAACTATCTTTCCTTTTGTAATTTTTTTTTTTTTTTTTTTTTTTTTTTTTTTTTTTTTTTTCTTTCTTCTCCACTTTAGTCATGAGATCTTTTTCTACTAACTGTTTATATTCTATGTCACGTCCATGGCTCTTATCTCTCAAAAGACATTATCACATTAAAGCTCAAATTCTTTGGGATGGTTTTTGCTTAAGTCCCTATACAACTCAGTTTTCTAATGAGACCCTTCCTAAGATTCTGGTCCTAGATTTTTAAAGTCAAGTTCTCCCTGCTGGTTCTAGTATGAACAGAACTGCAGTCTTCTCCTAGGCAATAGCATTTACCTGTTGGCAGCTAATTATACAAGATTCAGTAGAAATTGAACAATAACAAGAGTAGGGTAAGCTGGGGTAGAAAGGCCACCTCTTCACTCTCTAGTCTACAGAATATAGTACCCTTTATGAAATGGGGCCATGTGGTTTGTGTCCGGCCTGCCTGGACCACTTGTTTGCTGAGACCCCAGGAATAAAGCCAATTGAGCTACATAGAGCCGAATGGACAGGATGTTCAGGCTTTATTGGAAAAAATCCCCGGGCGGACTGACTGGACCCGTACAGCAGGGGAGAGTCAGCAGTCTCCCGCCGGTTTTCTTTCTTCCGTGATTTTTATAGAGGTGGGGGAACCGGGGAGTGACGGAGCTGATGTGACAGATGGTGATTGGTCAGTTTGACCATCAGGCGGGAAGTCAGCGAAGGGCTGATGAGGTGGTCGGTGATTGGTCTGATCGGTTGCTGGGCAGAAAGTTGCTGAGTCACCCAGGGTCGTTTGTGCTTGGGGCTAGGACGCTGGGCAGTGTGAGACAAAGGATATCCATGTGGTGAGGTTAGGTATTTTCCACGTGGCCGGGGCCTGGGTGGGAGCAAGAGGGGATCGAAGGGTCCTCTACCAGACAGTTTGGTTATTACATCAATATTTTATCTAGGTGAAATTGTTTAGGCTCATATCCACCTTTGTTCAAATAGCCTCCTGTAATTACCATCTGTCACTCACTATATTTGCAAAAATAAAACTCTCTATAACTCATTCTAATGTTGCTGACTTACATTAAAAGCTACATAGCCCTATCAAAATGTGAGGATTAATGTTCCACCAAACCTACTTCTTATTTATTTTATGGAAAAGACTAGACTTTGCTTAGTATCATGTCCATATTTCTTTCACCTCAGTGGAGCATCTGAGTTTTATACTGCCGAAGATTGTTGTCAATAACATTTTTTCTCATTGTGGTAGATGAATTCTTTGTAAACATAAGTCTTCCAAGATTTAGGTGGCTAGCTAGGCTTAACAAGGGTTTATACATACCCTTTGTATGCCCTTTACTGGCCACTGCTTCCACTTTCAAAAGAAACAGCTATATGCTTTGTTTATATTTCCACAGCACTCCAGGTTTTAATAAATGCTGTTTTGTATATACAAGGCTTTAGGACATGGCACACTCCTGGGTACTGGAAACATTCAGATTTTCCTATCAAGGGGAAGAGATCAGATCAGTCAAAAAAAATTTAGGGCCGGCCGGGCGCAGTGGCTCAAGCTTGTAATCCTAGCACTTTGGGTGGCCGAGGCGGGTGGATCACAAGGTCAAGAGATCGAGACCATCCTGGTCAACATGGTGAAACCCCGTCTCTACTAAAAACACAAAAAATTAGCTGGGCATGGTGGCACATGCCTGTAATCCCAGCTACTCAGGAGGCTGAGGCAGGAGAATTACCTGAACCCAGGAGGTGGAGGTTGCGGTGAGCCGAGATCGCGCCATTGCACTCCAGCCTGGGTAACAAGAGCGAAAACTCTGTCTCAAAAAAAAAAAAAAAAAAAAAATTAGGGCCAAATACACATCTGATGGAAATGTAAAATGTTACAACCACTTTGGAAAACAGTTTGCTGGTTTGTTTGAAAAGTTAACAGTACATCTACTATGTAATCTAGCCATGCCACTAGGTAGTGAGACCTTATCTGAAAAAGAGAGAAAAAAAAATGATCTTTTTTTGTTGTTGTTGATTGCTTAACTGATTTTAGTAACATGACATAAAGTCCCTAGACTTGATATAATCGTTATGCAAAATACATAGGTGAATACTGTCTTCTTTTAAAAATATAAAATAAATAAGCAAAACGTGAAAATAGGCAAGTTTCCATTAAATAAATGAAAATTTTAAAAAAAGAAAGTTTTGCTTTCCATGTCATTTGAAGAAGGGAAATTATCTTTTTTTTTTTTTTTTGAGACGGAGTTTCACTCGTTACCCAGGCTGGAGTGCAATGGTGCGATCTTGGCTCACCGCAACCTCTGCCTCCTGGGTTCAGGCAATTCTCCTGCCTCAGCCTCCTGAGTAGCTGAGATTACAGGCACGCGCCACCATGCCCAGCTAACTTTTTGTATTTTTAGTAGAGACGGGGTTTCACCATGTTGACCAGGATGGTCTTGATCTCTTGACCTCGTGATCCACCCGCCTCGGCCTCCCAAAGTGCTGGGATTACAGGTGTGAGCCACCGCACCTGGCGGGGAAATTATCATTTTAAACAATATTCAAGCTTATTAAACAAAGTATTAAAAATGTTTAACTTTCCACAGCTTCAAGGTTTATGTTGCTCCCAAATTTTGCATACAGCTGAACTTTCAAATCTGCTAAGACCCGCTGAATTGATTCCACTCTGGATTCTAAGGCATCAATTTCTTCTTGCAAATTTTTCTTTGCTCCTTCTAACATTCCTTGTGTTTCTTCTTGAGAATGGCTAATGAAAATATCACCGATTTGATAATCATTAAGCAGTCATCATCTGCAAGCATGATGTCATCACAAGCATCTTCTAGGTTTTGGAGTTGTTTTTTACTTCTATTTCTTCCTTCAGCTCTGTGATTCTACTTGTATTCCGTGCAAATTTTTTTATCTTTTGTTGATCTTCGAAAGTAACATTGACATCTTCTGCAGCCACCTCATGGTGGCCGCCATCTTGGGACTGGACTCAAAAACATGATCTTAAATAGAGAAAATCCTAAGGGCATCACTAAAAAGCTCCTAGAATTAATAAATTGAGTAAGGTTGAAGCATACAAGATCAATACCCAACAATTCTAGCCAGGCACAGTGCCTTACACCTGTAATCCCAGCACTTTAGGAGGCCAAGGCAGGCAGCAGATCACTTGAAGTCAGGACTTAGAGACCAGCCTGGCCAACATGGTGAAACCCCATCTATACTAAAAATATAAAAATTACTGTGGTGGCAGGTGCCTGTAATCCCAGCTACTCAGGAGGCTGAGACAAGAGAATCACTTGAACTCAGGAGTTGGAGGTTGCGGTGAGCCGAGATTACGCTATTGCACTCCAGCCAGGGCAACAGAGTGAGACTCCATCTCAAAAAAAAAAAAAAAGAAAAAAGAAAGCCGGGCGCGGTGGCTCACGCCTGTAATCCCAGCACTTTGGGAGGCTGAGGCGGGTGGATCATGAGGTCAAGAGATCGAGACCATACTGGTCAACATGGTGAAACCCCGTCTCTACTAAAAAATACAAAAAATTAGCTGGGCATGGTGGCACGTACCTGTAATCCCAGCTACTCAGGAGGCAGAGGTTGCGGTGAGCCGAGATTGCACCATTGCACTCCAGCCTGGGTAACAAGAGCGAAACTCCGTCTCAAAAAAAAAAAAAAAATACACAACAATTATATTTTTGTCTTTTGTTTGTTTTTGAGGCGAGTCTATCTCTTGTCGCCAGGCTAGAGAGTACAGTGGCACAATCTCTGCACACTGCAACCTCCACCTCCCCTGGAGATCAAGCTATCCTCATGTCTCGGCATCCCAAGTAGCTGGGATTACGGGCATGCACCACAATACCCAGCTAATTTTTGTATTTTTAATAGAAATGGTGTTTCACCATGCTGGCCAGGCTGGCCTCAGCCTCCCAAAGTTTTGGGATTACACCACTCCCAGCCCTTACTATTATTTTTGGGGTTTTTTTTGGGTTTTTTAAACGTAGTCTCACTCTTAACAGGCTGGAGTGCAGTGGCACGATCTCAGCTCACTGCAAACTCCATCTCCTGGGTTCAAGTGATTCTCCTGCCTCAGCCTCCTGAGTAGCTGAGAGTACAGGCAGGCGCCACCATGCCTGGCTAATTTTTGTATTTTTGGTAGAGACTGGGATTCACCATGTTGGCCAGGATCGTCTCAATCTCTTCACCTAGTGATCTGCCCACCTGGGCCTCCCAAAGTGCTGTGATTTCAGGCATGAGCCATAGCGTCTGGCCTAATTATTGTTTTTTTCAGAGACAGTGTTGCTCTGTCACCCAGGCTGGAGTACAGTGATAAGATCATAGCTCACTGAAGGGCCCAAGGGTTCCTCCTGAGGGAATGTGTTCTCTTTCCGGCTCCGTAAGAGGGTGTAGTTTTAGGGGCAAAAACTTCCCAGTGCCATGCCCCACTCCCATCTCTCCATCCAGAAGATTTAAAGGTCTCTCTTAATTTTCGCGGCTGTGGGAAGAATCAAGTCAATCACTTCAGCGGAAGTTCTAAAGATCCTTTCATTGGCCAGAGGTGTTGGAGAAGGTGGGGGTTCCTCCTAGGTTTAAAAGTCTTCTTCCACACCCCTTCAGACTCAACGTTTGGATCCCCTCCCCCACCCTTATGTGGAAGTTTTCTTCTTTTTTTTCTCTTTCTCTACCTAAAATAAAATCACTTTTCTGCAACACTGTTTGGGGTCTGGTATTTCCCTTGCGATCACACCTGGTCCCCTCTCTCATTCTTGAGAGAGCAGGAGACCAAGAACCCTGGAGAAACGTCCTCTGATGGGACCTAAGGGCTCCCCTGAACCCCAACACTCCTACTATAGCCTCCCAAGTAGCTGAGTCTACAGGTGTGTGCTACTACACCTGGCTTTTTTTTTTTTTTTTTGAGACGGAGTTCCGCTGTTGTTACCCAGGCTGGAGTGCAATGGCGGGATCTCGGCTCACCGCAACCTCCGCCTGCTGGGTTCAGGCAATTCTCCTGCCTCAGCCTCCTGAGTAGCTGGGATTACAGGCACGTGCCACCATGCCCAGCTAATTTTTTGTATTTTTAGTAGAGACGGGGTTTCACCATGTGGACCAGGATGGTCTCGATCTCTCAACCTCGTGATCCACCCGCCTCGGCCTCCCAAAGTGCTGGGATTACAGCCTTGAGCCACCGTGCCCGGCCCTGGTTTTTTTTTTTTTTAGAGACAGGGTCTCACTATGTTGCCCAGGCTGGTCTCAAACTCCTAGGCAAGTGATCCTCCCACCTCAGCCTCCCAAAAGGCTAGGATTATAGGAGTGAACCACTGTGCCTGGCCCCAATATTTCCATATATTAGCAATGACTAATAAAAAAATGAAATTAAGGAAATTGCATGTAAAAGAGTACCAAAGAGCATAACGTAATAAATTTAACCTGGCACAGTGGCTGATGCCTATAATCCCAGCACTTGGGAAGGCCATGTGAAACCCTGTGTCTACTGAAAATATAAAAATTAGTTGTGGGCCGGGCGTGGTGGCTCAAGCCTGTAATCCCAGCACTTTGGGAGGCCGAGGTGGGTGGATCACGAAGTCAAGAGATCGAGACCATCCTGGTCAACATGGTGAAACCCCATCTCTACTAAAAATACAAAAAATTAGCTGGGCATGGTGGCGCGTGCCTGTAATCCCAGCTACTCAGGAGGCTGAGGCAGGAGAATTGCCTGAACCCAGGAGACGGAGGTTGCAGTGAGCCGAGATCACGCCATTGTACTCCAGCCTGGGTAACAAGAGCGAAACTCCGTCCCCAAAAAAAAAAAAAAAAAAAAAGTTGTGGTGGCGAGCACCTGTAATCCCACCTACTTGGGAGGCTGAGGCACGAGAATCGCTTGAATCTGGGAGGCAGAGTTTACAGTAAGCCAAGATCATGCCATTGTACTTTAGCCTGGACAACAGAGCGAGACCCTATCTCCAAAAAAAAAAATTTAGGGCCGGGCGCGGTGGCTCAAGCCTGTAATCCCAGCACTTTGGGAGGCCGAGGCGGGTGGATCACGAGGTCGAGAGATCGAGACCATCCCGGTCAACATAGTGAAACCCCGTCTCTACTAAAAATACAAAAAATTAGCTGGGCATGGTGGCACGTGCCTGTAATCCCAGCTACCTAGGAGGCTGAGGCAGGAGAATTGCCTGAACCCAGGAGGCGGAGGTTGCGGTGAGCCGAGATCGCGCCATTGCACTCCAGCCTGGGTAACAAGAGCGAAACTCCGTCTCATAAAAAAAAAAAAAAAAAATTTAATGAAATTTAGAATCGTGGCCACACATGGTGACACACCTATAATCCTAGCAGTTTGGGAGGCCAAGGTGGGCAGATCATGAGGTCAGGAGTTCAAGACCATCCTCACCAACATGGTAAAACCCCATCTTCATCAAAAATACAAAAACTACCTGGGCTTGGTGGTGCATGCCTGTAATCCCTGTTACTCAGGAGGCTGAGGCAAGAGAATAACTTGAACCTGGGAGGCAGAGGTTACAGTGAGCTGAGATTGTGCCACTACACTCCAGCCTAGGCAAGAGAGCAAGACTCCGTCTCAAAAAAAAACAAACAAAAAACAGCATACAGAAAAAAGCTCTTAACAGTTTTGTTTTTTTTAAAACCACTAGACCACCAGGGAGGTTTTATTTTTTAACAAAGATGCCAACACTATTCAGTGGAACAATAGTCTTTTCACCAAATGATACTGAGACAACTGGATACTCAGATGCAAAAAATGAATTTCGACCTTTATACCATACACAAAAGTTAACTTAAAATTGATCCTAGGGCTGAGCACAATGTTGCATATGCCTGTTGTCCCAGATACTTGAGAGGCTGAAGTGGGAGGATCACTTTAACCAATTCAATCAAAGGCCGTGTTGCATTATGAGCACTCCTGTGAATGGCCCCTGCACTCCAGCCTGAGCAACACAGCAAGATCCTATCTCTTAAAAAAAAATATCATGGCCGGGTGCAGTGGCTCATGCTTGTAATCCCAGAACCTTGGGAGGTGGAGTTGGGTGGATCATTTAAGGTCAGGAGTTTGAGACCAGCCTCACCAACATGGTGAAGCCCCATCTCCACTGAAAATACAAAAAATTAGCCAGGCATGGTTAACACTTGCCTGTAATCCCAGCTACTTGGGAGGCTGAGGCAGAAGAATCACTTGAACCTGGGAGGTGTAGGGTGCAATGAGCTGAGATTAGGCCATTGCACTCCAACCTGGGCAACAAGAGTGAAATGCAGTCAAAAAAATCAGGCCGGGTAAGGTGGCCCACACCTGTAATCCCAGCACTTTGGAAGGCGAAGGGAGGTAGATCACGAGGTCAGGAGTTAAGAGATCAGCCTGGCCAGTACGGTGAAACCCCACCTCTACCAAAAATACAAAAAATAGTTGGGCATAGTGGTGGGCACCCGTAATCCCAGCTAGTCTGGAAGCTGAGGCAGGAGAATTGCTTGAACTGGGAAGCAGAGTTTGCAGTGAGTTTAGATCATGCCACTGCACTCCGGCTTGGGCCACAAGCAAGACTTCATCTCAAAAAAAAAAAAAGATCACAGACCTAAGTGTTAGAACTAAAATTACAGGCCGGGTGCAGTGGCTCAAGCCTGTAATCCCAGCACTTTGGGAGGCCGAGGTGGGTGGATCACCAGGTCGAAAGATCGAGACCATCCCGGTCAACATGGTGAAACCCCGTCTCTACTAAAAATACAAAAAACTAGCTGGGCATGGTGGTGCGTGCCTGTAATTCCAGCTACTCAGGAGGCTGAGGCAGGAGAATTGCCTGAACCCAGGAGGTGGAGGTTGCGGTGAGCCGAGATCGCACCATTGCACTCCAGCCTGGGTAACAAGAGCGAAACTCCATCTCAAAAAAAAAAAAACACAAAAAAAAACAAACAAAAAAAGAACTAAAATTACAAAAGTCTTAGAAGAAACCATAGGAGTAAGTCTCAGTGATTTACTGAATTATTGCCTTGGGCAAGGCAATGATTTCATAGTCATGACAACAAAAGTACCAGTGATAAAGATTACAAAAAAAGGTTATGAAAGAAAGAAACTGCTTTATCAAACATATTTACACTTAAGACATCCCCAGAAAGCAAAAACACAAGCCATAGGCTGAGTGTGGTGGTTCATGCCCATAGTCATAGCACTTTGGGAGGCCAAGGCAGGAGGATCACCCGAATCAGGAATTCAAGACTAGCCTGGACAGACAGTATGGTGAGACCCGATCTTTACAAAAAATTTAAGAATTAGAGGTTAGAAGTTCAGGACCAGCCTGGCCAACATGGTGAAACCCCATCTCTACTAAAAGTACAAAAGTTAGCGAGGCATGGTAGCGAACACCTGTAGTCCCAGCTACTCGGGAGGCTGAGGCAGGAAAACTACTTGAACCTGGGAGGCAGAGGTTGCAATGAGATCACACCACTGCACTCCAGCCTGGGCAAGAGTGGGACTCTGTCTCAACAAAACAAAATGAAAATATAAGAAATATGAAAGGAACAGAGTGGTAGAAAGGCCATAAACAGTCATCTCAGAGACTTCTGCTTTAGAAACTCCTCATGGAGGAAATGTTCCCAACAGCAACTATTCTGACCAAAATCAGTAAGTTATTTATAGTACATTTGCATCAGTACTTGCATTCTATGAGATAAAGTACACCAGAGAACCTGGTTTCATGCTGTGTTCTCCTTATCCAGTGCCTTTTAGCAACAGCATTTTTTGGGGGGGGTAAGGGGAGTGTCAGTCTGGCCCAGGCTGGTGTGCAGTGGCAGTGTGATCGGCTCACAACCTCCACCTCCCAGTTCAAGCAATTCTGCCTCGGCCTCACAAGTAGCTGGGATTACAGGCGTGTGCCACCACACCCAGCTAATTTTTGTATTTTTAGTAGAAACGGGTTTTACTATGGTGCCCAGGCTGGTCTCAAACTGCAGACCTCAAGTGATCCGCCTGCCTTGGCCTCCCAAATTGCTGGGGTTACAGGTGTGAGCCAGCATGCCCAGCAAGCAACAGCAGTTCAACTTGTTTTAGAGAATACATACTAGCCATTGGTTGGATTCCATTAAAGAAATATTTTATTTTGTCTATATCACTGTAGATGCTAGTACCCTTAGTTTAGTAAAACAAGACTAGCACATGATCTTTATTTAAAAAGTCTTGGGCTAAGCTCTGGAGAATTTTCATAGGCAATTTGTTCTGTGTGAGCTGGATCCGTAAACACTCCAATAAAATCTATCTCCAGGAAGAAAGGACCATCTACTTTATCAGCCAAGGTGAATCCTATAGAAGCGATCTAAATTTAAAAGAGAGACACTGATTAATATCTCATACAGTGATGTACTGATATTACTCCCAGAGTTTAAAATCCCATCAGGTGATTATTATAACTGGATTTCAGTGCTATCAGCCCTTAGCAAATACATACTAGTTTTCACACAGCATAGTATAAAAGTAAGTACAAGATTGCTTTTCTTTCCACATTCAACTTCCTCCCCTTTCCCTTTGCCACTCAAGCCTAGTACGGATGGCTGGGCACAGTGGCTCATGCCTATAATCCTAACACTTTAGGCCGAGACAGGTGGATTACAAGGTCAGGACTTCAAGACCAGCCTGGCCAAGATGGTAAAACCCCGTCTCTACTAAAAATACAATTAGCTAAGCGTGGTGGCAGGCACCTGTAATCCCAGCTACTCGAGAGGCTGAGGCAGAAGATTGCTTGAACCCAGGAGGCAGAGGTTGCAATGAGCCGAGATTGTGCCACTGCACTCCAGCCTGGGCAACAGAGCAAGACTCCATCTCAAAAATACAAAAAAACCTAGTAGGTACAACATGAATGCCTAATGGAGGTTCCTGAAGGACTCATAAACTCTTATTTTAAAGCTAAAATGGGAGGGAGGGATGGGGGAAAAAAACCTAAAATAAAAAGTAGGCATGCTAAAAAATGATGGTTCTAAAATTCCTCCAGGATAGGAATATATCTCATAAGAGAGGTCTGAGTCAGCCTCTGGCTGAGTATAACAACAGTGACCCTGAGGAGGAATTTTCATCTGTCATTCTTCCCACATGAACTCAGTCTCACAGGAGTTCTGATTCCTTAAAAATGATACAGTTTTGAGTGAAAAATATAGGAATGCATTACCTTGTCAACGATCATCTCATTCTGAACATCCAGAATTCTTCCACGATTAGAGAAGAAAAATTTGGAAAAAGGAATCTGAAAGAAGAAACCATTTACTTCATAACTCAACTGTAACCAACTGAGGCACCTGCATGGAATTGCAATGATAAAATAGCGTTTACATTTACATTTATTCTTTTTTTTTGAAATGGACTCTTGTTCTGCCGCCGGGCTGATATGCAGTGGCACGATCTTGGCTCACTGCAACCTCCACCTCCAGGGTTTAAGCCATTCTCCTGCCTCAGCCTCCCAGGTAGCTGTAACTAAAGGCATGCGCCACCACACCCAGCTAATTTTTGTATTTGTAGTAGAAACCGGACTTCACCATGTTGGTCAGGCTGGTCTCAAACTCGTGACCTTGTGATCCGCCCTCCTCGGCCTCCCAAAGTGCTGCGATCACAGGCATGAGCCACCACGCCCAGCCTACTACACCTCTTTTGGAGTGCAGCTCGTAATTGTGGTAGGCAGAATTCTAAGATGGCCCCCAAGATTTCCATTTCCCAGTGTACACAGACCTCCTTCCAGGTATTCAACCAAACACTAACGTCAGTGCTACTATGAGATATATAATTGGTTCCAAATCATCACACTATAATAAAGGGAGATTATCCTTTATTACAGTCCTAACAATCACTTGAGCCCATAACAAAGGGACCAAGGAGGCTGAGCCTGATGGCTCATACCTGTAATCCCAGCACTTTTGGAGGCCAAGGCGGGTGGATCACTTGAGGTCAGGAGTTTGAGACTAGACTGGTCAACATGGTAAAACCCCATCTCTACTAAAATCATAAAAATTAGCAGGACGTGAGCCAGGTACACTGGCTCCAGGCTGTAATCCCAGCACTTTGGGAGGCTGAGGCTGATGGATCCTGAGGTCAGGATATCAAGACCATCCTGGCCAACATGATGAAACCCCATCTCTACTAAAAATACAAAAATTAGCTGGATGTGGTGGCAGATGCCTGTAATCCCAGTTACTAGGAAGGCTGAGGCAGGAGAATTGCTTAAACCCGGGAGACAGAGGATTCAGTGAGCTGAAAAGCGCCACTGCACTCCAGCCTGGACAACGGAGTAAGACTCTGTCTCCAAAAAAAAAAAAAAAAAAAAAAGCGGGGGGTGGGGGGAGGCGGGGAGGGAAAAATTGGCAAAAGAGATTAGAAGCATGAGATGTATTCAATGAGAGGCAGAGTCTTCATTGCTGGCTTTGAAGATGAAAGGAACTACATCGCAAGGAATGTAGACAGCTTCCAGGAGCTGAGAGTGGCCCCCAGTTGACAGCCAGCAAGGAAACAAAGCCTTTAGTTCTACAGTCATAAGGAACTGAACTTGGCTAACAATCAGAATGACCTTGGAAACAGATTCTTCCCCAGAGACTACAGAAAGGAATACAGCTCAGATGACAATTTGACTTCAGCTTTTTAAGAACCTGAACATGGAAGCCAAACACTCTGTGTCCCAATTTATGACCTACAGAACTGTGAGCTAACAAATGTGTATGGCTTTAAGCTACTCAATTTGTAGTAATTTTCTTTTTTTTTTTTTTTTGAGACAGGGTCTAGCTCTGTGACCCAGGCTAGAGTGCAGTGGTACAACTGCAACCTCCACCTCCTGGGCTCAAGTGATCCTCCCACCTGAGCCTCCCAAGTAGCTGGGACTATAGACGTGAACCAGCATGCCCGGCAAATTTTTTTTTGTATTTTTTTGTAGAGATGGGGTTTCACCATGTTGCCCATGCTGGTCTGGAACTACTGGATTCAAGCAATCCACCTGCCTTGGCCTCTCACAGTGCAAGGATTAGATATGAATTTCATTTTTAATCCATGACTGGGCAGACATAGGGTAACAGTACTAGGAGTGGTTCACATCTTCTCCATAAAGGATGGGAAAAAGGAGGAGTCCCTTTTTGGTCATCTCAGGGTACAGGTAACAGAGAGTCACATGAGCCACAATGCTCAGCCCAATTTGTGGTAATTTCTTACGTAATAATAGAAAACTAATACATCAATATCTAAAGCAAAATTTGAAATCTGATTTATCAATTTTACTTTTAGGAATTTATATTATAAATAAACTCTCTCAAATACATAAAGATACAACTTTTCCTAATAGTAACAACAAAAGGGAGGAGACCAGGCACAGTGGCTCATGCCTATAATCCCTGAGCTTTGAGACACCAAGAAAGGAGGATCACTTGAGCCCAAAAGTTCAAGACCAGTCTGGGAAACATAGCAAGACCCTACCTTTACAAAAAATATTTAAACCTATCTGGGTGTAGGTTGGGCATGGTGATTCATACCTGTAATCTCAGCACTTTGGGAGGCCAAGTCGGGCAGATCACTTGAGGTCAGGAATTCAAGAGCAACCTGCCCAACATGGTTAAGCCCTTTTTCTACCAAAAATTAGCAGGGCGTGGTGATGGGCACGTGTAATCCTAGCTACTAGAGGATATCTGGCACTCTACAGATGGTAGGCTGAGGTAGGAGAATCGCTGGAAGCTGAAGGCGGAGGCTTCAGTGAACTGAGATTGTGCCATTGTACTCCAGCCTGGGCAACAGAACAAGACTCCATCTCAAATAAATAAATTATTAAAGTAGCTGGGTTTAGTGGAGTGCACCTGTAGACCCAGCTACTCAGGAGGCAGAGAAGGGAGGATCCCTTGAGCCCAGGAGGTCAAGACTGCAGTGAGCCATGATCGCATCATTGCCCTCTAACCTGGGGGACACAACTGCAAAAAATAAATAAGTGAAATTAAAATGTAAAGTCACTTCTCTAACAGACAAATGGCTAATCTAAATAGTTAATGAGTTCCTAGAAATTGAGGGGAAAAAATACCAAATACTCAATAGAAAAGACATGAATAGAGAATTCACAGAAAAAGAAATACAGATTGGCCCTTAAACATAAGAGATGTTCAGTCTTACTCAAAGAGAAATGCAAATAAAGCTTCTGAAAATATAGAGGTAAAGAAAACAAATTGTTTCTCCTACTCTTGCTACTCACATGCCACTTAACACAACCCTTCTAACACTTGGTGTATGTGGTTTTTCTCCACACACCAAACCATCCTACAGCTGAGAGGAAAAAAGCTCAAAATGTTTTTTCTATTCTCTCACTCAACAACAATCAACACAGAAGACTTCTGTGATCAAACATGTGGGGTTTCTCCCCACCCACCAACCAAGTAATCAATTTGCAGCAGACCCCAGTTGGGTGTCCTCTAATTCAATTCGATTCTACCTGGAAATTGAGTCAGAACAGACGAAAGACATGCATAGGGTGAGGTATGAGGAGAAGAGGCACAGAGTCTCCATGCCCTCTCTGGGCGTGCCACCCTCCAGTAACCTCCACATGTCCAGTTACCCGGAAGCTCTACAATGTCTGTCCTCTTGGATTTCTATGGAAGCTTCATTATATAGACACGATTGATTTAATCATTGGCCATCAGTAATCAATTCAACCTTCATCCCGTCTGCTCTCCCCAGAGGCTGGAAGTGGGACCGAAAGTACTAGCCTTCAAATCATGCCTTGGTCTTTCCAGTGACCAGCTACATCCTGATGCTGCCTAGGAGCTCCCACCCATCAGTCATCATTAGCATCCAAAAGCATTCTTATTCCAGAGATTCTTCAGGGACAAACAACAAATATATAGCTCACATTATCAAAAAGCTACACTGAGTTACTATTTCTCATTGATTGGAGTGGCAAAAATCCAGAAGTTTGACAACTTATTCTAGTGGTGAGGCTATGGGGAAATAGCCATTTCATTACTGGTGTGAATGCAAAAATGAAACAAATCCTTTGGAGGATAATTTGACAGTGTTTATTAAAATTACAAAAGCATTTACTCTTTAACCCAGTAATCCCACTTGTAGAAGTTGGCCTAGAGATGTACCTGCATAAATACAAAGTCATCTTGCATGTAATGGCGTGATCTCAGCTCACTGGAACCTCTGCCTCCCAGGTTCAAGTGATTCTCCTGCCTCAGCCTACAGAGTAGCTGGGATTATAGGCACACGCTACCACACCTGGCTAATTTTTGTATCTTTCAGTAGAGACGGGGTTTCACCATGTTGGCCAGGCTGGTCTTGAACTCCTGACTTTGTAATCTGCCTGCCTTGGCCCCTCAAAGTGTTGGGAATACAGGCGTGAGCTACCGTGCCCAGCCAAGACCTCATTTTTATAAACAAAAGACTTAGGCTGTTACCTTGACCTCCTGCCAGTAGGGACCCCCACGGGTGAACATGAAGTAACTATACAGCTGATTCTTCTTCTGGACAAAATCTGTGTCCTGCCTGATATTCACCATCCAAGGCCGACCATCCCCACGTACACGGAGATACAGAGTATTGAACTGGGTCCAATCATAAGGGATCTTCCTCTCAAAAGCACCCTAAGATAATGAAAGAAAAGTTCATTGTACCTCCTCCACTATTACCAAAATGTGAGTCATCACCAAGTCAGTATCATCAACAGGATTCACTAACCATTTTTCTTTTTTTGACTTTCTGTCCCATAAGGAGGCAGACAAACCCACTGATAATTATTTTAGCACAAAATACTGACATAGTTACATGTTTCGAAGGTAACGTTCAAAACACGACTGGTCCAGGACAGTGTTTTTACATCGGGAAGGCACTCATCTGTGTTCACTGAATGGAAATGAATGTATTTCCTCTATCAAGTGCCTATGGAGCAGTGGCTTCTGAGTGGCCTATTTTATGACAACTGCCTTTCCACAAGTCAGAAAACTATGAAGAATACAGCTTCAATTTTAAAAGTGGTATTTAATGACAGCATCCATTAAATATTTGCATTAGTCAGTTTACATGCATAATTTAATCCTCACAACAGCGCTATGATAGGTTAGTAACATCTTACCCCATTTTACAAATAAGGAAACTGAGCTAATAACTGGTATATTCAGCTATTAAGTGGTATATTCAGTGCTGTTTAACTCCAAATCTGTGTGCTTAACAACTATCTATACTGCCTCTCTCTTCAAAAGTGCAGTTTGGTGTTCATTTCAAACGGCAGTTATAGCAATCTCAAGGCTAATCAGATGTCAAGAAAACCAATGTCTAGATATGAAGTAATATTTATTAGCTGTTTAACTTTAGACAAGCTACTAAATTTCTCCAAGTCTGTTTCCTCATCCATAAAACCAGGATGATCTTACCTCAGGGGATTGTTGTGAGAAATAATAACATATATAAAGTGCTTAGCACAAGGACTGGCAGGACATACTTAATAACGGTTATCTACTATTTTCATTATTCCAAAATGAATATTTGGGCCAGGTGTAGTGGCTGACACCTATAATCCCAGCACTCTGAGAGGCCAAGGCGGGCAGATCACCTGAGGTCAAGAGTTCAAGACAAGCCTGGCCAACATGGTAAAACCCCGTATCTACCAAGAAATAAAAAATTAGTCAGGAATAGTGGCGCATGCCAATATTCCCAGCCTCTCAGGAGGCTTAGGCATGAGAATTGCTTAAACACGGGAGGCAGAGGTTGCAATGAGCCAAGATCACACCACCGCAATCCAGCCTGGGTGACACAGTAAGACTCTGTCTGGAGGTCTGGAATTAGAGACCAGCCTAGCCAACATGGTGAAACCCCATCTCTACTAAAAATGCAAAAATTAGCCAGGTGTGGTAGCGGCTGCCTGTAATCCCAGCTACTCGGAAGGCTGAGACAGGAGAATCACTTGAACCCGGGAGGAGGAGGAAGCATCGAGCCAAGATTGTGCCACACACTCCAGCCTAGGCAACAAAGAGCAAAACTCCATTTCAAAACAAAAAAGAAAAAAAGAAAGAAAAAGAAAAGAAAAGGGTATTTGGCCATTGAGTTATTTTCTACTTTGGACTGACCAAATCCATTCTGTAGATTTTTAGGGCCTATTAAAAAACAAACAGCTGTGTATCATTTGTTGAATCTGAAAGAACGTATACCTTTTTCTCTTATTATTATATGGAGAGAAGGAGTTAATATTACTCCTGACATTTGCCTTTCTCCTAAAAGCACAATATCCAAGCAAGCATTCCAGGATCTATGGCCAGGGACAGGCATAGAAGCCCGTCCAGGGCAGCCATGAAACAGGTCAGCAAAATTCACAAAAAATCAAGAGGTTGCTGGGAAGACAAAGGAATTAATATAAGTAACTTTAGAAAACAGTGTCTTAACTGAAAACCACAAGATGAGGGACAAAATAAACTGTACATAAACACTGTAGTTAGTAAGTTGTTTCTTACAGGGTAACAAGCTAAAAATTCTGACGCTGCTTTACGTATAAATTAGGGTTGAATTTAATAATAAATGGCTAATAGTAGTATACAGGTTTCTCACTGTTAGAGAGGAAAGCTACAAATAAGCAAGAGAAGAAAGGCTAGAATGAACCTTGTACAGGATTAGAATCAGAGACAATAGTATGAACTCATGTTTAGCATAATATAGAGAGAAATGGATAATTACAGACATGCGTATATACACAGGTTAGTACGCATATATCTATTTCCTAGCTGTGTCCACTAAAAAGGACCTAGAAATAGTGGGAACCTAGTAGCAACAAGCATACACAACCCACATCTTGGTGTCTAACAAAAAAACGTGAATCGGCGTAACAAAGAACAAAATCACAGCCTTTGCAGCAACATGGATACAACTGGAGGTCATTATCCTAAATAAATTAACTCAGAAACAGAAAACTAAAAACCACATGTTCTCACTTGTAAGTGGAAGCTGAATACTGGATATGTACAGACATAAATAGGGAAACAATAAACACTGGAGATCCATAAGTGGAGAAGGAGTCAGTGGGGCAAGGGTTGAAAAACTACCAAATGAGTACTCTATTCACTATTTGGGTGATGGGATCAATGAAGCCCAAAGCTCAGCAGCATGCAATATAAACCCATGTAACAAACCTGCACATGTACCCCTGAGTCTAAAATTTAAAACAGTCAGGCACACTTTAGGTGGCTGAGGCAGGAGGATTGCTTGAGCCCAGGAGTTCAAGACAAGCCTGGGCAATATAGTGAGACCTCATCTCCACAGAAAATTAAAAAATTAAGGAAGCTTGGTGGCCCACACCTGTAGTCCCAGCTACTCAAGATGCTGAGGTGTGAGGATCACCTGAGCCTGGGAGGCAAGGGTTGTAGTGAGCTGAGATTGAGCCACTGTGCTCCAGCCTGGACAACAGAACAAGACCCTGTATCAAAAAATAACTAAAATAAAATAAAATTTAAAAACAGCCTGAGTGACATAGCAAGACCTCGACTCTACTTTAAAAAAAAAAAAAAAAAAATTATGCCAGATGCAGTAGCTCATGCCTGTAATCCCAATACTTTGCTTTGGGAGGCCAATTTGGACAGATCACCTGAGGTCAGGAGTTAAAGACCAGCCTGGCCAACATGGTGAATCCCGGTCTCTAAAAAAATTAGTATGATGGAGGGTGCCTGTAATCTTAGTTGCTCGGGAGGCTGAGGTGGGAAAATCACTTGCACCCAGGAGGCAGAGGGTGCAGTGAGATGAGCTCATAACACAGCACTCCAGCCTGGGTGACAGACCAAGACTCCCTCTCAAAAACAAACAAAAAAATTAGCCAGGCATAGTAACACAAGCCTGTATTCCTAGCCACTTCATAGGTTGAGGTAGGATCATTTCACCCCAGATACAGAGGTTTCCATCAGCTATGATCATGCCATTGCACTCCAGCCTGGGTGACAGACACCGTATTTCAAAAAGAAAACCTTGGCTGGGTGAAGTGGTGTAAGCCTGTAATCCCAGCATTTTGGGAGGCCGAGGCGGGCAGATCACGAGGTCAGGACTTGGAGACCAGTCTGGCCAAGATGTTGAAACCCCGCCTCTACTAAAAATACAAAACATTAGCCGGGCGCAGTGGCACGCGCCTGTAATCCCAGCTACTCAGGAGGCTGAGGCAAGAGAATCACTTGAACCTGGCAGGCAGTGAGCCGAGATTGCACCAGTGCACTCCAGCCTGGGTGAAAGAGTAAGACTCCATCTCAAAAAATAAAAAAGAGAAGAAGGAGGAAAGAATGAGGAAAGAGAAAACTAAGGATACATGACAACTAAATGTAACATAGTATCCTGAATGGGATACTGAAACAGAAAAAGGATTTTAGCGGAAAAACTAATGAAATTCAAATAAAGTCTATAATTTAGTTAATAGTGACAGACCAGTGTTTCCTAATCATGACAAATACAGTAATAGTAATATAAAATGTGAACAACAGGAGAAGCTGGGTGAGAGGTAAATGGGAAGTCTCTGTATTGCAATTTGTCTATAAATCTACAACTATTCTAAAATACAAATTTTACTTAAAAAAAAAAAAAGGGGGTGTGGGGAGAAAGCAAGCCACAGGCTAACCCTACATCCACTCTATAAAACCCCTGGCCATTACAGAGGTTGTGGTCTTTGTTAGAGGAGACACAGATCTCTCCAAAAGCCTTTCAAATGTCTAACCTCTCAGGATTCCTGGCCCAAAGCAATTCCCAGAAACAAGTAACTACTCCTCCTCAGAAACCACTTCCCCCTTGTGCTTCCACTTTACACTTGTGCCCAATATTTATTTATCCCCATCACAGGTGAGGTGCCCACATGTAACAATGTAACATGTCAGGTGTTTTCCTTTACAGAAACAAAAGCTATCTGCTATAGTTTATGCTACAATGAATTTCACCCCACCCCCCTCACTAGAAAACATGGCTCCTGGCCGCACCTACCCTTCGAATCCTGGATATCATTGTACAGTACCCACTTTGGCGAGTCTCCCCATCCTGAGGCACCTCAGAGCTCAGAGTTCCGTATAGCAATGCACTTTGGTTATTTTTGCCCATTTTCAAAAACACTTCACTTCTGCCTCCAATCGTCTTATCAGAAGTCACTTGCCACTTATCCAAATCTTCTTTCCCCCGGAATTGCCAGACAACCTTGGCTTGTTCCAGCAAGACCTCATGCAGAGGGCGGCCTTCTGGTCCTATCCAATGATCCACAATTTCATTCTTCAAACGCCAGAAATGGTCTATTACTTCATCTCTAATTGCTTTATCAAAACTAAGTTCAGGCTTCTCCTCAACAGAAGTTATATCCAAAGCACCCTCTTTCTGGTGATCTCCTTGCAAACTCCCGTCAGTCTTCCTCTGCGAGGAGGCTTTGCCAGGAGAAGCCACTGGTTTCTGAAGACTACTGGAATAGTCTGCAAAGCGAATACCCAAAAATGGATACAAGGAAGCAGTTGGCTTTGAGCATTTTCTGAGAATATAAGTGCCATGCAGCAATTTGTGAACCAAAGCCATGGTACAAAAAAAAATCAAAATGTTACGTTTCTTCCTGGGCTACCAAGGGCTACCAAGAAGCTTCAGCAAATAGCCCAATTCTACCTATAACAGAAGAGACATTGAAGAATTATCAGTATAGCAATGAATGCATCACAATATAAAAGTCAACAGAAATCAGGTATTTTGAAATTTGTAAACTTATTTTATTTGCTTATTATTATTATTTGAGACAAGGTCTTGCTCTGTGGCCCAGGCTGGAGTCCAGTGGCACAATCACAGCTCACTGTAGCCTCTACCTTCTGGGCTCAGGCGATCCTCCCATCTCAGCCTCCCAAGTACCTGGGAATACACGCACACACCACCATGTCCAGCTAATTTTTAAATTTTTTGTAGAAATGGGCTGGGCGCAGTGGCTCATGCCTGCAGTCCCAGCAAAATGGGAGGCCTAGGGAGGTGGATCACAAGATCAGGAGATCAAGACCATCCTGGCCAACATAGTGAAAACCCATCTCTACTAAAATACAAATAAATTAGCTGGGCGTGGTTGCACACACCTGTAGTCCCAGCTACTTGGGAGGTTGAGGCAGGGGAATCACTTGAACCCAGAAGACAGAGGTTGCAGTGAGCCAAGATTGTGTCACTGCACTCCAGTTTGGTGACAGAGCAAGACTCTGTCTTAACAAAAAATAATAAATAGGGCCGGGCGCGGTGGCTCAAGCCTGTAATCCCAGCACTTTGGGAGGCCGAGGCGGGTGGATCACGAGGTCAAGAGATCGAGACCATCCTGGTCAACATGGTGAAACCCCGTCTCTACTAAAAATACAAAAAATTAGCTGGGCATGGTGGCACGTGCCTGTAATCCCAGCTACTCAGGAGGCTGAGGCAGGAGAATTGCCTGAACCCAGGAGGCGGAGGTTGCGGTGAGCCGAGATCGCGCCATTGCACTCCAGCCTGGGTAACAAGAACAAAACTCTGTCCCAAAAAAAAAAAAAAAAAAAAAAATTAGCTGGGCATGATGGTGCGTGCCTGTAATCCTAGCTACTCAGGAGGCTGAGGCCGGAGAATTGCCTGAACCCAGGAGGCGGAGGTTGCGGTGAGCCGAGATCGCGCCATTGCACTCCAGCCTGGGTAACAAGAGCGAAAACTCTGTCTCAAAAATAATAATAATAATAAGGCCGGGCGCGGTGGCTCAAGCCTGTAATCCCAGCACTTTGGGAGGCCGAGGCAGGTGGATCACGAGGTCGAGAGATCGAGACCATCTTGGTCAACATAGTGAAACCCCGTCTCTACTAAAAATACAAAAAACTAGCTGGGCGTGGTGGCGCGTGCCTGTAATCCCAGCTACTCAGGAGGCTGAGGCAGGAGAATTGCCTGAACCCAGGAGGCGGAGGTTGCGGTGAGCCGAGATCGCGCCATTGCACTCCAGCCTGGGTAACGAGAGCGAAACTCCGTCTCAAAAAAAAAAAAAAAGAAAAAAAAAAAAATAATAATAATAATAAATAAATGTTGTAAAAATGGCTCTCCCTGTGTTGCCCAGGCTGGTCTCCAAATCCTGGACTCCAGTGATTCTCTCCTCAGCTTCCCAAAGTGCTGGGATTGCAGGAATGACATATGGTCCCCAGCCTTTTCTTTTCTTTCTTATTTTAAGAGACAGGGTCAGGATGGGCAAGATGGCTCACGCCTGTAATCCCAATACTTTGGGAGTCCAAGGTGGGTAGATCACCTGAGATCAGCCTGGCCAACATGGTGAAATCCCCTCTCTACTAACAATAAAAAAATGAGCCAAGCGTGTTGGCAGACGCCTGTAATCCCAACTACTCAGGAGCCTGAGGCAGGAGAATCACTTCAGCCCAGGAAGCGGAGGTTGCAGTGAAAAATCTTACCACTGCACTCCACCCTGGGCAACAACAACGAAACTCTGCCTGAAAAAAAAAAAAAAAAAGAGCGAGATGGGGGTCCTGCTCTGTCACCCAGGCTGAAGTGGGGGTCCTGCTCTGTCACCCAGGCTGAAGTGCAGTGGCAAGATCGATAGCTCATTGCAGCCCTGAACTCCTGGGCCCTGGGCTCAAAGTGATCCTCCCACCTCAGCCTCCCAGATAGCTGAGACTACAGGTACACACCACCATGCCCAGCTAATTTAAAAAAATAAATAAAAATTATAGCCCGCCACGGCGGCTTACGCCTGTAATGCAATTACTGTGGAAGGCTGATGCAGGCATATCACTTCATGTCAGGAGTTGGAGACCAGCCTGCCCAACATGGTAACACCCCATCTCCATTAAAAATACAAAAATTAGGCCGGGTGCAGTGTCTCATGCCGGTAATCCCAGCACTTGGGAGACCGAGGCAGGCGGACCACGAGGTAAGCAGTTCAAGACAGCCTGAACAATATCGTGAAATCCTGTCTCTACTAAAAATAGAAAAATGAGCCGGGCGTGGAAACTGGGAGGCGCAGAGGTTGTAGTGAGCCAAGATCGCGTCACTGAACACCAGCCTGGGTGACAGAGCGAGACTCCGTCTCACCAAAAAGAAAAAAAAAAAAATTCCAAACAAAAAAATAGATATTTCCCAAACCCTCTGTAGTGTTATTTCTCTAATAATATAACTTTAATTATAAATGCTTTGTTTCATTTTTTTTTCTACCCCGGTAAACTGAAAATCTAACCTATTAACTGGACAATACGGCCCTGAGGTTGACGGTGGGTTTCGACAGCTAGAAGCGAGTACGATTAGTAAAGATATCCGTAGCTTACCAAATTCCAGAAACTGCTGTGTTTCATTGACTGCTCACAACAACCCTGAGAGAAGCACTATTATTTCAATTACAGAGACAAGGAAACTGACGTTCCAAGACTAATTTACCCGAGGTCACACAAGTAGTGGGTGGCAAAACTCCCCCACCTCCGCGTTTACCTCCCACACTTAGCGCGGCCTGCGGAGGCTGGACGTTCGCCGTGCTGGGCGGACCCCTCAGCTCTCAAGTGCTAGGGCTTTGTCGCCTCCCCACGTCCAGAACACACCAACCACCTGTCTGCGACCGCTCACCGCCGGAACCTCTAGTGTGACTTCCGCCCGGAAGCCACTTTTCCCGTATAGGTCCATCTGCTTTTCCCTTCCGATACGAAACAAGGCAACAGAATACTCCAGTTCCTGCAGGATATAGAAGCCCATGAAGGATACCAAAGATCGCGTAGTCCAGCTAACTGTTTTTGGTCCACCTGGTCACCAGTTCTGAGAAAGTAGGGACAATTCAGATAAGTTTTTCGCCTTTCCTTCCTGTATCCTTTCAGGCGTCTAACTCCATCCCTGCGACTTTCAAACAGAACCGAGTTATTGCTAGCACCCCTTCGCCCCCAGACGCCTGTATCCCTTCTTTCCTTATCTCTCTCCCCTCAGTCCCCACAAGAACTGCCCAAAGCCTCAAAAGGCCTGTTCTGCTGGAATTGCCCCCTTGAATTATTGAGAATCCACCACGCACCGCGAGAGCAGCGGGTCCTACTAGCCCTTCCCCAGTCCCGCCCCCGCAGTTCCGCAGGGCTTCAGTTTGTGTTTGAAACTGGTGCACGTCTCTGTTAAAGACCTTTAAAAAAAAATTTTTTTTTAGACAGTCTCACTGTGTCGCCCAGGCTGGAGTGCAGTGGCGCAATCTTGGCTCACTGCACCCTCCGCCTCCCGGGTTGTAACAATTCTCGTGCCTCAGCCTCCGGAGTAGCTGGGGCTACCGGAGGAGCACACCACCGCAGCCGGCTAATTTTTTTTAGAAGAGGCAGGGTTTCACCATGTATCGAAATACTGACCTCGTAATCCGCCCGCCTCAGCCTCCCAAAGTGCTGGGATTACGTATGGGAGGCACCATGCCCGGCCAAAGTTCTTAAACATTGTATCTCTCTCTTTTTTTTTTTTAATCCCTTTTTTCCTTGCTGCCAGTAAAGACAGAATCAACATTGTATCTTAATTATTCACTCACATCTCACTTCCTCCTCCAGGCTGTGAGCCTTCTTGAGTCCAGAACTACATGTTTTTCCTTTCCCCAGAACCTACCATGGTGGCAGGCATTTAGTGCTTAGTGTGAATTTCAGACCATATAGCTCTGTCACACCTTTTGTTCTCTAAGGTTCTGAAGGAGCTTACCAAATGCAGTAGCTTTTTCCATGTTTTCTCCATCACTAGTTTCCACGCCACTTTCTCTTGCTGAAATTATACTTGGCTTCCCTAGACTCTACACTTCCCTCCTCAAACCTTCCCTCTCTGCCCCCATTACTGACTTTTCTATTCTCTTCCCACAACCTTTAATGCAGGCCGTCTCCATGCCCGCATTTTTATTTTATTTATTTTTATTTTTGAGCCAAAGTCTCCCTCTCTCTTCCCAGCTGGAGTACAGTCGGGTGATCTTGGCTCACTGCATCCTCGCCTCCGGGGTTCAAGTGATTCTTCTGCCTCAGCCTCCCAAGTAGCCAGGATCAGAGGCGTGCGCTAGGGCACCCGGCTAATTTTTTTATTTTTAGTAGAGGCAGAGTTTTGCCATGTCGGCCAGGAGGGTCTCCAACTCCTGACCTCATTTAATCCACCCACCTCAGCCTTCCAAAGTGTTGGGATTACAGGTGTCAGCCACCACATCTGGCTGTTTCCCAGTTTTTTGTTTGTTTGTTTGTTCAGATGGAGTTTTGCTCTTGTTACCCAGGCTGGAGTGCAATGGTGTGTTCTCGGCTCACCGCAACCTCCGCCTCCTGGGTTCAGGCAATTCTCCTGTCTCAGCCTCCTGAGTAGCTGGGATTACAGGCACACACCACCATGCCCAGCTAATTTTTTGTATTTTTATTAGAGACGGGGTTTCACCGTGTTGACCAGGATGGTCTCGATCTCTTGACCTCGTGATCCACCCGCCTCTGCCTCCCAAAGTGCTGGGATTACAGGCTTGAGCCACCGCGCCCGGCATGCCAGTTTTTTAAGTATAGTAAACACCATATGTATTTACAGCTAGTGCTCGACTTATGACCACAATTGGTTCCAACAGACCGGTCATAACAGGATTTGGTCCTAAGTTGAGTAGGCTATATGTACAGTACTGTGAAATGATGTTATAAAAATCTTTTTTTTTTTTTTTTTTTTTTTTTTTTTGAGATGGAGTTTCGCTCTTGTTACCCAGGCTGGAGTGCAATGGCTCGATCTTGGCTCACCGCAACCTCCGCCTCCTGGGCTCAGGCAATTCTCCTGCCTCAGACTCCCGAGTAGCTGGGATTACAGGCACGCGCCACCATGCCCAGCTAATTTTTTGTATTTTTAGTAGAGACGGGGTTTCACCATGTTGACCAGGATGGTCTCGATCTCTCGACCTCGTGATTCACCCACCTCAGCCTCCCAAAGTGCTGGGATTACAGGCTTAAGTCACCACACCCGGCCAATTTTTTGTATTTTTAGTAGAGACGGGGTTTCACCATGTTGACCAAGATGGTCTCGATCTCTTGACCTTGTGATCCACCCGCCTCGGCCTCCCAAAGTGCTGGGATTACAGGCTTGAGCCACCACGCCCGGCATAAAAATCTTTAAGTCATATTTTATCATAATTTTCTCTCATTATTGTTATATATCATCATTTTCTTTGTTCACTTTATGCCATTTGTATCATTTTTACACCATTTTGTTTCTTATTTTTACATTCGTCGGGTTTAAATAAAACACTGCATTACCAGTACAACTGGTTTAATATTTGCAAAACATAAAAAATTACAAAATACAGGTGCATATAAAAATACAAAATACAGGTGTAAAAAATACCATAGGAAACGTTTTCTCAATTGCAAAACATATCAAAATATATAAACATGTACGAAACATTTTATTGGCCGCTGGTGCTTGGCTGCGGATCGTTGATGTAGTCATCTGAGGCAGCAGTTGGGGTTACCCAAGTTGGTTTTTTCGTAAACATGGTGAGCTTTGTCTGAATTGTATGTTTCTTTTTTCTTCATAAATTTCACGATACGGATGAAACACGTCGTGTGCCATCCGTTCAATCCTTGCAAATCGTCCGATGTTGGGGTCCATTGCTTCGAAATGTATAAGAAATTTATTAAGTAAAGATAAACCGTCTGATAATCCCTTAGTGGTGAACTTTCTTTCTGGCTCCTCCTCTTCTTTCTCTGCTTCTCTTCTGTCTTCTTCCGCCACTCTTTCTTCTTTCAGTTCGATTAGCTCTTCATTTATAAGTTCATCAACATTGAAAATCTGTTCTGCTAGATATCCGTCATCTGTAATTAATTCATCCAGACTATGAACAAACTTACATGCTCCTTCCTCATCCGCACTCTGCTGCTTCTCCAGTCACTCGAACACTACGCATTTGGAATCTTTTCTTGAATCTCTGGAACCAGCCAGTGCTTTCTACGTATTCTTGACTGTAATCTTCTCCAGCACACTCCTTCAGAGTCTGAAATAGACTTCTCGCCTTCATCTGCACAGTAAAAAGACTTAATGGTGTCCATTTTTGAATTTGATCTTCCATCCAAATATATAGCAATTTTTCCATTTCCTGGATGGGCCTGCTTCGTTGCTTTGTTATAACTGTTTATCGCATGGGTGCAGAACCTTTCACAGCTTCACAAATTCTTTCTTTATCTTTCAAAATCATCAACACAGTCAAGTGTGATAACTTCATGTCACGTGCGATCACATTCACTTTCTTTCCTCTTTCGTACTGCTTAATTACCTTCATTTTTGCGTAGAGATCGATGGTCTTTCTTTCCTTCTTGGCAGGCTGAGGCGTAGACAAAGACAATTTCCTCTTGGTAGACATCTTGGGAGGGATTTGAAGAAAAATATCCAAGACACAAAACACAAATTGCTGTACCGAGTCTGGGATAACAGTAGAAATGGTGCATGCGGAGATGGTAGTGCTGCCGGAAGCTGGTCCGCACTGTCGTACACCCAGCTGGGCAACGTTTGCACTGCCAGACGCAGAGCAGTTGCAGCTAGCGATTGTGGTCATAAAGTTGAATGGTTGTAAGTTGCATAGGTCGTAAGTCGATCAAAAACTGTATTATCATTAGAGAAAGGAAGGCTGGAAGAGAGAAAAATTATTCAGTTAGAAAGGAAAGACATGACAATGCCAGGCAGAAGAAAGGCTGGAGGCATTAGGGGAAGGAAAGAAAGACAAAGAGCAGAGGGGAAATTACTATGTAGGTTAACACAACCATGTCTGTAGCACCTTCTTCCTTGGCTTCCCAGGCAGTGGTAGTGGGCTCCACCAGATCTTAACTATAGCTTTGTTCGCAACAAAACTGAAACCTGGCTGGGTGTGGTGGCTCATAAGTGTAATCCCAGCACTTTGGGAGGCCGAGGCAGGTGAATTACAAGGTCAGGAGTTCAAGACCAGCCTGGCCAACATGGTGAAACCCTGTCTCTATTAAAAATACAAAAATTAGCCAGGTGGGGTGGTGAGCACTTGTAATCCCAGCCACTTGGAAGGCTGAGGCAGGAGAAAGGCATGAACCAGGGGACACGGAGGTTGCAGTGAGCCGAGATCTTGCCATTGCACTCCAGCCTGAGTGACAAGAGTGAAACTCCATCTCAAAAAACAAAACAACAAAAACTGAAGCCTATCTAAATTAAACACGGAGACAACAGGGAACGACCTATCTATTTGTGGACATAGGGCAGATAAATGTCATAAATGATAATATGACAGGCCAGGCGTGGTGGCTCACACTGTAATCCAAACACTTTGGAGACCAAGGTGGGTGAATCACCTGAGGCTGGGAGTTCAAGACCAGCCTGACCAACATGGTGAAACCCCGTCTTGATAAAATAAATAAATAAATAAATAAATAAATAGTAATATGACAAAGGGAAGAAAGAAGCAAACTAAAAGTAAAATTATGATGCTGCATAAGAAAAAGCACTCAGAGATAAATCCTCTCAGCAGGGCAGTTTACTTCTGTAGAAGGGTGTGGCTCATGGATGGAGCAATAGTGGCCACACACTTGGATAAGTGGGGAAAATGGTACTTTTGCCTGACAGGGGTCGACCCTACTGCTGTGTTGTTCCCCTGTTGGCTAGGGTTAGACCGCACAAGCTAGACTAATACCTACTGGTTTTTTTGTTTGTTTTTTTGGGGTTTTTTTTTTTTTTTTTTTTTTGAGACGGAGTTTCGCTCTTGTTACCCAGGCTGGAGTGCAATGGCGCGATCTCGGCTCACCGCAACCTCCGCCTCCTGGGTTCAGGCAATTCTCCTGCCTCAGCCTCCTGAGTAGCTGGGATTACAGGCATGCGCCACCACGCCCAGCTAGTTTTTTGTATTTTTAGTAGAGACGGGGTTTCACCATGTTGACCAGGATGGTCTCAATCTCTCGACCTCGTGATCCACCCGCCTCGGCCTCCCAAAGTGCTGGGATTACAGGCTTGAGCCACCGCGCCCGGCATAAGAAGTTAAACTTTAAAATAGAGAATTAAAGAATAAGAGGGCTGAACATACTGACATACTGATTCTTTGAAGAGAAACTTGGGGTTCACTATAATAAAATGAATAGTAAGAACATCATTCGGAAGGCTGGGACCAGAGGCCATTAAAGCTGTTTTGAATCAGGACATGAATGAGTAAAGCCCTGTAGTCCCCTATAATACAAGCAGTGAACAAAGAGTCAGAGGTGTTGTTCAGCCCTGGCCAACCTTAGAAGGTAGCAGGATCATTTTTTGTTTTGTTTTAGAGATAGAGTCTCCCTCTGTCACCCAGGGCAAGGTGCAGTGGCCCAATCTCGACTCACTACAACCTCTGCCCCCCAGGCTCAAGCAATCATCCTGCCTCAGCCTCCTGAGTAGCTGGAACTACAGATGCACGCCACCACCATGCCTGGCTAAGTTTTGTAGTTTCAATAAAGACAGTGTTTCTCCATATTGGCCAGCCTGGTCTCAAACTCCTGATCTCAAGTAATGTGCCCACCTTGGCCTCCCAAAATGCTGGTATTACAGGTATGAGTCACTGCACCCAGCCAGGATACTTTTTTGTTTGTTTGTTTGTTTTGAGACAGAGTCTAACTCTGCTGCCAAGGCTAGTGTGCAATGGCACAATCTCGGTTCACTGCCTCCTCCACCTCTGAGTTAAAGCAATTCTCCTGCCTTAACCTTCTGAGAAGCTGGAATTACAGACACCCACCACAATGTCCGGATAAATTTTGTAGTTTTAGTAGAGACAGGTTTTCACCATGTTGGCCAGACAGGTCTCGAACACCTGACTTCAGCTGATCCACCCACCTTGGCCTCCCAAAGTGCTGGGATTACAGGCATAAGCCACTGTGCCCAGCTTTTTTTTTTTTTTAAGCCACTGAGTTTGTGTTAAACATGATCCTAATGTCATTTCCAATCAGTATTAAATGAGATAATATATATATTTAAAATGTTTGCCTAATTCTTGGAAATTTTTGGTAAATGTACAAAAAAGCTAGCTATTATTGCTGAATGCTAGGACAGAGTTGCTCAACAAGTACACAGTCCAGTACAAGGCATGTCATCAAACAAATAACTGAAATACAGTTAGAGAGAAACTATAGTAGAGGGAGGCACTAGGTAAAAGACTGGCCCAAAGAAGGGTGTAATGAGCACTTATGGGCTAGACATAGAGTTTAACAAGTCTCAGGCATTTTCTCTTTTAATTCTCAGAACAATTTTGTGATGTAGGTACTCATACTACACCTATTTCTCAGGTAAGAAAACATGTTAAGTAACATGCTAATCACATGCTTGTCAGAGCTGTTGAAGTGGCAGAGCTGGAATTCAAACCATGTCTGTCTGCTAAATCCAAGATACATGCTCATTCATTACACTGTACATGTCTGCTCATCTGAGTTAGGGAATAATTCCTAGAGGAAGACCATGAACCTGAGCATTGAAGGATAGGGCATTTAACAGACAGATCAGAGGGAGAAGGGCACTTCAGGTGAGGGAGCATGTAGCATAACACAAAGGCAGGGAGTTATGAAACAGACCGTGTGCCTGTAGAAATGGAAGACTTCCACTTGTCAGAATAGTGATGATTTCTACTGTCTAAACAAGATAGTCAAGTCCAGGGCCATGCATTTATCATACCGTGTCTTTTTTTTTTTTTTTTTTTTTTTTTTGAGATGGAGTCTCACTCTGTCACCAGGCTGGAGTGCAGTGGTGTGATCTAGGCTCACTGCAACCTCCACCTCCTGGTTTCAAGTGATTCCCCTTCCTTAACCTCCTAAGTAGCTTAGACTACAGGCACGTGCCACCACGCCTGGCTAATTTTTTTGTATTTTAGTAGAGACGGGGTTTCACCATGTTGGCCAGGTTGGTTTCAATCTCCTGATCACATAATCTGCCTGCCTCGGCCTCCCAAAGTGCTGGGATTACAGGCATGAGCCACCACACCATGTCTCTTAAGACTTACCACAATCTTGTAAGACAGATGATATTTCCCTCCTTTTTCACTGAAGGGAATATAACTCAGAGAGGTTAGGTGACGCAACCAAGTTCACAGATATAAGCGAGTATGAGAACTAGCCTCTGAATGCAGGTCTGGTAAGCTCTATGCACTAATTTGGATTAAAGGATGAGGTGAGAGTAGGAGAGGGAAGCAGGATAGTAGTTTCTCAACTATTTTTTGCTGTGACCCATAACAAGAAATGTAATTTGCTATGACCTAGTATATACATATGTGGTGGCATTATCTAGCCCTCATCCACATCCACTTAGTCTGTACCTCTGGGCATATTGAAGGATAATACCTGTCTGCCTCTTTGCCATTAGGAAGTCACCTGACGAGCTCTGGCCAATATATTATGAGGAGAAGTGAACATTTATCAATCCTGGCCAAAACATTTCATTTCACGTCCCAGATCATCCAGTGAGGCCAGGCACAGTGGCGTGATCACCTGTGATCCCAGCACTTTGGGAGGCTGAGGCAGGCGGATCACTTGAGGTCAGGAGTTAGAGACTAGCCTGGCCAGCATGGTGAAACCCCATCTCTACCAAAAATACAAAAATTAGCCAGGCATGTTGGTGAGCATCTGTAATCCCAGCTACTTCGGAGGCTAATACAGGAGAATTGCTTGAACCTGGAAAGCAGAGGTTGCAGTGAGCCAAGATGGCACCACTTCACTCCAGCCTGGGTGACAGAGTGAGACTTTGTCTCAAAACAAACAAACAAACAAACAAACAAACAAAGGCAAATTTCTGAACTAATCCCTAGGGCCAGGGAGGTGAGATATGCTGACTGGATAAAACCAATTAGCAGGGCTAACTGGATACGGAGGCAGGTTTGTTTCTTGCTGCAGCTGGAACTCCGGATTTCGTCTTCGCTGTTTTGTGTCCTCTGCTCCTAGAGGCCCAATCTCTGTGGCCCAGTGACCTGCTGGTACTGGAGATCCACAACTAAGATGCCAGGGCTCCCTGGAAGCCTAGAAATGGGAGTGTTGACATTTAAAGATGTGGCCGTAGAATTCTCTCTAGAGGAGTGGCAATGCCTGGACACTGCACAGCAGAATTTATATACGGATGTGATGTTACAGAACTACAGAAACCTGGTCTTCCTGAGTATTGCTGCCTCTAAGCAAGACATGATTACCTGTCGAGCAAGGAAAAGAGCCTTAGAATGTGAAAAGACTTGAGATGGTAGCTGAACCCCCAGAGTTTCGCTCTTGTCACACAGGCTGGAGTGCAGTGGCATGGTCTCAGCTCACTGCAGCTTCCGCCTCCCAGATTCAAGTGATTCTCCTGTCTCAGCCTCCCATGTAGCTTGGATTACGGGCACCTGCCACAATGCTCAGCTAATTTTGTATTTTTAGTAGAGACAAGGTTTTCACCATGTTGCCGAGGCTGGTCTCAAACTCCTGACCTCAGGTGATCCACCTACCTCAGTTTTCCAAAGTGCTAGGATTACAAGTATGAGCCACCAGGCTCAGCCTATTCATGTTTCTTCTTAATAACCAATAATCATTTGCTGTAATTGTTTCCTGTCTGTGATGCCACAGTCTTTCTGCTGCTGTAAAACTTAGTCTCAGCAGACTCAAACTGTCATTTGAAAGAATACCACTATTTCTTTCAGAACTTTATGTAATGAGAGACAGGAACCAGTGTCTGTAAAAGCCCCTACCATCCAGAAATAAAGATGTATAAGTTAGTTTAAAAAAAAAAAAAATGCCGGGCGCGGTGGCTCAAGCCTGTAATCCCAGCACTTTGGGAGGCCGAGGCGGGTGGATCACAAGGTCAAGAGATCGAGACCAACCTGGTCAACATGGTGAAACCCCGTCTCTACTAAAAATACAAAAAATTAGCTGGGCATGGTGGCGCGTGCCTGTAATCCCAGCTACTCAGGAGGCTGAGGCAGGAGAATTGCTTGAACCCAGGAGGCGGAGGTTGTGGTGAGCCGAGACCGCGCCATTGCACGCCAGCCTGGGTAACAAGAACGAAACTCCATCTCAAAAAAAAAAAAAAAAAAAAAAACCACACACACACACACACACACACACAACCCTTAAGGATGGATTTAGAGTCAATCACACCCAAATCATGTGATTGAGAATGGAGGAAAAGTGGCTCCCTAAACAATGCTACAGTGAGAGGAAATGTGCTGGGTGTGGTGGCTCATGCCTGTAATCTCAGCACTTTGGGAGGCTAAGGTGAGTGGATCACTGGAGGTCAGGAGTTCGAGACCAACCTGGTCAACATGGTAAAATCCCGTCTCTACTAAAAATACAAAAATTATCTGGGCCTGATGGCAGGCGCCTATAATCCCAACAACTCAGAGGCTGACGCAGGAGAATCTCTTGAACCAGAGAGGCAGAAGTTGCAGTGAGCCGAGGTTGCATCACTGCATTCCAGCCTGGACTGCAAAAATGCAGCGACTATAGGTGCCCAACACCATACCTGGCTTGCTCGCTCGCTCTTTTTTTCTTTCTTTCTTTCCTTCTTTCTTTCTTTCTCCTTTCCTTCCTTCCCTCCTTCCCTCCCTCCCTCCCTCCCTTCCTTCCTCCCTCCCTCCCTTCCTTTCTCCCTCCCTCCCTCCCTCTCTCCCTCCCTTCCTTCCTTTTGTAGAGATGGGGTGGGGGTCTCCTTATGTAGCTGAGGATGGTCTTGAACTCCTCACTTGAAGTGATCCTCCTGCCTAGGACTCCCAAATTTTTGAGATTACAGATGTGAGCCACTGTGCCCAGCCAGAGCCATGCTTATGAAAGTATAGGCCACAGTCACGGTTGTAGTCTTTCATCTTCCATTTATTCCTTAGCCCTGATCACAGGACAAGAATCGTTTCCCATGCCAAGTTCACTAATTACTGCCATATCCATCGTTTCCTCTCAGTTCTTACCTTATTTGACTTTCCCGTATCATCTGGCCCTGTTTGCTTCCTTTTCTTGATTCCTTTGCTTTAGGTGATGCAACTTTCCTATTTTCTTGTTGTTTTTTGAGACAGTTTTGCTGTCTCCCAGGCTAAAGTGCAGTGGTGCAATCCTGGCTCACTGTAACCTGTACCTCCCTGGTTCAAGCAATTCTGACTCAGCCACCCAAGTATCTGGGATTACAGGCATGTACCACCACACCTGGCTAATTTTTTGTATTTTTAGTAGAGACGGTTTTGCCATGTTTACCAAGCTGGTCTCAAACTCCTGACCTCAAGTGAACACCCACCTGCCTTTGCCTCACAGAGTACTGGATTACAGGCGTGAACCACTGCACCTGGACTTGTGATGCAACTTTCTCGAGGTTCTGCTTCTACCACTCAGGCCACTCTTTTTTTTTTTTTTGAGACGGAGTTTCCTCTTGTCAGCCAGGCTGGAGTGCAATGGCGCGATCTCGGCTCACCGCAACCTCCGCCTCCTGGGTTCAGGCAATTCTCCTGCCTCAGCCTCCTGAGTAGCTGGGATTACAGGCACGTGCCACCATGCCCAGCTAATTTTTTGTATTTTTAGTAGAGACGGGGTTTCACCATGTTGACCAGGATGGTCTCGATCTCTTGACCTCGTGATCCACCCGCCTCGGCCTCCCAAAGTGCTGGGATTACAGGCTTGAGCCACCGCGCCCGGCCTCAGGCCACTCTTTTTGTTTTTGTTTTTGTTTTTTGAAATGGAGTTTCGTTCTTGTTGCCCAGGCTGGAGTGCAATGGTGTGATCTCGGCTCACCACAATCTCTGCCTCCCAGATTGAAGACATTCTCCTGCCTCAGCCTCCTGAGTAGCTGGGATTACAGGCATGCGCCACCATGCCCAGCTAATTTTGTATTTTTAGTAGAGACGGGGTGGTCAGGCTGGTTTCGAACTCCTGACCTCAGGTAATCCACCCGCCTCAGACTTCCAAAGTGCTGGGATTACAGGTGTGAGCCACTGTGCCTGGCCTTTTTTTTTTTTTTTTTTTTTGGAGACAGGGTTTCCTTCTTGTTGCCCAGGCTGGAGTGCAATGGCTCAATCTTGGCTCATCACAACCTCAACCTCCCGGGTTCAAGTGATTCTCCTGCCTCAGCCTCCTGAGTAGCTGGAATACAGGCATGTGCCAACATGCCTGTCTAATTTTGTATTTTTAGTAGAGATGTGGTTTCTCCATGTTGGTCAGGCTGGTTTCAAACTCCTGACTTCAGGTGATCCATCCGCTGAGGCCCTCTTTTATTTTATTTTTATTTTTATTTATTTATTTATTTATTTTTGAGACGGAGTTCCACTCTTGTTACCCAGGCTGGAGTACAATGGCTCGATCTCGGCTCACCACAACCTCCGCCTCCTGGGTTCAGGCAATTCTCCTGCCTCAGCCTCCTGAGTAGCTGGGACTACAGGCGCGCACCACCATGCCCAGCTAATTTTTGTATTTTTAGTAGAGACAGGGTTTCACCATGTTGACCAGGATGGTCTTGATCTCTTGACCTCATGAGCCACCCGCCTCGGCCTCCCAAAGTGCTGGGATTATAGGCATGAGCAACCACGCCCGGCCTATTTTTATTTTTATTGAGATGGAGTTTCGATCAGTAGGCCAGGCTGGATTGCAGTGGCATGATTTTAGCTCACTGCAACCTCTACCTCCTGGGTCCTGGTTCAAGCAGTTCTGCCTTAGCCTCCCGGGTAGCTGCAATTACAGGTGTGCACCACCATGCCCCCCTAATTTTTGTATTTTTGGTAGAGACGGGTTTTCACCATGTTGGCCAAGCTAGTTGCCAACTCCTGACCTTGTTATCCACCCATCTCTACCTCCCAAAGTGTTAGGATTACAGGCATGAGCTACTGCACTTGGCTTATATTAATTGATGGAATCATTGTCCATTTTGTTATCTAAACCTACTCCATGTTATCCTTCCTCAGGACTTTACTCAAATTCTTCCTAACCCTCATAATTCTTTCTTCTTCTTTCTTCTTTCTTCTTCCTTCTTCCTTCTTCCTTCTTCCTTCTTCCTTCTTCCTTCTTCCTTCTTCCTTCTTCCTTCTTCCTTCTTCCTTCTTCCTTCTTTCTTCTTCTTCTTCTTCTTCTTCTTCTTCTTCTTCTTTCTTCTTCTTTTTCTTCTTCTTCTTTTCTTCTTCTTTCTTCTTCTTCTTTCTTCTTCTTTCTTCTTCTTTCTTCTTCTTCTTCTTCTCTTCTTCTTCTTCTTTTCTTCTTCTTTCTTCTTCTTCTTCCTCTTCTTCTTCCTATTCCTCTTCCTCTTCCTCTTCTTCCTCTTCTTCTTCTTCCTCCTCTTCCTCTTCCTCTTCCTCCTCCTCCTCTTCCTCTTTCTTCTTCTTCTTCCTCTTCCTCTTCTTCCTCTTCTTTCTTCTTCTTCTTCCTCTTCTTCCTCTTCCTCCTCCTCCTCCTCCTCTTTCTTCCTCCTCTTCTTCTTTTCTTCTTCTTCTTCTCCTTCTCCTTCTCCTCCTTCTCCTCCTTCTCCTCCTTCTCCTCCTTCTCCTCCTTCTTCCTTCTTCTTTCTTCTTTCTTCTTTCTTCTTTCTTTCTTTCTTCTTCTTTTTTGAGTCAGAGTCTCTCTCTGTCGCCCAGGCTGGAGTGCAGTGGCACGATGTCGGCTCCGCTCCCTGGTTCAAGCAATTCTCCTGCCTCAGCCTCCTGAGTAGCTGGGATTATAGGCGCCTACTACTCTGCCTGGCGAATTTTTGTATTTTTAATAGAGATAGGGTTTTACCATGTTGGCCAGGCTGTTCTGTAACTCCTGACCTCATGTGATCCACCTGCGTTGGCCTCCCAAAGTGCTGGGATTACAGGCATAAACCACTGCGCCTGGCCGTATTTTCTTAACACATCTCACTGTACCCTTCATTTATTCCCATTGCTGCTGCTTCTTTAATACTTTATTTTTATTTTATTATTACTATTATTTTTTTTGAGATGGAGTCTTGCTCTGTCACCCAGGCTGGAGTGCAGTGGTGCAACCTCAGCTCACTGCAGCCTCCACCTCCTGGCTTCAAACAATTCTCCTCCCTCAGCCTCCCAAGTAGCTGAGACTACAGGCCCACACCACCATGCCCAACTAATTTTCTGTATTTTTTGTAGAGATGGGATTTCACCATGTTAGCCAGGATGGTTTCAATCTCTTGACCTCATGATCCACCTGTCTGGGCCTCCTAAAGTGCTGGGATTACAGGCGTAAGCCACTGCACATAGCTTTTTTTTTGAGATGGAGTTTTGGTCTCCTTGCCCAGACTGGAGTACAATGTCGCAATCTCAGCTTACTGCAGCCTCCGCCTTCCAGGTTCAAGCAGTTCTGCCTCAGCCTTCTGAGCAGCTGGGATTACAGGCGTGCGCCACCATGCCCAACTAATTTTTGTATTTTGAGTAGAGACGGGATTTTCCATGATAGTCAGGCTGGTCTCGAACCCCCAACCTCAGGTGATCCGCCTGCCTTGGCCTCCCAAAGCGCTGGGATTACAAGTGTGAGCGCCACCCTGCCACTGCCCGCCATTTTTTTGTTGTTGTTTTTTCTTTTTTCTTTTTTTTTTTTTGAGGCGGAGTTTCGCTTGTTACCCAGGCTGGAGTACAATGGCGCCATCTCGGCTCACCGCAACCTCCGCCTCCCGGGTTCAGGCAATTCTCCTACCTCAGCCTCCTGAGTAGCTGGGATCACAGGCACGCACCACCATGCCCAGCTAATTTTTTGTATTTTTAGTAGAGACGGGGTTTCACCTCATTGACCAGGATGGTCTCGATCTCTTGACCTCGTGATCCACCCCCCTCGGCCTCCCAAAGTGCTGGGATTACAGGCTTGAGCCACCGTGCCCTGCCTGTTTTTTGTTTTTTTGAGAGGGATTCTCACTCTGTCGCCCAGGCTAGAGTGCAGTGGCACAATCCTGGTTCACTGCAACCTCTGCTCCCTGGGTTCAAGCAATTCTCCTGTCTCAACCTCCCAAGTAGCTGGTATTACAGACATGTGCCGCCACCGCACCCAGCTAATTCTTGCCTGTGTAAGCCACTGCATTTGGCCTAGAATCATTTTTCTAATTCGGAATAAATTCTGTTACTCCAAAAATATTTTAAAATCATTGATAAAAAATTCATACTTGGCCAGGCACAGTGGCTCACACCTGTAATCCCAGCACTTTGGGAAGGCTGAGGCGGGCGGATCACCTGAGGTGAGGAGTTGAAGAGCAGCCTGGCCAACATGGTGAAACCTGTCTCTATTTCAAACGAAAACAAAAACCAGCTGGGTGTGGTGGCGGTGCCTGTAATCCCAGCTACTAGGGAGGCTGAGGCAGGAGAACTGCTTGAACTAGGGAGGTGGAGGTTGCAGTGAGCTGAGATCTTGCCACTGCATTGTAGCCTGGGCAACAAGAGCAAAATTCTGTCTCAAAACAACAACAAAAATTCATACTCCTTATAGAGCTCAAACAGCACCAAAGTGTATAAAATACAAAATAAAAGGCTGGGTACCATGGCTCATGCCTGTAATCCCAGCACTTTGAAAGGTGAAGGCAGGCGGATCACGAGGTCAAGAGAGACCATCCTGGCCAACATGGTGAGACCCCCATCTCTACTAAAAATACAAAAATTAGCTTGGTGTGGTGATGCGCGCCGGTAGTCCCAGCTACTTGGGAGGCTGAGGCAGGAGAATCGTTTGAACCCGGGAGGCAGTGGTTGTAAAGGGAGCTGAGACTGCGCCACTGTACTCCAGCATGGGTGACAGAGGAAGACTCCATCTCACAAACAACAACAGCACACAAAAAAACACAAAAGTTAGGATGGGCGCAATGGCTCACGCCTGTAATCCCAACACTTTGGATGGTAGAGACAGGTGGATCACCTGAGGTTAGGAGTTTGAGACCATCCTGGTCAACATGGTGAAACCCTGTCTCTACAAAAAAATACAAAAATTAGCTGGGGCCGGGCGTGGTGGCACATGCGTATAATCCCAGTACTTTGGAAAGCCAAGGTGGGCTGATCACCTGAGGTCAGGAATTCAAGACCATCCTGGTCAACACGGTAAAACCCTCCCTGTCTCTACAGAAAATACAAAAAATTAGCCGGGCATTGGTGGTGAGCACCTGTAATCCCAGCTACTTGATAGGCTGAGGCACGAGAATCACCTGAACCCTGGAGGCAGAGGTTGCAGTGAGCCAAGATCGTGCCACTGCACTCCAGCCTGGCAACACAGCGAGCCTCAGTGGGAAAAAAATGTACAAAATAAAAATCTCCCATTTCTAACCCCTTCTCAGTGCAGTCTCTCTCCCAAAAGTGTAGTAAGTATAGCTGACATTTATTGTTTACTGTTTGCCAGCAAGTATTCTAAGCACTTTTTTACATGCATTAACTTTTATTTTTTTGACATGGAGTTTCGCTCTTGTCTTCCAGGCTGGGGTGCAATGGTGTGCTTTTGGCTCACTGCAAACTCTGCTTCCTGTGTTCAAGTGATTCTCCTGTTTCATCCTCCCGAGTAGCTGGGATTACAGGTATGCACCGCCACACCAGGCTATTTTTTGTATTTTTAGTAGAGATTGGGGTTTCACCATGTTGTCCAGGCTCACTTCAAGTGAGCCTCCTGCATCGGCTTCCCAAAGTTCTAGGATTACAGGTGTGAGCCATGGAGTCTGGCCTAATTTATTATTATTTTCTTCTTCTTTTTTTTAATTTTCTTTTTTAAAGACGGGGTTTCACCTTGTTGGTCAGGCTGGTCTTGAATTCCCGACCTCAGGTGATCCGCCTGCCTTGGCCTCCAAAGTGCTTGGATTACAGGCATGAGCCACCACGGCTGGCCCATTTTTTGAGATGTGGTTTCTCTGTGCTACCAAGGCTGAATTGAGCACTCCTGGGCTCAAACGATCCTTCCACCTTAGCCTCCCAAGTAACTGGGACCATAGGCCTGTGCCACCATGCATGCTTTGTAACTTACACCTTATAAGAACCCAAAAAGACAGATACTATCATTATCCTCATTTTACTAATTGGAAACTTTCACTGGTTGGGTTCTCTGGGACAAGAGGGAGTTTAAAGCACAAGATGTTTATTCACTAAATATAGACATTGATTAATCACAGTATGAACTAACTTCAGTCCGTAGATCATTAGAAAACCCCTTGCAGAAAAATCAACAGATTTCACTCAAATAGCATACTTTATGTATGTATGTATGTTTTTATTTATTTATGAATGACAGTCTCGCTGTGTTGCCAGGTGCCAGGCTGGAGTGCAGTGGTGCGATCTTAGCTCACTGCAACCTCTGCCTCCCAGGTTCAAGCAATTCTCCTGCCTCAGCCTCCCGAACATACCTTTATTAATTCCACTCAAGGGCCACTGACTATATTATGGCTTTCTTCTTAGCAATTCTGTGTATTAACACATTTAAAGAGGGTCCTCCAGAAGGGCACCAGGCTTCAGGGTGGCTAGACATAGGGAAGCTGGGTTGGTGATTTGGGGTCACCCTGGCCATAGGCTCAGTTCCAAGGACATATTTGGGGAGAAAAGTCTAGGGGCTAAATCGTAGGAAAATTTTCTAGGGTAAGGAGATAGCTGGACTTTATTTTTTGAGACAGGGTCTTGCTCTGTTGCCCAGGCTGGAGTGCAGTGGTGTGATCTGGGCTCACTACAACCTCTGCCTCCCGAGTTCAAGTGATTCTCATGCCTCAGCCTCCACAGCAGCTGGGATTACAGATGCCCCCCACAACCCACAGCTAATTTTTTTATTTTTGGAGAGGTTGAGTTTCCCCACGTTGGTCAGGCTGGTCTTGAACTCCTGATCTCAGGTAATCCACCCACCTTGGCCTTCCAAACTGCTGGGATTACAGGTGTGAGCCACTGCGCCCGGCCTAGGTTATTTTCTTTACCTTAGTCCTGAACACCTTTTCAAGCTAAGTGGCAGCACACTGGGCACTAATGTATTTAATTCCACAGCTAATCCTGAACACCTTTTCGAGCTAAGTGGCGGCACGCTGGGCACTAATGTATTTAATTCCACAGCTGGGAGTGGTGGCGGACGCCTGTAATATCAGCTACCAGGAGAATCGTTTCAACCTGGGAGGCGGAGATTGCAGTGAGCCGAGACCGCGCCATTGCACTCCAGTCTGGGCAACAACGGCGAAATTCTGTCTCAAAACAAACAAATGAAAAACACACAAATCAGGCAGGGCACGGTGGCTCACGCCTGTAATCCCAGCACTTTGGGAGGCCAAGGCGGGAGGATCCTTTGAGCCCAGGAGTTCAAGACCAGCCTGGGCAATACAGAGAGACCCCCGTCTCTATTAAAAAACAAGAACCCTTCCACTTCAGGCCTTAAAGGTAAAAAAAAAAAAAAAAAAAAAAAAAAAAAGACCTGTAATCCCAGCACTTTGGGAGGCCGAGGCGTGTGGATTACGAGGTCAAGAGATGGAGACCATCCTGGCCAACATGGTGAAACCCCATCTCTACTAAAAATACAAAAAAATTAGCTGGGTGTGGTGGCACGCGCCTGTAGTCTCAGCTACTCGGGAGTTTGAGGCAGGAGAATTGCTTGAACCCGGGAGGCGGAGGTTGCAGTGAGCCGAGGTCGCGCCACTGCACTCCACCCTGGTGAGGGAGTGAGACTCTGTCTCAAAAAAAAATAAAAAAATAAAAAATATATATCCATATATCTATATATGTATGTATGTATGTGTATATATATATATATATGAGAAAAAAAAACAAACAACCCACACAAATCAAATCATGTGGTTCTTCAGTTTAAAATCTTCCAAAACTCAATTTCAAACTCCCTAAGTCAACTTATTAGGCTCTGAATGATGCGGTTGCCGAGTCCCTCTCTACCCTCGTCTCTCGACTCTCCCCACTCAAAATCTCTGCTCTGGCCATAACTAACTTCAGTTCTCTGAACCCAACTTTATTATCATCGCTAGGCCATTTTGCCTATGCGTTCTCTGCGTGCAACTCTACTGTCCTTGTGGGTAACTCAGATGCATTCTCCAGCTCCCAGCTCAGCTGTCACTCATACAGTCCCCGGTCAGCACACTACAGCCACAACCCGTGCCCACCGCGTGGTCCAGGCGACTCATGTCTTCCAGGCGGCTGACGCCTGAAGTCACCCCCTACACGCCATCAGCGTTGGTCAGTTGAAAGGCGGCAGACACGAGAGCCCCCTCAGAGAGGACCTTCATTCTTGCGGCTCAAGCCCCCGATAGATAGACACCACTGAACTTCGGCTATGTAGCAGGGACACAGTCAAGGACTCCGGGGCCGTCGCGGAGAAAGCCACCTACATTCTCTGCCGGGAACCCGAGAGGGTGCAAGGTCCCGCCTCTCACGTTGCGTCGGGGGCGGGGCAGGGCGGGGCACTAGGGGCCGGCGAACGGCGTGCGACGAACAGGGGGCGGGGCCATGGGCGGAGCGGAGCGCGCATGCGCGGTCGCCTTTGTGTCGGTCGAGCAGCAGCAGCGGCGGCGGCGGCGGCGACGGCGGCGGCAGTGGCCGTGGCGGTCCCACTGGCAGGCGGGCAAGAGGGGAGTCCGGGCGGCGTCCGGCGTGGGTGCCGGGGGACCACCATGGTAAAGAAGCGGAAAGGCCGTGTCGTGATCGACTCGGACACAGAGGACAGCGGCAGCGACGAGAACCTGGATCAGGTGAGGGCAGGCCGCTGAGGCGCGGGCCGGCGAAGCCAGAGGGCTGAGTCCGGGCCGCGGGAGACGGGAGCCGGCCGGGCCTGGAGCCTTCCCACCCGAGCACTCGGCTCACCCTGTGCCCTGAGCGTCGCTGCAGCCCCTTTCCTGTCTTCCCGGAGCGTGCGGGGCCTTGGAGACCGGCCTGGGCCTGGAGACGGAGACCGGAGGACTTGGCGCCTTGGGCGGGGAGGCGGGGCGGCGGGGCAGGGACCGGGCTGTTGGGCCTCGGGCTCCGGGGTAGCCAAAGGGGCCGTGATCTGCCGGAGTCAGATCGGGGCGGCGGGCTGCAGTCCAGGAGATCCGGGCTGGAAGAGATAGGAAGTAGCGCCCGCCAACCTGGGCGGCTCGGAGGTTTTGCAGGAGATGCAAGGGTGCGCGTGGGTCAGTGAGGAGCGAGGGCCAAGAAGATGCGGACTCTGGAAGATGAAGTTTTTCGGACAAGGGATGTTGACAGAGAGAAGGGACACTCTTGTAAATGTTCCTAGGAGTCTCTGCCGTGTTTGGCAAGGAGACTTAGCTGTGGGCCCGAGTTTATTTGGCGACTAGGGTCGTTTGTGTTTGAGAAGGGCCCCTGTTGGGGTGTCAGACCCAAGAAAACACTCGGGTGGAGGAAAGAGGGCAGATACTGGAAGTAATAGAGAACTATGCAGGGCGACATGGAGGGACTGTGCACAGCCCAGGCCTCCTCTTGGCCCTTTCATGCAGCTTCCCAGAATTCTTTCTTAATTGAAGACTGTGAAGGAAGCACCGAAAGTAACTTTTGGCCTCAGTGTCTTGGGGTTGAACTATTTATATACTCTAGAAAATATTGTAGGGAGGAAGCTGCTCTTTGTAGCAGTGAGCTATTGATACCAGGAGATACAAAGATGGTCTCCCCTGTGTTTAATGAGCAAATGATGTAAGGAAAGAATATGCAGCAGATAGCTTTTGAGTAGAAAGAGTTCTGAACTTGGAGTCTGAAAATCAGAATTCTATTCTGGGCTTATGCTCTTCCCCAGCTATATAACTTTGGTCTTAAATGTAAAATGAAGATGTAACATCAGCCTGGTGTATCTAATTGGTTTATTGTAAGGATGAAGTGTTTGTAAGAATTGATGGCAGTGCAAGCATTTATTATAAAGTTTTTCGGCCGGGCGTGGTGGCTCACGCCTGTAAGCCAAGCACTTTGGCGGCCAAGGCGGGCGGATCACCTGAGGTCGGGAGTTGAAGACCAGCCTGACCAACAAGGTGAAACCCCGTCTTAAAAAAAAAGAAAAAAGAAAAAAGAAAAATACGGGCCGGGCGCGGTGGCTCACGCCTGTAATCCCAGCACTTTGGGAGGCTGAGGCGGGTGGATCACGAGGTCAAGAGACCGAGACCATCCTGGCCAACATGGTGAAACCCCATCTCTACTAAAAATACAAAAAAATTAGCTGGGCATGGTGGCGCGTGCCTGTAATCCCAGCTCCTCAGGAGGCTGAGGCAGGAGAATTGCCTGAATCCAGGAGGCGGAGGTTGCCGTGAGCCAAGATCGCGCCATTGCACTCCAGCCTGGGTAACAAGAGCGAAACTCCGCCTCAAAAAATAAATAAATAAATAAATAAATAAATAAAATAAAGTTTTTCTATAATTGGCTTCCTAGAGGTCTTTTGTATGAGGCCAGAGATCTCAGTTTGAAAGTATTGGGGCCCAGGCGAGGTTGCTGAAACACCTGAGATGACAGCACTTTGGGAGGCCCAGACGGGTGGATCACCTGAGGTCAGGAGCTGGAGACCAGCTTGACCAACATGGAGAAACCCTGTCTCTACTAAAATTACAAAGATTAGCTGGACTTGGCGGCATGCACCTGTACAGTCCCAGCTACTCAGGAGGCTGAGGCAGGAGAATCACTTGAACCCAGGAGATGGAAGTTGCAGTGAGCTGAGATCACATTACTGATACTGCACTCCAGCCTGGGCAACAGAACGAGATTCTGTCTCAAAATAAATAAATAAAATGAAATAAAACAATAAAAATAAAAATACAAAATTAGCCTGGCGTGGTGACCTATGCCTGTAATCCCAGCTGCTTGGAAGGCTGAGGTGGAGAATCCCTTGAACCTGGGAGGCTGAGGCTGCAGTGAGCTGAGATTGCACCATTGCACTCCAGCCTGGGCAGCAAGAGTGAAACTACATCTCATAATAATAATAGTAAAGGAAGTATTAGGACATAAAAGAGGAGGACTTTTAAGAAGAAAAGGACTGGAGAGGTACTATAGAAAGACGACTGCTTTGAAAATGGTAGTAGGGAGGTGGGGAAGTAATGGGGCCTGTGTAGGACTATCTAATGAATAGAAACTTTGTTTTGGGATAGGAATTGAAAGGGTGAGTTGAAAATGTTCTTATTGAAAGGCTCCCGAAATTTACAAAAATATCAGAAGTATAATTTTGACTGTAAGTTTCATTGGTAGATAATTTTAGACTGGCAGTTAGAAGGGTAGAGTCTACTTTTTTCTTTTTCTTTTTTTTTTATTTGAGATGGAGTCACGCTCTGTTGTCCAGGCCGGAGTGCAGTGGCGCAATCTTGGTTCACTGTAACCTCCACCTCCTAGGTTCAAGTGATTCTCCTGCCTTAGCCTCCTGAGTAGCTGGGATTACAGGCATGTGCCACCATGCTACTTTTTGTGTTCTTAGTAGAGACAGGGTTTCACCATGTTGGTCAGGCTGGTCTCAAACTCCTGACCTCGTGATCCACCCACCTCAGCCTCCCACAGTGCTGGGATTACAGGCGTGAGCCACCGCATCCTGTGCGAATCAAAATTTTTCTATCTTCTGATCTACAAATGTGAATGTTTCAGATAATAACAACATTGGCTACCATTTATATAGTGCCTAGGGTAGGCACTTCAAATTATTTACATTGTCAGGTTTTCAAATTATGCTAAATTTGGAATTATTTCCCCTACCTTACATAAAGAAAATGGAGGTTGAAAAGTTAAATAATTCACACAACTAATAAGTGATAGCATTGGGATTCGAGTCCAAATTTGCATGACTACAAAGCCTGTTTCTACTATACCAACTTAATCTGTTTTAAATTTTTTTCATGTTGCAAAATGATAATGTTTCACAGTCATTTTTCATGGTGCTAGAATTCGTGTTTATAAAGTACAGTGAAGAGAGGAAATTAGTATATCAGTTAAAAGGATTATTTGGGGAGCTTTCTTGGTAAAGTACTCTCAGGACATCTGTTCAAATGATGAATGAACTAAGCTTCAAATTAATGTCCTTAGTGGTTCTCCACAGAATTCTGATAAATAAAGTAAGTTGATTGCTTCCTTTTGTGGTAGAGATATTTTACCTCATTCACAAAAAGCATTTTCAAAGTGGGAACTGGAAAGAATTGCAACTTTATTTTTTATTTTTTTTGAAACGGAGTCTTGTTTTATAGCCCAGGCTGGAGTTAGTGGTATGATCTCAGCTCACTGCAACCTATGCCTCCTGGGTTCAAGCAATTCTCTTGCTTCATCCTCCTGAGTAGCTCGGAATGTAGGTGCCTGCCACCATACCTGGCTAATTTTTGTATTTTTAGTAGAGATGGGGTTTTACCCTGTTGATCAGGCTGGTCTTGAACTCCGGACCTCAGGTGATCTGTCTGCCTTGGTGTCCCAAAGTGCTGGAATTACAGGCGTGAGCCACCATGCCTGGTTGGAATTGCAACATTTAATCCAATTCTAAATATCTTTTTGTAAAAAGCAATTAACGTAAAATGTGTAAGTAATACCTAATCCATTTTAATGGCAATTTCAACTTCCTTCCCTTCCACTTATCTTTGGCATTCTTGTTATCAGATGGGAACCAGATCAAAATTCCCTTTTCCTCCACATCCTAACAGGGGCACCAATGCCTTCTGTTTGTCTGTTCAGCACTGTGCCAGATGCTCAGAAGAATCAAAGAGGAAGATCTCTGCCCTCTAGACATTTTCACGAAGACCATTAGCAGACATTCACAATCAGTCCTGCTTGGGGGTCTTTAGGAATCCTAATGCATTCTGGATATTTCTTACCCCAAATACCTTGGGCTGCTCCATCTAATTCGGAGTCTTCACTAGGGGTATAACATTAGATTTACTGTCTAGTGTATGATCCTTGTGGAAGGAATAAACCATGACAGATCACCAAGTATCTAGTGTGGAATGGAACATAGTAAGGAAGCCTTTTGTCCCTGGGTTTTTCAGATAGGAGCCATCATGTGAAAAAATTTACCTCCGCCTGGCGCGGTGGCTCAAGCCTGTAATCCCAGCACTTTGGGAGGCCGAGGCGGGTGGATCACGAGGTCAAGAGATCGAGACCATCCTGGTCAACATGGTGAAACCCCGTCTCTACTAAAAATAAAAAAAATTAGCTGAGCATGGTGGCACGTGCCTGTAATCCCAGCTACTCAGGAGGCTGAGGCAGGAAAATTGCCTGAACCCAGGAGGCGGAGGTTGCGGTGAGCCGAGATCACACCATTGCACTCCAGCCTGGGTATCCAGCCTGGGTAACGAGTGAAACTCCGTCTCAAAAAAAAAAAAAAAAAATTACCTCAAATTTATTCCTTACTGAAGGTGAGATAGGTGGGCCTTCTGGACTGGTTTTTCCTGGTGGTGGGGGTGGACCTGTGTGTCAGAAGCCACCTGGGTAGCTTATTTAAAATGTAGGTTGGGGGTTAGAGGGTGCAGCAGTTCCCATCCCAGACTTACTGAATTAGGCTCTCAGGGGATAGAGGTCTGGACTCTGCATTTGTAACAGGTATAGTTCAAGTAATTATGATTTATGTTAGTGATTAAGATCACTGCCTGTATGCAAGTTAATCTTTTTTGTAACACATAAGTAATTTGTGAGAGAAATAGTTTCCTGTCTCTGCCATAGTTTCCAAGTTAAGTATACATGTATAGGCCAGGCATGATGGCTCATGCCCTGAAATCTCAGCACTTTGGGAGACCAAGGTGGGAGAATCTCTTGAGCCCAGGAGTTTGAGATCAGCGTAGGCAACAAAGTGAGACCTTTTCTCTATTTTTTTTTGTTTTTTCTTTCTTTCTTTCTTTTTCTGAGACCTCATCTCTTAATTTTTTTTTTGTTTTTGTTTTTTTGTTTTGTTTTTTTTGTTGTTGTTTTTTTTTTGAGACGGAGTTTCGCTCTTGTTACCCAGGCTGGAGTGCAATGGCGTGATCTCAGCTCACCGCAACCTCCGCCTCCTGGGTTCAAGCAATTCTCCTGTCTCAGCCTCCTGAGTAGCTGGGATTACAGGCACACGCCACCATGCCCAGCTACTTTTTTGTATTTTTAGTAGAGACGGGGTTTCACTATGTTGACCAGGATGGTCTCGATCTCTCGACCTCGTGATCCACCCGCCTCGGCCTCCCAAAGTGCTGGGATTACAGGCTTGAGCCACCGTGCCCGGCCTGAGACCTCATCTCTAAAAGAATTTAAAAACTAGCTGGGCATGGTGGTGTGACTTTAGTCCCATCTACTTGGGAGGCTGAAGTGGGAGGATTTCTTGAGCTTGGAAAGTTGAAGTTGCAGTTAGCTGGATCCCACCACTTAATCTCCAGCTCAGGCAACAGAATGAGACCCCAGCTCAAAAACAAAAACAAAAGAATAAAAAAGGTCAAGGAAAAAAGGGCACTTGTATAACTAAAAGAACTTGACAGGGAGGTTTTAAAATGGCAAAGCTGTTGCTTTTTATTATTATTGTTTTTAATTTAGATAGAGTTTCAGTCCTGTCGCCCTGCTGTAACCTACATCTACCAGGCTCAATTGATTCTCCTGCCTCAGCCTCCTGAGTAGCTGGGACTTCAGGCATGCACCACTGTACCCAGCTAATTTTTGTATTTTTAGTAGAGTCAGTGTTTCACCGTGTTGGCCAGGCTGGCCTTGAACTCCTGAGCTCAAGTGATTTTACCCACCTGGGCCTCCCAAAGTGCTAGGATAACAGGCGTGAGCTACCTGACCAAGGCTGCTAGTTCTTCTGAAGCTGTTTGAATTGTTGGAATGCTTTTTTTGTTGTTGTTGTTGCCCAAGCTGGAGTACAATGGCGTGATCTCGGCTCACTGCAGCCTCCACCTCCTGGCTTCAAGCGATTCTCCTGCCTCAGCCTCCTGAGTAGCTGGGATTACAGGCATGTGCCAACACGACTGGATAATTTTTGTATTTTTGGTAGAGACGGGGTTTCTCCCTATTGATCAGGCTGGTCTCAAATTCCCGAACTCAGGTGATCCACCCACCTCAGCCTTCCAAAGTGCTGGGATTACAGGTGTGAGCCACCGCCTGTCCTGGAAGGCTTTTTATTGGGGCCTGTTTTTCCACCTTCCCCTACCCCTTGTCTTCTGTGAACAGTTATATGATAACTAAAGTGAAGTAGTTTAAACTTTCTTTCTTGTTTGTGGCAGGGTCTCACTCCCAGGCTGGAGTGTAGTGGCACAATTAACAGTTCACTGCTATAGCCTTGACCTCTCTAGCTCAGTCATCCTTGCACCTCAGCCCCTCAGGTAGCTGGGAGTACAGGTGTGCACCAGCACACCCAGCTAATTTTTTAAATCAGTTGTGGAGATGGGGGTCCCACTACATTGCCTACACGGTCTTGAACCCCTGGGCTCAGGTGATTCTTAAGCTTTGGCCTCCCAAAGTGCTGGGATTACAGGTGTGAGCCACCTCACTTGGCCTTATTTATTTATTTATTTATTTAGAGATGGAATCTTGCTTTGTGGCCCAGGCTGGAGTGCAGTGGCATGGTCTCCACTCATTGCAGCCTCCACCTCCTGGGTTCAAACATTTCTCCTTCCACAGCCTCCAGGGTAGCTAGGATTACAGGCACCCACCACCATACCTAGTTAAGTTTTTTGTATTTTTAGTAGAGACGGGGTTTTTCCATGTTGTATACAGGTCTTAAACTCCTGGCCTCAGGTGATCTGGCACCTGGCCTTTGAAAATTTTTTTGTTGTTGTTTGGAGACGGAGTTTCACTCTTGTTACCCAGGCTGGAGTGCGATGGCGTGATCTCGGCTCACTGCAACCTCTGCCTCCCGGGTTCAGGCAATTCTCCTGTCTCAGCCTCCTGAGTAGCTGGGATTACAGGTGCGTGCCACCACGCCCAGCTAATTTTTTGTATTTTTAGTAGAGACGGGGTTTCACCATGTTGACCAAGATGGTCTCGATCTCTTGACCTCGTGATCTACCCGCCTCAGCCTCCCAAAGTGCTGGGATTACAGACTTGAGCCACCGCGCCCGGCCTGAAAGTTTTTAAAACTAAGACCTAGTTTGAGAGTTTGAAAGCTTTTCTTTTAGCATTTGACCTGATAGTGACACTGTTCTTATGTCGACCACAGCCTTTCTTCAACATTTTGAAATCTCAAGATACTTGCTGTTGGTGCCCATGGGAAAGAATAATTTGAGGCAAACCTCTGGGCTCTTATGTCATCATTCTTTATGGAATAATATTTATGCATAAGTCCTATAAAATGAAAAGCATTCAAGGTAATAAAAGAACCAGAGTTCTCAATTCAGGTGAGCACAACGCAGTATTTATAAAAATTTGGCCGGGCGCGGTGGCTCAAGCCTGTAATCCCAGCACTTTGGGAGGCCGAGGCGGGTGGATCACAAGGTCAAGAGATCAAGACTATCCTGGTCAACATGGTGAAACCCCGTCTCTACTAAAAATACAAAAAACTAGCTGGGCGTGGTGGCGCGTGCCTGTAATCCCAGCTACTCAGGAGGCTGAGGCAGGAGAATTGCCTGAGCCCAGGAGGCGGAGGTTGCAGTGAGCTGAGATCGCGCCATTGCACTCCAGCCTGGGTAACAAAAGCGAAACTCCGTCTCAAAAAAAAAAAAAAAAAATTTAACTCTGTCTTTCTAAAAAAAGAAAAATTGAGGTATATTCTCACTGGGATGCTTAATAGAGTTTTCTTATTTAAAATGGAGATTATATTGTCATGTCCTGTTTTTCTCACTTGAGGTAGCAATAATTAAATTTGTCTTTGAGAAAGTAGACCCCCTAAATATTTTTTTTTTTTTTTTTTGAGACAGGGTCTCACTCTGTCACCCAGGCTGGAGTGCAGTGGTGCAATCTCAACTCACTGCAGCTTCTGCCTTCTGGGTTCAAGCAATTCTCTGCCTCAGCCTCCCGAGTAGCTGGGATTATAGGCACCCAGCATCACGCCCGGCTAACTTTTTTTTTTTTTTTTTGAGACGGAGTTTCGCTCTTGTCACCCAGGCTGGAGTGCAATGGCGCGATCTTGGCTCACCGCAACCTCCGCCTCCTGGGTTCAGGCAATTCTCCTGCCTCAGCCTCCTGAGTAGCTGGGATTACAGGCACGCGCCACCATGCCCAGCTAGTTTTTTGTATTTTTAGTAGAGACGGGGTTTCACCACGTTGACCACGTTGGTCTCAATCTCTCGACCTTGTGATCCACCCGCCTCGGCCTCCCAAAGTGCTGGGATTACAGGCGTGAGCCACTGCGCCCAGCCTACGCCCGGCTAACTTTTGTAATTTTTTTTTTTTTGAGACTGGTTTCACCATATTGACCAGGCTGGTCTCGAACTCCTGACCTCAGGTGATCTGCCTGCCTCAGCCTCCCAAAGTGCTGGGATTACAGGATGAGACATTGTACCTGGCTGAGTTTTGTATTTTTAGTAGTGACGGGGTTTCACCATCTTGGCCAGGCTGGTCTTGAACTGCTGACTTTGTGATCCACCCGCCTTGGCCTCCCAAAGTACTGGATTTACAGGCATGACCCACCATCCCTGGCCAAACCCCTAAGTATTTTCTAGGAACTGTTTTCAGATACTGCATGTAAAAATAATATTATTACAGGCTGGGTGTGGTGGCTTACGCCTGTAATCCAAACACTTTGGAGGCCAAGGTGGGTGGATCATCTGAGGTCAGGAGTTCAAGACCCGCCTGATCAACATGGTGAAACCCTGTCTTAAAAAAAAATATATATATATATATATAATAATATATATAAATATATATAATATATACATAATATATTATATATATTTATATATAACATATATAAATACATATATATATAATTACAAAGTATATATATAATATATATAAATATATATAATATATACATAATATATTATATATATTTATATATAACATATATAAATACATATATATATAATTACAAAGTATCCTTCTATAAACCTTCCCCATAAAACTTGAGAAATTTTAAAGTTGTGCTTCTTGTTATTGTAGTGTTTTTCACATTAATCAGAGGCAAATTTTGAATATAGGATGAGTTTGTGAGAAATGTGTTAATTTGTTGACATTTTAATTTGTGTCATAATGTTACATCTAGTTTGATATAATTTGCTTGTTAATTTCACTCTTTTTAAAGAGTGAGTCCCATGGAAGCTTTAACAGTGAGGCTTTTAAGAAAAATACAAAACTGATCTTCAGACACAGGTCCTATTGGTGTATTTATTGCTTTCTTCCTAGGCTGTAAGTTTCCCCAAAATTAGAGATTGTTCATCTTTCTTTTTCTTGTCTTTTTTTTTTTTTTTTTGGTGATGGAGTCTCGCTCTGTCACCCAAGCTGGAATGCAGTGGTGAGGTCTCCGCTCACTAAAACATTCATCTTCTGGTTTAAAGTGATTCTCATGCTTCAGCCTCCCAAGTAGCTGGGACTACAGGCGCATGCCACCGTGCCCAGCTAATTTTTTTTTTTTTTTTTTTTTTTTGAGACGGAGTTTCACTCTTGTTACCCAGGCTGGAGTGCAATGGCGCGATCTCGGCTCACTGCAACCTCCGCCTCCTGGGTTCAGGCAATTCTCCTGCCTCAGCCTCCTGAGTAGCTGGGATTACAGGCACGCGCCACCACGCCCAGCTAATTTTTCGTATTTTTAGTAGAGACGGGGTTTCACCATGCTGACCAGGATGGTCTCGATCTCTTGACCTCGTGATCCACCCGCCTCGGCCTCCCAAAGTGCTGGGATTACAGGCTTGAGCCACCGCGCCCGGCTTTTTTTTTTTTTTTTTTTTTTTTTTTTTGAGACAGAGTTTCGCTCTTGTTACCCAGGCTGGAGTGCAATGGCACGATCTTGGCTCACCGCAACCTCCGCCTCCTGGGTTCAGGCAATTCTCCTGCCTCAGCCTCCTGAGTAGCTGGGATTACAGGCACACACGCCACCATGCCCAGCTAAGTTTTTGTATTTTTAGTAGAGACGGGGTTTCACCATGTTGACCAGGATGGTCTCGATCTCTCGACCTCGTGATCCACCCGCCTCAGCCTCCCAAAGTGCTGGGATTACAGGCTTGAGCCACCGCGCCCGGCTTCTTTTTTTATTTTTTGAGACAGAGTTTCGCTCTTGTTACCCAGGCTGGAGTGCAGTGGCGTGATCTCAGCTCACCGCAACCTCCGCCTCCTGGGTTCAGGCGATTCTCCTGCCTCAGCCTCCTGAGTAGCTGGGATTACAGGAACGCGCCACCATGCCCAGCTAATTTTTTGTATTTTTAGTAGAGACGGGGTTTCACCATGTTGACCAGGATGGTCTCGATCTCTTGACTTCGTGATCCACCCGCCTCGGCCTCCCAAAGTGCTGGGATTACAGGCGTGAGCCACTGCACCCGGCAGTTTTTTGTATTTTTAGTAGAGACAGGGTTTCGCCACATTGGCCAGGCTGGCCTCGAACTCCTGATCTCAAGTGATCCACCCACCTTGCCCTCCCAAGAGTGCTGGGATTACAGGCAATGAGCCACTGCATCCGGCAGATTGTTCATCTTTCAATGAATGTATTAGACAGTGTTGGGCACTAGAGCTATTGGGTGAACAAAATGGGAGCAGTTTCTACCGTCAAGGAGTGTAAAGTGGAGTGAGAGAGAGATGGGGTGGGGGCATTGCTCAGAGAGACTCATTTCCTTAAAATTGCATTACAGGCCACGAAGCAAGGGCAAGAATACTGTGGAAGTATTACCAGGGACCCTATTCTAGCCTGATGAGAGTGACATTTAAACTGAAACCTGGAATATGTATTAAGCAAAAGACTGGAGGACTGAAGAGTAAAAGGAAGGGTGTTGAGTGTTCATGGTTGAGGCACCAGCATACATAAAAGAAATGAGGCAGGAAGGATCTAGAACCCTTATGAAACTGAAAGAAGCACAGAGTGAGTGTAACATAACCAGTTGCACAGTTGGAGAGAGAGAAGCACAAATGGAACTGCGTAGAGGTAGATTTTGTTTTGACCCTTTGAGGATGGAGAAGTCAGTTTAGCACACTACAACCAGCAGTAAAAATAAAATTGAATTGAATAGAAAACATAGTAAAGATAGTATGTCATACATAGTAAAGATAAGTAATGAAATTTGTGTGTCTCATAGATACATGTACATGTATACTGGGTTATGAGGTATAATTTGTCTTACTGTGGGCTGGAGTTAAAAAAGTTTTTTGGCCAGGTGCAGTGGCTCATGCCTGTAATCCTAGCACTTTGGGAGGCCGAGGTGGGAGGATCACACGAGGCCAGGAGTTCTACCAGCCTGGCAAACATTGCAAAACCCTGTCTCTACTGAAAATACAAAAATTAGTCTGGTGTTGTGGCATACGCCTGTAGTTCCAGCCACTGGGGAGGCTGAGACATGAGAATCCCTTGAACCTGGGAGGCGGAGGTTGCAGTGACCCAAGATCCACCACTGCACCAGCCTGGGTGACAGAGTGAGACTCCATCAAAAAAAAAAAAAAAAGAAAAAGAAAAGAAAATAAAAAAAAAGAAAGAAAAAAAATTTAAAGTCACTGGCAGGGCCATGTTGGCAATGTTAAGGACTTTGGACTTTATTCTGAGGGTAATTGGAAGCCATTGAAGGATTTTAAGTTGGAAGATGTTTTCAAATTTCCCTTACCCAGACTATGTGGAGAGTAATATGGAGAGGAACTCTAATTAGGTGTCAGATAGAGGAGTCCAGATGAGAGATGGTGGAGAACATGCATTCCATTAGAATGGAAGCTTCAGTAAGGTAAGTATATGTATTGCTATGCTGTCCCTGGCATCTATAGCAATACCTGTATGCAGTAGGCACCCTTTCAGTATTTATTGAATGAAGGACTGACTTGGATGGATATGGTCTTTATAGAGATGAGTTAGTGGAATTGGTTGGACTTAATATTCAGTATGTAGAACTGAAAGGACTTGAAGACTGAGAACTGATTAGATATTGGGATGAGAAGAGGAGTATCAAAGATTGATGCCATGCTCTGGTATGAGATGGGGAATGCTGGAGGAGCAGGTTTAGAGGTGAAGATCCTACATTCAGTCTGGAATACTTTGAGTTTGAAGTGAGTATGAGATAACCAACTGGAGACATCAGGTTGGTAGTTGAAAATAATGCTTGAGGGCCAGGCACAGTGGCTCACACCTGTAATCCCAGCACTTTGGTAGGCTGAGGTGGGAGGATTATTTGAGCTCAGGAGTTCCTAGGCAACATGATGAAACTTGCTCTCTACCAAAAAAAAAAAAAAAAAAAATTTTTTTTTTTTTCGATAGAGTCTCGCCCTTTTGCCTAAGCTGGAGTGCAGTGATACCATCTTGGCTCACTTCAACCTCTGCCCTGGGTTCAAGTGATTTTTATGTAGCTGGGATTACAATCATATGCCACCATGCCTAGCTAATTCTTTTTGTTTGTTTGTTTTCTGAGACAGAGTCTCTCTCTGTTGTTCAGGCTGGAGTGCAGTGGTGTGATCTCGGTTCACTGCAACCTCTGCCTGCCGGGACAAGCAATTCTTCGGCCTCAGCTTCCTGAATAGCTGGGACTACATGCATGTGCCACCACACCCAGATAATTGTTTTAGTAGAGACAGGGTTTCACTGTATTGACTAGGCTGATCTCGAACTCCTGACCTCGTGATTCGCCTGCCTCAGCCTCCCAAAATGCTGGGATTACAGGCGTGAGCCACCGTGCCCAGCCCAAAAAATTTTTTGAAAATTAGTTGAGTGTGGTGACATGTGCCTGTGGTCCCAGCTGTTCATTCAAAATAAAAGCTACATAAGCTGGGTATAGTGGTAGTGTGCCACTACATGTGTGCCTATAGTCCTAGCTACCCAGGAGGCTGAGATAGGAGGATCACCTGAGCCCAGGAGGTTGAGGCTACAGTGAGCCATAATCATGACACTGTACCCTAGCCTGGGTGACAGTGAAACCCTGTCACAAATAATAATATTAACAGTGATAATAATTATACTGATGCTTGCCTGACACAGAGTAGGCACTTAATAAATATTTGTTGAATAAAGAAATGTTACTTGACAGATCCATGATGTCAAGTTTTCTTTTTTTCTTTAGTTTTTAGAGCTGGGGTTTTGCTCTATCAACCAGCCTACATGGTGGGACATTTTCTAACTTGGTTACATTGAGATTACTTGAAGAGGTAAGGGACATTGTCACTTTGAGAGTCTTGTTCCAAGCCCTCTACTGCAATACTAATTTTTTTTTTTAAAGACAGGATCTTGGCTGGGCGCGGTGGCTCAAGCCTGTAATCCCAGCACTTTGGGAGGCAGAGGCGGGTGGATCACGAGGTCAAGAGATCGAGACCATCCTGGTCAACATGGTGAAACCCCGTCTCTACTAAAAATACAAAAAATTAGCTGGGTGTGGTGGTGCGTGCCTGTAATCCTAGCTACTCAGGAGGCTGAGGCAGGAGAATTGCCTGAACCCAGGAGGCGGAGGTTGTGGTGAGCCAAGATTGTGCCATTGCACTCCAGCCTGGGTAACAAGAGCGAAACTCCGTCTCAAAAAAAACCAAAAAAACAAAAAAATAAAGACAGGATCTTGCTCTGTCACCCAGGCTGTAGTGCAGTGATGTTATCACGCTCACTGCAACCTTAACTTCCTGGCTTTAAGTGATCCTCCCTCCTCTGCCTCTAGAGTAACTGGTATCACAGGTGTGTGCCACCATGCCCAGCTAATTGATTTATTTATTTTGAGACAGAGTCTCGCTCTGTCACCTAAGCTGGAGTACAGTGGCACGATCTTGGCTCACTGCATCCTCTGCCTTCCGGACTCAACCAGTTCTCCTGCCTCAGCCTCCTGAGTAGCTGGGATTACAAGCATGTGCCACCATGCCTGCCTAATTTTTGTATTTTTTGTAGAGTTAGGGTTTCGCCATGTTTGCCAGGCTGGTCTTGAACTCCTGATCTCAAGTAATGTGCCCACACTGGCATCCCAAAGTGCTGAGATTACAAGCATGAGCCACTGCACCCAGCCCCAGCTAATTAATTTTTAATATTTTATAGAGACAGGGTCTCCCTATGTTGCCCATGCTGGTCTCAAACTCTTGGGCTCAAGGGATCCTCCGTCCTACCTTGACCTCTCAAAGTACTGGGATTACAGGCTACTTGTGAGCTACCACGCCCAGCCAATATTCAGTGTTTAAATCAATCAACAGTTTTTCTATGAAATGGCCACTAGGAAGTAACTTCTTAGATTTAAAGTTCTGTGAATTATTGTTTTTTTCCTTTCCTGTCCTGCTACTTACCTTGTCCAATGTGACTGCTGTGGATTCCTTCTGAGTCCTCTCTGTACTTCCATCCTGGCCCCTCTAGTCTGTTCATCTACCAGCTGTAGTGCTTCGTTTTCTCTCTCTCTTTTTCCAGGAGTGCTCTTTTTAAACTCTTGCTGGATTGGGTTACTCCCCTGCTTCAAACTATTTGATGGCTTCCCGCTGCCTTCACGTAAAATCCATGATCCCGACCCTGTTTTATAAAGCTCAGAATGATCTGGTTTCTTCTTACCACTAACCCACCTCATTCTTTTCTCCTCCTTGCCTGCTAAACTTTTGTCACACTGTTTCTCTATCAGTTCTTTGACTAAGACAAGCTGTTATCAGCTTCAGGGCCTTAGCTGTTCCATCTGAAGGCCTCTGTCCAGAAAACTAATCTCTTTTCCTCCCGAAAAGTTTCTGGTCTCAGCTTAAGTGCTATTACCTCAGAGAAGCTTCTCTAATCACCCTACTGCAAATAGACCCTCCGTTCATTTGATTCACTTCCTTCTTAACACTTATCATTAGATGGAATTTATTATTTCTTTTTTTTTTTTCTTTTCTTTTTGAGATGAAGCCTCTCTCTGTTGCTCAGGCTGGAGTGCAATGGCACGATCTGGGCTTACTGCAACCTCCGCCTCCTGGGTTCAAGTGATTCTCCTGCCTCAGCCTCCTCAGTAGCTGGGACTATAGGTGTGCGCCACCACACCCAGCTAATTTTTGTATTTTTAGTAGAGACAGAGTTTCTCCAGGTTGGCTAGGATGATCTAAATCTCTTGACTTCGTGATCCACCCGCCTCGGCCTCCCAAAGTGCTGGGATTACAGGTGTGAACCGTTGCGCCCGGCTGGAATTCATTGTTTCTTTGCTCATTTATTGTCCATCTCCCTTACTTGATTTTGAATTCCATGATGTCAAGAACGATATATTTTTTCCTTTTTAAAAATTTTTTATTTTCTTTCTTTCTATTTGAGACATAGTCTCACTCTGTTGCCCAGGCTGGAGTGCAGTGGCACAATATCAGCTCATTGCAGTCTCGGCCTCCTGGGTTCAAGCAATTCTCCTGCCTCAGCTTCCTGAGTAGCTGGGATTGCAGGTGCACGCCACCATGCCCAGCTAAGTTTTGTGTTTTTCGTGGAGATGGGATTTTACCATATTGGCCAGGCTGGTCTTGAACTCCAGACCTCAAGTGATCTACCCGCCTTGACTCCCGAATTGCTAGGATTTCAAGCATGAGCCACCACAGCGTGGAGCCACCACACCTGACTTCTTTTTTATTTTTTATTTTTTGCTGGAGTCTCGCACTGTCACCCAGGCTGTAGTGTAGTGGCTCGATCTTGGCTCACTGCAATCTCTGCCCCCTGGGTTCAAGTAATTCTCCTGCCCCAACATCCCGAGTAGCTACAGGTGTCCACTGCCACGCCCAGCTATTTTTTTCATTTTTTTGGAAAATTTAGTAGAGACGGGGTTTCATCATGTTGGCCCAGATGGTCTTCATCTCCTGACCTCATGATCTGTCCACCATGGCCTTCCAAAGTGTTGGAATTACAGGCGTGAGCCAGTGCGCTTGACCTTATTTTTTATTTTTTTGAAACAGTCTCGCTCTGTTGCCAGGCTGGAGTGCAGTGGTGGGATCTTGGCTCACTGCAGCCTGCACTTCCTAGGTCAAGCGAGTCTCTGGCCTCAGTCCCCTGAATAGCTGGGACTAAAGGCGCACTCTTACCATACCCAACCAATTTTTGTATTTTTAGTAGAGACAGAGTTTCACCATGTTGGCCAGGATGGTCTCTATCTCTTGACCTCATGATCTGCCCACCTCAGCCTCCCAAAGTGCTGGGATTACAGGCATGAGACATCATGCCTAGCCGGGCGCGGTGGCTCAAGCCTGTAATCCCAGCACTTTGGGAGGCTGAGGCGGGTGGATCACGAGGTCAAGAGATCGAGACCATCTTGGTCAACATGGTGAAACCCTGTCTCTACTAAAGGTGCAAAAAATTAGCTGGGCATGGTGGTGCGTGCCTGTAATCCCAGCTACTCCGGAGGCTGAGGCAGGAGAATTGCCTGAACCCAGGGGGCGGAGGTTGCGGTGAGCCGAGATCGCGCCATTGCACTCCAGCCTGGGTAACAAGAGTGAAACTCCGTCTCAAAAAAAAAAAAAAGACATCATGCCTGGTTTTCTTTTTTTATTTTTTAAGACACAGGGTTTCATCCGCTGCCCTGCCTGGAGTGCAGTGGCGAGATTCTAGCTCACTGAAGCCTTGAGGTCCCAACTCAAGTTACCCTTGTACGTCAGCCTTTCAAGCAGCTGGGACTGTGGGTGCCCATCACCACGTCCAGCTAATTTTTTTTTTTTGAGACGGAGTCTCACTGTGTTGCCCAGGCTGGAGTGCAGTGGCATACTCTCAGCTCACTGCAACTTCTACCTCCTGGATTCAAGTGATTCTCCTGCCTCAGCTTCCCAAGTAGCTGGGATTACAGGCACCTGCCACCATGCCCGGGTAGTTTTTCTTTTTTGAGACGGAGTTTCTCTCTTGTGGCCCAGGATGGAGTGCAATGGTGCTATCTTGGCTCACCACAACTTCCGCCCCCTAGGTTCAAGGGATTTTCCTGCCTCAGCCTCCCGAGTAGCTGGGATGACAGGCATATGTCACCACGCATGGCTAATGTATTTTTTTAGTAGAGATGGGGTTTCTTCATGTTGTTCAGGCTGGTCTTGATCTCCTGACCTCAGGTGATCCACCCACCTCAGCCTCCCAAAGTGCTGGGATTACAGGTGTGAGCCACCACACCTGGCCAACGCCCTTCTAATTTTTGTATCTTTAGTAGAGACAAGGTTTTGCCACCTTGGCCAGGCTGGTCATGAACTCCTGACCTCAGGTGATCTGCCTGCCTTAGCCTCCCAAAGTGCTGGGATTGCAGGTGTGAGTCGCTGCGCCCAGGCCAGCTAATTTTTTTAAAAAACCCTTTTGTCAGGATAGGGTCTCCCTATGTTGCTGAAGCTGGTCTTGAACGCCTGGGCTCAGTTTTCCCACTTCAGCCTCCCAAAGAGCGGGATTATAGGCATGAGCCACTGTGCCCAGCTGTATCTTTTCTTCACTATTGTTTACCCAGGGCTTGCTACATGACAGATGCTGTTAGTAAGGTTACCAGCCTTCCTAGTTTGCCAGGAACTGAGAAGTTTCCCAGAATGTAGGACTTTCAGTGCTAAAACGGTGACAGTCCTGGGAAAACCAGGATATTTGGTTGTCTTAGCTGGTAGTAATTACTGACATTAGTTATATTTGTGGAATGAGTGAGAAAGATCTCAGTATGCTAATTAGCTATAAAACCTGTCGAGATTTATTCATATGGGCTTTCATTGTCTTTTCTTGCTTGTTTCAGGGTCTCAGTTTTGGCAGTCTAGTTTAATGTTAAATGCGGCTTTTAAGCAGTGTTAGTCAAACTGCTCTAGAAGCCAGATGCGACATCTCTGCGCAGCCATCCTATAGTAAGTAGGTTGGGCATTGGCACTATTTTAAGTAGATCTTTAGTTCAGCCTTCATTTGATATACCATGCTGGCACCCCCTGCACCATTCTCCTAGGGGAATGTCAAAATAAATAGGAAAGGCTTTCACTGGATGACTTGAAATACAGGGACAATAGTAAGAGATATTCACTGGACACATGAAATGTTATCTCAACCAGTGTGGCACAGTGAAGTGGGCTGGTAGGAGATAGCTGCAGATGCATCAACCTCTGGTGTATGTATCATTTTCAAATGGACTTCAAAAAAAACTTTTTTTACATTTCTTGGGCAGATGTGATCTCTGCCCAAGCTGGTCTTGAACTCCTGGCCTTAAGCAGTTTTCCCACTTTGACCTCCCGAAGTGCTAAGATTACAGGCGTGAGCCTGGGAGGCAGAGGCTACAGTGAGCCAAAGTTGTGCCACTGCATTCTAGTCTGGAAGACAGCAAGACTATGTCTCAAAAAAAAAAAAGCTGGTTTTGGTGGCTCACGCCTATAATCCCACCACTTTGGGAGTTCGAGGTGGGAGATCATGAGGTCAGGAGATTGAGACCATCCTGGCCATGGTGAAACCCATCTCTACTAAAATAAAAAAAATGAGCAGAGCATGGTGGCGTGCTTATGTAGTCCTAGCTACTTAGGAGGCTGAGGCAGGGAAATTGCTTGAATCCGGGAGACAGAGGTTGCAGCGAGCTGAGAGCACGCCACTGCACTCCAGCGTGGCAAAAGAGCAAGACTCTGTCTCCAAACAAACAAAAAAAAGAATATAGAGGACTGAACTAAAAAGTCATCTTCCTGTGAGTTTTCCCAGTAACTTCCTTTACAATCTTCAGGTTGTGGAAAGTACATCTTGTATCTTTTATACTGTTATGAGAGTCTTTGCTGTCTCCATACTATTGCGGTTTTCTTTTCTTTTTTCTTTTTTTGAGATGGAGTCTTGCACTTGTTGCCCAGGCTGGAGTGCAGTGGCACGATCTTGGCTAACTGAAAACTCTGCCTTTCGGGCTCAAGTGATTTTCCTGCCTCAGCCTCTCAAGTAGCTGGGATTACAGGCATGCACCCCCATGCCTGGCTAATTTTGTATTTTTAGTAGAGACAGGGTTTCTCTATGTTGGTCAGGCTGGTCTTGAACTTCCAGATCCACCCTCCTTGGCTTCCCAAAGTACTGGGATTACAAGTGTGAGCCGCTGTACCTGGTTGATTTTTTTTTTTTTTTTTTTTTTTTGAGACGGAGTTTCGCTTTTGTTACCCAGGCTGGAGTGCAATGGCACGATCTCGGCTCACCGCAACCTCCGCCTCCTGGGTTCAGGCAATTCTCCTGCCTCAGCCTCCTGAGTAGCTGGGATTACAGGCACGCGCCACCACGCCCAGCTAGTTTTTTGTATTTTTAGTAGAGACGGGGTTTCACCATGTTGACCAGGATGGTCTCGATCTCTCGACCTCGTGATCCACCCGCCTCGGCCTCCCAAAGTGCTGGGATTACAGGCTTGAGCCACCGCGCCCGGCCTGATTTTTGTTTTTAAGGCAGTGTCTTGTTCTGTTTCCCAGGCTGGAGTGAAGTGGCAGGATCATGAGTTGCTGCAGTCTCAACCTCCCAGGCTCAAGCGATTCTCCTGCCTCACCCTCTTGAGTAGCTGGGACTTCAGGCATGTGCCACGACGCCTGGCTAATTATTTGAATTTTTTTGTGCAGGTGGGGTTTCACTACATTTCCCGGATTGGTCCGAACTTCTGGGGTCAAATGATCAGCCCTCATTGGCCTCCCCAAATGCTGGGACTACAGTTGTGAGCCACTGTGCCTGGCCCATAGTGTTGTTAATATGATATTTAATGTAGTAGAGGGATTGTATTTATCAGATGCAGTTGTTCATTGATGAAAGAGAGGTGTTTGTTAGGTTTTCAGTACGTAAAGTAGAACCTCCTTAACAGGAAGGCAGGAATAATGTATTAACACTTTAGTTTCAGTAACTTTTAACACATGTCTGCTGTGTTTTGATTGATAGCAAATCCAAATCTCTGTTTTACTGAATTGGTATTAAAACAGGCATACTAGGCCAGGTGCAGTGGCTCATGCCTGTAATTTCAACATTTTGGGAGGTCGAGGTGGGCAGATTACCTGATATCAGGAGTTTGAAACCAGCCTGGCCAACATGGTGAAACACCGCTTCTACTAAAAATACAAAAAATTTACCTTGGCGTGTTGGCACGCACCTGTAATCCCAGCTACTTGGGAGACTGAGGCAGGAGAATTGCTTGAACCCCGGAGTCAGAGGTTGCAGTGAGCAGAGATCTTGCCATTGCACTCCACCTTGGGCAACAATAGTGAAACTCTGCCTCAAAAACAAACAACAGGCATACTAAGATACTAAGGCTGGTGCAGTTGTTCATGCCTGCAATCCCAACATTTTGGGAAGCCAAGGAGGGCAGATCATCACTGAGTTCCAGACTAGCGTGACCAACATTGTGAAACTCCGTCTCTACTAAAAATACCAAATAATTAGCTGGGTGTGGTGGTGTGCCCCTGTAGTCCCAGCTACTTGGGAGGCCGAGGCAGGAGAATCACTTGAATTAGGGAGGCAGAGATTGCAGTGAGCGGAGATCACTCCACTGCGCTCCAACCTGGGAGACAGAATGAGTCTGTCTCAAAAAAATAATAATAATAATAATAATACAAATAAAAAATAATACAGGCATTCTAATGCATTTGTGAACGTGAGGGGGTCAGAGAAGAGATTACTTACCAGAAATCCTTTTTTTATTTTTGAGACAGTCTCATTCTATTGCCCAGGCTGGAGTATAGTTGTGTGATCCTTGCTTATCACAACCCCTACCTCCCAGGTTCAAGTGATTGTTGTGCCTCAGCCTTCCGAGTAGCTGGGACTACCGATGTCTGCTTCCATGCTTGGCTAATTTTTGTATTTTTAGTAAAGATGGGTTTCACTATGTTGGCCAGGCTGGTCTCAAACTCCTGACCTCAAGTGGTCTACCTGCCTCGGCCTCCCAAAGTACTGTCATTACAGGTGTAAGCCATTGCACCCGGCCCAGAAGTCTTTCTACAGCTTATAAATTTACATTAAAGTGATGGGAAAAAAGGTAATGGTAAAGACCATAAACATATTACTATACAACCCAGCAATCCCAGTCCTGGGTATTACTCAAGTGAAATAAAAACTTACGTTTACATAGAAACCTGTATATGAACATATAATTACCCCCAAATGGTAACAACTCATATGTTTTATTATTGTTGTTGTTTTTGAGACAGGGTCCTGATCTGTTGCCCAGGCCAGAATGCAGTGGTGCAGTGATAGCCTACTGCAACCTCAAGTCCTTGGGTACAAGCAGTCCTCCCACCTCAGCCTCCTGAGTAGCTAGGCCTACAAGCATGCACTACTACACTTGGCCTTTTTTTTTTTTTTTTTTTTTTTTTGAGACAGAGTTTCGCTCTTGTTACCCAGGCTGGAGTGCAATGGCGCGATCTCGGCTCACCGCAACCTCCGCCTCCTGGGCTCAGGCAATTCTCCTGCCTCAGCCTCCTGAGTAGCTGGGATTACAGGCACGAGCCACCATGCCCAGCTAATTTTTTGTATTTTTAGTAGAGACGGGGTTTCACCATGTTGACCAGGATGGTCTCGATCTCTCGACCTCGTGATCCACCCGCCTCGGCCTCCCAAAGTGCTAGGATTACAGGCTTGAGCCACCACGCCCGGCCCTTTTTTTTTTTTTTTTAAGTAGAGACAACGTTACGCTATGTTTCCAGTCTGGTCTCAAACTTTTTTTTGTTTTGTTTTGTTTTGAGATGGAGTTTCTCTCTGTTGCCCAGGCTGGAATGCAGTGGTGTGATCTTGGCTCACTGCAACCTCCACCTCCTGGGTTCAAGCTGCTCTCTGTCTCAGCCTAGCTGGGATTACAGGCACCTGCCACCATGCCTGGATAATTTTTGTGTTTTTAGTAAAGACATGGTTTCACCATCTTGGCCAGACTGTTCTTGAACTCCTTCCTGACCTCATGATCCACCTGCCTCAGCCTCCCAAAGTGTTGGGATTACAGGTGTGAGCCATCACAGCCGTCCTCAAGCTTTTGGGCTCAAGCAGTCCTCTCACCTTGGCTTCTCAAAGTACTGGGATTATAGGTGTGAACCACTGCACGTAGCACAAATGTTTTTCAGCTGGTAAATGGTTCAACAAACTGGTACATTCATATATTGAAATACTATTTAGCAAAAATAGGGATAAACTATAGTAATGAGACATGCTGCTATGTAGGTGAGTCTCACATGCATTATGCTGAATGAAAGAAGCCAGACTCAAAAGGCAAAGATACTGTATTATTCCACCTATATGATGTTCTATAGAAACAGAAAACAGGGCTCTGATTGCCAGGGAATGGGAGAAGGGAAGTAAGAAAGACAAGAGAATTGAGGGGTGATGGAACTGTAGAGTGTAGATGTTGAGATATATAGTGGAACCTTCTTAACAGGAAGCCAGTACTAATGTCTTAACACTTCAGTTACAGTAACTTTTTTGTTTTTTTCTGAGACGGAGTCTCGCTCTGTGTCACCCAGGCTGGAGTGCAGTGGTGCGATCTTGGCTCACTGCAACCTCCACTGCCTGGGTTCAAGTGATTCTCCTGCATCAGCCTCCTGAGTAGCTGGGATTACACACACCCCCCTACCATGAGCGGCTGATTTTTATATTTTTAGTAGAGACAGGGTTTCACCATGTTGGCTAGGCTGGTCTCGAACTCCTGACCTCAGGTGATCCACCTGTCTCAGCCTCCCAAACTTTGAGAATACAGGTGTGAGCCACTGCACCTGGCCTGCACTAACTTTTAACAGAAGTCTATTGTGTTTTGATTGATAGCAAATCCAAATCTCTATTACAATGAATTGGTATCAAAACAGAAATACTAGTGTATTTGAGAATCCGAAGGGGTCAGAGAAGAGATTAGATCTCTATATCAGAGAAGGTATAGATCTTGACTGTGGTCATGGTTTAAAGTATTTGTCAAACTCATAGAACTATATGTGTTAGTGTATTAGAAGAGTATAGGCCAGGCGCAGTGGCTCACACCTGTAATCCTGGCACTTTGGGAGGCCCAGGTGGGCAAATCATGAGGTCAGGAGATTGAGACCAGCTTGACCAACATGGTGAAACCCCGTGTCTACTACAAATACAAAAATTAGCCAGGCATGGTAGTGCATGCCTGTAAATCCCCACTACTTGGGAGGCTGAGGCAGGAGAATCGCTTGAACCGGCAGGTGGAGCTGAGATTGTGCCATTGTACTCCAGCCTGTGTTACCAAGTGAGACTGTCTCAAAAAAAAAAAAAAAAGTATATTAGGATAAAATATCCTATATGTAAATTATACCTTGTTTGCGTTTTTCATTTTGTTTTTGTAAAGACTGGGTCTTGGCCGGGCGTGGTGGCTCATGCCTGTAATCCAAGCACTTTGGAGGCCAAAGCGGGTGGATCACCTGAGGTCGGGAGTTCAAGACTAGCCTGACCAACATGGTCAAACCCCGTCTTGAAAAAAAAAAGACTGGGTCTCTACAAGTGAGCCTCCCACCTTGGCCTCCCAAAGTGTTGGGATTACAGGTATAAACCTAAACCACTGCACCCAGCCTGCCTCAAGTTTGTTTGTTTGTTTGTTTGACAAATCTCACTCTGTCACCAGGCTGAAGTGCAGTGGCACAATCTCAGCTCACTGCAACCTCTGCCTCCTGGGTTCAAGTGATTCTTTTGCCTCGGCCTCCCAAGTTGCTGGGACTACAGGCGCTTGCCACCTCACCTGGCTAAGTTTTTATATTTTTGGTAGAGACTGAGTTTCACCATATTAACCAGGATGTTCTCGCCTGACCTTGTGATCTGCCCGCCTTGGCCTCCCAAAGTGTTGGGATTACAGGTGTGTGCCACCGCGCCTAGGGCTACCTCAAGTTTTAAAATGACTATAAACACTGGGCGTGGTGGCTCATGCCTGTAATCCCAGCACTTTGGGAGACTGAGGCAGGTGGATCACCAGAGGTCAGGAGTTCGAGACCAGCCTGACCAATATGGTGAAACTCCGTCTTTGAAAAAAAAAAAATGACTGTAAACACACAAATGTTAATATAATTTGCATTTGGTCCATAGAGTTACCATTTTGGTATGAAAAAGTAGAATATGATTTCAGACTTTCAGGAAGTTGGTATGTTAGCTTTCTCTAGTGAAATGACAAGTTAACATTATTATTATTATTATTATTTTTTTTTTTTGAGACGGAGTGTTTCACTCTTGTTGCCCAGGCTGGAGTGCAATGGCGCGATCTCGGCTCACCGCAACCTCCGCCTCCTGGGTTCAGGCAGTTCTCCTGCCTCAGCCTCCTGAGTAGCTGGGATTACAGGCACGCGCCACCATGCCCAGCTAATGTTTTGTATTTTTAGTAGAGACGGGGTTTCACCATGTTGACCAGGATGGTCTCGATCTCTCGACCTCGTGATCCACCCGCCTCGGCCTCCCAAAGTGCTGGGATTACAGGCTTGAGCCACCGCACCCGGCCCAACTTTATTATTATTTTTTTTTTTTGAGACGGAGTTTCCCTCTTGGTACCCAGGTTGGAGTGCAATGGTGCGATCTCGGCTCACTACAACCTCCGCCTCCTGGGTTCAGGCAATTCTCCTGCCTCAGCCTCCTGAGTAGGTGGGATTACAGGCACGCGCCATCATGCCCAGCTAATGTTTTGTATTTTTAGTAGAGGTGGGGTTTCACCATGTTGACCAGGATGGTCTCGATCTGTTGACCTCGTGATCCACCCGCCTTGGCCTCCCAAAGTGCTGGGATTACAGGCTTGAGCCACTGTACCTAGCAAGAGTTAACATTTTATGAGTGTTTATGAACAACTCATAACTCACTCTTGAGAGAGAGTGTCAGCTATTTAATCTGAGAGGATCACTTCTCGTTCTGGGCAAGGTGGGAGGACATATTCTTAAAATAGAGACTGGAAGAATAAAACAGATACTTCTTAGCACTCTATTATTTTTAAATCTGTCTTGGCACTTGATCTGTAATTGTACAGTGCCATCATCATTAAGGAATGATGTTTTACTGGTGTTTATTAGCTGTGTCTTTTTCATTTGGCAGAAGGGAAAGGTGTTTTAGACTAGTAAACCATGACTCAATTAGAAGCCAGGATTCCGTCTGCCAAGGTTTGAATCCTGGCTCTATTACATGCCAGCTGGGTACTATGTAAATTACACAACTTGGGTGAGTTACTTAAACTCCTTAGTTTCTTGGCCTGGTGCTGTGGTTCACACCTGTAATCCCAGCACTTTGTGAGGCTGAGTCGGGTGGATCACTTGAGGTTAGTAGTTCAAGACCAGCCCAGGCAACATGGCAAAACACTGTTTCTACTAGTACAAAAATTAGCCAGGTGTGGCAACATGTGCCTGTAATCTCCAGCTACTTGGGAGGCTGAGGTACAGGAATTGCTTGCACCTGGGAGGTGGAGGTTGCAGTCAGCTCAGATTGTGCCACTGCACTCTAGCCTGGGTGACAGAGTGAGACTCTCAGAAACAACAACAAAATTCTCTTTAGTTTCTTTATCTTTAAATGGTAATTATAACAGTTGTTGTGAAGATTAATATCAGATGTTTAGAAAAGTACCTGGCATTGGCCGGGCGCAGTGGCTCAAGCCTGTAATCCCAGCACTTTGGGAGGCCGAGGCGGGTGGATCACACGGTCAAGAGATCGAGACCGTCCTGGTCAACATGTCGAAACCCCGTTTCTACTAAAAATACAAAACATTAGCTGGGCATGGTGGCACGTGCCTGTAATGCCAGCTACCCAGGAGGCTGAGGCAGGAGAATTGCCTGAACCCAGGAGGCGGAGGTTGCGGTGAGCCGAGATCACACCATTGCACTCCAGCCTGGGTAACAAGAGCGAAACTCTGTGAGTATAGTATAATTGTGGTATTAGCAGAAAGCAAAGCAAGGAACCTTTTGTTGGGTTTTTGAGTGACTGGACTGAGTTGGGGAGACTTCAAGGGAGAAGAGAACCACATGACAGAGCAAATCCTGGTTGTAGTCATGGCTTACTTACTGGTACTTCCTTGTTACTGTCATCTTGCTTAAGTGACCTGGACAAGGCAGAGGTGGTGAATGGGAGAATAGAGGTTGTTAAATCAGGATTCTGGTCTAGTGGCCAACACGCTTACTGCTTCTTGTCAGAACCTGGGTTAAACACTGGAAATAGACACTTTTTTCCTGGTTTAAGCATTCAAAATCTAAAATGACCTCAGAAATATATAGTTTGTAAGCTTATTCAAAACTTCCCCACAAATGCCAGTGTTACCATAAAATACAATGAAAGGTTAGCTAGCTATACTAGTTAAAACAGTGATCAGGTTACCTGTGTAAACATGGTTCTTACCAGTCCCGGAGAATCAATGCTTCTGTCATTTAGGGTAGAATTAGGGACAATTCGGGTATAGCCTCCAGTTCAGTTTTCCATTTCCTTTCCAACTTCAGACATATATTTCCCATTAAAAAGGAAGGGACAGATTTTGTGAACATTTCTTAAGCACCTTGGAATCCTAGCAGTCAGTCTGTTCATGCTCATAGAAGTCCCTGTGACGATGTCCTTTGGTTGAAAGCACAAAAATATAAAAGAGATCTAGAGAGGATGGGCATTTTATTATTCTTGGATATTCTTTCTCTGTTGAACAAAACTGATGTGACTATTTCTGTCCCATTAGGAGCTCTTGTCCCTGGCAAAGCGAAAACGCAGTGACTCTGAGGAGAAGGAGCCACCTGTGAGTCAGCCTGCAGCCTCGTCAGACTCAGAGACGTCCGACAGTGATGATGAGGTGGGTGTGGAGGGCCTCGGCCTCTGAGACATTAGATAGTTGAGAGTTCTCGCATTGGTGGCTCTTGTTGGCCTCATTTCCTTAAACTGAGACTTACAACCTAAGAGATAGAAAAATTTGTTAGGGAAAGAAAATGGTGTAAGGAAAGCTGTTGAATGTCATGTTCATTGTACAGCTAGTTATCTAATGGATCCTTCTGCAGGATGTGCGTAGCCATTCAGTAGCTTTTTTTTTTTTTCAGCCTTATTGCAGAAGTGGTACACTCAGTAGTCATCTTTTTTTGTTTTTGAGTCATCTTTTTTTTATTTTATTTTATTTTATTTATTTATTTTTTTTTTTGAGGCGGAGTTTCGCTCTTGTTACCCAGGCTGGAGTGCAATGGTGCGATCTTGGCTCACCACAACCTCCGCCTCCTGGGTTCAGGCAATTCTCCTGCCTCAGCCTCCTGAGTAGCTGGGATTACAGGCACGTGCCACCATGCCCAGCCAATTTTTTGCACTTTTAGTAGAGACGGGGTTTCACCATGTTGACCAGGATGGTCTCGATCTCTCGACCTCGTGATCCACCCGCCTCGGCCTCCCAAAGTGCTGGGATTACAGGCTTGAGCCACCGCGCCCGGCTTCATCTTTTATTTTTTATGTTTTACTTTGTTGTTGTTTTTTCACATCATAAACTTTTGCTGCAAGAACTAATGAGTCATCTTTTAAATCTCACTTTCATTTGTTTGTTTGCTTGTTTTTAATCTCACTTTCATGATAGAAAATAAAGGCCGGGTACAGTGGCTCACACCTGTAATCTCAGCACTTTAGAAGGCCTAGGCGGACAGATCACCTGAGGTCAGGAGTTCAAGATCAGCCTAACATGATTAAACCCCATCTCTACTAAAAATACAAAAATTAGCCAGGTGTCGTGGCAGCCACCTGTAATCCCAGCTACTCAGGAGGCTGAGGCAGGAGTATCACTTCAATCCGCGAGGCAGAGGTTGCAGTGAGCTGAGATTACACCGTTACTCTCCAGCTTGGGCAACAGAGCAAGAATTCATCTAAAAAAAAAAAAAAAAAAAAAAAAAAGGAAATTTTATCAAGGATGCTATAGTTTAATGGGAAATACTTTAGTGAGAAAAGAATCTTTCTTTGGGGAGATTAATTCAACATCCCTCAGAATGATGATGCTAAGTTTAAAGGAGGAAAATCTAACTGTTCATTGTCTAGACCAAGGTCACATTCCCAAATTACCTACCAACAATGCCAGGCCCTAACCCAGAACCTTAGTGGAAGACAGATGAAGGGAAAGATATTTGAAACACTTCTACATGTTTCTTTTCTTTTATTTTTTTGAGGTGGAGTCTCGCTCTGTCACCCAGGCCAGAGTACAGTAGCACAGTCTCGGTTCACTGCAACCTCTGACTCCCCACTTCAAGCAATTTTTCTGCCTCAGGCTCCTGAGTAGCTGCAACTACAGGCACGTACCACTATGCCTGGCTAATTTTTGTATTTTAAGTGGAGATGGTGTTTTGTCATATTGGCCAGGCTGGTCTCAAACTTCCAATCTCAGAGACTCTACCCACCTGGGCCTCCCAAACTGCTGGAATCACTGCACCCAGCCTCTGATTTGATTTAAAATATTTTCTTCCTAATAGGAATTCCCTGGAGAGAAGCCGGATATTACCTTTCAGTGTAATTTCTTACCCTGTAGTCTAGGAAAATATTTGTTAACAGTAAAGTAAAAAATGTTTATTTAACATAAGGAAATTGAATTAGCAGGTGAATAGTATTTACAGGGCCTTGCATGTGCATTTTGGGAGTGATTGTCTTCTGATTGACTGTGGTAATAGTCTGTCTGTCTTTTGTTTTTGTTTGTTTGTTTGTTTTTTGAGACTGAGTCTTGCTCTTTTGTCCAGGCTGGAGTGCAGTGGTGCAGTCTCTGCTCACTGCAACCTCCGCCTCCTGGGTTCAAGCGAGTCTCCTGCCTCAGCCTCTTGAGTAGCTGAAACTACAGGCATGCACCACCATGCCTGGCTAATTTTTGTATTTTTAGTTGAGATAGGATTTCACCATGTTGAACAGGCTCGTCTCGAACTCTTGACCTTAGGTGATCTGCTCACCTCAGCCTGCCAAAGTGTTGGGATTACAGGCTTGAGCCATCGCCTCCAGCCATGATATTCTCTTAATCTTAAATAATTTAATAGATCTAAAATTGCTTTCTATGGCAAGAAGTAGTGAAAGTGTATTCTTTTGTTTATTTTTAATGGAGGAACTATAATTTCTCTCAAATTAATAGAAAATCAGTGGGGGTCTATGAAATAATTTGCTTTTTTGTTTTGTTTTCTGTTTTTTTAAATGCCTAGACGATACAGAAAAACATTGAAATAGTTTTTTCTTCCACTATTTCTGTAGCTACTTTCATTTTTCTTGTTTCAGAAGTCAGCTTCTGTGGTCCACCCTTGCCACTCAATATTCTATTAAGTTTGAATCTGTGCTGTGCCTGGAATACCCTGTAATGTGTTTGTGGTCTTTGTTATTCCTTAAGATATAAGCAGTAACTGCACTTGGAACACATTCGTTTTCTGTATTTCTGTCATTAAACTTAGGTCAGAGTCCTAACTTTTGCAGTTACTATTGAGATTGCCTTCCTCCTTTTTAGCCAAAGCACTGGAGGAGCCCAAAACCTGTGTTGGAGGTCCACGTCCATAAAATCTTTTATGGTTTAGGGTTCCCTTTGTTACCTGCAGCTGCTTAATGAAGTAAAAAGCTGCTCATCTTAGAGCACTACCCAATGCTTTGTGCACATATTGGAGAAAAAGCTGACAGCAAGCTGTACCCTGCCCAGTAGGAAATGAACCTTTGAGTGACTTTTCCACTGCAGGATTTTTAGCTCCTGCTGCTGCCTCCAGGTTCTAGTACTCCCACCCCTCTCTCAAGAGAGCAGGGTCTATATCACGGTCGTTGAGAAAGATGCTTGGTTTTCGGTTTGTATTATGTCTCTTTGGCCCAAGATACTAGCTTAGCACAGTGCACCTCAGAGTTAGAGCAAATAGTTCATTATTTTGGACAATTTAGAAAATAACTATTGAAATCTTTGTTAAAAAATTATTCAACCACTATGTAACTCAGTGTTACTACTGTGAGCTCAAACTTGCTGCTGTAGACATTTTAGATTGGGTAGGGAACTTCTGAGAGATTCTTAGGATATAAAGTTTGAGACAGTGGTTCTTGCTTTTCTTCCTTTTCATAATAATTATTAATACATCTTTCATGGGGAAAATAACACATACTGAAGTAGTCTGCTATGTCTTCTTGTTTCTTGAACTTTTGTGTCTTTGTTGCCTACAAATTAGCCTTTTAGAAATTTGGTCGTTGGCCGGGCATGGTGGCTCACACCTGTGATCCCAACACTTTGGGAGGCTGAAGTGGGTGGATCATGAGGTTGAGAGGTTGAGGCTATCCTGGCCAACATGGTGAATACTCATCTCTACTAAAAATACAAAAATTAGCTGGGCGTGGTGGTGGGTGCCTGTAATCCCAGCTACTCGGGAGGTTGAGGCAGGAGAATCACTTGAACCTGGGAGGTGGAGATTGCATTGAGCTGAGATAGCTCCACTGCACTTCAGCCTGGGTGCCAGAGTGCAGTACTATCTCAATAAAAATTTTAAAATGAATAAATTAAATAAAGTGGCACTTCTCCATCAGATGAAGCCCTCCTTGTGCCAGAAGCTGCCCTGGAGTTTTTTCAAACTTGTATATGTCTCTCTTATTGTTTATTGTCATTAGTGAGCCATGATTATAGGTAGAAAGAAATACGTTTGTCAGCTAGGCACGGTGGCTCATGTCTGTAATCCCAGCACTTTGAGAGGCTGAGGCGGGTGGATCGTGAGGTCAGGAGTTTGAGACCATCATGGCTAACGTGTGAAACCCTGTCTTTACTAAAAATACCAAAAATTAGTCAGACATGGTGGCACGCGCCTATAGTCTCAGCTACTTGGGAGGCTGAGTAAGGAGAATCGCTTGAACCTGGGAGGCAGAGGTTGCAGTGAGCTAAGATTGCATCATTGCATTCCAGCCTGGGCAACAGAGCAAGACTCGATTAAAAAAAATATATGTTGTGGGGCGCAGTGGCTCAAGCCTGTAATCCCAGCACTTTGGGAGGCTGAGGCGGGTGGATCACGAGGTCAAGAGATTGAGACCATCCTGGCCAACATGGTGAAACCCCGTCTCTACTAAAAATACAAAAAATTAGCTGGGCATGGTGGTGCGTGCCTGTAATCCCAGCTACTCGGGAGGCTGAGGCAGGAGAATTGCCTGAACCCAGGAGGCGGAGGTTGCGGTGAGCCAAGACCGTGCCATTGCACTCCAGCCTGGATAACAAGAGCGAAACTCCGTCTCAAAAAAAAAAAAAAAAAAGTTTGTTCCCTCAGATTTGCTAGGACAGAAAATTGGTCAAGAACAACTGAGCTAAAAGGTTAATCAGTAATTTGTTTATAAAATCAGAGACATAGCTGGGTGCGGTGGCTCACGCCTATAATCACAGCAATTTGGTAGGTTCTGGCGGGCAGATTGCCTGAGCTCAGGAGTTCAAGACCCACCTGGGCAACACAGTGAAACCGTCTCTACTAAAATTCAAAAAAAAAAAAAAAAAAGTCGGGCGTGGAGTCTCGCTCTGTCGCCTAGGCTGGAGTTCAGTGGTGTGATCTCAGCTCACTGCAACCTTCGCCTCCTGAGTTCAAGTAATTCTCCTGCCTCAACCTCCTGAGTGGCTGGGACTACAGGCGTCTACCACCATGCCCAGCTAAGTTTTGTATTTTTAGTAGAGACGGGGTTTCACCATGTTGCCCAGGCTGGTGCTGAACTCCTGAGCTCAGGCAATCTGCCCACCTCGGCCTCCCAAAGTGCTGGGATTACAGGCATGAGGCACCATGCCCGGATGGACAGATATCATATGTAGTAGTTTTTCTGTTGATTTAAAGCCATGACTATAAATGACATTTCTTGTACTGTGAAAAAATGTCTTTCAGAATATCAAGCTGTGTGGTACTGCTTTTTATAGCTTCGTTTCTCTTCTGTTATCCATCAAAAGTGACCGTTTGGCTCATTTATTGGTAATCTCTGCTGTAACGCTTCCAGTTTACTGCATGTGCTCTGTTGTGGGGTCAGGAAACCAGGGAATGCCATAGAGGTCAGGCTGGAATACCCTGCTTTAGTACTTGAACTTAATGACAGCTGTTAAGATTGCTCATGAACTTTATTTCGTACATACTTATTCCATCTTCACTACATACACAATCAGAGAGTAACACTTCACATATCTAGACACCATTGAGATTTCATTGCAAGAATTTGTAATAATAAGGTGATTTTCCTAGACTAGTTAATTGCTCAAATTTATTTACAAGAAATTCCGGCCAGGCGCGGTGGCTCATGCCTGTAATCCTAGCACTTTGGGAGGCCAAGATGGGTGGATCACCTGAGGTCAGAAGTTCAAGACCAGCCTGGCCATCATGGTGAAGCCCCATCTTTTTAAAAAAAAAAAAAAAAAAACCTGAAACCAACCCAAATGTCCATCGATGATAGACTGGACAGGGAAAATGTGGCACATATACACCATGGAATATTATGCAGCCTTCAAAAACGATGAGTTCGTGTCCTTTGTAGGGACATGGATGAACCTGCAAACCATCATTCTCAGCAAACTGACAGCAGAAAATCAAACACCGCATGTTCTAATTCATAGACGGGTGCTGAAAAATGAGAACACATGGACACGGGGAGAGGAGCACTACACACTGGGGTCTTTTGTGGGGGAATAGGGGAGGGACAGTGTGGGGGATGGGGAGTTGGGGAGAGAGAGCATGGGGAGAAATGCCAGATATAGGTGATGGGGAGGAAGGCAGCAAATCACACTGCCTTGTGTGTACCTGTGCAACCATCTTGCATGTTCTTCACATGTACCCCAAAACCTAAAATGCAATAAAAACCAAAATAAAAAAATAAAAAACAGAAATTACAACACTTCCTACGTAACAGTGTAACGTAGTGTTAATTATATTGTGCATTATTTGGTGTCACTTCGTTTCGTTTGTTCTCTTTATAGACTACAAGTTTTTGCAATTGAGTGCAAGGATTTTCTTTGCTTTCTAGTTAAATGTATGTGATTGCTTGATGATAAAATACAATATTGTCTTTTATACTTTGATTAGTTACACAGTAGAAAGGAAAGAAAGCTAAACTGTTCTTCATGTGTTCAGGCTGACATTAAATTGCATATACTGCCTCCTGTCACTTGGCATAAAAAAAGATTACATTTACTCTTCAATGCCTCTGACCCTTTTTTCTTTTTTCTTTTTTTTTTTGGAAACAGAGTCTTGCTCTGTCACCCAGGCCGGAGTGCAGTGGTGCAATCTTGGCTCACTGCAACCTCTGCCTCCCAAGTAGGAGGCAATTCTTGTGCCTCAGTCTCCCAAGTAGCTGGGATTACAGGCTCATGCAATCACTCTCAGCTATTTTTTTTTTTTTTTTTTTTTGTATTTTTAGTAGAGACGGGGTTTCACTGTGTGTGCCAGGCCTCTAACTGCTGATCTCAAGTGATCCGCCTACCTTAGCCTCCCAAAGTGCTGATCCTAGCACAGGTGTGAGCCACCACACTTATCTTCCTCTGACTCTTTTTTATTTTCAGAAAAAACACCTAAATCAGGAACTGTGCCCTCTCAAACACATCTCTTTTTCTGGCCATTGTCAGTACAGGCATTGATCGACTTAAGACCTATGCAACTTACGACCATTTGACTTTACGACCACAATCGCTAGCCACGACTGCTCCGCGTCTGGCAGCGCAAACTTTGCTCAGCTGGGCGTACGACAGTGCGGACCAGCTTCTGGCAGCACTGCCATCTCTCCGTGCACCATTTCAACTGTACATATAGCCGACTCAACTTACGACCAAATCATGTAACGACCGTTTAGTTGCCCTGTCGGCAGTCGTTAAGTCAAGCACTAGCTGTAATTAGAATAATGGCTATAGAACTTTGCTTACAATTACTTTGACTCAGAATAACTTTCAGTTCATATGAAAACCTGTAATGTTATGAAGTCTTAGAGATCATCTTAACGCTTTTTTTCCACAGATGAGAGAACAAACTCACAGAAATTCTCATTTTCTTTTTATAAAATAGCACCTCGCAGGTATGTAGAACTTCCTGGTATCTGGCGCTCTAAAACTTTTCTTACTCTGTCTCCTTTTAGTCTCAAACTACCCTGACAGGTGGTCAAGGCAGTTTTATTATTCCTACTTTATAGATAGGGAAACAGTCTCTGGTTAGAGGATTGGACTCTATCCCAGTTCTTTTGACTTTATTCCAGTGTAGTTTGTCACTAACCCAGCTGTTACTCTTTTTTTTTTTTTTTTTTGAGACAGAGTTTCACTGTTGTTACCCAGGCTGGAGTGCAATGGTGTGATCTCAGCTCACCGCAACCTCTGCCTCCTGGGTTCAGGCAATTCTCCTGCCTCAGCCTCCTGAGTAGCTGGGATTACTGGCATATGCCACCATGCCCAGCTAATTTTTTGTATTTTTAGTAGAGACGGGGTTTCACCATGTTGACCAGGATGGTCTCGATCTTTTGACCTCGTGGTCCACCCGCCTCAGCCTCCCAAAGTGCTGGGATTACAGGCTTGAGCCACCGCGTCCGGCTTTTTTTTTTTTTTTTTTTTTGAGATAGAGTCTCGCTCTATCACCCAGGCTGGAGTACAGCGGCATGATCTTGACTCACTGCAACCTCCACCTCCCAGGCTCAAGCAGTTCTCCTGCCTCAGCCTCTCAAGTAACTGGGATTACAAGCACCTGCCACCACGCCCAGCTAATTTTTGTAATTTTGGTAGAGTCAGGATTTCACCATGTTGGCCAGGCTGGTCTTTAACTCCTGACCTGAAGTGATCCATCTGCCTCAGTCTCCCAAAGTGCTGGGATTACAGGCATCAGCCACCACACCCGGGCTCAGCTGTTATTCTTGAATCCTACTTACTTAAAGGTATTTTATTTCACTTGTAAATTATGTTGAGAGTCACTAGACTGGAATGGTTTCTATGCTGGGACCTGAGACCTAGGAATATGGGTATTCCTTGCCCATTAGATACGGTTTCCTCTCTGAAATCTTGAAGTTTCCTTACTTCTCTGTCTTCCTCATGCTCAAAATACTCAGCATCTCAGTAGCATCCAGTTGCAGAGCAGCCAGTCCCCACCTTGTGTATCTTCCCATCTTTCAGCTGAGTGCCTTGAAGGACAGCTGCTTCACGTAATGGGAACCTGCTTATTACATTCTGTACACACTCAGCATGGCATGGGGGGAATATGGTACTCACCTTCTTTGTTTCACTGCATAATTGTTGCCCATTAGAATATCTGTTACATCAGTGAGAGTCAAACTGCCAATCTCTATCATTAGGTAAGAAAACATATTTCATCCAGTCTCTTTTTAACTTTTCTTCATTGCATATTTACAAAATACTTTTTGTCAATGTGTGCAAGAGTCCTAACAATGGATCCTTTCCTTTGCCTGGATGGTTTTTGAGCAGTGGTCATTGGGAGGTCCTCTGGCCTCTGTACTTGGAGTTCAAATGCAGACCAGAGGGCACTCTTTTCTCATTCTTGCCTTATGTTTGGTGCATTTGGGGGCATTTTGAAGGTTATACATAACAGAGCTTACCTTTCAGTAGAACCATAGTTCTCAAAACAAATTAAGAAGTGCTAGGTCATTTCCTCAACTTCCTCCTTGATGGGGGAAGAATGAGAGTATATCTTTAGTTCTCTCCTTTATTCTTTAGACTGCAGTTACTACTACATTCTGACGAAATAATTCATTTTCCCTTTGTCTCAGAATCAGGTGTATAAGACTTTTACAGGGATGGGTCAGCCATCTCTGGACTAATAGCTGGATTAAGATATTTCCATGTCAGTTCTGCTTAGACTCTGTTCTTGGGAGAAGAGGTACAGAGCACATATTTTAAGTATGTGCTTAGACAAAAAAGCATTCAAAATCTCTGGTTACAGAATTAAATGTGATCTATTCTCTAAGAAAAAAAAATCTTTGGGAGATTATTGGGACCTATTTGAGTCTCTTTCTGTGGATTAAATAAGAATAATAATGATAATCGCTCCCAGATTTTAAGTGATCATTTATCTTTGAGTGATGACAATACAGGTGATTTTAAAAAACTAAAACATAAATTTTTAAAAAGTAAGAAATGTTAGCCGGGCGCGGTGGCTCAAGCCTGTAATCCCAGCACTTTGGGAGGCTGAGGCGGGTGGATCACGAGGTTGAGAGATCGAGACCATCCTGGTCAACATGGTGAAACCCTGTCTCTACTAAAAGTGCAAAAAATTAGCTGGGCATGGTGGCACGTGCCTGTAATCCCAGCTACTCAGGAGGCTGAGGCAGGAGAATTGCCTGAGCCCAGGAGGAGGAGGTTGCGGTGAGCCGAGATTGCGCCATTGCACTCCAGCTTGGGTAACAAGAGCGAAACTCCGTCTCAAAAAAAAAAAAAAAAAAAAAGTAAAAAATGTTAGCCAGGGGTGGTGGCTCACGCCTGTAATCTGAGCACTTTGGGAGGCCGAGGTGGGCGGATCACCTGATGTCAGGAGTTCGAGACCAGCCTGACTAGTATGGTGAAACCCTGTCTCTACTCAAAATGAAAAAATCAGCTGGGCATGATGGCAGGCGCCTGTAATCCCAGCTACTCGGGAGGCTGAGGCAGGAGAACTGCCTGAACCCAGGAGGCGGAGGTTGTGGTGAGCCGAGATCGCGCCATTGCATTCCAGCCTGGGTAACAAGAGCGAAACTCCATCTCAAAAAATAATAATAATAATAATAAAATGAAATAAAATACAAAGTAAATATACAAGTAGCTGCAGTCCAAATTCCTAGTAATTTAATATGTATATAAGACGTTTTAGGCCAGGCACAGTGGTTCACAGCTGTAATCCCAGCACTTTGGGAGGCTGAGGCAGGCAGAGCACCTGAGGTTTGGAGTTCGACACCAGCCTGACCAACATGGAGAAATCCCATCTCTACTAAAAATATAAAATTAGTTGGGCGTGGTGGCTCATGCCTGTAATCCCAGCTACTCAGGAGGCTGAAGCAAGAGAATTGCTTGAACCTTGGAGGCAGAGGTTGTGGTGAGCCAAAGTCTTGCCATTTTACTTCAACCTAGGCAACAAGAACAAAACTCAGTCTCAAAAAAAAAAAAAAAAAAAGAAATTTTATGTTTAAAAGTAAATTCACCGACATTATTTTAATTTCTTCAAAACTTTGTCACATACTGAGGTGTTGGTTTTTTGCCTTTGGTGTGATAGACCTGACTGAATCAGCCTCATGAGAGGCAATGCAGCTTTGCTGTTGGAAGAAAAAAACGGTGTTTCCTTCTCACATTCATGTTTAGTTAGGAAAGCCTCTTTTAACTCAAAGCACTTTTATTTTCTTCTAATTTATTCTTGTCTTTTCTCACTACCCGACAAAGAATGAACATTATGGGCTATGAATGAATGACAGTTGCTAAGCTTAGGTTGAGGCAGATTGAAGCAGTTAGAGGGGAAAGGTTAAGAAAGCCTTGGATTCCTAGCATCTCCTGAGTTGGATTCACCTGTATGACTTCATATTTAGGTCATTTTACTCTCATAAACACATTTTTTTCCCTGAGGAATCCAGAATTTGACTCTCTTCCATGTGAGAAACCCAAATCTGAAGGCAAAAATAGACCTAGTCCCTCTGACACACCTGTTCCCTGATAGCCCAACCTTTATGCTCTCAACCTCTTTATATTCCCATTGGGTAGAAGTAGAAAGGGCCAAAACACTGTTTGGAAAAAGTAGGTCATACCCATTTTCAAAAGCAACCAATAAATGTTGAGTATTTATTATGTGTATAGTTATGTAATATTTTATAACAGCCAGTGTAAAAGATGTTTTGTATATTATTTACTTGAGTAATATCTTCACTGTCAGCCTAGAAAGTTGATATATTAGGCTGGGTGTGGTGGCACAAGTCTGTAATCCCCGCACTTTGGGAGGCCGAGGCGAGTTGGATCGCTTGAGGTCAGGCGTTTGAGACCAGCCTGGCCAACATGGTGAAACCCCGTCTCTACCAAAAATACAAAAAGTAGCCAGGCATGGTGGTGGACACCTGTAATCCCAGCTACTCGGGAGGTTGAGGTAGAAGCATCACTTGAACCTGGGAGGTCAAGGCTGCAGTGAGCTATGATCCTGCTGTTCTGTATTCCAGCAGGGGCAGCAGAACGAGACCCTGGCTCAAACAAACAAAAAGATTAAAAATAGCAGTCTTTTACAATTTTTTTTTTTTTTGAGACGGAGTCTGGCTCTGTCACCCAGGCTGGAGTGCAGTGGCACAATCTCAGCTCACCACAACCTCCACCTTCCAGATTCAAGCTGTTCTTCTGCCTCAGCCTCCCGAGTAGCTGGGACTATAGGCATATGTCACCACGCTTGACTGATTTTTGTGTTTTGAGTAGAGATGGGGTTTCACCATGTTGGCCAGGCTGGTCTTGAACTCCTGACCTAGTGATTCACCTGCCTCGGCCTCCCAAAGTGCTGGAATTACAGGCGTGAACCACCGTGCCCGGCCTATATAGAAAATTTCTAAGGTGGAAACATCTTCAGAACTACCCCTCTACCCAACCCCACCCTCTCAAAACAAAACAAAAAAAGACCAAAAGAATTTACTTCGTCTATTTATTTATTGTGAAATAGGTTAATTTCTTATCCTATTATAGAAGAAACAGAATTTGTGCCTTCATTGAATATTAGATGTAGAAATATTATGTTAGGCTGGGCGCGGTGGCTCAAGCCTGTAATCCCAGCACTTTGGGAGGCTGAGGCGGGTGGATCACGAGGTCAAGAGATCGAGACCATCCTGGTCAACATGGTGAAACCCCGTCTCTACTAAAAATACAAAAAATTAGCTGGGCATGGTGGCACGTGCCTGTAATCCTAGCTACTCAGGAGACTGAGGCAGGAGAATTGCCTGAACCCGGGAGGCGGAGGTTGTGGTGAGCCGAGATCGCGCCATTGCACTCCAGCCTGGGTAACAAGAGCGAAACTCCGTCTCAAAAAAAAAAAAATAATAAAGAAAAGAAAAGAAATATTATGTTAATACCAGCCTTAATATTCAGTCTGTGATAATCAAAAGATGATTATTCTTTATGGTAATTAGAATAAAGTTCCCAAATAAAGTGTTTTTTACCTAAAAGCATTTTAAGCTGACAGAATATCAAAGGAGATAGGGTTTAATATAACTAAGTAGTCTTTGCAAATTTATAAAATGGCTGTGTTGTCTTTCAGCTTATAATTGAAGTTCTCGAAGATAGTTTTTTGGCCTTGAGGTAGTTAACTGTATTGCTTGCCTGTTTGATGATACAAATTACAAATTCCTTACGTTTAGCTATCTGAGATTTCCTATTTGTGATCCAGTTTAAACGTTATATTACTGGATAATGCATGCCAATATTTTTAAAAGGATATGCACATATATTTAATGAGTAATTAATGTATTACTTCCTATCTCTCTGGAGTTAGTGCCAGTGCTGCCATTCATGCCAAAGAAGGCCCTTCTTTCTTTCTTTTGGTGCTTTCTGCAGTTTTCTCCTGGGCGCAAGCTACATTCTCTGCCTTCCTGAGACCCACTCCAGAACTAAACCATTCTCTGTACTGAAACCGAGACATACCAACCATTAACAACTACTGCCATCTCTGCCACATAAAACATCAGAAGCTATTTTTTGACTTGCCATAAAGTTGCTATCTTTTCTGTTTTCTATTGGCGATAAAACATACATGAGCTGGGTGCAGTGATGGGTGCCTGTAGTTCCATATACTCAAGAGGCTCAGGTGAGAGGACCACTTGAGCCCAGGAGTTTGAGACCAACCTAGGCAAAGTAGCAAGAACCTGTCTGAAAAAAAAAGAAAAATAATAAATTACATGTTTATTATGTAACTTTTCTCCTGTTTCTAAGACATTCCATGCCAGAAGTTCTAAAGTTTTAACCAAGTTTTCAAAAATGTAGGCTGGGGCCAGGCACAGTGGCTCACACCTGTCATCCCAGCACTTTGGGAGGCCAAGGCAGGCAGATTGCTTGAGCTCAGGAGTTTAAGACCAGCCCGGGCAACACGGTGAAAACCTGTCTCGACAAAAAATACAAAGATTAGTCAGATATGGTGGTACACGCCTATTGTCCCAGTTACTTGGGAGGCTGAGGCAGGAGGATGGCCTGATCCTGGGGGTCAAGGCTGCCGTGAGCCCGAGATCGCGTCACTGCACTCTAACCTGGGCTACAGAGTGAGACCTTGTCTCAAAAACAAAAATCTAGGCCGGGCACAGTGGCTCACACCTGTATTCCTAGCCCATTGGAAGGCCAAGACAGGAGGAATACCTGAGCTCAGGAGTTCAAGACCAGCCTGGGCAACATAGTAAAACCCCATCTCTACAACAAAAAAAACCCAAATTAGCTGGGCATGGTGGCGCATACCTGTAATCCCAATTACTCCAGAGGCTGAAGTGGGAGGAATGCTTAAGCCTGGGAAGCGGAGGTTGCAGTGAACCAAGATTGTGCCACTGCACTCTAACCTGGGCAACAGAGACCCTGTTTCAAGGAAAAAAAAAAAAAAAAAAAAAAACTTTTAAAAAATCTGTATTCTTTTTTTCATGTGAAGTGTATTTTGTTTTGGATTCAAAGATGAATGCCAGAGACTCTTAACCCTTGAGTCTTTCAGCTTTTCCCAGTAAAGTCCCTATTCCTATTTCAGTTTTTTTTCTTTTCTCCTTATAGTGGACATTTGGGAGCAATAAAAATAAGAAGAAAGGAAAAGCCAGAAAAATAGAGAAGAAAGGAACGATGAAGAAACAGGCCAACAAAACTGCCTCCTCAGGCAGTTCAGACAAAGACAGTTCAGCTGAGAGCTCAGCCCCTGAGGAAGGTGAGCTGAGCAGCCCAGACCTGGAAGGTCAACTCCCACTCTTGTCAGCTTGAAGGTGCAAAGGCAGAAGTGGGGAGGAAGGGGGGTACCTGCATTTAGCATGACCTCTGTCTTTAGAGCAGTGGTTCTTAGCTTTTTCCATGGTCATGAATGCTTTGAGAATCTGAATGAAGCAAGAAAAATGTATGCAATTCCAAAAGGTGGGTGAGAGCCCTGAAACCTATCCCTGGAACCCACGAGGATTCCTGCATGGTCTTGAATACCCTGAATGCCTTCTCCTCCTTTTTTTCTTGCTTGTGCATAGTCTGACTGAGAAGGGAAATCTTGGTACAAAACTCAGTAGAAAATATTATTTTTTTCGAAGCCAGTTCCAGAATTTTTAAACACTAGTTTGAAAAGTGAACTTGGGCCAAGTACAGTGGCTCATGGCTGTAATCTCAACACTTTGGGAGGCTAGGGTGGGAGGGTCATTTGAGCCCAGGAGTTCAGGATCAGCCTGGGTAACATAGTGAGATCCCATCTCTACAAGAATGTTGTGGTACACACCTGTGGTCCCAACTGCTCAGGAAGCTGAGGTTGGAGGATCGCTTGAGCCTAGGAGACTGTGAGCTATGATCACACCACTGCACTTCAGCCTAAGTGACAGAGCAAGACCCTGTCTCAACAACAGAAAAAAAGTAGGAAAGAAAAGAAAAGAAAAATGCAAGGACACTGGGAAAGAAAATAAAAGTGAACTTGTTCTGAGACTAGAATGATAACCTATAAATTATTTAAAAATTTAAAAATATTTTCTAAAATAATGTTTATATTCAAGCTGGCTTTATAAAATTGGCCTAACCTGGTTTTGAGCACATGCCTATGAATGTTAGCTCAAACTGAGTCAAGTACAGTTCCTGTTAAATTGCTGACTTAGCTCAGTACTCGTTGTACTCACATATTTTTTCCATGCCAACATTTGTCCTGTTAAGATCCACTGTTTTTGTTTTTGGTTTGGTTTTGTTTTGTTTTTTTTTGAGACGGAGTTTCACTCCTCTTACCCAGGCTGGAGTGCAATGGCACAATCTCGGCTCACCATAACCTCCACCTCCTGGGTTCAGGCAATTTTCCTGAGTAGCTGGGATTACAGGCACGTGCCACCATGCCCAGCTAATGTTTTGTATTTTTAGTAGAGACGGGGTTTCACCATGCTGACCAGGATGGTCTCGATCTCTAGACCTTGTGACCCACCTGCCTCGGCCTCCCAAAGTGCTGGAATTACAGGCTTGAGCCACCGCGACCGGCCAAGATCCACTGTTACTAGAAATTCACTAATCAGATTTTAATGATTCATTAAAATGTTTTTCTTTTACTTTTTTTTTTTTTTGAGACGCAGTTTCGTCCCTGTTACCCAGGCTGGAGTGCAATGGCGCGATCTCGGCTCACCGCAACCTCCGCCTCCTGGGCTCAGGCAATTCTCCTGCCTCAGCCTCCTGAGTAGCTAGGATTACAGGCACGTGCCACCATGCCCAGCTAATTTTTTGCACTTTTAGTAGAGACGGGGTTTCACCATGTTGACCAGGATGGTCTCGATCTCTCGACCTCGTGATCCACCCGCCTCGGCCTCCCAAAGTGCTGGGATTACAGGCTTGAGCCACCGAGCCCGGCTTCTTTTACTTTTTATTTTTATTTATTTATTTTTGAGACAGAGTTTTGCTGTTGTTGCCCAGGCTAGAGTGCAGTGACACGACCTTGGCTCACTGCAACTTCTGCCTCCTAGGGTTAAAGCAATTCTGCATCGGTCTCCCAAGTAGCTGGGATTACAGGCGTCCACCACCGCAGCCAGCTAATTTTTTGTATTTTTAATAGAGATGGGGTTTCATCATGTTTGCCAGGTTGGTCTTGAACTCCTGACCTCAGGTGATCTACCCACCTTGTCCTCCCAAGGTGCTGGGATTACAGGCGTGAGCTACTGCACCTGACCGTAATTTTTTGCCAGCTAATAAATGAAAAAGAAATTATAGGGTTAGAAAAATCACTACTTTTCTTTCTTTCTTTTTTTTTCTGAGATGGAGTATCGCTCTGTCACCCAGGCTGGAGTGCAGTGGCACGATCTCGGCTCACTACAACCTGTGCCTCCCAGGATCAAGTGATTCTCCTGCCTCAGCCTCCCAAGTAGCTGGGGGACTACAGGCATCCGCCACGACACCTAGCTAATTTTTGTATTTTTAGTAAAGACGGATTTTCACCATATTGGCCAGGCTACTCTCGAACTCCTGACCTTGTGATCCACCTATGTTGTCCTCTCCAAGTGCTGGGATTACAGGTATGAGCCACTGTCCTTGGCCACCACTTTTCAATCATAGTGATAAAGTTGATTTACTCAAGAATCCTCAATGATTGTTAAAACCACTGGTTGAGAATTCATTGGAAAACAATATTTTGTAATCTTAAACCTTCTCCCTATAAATACTATTATACAAAGAGGAAAAGGTGCCTTTACAAAGGGAAAATCTGGAAGACACCACCTTAACCGAGTAATCCAAATTAAAATAGTGGGACAAACAGATATTAGTTAGGGCGTCCTGATGTGATAACGTTGAAAAGGACACAGTCACTTACAGAGTATTCTTGCCAAAAATGGACAACCTGAATTGTTTCTTAACAAATTAACCAAACCAAATGAGGTGGACTTGATAACTGTTGCTATTTCAACTTAAATTAACTAAAAATTAATGTTTAAAATACAGTTTTTCAGTTGCACTAGCCACATTTCAGTTTGTGAATGGTTATGTGTTGTGGCTGCTATTCAGACAGAGAATATTTTTATCATCACCTCACAAAATTCTGCTAGACAATTTTTTGGGCTTATACTCTTCAAAAATTCAATGCACCAACAAATGGATAAATATAATATATATGTGTGCTATAGAATATTACTCAGCCATAAAATAGAGTGAAATAATGGCCTTTGCAGCAACTTGAGTGGAGCTGGAGGCCATTTTTCTAAGTGAAATAACTCAGGAATGGAAAACCAAGTATTGTATGTTCTCATGTGTAAGTGGTGGTTAAGCCATGAGGATGCAAAGGCATAGAATGATATAATGGGGCCAGGTGTGGTGGCTCACGCCTATAGTCCCAGCATTTTGGGAGGCCAAGGCAGGTGAATCACTTGAGGTCAGGAGTTTGAGATTAGCCTGGCTAACATGGTAAGACCCCATCTCTGCTAAAAATACAAAAATTAGTCAGACATGGTGGTATGCTCCTGGTGCCAGCTACTCAGGAGGCTCAGACATGAGAATCACTTGAACCTGGGAGGAGGAGGTTGGAGTGAGGCTAGATTGAGTGATGGAGTGAGATTCTGTCTGGAAAGAAAAAAAAAAGAATGATATAATGGACTTCGGGGACTTGGGAGGGAGTGAGGGATGAAAGACTGCATATCAGGTACAGTGTACACTGCTTGGGTGATAACGTACTCCAAAATCTCAGAAATCACCACTAAAGAATTTATTCAGGCCGGGTGCGGTGGCTCATACCTGTAATCCCAGCACTTTGGGAGGCTGAGGCAGGTAGATCGCCTGAGGTCAGGAGTTTGAGACCAGCTTGATCAACATGGTGAAATCTTGTCTTTACTAAAAATAAATTAGCTGGGCATGGTGACATGTGCCTGTAGTCTCTGCTACTCTGGAGGCTGAGACAGGAGAATCGCTTGAACCTGGGAGGCAGAGGTTGCAGTGAGCCAAGATCGTTTCATTGCACTCTAGCCTAGGCAACAGAGTGAGACTCAATCTCAAAAAAAAAAAAAAAAAAAAAAGAACTTATCCATGTGTCCAGAAAACACCTGTAGCCTTAAAACCATGAAATAACATTTTTTAAAAAATCAATGGCATGAAAGACAAAGAAAGGCATATCCCAATTAAAAGATACTAGACAAACATGGCAACCAGATGCAACATGGGATAGTAGATTGGAGTCTACTTGGTTAAAAAGTGACTGTAAAGGACAGTGGTGAAACAGTTGGTGAAATTTCAATGTAGACTATTGAATATAAAATAATGATGTTGTATCAATGTTAAGTTCCCTAAGTTTGATAATTATGTAATTGGTTATATGAGACTGTCAGTGGGGTGTGGTGGCTCATGCCTGTAATCCCAGCACTTTGGGAGGCTGAAGTGATTGGATCACCTGAGGTCAGGAGTTCAAGACCAGCCTGACCAACATGGAGAAACCCCATCTTTACTAAAAAAAAACAAAATTTTCCGGGCATGGTGGTGCATGCCTGTAATCCCAGCTTCTTGGGAGGCTGAGGCAGGGGAATCACTTGAACTTGGGAGGTGGACATTGCAGTGATCCGAGATCATGCCATTGCACTCCAGCCTGGGCAACAAGAGCAAAACTCCATCTCAAAAAAAAAAAGAGAAACTGTCCTCTTTAGGAGAAATTTTTAGGGGTGAAGGGCCATGATCTTTGCAACTACTTTTAATTCAGCAACATAAATAATAAACGTAAATACGTTACTTTTTATATGTTCAGGGAAAGTAAATTAGCACTGGTGGGTAAATCTTAGGGAAAGGATTTATAGGAGTCGAATTATTCTTGCAACTTTTCTGCAGGCCTACAATTTTGTCAAAAAAAAAAAAAATGCATTAAAATAAACTGGGAGGCTAGGCGCCATGGCTTATGCCTGTAATCCCAGCACTTTGAGAGGTTGAGGTGGGCGGATTACCTGAGGTCAGGAGTTTGAGACCAGTCTGACCAACATGGTGAAACCCCATCTTTACTAAACAGTACAAAATTAGCTGGGCGTGGTGGCACATGCCTATAAACTTAGCTACTTGGGAGGCTGAGGCAAGAGAATCAATTGAACCTGGGAGGCAGAGGTTGCAGTGAGCCGAGATTGCACCACTGCACGCAAGCCTGGTGACAGCAAGACTGCAGCTCAAAAAATAGTAATAATAAATAAATTAGCTGGGGCCAGGTGTGGTGGCTCATGCTTGTAATCTCAGCACTGGGAAGCCAAGGTGGGCAGATCACCTGAGGTCAGGAATTCGAGACGAATATGGCAAAACCCTGTCTCTAATAAAAATACGAAATTAGCCAGATTACACCTGTAATCCCAGCTCCTCGGGAGGCTGAGGCAGGAGAATCACTTGAACCAGGGAGGCAGAGGTTGCAGTGAGCCGAGATTGTGCCATCTTACTCCAGCCTGGGCAATAAAAGCAAAACTTCATCTCAAAAAAGAAGTAAAATAACAAACTGATTTTTTTTTTTTTTTTTGAGACGGAGTTTCACTCTTGTTACCCAGGCTGGAGTGCAGTGGCGCGATCTCGGCTCACCGCAAGCTCCGCCTCCTGGGTTTAGGCAATTCTCCTGCCTCAGCCTCCTGAGTAGCTGGGATTACAGGCATGCACCACCATGCCCAGCTAATTTTTTGTATTTTTTAGTAGAGACGGGGTTTCACCATGTTGACCAAGATAGTCTCGATCTCTTGACCTCGTGATCCACCTGCCTCGGCCTCCCAAAGTCCTGGGATTATAGGCGTGAGCCACCGCGCCCGGCCAACAAACTGATTTCTTATTCTAGACTACAGAAGGGTGATGTTGGCCGGGCACGGTGGCTCACGCCTATTATCTCAATACTTTGGGAGGCCGGGGTGGGCCCATCACAAGCTCAGGAGATTGAGACCATCCTGGCCAATCGCTTGAATCTAGGCAGCAGAGGTTGCCGTGAGCCGAGATTACGCCACTGCACTCCAATTTGGCAACAGAGCAAGACTCTGTCTCAAAAAAAAAAAAAAAAAAAAAATAGAGAAGGGCGATGTCACCACTGTGGAGCCACTTGTGTCCTGTCTTCTGTAGCATAGTGTAATCTTGTGTTTGGGCCTTTGTTGCAGGTGAAGTGTCAGATTCTGACAGCAACAGCTCCTCTTCTAGTTCAGATTCAGACTCTTCCTCAGAAGATGAAGAGTTCCATGATGGCTATGGAGAAGACCTCATGGGAGATGAAGAAGACAGGGCCCGTCTGGAACAGATGACAGAGAAGGAGAGAGAGCAAGAACTATTCAATCGCATAGAGAAGAGGGAGGTGTTGAAAAGAAGGTAAAGTTGAGTCCTCATTGCCCCGCTTCCGCCCCTGCCTTTTCTGTTCATTTCTTTTTTTATTATTATTATTATTTTTATTTTTTTATTTAAAGGTGGGGTTTCACCATGATGGCCAGGCTGGTCTTGAACTCCTGACCTCAGGTGATCTACCCACCTCAGCCTCCCAAAGTGCTAGGATTACAGGTGTGAGCCACAGCGCCCGGCTCTGTTCATTTCTTATGTCATACTTCCTCTGTCCTTGACACCTGACCTACATATGGGGACTGGCATTTGGAATTGATTGTTAACATGATGAGAAGCAAATGATGTATTAAATTTTATTCATTATTTACTCAGTGCCACTGGCTTTATTTACTAATATATATCATTCAGAAGGTTTTATTCATAAGACATCATATATGTGCATTATGTAATCTTCACAACAGCTCTGTGAAGTTGGTTATACCATGTTACAGAGGTAGAAGCTTAGGCTTAGAGGCATTAGGTAACTAAAGAGTAAGTTGCATGAAGGGAGAGACTTAGTCCTGTTCGCTCCTCTATTCCTGGTGCCTAGAACAGTGCCTGGCACAGAGGTATGCACTAAATACTCATTGAGTGAAAGAATGAAGAAACTTGTCCAAGGTCATCTAGCTGGCAAGTAGTAGTACTGAATTTCAAACATGGAACCATCTGACACCATAAAACACACTGTGGCCACATCCTCTCCTTCCTCACATTTCCTATTATTTTACCTATTCTGTAACACAAACACTACAAGCAGCATTCTAAAGGGATTACACACTTTGGGAGACTGGAGGATCACCTGAGGTCAGGAGTTCCAGACTAGCCTGGCCAACATGGCAAAACCCTGTCTCTACTAAAAATAGAAAAAAATTAGCTGGACATGGTGCTGCACACTGGTAGTCCCAGCTACTCAGGAGGCTGAGGCAGGCGAATTGCTTGAACCCAGGAGGCAGAGGTTGCAGTGAGCCAAGATTATGCTGCCCGACTCCAGCCTGGGCGACAGAGTGAGACTTTGTCTCTAAATAAATAAATAAACGCAGGGAATTATAGTCTGGACACAGTGGCTCATACCTATAATGCCAGCACTTTGGGAGTCTAAGGTGGGTGGATCGCTTGATTCCAGGAATTCAAGTCCAACCATGACAAAACCTTGTCTCCTCTAAAAAATAGGCATGGCGGCCCATGCCTGTAGTCCTAGGTACTTGGGAGGCTGAGTCAGCAGGAGGATCATTTGAGCCCGGAATGTGGAGTTTGCAGTGAGCTGAGATTGTGCCACTGTACTCCAGCCTGGGTGACAGAGTGAGATCCTGGGTCAAAAAAAAGAGAGGGGAATTACAGAGATTGTTTTTGTCTTGATAAAGATCAGTGCATGATTTGATTTCTTCTGAGTAAAAAGTATTAAGGTAATCATAAGATTACCTTGGTTTTAGAACAGGAATCCAGGAATGATTGAGAGTAACATGGGAACACACCAAATAATATGTAAAAATTAAAGGAAGAAATGGTGTTTAAAGCTTTATATTTTACAGATTGGCTTCAGATTTTTCAAGCTGAAAAATCTTGAAATAATTTTCCCAGGTTGAAATAATTTTCCAAACTTTACATTTGGAGCCCTGTCTTCACTGGATTCAAGACTTAGAATTTCTCCTGATTATGTATGTTAGGTATCTGACTGTCCTCCAGCATAGTTTTTGTATTTTTTTTTTTAAGTCAAAAGTTAAATTGCTTTTTGATATTTACAAGCTGCTTCAGTTTTTTGAACTTTTGCCATATTTTGAATGGAAAACTTTTAAATATGGCAGTAGTTCTTCCTTGTCTCCTAACAGAATTTCAAGGTAAAAATAAACTTGGCTTTTGTCTTGGGAAATAAAATAGCCCTCAGAATGAGGATCCTACCTATTTAATCTCATGAAAGGAAAATAGAAGCATTTTCTTTGGCAGCAGTTTCTTTTCATCTGGGAGTCTTGTTTGTCCCTTCTAGAGACCATATTAAGTATGGTTAGTTATCCTGGAGAAGAATGTTTGGCTTTCAGACAGCAGCAAGCAATAGACATTTGGTTTTTGTTTTGTTTTCCTTTTTGAGAAGGTCTTTTGCTCTTGTTGCCCAGGCTGGAGTGCAGTGGCGAGATCTTGGCTCACTGCAGCCTCCGCCTTTCAGGTTCAAGAGATTTTTGTGCCTCAGCCTCCCAAGTAGCTGGGATTACTGGCGCCTGCCACCATGGCTGGCTAATTTTTGTATTTTTAGTAGAGTCAGGGTTTTGCCTTGTTAGTGAGGCTGGTCTGAAACTCCTGACCTCAGGTGATCCACCTGCCTCAGCGTCCCAAAGTGCTGGGATTATAGATGTGAGCTACTGTGCCCAGACTAGACGTTTGTTTTGAGTGTGAATGCTTCCAAGGTTACCTGTTTTGGAACAAATAGGACTTAATATAACTGTGCTGGAGTTGCCAGATGGTTAGGGATGACTTCTAAAATTTGTATTTCTGAACTGTGGAAAGCATGGCAAGATGCTGTTGTGTAAGGCCAGTAGGTCCTATGACAAAATCACAAAGTAGCTCAAGGGTAATGGATGGCTTGTCTCAAACTTAGTTTTTATGTTTTTCACCATATGTGAATAAGACAGTTGACTGATTCAGTGACTTTATTTTGTATTTTTTTTTAGAGATGAGGTTTCACCATGTTGGCCAGGTGGGTCCTGAACTCTTGATCTCAGGTGATCTGCCTGCCTCAGCCTCCCAAAGTGCTGGGATTACAGGTGTGAGCTACCGCACCCGGCCAATTCAGGGACTTTAAAAAAAATTTTTTTTTTTTTTTTTTTGGATACAGGGTCTGGGTGTCCTCTAGGCTGGAGTGCAGTGGTGTGAGCTTGGTTCATTACAATCTCTACCTCGTGGACTCAAGCCAGCCTCCTACCTCAGCTTCCCAACTAGTGGGGACTACAGGCTACAGGCTACCATGTCTGGCTAATTTTTCTTTTCTTCTGTTTGAGATGGAGTCTCACTCTATTGCCCAGGGTAGAGTGTAGTGACATGATCTCGGCTCACTGCACCTTCTGCCTCCCAGGTTCAAGTGATTGTCCTGCCTCAGCCTCTCATGTAGCTGGACTACAGGCATGTGTCGCACTTCCTGGCTAATTTTTTTTTTTTTTTTTTTTTTTGAGATGGAGTTTTGCTCTTGTTGCCCAGGCTAGAGGGCATTGGTGCAATCTTGGCTCACTGCAACCTCTGTCTGCTGGGTTCAAGCGATTCTCCTGCCTCAGCCTCCTGAGTAGCTGGGACTACAGGTGTGTGCCACCACACCCAGCTAATTTTTTTGTATTTTTGTTTCACCATGTTAGCCAGCCTGGTCTCTATCTTCTGACCTCGTGATCCGCCTACCTCAGCCTCCCAAAGTGCTGGGATTACAGTGAGCCACTGTGCCTTATGTACATGCATGCGTGCATGTGTGTGTATGTATGACAGTCTTGTTCTGTGGCCCAGGCTGGAGTTCAGTGGCACAATCTTGGCTCTTTGCAACCTCCACCTCCCAGGTTCAAGCAGTTCTCCTGCCTCACCTTCCTGAGTAGCTGGGATAACAGATACCCGCTACCTTGCCGAGCTAATTTTTGTATTTTTAGTAGAGATGGTGTTTCACAATGTTGGCCAGGCTGGTCTGGAACTTCTGACCTCAGGTGATCCATCCGCCTTGGCCTTCCAAAGTCCTGAGATTACAGGTGTGAGCCACCGGGCCTGGCCCTTTTTTTTTTTTTTTTTTCAAGAGAGGGATTTTTGCCACGTTGCCCATGCTGGTCTTGGAACTTCTGGCCTCAAGCAATTCATTCACCTCGGCTTCCCAAAGTGCTGGGGTTACATTGAACCACCACCCTCTGCTTCAGTGACTTTTTTTAGTGACTATAAGAATGATTTAGTGTCCTGGTTATTAAGACAGAGGTTCAGAGCCATCATAAAAAATTGGTATTTTTGTAGTTCATTTGTTTACCTTCAGGGCAGTGCAATGTGGCAACTCAGAAATTTCCTGCATCTTTTTTTTTTTTTTTTAAACCTACTCTCACTGTGTCACCAGAATGGAGTACGGTGGTGCGATATCAGCTCACTACAACCTCCACCTCCCGGGTTAAAGCGATTCCCCAGCCTCAGCCACCCAAGTAGCTGGGACTTCAGGCACGTGCCACCACGCCCGGCTGATTTTTTTTGTATTTTAGTAGAGATGGTGTTTCACCATGTTGGCCAGGTTGTCTCGATCTCCTGACCTCGTGAGTCGCCTGCCTTGGCCTCCCAAAGTGTTGGGATTAGAGGTATGAGCCACCACGCCTGGCCTCTGTATCTTTTTTTACTTTAAAACATCTTAATATGGATTGCATTTAATCTTCATAGTCTTTTTTAGGTAAGCACCATTAGCATCCTGTTCTCTAGCCAGCAGCACCAGTAGTGAGATGTCATTTTCAGTTGTTAGATTCTTCATGGGGGCAGGCAGCATAAAAGATAACCTGGTTGTAGAAAGGGCACTGACATTGCCATCAGAAGGTCTGGGTTCGAGTCAGATTCGCTGGCAGGGTGATTGGAGTTAAGTCACTTTCTCTCTTTCTGCCTCAGCTTCCTCCTCAGGGGTTGTTGTAAACCTCAGTTGAGATGATATACATAAGAACATTATGTAAATGTTAACTATCACTAACTGTACAAAATAACTTTGATTAAAATAACCACTTAAAGTATATTATTCACTGGTCTTTATATGTCCACAGAGTAGTACAATCATCACCACAATTAATTCTAGAGCATTTTATCACTCCTCTCTTCCCCTATAAGCCTCCCAGCCCTAGACAACCACTAGTCTCCTTTCTGTCTCTAGATTTGCCTAGTCTGGATGTTTTTATTGTTGTTGTTATCGAGACACAGTCTTGTTCCATTGCTCAGGCTGGAGTGCTGTGGCATGATCATAGCTCACTGAAGCCTCAACCTCCTGTGTTTAAGTAGTCCTCCTGCCTCAGCCTCCCAAGTAGCTGGGACTATAGGCTGGTGGCACCACTTGGCTAATTAATTTTTAGTAAAGATGAAGTTTTGCTATGTTGTCTGTGCTGGTCTTGAACTCCTGGCCTCAAGCAGTCCTTCTGCCTCGGCCTCCCAAAGTGTTAAGATTATAGGTATGAGCCATGCTCGACTTGGATACTTGATATAAATGGAATCATAATATGTAGTCTTTTGTGACTGACTTCTTTCACTTAGTATGTTTTTGAGGTTTATCTATTAGCATGCATTAGTACCTTCCTTTTTTTTTTTTTTTTTTTTTTTTTTTGAGACGGAGTTTCGCTCTTGTTACCCAGGCTGGAGTGCAATGGCGCGATCTCGGCTCACCGCAACCTCCGCCTCCTGGGTTCAGGCAATTCTCCTGCCTCAGCCTCCTGAGTAGCTGGGATTACAGGCATGCGCCACCATGCCCAGCTAATTTTTTGTATTTTTAGTAGAGACGGGGTTTCACTGTGTTGACCGGGATGGTCTCGATCTCTCGACCTCGTGATCCACCCGCCTCGGCCTCCCAAAGTGCTGGGATTACAGGCTTGAGCCACCGCGCCCGGCTAGTACCTTCCTTTTTTTTAATGGATGAGTAATATTCCATTGTATGTATATACCACATTTTATTCATCCACCTATTGATTAATATTTGTGGTGTTTTCACCTTTTTGCTATTGTGACTAGTGCTGCTGTGAACATTTATATACAGCAATTTGAGTACCTAGTTTTAGTTCTTTTGGGTGTATACTTGAAAGTAGAGTTGCTGGCTCATATGGTAACTAACTTTTTGAGAAACTGCAGCTGCACTGTCTTAGATTCCCACCAGCAATAAGTGTTCTAATTTCTCTACATCTTCACTAACACTTTAACACTTGGCATTTTCCTTTTTTTTTTTTTGAGACAGGGTCTCGCTCTGTCACCCAGGCTGGAGTTCAGTGGTATGATCAATTTCCTGGGCTCAAGCAGTTCTCCCACCTCAGTCTGCCAAGCAGCTGGGACTACAAGCATGCACCACCACACCTGGCCAGTTTTTAAAATTTTTGTGGAGACAGGGTCTCACCATGTTGTCCAGGCTGGTCTCCAACTCCTTGGCTCAAGTGATCCTCTTGCCTTGGCCTCCCAAAGTGCCTTAATTACAGGTGTGAGCCACCATGCCTGGCCTCCCTTTTTGTGGTAATAGCTATCCTAAGGATTGTGAAGTGGTCTTTCATTGTGTTTTGTTGTTTTTTGTTTTTGTTTTTTTGAGATTGAGTCTCACTCTGTCACCAGGCCAGAATGCAATGTGACAGATGAATACAGCAATATCCTATATATATTCTATATATTCTCTCTTGCTCTTTTTTTTTTTTGAAATGGAGTCCCGCTCTTTTGCCAGGCTGGAGTGCAGTGGCACGATCTTGGCTCACTGCAACCTCCGCCTCCCAGGTTCAAGCGATTCTCCTGCCTCAGCCTTCCGAGTAGCTGGGATTACAGATGCACACCACCATACCCAGCTAATTTCTGTACTTTTAGTAGAGATGAGGTTTCACCATGTTGGCCAGGATGGTCTCCATCTCTTAACCTGGTGATCCATCTGCCTTGGCCTCCAAAGTGCTGAGATTACAGGCATGAGCCACCGTGCCTGGCACATGTTCTCTCATTTATTTTTATTATTATTATTATTATTATTTTTAGTAGAGGCAAGGTTTCACCATGTTGGTCAGGCTGGTCTCAAACTCCTGACCTTGTGATCCACCCACCTCGGCCTCCCAAAGTGTTAGGATTACAGGCGTGAGCAACCGAGCCTGGCCGTTCTCTCGTTTAAAATATATTCCCCCCTCAGCCGGGCGCGGTGGCTCACGCCTGTAATCCCAGCACTTTGGGAGGCTGAGGCGGGTGGATCACGAGGTCGAGAGATCGAGACCATCCTGGTCAACATGGTGAAACCCCGTCTCTACTAAAAACACACAAAAAAAGTAGCTGGGCATGGTGGCGCTTGCCTGTAATCCCAGCTACTCAGGAGGCTGAGGCAGGAGAATTGCTTGAACCCAGGAGGCGGAGGTTGCGGTGAGCCAAGATCGCGCCATTGCACTCCAGCCTGGGTAACGAGCAAAACTCCGTCTCAAAAAAAAAATAAATAAATAAAAATAAAATAAAATAAAATAAAATAAAATATATTCCCCCCTCAAAAAAAAAAAAGTGAGCCGGGCACAGTGGCTCACGCCTATAATCCCAGCACTTTGGGAGGCCGAGGCGGGTGGATCACAAGGTCAAGAGATCGAGATCATCCTGGTCAACATGGTGAAACCCCGTCTCTACTAAAAATACAAAAAATTAGCTGGGCATGGTGGCACACGCCTGTAATCCCAGCTACTCAGGAGGCTGAGGCAGGAGAATTGCCTGAACCCAGGAGGCGGAGGTTGTGGTGAGCCGAGATTGCGCCATTGCACTCCAGCCTGGGTAACAAGAGCGAAACTCCATCTCAAAAAAAAAAAAAAAAATATATATATATATATATATATATTTTCCAACTTAATGCATTAAATGTTTTATATTTTATTGTAATTAACATATCAAGTATTTTTAATGTACTCATAATAAGGTACATCAGAGTTTCTTGCAGGAAAGCCAAAATATCTATTAGGTCCTTTCCCTTAGTTCTTTTCTCCTATCTAGTAGAAATTAGTTTTTACATACATTTCATTGCTACTTAAAAACCAAATCTTTTAACCAGATTTGAAATCAAGAAAAAGCTAAAAACAGCCAAAAAGAAAGAAAAGAAAGAAAAGAAGAAAAAGCAAGAAGAGGAGCAAGAAAAGAAAAAGCTGACACAGATTCAAGAATCTCAGGTAGGAGACTCAGTTTTCCTCTTTGTCCAAAGAATAACCTCTGTTTTGAATGTGTGTGTGTGTAAGTGTGTAAGTAAAAGGTGTGTTTACATTAATTAGCTTAAGTTTATTAGTACAAGACTTGTGACATTGTTTCGTTAATCTCTGGACATATCTTGGTGTTTCACCATCAGCTGTAGTATTTAACTCCTTAGCACTTTTTCCTTTCTTTTCCTTTTCTTTATTTTTCCCCTTCTGTTTCTTTGCCTCCTTTTTTCCTTGTCTCCTTTCTTTCCCTTCTTCCTTTTCTTCCTTCGTTCCCTTTCTTCTTTCCTTCCTTTCTTTTTTCCTTTCATAGACAGGGTCTCACAATGTTGCCCAGGTTGGAGTACAGTGGCTATTCACTGGCATAATCGTAACACGCTGTAGCCTCAAACTCCTACTCTCATGCAATCCTCCTGAGTGGCTGGGACTACAGGCATATGCCACTGTGCCTGGCTTTCAATGAAGTCTGCATTTGAAAAGCAGCCCTCAGCTGTAGTGACTCTCATCTGTAATCCAAGCAGGCAGATCCCTCAAGGCCAGGAATTTGAGACCAGTCTGGCCAACGTTGCAAAACCACATTTCTGCTAAAAATACAAAAATTAGCCAGGCATCGTGGCTTATGCCTTTAATCCCAGCTACTGGGGAGGCTGAGGCACAAGAATTGTTTGAACCTCAGAGGTGAAGGTTATAGTGAGCTGAGATTGTGTGATGGCACTCCAGCCTGGGCAGAAGAGTGAGTCTCTGTTTAAAACAAAAAAGCAGCCCACTAGTGATTGAGCATCCCTTAGGGAAAAGTTGGTAAACAACCTGTCCTAGGTAGCCAGATGCTTATGCTATTTACTTAGATGTTTGTCATCCTAGACTTGGTATAAATATATCTGGGAAAATAATCTCTGTGTTTATCATCTAAAACTTTTTTGATAATACTAACAAATACTAGCTATGTTCTAGCATTTTTCTTCCAGAAAGAGTTTGTTCGGATAATTCTTGAACTTGATTTTAGGCATTTTAGACAGGGCTTCTTTACTGCTGTATTCTCTTTGTCCACAAGAGGATGCTCTCTCTCCTTATACTACAAGCTGTAAGTTTCTGCAGCCCATATAGATTGACATTGGAGGACTAAATGAATTAAGTGTTGGATTTAGAGAATCTTATCAGCTGTTAGTAAAAAGGGTCATCCTATATATCCTTTCCTTCCTAGGTAACATCCCACAACAAGGAACGGCGTTCCAAGCGGGATGAAAAATTAGATAAGAAATCTCAAGCCATGGAGGAGCTAAAAGCAGAGCGAGAAAAACGGAAGAACAGAACAGGTAAGTGGGGGAAATGTAATGGCTACTTTGTGTCTTTGATCATAGGATTTGACTTCTTGGTGTCTTTGGGTTTTTTTTGAGACGGAGTCTCACTCTGTTGTTGAGGCTGGAGCACAGTGGCACCATCTCGACTCGTTGCAGCCTCTGCCTCCCATTTTCAAGCGATTCTTCTGCCTCAGCCTCCTGAGTAGCTGGGACTATAGGCACACGCCACCATGCTCGGCTAATTTTTGTATTTTTTGTATTTTTTTTTTTTTTTTGAGACGTAGTTTCGCTCTTGTTACCCAGGCTGGAGTGCAATGGCGCAATCTCGGCTCACCGCAACCTCCGCCTCCTGGGTTCAGGCAATTCTCCTGCCTCAGCCTCCGGAGTAGCTGGGATTACAGGCACGCGCCACCATGCCCAGCTAATTTTTTGCACCTTTAGTAGAGACGGGGTTTCACAATATTGACCAGGATGGTTTCAATCTCTGGACCTCGTGATCCACCCGCCTCGGCCTCCCAAAGTGCTAGGATTACAGGCTTGAACCACCGCGCCCGGCCATATTTTTTTTTTTAAGACAGGGTTTCACCGTGTTGGTCAGGCTGGTCTTGAACTCCCAACCTCAGGTGATCCACCCACCTTAGCCTCCAAAATGCTTGGATCACAAGCATGAGCCACCACGCCCTGCCTAATTTTTGTATTTTTAGTAGAGATTTGGAGTTTCACCATATTGGCCAGGCTTGTCTTAAACTCCTTACCTCATGATCTGTCTGCCTCAGCCTCCCAAAGTGCTGGGATTATAGACGTGAGCCACAGCACCCGGCCTTTTTTTTTTTTTTTCTTTTTTTTTCCCCAGTTAGACAGAGTTTCACACTGTCACCCAGACTGGAGTGCAATGGTGTGATCTTGGCTCATTGCAACCTCTGGCTCCTGGGTTTATGTGATTTTCCTGCCTGAGCCTCCCAAGTAGCAGGGATTACAGGCACACACCACCACACCTGGCTAATTTTTTGTATTTTCAGTAGAGATAGGTTTTCACTATGTTGGCCAGACTGGTCTCAAACTCCTCACCTCATGATCCACCCACCTTGGCTTCCCATACAGTCATGAGCCACTGTATTCGGCCCCTTGTGTCCATTTTTTTTTTTTTTTCCCAAGATGGGATTTCACCATGTTGGTCAGGCTGGCCTCCCGCCTTGGCCTCCAAAGTGCATGGATTACAAGCATGAGCCACCTCGCCCGGCCCCTTGTGTCCATTTTTATTTCCTCTCTTTTTAAGTCTTTCTCATATAAAATTCCAACATATACCAAGAATAATGTAATAAACATCCACCCATCATCCAGCCTTAGGAGTTAGCTCATGGCCAATCTTGTTAAATCTATAATCCTTTCATCAGATTATTTTAAAGCAAATACCAGCATCATTATATTTTAACTATAAATATTTCTTTTTCTTTTTTTCTTTGAGATGGAGTGTCTGTCGCCCAGGCTAGAGTACAGTGGTGCAATCTCAGCTCACTGCAACCTCTGCTGCCCAGGTTCAGTCTATTCCCCTGCCTCAGCCTCCCGAGTAGCTGGGCCACCACACCAAGCTGATTTTTTTTTTTGTAGTTTTTAGTAGAGATGGGGTTTCACCATTTTGGCCAGGCTAGTTTTGAACTCCTGACCTCATGATCCACCCACCTTGGCCTCCCAAAGTGCTGGTATTACAGGCGTGAGCCACCGGCACCTGGCCAACAATAAATATTTCAATATGTTTCTCAAAAATATAAGTCCTTTTCTTTTCAACCTAACTATAATACCATTATCATCCCTAAAAATAATAATTCTTTATTAAATATCTAGTCGATGTTCAAATATTTCTGTTTGTGTTATAATTTAAAAAACAATAATTGGATCACTTGAATCAGGATCTTAAAGTCCATACATTGTGAATTGTTAATATGTCACTTAAGTCATTTAATCTGTTTTTTCCCCAGTCTCTTTTTGCCCTGCCTTGCAGCTTATTTGCTGAAGAAACTGGATCATTCGTCTTCTGGTTTCTCACGATGCTGACTGCATTTCATTGTTGCTGAATGTGTTTCTAGTGCCTTTAGTTTTCTATAAATGGGTAGTTAGAGCTACAGAATTGGTCAGATTTGGGTTTGTTCTGTTATCATCTTTGCTGCTTCTTGGGGAAGGCTGGTTTTTAGGTAGTGGTATGTATTTCCATCAGGAGACACATACCTGATTGTCTCTCAGTTTGTGATGTTAACAATCCTATCAGTTAGCTCTTACCACAATAATGTGAAGTGACAAACCAACTCCTGTTCCTATTCATGCATCCGAAGTTCAACTACATTTCAGCTGCCTGATAGCATGAATACAGCTGGAATTATCTCCAAGCTACAGGTGGTAGCAGGTTGGTTCTACCTCTCTCTTGCTCCCTGGGCCAATAAAACCCAGGCACTTTTATGTGGTGATGACAGAAAAAGGAGCAAGCAAAGTCACATGTGCCTCTTAAGGCCTAGACTTGGAATTGACACGGTGTCACAATGGGGCCAGGAAGAATGACTAAGGCACATAGCAAAGGGCATGGGTATAGAGAGGGGTGAAGAATTAGAAAGGATAATGTGGCGGCCGGTCGCAGTGGGTCACACCTGTAATCCTAACACTTTGCGGGGCTGAAGCGGGAGGATCACCTGAGGTAAGGAGTTTTAGACTACCAGCCTGGCAAACGTGGTGAAACCCCATCTCTACAAAAAATACAAAAATTAGCCAGGTGTGGTGGCGCTAGCCTGTAATCCCAGCTCCTTGGGCGGCTGACTCAGGAGAATCCCTTGAACCTGGGAGCCAGAGGTTGCAGTGAGCCGAGATTGCGCCACCACACTCCAGCCTGAGCAACAGAGTGAGACTCTGTCCCAAAAAAAAAAAAAAAAAAAGGATAATATGTGGCTGAGTGTAGTGGCTCACGCTTGTAATTCCAGTGCTTCAGGAGCCCGAGGCATGAGGATTACTTGAGGCCAGGAGTTTCAGACCAGCCTGGCCAACATGGTATAACCCCATCTCTACTAAAAATACAAATATTAGCCAGGCCATGTACAGTGGCTCACACCTGTAATCTCAGCACTTTGGGAGGCCAAGACAGGTGGATCACTTGAGGCTAGGGATTTAAGACCATCCTGGCCAACATAGTGAAAGCTTATCTGTACTAAAAATACAAAAATTATCCAGGCCTTTTGGCACATGCCTGTAATCCCAGATTCTTCTGGGGCTGATGCACGAGAATCACTTGAACCCAGGAGGTAGAGGTTGCAGGGAGCCTTGATCGTACCACTGCTTTCCAGCCTGGGAGACAGAGTGACACTCTGTCTCAAAAAAAAGGAAAGAAATAATAATGTGTTCTGTTGTAGCCATTGATAGTCATTACCTAGATAATTTAATTCATTAGGAGTTGCAAAGTGGTGATATTTCTAATTTATCATTCTTTCTTCATTCATTATCTAGCCTGCTTCTATAAAGAGAAACTTCCAATCAGCTATTTAGTTACCCCCTAGGCACATTTTGAATAGGAAAGGCAAGATAAATGCTTGATTCATTTTCCTTTTATTTACCAGTTTTCAAAAGAATGAGATAATTCCTGGAAGGATACAGTGACTCACATGTGTAATTCAAGAGCAGCCTGGGCAACATAGTAAGATCCTGTCTCTGCAGTATTTTAAAACAGACAGAGAAAGATAGTTCTTACCAACTTCCAAAGATGATTGATGAGTTTTATTTACTTTAAAAATCCTTGTGAACACATGGATTTTAACATACTTTATGTGTTTTAATACATTGCAGCCTCCCTTCCTTCCTTCCTTCCTTCATTTTCTTTCTGTCTTTTTTTTTTTTTTTTTTTTTTTTTTTTGAGACAGGATCACTCTGTCACTCAGTCTGGAGTGCAGTGGCATGATTGTGGCTCAACCTTTCAAGTCTAGGCCTTAAGAGGCATGTGTGTCTTTGCAACCTTCACCTCCCATGTTCAAAGGATTCTCCCACCTCAGCCTCCTGAGTAGCTGAGACTATAGGCGTGCACCACTGTACCTGGCTATTTTTTTTTTTTTTTTTTTTTTTTTGAGACGGAGTCTCACACTGTCACCCAGGCCAGAGTGCAGTGGCACAATGTCAGCTCACTGCAACCTCTGCCTCCCGGGTTCACTCGATTCTCCTGCCTCAGCCTCCTGCGTAGCTGGGATTACAGGTGCACACCACCACACCCAGCTAATTTTTTGTATTTTTAGTAGAGACAGGATTTCACTGTGTTGTCCAGACTGTTCTCAAACTCTTGACCTTGTGATCCTCCAACCTTGTACTCCCAAAGTGCTGGGATTACAGGCATGAGCCACTACACCTGGCCTTTTTTTTTGTATTTTTAGTAGAGCTGGAGTTTCACCATGTTGACCAGGCTGGTCTTGAACTCGTGGCCTTAAATGATCTGCCTGCCTTGGACTTCCAAAGTGCTGAGATTACAGGCATGAGCCACCACTCCCAGCCTAAAATTTTTTATATTATTGTTTTTTTCTTTTTAAAACATAAGTACACAGATTCACCTCCCATCTTAGATTAATGGTATAATGATAGCACCCTAGGCACACTTTTCTCTCTCTTTTTTTTAGACAGAGTCTCATCTGTTGCCCAGGCTGGAGTGGAGTGGTGTGATCTCCACTCACTGCAACCTCTGCCTCCCAGGTTCAAGCAATTCTCCTGTCTCAGCCTCTTGAGTAACTGGGATTACAGGCACCCACCACCACACCCAGCTAATTTTTTGTATTTTTATTAGAGGTGGCGTTTCGCCATGTTGATGAGGCTGGTATTGAACTTCTGACCCCGGGATCCACACCCCTCAGCCTTCCCAAGTGCTGGGATTACTGACGTGAGCCACCATGCCCTGCCTATACACACTTTTCTCTCTACGTTGCTTTTTTCTGTTTTTTTTTAATTTTCTTTTCTTTTTCTTTTACTCAAATCAAAAGGATTTTCCCAGCACGTCTACCTTGCTTTTTTCACTTAACTGTGTATCTTAGAGATCACTACTGAGTTTTTATAGAGAGCAGCCATCAGCAACAGGCTTTCTGTTTTTGTAAATGAAATTTCACTGGAAATTTCAATACCTATTTGTTTACATATTATGTTTGGCCGTTTTTTATAGCTACAATAGCAAAGCTGAGTAATTGAGGCAGTGACCATATGAATCACAAACCTAAAATAGTTTCTTTCTGGCTGAAACAAACAAAAAGAAACATTTCTGACTCAGGGTGTACTGTTATGTTGTGTTCCTTTGTCGGGGGTGGTTAGTGCTCATTCTTTTTGTTTTTTTTTGTTTTTTTGTTTTTTTTTTTTGAGGTGGGATCTCACTGTTACCGAGGCTGGAGGTTAGTGGCTCAATCTCAGCTTTCTGCAGCCTCTGCCTCCCGGGCTCAAACAGTTCTCCCACCTCAGCCTCCCAAATAGCTAGGACCACAGGTGCATGCCACCACTCCTGGCCAATTTTTTGTGTTTTTGGTAGAGATGCAGAGTCACCATGTTGCCCAGGCTGGTCTCAAACCCCTGAGCTGAAGTAACCTACCCACCTCGACCTCCTGAAGTGCTGGGATTACAGGCATAAGCCACTGTGCCTGGCCATATTCTTTTTTTTTTTTTCTTTGACAGAATCTCACTCTGTCACCCAGCTGGAGTGCAGTGGCACAGTCTTGGTTCACTGAACTGCCTTCTGGGTTCAAGCAATTCTTGTGCCTTAGCCTGCCAAGTAGCTGAGATTACAGTTGACTGCCACTACACCTGGCCGGCTAGTTTTTGTATTTTAGTAGAGAAAGGTTTCACCATGTTGGCCAGGCTGGTCTCGAACTCCTGACCTCAAGTGATCTGCCTGCCTCCCAAAGTGCTGGGGTTATAGGCGTGAGCCACTGTACCCGCCCCACGTTCCTTTTTTATAGTTGCATAGCAGTCCATTGGTAGATGTACCAGTGGTGATTCAGCCACTCTCGTATTTGAAGTTTTCCTCAGAAGCCTCTGAAGTCATCATGAGTCTTTCCCCCTCTTTCCTCCCCAGAGTCAAGTGTCTTGAGTGCCATAAAAAAGAACTCTCAATAGTGTTGTTGACCCTTTCTGCCCACTTAGTATCAATCTTCCAGCCCCTTTTTTCATCTATTACGGCCTGGTATTTGCACCTGAATAATTTTAACTCTGTGGTTTAACTCATTTCTGTATATACCCCAAGTTAGCACCGTCCAGTTTAGAGAGGACAGAGCTGTGTATTTGAGTCCTCTTCCATTTCCAGCTCTTTTTGAAGAATGAATTCATTTTCTTGTTGAGAAAACCTAGGTAAACATCTCTCCTTTCTTTCTAGCTGAGCTCCTTGCCAAAAAACAGCCATTAAAAACCAGTGAGGTCTACTCTGATGATGAAGAGGAGGAAGAGGATGACAAATCCAGTGAAAAGTCAGACCGCTCATCTCGAACATCATCATCTGATGAAGAAGAGGAGTAAGCTCTTGTACATTTTGGTCTGGTAGGCAGGATAGGTGGGTTTTTGAGGAGGAGCTTGGTGTAGTTTCAGAATCTCCCTGTGTGGGCCACTAACTTTGACTTGGTTACCTTTGGTTTGCTGAACTGAGTTCCCCAGCACATCAGCCCACTCATTTATTTGGCTGCTAGCCTGTAGGCTTGGACATTTCACTTGGGCCTGGAATTTCAGATTGGCCTGGAGCTTTCATTTTTTTTTTTTATTTTTTCAAGATGGCATTTTGGTCTTGTTGCCAAGGCTGGAGTGCAATGGCACGAACTTGGCTCACCGCAACCTCTGCCTCCCGGGTTCAAGCAATTCTCCTGCCTCAGCCTCCTGAGTAGCTCAGATTACAGGCATATGCCACCATACCTGGCTAATTTTGTATTTTTAGTAGAGACTGAGTTTTACCATGTTGGTCAAGCAGGTGTCGAATTCCCAACCTCAGGTGGTCTGCCTGCCTTGGCCTCCCAAAGTGCTGGGATTACAGGTGTTAGCCACCGCACTTGGCCCATTTTCATACTCTGATGGGTTGTCTAAGATGGCAGCCTTATTTGAAGCAACTCACACTTCTGGTCAGGAACAGGATTCCTTTTTTTTTCTTTTTTTTTTTTGAGATGGAGTTTCGCTCTTGTTACCCAGGCTGGAGTGCAATGGCGCGATCTCGGCTCACCGCAACCTCCTGGGTTCAGGCAATTCTCCTGCCTGAGCCTCCTGAGTAGCTGGGATTACAGGCACACGCCACCATACCCAGCTAATTTTTTTTGTATTTTAGTAGAGACGGGGTTTCACCATGTTGACCAGGATGGTCTCGATCTCTTGACCTCGTGATCCACCGGCCTCAGCCTCCCAAAGTGCTGGGATTACAGGCTTGAGCCACCGCACCCGGCCAGGAACAGGATTCTATTACAAGTCTTTCCTGGTGTTTCATTTGTTTCTCCTCCTAGGCTAGTCACATGTATTTTGGTTAAGCTTTGAGAAGTTGGTATGATTTTTCTGTTTTTATGATGAACATTTTTTCCAGTACCCCTTTGTTCCTCATAGGAAAGAAGAGATCCCTCCAAAATCCCAACCAGTTTCCTTACCTGAAGAATTGAATCGGGTTCGATTATCACGGCATAAGCTAGAACGTTGGTGTCACATGCCCTTTTTTGCCAAAACCGTCACAGGATGTTTTGTACGGATTGGCATTGGAAACCACAACAGCAAACCAGTTTATCGGGTTGGTATTTCTTCCCTTGGACAATTTTCTATGCTTTAAATACAATTAGTCTCAACTGAGGGCAGGAGCTACTGAAAAAATCTATCACTCTTCTGTCAGCATTTGATGGAAAGTAGACTCCAAGTGGGGTGCTCATAGAGCACCTGACAATCTGAGGTGCCAAGGAATCATTCATGACTTGTCACCACTAAGAGGACTTGGAGCTCAAGGGGCTGGTGGATTTGGATTTAGAATAATTTTCTCTATCCCCTCTTCAGTATAAAAGGGAGAAGGGAGTGTTCTTTGGGAGTTACATAATCTGAAGATTTGATCATTTGAAAAATCAGTGAAAAGTTTTCGTGTTGCATACCAAGTGACTTCTATGCCAGGGAATTGTATTGAGGTTAAAAAAAACTCTCCAGCTTGGCCGGGCGCGGTGGCTCAAGCCTGTAGTCCCAGCACTTTGGGAGGCCGAGGCGGGTGGATCACAAGGTCAAGAGATCAAGACCATCCTGGTCAACATGGTGAAACCCCGTCTCTACTAAAAATACAAAAAAATTAGCTGGGCATGGTGGCACGTGCCTGTAATCCCAGCTACTCAGGAGGCTGAGGCAGGAGAATTGCCTGAACCCAGGAGGCGGAGGTTGCGGTGAGCCGAGATCGGGCCATTGCACTCCAGCCTGGGTAACAAGAGCGAAACTCTGTCTCAAAAATAAATAAATAAATAAAACTCTCCAGCTTAATACAGGTTATTATGTAGGTTCCAGCACTGCTTCTGTGATGTGGTTGGACTGGGCACATTCGCTCACGCCTGTAATCCCAACACTTTTGGATTTATTTATTTTATTTTATTTTTTTTTGGAGACGCAGTCTCACCCTGTTGCCCAGACTGGAGTATAGTGGCATGATCTCAGCTCACTACAGCCTCCACCCTCTGCGTTCAAGTGATTCTCATGCCTTAGCCTCCGAGTAGCTGGGACTGCAGGCACGTACCACCATGCCTGCCTAATTTTTGTATTTTTTGTAGAGATGGGGCTTCACCATGTTAGCTAGGCTGGTCTTGAACTCCAGACCTCAAGTCATCTGCTTCAGCCTCCCAAAGTGCTGGGATTGTAGGTGTGAGCCACCATGCCTGACTACTTAGGGATTTTTTAAAAATTGTTTGTAGAAACAGTCTATCTATGTTGCTCAAGCTGGTCTCAAACTCCGGGCCTCAAGTGATGCTCTGGCCTCAGCCTCCTAAAGTGCTGGGTGTTTTTTTTGAGACAGGGTCTTACCCATGTTGCCCAGGCTGATCTTGAACTCCTGTACTCAAGCAGTCCTCCTGCCTCAGCCTTCCAAGGTGCTGGGGTTGCAGGCGTGAGCCACTGTGCCCAGCCTGTTTGAGATAGGGTCTTGATCTGTTGCCCAGGCAGGCTAGCATGCAGCTGTGTGATCATAGCTCACTGCAACCTTGAACCCCTGTACTCAAACGATACTCCTACTCCAGCCTCTTGAGTAACTAGGACTATAGGTACACACGACTATGCCCAGCTGATTTTTTTTTTTTTTTTTTTTTTGGTAGAAAGTGGGTCTCTCTGTGTTGCCCAGGTTGGTGTCAAATTCCTGTCCTCAAGTAATCCGCCTACCTCAGTCTCCCAAAGTGCTGAGATTACAGGCATGAGCCACGGCGCCTAGCCTGGTTTGTTTTTGTTTTGTTTTATTCTGAGTTGTCTGGTTTTCACATGTGTTATCTCCTTGTTTCAGGACCTGTGGCCATACAAGCTTGGCAACAGACACTGACCTATATGGTCTTCACATTTGGTTGATAAAAATCAACTGGTGAAATCCCACATATATCCCTCGTAAATTAGAGTTAGTTGGAGGAAAAGCTTCCAATGGGCCCCCAGGCTCCTCTTCTGCTGGCACTTGCTCCTCCTGGGCACAAAGCTCCCTGTGCTTGGCCATCTGGATTCTAAACCTGAGAAAGGTGCCCAGAACCCCTGGCAGCTATGGGCTCTACTCAGCACTCAATCAGCTTTCCATAGCACTCAATCAGAAGCAAAGGAAGAGTGCTATGGAAAGCTCTGGAAGAGTCTGGTTTTGACTGGTGTCTCTGTCCTCTCACTTAGGTTGCTGAGATTACAGGTGTTGTGGAAACCGCCAAAGTTTACCAGCTAGGTGGCACCAGAACAAACAAAGGGCTGCAACTACGGTAAGAGGCACTTCCGGGGCAGCTTTTGCTTCCACCTCGTACAGGCACTGGCTTTGGGGGCTGCTGTTCTCCCTGTATGATATTTCTTGTTACTGTGAATGCTATTTATGCAATCCCTTCAAGGTACTTGGAGGGAGACTTGTATTCCATCATTGTCTGTAGGGAAGGTAGGATATTCTCTCCTTTATGGGGAACCAGATGTATGAAGTGGTAGGACACAGAGAAGGGAAATGTCGGGTTGTGAGAGACCCTCCCAGAGCCTGGCTGGCATTCCTTGGCAAGCATGGCCAAGAGCCTTGCTTCTGGTTCTAGCTCTATGTCATAACTAACCTCATCTGTGACAAGAAAGATCATTTTTAGGACAGGCGCGGTGACCCACGCTTGTAATCACAGCACTTTGGGATTACTGCCTGCCAAGGCGGGCAGATCACAAGGTCAGGAGTTTGAGACAAGCCTGGCCAATAAGGTGAAACCCCGTCTCTACTAAAAGTACAAAAATTAGCCGGGCGTGGTGGCACATGCCTGTAATCCCAGCTCATTGGGGGCTGAGACAGAAGAATCACTTAAACCTGGGAAGCAGAGTTTGCAGTGAGCTGAGATAGTGCTGCTGCACTCCAACCTGGGCAACAGAGCGAGACTCCATCTCAAAAAAAAGGAAAGATCATTTTTATGGACTACATTTCCTGTTCAGTAAAATGAAAGTGTTATTCATTCAGCAAATATTTACTGACGTATAGTGTGCACCAGGCACTGTTCTAGGCGCGATCATAGTGCACTGTAGCTTCGAACTCCTTGGCTCAGCTGATCCTCCCATCTCAGTTTCCTGAGGAGCTGCCACTACAAGCTCTGTTGTGTATTGTTGATGCTAACTGTAATAGATTTTACTGTAAATTTACTTTTGAAATGCTGACTAAACCCATTTGGTTTCCAGTACTAGCTTTGGGATTCCCAATCTTGGCTGCCCATTAAAACAACCTGGGATGATTTTATAGGGTATCTAGGATTGAGAACCACTGCAATAGGTGGATACAGGTAGTATACAATCTGGTAAGGTTGCTTTGCTTGTACTACAGTAAACATGCACATTTCTTGGCAATCCTTTCTCTCTTTTATGTAGGCATGGCAATGACCAACGCGTGTTCCGTTTAGAGTTTGTCTCAAACCAAGAATTCACCGAAAGTGAATTTATGAAGTGGAAAGAAGCGGTATGTGACTAGAGGTTACCTAGCAGTTGTTCATGCACATTGAGAAAAATATCTTTCTAAAATCCTTTACTAATAACCTTGTATCATATTTTTGATCCAGATGTTCTCTGCTGGCATGCAGTTGCCCACTCTAGATGAAATCAATAAAAAGGAATTATCTATTAAAGAAGCTCTTAATTATAAATTTAATGATCAGGACATTGAAGAGGTAAGAAACCTGATAACCCAGAACCTGGAGGTTCATCAAGAACCAGTGTTGAGGGCCAGGCACGGTGGCTCACGCCTGTAATCCCAGCACTTTGGGAGGCTGAGGCAGGTGGATCACGAGGTCAAGAGATCGAGACCATCCTGGTCAACATGGTGAAACCCCCTCTCTACTAAAAATACAAAAAATTAGCTGGGCATGGCGGCGCATGCCTGTAATCCCAGCTACTCAGGAGGCTGAGGCAGGAGAATTGCCTGAACCCAGGAGGCGGAAGTTGCAGTGAGCCAAGATCGCGCCATTGCACTCTAGCCTGGATAACAAGAGCGAAACTCCATCTCAAAAAAAAAAAAAAAGAACCAGTGTTGAGAGAAGAACGTGATCCTCTTATTTCCCTGTATCTTGACATTTTTAGCTATGCATAAAAATGAGGGAATACTAATATTACTACCTTATTTATAGTTTATCGAGCATTTTTTCTATCCATTCTCATGTCCAGATGAGGCTAACATAGACTAAAGTGTATTCAGAGTTCAGATGAGACAGAAAATGAGGCTACTTACACTAACGTGTATTTAGAGTTCAGGGATCTGTATTCTGCTAGACTTGATCCTTCAAGAGTTTTCCTTCTCCAAAACGTCTTGGTAAAATTATTTGATCTCTGTTCTCTTGGACAGTGGCTAGCCTTACACTGCCAGGCCCTTGGGTTGCTGCTGTTTATTGGTGCATGTTCCTTCAGACTGTCCCAGAAGAATCTCCGTGACCTGGGAAGCAGCATAGTATCCCTTGGAATGAACTCGCTGTCTTTCTCTCTGGGGCATGACACTGCTATAGGAAGAGCAGCCCCCTTGTAACTAGCTATTTGCATCCAAAATGGGCTCACTTAGCCTGTCTACAAAAATAGCTTAGGAATACCTCACTGCTGGTATCTCCTCTCTGGTACAGATTGTAAAAGAGAAAGAAAGGTTCAGAAAAGCTCCACCCAATTACGCTATGAAGAAGACTCAGCTACTGAAGGAAAAGGTAAGGATTTGTACTCGAGCCTCTTTCCTCATCCTGTAAGGAGATGTGGAAATCAAACTTGTTCATCCTCTGCCAAGTTAGTGGTTGCAGGATCGGGAGAAAATTCTGGGCTCGATTATAAGCAACACAGTGTGTTCTTGGCACCTGGGCAGCGTTCCTTGGCCATTTTCCATTCTCTAAATTCAAACTGATCTGTGTGCCAGTCTTCTGACTTTATAGTCACTTTAGTTTTCTTCGTAATACGATAGACCCTGGGGTAGTATTCAACACTGGTCTGAACAGGCAGATGACACTGTCAGGGCCACCTGTGGCAGATGATTTTCCATTCTTCACACCGGGTTGGGGTGGGCCTTGTTATGGTGGTTCAGTCACCCTATGAGGCCTGGGGTTCTACTGCCACCAGGGACCCACAGCCAGGTAGCAATATGGGAAGGTGTTCCCCACTGTACTGTGCACTACTATAATATAAATTATATCTTGTGTTTATAAAGTACTTCTGCAATATTCTTCCACATCTACTGTCCTGAGCTCACCACATGAGATAACTTGCCTGTGCTAGAAGTAAGGGGAGACTTGATACAGAGCCAGTTGTAGCCAAGAACTCACACATCTCTCTGTGTAGGCCATGGCTGAGGACCTGGGGGATCAGGACAAGGCCAAACAAATCCAAGATCAGCTGAATGAGCTGGAGGAACGGGCAGAGGCCCTGGACCGCCAGCGGACCAAGAACATATCTGCAATCAGGTGTGTTATGGAGCCTGTTTTTGGCCCATAGACCTTGGCCAAAATTACCAGGCAAGCCTGTGGCCTGTACACTCTGTGCTACACTGACTCCACAGATATCTGGGTTCAGGGCTCAGTGACTCCCTCCCTCCCTCCTTTCATAGTCACTGACTCATCCCTCTTACTCACCTCATAGTTACATCAACCAGCGGAACCGGGAGTGGAACATTGTAGAGTCTGAGAAGGCCCTTGTGGTAAGAAAACTTTATCTGAATCACTAAAACAAAGTTAATTAATAAAATATGACATCTTTTCTATATCTTGCCCAAGTTTACTTTTTAATTATTGAAATAACATATGCACTTAACATATGCATACTCTCTCTGTATATCCACATACATCGATAAAATATATTAATTCATAATGAAAAGCAGCAGTCTTCTGTCCTGTCCTACCTCTTCTCACCCTTACTATCTACTCCACAGGTATTGGTTTCTTCTTAGTTTCTGTTTCTTGGTTGTTGCCCTCATATCTATTCGTATTCTCGAAGGGAAAGGAGTAATATGCTGGGTGCGGTGGCTCACACTTGTAATCCCAGCACTTTGGGAGGCCAAGGCGGGTGGATTACCTGAAGTCAGGAGTTTGAGACCAGCCTGACCAACATGATAAAACCCTGTCTCTACTAAAAATACAAAAATTAGCCAGGCATGGTGGTGCACACCTGTAATCCCAGCTACTTGGGAGACTGAGGCACAAGATTCACTTGAACCTGGGAGGCAGAGGGTGCAGTGAGCCAAGATTGTGCCACTGCACTTTAGCCTGGGCAACAGAGGAGAATCCATCTAAAAAATAAAAATTAGCAGGTTTGGTGGCTCACGCCTGTAATCCCAGCACTTTAGGAGGCAAGCTGGGTGGATCACCTGAGGTCAGGAGTTTGAGACCAGCCTGGATAACATGGTGAAACCCTGTCTCTATTAAAAACACAAAAATTAGTCGGGCATGGTAGCTTGTGCCTGTAGTCCCAGCTGCTGGAGAGGCTGAGGCAGGAGAATTGCTTGAACCTGAGAGGGTGAGGTTGCAGTGAGCTGAGATGGCGCCGCTGCACTTCAGCTTGGGCGACAGAGCGAGACTCCATCTGGAAAAAAAAAAAAAAGGAAATGGATAATAGACATTTTTTTTTCCCAGTCCCTTGCAAAGACTTACTTGCCTGTGAGCTTATGGTGAATGAGAGGAGGAGGGTGGAGGTACAGTTCTGTGGTACATGCTCTCTGTTTCAGGCTGAAAGTCACAACATGAAAAACCAGCAGATGGATCCATTTACTCGGCGGCAGTGCAAGCCTACCATCGTTTCTAATGTGAGTGCCGAAAGAGGACGTTTTAGTCAGGACCTAGATTCTAGGACGTAAAATGAATTCCATTAGGAAATTAATAAAGAAGTTAAAAATAATGTTTTCTTAGCTGGGATTTGCTTGTCTGAAGCTCTGGGGTCTGGACACTTCCTTTTTTATCTGGCTGTAGGGCATATAGGTAGTGAAAACATGGCATGGATTTATAGAAACCTAGTGACTGACCCCCCATATCAGGGTGGGTTTATGGTGCTCCAGACCTTAGTAATGTGTCCCTTAGCTAGGGCCTGGCCTGGCTGGGCTGGGCTGGGCTTTCAGGCTTTTAATTGCCTTTTTTTTTTTTTTTTTTTTTTTTTTGCTGCTTTGAGGAAAACCCCAGTAGCTGCTGATGGGTCTGCTGTGGTGCTTGTGATGTTAGTTTGGTAGGTGGGAAAGAATCTGGCAGTAGGACTCTGTGAGTGTCAAACGATCTCTAAAATAACTTACTTTCTTTTTCAGTCCAGAGACCCAGCTGTTCAAGCTGCCATCTTGGCCCAGCTGAATGCAAAATACGGTTCTGGAGTGTTACCAGATGCTCCAAAGGAAATGAGCAAGGCAAGTGTGGTACCACCCTGTTGTCTGCTGAGCAAGGCTGCTGGCTCAGACACCGAACAAGCACCTTGTCTAATTTGGGCTTGATTTTGCCACCTTGAGGAACAGGGAATGCCTCTTGGAGTCTCTTCTCCATCCCAGTTATTTACAAATATAATCAATAGGCAACCTTAATACTAAACCTAACACCACTATTTACCTAGGGCCTTGAGTGTGTTCTTTGGCACCTGGCTTTTAGCCATCAACATCCCCTTTTCTCCTATGTAAAAAGAGGGTACTACTATATATCCTGCTAACTTCACAGGAGGAGAGAGAACATAAGGATCAGACATTGTAAAAGTGAAAGCTTGTTGAAAATGGCACATTTAAAAGCAGTTTTCTGGCTGGGCGCAGTGGCTCATGCCTGTAATCCCAGCACTTTGGGAGGCCAAGGTGAGCGAATCACCTGAGGTTAGGAGCTCAAGACCAGCTTAGCCAACATGGTGAAACCCCGTCTCCACTAAAAATACAAAAAAAATTAGCTGAGTATGGTGGCAGGCTCCTGTAATCCCATCTACTCGGGAGGCTGAGGCAGAGGAATTGGTTGAACCTGGGAGGCAGAGGTTGCAGTGAGCTAAGATCACCCCATTGCACTCCATCCTGGGTGACAAGAGCAAGATGCCATCTCAAAAAAAAAAAAAAAAGGCAATTTTCTGTCCAAGTTAAGCCTTTTCCTGTTGGAGTCTAACTGGTCTCAGGACTTTTGAATTACTAAGTCAGGAAGTGACCTGCTGTAAGCCCACCTTTTCTACCCTTATACCACAGACACGAGCCTGCCCTCTTTTCTGTGCTTTTAGCCTTCAGGAGAGAAAGCTCTTTGTTCTTGTTCTCTCCTGTCCTCCCTCTGAGAGAAGGAATCAGAAGGGGGCCTTAGTAGGAAAATCTAATGAACTCAAATAAGAGCTTTCTACCATTAGTGGCTGCTGCTGCTTGAAATCCACTTGTATTTATGCTGTTATCATTAGTTTTCCTCTTCACATTCCAGGGTCAGGGCAAAGATAAAGATTTGAATTCTAAGTCAGCCAGCGACCTCTCAGAAGATCTGTTCAAAGTACATGATTTTGATGTGAAGATTGATTTACAAGTTCCCAGCTCAGGTATGTGAGGGTGGGGGCCAGTGATGAGGGCTAAGGACCAGCTGGATCCATGGTTCTCTGGGGTAACAAGGAAGCCCACTTTTAAGGGAAGAAATGGGGATGTTGGCTCATCGACATCCACAGGCCAGGCCAATACAGGCTGCAGGTATGGTGAAAAGGAATAGGGCCACAGTCAGGAGGCTGCCTACCATAGTGAAGCACGTGACTAAGAGGACTTTGTGGGATCTCAGCTGCCAACTTGCTCTTCTTTGCCACAGAGTCAAAGGCTTTGGCCATCACCTCCAAGGCTCCACCAGCCAAGGATGGGGCTCCAAGGAGATCTCTGAACTTGGAAGACTACAAAAAACGACGAGGGCTTATTTGAGCACACCCAGCTTGCTGCTTCTGACCCTGCATGCCCCATGGCAGTGTCCCACCTTTCCTCCTTTCCTTTGATTTAGCCTTTTTGGGCTGGAGCAGCTGTTGAACTGGGAAGAGACTCTAAACTGCCAGTCATCTGTAATATAAACCATTTGCTGTATAGACCTCCCTTGTCTGCGCACCATCTCCCACCAGCCTCCCCTCCCCCCAGGGCCTCACGCAGTGTGGGCCTGGGCTCTCTTGGGCTTTATTCTTGTCTTTAGATTTGTGTTTGCGTTTTGTTGTTTTTTTTTTTTAAACTGCGCAGTTCATTAGCCACTCTGCACGCATTCAGTATTACCGAGGAGCTGGGAATCTTGCTGGAGCCCCTGGGGCGATAGCAGCAGCACAGGGTGGTCTCCTTTACAGACTGCCTTGGCCCACCCATTGAACATTCGGCACTTGACCTTGTTGTGGAGGGAGTGGGGATTGGGCTCCTGCAGTCCTCCTGCCTTCCTTTATCTTTATCTTCTGCCCTTCTTTTTGGAAGAAGGGTTTTCAAAACCAGTTTAGTTTCCAAAAAGTGTACATTTGTTGGGTGGGGGGGGTCTAATTTGAGAGAGCGAGAGTGTGTATGTGTGTGTGTGTAAGTGTGTGGATTTTTTTATCATTTTTTAAAAATGCAGTACTCTTTGTATCAGTCTGTCATGGGTCTATAGCTGTTTCAGATTTTTTTCAGCTGTACTTGAGCATCTGAAACTGCAAGAAAGAAACTCATTAAATGTGATTCTTCTTACTAAACGGGCCTGACTGCTGTAGCTGTGTGACTTCCCCATCCCCACCTGCTCTTCCCCATCTCTTCCTGCCTTTGGAGAAAACTCCCCAGTTTAGCCCCCTGACCTGCAGGCTGTGTCCTGGCACGTGGGGGAGGGAAGTCCATGGCCACATACCAGGGAGGGCAGAGAATGTCTTGCTCATCCCGTGGGTGCAGACCACAGCTTCTTGGCCGAACATAGAACTTCTTTTTCTCACTCAGTATACCAGCCACTTCCTAGTGATTCTGTTTTGCTGTTTTGGCAAAAATTACATTTTGTTTTGTTTTAAAGAGAATAACTCACCACGAATGTGGAGTGCAAACACAAAAAGATTTAGGTTGCGCTGGGCGTGGTGGCTCACACCTGTAATCCCAGCACTTTGGGAGGCCGAGGAGGGCGGATCACCTGAGGTCAAGAGTTCGAGACCAGCCTGGCTAACATGGTGAAACCCCGTCTCTACTAAAAATACAAAACTTAGCCGGGCATGGTGGTGCCTGCCTGTAATCCCAGCTACTCGGAGGGCTGAGACAGGAGAATCTCTTGAACCCGGAAGGTGGAGGTTGTGGTGAGCCGAGATTGCCACTGCACTCCAGGCTGGGCAACAAAGTGAGACTCTTATCTCAGAAAAAAGAATTAGGTTGCAAATGTTTCAAGCATGTGCAGTTTTGTGTGTGTGTATACATATATATGGTCAGCATATATATTGTTGTGCAGCTAGGGCGAAGCCAGCAGAGGTGTGTATGTCTTTATGAAATGTTTGAAAAGAGATAAGCTGACTGCTTGATAATCATTCTCAGGTGTAAAGCTCCAAGTGTAAATAAAAGTGGCATTTAACAAATCTTTTCAGAACAAAGTACAGCTGACTATATATACCAAGAACTAAGCTAAAGGAACAGCTGAGAGCTCCTGATCTCCACAGGAGAGGAATCCAAAAGCTCTGCTTTGTACTTCTTCACCCTGCTTTTGTACAAGGAAGGGGGATGATGGGAAATCATGGACTTGTAAGTTGTATTTAAACATAAAAATGAACTTGGTAACTCTTCTGGGTTTAGTAGAGCCTCAGTGTTGCTTTAACTTAGTTTACATTTTTTTATTTTTTAAAAAACAGCAATGGATGGTTTTAAAGGAGTATTGTGACTGTAAAATTGCTAAATATGACTGTAACACAGCTATGCGGTAGCTGTGACACAGTTTGGTTGGGCAAAGGAGTGGTGATGGACTCATTAAATCATATATACTTGAATAGTCCATTGACCGAAACTCTTTATAGACTATTGTGTAAATGTGGAATCATAGACTGTTAACATTGCCTGGACTCCAGCAGAGTCCTGGAGCTGCTGGGACCTCTCCTATCATGATGAACTTGGACTTTTTTTTTTTGATTTCTGGTTTTAAAAGACATAAAATTATAGAATCCAGATAATTTGCTGGAGTCATTCTGATCCACCATGTAGATCTGTATTTAGTATCATTTGGATTTGGAGAAGTGTTGATTACATTATGGCTGTGTAATAAAATTTTTATTAAAACTGCATCACACTGTAGCCACTTTGCCACTACCTCCCTTCACGCAGCTGCTACAACCACCGCAAGATACCAAAGCACACAGCAGGGAGAAAAGCCAACCAAAGAAGACCAGAAGGTAACTTTTACACCCGAGTAGCCTCCGTAGCAATTGAGATCAAGACTCAGGACTTGTCTCCAGTCTCAGCTGAGGCAGGGCCTCTGAACCAAGATCTTGGCCAGGCGTGAAGACATTGGCTTTGTCCCACCAACTAGGATTTTTTGGTGGCTCATACTATTTCTTGTGCTAGGGAATTGCCTCAGTGGGCCCCTCCTCCCTCCACAGTATGGTTTCAGTGTTGAAGGGTGCAGCACCCAAGGTGGTTTTATGCATTTTTTTAGTTCCTTCCAAGAAGCAAAAAGGCCAGTGTCCATATGCCTAGTTCATAATGCATATAGGTCTGTTTGCCTGTCTTGTTTCTGGCAGGTGTAGGGAAAGTCTGCTGCCTGCCACTTGCCACTTCCCTTCAAAAAGAATTGTTTTTGCTGGCCAAGGATCTAATGTATGGCAAAAAGAAAAAAAAAAAAAAAAGAATTGTTTTTGCTTTTGTGAAGTCCTGACTTGTCACTCAAACTATACCAATATTGTAAATAAACTTTATGCCATTTTAACAAAGGGATCAGAATTAGTCTAAGGATTGCATCCCGAGTGGCAACTCTTAAAGCCATGTTTTGAAAGTCCAGGAGAACCTCTCGTTCTTTTTCCTTCTCTGTGCCCATAAAAGTGAAAGTTACCATTGTCAACTCTTTAGCAGCCTGGTTTCCCCAAGCCTCTCTGGTAGGGTTGCCTAGACTCAGGGAAATCTCCAGTTGTCCTGGTTTACTTCCGGTCTTGGTAAGAGACCAACAAGCTTTAACAGAGCTAAGTAGACCCCTGATGTATTGCCTAACCCTAGTGAGAATCTGGGCCTTTCAACAACCTTCCCCCCCCCCCCCTTTTTTGAGACAGTGTCTCTGCTGTCCAGGCTGGAGTACAGTGGTGTAGTCACAGCTCACTGCAGCCTCAACCTCCCAGGCTCAAGTGATCCGCCCATTTCAGCATCCCAAGTAGCTGGGACTATAGACATGTACCATCTCACCTGCCTAAAATGTTCTGTTGAGACAGAGTCTTGCTGCTGGTCTTGAATTCCTGGCCTTAAGTGATCCTCCCACCTCAGCCTCCCAAAATGCTGGGATTGCAGGCATGAGCCACTGTCCAGCTCCTTTCACCTTAAAATTGGCCTAGGCATAGTTCCTTTGCTTTCCTATCTTCTGGCCATTATGAGTATGAAGGGGGTGCCCAGGGACTGAGTGTGGCTGTGGAGGAAACACTGATCTTCCTTCATGCCCCCATGCTGGGGAGGTCTATAGTCTTTCCCATCCCTGGTGTTTGAGGCTGTGTCTCTAACCTCTCTGAACACATTTTTAGATAGGAAGCAAGAAGATCCTGGATCTTCTACGCCCTTTAAGAAGGCAAGAGAAGACAATCACAGTGGTAAGAGCCATGTCCGAGACTGCTTCTAGTGGTGGAAAGGTTGCTTACCCTGCAAATGCATCCAATGAGGTTTTCATCTACTCCATAGCACTCCCATTATCTGCCGGACGTGGTGGCTCAAGCCTGTAATCCCAGCACTTTGGGAGGCCGAGGCGGGCAGATCACAAGGTCAAGAGATCCAGACCATCCTGGCCAACATGGTGAAACCCCGTCTCTACTAAAAATACAAAAAATTAGCTGGGCATGGTGGTGCGCACCTGTAGTCCCAGCTACTCAGGAGGCTGTGGCAGGAGAATTGCTTGAACCCTGGAGGCGGAGACTGCAGTGAGCCAAGATCATGCCACCGCACTCCAGCCTGGCACCTGGCGACAGAGCAGAAACTGTCTCCAAAAACAAAAGACACTCCCATTATCTAACTGATGGGAGCAGTGGGGCCTAGAGAACAGGGGTTCTGGGCAGATGACAACAGCTTATCTTCCAGGATTTGGGTGCTGTGGGGCAGCCACTTGCTACCTATCTGAGAAGGCAGAAAGCTGACCACCTGGGGTGCATCCAGAAGGAAGAAGGGTGCTACGTTGGTCAACTTCCTCTCCCTGGCCGTGTTTTCCCGGGAGGGAGACTGTTCCTTGAGTAACTATAGGTGGCTGTGATCCAGCAGCCCTAGAAGCCAACAACCCCCAGCTCAGATTTTTTTCATGATTTCCCTGACCCAAGTGGCGACTACTGAGCTCCCTTGGCAAGGAGGGTATTAAGGAACTGAAAGGAATGGCAGCGCTAAGACAAGGCCAAAAGGCAGCCTGCCTTCTCTAAGGTTCCACAGGCCAGCCCCAGGGGACAGGGAGATGGGACTTGTAGGCACTGGAGCATAGATAGGCATGTCTAGGGCTTCCAGACTGTTCTCGGGATCAAAGGGAGAGCCAAGAGTCAAAAGGCACCCAGGCTCAGGAAAGGGGGCCCCTTCTGCCACTTACAGATCCCTGCTCTGCCACTTAACTACTATCTAGCGCGGAGCTACTTAACGCCTTTGAGCCACAAGTTTTCTACCTTTGAAAAAAAAAAAAGCCTGTCAGGATCATGTTGAATATTAAGTGTTCCTGTCCTCAGTAGGGGTTTGGTAAATGCTGTTCTTAATGAGAGTGAAGCTGCTGGACCCAGGAGGAGAGGAAGCACCCCCGGAGTGGGCTGGTGAAGGGCAGAAGCACTGGGCAGTGGGCAGGACCTAGAGACTCCAGGCAGCCCCACTTTGGGCAGGGTTGGGGAAAAAGAGACCCTGCCTCCAGATCGAGGTTCTCACAGGTAGGATCTGGGCTGGCCTGGGGAATCCTCCAGGGAATGCGGGCTGCCTCTGACCAGGCCCTTGTCACTACCCCAAGGCCAATGCTCACCTTCTTTACTGACCAGGCTTTTGAAGGCGTTGAAGGCTGCCAACTTGACACCTTCCAGCTGGCCCCAACTGAGGCCTGACCTACCCACCAACCTCAAGAGTAGTGAAAACTCAAAATAGTACCAAACCAGAAGGTAAGTGTAAAGAAGCCCAACAAAGCTCTGACCCTTCCCATGATGATTACCTCCACATTTCTTCAAAAGATAGATACTTTTGGGCCCTGCATGGTGTCTTCCACCTATAACCCAGCAGTTTGGGAGGCCAACGAGGGAGGATCGCCTGGGGGTAGGAATTCAGTACCAACCTGGTCGACATAGGCTCCATTTCTATTTAAAAGAAAAAAAAATCGAATACTTTTTCTCATTTAGCCATGGATGGGCCTGCTTGGCTAAACACATGCGATGCAGCACACCCCTTCACCTGGCAAGCCCGAAAGGCACAGGTTGACCGTGGATTTTGCTTGGCAAGCCCTTCGGTGCTCTCCGCGCGGCATCTCCACCGCACCCCCTGCACTGGCCTGGGCGCCACCCGTGTCCACGGCGCCAGCCCCCGAATCCCTGGCCCCGCAAACCGCTGGTGCCGTTAGCGCCCAGTTCACGCGGCAAGGGAGGAGGCGCGGGGCCGCTGCATTCCACCGCGCTCTGCTCCCCTTCCCCACTTTTTCCCCACTCCTGGCTGGCAGCCTCAGAGGAGCCGGGGTCCCAGTGGCCCAGGGCACAGATAACCCGGACGCGAGGGTTGGGAGCTTGCACACGGCCCACACGGAGGCGCATTGGCATTGGGGTGCCGGACCCCGCGCCACCGCATGCTCTGTGGACTAGGTACCCACGCATGCCCGAGGTCTGGAGGTCACGCCTGCAACCGCAGAGCTCACAGATGGAACTAGGAGCTGCACCTCCCAACCGCCGCCGCCCCCTCCCCCACGTCACCGTGACTACACGATGCAGGGAAGTTCCCTGGTGGCGGTGGCGGCATCAGGGAGAGAGGCCAAAAAAGTCCCAGGCGTTCCTACAGTGGGTGCCTCCGCAAGCAAGCCGAGTCCCTGACTTCAGACCCTTCCTGTCCCCTCCGCTCCCCCTCGCACTGGGTGAGGTTCTGCGGGTTCTGAGTTCTGGAGAGGAAGGAGGATCACAGGAAGGCAGGGTCCTGAGAGGGATCGGAAACCTTGCTTCTGAAGTGGCAGAAGCATGTTCTTACTGCGCGCACACAGGCGTGGTAACACATTTCGTTCGTTTTAGACAAGGCTGACAGATTGTGGAAGGTCAGTGAACACTGCTAGATCCTGAGCCCTGCTGACTTAACCTTGCACCCATCCATAGATATTCCCACAAAGTCTAGTCTAGTCCATCCATTTATGAGGTCAGAGATTGCCTGGAAGGAGGGGAAACCTAGAGGTGAGGAAAAGCGGGTGGGGCTGGGAGCTGAGGGCTCACCCGTCAGGTGAAGACCCATTCACGCCTTTTTCTAGGCGAAACAAGACCCTCGCCTCTCTCCCATCCTTCCATGTCCACTGGGCTCTGGGCAGCCCTCCAGCACCCTCTCTAGTAGGCCCTGACAGAGAAGGACATCGAACCCACCAGAGGTGAGGAATGTTCTGGATGCAGGAAACAGCTGAGAAAGCAAAACTCCCAGCGCCCTCATTGACAACCCCTTGGAAAGGGAGGGAAGGCAGCCACTGAGTGTCTCAGAGCCTGTTTTCTTCTTGGGCCGCTTCTGGTTTCCTTCCTCCATAAGACAATGAAAATGATAACGCTATCACTCCTGGGAAGTGGGGGGCGCATCACAGGATCCACGAATTCCTGTGTCCTTTGCACCTGGTACAATAGCAGCTGCTCTCTGGAAGTGTGTCTGCTCTGTGAATTCTTGAGTGAATCACAGGTATTGTCACAGAATATGGGAGTCTTAGGGTCATAAAGTCCCTTGGAAGGACACAAGTTCCACAGAGCATGTCTGGGAGTTAATGGAATAAGACCTTGCACCACCGGGTCCAGTGGAACATGACAGCCCCACCCTCTCCTACCTCCCCACCCCCACCACACACACCAGGCACACACCACACCACACACCATACACATACCACATACCACATGCACACCACACACCACACACTACACCACACACCACACACACACCACACACACCCACCACACATCACACCACAAACCACACACCCACCACACACCACACACATACCACACACCACACACCCACCACACACCACACCACAAACCACACACCCACCATATACCACACACATACCACACACCCACCACACACCACACACATACCACACACCACACACATACCACACACCACACCACACACCTACCACACACACCACAAACCACACACCACACACATACCACACACCAACCACACACCACAAACCCACCACACACCATACACCCACCACACACCATACCACACACCACACACATACCATACACATACACTACACACACCACACGCATACCACACACCACACACACCATACACCACACACATCACATACCACGCACCACACCACACACATACCACACACCACACATGCACCATACACCACACACATATCACACACCACACACACACCACATAATCACACACATACCACACACCACACCACACACACACCACACAACACACCACACACACACCACACACACTGCCAACACACCATACACACCACACTCACAACACACCCACGCCACTCACTACACCCACCACATACACCATACACACACTGCACACACCACATACCACACAGCACACACACCACATACAACACATTCACACACACCTATCATACACCACACCAAACACCCACCACAAACACCATACACACACCACATACAACACACAACACACACAACACATTCACACACAACACCCATCATACACCACACCAAACACCCACTACACACATACCACACGCATCACACACACCACACCCTTACACCACACACCCATGCCACATATACATGCCACACACACCACACACAACCACCCCACAGCACACACTCCATACACACGCCACACACACACCAGAGAGGCTCCTCTCCTGCTGGAGAAGGCTGAAAGTCTCTTCAAAGAACAGATGCCCCATTCAGGAGCACAGTTCAAAGGCTGTGCCTTCCCTTCTCTCCCCCAGGTGACCGGCTCTGCTTGTCATCTTAAGAAGCAGAAACCAGGCCGGGCGCGGTGGCTCAAGCCTGTAATCCCAGCACTTTGGGAGGCCGAGGCGGGTGTATCACGAGGTCAAGAGATCGAGACCATCCTGGTCAACATGGTGAAACCCCGTCTCTACTAAAAATACTAAAAATTAGCTGGGCATGGTGGCGGGTGCCTGTAATCCCAGCTACTCAGGAGGCTGAGGCAGGAGAATTGCCTGAGCCCAGGAGGCGGAGGTTGCGGTGAGCCGAGATCACGCCATTGCACTCCAGCCTGGGCAACAAGAGCAAAACTCCGTCTCAAACAAAAAAAAAAAAAAAAAAAAAAGAAGCAGAAACCAGCACTGTGCTTGGCATAGGGTGATGAGTGGTGATTTTACTCCTGCTCCTGGGGCCACTGGTGCTGCCCTGGGGATGAGGTAGAGGTGGGGCACAGTTGTGAGGCAGGTCAGGGTAAGGCTCCCAGAAACCCCGCAGCACACACATCCCATTTTCCAGGCCCTTTTCTTCCCCAGTTTTGTACCCCAGGGTGGTGGTTCTCCAAGAGACATGCAACCCTCAGGCATGATAAATGCTAAAAGACTTTTTTTTTTTTTTTTTTTTTTTTTTGAGATGGGGTCTTTCGATCTATTGCCCAGGCTGGAGGGCAGTAGCTCAATCTCAGCTGACTACAGCCTCAACCTCCCTAGGCTCAGGTGATCCTCCAACCTCTTCCTCCTGAATACCTGGGACCATAGGCATGTGCCACCATGCTTGGCTAATTTTCTTATTTTTTGTAGAGATGGTTTTCAACATGTTTCCCAGGCTGGCCTCAAATTTCTACATTCAAGTGATCCTTCTGCCTGGGCCACCCAAAGTGCTGGGATTACAGGTACCAACCACTGCACCCAGCCCTGAAGGTCTTTGACGGGGGTGAGGACTCAGGCACTTAAAGAAGCAGACTTCGCCGGGCGTGGTGGCTCAAGCCTGTAATCCCAGCACTTTGGGAGGCCGAGGCGGGTGGATCACGAGGTCAAGAGATCGAGGCCATCCTGGTCAACATGGTGAAACCCCATCTCTACTAAAAATACAAAAAATTAGCTGGGCATGGTGGTGCGTGCCTGTAATCCCAGCTACTCAGGAGGCTGAGGCAGGAGAATTGCCTGAACCCAGGAGGCAGAGGTTGTGGTGAGCCGAGATCGCGCCATTGCACTCCAGCCTGGGCATCAAGAGCGAAACTCCGTCTCAAAAAAAAAAAAAAAAAAAAAAAAAGAAGCAGACTTCAGCCTGGGTGCAGTGGCTCACACCAGTAATCGTAATCCCAACATTTAGGGAGGCCAAGGTGGGCAGATCACCTGAGGTCAGGAGTTTAAGACCAGCCTGGCCAATATGGTGAAATCCCATCTCTATTAAAAATACAAAAATTGGCTGGGCCCTGTGGCTCACGCCTGTAATCCTAGCACTTTGCGAGGCCGAGGTGGGCGGATCACCTGAGGTCAGGAGTTCAAGGCCAGCCTGGCCATCATGGTGAAACCCCATCTTAAAAAAAACAACAAAAAAAATTAGCTGGGTATGGTGGCAGGTGCCTGTAATCCCAGCTACTTCAAAGCTGACACAAGAAAACTACCTGAACCTAGAAGCTTAGGTTGCAGTGAGCTGAGATCGTACCATTGCACTCCAGCCTGGGTGACAGAGTGAGACTCCGCCACAAGAAAAAAAAAAAAAAAAAAAAAAAAAAAAAGACCTCTAGGGAACAGGAGGATCAATTAACTGAGATGCCACAAGAAGATAAGAAGATGGTTCTGGCTGGGCACAGTGGCTCACACCTATAAACTAGCAGTTTGGGAGGCCAAGGCAGGAGGATTGCTTGAGCCCAGGAATTCAAGACCAGTCTGGACAATGTAGTGAGACCCCTATCTCTACCAAAAATTTAAAAATTGGCTGAGCGCGGTGGCTCAACCCTGTAATCCCAGCACTTTGGGAGGCCGAGGTGGGTGGATCACGAGGTCAAGAGATCAAGCCCATCCTGGTCAACATGGTGAAACCCCGTCTCTACTAAAAATAAAAATTAGCTGGGCATGGTGGCACGTGCCTGTAATCCCAGCGACTCAGGAGGCTGAGGCAGGAGAATTGCCTGAACCCAGGAGGCGGAGGTTGCAGTGAGCCAAGATCGCGCCATTGCACTCCAGCCTGGGTAACAAGAGCAAAACTCTGTCTAAAAAAAAAAAAAAAAGGCCGGGCGCGGTGGCTCAAGCCTGTAATCCCAGTACTTTGGGAGGCCGAGGTGGGTGGATCACAAGGTCGAGAGATCGAGACCATCCTGGGCAACATGGTGAAACCCCATCTCTACTAAAAATACAAAAAATTAGCTGGGCATGGTGGCACGTGCCTGTAATTCCAGCTACTCAGGAGGCTGAGGCAGGAGAATTGCCTGAGCCCGGGAGGTGGAGGTTGCGGTGAGCCGAGATCGCGCCATTGCACCCCAGCCTGGGTAACAAGAGCGAAACTCCGTCTCAAAAAAAAAAAAAAAAATTGTCTGGGCATCACTGCACTCACATCTTGTGACGAATGCCTGTGTTGGCAGTCCCAGCTACTGAGAGGCTAAGGCAGGAGGATCACTTGGGCCCAGGAAGTTGAGACTGAAGTGAGTTGTGATCATGCCACTGCACTCCAGCCTGGGTGATTGTGTGACTAAATGAGACCCTGTCTCAAAAAAAATAAATAAATAAAGGAAAAAGAAAAATGTTCTCTGCTCAGACCCATGTAGCTGGCCTTGTGGTCAAGGCAGAGAGACTCTCATGGCCTATCTTAGAATAGCCACTTAATGACCATCAAAACCTTGACACACTGGCTGGGTTCAATGGCTCATGCCTGTAATCCCGGCAGTTTGGGAAGCTGAAGGAAGAAGATTGAGGCCAGGAGTTTAGGACTTAGGCAACAAAGAGAGACTCCATCTCTACAAAAAATTTAAATTAGTTTGAGCATGGTAGTGCGTGCCTGTGGTCCCACCTTCTCAGGAGGCTGGGGCAGGAGGATCCTTTTAGCCCAGGAGGTTGCATTGAGCCATGATCGCACACTCCAGTCTATGTGACAGAATGAGACTGTCTCAAAACAGTAACAACAACAACAAAGCACTCAAACCAAAAGACAACCTTAACACAGTCTCCTACAGCCCAGTTTCCCCCTTTCTTGTTGTTTATTTAATTTTTTAAAACTTTCTCCAGCAGTTAGGTGCAGTGGCTCACACCTGTAATCCCAGCACTTTGGGAGGCTGAAATGGGTGGATTCCCTGCAGTCAGGAGGTCGAGACCAGCCTGGCCAACATGGTGAAACCCTGTCTCTACTAAAAATACAAAAAATTAGCTGGGCGTGGTGGCACGCACCTATAATCCCTGCTATGTGGGAGGCTGAGGTAGGAGAATTGAGCCCCGGAGGCAGAGGTTGCAGTGAGCTGAGATTGCACCACTGCACTTCATCCTGGGTGACAGAGCAAGACTCCCTCTCAAAACAAACAAAACAAAACACTTTCTCTGACTTGCTGAATACTTAAGTGTTTTAATTTCCCCCACCCACTTTTTTTTTTTTTTTTTTTTTTTTTTTTTTTTTTTTTTTGGCAGTACATAAGAGGCCATCCACCTCCATACTGGTCAGTCTGATTTTCTCTACATCCCTTCTATTCAAGCATCAAAGACTGGGGAAACTGAGTCATAAGAGAACAGATGTTCTAGGGTTTCAACGTTTATTCCTGGCATGATTAAGAGGACAGAAGAGCCATGCTAAGTTGAGAACTCAGCTGGGCAAAGTGGCTCACGGCTGTAATCCCAGCACTTTGGGAAGCCTAGGTGGGCAGATCACCTGAGGTCAGGAGTTCAAGACCAGCCTGGCCAACATGGTTAAACCCCATCTCTACTAAAAACACAAAATACAAAAATTAGCCGGGCATGGTGGCAGGCACCTATAATCCCAGCTACTTTGGAGGCTGAGGCAGGAGAATTGCCTGAACCTGAGAGGCAGGGGTTGCAGTGAGCCTTGATCACACCATTGCACTCCAGCCTGGTCAACAAGAACACAGGAAGTCAGGGGACCTAGCCAGGACACATTGCCTTTTCCACCAACTAGCTGTATGGCCCTAACCTGCCTAGTGGAGCCACTTAATCTCTTTTTTATTTCTGTAATGTGAACAAGGAGAATAGATGGATGTAAGGCCCCTTACTGCTCTAAGAATCTATGGGATTGGCTTTCAGTTCAGCACCCATTTCCAGGTTTGCCCTCACTTTTCCAATGAGACACCTGGGCAGGTAGGGCAAAGAGCAATTCTCTGGCTGTGGTATAGTAGACCTAAGGCTTGGGCAAGTGCCTGATACAAGAAGAAAAAGAATTGTCCCTTTTTCTTGGCAGCTGGGACAGAGACCCAGTGCCCAGCCTGCTTATACCTCCAGCCCTGCCCATACATCACCTGGCACACAGGTACACAGAACATATTCTCTCACCTCATTGCCCTCCCTACCTTTCCAGTTCTGGCAGGTCCTTGCTGGCTCTCCCCACCTTGGGTTTGCTCCCAGCCCCCCTCTCTGAATGCAGCACCAGCCCACGTCCTGCCACAGGTTGGTGTAGCTGTGAAGGAGGCGGAGGAGTGAGTGTCTGACATACGAGTGATCCAGGGCCTTCAAGCTGTTGAGTACACCCCTCACACACACACTCAGATTCCTCCAGACTGTTCTCCTAGAGAAGGTGGCGATGTGATTTCCCAGGTTCTCCATGAAGGAATCAAGTGTTCACACTCCTCCATGTCCTTCTTTCTCTCACTCTTTCATTCCCTCTATTTCTCTTGCCTCCCTCATCCCCATTCTTTCTTACATTATTGTGCTTCCTTTCTCAGTTTTCCAGTATCTTCACCTTATTTATTTAGAGATAGGGCATTGCTTTGTCACCCAGACTGTAGTGCAGTGGAATGGTCATGGGTCTTTGCAGCCTAGACTTCCAGGCTCCAGTGATCCTCTCACCTCAGCCTCCCCGCCAGTAGCTGGGACTGCAGGAACATGCCACCGGGCCCAGTCAATATTCTTTTCTTTTTTTTTTCTTTTTGAGACAGAGTTTTGCTCTTGTTACCCAGGCTGGAGTGCAATGGTGCGATCTCGGCTCACCGCAACCTCCGCCTCCTGGGTTCAGGCAATTATCCTGCCTCAGCCTCCTAAGTAGCTGGGATTACAGGCACACACCACCATGCCCAGCTAATTTTTTGTATTTTTAGTAGAGACGGGGTTTCACCATGTTGACCAGGATGGTCTCGATCTCTCGACCTCGTGATCCACCCGCCTCAGCCTCCCAAAGTGCTGGGATTACAGGCTTGAGCCACCGCGCCCGGCAGCCCAGTCAATATTCTGTAGTTTTAGTAGAGACAGGGTTTTGCCATGTTGCCCAAGCAGGTCTGGAACTCCCAGGCTCAAGCAATCTGCTGGCTTTGGCCTCCCAAAGTGCTGGGATTACAAGCATAAGCCACTATGCTTTGCTGAAGATTCCATGTTCCCACTGAACCTTCCTGTTTCCTTCTCTTGGGCCATTTCTGAGCCCTGGCTGAGGGGAGAGAAGGGAAGGAAAGCCCCTGCGTTGGCCGTCTCATCATCCAAGGCAATCATTCTGGGGATGCTCTGCTCCCAGCGCCCCAGCAATCCCCAGACCCTGAGTGCCTGAGGGGGCACTCAGTGTCTTCCCCTCACTCCTCTGGCAGTGTTGGGAAGACAGGAACTGGCTTCTACTCAAAGTAGCCTCGCAGTCAGCTGACTAGCAACATGGGAAGTGCCTGAAGATCCGAATGGGATAACATGATAAGCACTTTGCATTGTCTGAAACTCTTCAACATCAGTGCTGTCTTCTTAGTTTTACAGACACCACTCTGTGGGTTGGGAGAGGTTTTCCTAAATGTACAGATGCAGAAACATACGGAAGGGGTGGAGGGACTGCCTAAAAATCACATCTAGAGTGTAGTGGACCGTATTTCAAAGCTTTTATTCTCGCAGCAACGGGAGAACCGCACTCGAGGGAAGTGAAATGACTTGCTGAACGCCACACTGCTGACTCCCAGCCCCGAGCTCCTAAAGATGCCGCCTGGGACTCGGCTGGGCCGAGGGGACAGATCTAGGCCCCGCCCCCTGACCTTGTTCTCTGCCCGCCGGGAAGTGGGGAGCTTGCGAGGAGCAGCCTCAGCTTGTCTCTGGGGCCGAGTCTCCACTTGGGTGCACGCCCTGGGGTGGGGCTGCTTTGGGAGGCAGGTGGCCTTGAACTCTGCTCAGGAGCTCGGGCTGGAGCAAGGCCCAGGAAACTTGAAGCCCTTGCCCGGGAGGGATGAAACACGGAAAGGAACCCGAGGGACCGGGTAGCGGAGCAGGAGCAGGACCAGCTTCTCCTGCGCGGGGGCAGGGCCAGTGGAACCGCCTGGAGGAATCCCTTCCAGCAGCTAAGCCCGGGAAGGCTGCGAGGCCCCGGCGCCAAGCGGCCCCTCCCACCTCCCCGAGGACGGGCGGAGCGAAGCAACTAGGCCCCGGACCATGTTTTGTGCCTACGGAGGCTGGATTCCCCGCCACCCCGAGGAGCCACCAAGAGCCTTTTGTGCCTGGCGGGGGCCCTAGGAGGCCCGCGCTTTCTCCGAAAGTGAAAGGAGTGGGCGGGGGGCGCGGCCGAGGCGGGGCGCGGGCGGGCTGCGGCGCAAGCTCCGCCCCGGGGCCGTCTCCTCCCGGGGGCGCGGAGCCGCTCCAGTCCCCGGCGCGCCGCGGGCTGGTGGGCTCAGCCGCGGCGCCGGCACTGGGAGATGACCCTTCCCGGGGGCCCGACGGGCATGGCGCGGCCGGGGAGCGCGAGGCCCTGCAGCCCGGGGCTGGAGCGGGCCCCGCGCCGGAGTGTCGGGGAGCTGCGCTTGCTCTTCGAGGCGCGCTGTGCCGCGGTCGCTGCGGCCGCCGCCGCGGGGGAGCCCCGGGCCCGCAGGGCCAAGCGGCGTGGGGGACAGGTTCCTAACGGGCTTCCGCGGGCTCCCCCGGCCCCAGTGATCCCTCAGCTGACCGTGACAGCCGAGGAGCCCGACGTGCCCCCGACCAGCCCTGGGCCGCCCGAGCGGGAGGGGAACTGTCTCCCGGCAGGGGGCTCCTCGCACCTGCAGCAGCCGCGCCGCCTTTCCACCTCGTCGGTCTCCTCCACTGGCTCCTCGTCGCTGCTCGAGGACTCGGAGGACGACCTGCTGAGCGATAGCGAGAGCCGGAGCCGCGGCAACGTGCAGCTGGAAGCTAGCGAGGACGTGGGTCAGGTACGGGCCGCGGGGGCGGGGCCAGCGCCGGGCGCGGGGGCTGAGCTGGGGACCCGGCTTGGAGCTCCCGGAGGACCCGCTCCTGTCCATGCTCCCTCCCGCGTAGGGTCCTGTTCTCGCGGTTTAGGAGGAGTCTGGGGGTCGGAGGGAGGCGCCAGGCCGACCTCTCGCCTGGGCAACTTTCACCGCGGCTCCGCCGGCGGGTCGTAGCGCTGGCCCTGGGGCGTCTAAGAAGCGGGGCGAGGAGCAGGCGACCCGCCCCAGGGACTGGGCGAAGCGGGGGCAGCGGACCTTGTTGCCTGGGGGGTAGGACAGGAGGGATCGGAGGGGCTTGAGCCTTGCCGGGTGAACCCTCGGAAGAAGAGGGGCGAAGGAGCGTTTCCCTAGCTCCCCGCCTCCTCTCCGGTGCCGCGGCCCCACCCCCGCCGTTGCCACGGTTTCCCTCTCCTGAGTGGGAGTGGAGCGGCGCTCCAGGCTCTGCTCGGGATCCGCTGCCGTCTGCTCCTAGCGCCCGCACGAGGCGTGGACGCAGGGGAGGGAGGGGCGCGGGGCTGGGAGCTCTGGCTGGGAGCGGAACGCAGTCCACTCGGTGCGCGCCCTGCCTCCTGTACCCCCGGCTCTCCGCTCCTGAGCACGGCAGAGAGGGTCGGTAAACTGAGGCCGAAAGGGGGTGGGATCAGCCTGCTAGTCTGCCTCTGATAGCCTGTGTGTTCTGGGACCAGGGCTGACCCTCGGAAAACAGCCCTGGGCACTGTTAAGTCGTTCCCGACGCCCGCCACTTAGGGATGCGCGGCTCCCGGGACAGCCTCCTTGTCCTCTTCGTTTTAACCAAGGCCAGATACCTTGAATAACTGTACGTGGTCAGCGCGAAGAGCTTGCTTTAGATCCACTTTACGCAAGTGTCCCTGAAGCCGAGGTAGAGGCGAGGGGCGCTCCTGGCCTCGGGCGTGTGCGGCTTGCCCAGAAGGCCAGGTCGTCGCGGCGGGGCGGGGAGAGCTGGCGGCCGCGCGCCTGCTCCACCGCACACTCGGATGGGACGAGGAGGGGAGGCTGTGGCGACTTGCAGGGGTTCACAAGCCCAGAGGGCGGTGGGGCTTGTCAGTGACACTAGCGAGAAAAAGCTTCACAGAGCAGCAATACCCCCCGCGTCCAGGTGCGGGGAGCGCCGACTCCGTCACGAGCCTGCCGCTTCCCCTTCTCCTCCCGCGGTGGTCAGGGAAGCCCCAGATCGTTTCTGGGGTAACCCTTGCCTAGGTCGGGGGGCGGATGCCCGGGCTTCCCAGTGTGGGGTGTGGGGGGCAGTGAGAGGCCCCCACCCCGCCTCTTCGGAAAAGCATGAGCAGCCGCTCCGGGGGCGCGGCCTCTGCCGAAGCTCTGACACCTGAGAGGCGGCGCAGGCGAAAGGGCGCGAAGCGCGGGGGCGCAGAGGGCGCGGGCGCGTCCCGCTTCCCTCCTCCGCCCGCAGGGAGTCGGCGAAGTGCCTGGGAGGGGGACAGCGCGAGGAGGAGGGCCTGCAGCCAAGCCTGGGTGCAGGGGAGACCGCCCCCGCCGAGGTCGAGCCTCGAGGACCTGGGCGACCCCGCGGTCCCCCGAGCCGCCGGGAGCCAGTGCAGATCGCCGCTGAGGTCCCTTCCAGCTCCAAGGCTGTGGCTTCCAGGCCTTCCCCACCCCCGCCCGCCGGGGCCTCCCCGAAGGCAAACAGCCACGGCGGCGGCAGATAAGCCTGGAGCTGTTGACAGAGGCTGCCTGAGTCCGCGTGGAAGGGCCCAGGGCGGACTTTGCCTCGCGGCAGGTCCCGGAGCCGTACAGCGCGCCCGCCCATGCCAATTTAGGGCTTCCCCAGACAGGAAGCAGGGCAGGTCCGGCTGACCGTGAAGGATGCACCTGGGGAAGGGGACCGAGGCCGGACCCTAGGACTCCCGGGTTGCCAGCCACTTACGCGCGGCCTAGGCAGGCCGAAGCCCAGGAAGGCTCTGGCTGCCTGCCTCTGCCTGGGGCATACCTAATCCCCTTCACCTGCTAGGAGCGCTCTCCAGCCTGCCCAGAGCAGAGGAATTGAGACTGGGCAGCCTGACTCCGGCAGACGACAAAGTCATGGTCAGGCTTTTCCCAGCCAGTCAGGGGAGAAGTTGGAGGCCCACCACCGAGGTCAGCCGTCATGACTCTAAGGCCTTGCCTGCCTCCTCAAACAATTACAGGGTGTTGTTGGAGCAGAAGAGAGGGTGTTTGGCTCCTGTTCATCTGGTTTTCTTCTTTTCGTGCTCCAGGATAGGTAAGGAGACCTGGATGCCATCCCCTCCTGGACTCAGAATTCCCACACATCACTTTCCACTAATTATAGAGCAGAATTTAGGTTAACAGACTTCCTTTTTAAAAAGCTAATGCCCATGGGAAGGTGAAGTCGTGGGTCACTTATACCTTAGTGCAAATCATTTTATAAATTTAAACTGATTGTTCTCCCCACCACCAGGACCACAGGGAGTGCTAGTTTGATAGGACAATTGGAACATGGGGAGGGTGTTGGGCTGGTAGAGCTTCGACTGGATGACTGGAGGCAGGGAGCAGGGGTTAGTGCCAAACACAGAGCAAAGGGTCTGCTCCTGCAGAAGATAAAGTGAACACTGTGAGCAGTGAGCATGAGCAGGTGTCTTCAAAGCTTCCAAATGGAGCTTAGACAGAGGAGGGTCTGAGGCTAGTATCCAGCCAAGCCCTGCCCAGGGAGAGGTATTCACTGCTCAGCCCTAGGAGTAAGAAATTATCAGAGGGCCCTCCTGTGACTTCATCAAAGCCTCTCACACAGTCAGCAATCCTAGCCTTTGCCCCAAGAAACCCAGGTAGCCTCTGGCTATGCTTTGGTCTCCCAGAGAGGGCACCTTTGTGGAGGGAGGCCCAAGCCAGAGGATGAGGCTCTGCTGCCCTTGGCAGCTAGATTTCACTCTGCAACATCATCTGCTCAAAAAAAAAGTCTCACCTGCTTAAAAATATCTTCCCTGCTGTTCAGGTGCCCAAATCCCCACCCACCTACCAAAGAATGATGCTTCAGGAGCCTTTTTGGGTACATTCATTTTTACATTTATTTTTATTTATTTGAGGCAGTGGCTTGCTCTTTCGCTGAAGCTGGAGTGCAGTGGCGCAATCTCAGCTCACAGCAACCTCCACCTCCTGGGTTCAATGCCTCAGCCTCCCAAGTAACAGGGAATACAGGCGCGCACCACCACACTGACTGTTTGTATTTTTAGTAGAGACGAGGTTTCACCACGTTGACCAGGCTGGTCTCAAACTCCTGACCTCGTGATCCACCCGCTTCAGCCTCCCAAAGTGCTGGGATTACAGGCGTGAGCCACCGCACCTGGCTTTACATTCATTTTTAAAAGTGTTATGTTCTCTGGGGGAGGTATCTCCCTAAGGTGGAAGATGCCAGTGATTTGAGTTCCATGAAACTTGCACAATTCCTGCCATGCCTGGCCATATTTATTACTGGCAGGGGAGCTAAATCCTGTCATAGCAACCTCAGATGGTGGTTTGGAGGGCTCAGATGAGATAATGGGTATGAAAATCTTCTGTAAACTGGGAGCAGTGGCTCACACTTACAATCCCAGCACACTGGGATTCCAAGGTGAAAGGATCACTTGAACCCAGGAGTTCGAGGCCAGCCTGAGCAACATGGCAAAATCCTGTCTCTACTAAAAATATAAAATATTGGCATGGTGCCTCATGCCTGTAATCCCAGAACTTTGGGAAGCCAAGGTGGTGGATCACTTGAGGTCAGGAGTTCAAGACTAGCCTTGCCAACATGGTGAAACCCTATCTCTACTAAAAATACAAAAATTAACCAGGCGTGGTGGTGCATGCCTGTAATCTCAGCTGCTCAGGAGACTGAGGCAGTAGAATCACTTGAACCTGAAAGGCAGAGATTGCAGTGAGCTGAGATTGTACCACTGCACTCCACCCTGGTGACAGACCAAGACTTTGTCTCAAATAAGTTAATGCATACATGCATCCAAAAATACAAAAAATCAACCAGGCATGTTGACTCACCTGTGTAGTTCCAGCTACTCTGGGTGCTGAGGTGGGAGGATAACCTGAGCTCTGGAAGTCCAGGCTGCAGTGAGCCGTGATCACACCACTGGACTCCAGCCTGGGTCATGGGAGTGAGACCTTGTCTCAAAAAAAAAAAAAAGAAGTATTTTGTAACCTGCTGGCTAGGAATGGCCTTAGTTGCTGCTTCTGTCTCATATGAGATGCAGAAAAGCAAGGTCAGGAGAGTAGGTGATGATGCCATTTTACCCCAGCTTGGGAGCAGGTCCATCGATCAAATGGTAGAAGCCCAGGTTTTCAGATGCACATCAAATCCTCTTCTACCAGGCCCACTGTCCAGCCCTCCTCACTGCTTCTATACAATTCCAAAAGGATTGTGCAGTTCCCTCACCCTACCTAGCCCAAGGCAAGTTTCCTCTTCCACTGGGGTGGCTACAAAACTAGACGTATCCTCTCACTAAGTCCATTCTGGTCCCACTATTCCTCAAGTTCTTCTAGCAGGTCCCTATGGCTGTCTGAAGCCCCTGCCATTAAACACATTCTTTTGGATAAAGGCAAAGGTGGCCAGCCAGTAGAGAGGGCTCCCAGGAAGGTCTTAGTGTTTTCCCAGAAATCAAAACTCAGACTGTCTTATTGTTGCATGTCACGTCACCATGTACAAAGCACTTTCTCATGTGATATCCGATTTAACCCCCAGTGGAGGAAGGCTGGTAGCATCTTGCTGTGGATACTTTGGAACCTGCTGGGGGCAGGAACACGGGGAGGGAGAATGGGCTGATGGAGAGCTTCAGCCAGAGATTGGGAGGCAGGAGGCAGGGCATGAGGGGATGTAGCTCCCCTTGATTTCCTTTTGTAAAATGGGAATGATACCACTTCATGCACTTGCTATGCGTGTGCGTTCATTATGGCTCTCACGCTGAGTGTGGGAGAAGGGGTACAGGATGGTGCTGCTGAATATACATGGCACATACATCATCTTCCTGGAATTTTACTTGAGGGTTTGGAGGTGGTGAGTTTTATAATAAAACTTGGATTTATTATGCAGCAGAATGCAAACCTGGTGTGTATTTAAAGATTTTAAAAGGAGTTTTGAAAGTGATGTCATGTTTCTAGTGGGCTGCTTCTGGCTACACCCCCAGATCCCTGGGGATTGGGCACGTGATCACACCCTAGTGTACCATGTAAGGGCTTCAGTGAGAAAGTGGGAGCAATGCTGCCTGATGAAAGATGAGAAAGAGCCTGACATGCAATAGGCAGGCAGTATTTGATGGTTCGTGTTATGGCAGCAGCTATGTCCTCCCAGGGGAAACAGGCCCACGCAGATGGCAGTACTTGGTTGGGTTCACTCAGCTGGAAGGTGATACAGTCAGGACTGGAATCAACTACTGACTCCCCACCCAGTGCTCTGTCACAACCTCCATCTTCTCCCGGTGGGAAGGGTCAGCAGTCCTCCTCCACTTAGGCCACTTCCTCAGTTCTCCCTCTCCCTCTTAGAACTCCCTCTTGTCAAGGAGGTGTATTCCTGTGGGGGCACACATGTGTAACTGTGCTAAAAGGCAAGCATCTCTCAGGGAAGGCAGCAGACACAGTTGACATGAGCCAACCTGTGCACTTCATTTTTAAAAATTTTTATTTATGGGCCGGGCGCGGTGGCTCACGCCTGTAATCCCAGCACTTTGGGAGGCCGAGGCGGGTGGATCACGAGGTCAAGAGATCGAGACCATCCTATTCAACATGGTGAAACCCCGTCTCTACTAAAAATACAAAAATTAGCTGGGCATCGTGGCGCATGCCTGTAGTCCCAGCTACTAAGGAGACTGAGGCAGGAGAATTGGGTGAACCCAGGAGGCGGAGGTTGCGGTGAGCGGAGATCGCACCATTGCACTCCAGCCTGGGTAAGGAGAGCGAAACTCCATCTCAAAAAAAAAAAAAAAAAAAAAAAATTTATTTATTTTTGAGACAGAATCTCTTTCTGTCACCTAGGCTGGAGTGCACTGGTGCAGTCTCGGCTCACTGCAACCCCTTTCTTCCATGTTCAAGCAATTCATCTGCTTCAGCCTCCCAAGTAGCTGGAACTACAGGCACATGCCCCCACACCTGGCTTATTTTTTGTATTTTTAGTAGAGACGGGGTTTCACCATATTGACCAGGCTGGTCTCGAACTCCTGACCTCATGGTCTGCCTGTCTCAGCCTCCCAGAGTGCTGGAATTATAGGTGTGAGCCACCATACCTGGCCACCAACCTGTGCACTTCAGAAAGGACACAGGGCTGCTGAGTTGTGGGTGGGAAGAGGAGAGGTCCAGAGGATGGGATGCTCTCAGGCTTAGCTGAAGGCCAGAAAAGATAAGGGACACACCAAAAGAACCCTTCATCTCCTTCCCTGTTTTGTCTAAGTTGACAGGCCCTCAGGTTTGTACCTTATTTTCAAGGCTTAGGTTTCTGGGCCCAGATCAAAACCAAGGGTGCCCTGAGCCTTGCCAGCTAATGAGTGCATGGAATCCAGGGATAGCAAGAGAAGCTTGGAGAGCCCCAGCCTGTTCTTTCTGCAGGACCTGCCAGGCTGGCCTCCCTGCCCTGGGCCTGTGTAAAGGTTTGTTTATGTGTATGTCTGTCTCCCTAAATGAGAGGAACCAAGGTCCTGAGTGAATGAATTAGTGATTGAGATTTGTTCATCTTCTGCTTCATACCATGGAAAGGGATTGGTGAGCTGGGTGCCTATCATCCTTAACCCTTGTTTGCTACTCACAGCAACCCAGTAAGGATAGTTATTTCTTCATTTTATAGATCCTTTTCTTATGGGTGCACAGAGGCTTGTTTTTTGGGCCCTGGAATCTTTTGAGGCATTGGTAGAAATAAAAAATTGGGGGGCTGGGCACAGTGGCTTATGCCCGTAATCCCAGCACTTTGGGAGGCCAAGGCGGATGGATCACCTGAGGTCAGGAATTCGAGACCAGCCAGACCAATATGGTGAAATCCTGCCTCTACTAAAAATACAAAAAGAAAAAAAAAATTAGCTGGGCATGTGGTGTGCACCTGTAGTCTCAGCTACTCAGAAGGCTGAAACAAGAGAATCGCTTGAACCTGAGAGGCAGAGGTTGCAGTGAGGTGAGATCGGGCCACTGCACTCCAGCCTAGGTGACAGAGCAAGACTATTACTAAGAAAAAAAATTGCCTCCACTCTAGACCTACTTAAAATTTCCCTGTAGTAGGCCTGAGAATCTGCTTTTTTTTTTTTTTTTTTTTTTTTTTTTTTGAGACAGAGTCTCTCTCTGTTGCCCAGGCTGGAATGCAGTGGCGAGAGCTTGGCTCACTGCAACCTCTGCCTCGAGGGTCAAGCCATTCTCCTGCCTCAGCCTCCCAAGCAGCTGGGATTACAGGTACCTGCTGCCATGCCCAGCTAACTTTTGTATTTTTAGTAGAGAGGGTTTTACCATCTTTGCCAGACTGGTCCTGAACTCCTGACCTTGTGATCCACCTGCCTCAGCCTCCCAAAGTGGGATTACAGGCGTGAGCTACCACTTCTGGCTAATCTGCAATTTTTAACAAGGGTGACCATCAGGTAATTTCGATGCTCACAGCAGTTCAAAATCCTTCACAGAGCATTTCCGTAACCTGCCTAAGCGTTCTTCAGTGGCAAAGCTGGAGTGCAAACCCGGGTCTTCAGGTGCTAAGTCCAGGGCTCTTGACAGCTCATTGGAGACGCTGGGATCACATTCACTGTACTGTATCAGCCTGCCACACAGGGGCACAATAAATCTTACCAGAGTGACTGAATGAATGAATGACACATCCAGCCCCAGGTGCTTCCGTTGGATCGGGGGCGTGGCGAGACCCTGCTTCAGAGGAGGGAGGGCTTATGCATTGCCGAGAGGCCGATTTGCAGGCCTTGACCATGTCTATTTTAGAAAAGCCACTGGCAGAAGATCCGGACCATGGTCAATCTGCCGGTCATAAGCCCTTTCAAGAAGCGCTACGCCTGGGTGCAGCTGGCGGGGCACACAGGTGAGCCGCGGGGCGGGTGGGCAGATTCCCACGACGGGAAGGGGCTGGGCGGCTCTGACGGATGCCGGTTCGCAGGGAGTTTTAAGGCAGCGGGCACCAGCGGGCTAATCCTGAAGCGCTGCTCGGAGCCGGAGCGCTACTGCCTGGGGCGACTGATGGCGGATGCGCTGCGCGGCTGCGTGCCTGCCTTCCACGGCGTGGTGGAGCGCGACGGCGAAAGCTACCTGCAGCTGCAGGACTTGCTCGATGGCTTCGACGGGCCCTGCGTGCTCGACTGCAAAATGGGCGTCAGGTACTTGTGCCCTGTCAAGTCGGTTGGGCATCAAGGGGGCGGGGGCAGGCCCGAACAACTTCTCTAGGGGGGCCGGGGCGAGTGCTCGAAGGGGTCCCCGTGTGCGCTCTCTTACGTCCTGGCCGCTGCCTGCGCCCCCACAGAACTTACCTAGAGGAGGAGCTGACCAAGGCCCGTGAGCGGCCCAAGCTGCGGAAGGACATGTACAAGAAGATGCTGGCGGTGGACCCTGAGGCGCCCACTGAGGAGGAGCACGCGCAGCGCGCCGTCACCAAGCCGCGCTACATGCAGTGGCGGGAAGGCATTAGCTCCAGCACCACGCTCGGCTTCCGCATCGAGGGCATCAAGGTGGGGCAGGCCTGCTTTGCCTGGCACCGCTCCAACCCCCCGCCCCCGCGCGCGCTGTACATCCCGATCTGTTGACCTCCACCTTCCTGGCGCCCGCTCCGCCTACTCCTCCGCCCTCTATGTTTTGCTGTCCCCTGCAACTGGGAGGTACCGCTGCCCTAGGCTGTCCTCTTCCCCACTGGCGCACTGGCGGGCCCGGGTCTCTGACACTCCTGTCCCACCTCCAGAAAGCCGACGGGTCCTGCAGCACCGACTTCAAGACTACAAGAAGCCGGGAGCAGGTGCTTCGCGTCTTTGAAGACTTTGTGCAAGGAGACGCGGAAGTGCTGGTGAGAGTGGGATCCCAAACCCTGAGGTGTTGGGGAGCCTGAAACCCAGAACTCCCCGTCATCCGGCCCAGTGCCCTCAGCTGTGTCCCCACTGTGGCCCTCACCACGCTGGGTCGCACCTGCTCTAGCTCCTTCCCTTCTGAGCCTACTCAGGCGGCTTCCTGGGTCTTCCCCACAGCTGCATTTGCCGAGCCTATCTGGGCCGCGGCTCCTCGTTAGCAGGGGCTCATTTGGCGTTTAATTAATTTGCCCTCCTTTCCCACCCACCCTCTGCAGAGGCGGTATCTGAACCGCCTGCAGCAGATCCGGGACACCCTGGAGGTCTCTGAGTTCTTCAGAAGGCACGAGGTAAGCGGCGGCAGCCCGGGTGCCCGGCCGCGAGGGCTAGGGCGGGAACGCGGCGGGGGCGTCTCTGGGCAGGGCCGCGGCCTGACCGTGGTGCGGGGCTCACAGGTGATTGGCAGCTCGCTCCTCTTCGTGCACGATCACTGCCACCGCGCCGGAGTGTGGCTCATCGACTTCGGCAAGACGACGCCCCTCCCCGATGGCCAGATCCTGGACCACAGGCGGCCCTGGGAGGAGGGCAACCGCGAGGACGGCTATTTGCTGGGGCTGGACAATCTCATTGCCATCCTGGCCAGCCTGGCTGAGAGATGAGGCTGGACTCCTGTCCCCACGGGCCGCCGCCCTGACATGTGGACCTGCGGCTTTGTTCCCACTGTGCATGCCGCTTCAGACTGGAGCCCTGGTGCAGGGCAGTTCACTGGGTCCTACAGGGCCAGGTGCCAGTCACTAAGAGGGGCACTGCCGATGCCAGGGGTTGCACCCACCCGGGCCCCAGCGTTCCCAGAGCCGAATGACATTAATTTACAGGAGGGGAGGGAGCAAAGGGCTTCTTCCTCAGGCCAGCTCTTCTGAGGAGGCTCTGCCCTCTCCAGAGGGGCCAGACCGTGGATTTATTTAGCAAGCCTAGACCTCCTGGTCTAACCTCTCACACTACAATGAACTCCCCTAATAAAACTCAAAGGCAAGATGCAGCTTCCTGTGCCTCAGGCCTCACCCCTCCATCCTCTGGTCCCCTCTTCCTCAGATCCGGTATCCCTGGCATCCACTCAGATCTCTGGAGGATAAGAACTTTTTATTAGAAGCAACTGCAGGGTAGGGGACTGCCCAGATAAAGGATGCTCATGGTGGGAGGGCAATTCAGCGCTCCTCATGGACACTTGGGGTGTGCATAAGGTGGCCCTGGCCCCAGAGATAAAAAGCTGGAAGTGGTGGGCCCTTCCCTGGAAAGCCTGGGATTGGTTTCCAGCATAGCAAGGGCAGTGCTGCCAGGCAAGTCCCCAGACAGACCCAGACAAGCAGCACAGACTGCAGGGACAAGGGCTGCTAGCGTAACAGGCCACCCAGGAGCCTGAGGAGTGCAGGGAGGAACCCTCAATGCTTCAGTCCTCACCCTCAGGGCCCCTTGGGGCTCAGGAGCGATATGTGGGATTCCAAAGGTCCTGAGGTTGGAGGCCCCTGGATTTGAGGGGCTTGAGGCCAGAGGACAGCCAGGGGCCAAGAGAGCTACCTCCCCAGCTTTTCAACTTCTCTGGACTCAGTTCCTGGGGCTGTGGCGGTCTTAGGCACTCCAAAGACCTGTTTCCCAGCCCAGAAGCCCCTTCCTCCTCTGGGGTGGGCCCCAGCTCCATCTGCAGGGGTGAATTGAGCACATCCGGGTCCTATAATGGAAGAGTCAGGGAGTATCGGGGTATAGAGTTTTCTGTCCCCCCTCCTCCTGACCCCCAAGACCAGGATGATCAGGTTCGGTTGGGGGCATACCTGAGTGCAGTACTGAAGATGCTCCAAGATGCTGGCAAAGCTGGGGCGGAGCTCAGGCTGGTGCTGCCAACACTGGGTCATGATGCGGTACCTGGGGGGAGGCAGGAGTTGGTGCTGCCCATGGTTCTGAAGGCCTCCCTTCCCAGGCAGCACGCAACTCACACGGGCCCTGGGCAGCCCCTAGGAGGGTCCATCCGGCCCCCTGCAACGACGAAGTCCAGCACCTCCTGGTTGGTGCTCCCAGGATAGGGCATGTAGCCCAGTGAGAAGATCTCCCAGAGCAGCACCCCAAAAGACCTGCATCACAAGTGGGGGAACCAAGTGAGTCCTGTCAAGTGCAACCTCCCTTCACTTGACGTGGCTGGAAATAACTGGATTAGCCTCAGGGGAGGAGAAGGGGAAAGGAGAGGGAGGGGTAGAGAAGGGGAAGGGTGTTATCAACCAGGAATCTGTTTTGGATGTGAAGACACCCTCCAGGAAGGCCTCTGGGGGCATCCACTTGACTGGGAGCAAGGCCCGGTCCCCCCTGCGGTAATAACTGGCCCTACAGGAGGAAGAAGGGGAGTGAGTTGTTTAAATACCACCAAGGTGCAGGAAAAACCCCCTTGGAGCAAGAGCCAGCCCACCTTCCCAAGTCCCGCACCGGTAGATATCTCGTGCCATCCCGAAGTCCCCAATCTTGGCCACTCGGCTGGGCCCAGTGCAGCTCAGCAGGCAGTTCCGGGCAGCAATATCCCTACAGAGGAGGCAAAAAAAAATCACTGCCAGAATTCAGAAGTTCTTGCCCTTCTTGATCTATTTCTTTAAAAGCTGAGTGGAGGCGGGGTGTGGTGGCTTATGCCCGTAATTCCAGCACTTTGGGAGGCCGAAGTGGGCAGATAACGAGGTCAAGAAATCAAGACCATCGTGGCCACCATGGTGAAACCCCGTCTCTACTAAAAATACAAAACTTAGCCAGGCGTGGTGGCACTCGCCTGTGGTCCCAGCTACTTGGGAGGCTGAGGCGGACGAATTGCTTCAATCCAGGAGGCAGAGGTTGCAGTGAGCCGAGATTGTGCCACTGCACTCCAGCCTGGCGACAGAGCAAGACTCCGTCTCAAAAAAAAAAAAAAAAAAAAAAAAAAAAGAAAGAAAGAAAGAAAAAAGAAAAAAAAAAAAAGTTCTGTGGAAGAGCTGTTCCTTGAGGAGGGACTTGGGATGGGAGTCCCCTGAGCCAGGACTGCTCCTAACCTGTGGATGAAGTGATTTTCCTCCAGGTAGTGGCAGCCCTGGGCTATGTCCTGGGCCAGTTGCAGTAGGTCCCGCATGACCAGAGGTGATGGCTGGCCCTGGGTCAGGCAGAGGGAGCATCAGTCCATGCAGGTCTCAGATATATCCATGGGGTTTTTAGAGGGGCCTGGGGGGCTGAGAAAGGGTCTCACCACGTGCGGCCGACTCTGCCTCAGGAAACTCTTCATGTCCCCTCCAGACATCAGTTCCAGCAGAATGAGGCAAGGGGCGGCCCTGAGGCTGAGCCCCACACACCGCACGATGTTCTGATGGCTAAACTTGCTGAGTGGGGTGGTGGCGACACCCCATCACCAGCCATCACCAGCAGGGAGATGGAAACCATGTTCTAGGCGCCACAAAGCTGAAGAGGCCCGCTTGTGTCCCCTGCCTTGCTATCTCAGCCTCAGGGTGGGGAGAGGCTATTTCCTGGGCCTTCCCCTCCAGCCCCCACCTTCCAGCCCTGCCCAGGCCCCAGGTGCACCTGATGATAAGTGCCTCCATGAGGAAATCCAGCTCATCCTGAGGAGAGCAGAGTTCTGGCAGGGTCTGGGGAGGAAAAGGCACAGTTTCTGAGCTGCCCTGGACACTTCAGGAGGGTTAACCCTAGCTCTAGTCACTGTCCTTCCCTTCAGGGTGCCCAGCTCTCCTACCCCCAGCCAGAAGTACCACTCCTCTCACCTTGATAGCCACCTGCAGGGGACTGGAGTCCCCAGGAAGGCCAGTTACCAGTCCCTCATACACCTCCCCAAAGGCACCATGGCCCAGGGCTCTGCAGGAAGACAGGTTGGCAGGGAGTGGGCGAGTGGCCTGGAGAAGAGTCCCAGAGAGTCTAGTACCTCCTATGCCTCCCATGCCCCTGCCATATGCCCAGCTGACCCTCCATAGACTCCCTCTCCATTCCAATGCATGTCCCCAAGTAGAAGCCCTGCAAGGGTGATGATGACTTGCACAGAGCCAGGAAAAAAGAGGGCAGGTGCAGATCAGAGTCAGGCCGGGAGTCCATGATGAGGCCTTTCCTGGTGACCCTGCAGACGCCCTGGCAGGGAGGCAATCCCTGGGCTCCAATATATATATTTATATTTATATATTTATTTATTTGAGACAGTCTCACTCTTGCCCAGGCTAGAGTGCAATGGTGTGATCTCAGCTCATTGCAGCCTCCGCCTCCTGGGTTCAAGCAATTCTCCTGCCTCAGCCTCCCAAGTAGCTGAGATTACAGGCACCTGCCAGCACACCTGGCTAAATTTTGTGTTTTTAGTAGAGATGGCGTTTCACTATGCTAGCCAGGCTGTTCTCGAACTCGTGACCTCAGGTGATTCACCAGCCTCAGCCTCCCAAAGTGCTGGGATTACAGGCGTAAGACACCGCGCCCAGCCACAAGCTCATATTCTAAGAATTGGGACGGAGAGGTGACCTTGGGCAAGTTGCTTCCCCTTCTGGAGCTTCTCAGGTCCTCCCTCTCCCCTACACAAGGGATGTGGGCCAGATTTTCTTCCAGGATCTGTAATTCACTACAGCAGGGAGAGGATCAGAGGTGGAGATTCAGAGTGCATAGGTTCTCAGAAAGAGGCAGAGGACTCACCTGAGCAGAGTGACATTGGCTGGGGAAACCTCGGTGACACCTGGAGGCAGAGCCCAGGACTGGGCTGGGCCAAGCCCCATCTGGCAGTAATAAGGATTGGGGGCTGTCCTGATGGCAGAGGTCCGAAGCTTGCTCAACTCAAGCTCAGGGATCGGCAGCCTCATCCCCCACAGGCTCTGCCACTTCTGCTTCACTGGGTGTGGGAAGAATAACGGCACAACCTCCACCTGTCCATCAGGTCTCCCTCCCACACCTGCCCCCACACCCCTCATTATGGTAACGTTTTCCCCGGGCCTCCCCAGCTGCTTCCTATCCTAGAATCCCAGAGGAGTCTACCACTGTTCTGCTTCGGTGAATGGTCTTGAAGTCAACCCGGGACCCCTCAGAAGCCCATCCCAGCTCACTGGAGAGGAGCAGCCTTGAATCAACTGTGCCTGCTAGATGCTTCATACCCAGAATCAGGACCCCACACACCATAAGGAGGCTCAATGTCGAGGTTGCCACCACAGCCACCATCAGAACCAGAGGGCCTGGGGGGTTGTGCAGGTCTAGGAAGAAGGAGACACACCTCCAGTGGGAAGGTCTTCTCTGTTCCTTTACTCTGAAGTTTTACCCATACTTCAAGACTCAGCTCAAGTGAGTCCATGATGCCTTCCCCCATTATCCTGGGCCAAAGCAACCTCTCCCTCTTGAACACCCCTAAAGCACTTTATACCTCCCACAGCAATCCTCACTTGGGATACAGATTTACATAGCTATATCTAAACATCCTCCCACACTGGATGATATGCCTCTGAAAGGCACTGTGCACTGATGAATCTCCAATCCCCTGCCCAGCACCCACCACAGTGCCTGGCACACAGCAAATCTCTATACCGTCTTTCCCAGTGGCCCACTGCCCCTCTCAGTCTATGACCCCAGGAGTCCAGACCTTGAGCAAAGGTAGGACGTACCCACGCAGGTGATGTTATCCACAGCTAGCTCCATGCCCTCTGGGCACAGGCATTCAGCCAACTGGAGCTCTGCCTGCCATTGACAGTCTCTTGAAAGGCAGTGACTACAGTTGAGATGCCTTCGGATCTCTACCTCTCCATGGCTCTCCGTGACTGTGAGTAAAAGAACTAATATGGTATGGTGTGGTGGGTGGGGGATGGGGATGGGATATATTAAATACATGCTTTGGGCTGAGTGCAGTGGCACATGCCTGTAATCCCTGCACTTTGGAAGGCCCAGGTGGGCTGATCACATGAGGTCAGGAGTTTGAGGCCAGCCTGGCCAACCCCTTCTATACTAAAAATACAAAAATTAGCCGGGTGTGGTAGCACATGCCTGCAATCTTAGCTACTCTGGAGAATCACTTGAACCTGGGAGGCTGAGTTTGCAGTGACCCAAGTTCATACCATTGTACTCCAGCCTGGGTGACAGAGTGGGACTGTTTCTCAAAAATAAATAAAGACACACCTTTTTCAGCCACATGGTCAATTCTGGCTCAGGACTTTAGAGCAAAGAGCAGCACCAAGCTTACAAGGGTGGTGGGAGGCTGGGGGACTTCTGCCAAGCCTGCACACTCCCAGGCATTTGAAGCAAATTCACAGCAAGGGGATACTTGACAAGCATGCAGCATGCCCTGTGCCAGCATCTGACACAACTGACAGCCCCCTTTTCAAATGACCCTGTGATATGCAAGAATCCTGTGCTATGCAATGTTCTTCACAGTGCAGGTTGCTCTTCTGGGAGTGGGCTCAAGGACTGAGGAAGAAGGCCAGGCCAGGCTGAGAGGTGGGGTTGGGGCCAATACCTGCCAGAGGCTGCAGGTAGAGCTCGCTGCTGGGGTGCATGAAGGATACTCCATCTTCCCCATCAGCCCAGAGGTTGTCAGTCTCTGAAGCATCACCCCCTGGAAGTAGAGAGTGATGGAGGGTTGACTACAAATATGAGGACTGGGGCAGAAGCTGGAATCTCCCAGTGGAAATCCCAGTGTGGCCTTCTCTTCTTCAGCATCATGATGCAAGTGCTGTCTTTTAACAAGTGGGAATGGAGGAGGTGAGGAGTGGGTAATCAGCTGGAGCCTGAAGGCCTAGCTCAGGCTAGCAGGGATGCCTCCTGCCTGCCTGAGCCCCTAGTGTCCCATGTCCTCACCGTCCCTTTCTGTGAGAATGTGAATCACGGGTATGTATATATGAAGAGTACAGCCTGCACAGTCATACAGCCTGTTTCTTTTTACTTTTTTTTTTTTGAGACAGAGTTTCACTCTGTTGCCCAGGCTGGAATGCAATGGTGGGATCTCGGCTCACTACAACCTCCACCTCCAGGGTTCAAGCGATTCTCCTGCCTCAGCCTCCTGAGTAGCTGGGATTACAGGCATGCACCATCATGCCTGGCTAATTTTGTATTTTTAGTAGAGATGAGGTTTCTCCATGTTGGTTAGGCTGGTCTCAAACTCCCAACCTCAGGTGATCCTCCTGCCTCAGCCTCCCTAAGTGCTGGGATTACAGGCTGGGCCTCCTAGCCAAGCTGATAGATGATTTGCATTTTGAACAGCCTAGGCTGTATGGATAGTAGCGGTTCCTGGACCACACTTTGAGAACCACTGACTTAACGCAGGCCTGCTTTTCTGCCTCCCTGCTCAGCTTGCTCACTTGGTCAGCTCTAAGTTCTGGGGACAGCTGCAGAACAAGTCAAGGACCTGCTGTGATGGGAAATACCCTGGACTGAATGGAAATCTAGGGAGTCCTGTCTGCATGCTGATTTGCAGTGTATTTGACCTTTTCTAAGAGCTCCTGCTTTGCCTGGAGCTGCTGAGCCGGTCTTAATGCCTCTCCCACCCCTATCCTCCTGAGGGCTGCAGCCTGTGCTAGGGTTCTAATCTCACGTCACCTTCGGGCCTGCTCAGCTGCCCTCTCCAACGTACACGTACCCCGGTAGCCGCCGCCGCCTCCGCCCGCAGTGCAGGCCCCGCCGCCGCCCCCAAAGCCGCCGGCCGCGGCCCAGCCAAGCATTGCCCAAGCCTCGGAGCAGCCCTGGCCGCCCTCCGCCCCCTCCTGCAGTGAGCGGCCCGCCTGCAGAGAGGGAGCCCGCGACGTCCAGCCGCCCCCTCCACCTGCAGAGCGAGAGCAGGAAGGTTGGCAGCCACACGGGGAGCACGCCCGCCTCTCCCCGCGGGCCGCGCCCTCACCTGCCGCCCCGCCTCTCCCGCCGCTCCCGGGCGCCTCCAAGCGGTTCTCCAGTTTCTCTGGGACGGCCAGAATCCGGCCTCGGTCCCGCGGCCTCAGGTAGGCCCGACCGCCACCTCCGGCCGCCACCAGCAGCGGTTCCAGCTCGCTGGCGCGCACCTGTGGGGCCAGCGGCGCGTTCCAGGACGCGTCCTCCTGCCGTCCAGGAGCACTGGCACTGGGCAAGGGCTCCCACCCCGGGGGCCCGGATAAAGGCACGGCCCCCCCAGCCCAGCAAAGGGTTAGAGGGACCCTAAGAGATGGACGTAGAGTGCGTGCGCGCGCACCCCTGAGGAGAGGATAGGGACCCCAACGCTGAGCGCCGAAGGGAGCACGTACCCGAAAAACGTAGGTGGCGCCCCCGCCACCCCCGCCACCTCCTGCCCAGCGCCGCGACTCCAGGGCCCCTTCGCTCCCATCCGTCGCCGCGTGTTCTTCAACGGCTCGAGACTCCCCGAGGCAGACTAGCTGGCTCTCCGGGCTACCCTGCGGGCAGCGGGGGCGGGAATCGGCAGGGCCCGGGAGCCTCCCCTGGCTGTGCAGGTAACCCGGCACCGAGGAAGGCTCGTCCCCCCGGCCCCCAGGCAGCCCTCACCCCGCGGCGCCGGAGCCGCCCCATCCCCATTGGCTGCGCTCACTCCAGGACAGGCGTCCTCTCCCTGCTGCCCCACCAGAATGTACAGCGACTCTCCGAGACTGAGGGAGAAGATTGCTGAGACGAAGACGCCATGCGCCCGCGACAGGTGGTTCTTGGCGCCTTTGCCGCCCGCAGCTCCGTAAGCTGAGATCCTGCGGAGAGCGGGCGGTGAATCCCCAGCCCTCGGTGCTCAGGCCGGCCGCTGCGGGCAGAAGGTGACGATAGAGGAGGCTCCAGAGTAATTTTTTATCTGAGGAGCTTGAAGGCTGAAATAGACTCTGACGAATGGGAAGGCTGATTTGCACACCGAAAAATTAAATATCACACTTATTTCAGAAGGGTTCGTGGAGATGTGGGGAGGCTCAAGCACCCTTTGGCACCGCCCTGATTGAGGGGCTTCCGCTCGGTGGAAGAGGTTCCAGGTACGGTCTAACTCGGTGGTGACTACTGCCACCTTGAGGGGCACTCAAGGTCGGCCTGGGTGGACCTCCCTTCGCAATACCCCAAGACGCAAGGCGGTGCATACGTGGCCTTCGTTCCCCTGACGGTGAAACCTCCGACTCCCAGGTCACTGCCCACCCTACCCCCGCCCCGCACTTACAGATACTGGCCGGGGCTCGGCACGCGCCACAGCTGCACGCCTCTCAGATGCCCGGAGGCCCCCACGGTCACCACCACGCTGGTCCCCGCGTACGCCCCGTCACATTGTGTTTGTGTGGGCCCATGCCTGCCACTGGCCCCGCAGGTATTAAACAGCCAAGAACCCTCGATGCCTGGGAGCAAGGAGCGAGGCAAGGATCGTCGAGCCCCTGGCTGGGCCAGAGGGGTCTGGAATGGTGAGCCGAAGAGGAGGGAGGCGCCTGGAGCTCACCCCGAGAATTCAGCTGGGAGGTTGGCTGCAAGCTACTAGGCGGGCTGCTGACTTTCGGGTCCAGGGGGCTGGGACTTGACAGCGGCCGGGGCGAGGACTGCAGAAAAGGCTCCTGGGAGCAGGAGCAGAGAATGGCGCCTGAAAGGTGTTAGCAGAGGGCGCAGGAAGTTAACTGGGGTGGAAATAGGATATAAAAGAAAGAACCCCGCAACAGCAGCCCTTGCGGGCGCGGCCACACCCTGCCCAGCCTGCGCACTCAGCCTGGAAGCCACCACCGGACTCCTGTCGCAGAAGCCCCGCGGGTGCTCGCTTATAGCTCTGCCAGTTTCTCTCCTCGAGCGCCCTTCCCAGTGAATGGCTTGGGGGCCGCACTGAATTCGGTTCTGCAGTCTCCCGCGTGCTTTCCTCGACTTAGATTGATGGCCCCGCCCCAAGGCGGCGCTGAGACCGCAAAGAATGTTCCTCCTTCCCAAGCTGCGTGATCCAGACTCTGGGATTCACACGCGCTTGGCGCTTCTCCGTCTGCACTTCAGAAGCACGGGCCCGAGAAATTTGGCTGTGAGAGTTCGAGGGCTCTGGAGGAACCACTGACACCTGGCCTGTTGCGACCGGCCACTCCCAAGCCTAGGAAGGTGCCTCTGGCTGGACCGTCCCCTGACCAACAGACAGCACTCACCCGCGGCTCCGAACCATCCCAGCAGCAGGCCCCAGCGGCCCATCTCCGTTGGGTTCGCTCCGCAACAACCCTTGCGGTCTCGGCCACGCCCGTCAACCTGAAGTTGACAGGTCACTTTGCCCACCGCAGCCCGGGCCGCCGCTTACAGGGGTGTCGTGTGGCTGGCAAGACTCTCCCCAGGACTTAAAGCCGGCCTGACCACGCCCACCTCAGACCCCAGGACGCCAGAGGAGGAAAGGGCGGGGCGTGCGGGCAGCGAGGTCCCTACGCTTCCGGAGGAGCCTTATGGAGTCCCCACCTAGGGCTCTGGTCTTCAGTCGTCACATCTGCCGCAGCCAGCCGGGAGCTGGGGTAGGTCTGAGGCCGGAAAGGACGTGCCCCACCCTCAAAGCGGGAGCCACGCCTCGGACACCAGGTGGGGGCTTCCAGGTTCCTGAGGACAGGATCAGTGGAGTGTGCACTTCATTTGTGGTAGTGGTGGTGGTAGGTGTGTGGCACGCGTGACCACACATGGGATGTAATTTTTTTTTTTTTTTTTTTGAGGCAGAGTCTTGCTCTGTTGCCCAGACTGGAGTGCAGTGGCACGATGTCGGCTCACTGCAACCTCCGCCTCCCGGGTTCAAGCGATTCTCCTGCTCAGCTTCCTGAGGCGCCCGCCACCACGCCCAACTAATTTATTTTCCCTATTTTTAGCAGAGATGGGGTTTCACCATGTTGGCCAGGCTAGTCTCAAACTCCTGACCTCGTGTTCTGCCGGCCTCGGCCTCCCAAAGTGCTGGGATTACAGGCGTGAGCCACCGCGCCCGGCCGGGAAGTAGTCTTTAAACTGCCCCAAGTAAGGTCTCATTACTTGCCATTGCTTGTGGCTTTCGGTGGTGCCCTTGTGATTGCAAGGCTGAACCTCCCTGCTGCCCCCAGAAACTTGGATCTCTGTGTTTGCCTTATGTAGTTCGGTTGCCTGTGTTACTCCTGTGCACAACTTCTCACTGTGATGGGGTAAAAGACTGGACAAGACATCAGAAGATCCGAGAGCTTTTAGTAGCACTGAAGGATGACAGATGATAGATACCTAGCTACATAGCTAGATAGCTAGATAGATCGACCTTGAATACTAGTACTAGCATCTCTGGTCTGTGGGTGATGTAGCACAGGCCACAATTGCTCTGAGAGTTTCTCTACCACTTGCAAAATAATATTAAGGGAAATTGCTCTGTAAGCTACAAGTTACCCTACAAATGTGGGAGCCACTCCCTTCAGGTAGTTTTATGTCTTGGGTCCTCAATCATTTGCTTAAAATACTAACTTGAGGGCCGGAATGATGGCTCACACTTGTAATCCCAGCACTTTGGGAGGTTGAGGTGGGCAGATCATCTGAGGTCAGGAGTTGGAGACCAGCCTGACCAACCTGTCTCTACTAAAAATACGAAACAGCCGCACCTGGTGGTGCATGCCTGTAATCCCAGCTACTTTGGAGGCTGAGGCAGGAGAATCGCTTGAACCCAGGAGGGGGAGGTTGCAGTGAGCTGAAATCGCGCGATTGCACCCCAGCCTGGGCAATAAGAGCAAAACTCCATCTCAAAAACAAACAAAAAAACTAACTTAAAAGTCTGAGACCTATGTTTATCATAAAAACACTTCAAAAGCGAAGTTTTAGTAGTTAGCTACTTGGTAAAGTCTCAGTGTAAAGCAAGGTGTGGCCACAACAGTGATTTTGTAAAAACTCTGGTCTCTATGCCCTAGTTAACACTAGCTATCACACTATGAGGTCACAGAATTTACCTTGCAGTCTCTAAGGCACTGCTCCTCAAATTGTGGTTGGTTCTGAACACCAGTATCAGTATCACCTGGGAACTTGCTAAAACTGCAGATCCTTGGGTTTACTTCTGGTGGTTGGCAGGGCCCAGTAACCTGTTTTAAAATACCCTCCAGGTGATTTTTGTCACATAAATTTCAGAACCATTGGTATTTGTTGATACAGTAGTTGCTTAATAAACCATACTGGGGCTGGGCACTGTGGCTCACATAATCCCAGAACTTTGGGAGGCCGAGGTGGGCGGATCACGCGAGCTCTGGACTTTGAGACCACCCTAGGCAATATGGCGAAACGCCACCTCTACTAAAAATACAAAAATTAGCTGAGCATGGTGACACACCCCTGTAGTCCCAGCTACTCAAGAGGCTGAGGCATGAGAATTGCTTGAGCCCGGGAGGCGGAGGCTGCAGTGACCCAAGACTGTGCTATTGCACTCCGGCTTGGGCTACAGGGTGAGACCAAAAATAACAGGCCAGGGACGGTGGCTCACGCCTATAATCCCAGCACTTTGGAAGGTGGATCACAAGTTCAGGTGTTCAAGACCAGCCTGACCAACATGGTGAAAACCCATCTCTACTAAAATTACAAAAATTAGCTGGGCATGATGGTACACACCTATAATCCCAGCTACTTGGAGGCTGAGGCAGGAGAACGGCTTGAACTTGGGAGGGGAAGGTTGTGGTGAGCTGAGATCGCACCACTGTACTCCAGCCTGGGCAACAGAGCAAGACTCCTTCTCAAAAACAAAAACACTGTTGGATAATTCTGTGTTCAGCAGCTCCATTTATGAGGATTGTTTTCTCTATACCTATTGACAGGGCTAGGCCGTGGTACACTGCTCTCTCTGATTACTTGCAAACACAGTAAGTCCACACAGGAAAGGACAGTCTAAGAAAGCCTAAGTTTTAGAATTCAGACAAAAGAACAATCTAAAAACTACCAAAATAGGGCAATGCCTGTGGCTTATGCCTGTAATCTTAGCACTTTGGGAGGCCGAGGTGGGTGGACTGCTTGAACTCAGGAATTCAAGACTAACCTGGGGAACATGGTGAAACTCCATCTCTACAAATGCAAGAAATTAGCCAGGCACGGGGGCACTTGCCTGTGGTCCCAGGTACTCAGGAGGCTGAGGTAGAAGAATGGCTTGAGCCTAGGAGGTCGAGATGGCAATGAGCTATGGTCATACCACTGCCCTCTAGCCTGGGTGACAGACCAACACCCTATCTCAGAAATAAATACATAAATAAATAGAGACATGGGGTCTCACTATGTTGCCCAGGCTGGAATTGAATTCCTAGAATCAAGTGATCATCCTGCCTCAGCCTCCCAAGTATTTGGCACTAGAGGTGTGTGTATTTGGCCCCACATTCTTGCTGTCTTTAGATGTTTTTACCTCCCGCTTATGATTCTTCCCCATCTCTCTCAAAGCAGTCCTGCTCTCACCTGGGATGACCCGCCCCCAGATACTAACCCTGAACTAACATGGGTGAAATTAGTCCAAATCAGATTTCCAGGAGATAGAAAACATTTATTTTGATGTACAACTATAGCGTTCATATACCTCAGCCCGGGGCAGGGGGTGCGAGTAGGTAAGGAGAGATGCATTTAGTCTGCCCTGTCCCCAAAGACGGGCTAAACAGCTAAGTCACTCTTCACTCCCAGCACAGACCTTCACGAGCCCCAGATATCAAGACATAACGGTAGGGCTCATTCTGTTCCCAAACAGCTCAAACAACCTGCTCCCAGGAAGGCGAGCCTTATGGTCCTTGGTCTCCTGCCTACCATTAGGACACAATGTCCTCTGTCTGTCTAGGCATCTGTTGAAAGGCTGGATACAGGACAATGTACCCATCTTTCCATCTCTAGCAACTGTCCTAGGTCTCTGATACCCCATTTTGGAGCACCGTTGAAGTCAGTCTCTGGAGGTAGTGCTGACGCAGAGGGGGCAACTGAGGATAGAGCTCAAAGCCCTCTGGGAGCGTGGAATTGGGAAGCTTATAGTGGAGAAGGTGCTGCCGGAGACCCTGCAGAGAGAAAAGAAACCTTATGAAGTGGGTAATGAGATCTTGTGGTCTTAGTCATGTAAGATCTTCTAATAGCCCACCCTCCTAATGGCCCTGACCCTACCTCATCTGCCAGCAGCCATGTTTTCTGCAGCATACGCCTGCGGGCAGCCTTTACCTCATCCTAGAAGCAGAACAGGGAGACGTGGCACTGAGCTGAGGGCTGGTACCCACCATTGGCCTTGCCTGGCCCTCACCTCTCCCCCAGGTGGCCCAGAGGGAGCTCAACTGCTAGCTCCCTTCCTTCCTCTGAAGATGGAGATGTAACTTACTGAGCTCTGTGGGTCCTGAGAGAAGATGAAGCTATTGACATGAGCCACAGCCACAGCATAGAGCACAGGGCACCAATGTGGACGGAGCACACCAGTAACCAGGGTCCTGAAGTAGAGCTGAAGGAGGGCCAGGTTGTCTTCAGGAGGTACCGTGTAGCACTCCAGGGACACAGGCAACTGTGACAGGTGAAATGATGTGCTGAGGGGGAGGGTAGGAAAGTATATACATCTACAAGGTGCAAGGATAATGATCACATGAAACCAAATCATGAGGACAGAGATCAGGTTCTGAACAGATATTTGTCCTTCTCTAGCAAAAGGATCAGGGTTAAACACTACAGAGCAGAAGTCAGGGAAAACTGGAAACTGAGAAGCGGCCATAAAAAAGAATGAAATTGACCGGGTATGGTGGCTCATGCCTGTAATCCCAGCACTTTGGGAGGTGGAGGTTGGCAGATCACGAGGTCAAGAGATCAAGACCATCCTGGCCAACATGGTGAAACTCCAGCTCTTTTACGAAATTTACAAAAATGTTTGTAAAAATACAAAACTTAAGGAGTGGGTGGGAAAAAAAAATACAAAAAGTAGCCAGGCATGGTGGCAGGTCCCTGTAGTCAGGAGGCTGAGGCAGGACAATCACTTGAACCTGGGAGGCAAAGGTTGCTGTGAGCCCAGATCAAGTCAATGCACTCCAGCTTGGCTAACAGACAGAGACTTTGTCATAAAATCCTAGGTGAATTAACGTAGAAGCAGAAAACCAAATACATGTTCTCACTTATAAGTGGGAGCTAAACACTGGGTACTTATGGACAGAAAGATGGAAGCAACAGACACTAGGGACTACGAGCTGATGAAGGCAGGGGTGGGGAAAGGCTTGAAAAGCTATGCTCACTACTTGGGTGATGAGATCATTTTCCTCACACAATATACCCATGTAACAAACCTGGACATGTCCCCAATGTGCAGAGAGAGAAGAAACTTTATGAAGTGGGTTATCTCTGTCCACCAAGACCCTCTAATGAAAGTCTAAATTATTACAAAAAAAGAGAGAAGCAGTTGTGATGTTCTACTGCCTACCACTACTTTTTAATTAAGTTAAAATTAAAACTTTCAAAATGTTATGTTCAACTGTGCAATTCTATTTTTTTTTTCTTTTTTTTAAAAGACTGAGTTTCACTGTCACCCAGACTAGACTGCAATGGCACAATTTTCACTCATTGCAATCTCCACCTCTGGAGCTCAGGCGATTCTCCTGCCTCAGCCTCCCAAGTAGCTGGGATTACAGGCATGCACCACCACAACCAGCTAATTTTGTTTTTTTTTTTTGGGATGGAGTTTCGCTCTTGTTACCCAGGCTGGAGTGCAATGGCACGATCTCGGCTCACCGCAACCTCCGCCTCCTGGGTTCAGGCAATTCTCCTGCCTCAGCCTCCTGAGTAGCTGGGATTACAGGCACGCGCCACCATGCCCAGCTAATTTTTTGTATTTTTTTTTTAGTAGAGACGGGGTTTCACCATGTTGACCAGGATGGTCTCGATCTCTTGACCTCGTGATCCACCCGTCTCGGCCTCCCAAAGTGCTGGGATTACAGGCTTGAGCCACCGCGCCCGGCAATTTTGTATTTTTCGTAGAGATGGGGTTTCACTATGTTGATCAAGCTGGTCTCAAACTCCTAATCTCAGGTCATCCACCTAGCTCAGCCTCACTGAGTGCTGGGATTACAGGTCTGAACCACTGTGCCGGGCCAATCTTTTTTTTTCTAATTCCTAAAAATATTTAATATATATATTTTCTGAGACAGAATCTTGCTCTGTCACCCAGGCTATAGTGCAGTTGTGTCATCTCAGCTTACTGAAACCTCTGTCTCTGGGGTTGAAGTAATTCTCCTGCCTCAGCCTCCTGAGTAGCTGGGACTATAGGCATGCACCACCACACCCAGCTACTTTTTGTATTTTTAGTAGAGACAGGGTTTCATCATGTTGGCCAGACTGGTCTCGAACCCCTAAGCTCAGGTAATATGCTCGCCTCGGCCTCCCAAAGTGCTGGGATTACAGGTGTGAGCCACCGTGCATGGCCAATGCTTTTTTTTTTTTTTTTTAATTCCTAGAAATATTTTATATTTTCTTTTTAATTAATATGTTTGCACATTAAAATATTTATAGTTTACGTTCATTAGAATAAGCTGTAACTAAAATAAAAACCAAGCTGGGTGCAACTGCTCCCACAGGTAATCCCAGCACTTTAGGAGACCAAGGTGGGCAGATCACTTAAGTCAACAGTTTGAGACCAGCCTGGCTAATATGGTGGAACGCTGTCTCTACTAAAAAAAAAAAAAAAAAAAAAAAAAAAAAAAAAAAGCCAGGTATGGTGCTGCATGCCTGTAATCCCAGCTACTCAGGAGGTTGAGGCAGGAGAATCACTTGAACCTGGGAGCTGGAGGCTACAGTGAGCCAAGATCCGGCCATTGCACTCCAGCCTGGGCAACAGAGTGAGACTCTGTCTCAAAAACAGAAAAACAAAATCTTAAAAACAAAACATAGTAAATAGAACCTTGTTCTGTTGCCTAGTCTGGAATGCAGTGGTGTGATCATAGCTCACTGGCAGCCTCTACCTCCTGAGCTCAAGGGAGCCTCCTGCCTCAGGCTCCCAAGTAACTGGGTCTACAGGCACGTCACCAGGCCTGGCTAATATTCAAAATTTTTTTTGTAGAGATAGCATCTTGCTATGTTGCCCAAGCTGGTCTGAAACTCTCGGCCCCCTCGAGCCTCGGCCTCCCAAAATGTTGGATTACAGGCATGAGCCACCTCACCCAGCCATAACACAGTAACTCTTTACAGATTATGAATTAAAGTCCTTGGCCTGATATTTGAGGCCCTCTCAGACTTTACTTCTTATTTTTAGCCTTATTTCCAGCAAGTTCCCAACAGAAATCTTTCCTCCCTCCTCCTGCCCTTTGTCATGCTCCTTTTGCTTTGTTGTTCTGCTAGCAACCTCCTGCCCTTCTACCTCCTTCCAATTCAAATTCTACACAACCTAGTGTCTGGGTTAATCCCCACTTCTTCCACAAAGCCCAAGGTGATCTTTCCCTTCTCTGAATCCCGACAATCAATACCTAGAATCTGAGTAATTTGGAACTATGTTGGTTTTCAGTATATCTCTAATTATCTAGATTGTCGCACTGATGAGCAAGGAGCTATGCCTGAGTAATGAATACCCACCATACACCAGACACCATGTTAACCCTTTTTTTTCTTTTGAGACAGGGTCTTGCTCTGTCACCCAGGCTGGAGTACAGTGGCTCAATCTCAGCTCACTGCAGCCTCCGCCTCCCGGGTTTAAGCAATTCTCATGCCTCAGCCTCCTGAGTAGCTAGGACTACAGGCTCATGCCACCACGCTCATCTAAGTTTTGTATTTTTAGTAGAAATGGGGTTTTACCATGTTGCCCTGGCTGGTCTCAAACTCCTGACCTCATGTGATCCCCCCCATCTCAGCTTCCCAAAGTGCTGGGATTATAGGCATGAGCCACCATACCCAGCCCCATGTTAAACCCCTTTCATTGATTCTCTTAATGCCCTCAAGCAGTAAGATGAGGAAGCTGAGGTTTTCCAAAGCTCTTCATGGCTCAGGACTGACCCCAGGACACAGTGCAGGGTACCCTTAGCAGGTCCTGCCAGGCTGAGAAAGTACCTGAGTCAGAGGCAGGCTCAGAGCTCGCAAAGCTCCCACGTGTTCCCCAAAGAGGGCGAGGCGCAAAGTGACACTGAACCGACGCTGCAGAGGCAGGAGGACCAGGGCCCCAAAGAGGTGGTCCCCAAAAGAGACAGCCTCAAAATGATCCAGGAAGTTGGCATAGAGGTCCGGGAAAGACGTCAGGCCAGGGAGTGGGCAGTCCAGGTTGAGGTTTGGCAAGACTTGAGGCTGACAGAGCTGGGCTAGGAGGGCTGCCACCAGACGCTGTACTGGGGACTCCCGGAACAGCTCACTGTCCACCAGGAACACACACATGAGCCGTGCCAGGTGGGCAGCAGGGGGCACAGCCCAGAGGGCCTGGGGGCGCCAGCTCTCCAGAACTAGCACCCACTGCAGGACCCGCATGGCTGTGCCCACGGTGTCTGTGGGAGGGACCCCCGAGGGGGTGTCTGAAACCCGGTGGTAGAGGCGAATCAGTGGCAGGAAGGGCCAGTCGGTGGGCAGCAGCGGCTCCGTAGGCACAGGCAGTAGCAGGGTCGGGAGTCGCCGTAGCTCCGCTCGGTACAGAGCCTGGGAGGCCAACAGACTGGCTTGGGCTGGCGAGCAGTGAGTCAGGTAGCAGCTGCGGATGCTGGGGAGGTCCTGGCAGGCCTGAGCTAGCAGAGCCCCTTGCCCACACCGAGGGGCCCTGCTGCTTCCTAAAGACAGCTGGTCAGAGAAGTCAGCTGCCTCTGGACCCCCTGATGTTCTTTCCCTGTAATGGGAGCCAAAAACCAAAAATGAGGGCTGGAAACACAGCACGGGGAGGCTGTGGCAGCTCTTTGGGACTTCTCTGAGGCTCCTACGTCCAGACCTGTGCCTCCCTGTTCACTTAACAACCTCCCATGCAGTGCTATGTATCAGTTAAGAGGATGCATGCTAGAGCCAGCTGCCTAGTTTACATAACTTCTCTGTGCCTCAGTTTCCTCAGAGTAAAATAAGAATAATAGTATCTATCTCATGGCCCAGATAAAATACTTAAATGTAGATAAATACCTAAGTAAGTATCAGACACAGAGGAAGTACTCAGTAGCTGATGGCTATTACATACGTGTACTGATCTGTACACTTTTTTTAGCCATGCAGTGACACCAAAGTCTCACAATCATTCTTTTCTTTTTTTTTTTTTTTTTTTGAGACGGAGTTTCGTTCTTGTTACCCACGCTGGAGTGCAATGGCGCGATCTTGGCTCACCGCAACCTCCACCTCCTGGGTTCAGGCAGTTCTCCTGCCTCAGCCTCCTGAGTAGCTGGGATTACAGGCACGCGCCACCATGCCCAGCTAATTTTTTGTATTTTTAGTAGAGACGGGGTTTCACCATGTTGACCAGGATGGTCTCGATCTCTTGACCTCGTGATCCACCCACCTCGGCCTCCCAAAGTGCTGGGATTACAGGCTTGAGCCACCGCGCCCGGCCTCACAATCATTCTTGGGTGTGGTTAGCCTGATCCTCACTTCACTAATGAGATCATGGAAGCTCAGAAGGGCTAAGTGTAATCCGTGGAAGAAAGAGTAAAATTTGGGTCTCCTGGCTCCAAATTCAGGGCTGCTCTGTTAACAACCACAGCAGCATCCAAAAGGGCTGAGCTGATGCCACTGACCAAGCACTTACGGGAGGAACTCCAGCCGGAATACACAGCTCAGCAGCAGCTCATGGGCGAGGTACTCGCTTCCGGGCAGCAGCCGGCTCAGCAGGGCCAAGGCCATACCATGATAAAGGGCAGCATGGGTGGCTGGCAATGGCTGCAGTGTTGCCTGCAGACAGAAAAGCAGGGAGCGATCTAGTGCAGGAGAGGCGGGGAAGGGGATGTGGCAGAGCGAAGTGAGGAAGAGGATACAAGTGAGGCTGAAGCGCACAGGTCTAGGGCGTGTCTGGAGGAAAGTGGGAGCCACATGGCCTGCCAGAAGCAGGCTGGGTTCCACAGAAGCGGGAGGGGGATAACGGGATGTGGGGGCAAGACTTGTCAGACAGGGGGACCCACCGCTTTCTGGGCCAGAGCGAGTGCCAGGTACTGCAGGTGGTACTCATGACGCAGGGCCCACGCAGAGAACGGTGTGAGGGGAGGGGCAGCCCCAGGAGCCACACAACGGAGGAAGTACTTCTGGAGTCCCGGGGCAGCCAATACGGCAGCCAACTGAGGAAGAGCAATTTTCTTCAGATCTAGAAATTGACTCTGATGCCTTCTAGGGCTCCCCAGGTGGCGGCCCCTCTCTCCAAACTTAAGGAAATAAGTGCTGGCAGAAGGCCTCCCTTCCCCATGGGACACCCTCCCACGTTCTTTCTTTTTTTTTGAGACGAAATTTCGCTCTTGTTGCCCAGGCTGCAATGCAATGGCGCTATCTTGACTCACTACAACCTCCGCCTCCCGGGTTCAAGCAATTCTCCTGCCTCAGCCTCCTGAGTAGCTGTGATTACAGGTATGTGCCACCACACCTGGCTAATTTTCTTTTAGTAGAGATGGGGTTTCTCCATGTTGGTCATGTTGGTCTCAAACTCCCAAGCTCAGGTGATCCTCTTGCCTCAGCCTCCCAAAGTGCTGGGATTATAGGCATAAGCCACCGCACCCAACCCACCCTCCTACTTTATTTCTCATTCCTGCCATCTTGGTCCCTTGCCTGACCCCTAACCAGGCACCCCACACTTACCTGGCCACACAGCCCCTTGTGGATCCAGGCCATGGTATTGAGAAGAGAGAGGAGGGCAGTGAGGAATGGGAAGGGTGAGGCTGAGCCAGCCAGACTGAAAGGGGGGCAGCCTCCTGAGCAGCCCAGTGACACGAGGCTGGGGGGAGCTTCAGGGGCTGGCGCACAGGACAGCGGGTTGCAGAGAGGGGAGCAGTGCCTGTAGGTGAAGTGGAGAGTCTGAGGGAGACTCTGGCCTGGTGTGTGCCAGGCTGGAAAAGAACTGCTCAGTCTGTACCCAAGACTAATGGGGGCCTGGCTGTGGAGGTCAGTGCCCACACTCCTCAGAGCCCACCCTACTGCTGCCTGCTAGGGACTCAAGTTTCCCTTGGGCTGAGGGCCTGCACCCTGGGATGGACCCAGGAGCTGGACCCAGAAATCCCACGAGGAAAGAAACTGCCACCTCCCCTGCCTCTCCTGGCCACCACACACAGTACATACCTAAGGGAATCCCACAGGCTGCCCAGGGTGGGCTGGCTCAGCAGTGGCAGCAACAGCTCCTCCGACAGGCGCTCCATGTCCTGGAGCCAATCCTCTGGGCATGAGCTTGGCTGGAGGACCAAGGAATTCACTGAGCTGACGGCCCAGCCATTCATTCTCCTAGTGCCTGTGTACCCAGGCCAGTGCCACCATTCTAACAGCCCAAAAAACTACGTGTGGAAGCTTCTGCAGGCTAAGCCTTCTGAAGACAGAGAAGGCCCTGATGTTTAGGGGGCATAAAGAGAGAGCACACAGGCTCCAGGAAGGCTGAGCCGCTGTGCGGGCTCTCTGGTCCCACCAACATGGCTCCTTGGATGCTCCATGGGCATATGGAGGTGGAAAGAGGAGGAAGGGTAGAATTAAAAGGGAAGACAGGAAATAAGGAAGTAGGAGTGGAGAGGGGGACACAGAGCAATGGGTGGAATGTAGCTGAAGGCAGGGTGCAGGGGTCTGGTGGGCGGCTGGCAGGCAGCACTCACTTGCTGGCTCCAGGCCTGGTAGAAGGCGCCCAGGAACAACAGGCAGGCAGCAGGCACTGGGCCCACGGCTCTCCACATCTCAGGTCTGGACAGCAACTTCAAGGTTTGCCTTAGACACAGCTCGACAAGAGGCTGGAGCCCAGACACCTGTGTCCAAGTGACTAAGGAGGTAACTGAGAGGCTGGCCTCAACAGAGTTGCTACAAAAGTGCCAAAGGGGGCCACAGTGAGGATCTGGCTGCCTCACACCCCTCTATGCTGCAGCCACCCCATCCCTGTGGAGGAACCCTCCACCTGTCCTGCAGGCCCTGGATGTACTCTACCTGATGGTTTCAGCGGGGTTGCTGCCAGCTGCCAGGGTCAGCTGGGTGAGGAGAGTAAGCAGTGAGGCTATCCGCTGCATGGACAGGGGCTGAGGCGGGTGGGTACTGAGCTCCTGTGGCACCACCTGCAAGGCCCGCATCACCACTGGGTAGAGCTCCCTAGGGAAGAACAGGGACTGATTTTCACTGTATGAAGGCAGGTGGAGACATGAGACACAAGTCATGGCCCTAGCCCAGGGATCTGCAGTTCGGTGAAGGAGGATGAGAAAGAGCAGGGCACCCTTGGAAGGCTCAGCCCTGAAGAAGGGAAAAGATGTAGTCCTTCAAAGCTGCCCTCAACAGGGAATTCACACGTGATTTCACAGATACCAATGCTTTAGAGCACAGAATGTGGTTAACCCAGGTTTGTCCCCCTCTTCCCCGGCTAGGCCTGACTCCCTGTAGTCTTTTCCTACCTGGCAGAAGCCCTCCCCATCATTCTTTTTTTTTTTTTTTTTTTTTTTTTTTTTTTTTTTTTTGAGACGGAGTTTCGCTCTTGTTACCCAGGCTGGAGTGCAATGGCGCGATCTCGGCTCACCGCAACCTCCGCCTCCTGGGTTCAGGCAATTTTCCTGCCTCAGCCTCCTGAGTAGCTGGGATTACAGGCACGCACCACCATGCCCAGCTAATTTTTGTATTTTTAGTAGAGACGGGGTTTCACCATGTTGACCAGGTTGGTCTCGATCTCTCGACCTCGTGATCCACCCGCCTCGGCCTCCCAAAGTGCTGGGATTACAGGCTTGAGCCACCGCGCCCGGCCCCTCCCCATCATTCTTATCCTCCCTCCATCTTGGGACCTTGAGCAAGGCTGAGGTGTTTGATTTGACCAGAAGAGCAGAACTGAGAGTGTATATGGGGGAGTCTACCCCTGCCTTTCCTCACCTGTAAAGGTCACCGCCCTGGCCATAGGAGGCAGCCACTGCCCACAAACGGAGAGCCTCAATGCTCAGCGTCTCAGCTTCCTCCGGGGGCAAGGTCAGTTCTTGGGGAGCCTCAGCTATGAAGCGGCACAGGCGGCTCCGGAGATCAAAGCTGCTCAACTGGAAATGGGCACAATCTGGGGATCAGGGTCAGCTGAGAGTCTCAAGTGCAGCTACTATCAGCTGGACAGAGGGTGGTTCAACTCAACCTTGACCCAGTTCCCTCTGGTGCCACAAAGTCACACCTCATCCACCCTGCCCTTCCTCCTTTTTATTATTTATTTAAAATTTCAGTTTTGTTATTTTTTATCATTTAGTATTATTTTTCAGTCACTCTGCTGACCAGGCTGGAGTCCAGTGGTGCAATCTCGGCTCACCACAACCTCCGCCTCCTGGGTTCAAGTGATTGTCCTGCCTCACCCTCCTGCATAGCTGGGACTACAGGCACACACCACCATACCTGGTTAATTTTTGTATTTTTAGTAGAGACGGGGTTTCAGTATGTTGGCCGGGCTGGTCTCAAACTCCTGACCTCATGATCCAGCTACCTCCGTCTCCCAAAGTGCTGGGATTACAGGCATGAGCCACCAAGCCTGGCCCGTTATTATTTTTTTTAGAGGGAGTATTGCTTTGCCACTGAGGCTGGAATGCAGTGCGATAGTGGCTCACTCCAGCCTCCACCTCCTGGGTTCAAGCAGTTCTCCTGCCTCAACCTCCCAAGTAGCTGGGACGACAGGCGAGCTTCACCACACCTGGCTAATTTTTCTATTTTGAGTAGAGACAGGGTTTTGCCATGTTGGCCAGGCTGGTCTTGAACTCCTGACCTCAAGTGATCCTCCACCTCAACCTCCCAAAGTGCAGGGATTACAGGTGTGAGCCAATGCACTCGGCCAGTAGTAGTATTTTTGGGACAGGGTCTCAACCTATCACCTAGGCTGTAGTGCAGTGGTGCAATCACAGCTTACTGCAGCCTCGACCTCCAGGGTTCAAGTGATCCTTCTACCTCAGACTACCGAGTACCTGAGACTATAGGCATGTGCTACCATATCCAGCTAATTTTTTGCTTCTGTTTTGTTCAGGGCCCAGGCTGGCCCCTGAACTCCTGGCCTCAAGTGATCCTCCTGCCTTGGCCTCCCAAAGTGCTGGTATTACATGCATGAGCCACCACACCTAGCCCTCCCTCTTTTTAGCAAGACTTGCTGGGCAACTTCTCTAGGGCTACTTGGCTATGGGTGATGAGTGCCTATGTGCATGAGGCCTTTCTGATCTGGGTCTAGGGAATAAGGAGACCCCCTATCACATCATGAGACCACAGTAGGCCTATATGATGCACTAGGCTCCAATAAACGGGTTCATATCTGGTGGTTTCTGCCACGTTTCTAAGCAACTGAACCAACGAGGAAGAGGAAGATGGCAAGAGCTGGCTCCCCAGAGTTCAGGGGCCATGTTTAGCTGCCAACCCAACCCTGTCCCATGCATTCCCCCATCCCTTGCCCTGTGCCCTGCTCACCAGCCGAGCAGCAATATTCCTCCCAGCTGAGGCCAGGACACGAAGTAGTTTCATGGCAGTAGCACAGGGTACTTTGTATAGACTGGGGGTAGGTCCTGACCCAAAAGGAGACCAGCTGGTGGGCAAGAACTCTCGAACTATGGTCTCTATCAGCCGAGGGCACTCCAGGACCTATGGGTGACAGAAGGAAAAGGGAGGCAGGGAGGCTGTGGGTCAAGAGCAGGCCCCGCTAGGCTTTTTTCCCATTCCCCGCTTCCTTTTCCTCACCCTTGTGGCTGACTCCAGGGAATGCCGGGCGAGGCGGATGAGCACGGCCAGGATGTCAAGAACCACAGCAGGTCCTGGGTAGGTCACCTCCAGCACATAGCGCAGCCGAGGCAGGAGGCTGGTAGCCAGGAGCCCCTGGGGGTTGGAGAGAGAAACCCACTGACAAATGCAGCTGGGCCCTGGGCACTGATGACCCTTCTTTCCAGCATGTGTTTCTAGCATGTGTGCCCTAGGCCATGGGATGGGAAAGATGCTGTCCCTTTACCTTGATGACATCATGTCGGGCCAGGTCAGGTGGAGGCCGGCTGTCTTCTTCAGGGCTTTTCCTTTCAGCCTTTTCTGCTGGGTGTTCTTCATCCTCATCTTCATCTTCCTTGTCCTCCTGACTGGGCACGAGAGGGAACGTCAAAGCTCCATGGTACCAAGAGAAGGTGCTGTCGAGGAGTTCCTGCCAGAGGAAAGGGAGTCAGGGGGCGATGCTGAAGAGGCCATGAAATGGGTCTAGGAGTAGAGAGGATGCTCCCCCACAAAAAGCAGAAAGGCAAGGCTCCTGGGCTCTGGGGCCTTTAGGAGACGAGGGAGACACCTGCCATCCCATTCTCCATCTTGGCTGTAAAGCCTTAGCAATGGGGCATGCCCAGCAATAGGAATAGGGACCCTGTCACCTCCAAGCCCAAGCCCCATTCCTATCCCTGTGATACCTCATCTCCAGGAGCCACCAGCAGAGCCCGAAGAGCACGGATGGCGGCTGCAATGACCCCATCTACTCTGTCATCCAAGGAAAAGCGTAGTAGGAAGAGGAAACCAGCATCCAAAAGGAGGCTTAAGACACTGCCGGCTAGCCGGTCCCCAAACTCACCAGCCTGGGCCTGGGGACAGGAGGATAAAACCTTGCTGAAGATGCTGAAGTTATCTAGAGGCTTTGTCCTAATCCTTTGTTTGCCCTGCTATGGTCCTAGGTTGTTAAAGCACATATCTGGCTAGTGAGCCAGTGTGAAAAGGGCAGGAGATGGGGAAGTCTGAGGCTGTGGGGTGAAGGACAGGGTGGGCAGGACCAGGCTGGCAATCCACTCACCCTGCTTATGACTTGGGCCAACACATGCAGTGCCAGTGCTCTCTGCTGGGACACCTGGCTGCGGGTCAGGTGGAACAGCTCCTGTAGGGAGTACCCTGCTCTCTGGGGCAGGAACAAGAAGTCAGAAGCAGCCAGGATACAGCACAGTGCCCTCAAAACACCAAGCAAGGTATCACAGGAAAGACAAAGGTAAATAAGTGAAATTCGCCTTGCTCTCCATGGAGCTTCAAGCCAGTGAAGAGAAGACTTGCATATAAGTAACCATGTCATAAGGCAGATGCAGAGGAACGTGGTAACTGATGTTTAATGTGTGACCAGAGGACAGGACAAAGAGAGAAGGGGACCTGGAAAATTGAACTGGTCTCAGTGGATGGGTAGAGCTCTGATGGCCTGTTATGGAGCAAAAGGCAAAGGCATTCCCCGGAGTGAGTGGAGTCCTATAGGTCCCTGAGCACAGGTGCATGGGGAGAAGCCAGCAGTGCCGTGCAGCAGGAAGTAAAGGAGGCAGAGCAGCAGGGTCAGCAGGGACAGAAGGTGGAAAGACTGTCTTGCCCAGTTGAGGCTACGACCTTATTCTGTGAGCAGAGGAGAGCTGGGAAACTTCCAGAGGCAAGGCATGGCCTGAGCTGGGCCAGGAGAAATCAGCACAGCAGCCCCGTGAGGCATGGAATGGCAGGGGGCAGAAAGCGGAGGGCATGGAGAGCCAGCAGACAGAGGAAGCAAGGCCACGGTGCAGGAGGCATCATGAGGAGGTGACAGAAGATTGGCAAGCTCTAGCAACTGATCAGAATGTGGAGAGAGGATCAGGATTTTAAGCCTAAGAAACAATGCACTGCAAGGGTATGAACTAGAACAGGGCATGCAGAAGGTCAAAGGCAATTGACCAGAGATCCTTTTCCACAGGGCTGTTAAAAGAGCTGCCCGGTCTTCTCCAGTCCCATGCCTCACCTCTGCCTCCTCTCCATGGTGGTGTAGACCCAGGTGGGTGGGCAGGTCCACGTCAGGGGCCAGTAGTTCTCCCTGAAGACTGAATCGAGCCTGCATCCTCTAATGGAGAGAGAAAGAGGACTGTTGCCTGGGGGTACCAGCAAGCTTCCCACACCCACTCCCCACCTTTAATCCCAGGCCTTTCAGGACTTAGGTAGTGACTCTACCTCTAACCAGACACGGGGCTTATCTGGCCTTGGGGGCCAGGCAGAGTGATGGGAAAGACAGGTGAGAGCAAAGGAGGGATGCTTCTCAGGCTCTGGGCAATAGAAAGGCCTGAGTTCTGGCCGGGCGCGGTGGCTCAAGCCTGTAATCCCAGCACTTTGGGAGGCCGAGGCGGGTGGATCACGAGGTCAAGAGATCGAGACCATCCTGGTCAACATAGTGAAACCCCGTCTCTACTAAAAAAAAATACAAAAAATTAGCTGGGCATGGTGGCGCGTGCCTGTAATCCCAGCTACTCAGGAGGCCGAGACAGGAGAATTGCCTGAGCCCAGGAGGCGGAGGTTGCGGTGAGCCGAGATCACGCCATTGCACTCCAGCCTGGGTAACAAGAACGAAACTCCGTCTCAAAAAAAAAAAAAAAGAAAGGCCTGAGTTCTGAGGGTAAGAGCAGCAGCTCCTCTCCTGACCCATCTCACCCCTCCTCTCATAGGCCAGCTGGCCTTCCTCACCTCCTGTGTCTGCTGCCGCCGGAGAGGGGGCAAGTCCTGGGTCCAGTGGAGCTTCTCCAGCTCGACAGTGTCCATGTGCAGCCATTCTTTCTGAAGGGTCATGGGCAGTGCCAGAACTGGGGAGACAGAGCGTGACAGTATTCCCCCAAAGGGCTCAGCTCAGTATCCACAGGAGTCTCCACCGTCACCCAGCAGCTGCCACGTCCACCTCTGTTCCAGGATCTGACAGCTTCTACCCTCAGTTATGGCTAAAAGGCATGGCCCAGGGACTGTTAACTCCTGGGGCTGGAATGAAAGTCTCAAATACGACAGACATACTCCATCCTGGACTCCAGCCCCTTCTTGACCCCAAGAATTTGTTGGGAAGGGAGAGAGGAGGAGGAAGAGAAGGAAGAAAGAAAAAAAAGGAGAAAAAGAGAAAGAAGGGAGGACCACACACATTGGGAAACCCTCCACTCTCCAGTATCAGCCCTTAAAGGAGCACGGGAGTGGGGATGAGGAGGAGGAGGCAGCTATACTGCTTCTGGGGGGCAGAATACAGAAACAAATCCCGCATTTTCCTCCTCCATGCCTACCCCCACCTAACCTGCTCAGCTGGCCTGGAGTTCCTCCAGGAGCATAAGGTTCCGGGCTGTCATAATTAAATTTCTTCTTTTGTTAATCAGTAATGAAATAATCTAGTTTCTGGGAAATGAGTACTTCCACTGGCCTCTGCTTCTGGTCTGGCACGTTCATAAGACCTCTGTCAGATTCTGCCTCTCCCATTACCCTGGGCCTGACATCTTTCCCCCAACACTGTGAGCAGAGAGAGAGAGAACAGTGGGATGGACAGAGCCAGAGGTGGGGCAGCTACAGCAGGGGCAGGAAGGCAGTCTGCCAGGATGGGGTGGAGCGGGACTCAGCCATCAGGCACTGCTGCCCCTTAAAAGGGAAGGTGGAGAAGGAGCAGTAACAGGACAAAAGAACAGGAAGCATATGCAGGAAGACATGCATCAGCAATGAAGACTGACTTGAAGCCAATAATGAGGATTAATGTTAGATGTCCAAACGCAGGGAAGCTTCTCTCTTCTCTCATTTCCTACGCCTAGAAGGGACACTTTCTCCTACTTTTATCCACCAAAATCTGACCCCCACCTCCTACAAACCTGGGGCTTCTGGCTCCAGCTTGTCTCCCTTCTTGGGCTTATTGGCAGAAGATGACATGAGGGGTTCCTCCTTGGTGACATTAGCAGAGGGCCCTCCTGGCCTCTGCTCCTCAGAGGCCTTCTCTCCTGTTTGCTCTTGGGTGCGGCTGTGAGATCTCAAGAAAGCAACCAAGCTGGGGTCTAGAGGCGAAAGTAGAGGGGAGAGTGAGTGAGACAGATCCTCCCTGGCCTCCTACAGACCTGGAACCTGCTGAATATTGCCTATCTGTAGGTGCCAAGGGCAGGACAAGCTGCATCCCAGCCTGGACCTGAGCCTTCTGGGTGCTTCTGTGGCCCATTAATGACCTAGTCTTCTTACATCTGTGGGGTCACTAGGCCCACCTTTCTCTCTGTTCGTCAGAGTCCCCCGGCCCAGGTTCCTATGCCTATCCCTGTGCTTGGCTTCAGGTGACAGTTCCGATGTAAGTGGCTGTAAAATGACTAAGTTAATGTTGACTAGGGCCAAAACAAACAAACAAACAAACAAACACATATATATATATATATAAAATTATTATTTTTTAAAAGATGGGATATTGATCAGGCTGGTCTCGAACTGCTGACCTCAGGTGATCAGTCCACCTCAGCCTCCCGAAGTGCTGATATTACAGGTGTGAGCCACTGCACCCAGCTTATATATATATTTTTGAGATGAGTCTCACTCTGCCACCCAGTCTCGAGTGCAGTGTCATGATCTCTGCTCACTGCAGCCTCCACCTCCCAGGTTCAAGTGATTCTCCTGCCTCAGCCTCTTGAGTAGCTGGGATTATAGATGCATGCTACCACACCTGACTAATTCTGTATTTTTAGTAGAGACAAGGTTTCACCATGTTGGTCAGGCTGTATATACATTTTTAAAGAGGCAGGGTCTTGCTCTATTACCCATGCTGGAGTGCAGTGGCACAATCATAGCTCAAAATCCTGGCCTTAAGCAATCCTCCTGCCTCAGCCTCCCAAATTCCCAAGGGACTACAGGCATGTGCCACCACACCTGGCTTATTTTTTATATTTTAATTTTTTTAGAGATGGGGGGGTCTCACGATGTTGCCTAAGCTGGTCTTGAACTCTTGGCCTCAAGCGGTCCTCTCACCTCGACCTCCTAAACTGCTGGGATTACAGGTGCAAGGCACCATACTGAGCCCTAACACATACTCTATAGAGGTGCTAGCATACAGTGGGTGACAAGATGGAATGAGTGCCTAGCATTCTGGTGAGCAGACATGGGGCGGGGAGGTATAGCATAGCATAGTAGAAGAGACTGTAGTTATACTAGAGTATAGCTATAATAACACATAGTGTATACTACACCAGGGTAATACAGTTATATAAGGACAGTGGTTACAAGCAGGTCCTTGGCCGGGCACAGTGGCTCATGCCTATAATCCCAGCACTTTGGGAGGCCGAGGTGGATGGGTCGCTTGAGGTCAGCAGGTTGAGATCAGCTTGGCCAACATGGTGAAACCTGTCTCTACTAAAAATACAAAAAAATTTGCCAGGCATGGTGGTGCACATCTGTAATCACAGCTCCTTGGAGGCTGAGGCAGGAGAATCACTTGAACTTGGGAGGCGGAGGTTGCGGTGAGCTGAGATCATGCCATTGCACTTCAGCCTGAGTGATAGAGCAAGACCATCTCAAAAAAAAAAAAAAAAAAGTATTGGCTGGGCATGGTGGCTCACGCCTATAATCCCAGCACTTTGGGAGGCCGAGGCAGGTGGATTACAAGGTCAAGAGATTGAGACCATCCTGGTGAACATTGTGAAACCCCAACTCTACTAAAAATACAAAAATTAGCTGGGCATGATAGCACATGCCTGTAGTCCCAGCTATTTGGGAGGCTGAGGCAGGAGAATTGCTTGAACCCAGGAGGCGGAGGTTGCGGTGAGCCAAGATCACGTCATTGTACTCCAGCATGGGCAACAAGAGCGAAACTCCGTCTCAAAAAAAAAAAAAAAAAAGTATTAAAGTACTCAGCACAGTGTCCGGAACTCACAGTAAGCCTTACTCAATAGTGGTGGTTCCCTCCTAGCCTGGTCTCAGCAGGAAAGCAAGGCACCCATACCAAGCTGCGCCAGCAACCGCTGCTGTTCCTGCAGGATCTCCTCAGGAGCCATGGCCTGCAGTCTTGCTACGTTTTCTTCATGGATAGTTTGGGCTTCCTGCTCAGCTTCTTGACCCCTGAGTCCCTTCCCTGTGACCAGATTAGGTCCCTGGAAGCTGTGGCTGCTTCCAGGAAGCTGGGAGCCCTGGTCCCTAGGAGCCGGTGTCTCGCAGGTCACGGCGCCTGGAAGAAAGGTATGACCACATTCATTGCTCTGTCCTCCATGGCTCTAACTGGGCTTTCTGGCCCTCTTCTATAAGGCTATTAGCCCTGGAGACAGGTACAGATCCAAGCTTTCTTTAGACAGAGTCCAGACCCCATTGGGTCTGGCATAGGACTCCAGATGGCTTCTCCACTCACCACTTCCCTAGTACTATTTTGAAAAGGTTTCCTCCAGAAACACCCTAATTTCTGACTCTTCTCTTGGATATCCAGGCAGCCATCTAGAGCTAGGGGCCTGCTGCCAGCTCTTCAGCTAATAATTTGCATCATTAAAGGAGTCTTGGCCAACACATTTATTTTACAGTCTGTGCCAGACTATTCCCTTTCTCTTAGGATTACATAATGGCTTACCTCACTCCCAGCACCTGAGACCAGGATATGGACCCAAGCCTCCCATAACTTGTATTCTCAGATTACTTTAGATGGCTCAAATGCACCTCCCATTTGAGGCAGGTAGACATGTCTTCAAAAATAACCCTATGATTGTGTCTTTTAAAAAGGCCAAGCCCAAGCCTCTTCAACCCCAGCTCACCCTCTGGTGGGCCCAAATTGGGCACTACTTCCCCAACTGATGGGACCCTGGCTTCAGATATTCTCCTTGCTGCAATCTCTTGGGCAAAGATGCTTCTCTTACCAGATGTTGCTGATCTCCCCTGTGGGGCAAAAAGAAAACCCAAGTTACTGATGCTCATTATCCCACTTTCCTCTCAGCCTCTTTATACCAAGGTCTCTGGAACAAAGAGATAAAAGGGGCTTTGCTCAATCTCCAGGGATCACAACACTGTCCTCAGAAAAAAGGAGAGGCTTATAGGAGTAAAGATCTTAGAATCTGACAGACTTGGGCTGAAGTTCTGGCTCTTCTACCTATTATATGTCTGGTGTTGGACAAGTTATTTATTTCTTTTTTTTTGAGATGGAGTTTCGCTCTTGTTACCCAGGCTGGAGTGCAATGGCGCGATCTCAGCTCACCACAACCTCCACTTCCTGGGTTCAGGCAATTCTCCTGCCTCAGCCTCCTGAGTAGCTGGGACTACAGGCACGCGCCACCATGCCCAGCTAATTTTTGTATTTTTAGTAGAGACGGGGTTTCACCATGTCGACCAGGATGGTCTCGATCTCTTGACCTCGTGATCCACCCGCCTCGGCCTCCCAAAGTGCTGGGATTACAGGCTTGAGCCACCGTGCCCGGCAAGTTATTTATTTCTTTAGGGGCTGTCAGTTTCCATCTGAAAAATGGGATTAAGGAATCCTCATCCCCAAGATATCATCATGATACCTCCCTTATATGTTTGTTATGAAGATTAAAAGAAGTAATGGGTATGAAGTGCTTAGTATGGTCCTGCTTTGTAAATGAAATTGCCTGTCATCATTAAAACTACCTGTCGGGAGAAGATGCCTTTGAGACTCACCTGTCTGTCTCCTAAGCACCACCTAAGCTTACCCTTGCCTACCTGTGTGTCCCGAGAGCGATGGAACACAGGGGGGAAAGCAACAGCACTGGGCACAGGCAGCTTCACGGCCACTGAACTTGTATCTCGTTCCTGTAGCAACAAAGCACAAAGTTGTGAAGCACAATGGACAGACTTCCCCAGGCTGGACCCTATCCTCTTAGCCCAGTTCTGAACGATACAACCTCACTCTGGGGGATTATGGACCCTCTTCCCTTCAGGGCAAAGTGATTCTAACCCAGCCCCCAACCAGACCGCAGTGGGGAAAAGTCTCCCTTTCTGAAGCACCTTCCACTCATAAGGCTTACCCACCCCGAGCATCCAATATCCCTGTTATCCTACTCAGCCAGAGTGAGACGCACAATAATCTTAGTCAAGACAGCAGTGATGTGCTGATCATGCCTTCTCAGCCTCTCTTCTGGGTCCTCATCCTCAGGCAGCGGGTGGCCAGGGCTGGGTCTGGCTCTCTTCGGGGGAGAAGGGACCAAAGCTGGGGGCAGATCTGGGAGATCTGAGAAAGAAAAGATCCCAAACATGAGTGTACGCACCTTCCTGGGAAGTCACTGCAGCCTAGGAAAGAAAGCTTTGGCTTTCATGGGGCACTGGCTCAAGCTGTCACCTTGCGTAGGATATTTAACTCCTTTGAGCCTCAGTTTCTTCCTCTGTAAAATGGGGCTGCAGCAACAGTGTCTAAAATAACAATGTGTCTGAATCCAACCACATCAGGAAGAGGGAGGGGCTGAGGCTGTACCCTGTCTATTTCTCAGCCTCATACCCCCGGGATACTTACTGTCCAACATCACCACATCCCGATGGTCCTGTAGCGGAGGCTGGTTTGAGTTGGCATCACCACTGCCCCTATTTCCTTTCTTCACCAACTGCACCGCTGGGGCTGCACCAGCTGCAAGAAACTGACTCTGGAAGCGCAGCAGGTCCACCTCAGACTCCCCTGGCTTTGGTCTCGACAGCATCTTGCTGCTCCAGCTGACTCTCTCCAGCAGTGTTTCCCTGTGGGGATTCTCTCTTATTCATCCCTAAGAGCAAGAAAGAATATGGGCCCTCTGCAACTGAATCCTGATTTTCTTTAATAGGTGTCAGAGAAGATCTTCTTTATCCTTGGGTTCACATGAACTCATTCCTCCTCATTCATACCTTATTGCCATTCCCTCTGTCTTCAGCCCTTCCTGATGTCATCAGCCTAGTAACAATATTTACAGCCAACTTAGGTTGTTTACAATCTATGGGTGATGATAAAACTCTCAAAAACAACCAGCAGGAGACCAGAGGAAAATTTCATTAGGGGCCACGCAGATATATGTGTCATAATGGGGGACGATGATTCTGTATCAAACTGGAGAGGACGTGCTTGGCTTAAAGGTATGCAAATTATTGAAAACGTTGGGCTTTCAATTTAATTATATTAAAATATAATTACATTATATTAAATATATTTTAATATATTTAATATTAAATTATTAAATATATTATATTAAAATATCAATTATATTTTAATTATAATTATATTAATTTAATTAAATTAATATAATTATATTATATTAATTATATTAAAATAATATATTTATTTAATATATTATATTATTTTAATTATATTAAAATATCAATATAAAAAACATTTGTGGTGGGGGCGGTGGCTCATGTCCATAATCCCACCACTGTGTGAGGCCAAGGTGGGTGGATCACCTGAGGCCAGGAGTTCGAGACCAGCCTGGCCAACATGGTGAAACCCTGTCTCTACTAAAAATACAAAAAATTAGATGGGCATTGAGGTGGGCACCTGTAATTCCAGCTACTCAGGAGGCTGAGGCAGGAGAATCACTTGAACGTGGGAGGTGGAGGTTGCAGCGAGCCGAGACTGCACCATTGCACTCCAGCCTGGACAACAAGAGTGAAACTCCATCTCAAAAAAAAAAAATTGTATGTCTTTTTTTTTTTTTTTAAAAAGATGGGGTTTCACTATGATGGCCAGGCTGAACTCTTGACCTCAGGTGATCCACCCACCTCTGCCTCCCAAAGTGCTAGGATTACAGGCATGAGCCACTGCACCCAGCCAAAAAACTGTAAGTCTATGCACTAGCAGAGAATATGCAGAAAATGGAATTAAGAACACAATTTAGGCCGGGCGTAGTGGCTCACGCCTGTAATCCAAGCACTTTGGAGGCCAAGGCGGGCGGATCACCTGAGGTCGGGAGTTCAAGACCAGCCTGACCAACATGGGGAAACCCCATCTTAAAAAAAAAAAAAAAACAAATTACAGCAACAAAAAGAATAAAATGCTAATGCTTTAGAAAAAATGTAACCAAAGAAGTACAGGACTTGTCCATTGAAAACTAATAAACATTGTTGAATTAAAGTACTAAACAAGTGTGGCAGTCATAGTGGCTTATGCATGTAATCCCAGTACTGTGGGAGGCTGAGGCAGGAGGATTGCTTGATGCCAGGAGTTCAAGATGAACCTGAGCAACAAAGCCAGACCATGTTTCTACAAAAAATAGTAATAATAAGAATAAAGACCTAAACAAATGGAAAGATATCCCATGTTCATGAATCAGAAGACTTAATACTTCCCAAATCTATAATTCAATATAATCTTTTAGCTTACTACAGCCTCAAACTCCTGGGCTCAAGTGATCCTCCCACTTGACACAACGTTAATTGCCCCAAATCACATAGTAAATGGTAGAAACAGTCTGAAATTAGGCACTCAAGCTGCAGAATGTATGCACTTCTCTATCTGCTCAACCTTGACAATGATAAATGATCAGAGGATCAGAAGATAAAAAAGGAAAGAAAAAACTTAAAAAAGCCCGGCACGGTGGCTCACTCCTGTAATCCCAGCACTTTGGGAGGCTGAGGCGGGTGAATTGCTTGAGGTCAGGAATTCGAGACCAGCCTGGCCAACATGGTGAAACCCCGTCTTTAAAAAAAAAAACAATAAATCAACAAACAAGTAAGCAATCAAATGTTTGTTTTGTATCATGATAAAATATGCACATTTCTATTTTTCTCTATATATTGTAAATTTATGTACTTTTAAAACTTTTAATTTGCTATGTTAGATTTACAGATTTATATAGATTAGTATGAACAGTTACCATATATAGTCTTCACCCAGCTTCCCCAAAGGTTAAGACTTTACATAACCATGGCACAAAGGGCTAAAAAAGAAATTAACGTAGAGACATTAATTTGTCAGTAAAACAGAATGAACTGCCCGGGCGCGGTGGCTCAAGCCTGTAATCCCAGCACTTTGGGAGGCCGAGGCGGGTGGATCACGAGGTCGAGAGTTTGAGACCATCCTGGTCGACATGGTGAAACCCCGTCTCTACTAAAAATACAAAACATTAGCTGGGCATGGTGGCGCGTGCCTGTAATCCCAGCTACTCAGGAGGCTGAGGCAGGAGAATTGCCTGAGCCCAGGAGGCGGAGGTTGCGGTGAGCCGAGATCGCGCCATTGCACTCCAGCCTGGGTAACAAGAGCGAAACTCCGTCTCAAAAAAAAAAAAAAAAAAAACAGAATGAAGTTCTAATGCACAAACCTTGAAAACATTACACTAAGTGAAAGAAGCTACATGACTCAGAAACATTTTATTTGGTGAAAAAAAAAAGAAAGAAGCTAGCCACAAAGGGCCTCATATTGTATGTTTCTGTTCATACAGAATGTCCAGAATAGGCAAATCCATAGACAGAAAGTAGATTAGTAGCTGCCAGGGGCTAAGAGAGCTGGAGGGAAAAGGGAATTGACAGCTAATGGGTATGGAGCTTCTTTCTGAAGTAACGAACATGTTCAACATTGTAAGTATACTAAAAGCCATAAATTGTAAACTTTATTTATTTATTGTCACAGGGTCTGGCTCTGTCAGCTAGGCTGGAGTGCAGTAGCATGGTCTTGGCTCACTGCAACCACCACCACCACCACCTCCTGGGGCTAAGCCATCCTCCCACTTCAGTCTCCCAAAAAGCTGAGACTACAAATGCACCACCACACTCGGCTAATTTTTGTATTTTTTATAGAGACAGGGATTCATCATGTTGTACAGGCTGATCTCAATGTCCTGGGCTCAAGAAATCTGTCTACCTCAGGCTGCCAAAGTGCTGGGATTACATGCCTGAGCCACTGCACCTGGCCGGTAAACTTTTAAAAAATGAATTCTGGCCGGGCGCTGTGGTTCATGCCTGTAATCCCAACACTTGGGGAGGCTGAGCGGGAGGGATCATGAGGTCAGGAGTTTCAATACCAACCTGACCAACATGGTGAAACCCCATCTCTACTAAAAATATAAAAAAATTAGCCCGGCATGGTGGTGTGCACCTGTAATCCCAGATACTTAGGAGGCTGAGGCAGGAGAATCGCTTGAATCTGGGAGATGGAGGTTACAGTGAGCCAAGTTCATCACTGCACTGCAGCCTCGGTGACAGAGTAAGACTCTATTTCAAAAAATAATAATAAATGGGAATCCACTGGGCTTGACAAAATAAAAATTAAAAAAATAAAAATAAAATAAAATGATGAATTATGTGGTATGTAAACAACATCTTAGTTATAAAACAAAAAACGCTGGGCTGGCCAAGCATGTCTGCAAGCTGGCTGGCTAGTTTTGAAACCCCTGAGCTAGACGCTGATAATAATAAAAATATTATTGTTATAAAAAAAATTGTTATAGCTAACACTTATTGAGCACTTAGTATGTGCCACATACTGTTCTCTAAGCACTTTTTCCATATTCATTAATTTAATCCTCATAACAGCCGATGAGGTAGGTTACTACTATTATTCAAATTTTACAGCTGAGAAAAGAAGAGTGCTGAGAAGTTAAGTATTTGCCCAAGGTATCAATGAAAGTAAGTGCTAGGATTAGGATTCAATCCCAGTCAGTCCATACTCTTAACCCACTATGTTCTACTGCTTAGTGCTGTGTGGTGCCTGGGTGTCCTGGAAGTCTGGAATAGTGAGGCAGATGGGGAAGAACTATAAAGAATCTCCTGAAGAGCAAAGACTGGGACTACACTAGGCTTTCTTAATAGGGACTATTGACTTTTACAGCTGGATAATTCTTTGCTTTGGGAAGCTGTCCTGTACTATAAGAATGTTTAGTGGTATTCCTGGCTTTTACCCACGAGATGCCATCAGCAAACCTCCTCCCCCAGTTGTGACAAGCAGAAATGTCTCCAGACATTGCCAAATGTCACCTAGGAAAAAAAAATCACCCCCGGATGAAATAACTGAACCAGACCTTGAAGGATAAGATAGGCCTCCAGCCAGAAGGGAGGGCTGGGTAAAGCTATAGAAGCAGGGAATAAATAGGGTACATGGGAAAACATGATGAAGTTGACCACCTCCTAAAAGCTGAAGGAGTGTGAAATGGAGGGAGAGACAAGGGTAGATAGCTGGGACTAACAATAGTGTTGAATGACACATGTACTTACTTCTGGTTCTAGGCGGAATCAGATCTAATAACTAAGCCAGCATTAGAAACATCTCCCAACACAGGGAGGCTGAAAGGGATAGAAATGGTGAAACAATCATATGACAGTGTGACCTTAAGAACATTTTCAAAAAAATTTTTGGAGAGTTTACTCTGGGAAGAGCAATGTACACAGGGCTGTAAATAGAAAGAATAGAGGTAAAACACAGTCCCTGGGTTCAAGGGGCTTACTGGGGAGACAGAGACCATGCTGAAATGCTGGGTCTTTTAATCATTTCCCAGTTTATTATTTCTCTTTGCCCCAACAAGTCTAGAAATTCCAAAGGTTTATAGTTAAAATAATGTCTCTCAGATTGTAAAAGTCTTCCTTTGGTCAATGATGTACCCAAATTTGGGGTAAGAGAATATGGTAAACATGCATACACATTTACAAGGCAGTACATCCCAGTGATCAAATTAATCACATAGAAGATCAGAGATACAGGATTTCAGAGGTGGGAAAAAGTCCCTAAAGACTAAAAATAGAGCTGAATATCGAAGGAGAAAGATAAGCAGAGAACAGAAGGAAGTAGATGAAGTGAGCAAAGATCTGCCTACAAAATTTGGTCTTAAATTTGGCATAGAACTTGTAATAATTACTAGTTGTAGAGTGACAATAGCAAAGTATATAGATGTGCCTTTTCCTGGATGAGAAGTAAACAGCATGAAAATGGACAGCTAGCCTAGGCGCAGTGGCTCACGCCTGTAATCCCAGCACTTTGGGAGGATGAGGTGGGTGGATCACGATGTCAGGAGTTAAAGACCAACCTGGCCAACATGGTGAAACCCTGTCTCTAGGCCAGGTGCGGTAGCTCACGCCCGTAACCCCAGCACTTTGGGAGGCCAGTGCAGGCAGATCATAAGGTCAGGAGTTCAAGACCAGTCTGACCAACATGGTAAAACCCTGTTTCTACTAAAAATACAAAAATTAGCTGGGTATGGTGGCTTACACCTGTAATATCAGCTACTCAGGAGGCTGAGGCAAAAGAATTGCTTGAACCTGGGAGGTAGAGATTGTGGTGAGTGGAGATCATGCCACTGTCCTCCAGCCTGGGTGACAGAGGCGACAGAGCGAGACTCTGTCTCAAAAAAAAGAAAAAAGGCCACGCGAGATGGCTCACACCTGTAATCCCAGCACTTTGGGAGGCTGAGGCGGGTGAATCACGTAGTCAGAAGTTCAAGACCAGCCTAGCCAACATGGTGAAATCCCATCTCTAATAATAAAAATACAAAAATTAGCTGGGCATAGTGGCATGTTCCTGTAATCCCAGCTACTTGGGAGGCTGAGACAGGAAATCGCTTGAACCAGGACCCAGGAGGTGGAGGTTGTAGCGAGCCAAGATTGCGCCACTGCACTCCAGCCTGGGCTACAGAGGATCCGTCTCAAAAAAGAAAAAAAAAGGAAAAGAAAAGAAAATGGACTGCTGGCCAGTCATGGTAGCTCATGTCTGTAATCCCAGCACTTTGGGAAGCTGAGGTGGGCGGATCACCTGAGGTCAGGAATTCAAGACCAGCCCGGCTAACATGGTGAAACCCCATCTCTACTAAAAATAAAAAATTAGCTGGGTGTGGTGGCATGTGTCTATAGTCCCAGCTACTCGGGAGGCTGAGGCAGGAGAATTGCTTGAACCCGGGAGGGTTCAATCTCAGCAGCGAGCTGAGATTGTGCTACACTGCACTCCAGCCTGGGTGAGACTCCGTCTCAAAAAAAAAGGAACTGCCTATGTTCAATCCAGGTTCTGCCATCTACTAACTGTGTAAGCTTAAGCAAGGTATTTCACTGAAGTTATTGTGCTTGTTTCCTCATCTGTAACATGAAGATAACTGTACCTACCTCCCGAATTAATATGTGTGTAAGAAGATTAGAACAGAGTCTCATACATGAAAGGACACAAACACCAGTTATCATTCTTATTTATACAGCCAAAGGGCAGTTAGCCATATCTAATTGTGGAGCAGACCTGCCAACAAACAAGGAAAAAGTCTCCTACCCCAGTGCCTACCCAAAGGCCCTAAGGAAGGCTGAACTAAGTGAAGAGAGAATCCAGGTATGTTAACAATTTACTCCTGTAAGATTCTACATAAGCAGAAACAATTCCTCCTCCTTATCCATGGATTCATGTGACCCGGAAGCAAAGTCCAGCTCACTTCACAGGGTGGACCATATTCATATCGAAAACAGAGCCAGGGTAGTTATGGGCACCAGTTTTGGAATAAACCAGACGTCAAATATCAGCTTACTAAATGTGAGAAATTAGGCAAGTTATCTATGCAGCCTTTTTTTTTTCTTTTTGAGACAGGGTCTCGCTCTTGTTGCTCACGCTGGAGTGCAATGGTACGAGAGGCTCACTGCAACCTCTACCTCCTGGGTTCAAGTGATTCTCCTGCCTCAGCCTCCTGAGTAGCTGGGATTCCAGGTGCCTGCCACCACACCCAGCTAATTTTTGGTATTATTTTTTAGTAGAGATGGGGTTTCTCCATTTTGGTCAGGCTGGTCTCAAACTCCTGACCTCAGGTGATCCACCCACCTCCGCCTCCCAAAGTGCCGGAATTACAGTCGTGAGCCACTGCGCCCGGCCTCTATGCTGTCTTAAGTCTCGTTTCCACAACTGTAAAATGTGAATTACAGGTCCCATATAATAGGAAATGTGTGAGGATTTAACTGGCTATGGATGCAAAGCACCTAGCCCAGTGCTTGTTACTTATATAAATAAACCTCAGTAACAATTCCAATTCTTTTCATCCTAAGTAAAGGCAACAGTGTATTTCCCCACAAACTCCAGAGCAGATTTGTCCAGAACCAATACGTGCTAGAAGTGTTAACATCTTAAGTTACTAATAGAATAAGAATGGGTTGGTCTGGCCCGGTGTCTCAGGCCTGTAACCCCAGCACTTTGGGAGGCCGAGGCAGATGGATCACCTGAGGTCAGGAGTTCGAGACCCCCCTGGTCAACTTAGTGAAACCCCATCTCTACTAAAAATACAAAAAATTAGCCAGGCGTTGTGGCAGGCGCATGTAATCCTAGCTACTTGGGAGGCTAAGGCAGGAGAATTGCTTGAATCCATGAGGCAGAGGTTGTAGTGAGCCGAGATCGCGCCATTGCACTCCAGCCTGGTCAACAAGAGTGAAACTCCATCTCAAAATTTAAAATAAAATTTAAAAAAGGATAAGGATGGGTCCCCTGGCTAAATAGTAACTCGTAAAAAAAAAAAAAAAAAAAAGGAGCCCTAACAATGGACCCCTGGGTTTATCTTGGCCTCTGAGGAGTTTCAGGGGCTCTTACATTGCAGCCCATCCTCCAGAGCCAGGATCCAATCCTGAGTCGGGAAGCGTGACTGCCCTTAGGCTCTGGTATAAGGGCTCTAGTTAAGCCTCCTAGACCCCTCAACTCGGCAATGAGGAATCACCTAGTTGCAGATTTTGCTGCCCGTTGAAGGGCCGTGCCCGAGATCTATGCACAGAAGAGGCCACAGTCGCTCCCTTACAGACCAAAGGACCGCAGGCAGGTTCCAGCAAAGAAACTGGACACGCTGCCCTGGGTCCTCCGCCCAGATCACCTGAAATCCGTCCCTCCAGCCCCGCCACGTACGTGCTCCAGGCCTCTCTGGGCGCCGCCATCTTGCCCCGCAGACGTCGCGTTTCCGCAGCCGCGGGATTCCAGCTTCCGCCCGGCAGCCCCGCCCCGCCTCTCCCGGGCTTAGCTGCGAGCACTCTGGGCTTTCCCTGTTCGGTGTGGCGTGCTGGTGAGCGCGGTGCTGCTTGGCTGGCGGTTTATTACTGTATTTCCACGTATTACTTCCACGTAAGCTCTATATCATCACTCAGAACATTCATCCTTCTTTTTTTTTTTTTTTTTTTTTCTTTTCTTTTTGAGACATAGCCTTGCTCTGTCGCCAAGGCTGGAGTGCAGTGGTGCAATCTCCGCTCACTGCAGCCTCCGCTTCCCGGGCTCAAGCAATTCTTGTGCCTCAGCCTCCCGAGTACCTGGGATTACAGGTGCCTGCCACCATGCGTGGCTAATTTTTGTATTTTTAGTAGAGACGGGGTTTCACCATGTTAGCCAGGCTGGTCTCGCACTCCCAACCCTAGGTAGTCCGTCCACCTGGGCCTCCCAAAGTGTGCTGGGATTACAGGGTGGGCCACTGCGCCTGGCCCACACATCCTTCTGATGTACAGCAGGCATAGGCTCTTCTGCACATACGACACCACTCTGGCAGGGACAGAGTGTTCCTCAGACGTCCCTCTGCACTCACCAGCCAGTATTACCACATCCTACATCCCAGCACCCACGCCCACGGCAGCACACACACACACACACACACACACACACACACACACACACCCCAAAGTGACGAATGTGTTTATGGACGAGCTAGAAGGTAACAATGAAAAAGGTCCAAGGAAAGAACAACTGCCAGAGTGCACTGCGGGAATAGTGGTAGTGAGAAGAGAGGGAAGCAAGCTTCATTGCTAGCAAGGTTATCATCTTCTCCAGAATCTTGCCTTTGTTCATCCCAGTCTCTCATCTTAGAAATCTTCCCTTTTCCCTGCCACCCCTATCTCCAAAGGATTTCTCTTTAAGGCTTAGCTGGCGTCAACTCTAAAACTTCTGCCAGCCATGCCTACTCGCCGAACTTTCCTTGGAATCATCTGGACTCTTGTCGCCTGTACCAGTTCTGTGGTATGCTAAGAACACACTGCCAGCTACCAACTGTCACTGGTTACCTTTTCACAGGCATATGTCCTGTTCCCTTGAATAGACTGCCAGTTCCTTTTGGTCCCAGACCTTGTTCCTTGCATCTAATGCTGAGCACCCAGCATACTGGCATGCACATAGTAGGACCTTAAGTAAATCATTGCTAGATGGAAGGACATCATGGGGCAGCCAATGTTAGTCTAGTGGGTTTCCAAATTTAACAGGCACTAGAATCAACTGGAAGCCTTGTTAAAACAGATTGCTGGGACTGGGCACAGTGGCTCATGCCTATAATCCTAGTACTTTGGGAGGCTAAGGTGGGCGGATCACCTGAGGTCAGGAGTTGGAGACCAGCCTGGCCAACGTGGTGAAACCCTGTCTCTACTAAAAATACAAAAATTAGCCAAGCAGAATGGTGTGCACCTATAATCCCAGCTACTCAGAAGGCTGAGGCAGGCGAATCTCTTGAACCTGGGGCGGAGGTTACAGTCAGTCAAGATCGAACCACTGTACTACAGCCTGGGTTATAGAGCAAGACTCAGTCCCAACAAAACAAAACAGATTGCTTTACCTCAATCTGATTCAGTAGTTGTGGGTTTTTTTGTTTTTATTTTTTTAAGTTGAAGTCTTGCTCTTGTCACCCAGGCTGGAGGGCAGTAGTGTGATCTAGGCTCACTGCAACCTCTGCCTCCCAGGTTCAAGCGATTCTCCAACCTCAGCCCCCAGGTAGCTAGAGTTACTGGCGTGTGCCACCATGCCCTGCTAATTTTTGTATTTCTAGTAGAGACAAGGTTTCACCATGATGGCCAAGCTGGTCTCAAACTCCTGACCTCATGTGATCCACCCACCTTAGCCTCCCAAAGTGCTGAGATTACAGGTGTGAGTCACCTCGCCTGGCCAATTTTTGTATTTGTAGTAGAAATGGGATTTCACAATGTTGGTCAGGCTGATCTCAAACTCCTGACCTCAGGTGATCCACTCACCTCAGCCTCCCAAAATGCTGGGATTACAGGTGTGAGCCACTTTGCCCAGCTGAGACTATTAAGTATAAAATGTGGTCTTTGTTTATATCTGGATTTTTGAGACTGTTTTTTAAGACCGTTGGAGAATACTGTATATAAACTGGATTTTGTAAGCTATTAAGGATTTACTTTTTTTTTTTTTTTGAGACGGAGTTTCGCTCGTTACCCAGGCTGGAGTGCAATGGCGCGGTCTCGGCTCACTGCAACCTCCGCCTCCTGGGCTCAGGCAATTCTCCTGCCTCAGCCTCCTAAGTAGCTGGGATTACAGGCACGCGCCACCACGCCCAGCTAGTTTTTTGTATTTTTAGTAGAGACGGGGTTTCACCATGTTGACCAGGATGGTCTCGATCTCTCGACCTCGTGATCCACCCGCCTCGGCCTCCCAAAGTGCTGGGATTACAGGCTTGAGCCACCGCGCCCGGCCCAAGGATTTACTTTTTTATTTGAGAGAGGGTCTTGCTTTGTCACTGAGGCTGGAGTGCAGTGGTGCTTTCATGACTCACTGCAACCTCAACCTCTTTGGCTCAAGTGATCCTCCCACTTCAGCCTCCCATGTAGCTGGGACCACAGGTGCATGTCATCACACCCAGCCAGGATTTATGAAATTTTTGTCGGGTGACACTATGCTTTTTTCTTGCAAAGATTGGGTGTGGTGGCTTATGTCTATAATCTCAGCACTTTTGGAGGCTGAGGCAGAAATATTGCTTGTGGCCAGGAATTTAAGACCAGCCAGTGCAACATGGAGAGACCCTGTTACTACCAAAAAAATGTTATTTTTGGGCCGGGTGCGGTGGCTCAAGCCTGTAATCCCAGCACTTTGGGAGGCCGAGGTGGGTGGATCACGAGGTCAAGACATCGAGACCATCCTGGTCAACATAGTGAAACCCCGTCTCTACTAAAAATACAAAAAATTAGCTGGGCATGGTGGCGCGTGCCTGTAATCCCAGCTACTCAGGAGGCTGAGGCAGGAGAATTGCCTGAACCCAGGAGGCGGAGGTTGCGGTGAGCCGAGATCGTGCCATTGCACTCCAGCCTGGGTAACAAGAGCGAAACTCCGTCTCAAAAAAAAAAAAAAAAAAAAAAAATGTTATTTTTGGAGGCGGGGGGAGGAATGGAGTTTCACTCTTGTTGCCCAGACTGGAGTACAATGGCATGATCTCAGCTCACTGCAACCTCCGCCTCCTGGGTTCAAGTGACTCTCCTGCCTCAGCCTCTGAAGTAATTGGGATTACAGGCACCTGCCACCATGCCCGGCTAATTTTGTATTTTTAGTAGAGACAGGGTTTCTCCAGGTTGGTCAGGCTGGTCTCAAACTCCTGACCTCAGGTGATCCACTGCCTCAGCCTCTTAAAGTGCTGGGATCCCAGGCATGAGCCACTGTGCCTGGCCAACACTTTCCCTTATTTACATCTAATATTAATATTGTTACGATTTTATTTATTTTTTTCTTGAGACAGAGTGTTACTCTGTCACTAGGGCTGGAGTGCAGTGGCACTATCTTGACCCACTGCAACCTCCCACTCCCTGGTTCAAACAATTCTTCTGCCTCACCCTCCTGAGTAGCTGGGATTACAGGGGCATGCCACCAAACCCGCTAATTATTGTATTTTTAGTAGAGATAGGGTTTCACCAGGTTGATCAGGCTGGTCTTGAACTCCTGACCTTGTAATCCATGCACCTTAGCCTCCCAAAGTGCTGGGCTTACAGGAATGAGCCACTGCACCCAGCCTTTTATTTCTTTATTTTTATTTTTTATTTTTTGAGACAGTCTTACTTTGTCCCCTAGGCTGGAGAGCCATGGCGCAATCTCAGCTCACTGCAACCTCTGTCTCCCAGGTTCAAGGGATTCTTGTGCCTCAGTCCCCCAAGTAGTTTGGACTAAAGGTGTGCGCCACCACACCAGGCTAATTCTTGTGGTGTTTTTTTTGTTTTTTGTTTTTTTTTTTTTTTTGAGATAGAGTCTGGCTCTTTTGCTAGGCGCCAGGCTGGAGTGCAGTGGCGCGATCTCGGCTCACAGCAACCTCCGCCTCCCAGGCTCAAGCAATTCTCCTGCCTCAGCCTCCCAAGTAGCTGGGACTACAGGCGCACACCACCATGCCCAGCTAATTTTTTGTATTTTTAGTAGAGACAAGGTTTCACCATGTTGGCCAGGATGGTCTCGATCGCTTGACCTCGTGATCTGCCCACCTCGGCCTCCCAAAGTGCTGGGATTACAGGCATGAGCCGCTGTGACTGGCCTTGTTTTTTGGTTTTCTTTGAGATGGAGTTTCACATTGTTGCCTGGGCTGAAGTGCAATGGCGCAATCTTGGCTCACTGCAACCTCCACCTCCTGGGTTCACACAATTCTCCTGCCTCAGTCTCCTGAGTAGCTGGGATTACAGGTGCACATCACCATACCCGACAAATTTTTTGTATTTTTAGTAGAGATGGGGTTTCACTATGTTGGCCAGGCTGGTCTCAAACTCCTGACCTCAGTGATTTGCCCGCCTTGGCCTCCCAAAATGCTGGGATTATAGGCGTGAGCCACCCAGCCTGGCTAATTTTTGTATTTTTAGTAGAGACAGGGTTTCACCATGTTGGCCAGACTGCTTTCGAACGTATGACCTCAGTTGATTGCTGGCTTCAGCCTCCCAAACTACTAGGATTATAGGCGTGGGCCATTGTGTCCCAACCTGTTGTTAAATTATTGACAAATACTGATACATTGTTGCCAACTAAAGTCTATACTATATTCACATTTCCTTAATTTCCCTCATGTCCTTTTTCTTTTCTAGGATGACATCAGAGATAATGCATTACATTTATTTTTAATTTTTTTTTTTTTTTTTTTTGAGACGGAGTTTCGCTCTTGTTACCCAGGCTGGAGTGCAATGGCGCGATCTCGGCTCACCGCAACCTCCGCCTCCTGGGTTCAAGCAATTCTCCTGCCTCAGCCTCCTGAGTAGCTGGGATTACAGGCACGTGCCACCATGCCCAGCTAATGTTTTGTATTTTTAGTAGAGACGGGGTTTCACCATGTTGACCAGGATGGTCTCGATCTCTCGACCTCGTGATCCACCCGCCTTGGCCTCCCAAAGTGCTGGGATTACAGGCTTGAGCCACCGCGCCCGGCTATTTTTAATTTTTATGTTTGCTTTTTTTTTTTTTTTTTTTGAGACAGAGTTTCACTCTGTCACCCAGGCTGGAGTGCAGTGGTGCAATCTTGGCTCACTGCAATCTCCCGCCTCCCAGGTTCAGGAGACTCTCCTGCCTCTTTCTCCCAAGTAGCTGAAATTACAGGCATCTGCCACCACATCCTGCTAATCTTTGTATTTTTAGTAGAGATGGGGTTTTGCCATGTTGGCCAGGCTGGTTTCAAACTCCTTACCTCAAATGATATGCCCACCTCTGCCTCCCAAAGTGCTAGGATTGCAGGCTTGAGGCACTGCACTGGGCCTTTATTTATTTTTGAGAGAAGGTCTTCTCCGCTGCCCAGCCTGGAATACAGTGGCACGATCACAGTTCATCGCAGCTTCAACCTCCTCGGCTCAAGCTATCCTCCCGCCTTAGCCTCCCAAGTAGCTGGAACCACACGTATGTGCCACCAGGCTTGGCTAACTTTTTAAATTTTTTGTAGAGACAGAGTCTTGCCATGTTGCCCAGGCTGGTCTTGAACTTGCAGCCTCAAGGGATCCTCCTACTTCGGCCTCCCAGAATGTGGGGATTATAGGTATGAGCCACTGTGCCAGACCCAGATTACTTATAGTTGTCATATCCCCTTAGGCGCCTCTTGGCTGTAACAATTTCATAGACTTTTAATGTTTTTGATGACTTTGGCAGCTTGGAGTAATACTGGTAGGGTGTTTTGTAGAATGGCCCTTAATTGGAGGCCTCACATGGTGGCTCACACGTGTAATCCCAGCACTTTGGGAGGTCAAGGCTGGTAGATCACTTGAGGTCAGTAGTTCGAGATCAGCCTGACCAACAGGCTAAAACCCTGTATCCACTAGAAACAAAAAAATTAGCCAGGTGACCGGGCACAGTGGCTCACTCCTGTAATCCCAGCACTTTGGGAGGCTGAGGTGGGCAGATCACAAGGTCAGGAGTTCGAGACCAGCTTGACCAACATGGTGAAACCCTGTCTCTACTAAAAACACAAAAAATTGTCTGGGTACAGTGGCTCACACCTGTAATCCCAGGGAGGAATTATGCCTGTACTCAGAGATGGGAGGACAGCTTGAGCCCAGGAGTTTGAGACCTGCCTAGGCAATATAGCTAGAACCTATTCTCCACAAAAAGGAAAAAAAGATACAAAAAAAAAAAAATACAAAAAATTAGCTGGTATGGTGGTGCATGCTTGTAATCCTAGCTACTCAGGAGGCTAAGGCAGGAGAATTGTTTGAACCTAGGAGGTAGAGGTTGCAGTGAGCTGAGATTTTGCTGCTACACTCCAGCCTGGGCAACAGAGCAAGACTGTGTCTCAAATAAAAATAGTTAGCCAGGTGTGGCGGCACATGCCTGTAACCTAGCCACTTGAGAGGCTAAGGCAGGAGGATCCCTTGAATCTGGGAGGTGGAGGTTGCAGTGAGCTGAGATTGTGCATTGCACTCCAGCCTGAGCAACAGAGCAAGACTCCATCTCAAAAAAAAAAAAAAAAAAAAAAGAAAGCCTCTCAATTGGGATTTGTCTGATGTTTTTCTCATCATTAGACTGGGGTTTTAGGTTTTTGAGAGGAAGAACACAGCTTAACCTGCTAATTTTATTACATCCTGTTGAGGGCACCTACTATCAACATGTCTTATCACTGCTGGTATTAACCTTAATCACCAGCTGCGGTAATGTTTGTCGGGTTTCTTCACTATAAAGTTAGTTTTTCGCCCCTGCTTTTCATACTGTACTCTTTGGAAGGAAGTCACTATGTGCAGATCACAATGAGTAGGCAGTTATGCTCTGCCTCCATGAGGGTGGAGCATCTACATACGTGACTTGGAATTTTTTTTTTTTTTTAGACGGAGTTTCGCTCTTGTTACCCAGGCTGGGTTCAGGCAATTCTGCCTCAGCCTCCTGAGTAGCTGGGATTACAGGCATGCACCACCATGCCCATCTGATTTTTTGTATTTTTAGTAGAGACAGGGTTTCACCTTGTTGACCAGGATGGTCTCGATCTCTTGACCCCATGATCCACCTGCCTCGGCCTCCCAAAGTGCTGGGATTACAGGTGTGAGCCACCGTGCCCAGGCCGACTTGGAATTCTTCTGCATGGGAGTGGTCTGTACTCCTCATTGATTGATTGGTTGATTATTATTATTTTTATTATTTTGAGATAGAGTCTGGCTCTACGGGCTGGAGTGCAATGGCACTATCTTGGCTCACTGCAACCTCCACCTCCTGGGTTCAAGCAGTTCTGCCTCAGCCTCCCAAGTAACTGGGATTATAGGTGCCGGCCAACACACCTGGCTAATTTTTTGTATATTTAGTGGAGACAGGTTTCTACCTGTTGGCCAAACTGGTCTCGAACTCGTAACCTCAGGTGGATCCACCCACTTCAGTTTCCCAAAGTGCTAAGATTACAGGTGTGAGCCACCACACTTGGCTCCCACTGATTTTTTATTCATATATATATACAGGCTTTTATAGATTGGGTTATAATTCAATACTGTTTTATTTATTTTTTGAGAAAGTTTTGCTCTTTGACCTAGGCTGGAATGAAGTGGCACAGTCTCAGTTCACTGCCGATTTTCCTGCCTGAGCCTCTCCAGTTGCTGGGATTATAGGTGCCTGCAACCATGCCTAGCTAATTTTTGCATTTTTAGTATAGATGGGGTTTCACCATGATTGGCCAGGTGGTCTTGAATTCCTGACCTCAGGTGATACACCCACCTCAGCCTCCCAAAGTGCTAGGATTACAGGCGTGAGTCACTGTGCCTGGCCTATGCTATTTTATTTTGTTGCTCATTTTTTTTTTTAACCTCTCTCTTTTTTTTTTTTTTTGAGATGGAGTTTCGCTCTTGTTACCCAGGCTGGAGTGCAATGGCGTGATCCCGGCTCACCGCAACCTCCGCCTCCTGGGTTCAGGCAATTCTCCTGCCTCAGCCTCCTGAGTAGCTGGGATTACAGGCACGCGCCACCATGCCCAGCTAATTTTTGTATTTTTAGTAGAGACGGGGTTTCACCAAGTTGATCAGGATGGTCTCGATTTCTTGACCTCGTGATCCACCCGCCTCGGCCTCCCAAAGTGCTGGGATTACAGGGTTGAGCCACCGCGCCCGGCCTTTTTTACCTCTCTTGTGACCTTTTACTATACCCCATCGGTGTGTGTGTGTGTGCGCGCACGCATGCACGTGCGCGCACACAAGCGCGTACACATTTCCTTACATTCTGGCATTATAAGAAAGTAAGGAAATAGCTTATCTTGTGTATTTCCTGCCCCAATCCTAGAATCAGCCATTTCTTCAAGGACTCTTGGTTCCTGTTATTGAAGAATGGTATTAGAAACCAAGATCTGGGCCGGGCACAGTGGCTCACACTTAAAATCCCAACACTTAGGGAGGCCTAGATGGGAGGATGGCCACAGGCCAGGAGTTTGAGATCAGCTTGGTCAACATAGGGAGACCCCATCTCTAATAATAATAATAGGCCGGGCACGGTGGGTCACACTTGTAATTTCAGCACTTTGGGAGGCTGAGGTGGGTGGATCACATGAGGTCGGGAGTTCAAGACCAGCCTGGCCAACATGGAGAAACCCCATCTCTACTAAAAATACAAAATTAGCTGGACATGGTGGCATATGTCTGTAATCCCAGCCACTTGGGAGGCTGAGGCAGGAGAATCCCTTGAACCAGGAGGCAGAGGTTGTGGTGATCCAAGATTGTGCCATTGCACTCCAGCCTGGGCAACAAGAGCGAACTCCATCTCAAAATAAAAGAATAGTAATAATAACAATAATAAAGAAACCAAGATCTGTGTGGTAGTTATGCTCATTGCTGCTGGGGTGTCTTGCTTTTTGGCCCTTTTCAACTGACAGAGTAAGTTAATATACGTAGGCTGGGCGTGGTGGCTCATGCCTATAATCCCAGCACTTTGGGAGGCGGATGGATCACGAGGTCAAGAGATCGAGACCATCCTGGTCAACATGGTGAAACCCCGTCTCTACTAAAAATACAAAAAAAAATTAGCTGGACATGGTGGCACATGCTTGTAGTCCCAGCTTCTCAGGAGGCTGAGGCAGGAGAATTGCTTGAACCCAGGAGATGGAGGTTGCGGTGAGCTGAGATCGCGCCATTGCACTCCAGCCTGGGTAACAAGAGCGAAACTCCATCTCAAAAAAAAAAAAAAAAGTTAATATATTTATATATACTACAGTATATATATATATATACACACACACACACACACACACACACACACACACATATATATTTTGAGGGAAAGTCTTGCTCTGTCACTCAAGCTGGACTGAAGTGGTATGACTCGGCTCACTGCAACTTCCACCTGCCAGTTTCAAGCCATTCTCCTGCCTCAGCCTCCCAAGTAGCTGGAACTACAGGTGTGTACCACCATGCCTGGCTAATTTTTGTGTTTTCGGTAGAGACAGGGTTTCACTATGTTGGCCAGGCTGGCCTTGAACCCCTGACCTCACGATCCACCCACCTCAGCCTCCCAAAGTTCTTGGGATTACAGGCGTGAGCCACCGCCCCCAGCATATATACACATTTATAACTGTTTCTATATGTAATCATCTGTGTATATGGGTCAGTTTTTTTTAAGTCTACCTTTTACAGATACATATTATAATATTTACAGCTGAAATTATATGGCTAAGATCTGCTTTTTTCTTTTTTTTTTTTTAATAGAGATGGGGTTTCACCATGTTGGCTAAGATGGTCTGAATCACCTGACCTTGTGATACACCTGCCTTGGCCTCCCAAAGTGCTGGGATTACAGGTGTGAGCCACCGCGCCCAGCCAGATTTGCTTTTAAAAACTTCAGCAATTCCTGGTTGTCTACTGGTTAGGAATTAAAGTTCAATTAAAAAGAGAAACTCCAGCAAAACAGCAACAAACTAGGACAATGAAATACAATTGACTAAGATAATCATTGAAGCAGGATGCCGGGTATACTGGGGATTCACTCATTATGCTGTTCTTTCTATTTGTATGTATGTTTAGAATATTACATAATACAAAACAAAAATATGGTTGGGCGTGGTGGTTCACGCCCTGTAATCCCAGCACTTTGGTAGGCTGAGGCAGGAACTCAGGAGTTCAAGACCAGCCTGACCAAGATGATGAAGCCTTGTCTCTACTAAAGATACAAAAATTAGCCAGGCACGGTGGTGTGCACTTGTAATCCTAGCTATTCAGGAGGCTGAGGCAGGAGAATTGCTTGGAGTGCAGTGAGTCAAGATTGCACCACTGCACTCCAGCCTGGGCGACAGAGTGAGACTCCGTCTCAAAAAAATAAGAAAATAGAGCCAAAACAGACTCACCTACAGTTAAACAGGGTCAAATAGAGAAATATAGCCAGCCAGATACAAGGCATCAACACATACACATACACAAGCACACACACACTCACATACACACATATATACATACACATATACAGACGCACACATGAATACACATACGAAACTCTTCCTCCCAGGGCCGTCCTTAGGTGAAATTTTGAAGATGACAGTTTTTCGTCCATGTTTGGATCCATCTGCCCTTTCAGAAATCCCAGTCTTACTGCTCTGCTCCTTCCTAAATCTGCTTCTGCGGAGAAATCTCATCATTTAAAATTTTCCCTGTGACTGAAAGTCAAAATGTGGTCCCCTTAGGAATTTACCTTTCATGAGCCTGCCAAGAGGAAACAAAAAAAGAAAAAAAGGAATTTACCTTTCTGCTTCATCTTCTGTGGGGCAAGAAGACGCATTGTTTCTGGTTTAGGAATTTCAGTCAGTGAGTGTTTGACAGGGACAGGAACAGTCACCAGCAAATGTGGAATTAAACCTGTAGGTAATGTTTCTGCCAGTCCCTGAGGTTTCTCTAAGGTGAGGAACACAGTCTGGCCTGCCCCATCCTTTGAGTGGAACTTGCCCACTCTCACCTATTTTTTTTTTTTTTTTTTGAGACAAGCTGTCACTCTGTCACCCAGGCTGGAATGCAGTGGCACCATCTTAGCTCACTGGGCTCAAGCAGTCCTCCCACTTCAGCCTGCCGAGTAGCTGAGATTACAGGCATGTGCCACCACACCCGGCTAATTTTTGTATTTATGGTAGAGACAGGGTTTCACGGTCTCAAACTCTTGACCTCAGGTGATCTGCCTGCCTCATCCTCCCAAAGTGCTGTGATTACAGGTGGGAGCCATCACGCCCAGCCAACTCTGACCACATGAGCCAGTAGTTGGGAAAAAACAGGTCTTTGGTTATAGGACGAGTGAGACTGCCATGACGCCACAGCTCCCCATGGTTTCCTCTCGTTTCCCTTACTCTAGGGGTGGGAGAGAAGGCCTTAACTCTCAAAAAGCTGAAACAGGTGCTTCCTGTGAGTGCTGGAAGTTGGTAGCAGAGTGCCGTGCTTCTGTGGGCAATGGATTTTATTTCCAGGTTTGTTTTCATCTTCTCTGGATCCTTGGCCTCCTTGGAGAGTTCTGGGTCATAAAAACCTGAGAGTGGGCAGAGACTTATTTTACTAGATTAGTGAGATGCCCAGGCCCAACCTAGCCCCATCCGTAATAAGGGGTTGCCACTGGCCCTTCCTCTCAGCCTTCCTCCACCCTTGCAGCCCCTTCCTACTCCTCTGGAATAGAGTACAGCTGCCTCTGGTTATGTTTTGAGGACAGGAACTCCTGGGACAGCTACTCCTGCATTAGGTCAAATACATTTCCTGTTGATTTGATTAGTTCCCTTCCCAACAATGCATTTATGGAAGAGCTTTTGCAGGCATGCATTTGCACAGGCAGCCAGCCTCCTCCAGTCACACACACAGACACACACACACCTCCATACCCACATGCACACACTTTCTCCCCATCCACCCACAAAGCATCAGTCACATTTAGAATTTGTACAAATGCACACCCTCTCATCCACCTACACATCTCTTCCACAAAATCACACCTGCTCACATACCCTTAGAAGCACATTCCTATACTGTGCCCAGTGAGAGAAAGGTGGGGCAGATAACCAAGGAGATAACCAAGTAAGGGCTCAGGAGATCAAACCTCTGTAGGAGCTGAAAAGTCAGAAGACCAGACCAGGACACCCTTACTCCTCTCTGCTGGTTTTTTTTTTTTTTTTTTTTTGAGACGGACTTTTGCTCTTGTTGCCCAGGCTGCAGTGCAATGGAGCGATCTTAACCTCCACCTCCCAGGCTCAGCCATTCTCCCTCCTCAGCCTCTTGAGTAGCTGGGATTATGGGAGTGTGCCATCACACCTGGCTAACTTTTGTATTTTTAGTAGAGATAGGGTTTCTCTATGTTGGTCAGGCTGGTCTCAAACTCCTGACCTCAGGTGATCTGCCCACCTCGACCTCCCAAAGTGCTGGGATTACAGGCGTGAGCTGCTATGCCTGGCCTTTTTAAAATTTCTTTCTTTTTTTTTTTTTTTTTTTTTGAGACGGAGTTTCGCCCTTATTACCCAGGCTGGAGTGCAATGGCGCGATCTCGGCTCACCGCAACCTCCGCCTCCTGGGCTCAGGCAATTCTCCTGCCTCAGCCTCCTGAGTAGCTGGGATTACAGGCACGTGCCACCATGCCCAGCTAATTTTTTGCACTTTTAGTAGAGACGGGGTTTCACTATGTTGACCAGGATGGTCTCGATCTCTCGACCTCGTGATCCACCCGCCTCGGCCTCCCAAAGTGCTGGGATTACAGGCTTGAGCCACCGCGCCCGGCTTTTTTTTTTTTTTTTTTTGAGATGGAGTCTTACTCTGTCGCCCAGGCTGGAATACAGTGGTGTGATCTTGACTCACTTCAACCTCTGCCTCCCAGGTTCAAACAATTCTCCTTCCTCAGCCTCCCAAGTAGCTGGGATTTAGTAGAGATGAGTTTTTACTATGTTGGGTAGGCTGGTCTTGAACTCCTGATGTTGTGATCCACCCACCTAGGCCTCCCAAAGTGCTGGGATTAGAGGCATGAGCCACCGTTCCTGGCCTCCTCCCTTCCCCTGTAAGTAGAAATACTATGGTCAGGCATGGTGGCTTATCCCTGTAATCCCAGCACTTTGGGAGGCTGAGGCGGGCGGATCACCTGAGGTCAGGAGTTCAAGACCAGCCTGGCCAACATGGCAAAATTCCTGTCCACTAAAATTACAAAATAAATTAACCAGGCATGGTGATGTGTGCCTGTAATCCCAGCTACTCGAGAGGGTGAGGCAGTCAAATCACTTGAACCTGGGAGGCAGGGGTTGCATTGAGCCAAGATTGCACATTGCACTCCAGTCTGGGTGCCAGAGTGAGACTCCATCTCAAAAACAAAAACAAAAATAAACAGAGGGCCAGGCGCAGTGGTTCACACCTATAATCCCACTTGGGAGGCCGAGGAGGGCGGATCATGAGGTCAGAAGTTCAAGACCTGTGTGGCCAATATAGTGACACCCTGTCTCTACTAAAAATACAAAAAATTAGCTGGGCGTGGTGGTGCATGCCTGTAATCCCAGCTGCTTGGGAGGCTGAGGCCAAAGAATTGCTTGAACCCAGGAGGCAGAGGTTGTAGTGAGCCGAGATCATGCCATTGCACTCCAGCCCTGATGACTGTGTGTGACTGTGTGAGACTCTGTCTCAAAAAAAAAAAAAAAAGGAAGAAAGAAAGAAAGAAGGAGGCCGTGTGCGGTGGCTCAAGCCTGTAATCCCAGCACTTTGGGAGGCCGAGGCGGGCAGATCACGAGATCGAGAGATCAAGATCACCATCCTGGTCAACATGGTGAAACCCTGTCTCTACTAAAAATACAAAAAATTAGCTGGGCATGGTGGCACGTGCCTGTAATCCCAGCTACTCAGGAGGCTGAGGCAGGAGAATTGCCTGAACCCAGGAGGCGGAGGTTGTGGTGAGCCGAGATCGTGCCATTGCACTCCAGCCTGGGTAACAAGAGCGAAACTCCGTCTCAAAAAAAAAAAGAAAGAAAAAGAAAGAAAGAAGGAAGGTAGGAAGGAAGAAAATAAAAAGAAAGAAGGAAAGAAAGATTATGAATTGAGAGGGATTTAGAATTAGGGGTAGGAGAAGCAGGGACTTAGAGCCCCCTGTCCCACACAGAAAATGTGCTGCTGAGGCTGGGTGCGGTGGCTCAAGCCTATAATCCCAGCACTTTGGGAGGCCGAGGCGGATGGATCACGAGGTCAAGAGATCGAGACCATCCTGGTCGACATGGTGAAACCCTGTCTCTAATAAAAATACAAAAAATTAGCTGGGCATGGTGGCGCATGCCTGTAATCCCAGCTACTCAGGAGGCTGAGGCAGGAGAATTGCCTGAACCCAGGAGGCGGAGGTTGCGGTGAGCCGAGATCGCCCCATTGCACTCCAGCCTGGGTAACAAGAGCGAAACTCCATCTTAAAAAAAAAAAAAAGAAAATGTGCTGCCCCTGTGACAGTGATGTTTCAGGCTGGTGGCTGAGGTGGGAAGTTTGTCAAAGCTGTAAGTGGAGAGTTCAGTGGCATCCATGACATGACCGAGAAGCCTATTTTGACCAGTAGAAAAGGATGGCCTGCTGGGCACAGTGGCTTACACCTGTAATCCCAGGATTTGGGGAGGCCGAGGCAGGTGGATCATGAAGTCAGGAGTTCAAGACCAGCCTGGCCAAGATGGTGAAACCCCGTCTCTACTAAATATACAAAAAAGTTAGCCGGGCATAGTGGTGGGTGCCTGTAATTCCAGCTATTCGGGAGGCTGAGGCAGAGAATTGCTTGAACCTGAGAGGCAGAGGTTGCAGTGAGCTGAGATCACACCACTGCACTCCAACCTTGGTGACAGACCAAGACTGCCTCAAAAAAAAAAAAAAAAAAAAGGATGGCCTTTGTGGTGGGATTCCCTATCAGCTCAGGAAATGGTGGGGAAGGAATGAAGAGATAAGCAAGTAAAAGGCTGGGTTGGGCTCTGGATCCAACATCCTCTAGAAGGAGTTCTACTAATGTCAGCTGGAATCAAGAGAAAGAGGCTTCCTGTCACTAGAACCTTGAAGTCCCCCTCAGAGAAAGGTGAGGGAGAGGGCTTAGAAAAGTGACAAGTGCCCAAGAGCAGCCCAGGCAATTCTGCCTTCAGCCCCAGACAATTCTGCTTTCAGCCTGCCTACCCTGACTCAGCCCAAACTCAGAAACTGTGGATTCTGGGAAGCAACAAGACTTTTCCTTTGGGAAAGGGTCCTGAAGCTAATCCACAGTGCTCAAGAAAATTGGCAGAGAAGCCAGGCACAGCGGCTCACACCTGTAATCCCCGTATTTTGGGATGCCAAGGTGGGCAGATTACCTAAAGTCAGGAGTTTGAGACCAGCCTGGCCAAAATGGTGAAACCCGGTCTCTACTAAAAATATTAAAAAGAGCTGGGCATGGTGGTGGGCACCTGTAATCCCAGCTACCTGGGAGGCTGAGGCAGGAGAATTGCTTGAACCCTTGAGGTGGAGGTTACTGTGAGCTGAGATTGCACTCCAGCCTGGATGACAATCCATTGCACTCCAGCTAGGATAACAAGAGTGAAACTTGTCCTAAAAAAAAAAAAAAAAAAAAAAAAGGCTAGGTGTGGTGGCTTCTGCCTGTAATCCCAGCACTTTGGGAGGCGGAGGTGGGAGGATCACAAGATCAGGAGATCAAGACCAGCCTGACCAGCTTGCTGAAACCCTGTCTCTACTAAAAATACAAAAATTAGCTGGGCATGTGGTGAGTGCCTATAGTCCCAGCTACTCTGGAGGCTGAGGCAGGAGAATAGCTTAAACCTGGGAGGGGGAGGTTGCAGTGAGCTGAGATCCGGCCACTGCACTCCAACCTGGTGACAGCGAGACTCCGTCTCAAAAAAGAAAAAAAAAGGAAAAGAAAAGAAAAGACAGAGACATCTGGCCCCTGCCATCCATGTCTTGATAGTGCCTCCTGAGTCTCTCTTGCTGCCGCCTGGGGGCGCCCCCAGCTGGGTCTCAGGCTGCTGCCAACCCTGCTGTTGTTATCATTAGCGTAATTAATAAACAAGCACTGCTGGGGCCAAGCGGAAGAAGAGGCAGGCCCCTGCTGCTCAGGAGAATCCCTGAAAAGATACAGTGGCAACCGGGACTGAGTGGTTGGTCCCTCCTCTCCACCCAGGACCTCTGGAGGGGGTGTGGAGTGGGTTCCAAGGGGCAGGCAGAGAGGCAAGGGCAAGGGGAGGAGCACACTTGGTAGGCTTGGTTTGGAACTGGCTCTGCAGGTGCCCGACAGGATGTCTGTGGGCAAGGCCACCCCCATGATTACTGGTTGTGGGGCAGGCTCTGAGGCAATTATTCATTCATTTAACAGGCATCTGCCTATTTATTTATGGAGTGCCTACTGTGCGCAAGGTGGTCTACTCATAATAGCTAATGTTTAATTGGACAATGTGACGACACAGCCAACTTTCAAAGCAGGTCCTGGGAAAAGGGGTAGAAGCTGGGGAAGTAACTAGGAAAAATGACAGCCCAAAAAGATAAGGGCAGTTGGGCTTTGGCCTGTGTCGTGTAGCGGTGGGGATACATATTAGGTAAAACCTGGGGATTACCAAGATCTTGGGAAACTCAAGACCCAAGCTGGAAAATATACGGCAAGTGGGGCTGGAGAAAATGGGCATTTTCAGGTAGGAGGGACTTGGAGATAAAGGCATGGCAATAGGACATGAATATGGGAAGTTTGCGGGAACGGCTCAATGAAAGTGAGGGACGAAGGGATGCTAGCAGATCCTGTTGGGGGAGCCCTGGGTCACGGCAGTTTCAGGGGGCCTGATAGATGGGAGTGTCTAGGGGGTTAAGGTGCTCTTAAGTCCTAGGGGGTGCTGGATTCTGGGATCACAGTCTGAACAAAAGTTGGGGTGTGGTAGGGGCTAGGGGCTGCCATCGGGGTTTTGAGGGAAGGCTCCGGAACGCCTTCCCTCATCTTCCAGAAAAGATGCTGGAGCGCTTTTAGGGAAAGGAGGGGCGTGGCCGGGGAGCCCCATCCTGGGGGCCGAGCCAGATCCTCGGGTTCGGCCTGGCGGGCGGCCGGGGCCGGAGTGCCGGCGGGGCTGCGGGGGTCTGCGGCGCTGGCCGGGGTTCGGGCTCGGAGCGAGCCGCCGGGGCTCCGCGGGGGGGCGGTGCGAGCTCGGGCTGCGGGCGGGCTGGGAGGAGGCGGCGGCTCCGCGAAGAACATGAATCAGCGGCGGCGACGGCGGCGACGGCAGTGGAAGGATCGTGGTGGCCCGGGAGCGGCCCCGGGGACCCAGCGCTGCTGACGGCGGCGATCGCGGCGGGAGGCGGACGCCAGTCTCGGAGGCGCTCTCCCCAGCGCCGCCCCACGGGCGGCCTCGGCCCCTCCCGCAGCCCTCCTCTCTCCCGCTCCCTTCCCACCTCCTCCTCCTCCCCGTCCTCCTCCCTCCTCGCTCGCGGACCCGGCCCGGCATGGTGCGGCGTCGCCGCCGATGGCGCTGAGGCGGAGCATGGGGCGGCCGGGGCTCCCTCCGCTGCCGCTGCCGCCGCCACCGCGGCTGGGGTTGCTGCTGGCGGCTCTGGCTTCTCTGCTGCTCCCGGAGTCTGCAGCCGCAGGTAGGGGCTGGCCCGAGAGGCGAGGGAAGCGGGGGGCTGCGGAGGGGCGCGGTCGGGGATCGGAGCTCGGGGTGGGCCTGGCGGGCGGGAGTCGGGGTTGGGGTCCAGAGCCGAAGGCCGAGGCTCGGGGCCGGGTCAGGGCGCGCTGCGGAGTGCTCGCCGCCAGATCTCCCTGCGGGCCCCCACCCCCAACTTTCTGGCACTCTGGGCTCTCTTGGCAGGGTGGAAGGGAAGGGAGCGGGGTGTGGGCTGTGTGGTCAGCGGGGAGTGTTTGGGACTGCATTTTCCCGCCTCGATGTTCCCAGCTGTTAGATTCCTCCCTCCCAGTTCTGGGGACCCCATTCTGCCTGCCCTGCACGCGAAGGTCCGTCTCTGAAACCACACGGGCTGGGGCTGAGCACCCAAAGGCCACCCTGATACCATTTAGGAACAGGGGCTGTGAGGGTGCCCAGTCACAAAAAGCAAATGGGCACACTCGAGTTCCTGTGCCTTCCGAGCTTGGAGAGGATGGGCTGGGGCCAGGTTGCTGGTCTTTGGGAGGGGTTAGCCTTGTGTTCCTACATAGCCACTGAGGTATTTGCTGGTGACAAGAGCGTTCCATGCAGCACGGTGCTCTCCAAGTTCCCACCCCGCACCTCGGTGACTGCTGGGCTCATAGAGAGCGGGAGGCCGGCTCCCCTGTCCTGTGACGGGTCCTGAGAAGGTGAAGGGAGCAGGGAAGAGCCACAGGCCAGGACAGCAGCCACCCGGGCTGGCATCTTCTCTTGAGACAGCGTTCCCTGCCATATCAGCCTCTCAGGGAAGGGAAGGGAAACGAGTGACGAGTATTTACAAGCCGAAAGGTGTGGACTTGATGCTCAGGGAGTCCACGACTTTGCCTAGAGTCGCACAGCAAAGGACAAGAAGAAGCAGGGCTGGATTTCAGTTATGCAGATACTTGACCTGCCCCTCTCTCTGCTTAAAAACACGCCAGGAAGCCAGGAGAGGTGCCAGTGTGTGTGTGTGTGTGTGTGTGTGTGTGTGTGTGCGTGTGTGTGTGCACGTGCAGGTTCAAAAGAGTGGCCCCTGTTGGTGTGGCAGTGGCTCAGGGGTCTTAGGCTCCCTGCTCAGGGCCCCAGCCCTCACTTCTGCCTCCCACCTTCCTAGCACCCGCCCCTGCCCACATTCAGGTATTAATAGAGCGGATGGCTGCCAGGAAGGCTGCCATGTGTTTGATCTGACGTGGTTTTGCAGCCATATGTTCTCCACTTCGGGGGAGCACCCCCTCCTTCCCTTCTTCAGCCCTGCTCCATTTGGTAAGGTTGGGTGCAGAGGGTGCTGGCAGCAATACAGGGTCTGGGCTGACACCTTGGGCGGAGAGCTGGCAGCCTGTTGCACTAGTTGGGTGCAGCAATCATTCTTAGGGCAATGCCCGCCCCGGTAGGGTAACTCCCCGTCATTTCAGCCCAGCCTGCCTTCCTTTTGCTGTCTGGTCTCAGCAGGAGGATATGGGGAAGAGGTCCTTAGAACTGGAGGGAACTTGGAGAGCTTGCCATGCCCCTTCCCCTAGCCCAGGTCCAGCCACCTTCCCTCCCACACTGCCCTACCTCTGCTTCCTTGACTGGCTCAGAAAGAGCCCTCTGCCTGACACAGAAGCTACGTTCTGGAAGAGAATAGGAACTGTTTACAGAGACAGAGTTCCTCTCAAGGTGACACATGTTGCTTCCACTCCTCAGGTCTGAAGCTCATGGGAGCCCCAGTGAAGCTGACAGTGTCTCAGGGGCAGCCGGTGAAGCTCAACTGCAGCGTGGAGGGGATGGAGGAGCCTGATATCCAGTGGGTGAAAGATGGGGCTGTGGTCCAGCACTTGGACCAGTTGTACATCCCCGTCAGTGAGCAGCACTGGATCGGCTTCCTAAGGTGCAGGCCTGTGGGGGAAGGTGTGGGCTGCCAGCCCGGGGGCAAGCTGTGCTCTTTCCTTGGGGATTGGGAGCTGGGGGTTTCACTTGATGCTCAGAGGTTTGTGGATTTTTTTATGTGGCTACCTGTGGGACTTTCCAGAAGGGAGGGCAGGCTGAACGCATCAAGTTTGCCTGGCAGAGCTGCCCCCTTGACCCTGGGAAGCAAGCCTGGTATCCTGTTTCCACAGCCTGAAGTCAGTGGAGCGCTCTGACGCGGGCCGGTACTGGTGCCAGGTGGAGGATGGGGGCGAAACCGAGATCTCCCAGCCAGTGTGGCTCACGGTAGAAGGTGAGGAGGCAGAGCCATATGGGCATGTTGGCCTGGAGCACGTGCTGTCTGCTGGTGACCGTACCTCTGCAGCAGAGAACTCCGGGGAAGCTGGGCTCCCCCACTGCTCTGTGGGGCCTGATTGTCCAGGCTCTAGGCCCACTCCAGACATCAAAAGACCCTACCAGTTGGAGTTGGATATCTGAGAACCAAGGGGGCAACTGGGATCCACAACTTGTGGGGTGCAGTCTGTTTCTGTTGCTTGAGCAACAAGCTTCAAGCACCCATCTGGGACTGGACCCTGTTCTGCCAAGTGGCCTGGCCAGCTGGGGGAGGGGAGGAAGGCTCTGCAGCTGCGGGAGCTCAGAGCTTTTCAGCCCAGGAAAACAAAGTGACTAAGAAAGTAACAAAGGGCCCTGAATGGGAGCTGGGGCCTGGCAGCAGAGCTCTGCTAAAGCTCCCACCCACTCCCCCGAGTTTCATGCCCCTCCCCCAGCTCTCTAGCCCCAGTCTCCTCTTTTACTGCGAGAAGAGTTGTCTAAATCTGCCATGGCTAAGGGCGCAGCATGGAAGATGCATCCAAGGTGCCAGGTGTGGTGGCATGTGCCTGTAGTCCCAGCTACTCTGGAGGCTAAGGCGAGAGGATCACTTGAGCCCCCAGGAGTTCCAGGCCAGCCTGGGCAACATAGAGAGACCCCCCCCCGCCCCCCGCAATCTCAAAAGAAGAAAATTCCTAAGGAGGCTAAAAAAATAGAAACACCGCCTACTCATAAGCTAGGTCCCTGTTCTGCTATTGCCCTAATCTTTTTTTTTTTTTTTTTTTTTTTGAAACGGAGTTTCGCCCTTGTTACTCAGGCTGGAGTGCAATGGCGCGATCTCGGCTCACCGCAACCTCCGCCTCCTGGGCTCAGGCAATTCTCCTGCCTCAGCCTCCTGAGTAGCTGGGATTACAGGCACGTGCCACCATGCCCAGCTAATTTTTTGCACTTTTAGTAGAGACGGGGTTTCACCTTGTTGACCAGGATGGTCTCAATCTCTCGACCTCGTGATCCACCCGCCTCGGCCTCCCAAAGTGCTGGGATTACAGGCTTGAGCCACCGCGCCCGGCTATTGCCCTAATCTTAAGGGGCCTCTGGGAACCTTCTGTGTGGAAGACTTCAGATGTAAACAGACTTGTGATTTGCACAGTAGGAAGCCAAGAGGTGGCAAGGCTCACTCCTCACTCCCCTTCTCTCCTAGGTGTGCCATTTTTCACAGTGGAGCCAAAAGATCTTGCAGTGCCACCCAATGCCCCTTTCCAACTGTCTTGTGAGGCTGTGGGTCCCCCTGAACCTGTTACCATTGTCTGGTGGAGAGGAACTACGAAAATTGGGGGACCTGCTCCCTCTCCATCCGTTTTAAATGTAACAGGTGAGCAGCCTCACAAGGAGGCTTGGAGTGGAGAAGGAGCTGGGTCCTCGAGGGCACTGAAGCTTGCAGAGTTTCAGCCACTGAGTTTGCAGCTGTGAGTGTCCAGAGCAAGCCCCAGTGTCTGGGGACGTGAGCTGCACCCTTACTAAGCTCATTAGTTAGGTGTGCTAGGCTGGCCGGGTGGGCTGATTAGTGGTGATCCTGCTGTGTGTGCTTAAGGAGGGTGTGGGGCCTCTGTCTTTGGTTCACAGCAGTCCAGGCCATGCACAGCTGGCCCTTGGAGATGAATCGTATGAGACCAGGGACACCCATCCCCCGCCCCTCCCAAGGGAAGGAGCCAGAAACCAGCCCACGCAGAGCTAGGGAGGAGTATCTGGCAGACACTGAGAAGACGAGACTCTCCGGCTGCAGAGAGGGGAGGGGAGAGGCGGGAGAGAGAAGGGGTAGGGGGAGGTTTGCACAAAGATACAGGGCCTCCTCCCCTAATGGCACTTTCCAAAAACCTCCAGACGTTTTCCCAAACTGTCTTTCTGTACCTCTGCACAGTCACACCTGCACAGCCACCTGGGCCCCAAGTTTCTTGGACACATACCCTCGCATGCTTGTAAGGCTTGCTTATTTGTGAAACAAAGTATACTGTTTCTGATTGAGGCTTGAACTGGGCAAAAAAGATGGGTCTCAGGTGCTGGAAGGTGCCAGGAAATGGAGGCTGAGCTAGGTTCCCCGGCAATTTGAATCTTGAGAAGAGGTGGACTATGAGGCAAGGGCAGGTCCTGTTCAGGAGGCACTGAGTTGGAGCAGATTAGAGAGGAGGTTGGGTTCCCTTCCTTCCAGATGTGCGTGGTTGGGACCCTCAGGCAGGCAGCCTGGTAATAAGCACTCACTGAACTCCTACTCCACACCACACTGTGCTAGGCACCACAGGAGACAGCGGGAATACAAAGGAAATAGAAGCCAAATAACTGAGTATAATTGGGGAGACAAGACACATACAGAAAGAGCTGAGAACCACTGCAAAGCAGAGAGTCTGCAAATAACAACCCCGAAGGGGCACAGAGCAAACAGAAGGGCTCACTCTGGTATGCGCAATAAAAGTGTGACCAGAAAAGGGAGGCAACTTGTGCTGTGTGTGGGAGATGGGATGGAGGCGGGAGGGTGCTGTAGCGTTATTGCATGCTGTGCACTTGACACGCACGTTACCTGAGTCTCACAATTCTCCCATTTGAGGGATGAGAAAACAGAGCCCCCTCCAGGCTCACCAGACTCCAGCATCCCTGTTTATTTCACCGTGCCTCGCTGTCCAGCCTTTTCCTTTGGCTGCAGGGATTTAAGGATGCTTAGACCAGAGCCTGAGTATTCCCCTTTCCCAGTCCTGCACTGAGTGGGGGCTGCTACTTGGGGAGCTGACTGAGGTTTTCTGGCCCCAGGGGTGACCCAGAACACCGTGTTTTCCTGTGAAGCTCACAACCTAAAAGGCCTGGCCTCTTCTCGCACAGCCACTGTTCACCTACAAGGTAGGAGGGCTGGTGGGGAGGAAGGGGGATGAGGCCAGGGGCATTCCCAGGAGCTGTCCTGTAGTTAGAATTGTGCCATGTTTCAGCTCCCCTTGGTCCTGCTGGGATCTAGGGAGCAAGGGGTTAATTGGCATAGCTCCCATTCCTAGTGGGAGCACCTGAGACCCTGCGTGGCTGAGCTGAGAATAGAATCCTGACGTCACAGCAGATTTCCCATCACGAAGCAGAGTCCTTGGGAGGGAGGGAAGGGAGGGAGGGAGGCAGCAGGAGATGGTCAAGGCCCAGCCTTGTTTCTGCTCCTCCCTGAGAGGGGATGGGGGTGGGGAAAACAGCCTAGCACTGGATGTAGGAGACCCAGAGGGCTGGTGCACAGAGAGCGGGAGGGAGTGTCTGCAGGAGCCCGGCTGTGGCTGCAGGGCAGCTGCCTATCTCTTTTTTGTATCTCCCAAGCCTGAGGTGCCACCCCCACATACCCTCTCATCTCTCATTCCTCGGTCACATCGCAGGGAAAGGCAACCTCCCTCCACAGCCCAGGCACTCTCCCAGGTGTGAGCAGCTGTACTCTGCTGGCTGCTTGTTTGCCTATCAGCGTGGTCCTAGGAGTGCTAAGCAAAGTAGCTGTTTTTACGTTGGGGATGCCCCGGACCCTCAGAGAGACTCAGGGCTTGACTCCCATGCCTCCTGCTCCGTCTACTCATATCCCTACTGGGCACTGATTCTGAGTTGCCATCCACAGCACTGCCTGCAGCCCCCTTCAACATCACCGTGACAAAGCTTTCCAGCAGCAATGCTAGTGTGGCCTGGATGCCAGGTGCGGATGGCCGAGCCCTGCTGCAGTCCTGTACAGTTCAGGTAGGCTCTTCGGGCCCGGTGATGTTCATTCTGGCTGCATGGTCAGCATTTTCTTGACATGGGTATCATACTCAGTAGACAGCTTCTCGGGGTTGGTCTGCAGCTCTTTTCAGGTGCTGCTCCTTAGCAGTAAGAGCACAGGCCACTGTCTCTTACAATGGGATGCTGTGGCAACTAAGAGACTTTGCAGATTGGCTCAGATTCATGCATTCTTCAGGTTGGAAAGCAGATCACTAGAGCAGATTTGGAGTACCTGGAAGAGTGTTTCTTTCTCTCTCTCTCTTTTTCCTTTTTTTTTTTTTTTTTTGAGACAAGGTCTCACTCTGTTGCCCAGGCTGGAGTGCAGTGGCGCCATCTCAGTTCACTGCGATCTCCACCTCCCAGGTTCAAGTGATTCTCCTGCCTCAGCCTCCTGAGTAGGTGAGATTACAGGCACCTGCCACCATGCCTGGCTAATTTTTTTTTTTTTTTGTATTTTTAGTAGAGACTGGTAGTTCATCTTGTTAGCCATGGTGGTCCCAAACTCTTGACTTCAAGTGATCTGCCCGCCTCAGCCTCCCAAAACACTGGTATCACAGGCGTGAACCAATGCACCCGGCCAAGTTTTTCTTACTTAGGTGAGAGCTCAGACCTTTGCTGATACTCATGCTATCATGCTCCACCTCACCCCCCAACCCCCACTCAAGTGAAAGAGAAGAAGACCAGGAGGGGCCCTAAGCTTTGGAGAGTGGAAAAGCTGGGTGAGGTGATACTAAAAACAAGAAGCAGTGCAGGCTTGCTCATTTTCATCCATTTACTCAAAAATCATTTAATTTTTGAAATCATTTAAGTTTTGAAAGTACCTTTCAAAACTGTTCTGGGCAGTTCCCCTGGGCAGAAGGGGCCCCTGCTCTGGGCTTCACCATTTAGAGAAGCCTACTCTGGTGGGGCACAGTGGCTCATGCCTGTAATCCCAGCACTTTGAGAGGCTGAGGCGGGTGGACTGCTTGAGCCTGGGAGTTCAAGACCAGCTTGGGCAAAATGGCAAAACCCTGCCTCTACAAAAAAAATACAAAAATTATCCAGGCATAGTGGCATGTGCCTGTAGTCTTAACTATTCAGGAGGCTGGAGTGGGAGGATCATTTGAGCCTGAGAAGTCAAGGCTGCAGTGAGCGGAGATCATGCCACTGCACTCCAGCCTGAGTGAGGGCAAGATCTTGTCTTTAGAGAGAGAAAAAAAGGAGGATCTTACTCTGGCCCTTCTTTGGCCACATCCTTTGCCCCCGGCAAAGAGCCTGCAGGGCCAAGAGGACATGCCCATCCAGATGGCAAGGACCCCCTCACTGTCATACTGTGCTCTAGATATTCAGGATCTTTTGCCTTAATGGCCCCAAGTCTGCCTCCGGGGCCCATGTTGGCCTCTTCCCTAGTCCATCCTCCCAAGGATGGACCACAGAGTGATATAAGCACCTCTAAGCCCAAGGGGCAGCCAGTCGTGAGGGGGATGGGAATGGAGCTTGGCTTTGCAGTCAGCATCGTTCACGCCTGTGCGCATGAGGCCCCTCATGGTGCGGAGCTTGGCTTCGGGCCAGCTCTTCTAGTGCCGCCTCATTCTGACTTGGGACTCCAGGGATTTGGAGAGTCATAAATGCAAACCTGATTTTCCAGGTTGCTTTGAAGGTTTATTGGTCAAAATGTTAAGATAGAAACTTTTTACTAGTTTGTTAGCTGATTTATAGGGGTTAAATATTTAGCCATATAGTACATGGATGTCTATTTGTACTCTTGCCCGGGGCCCCAAAAATGTAAGGTGAAGGTCTGGTTCATAGTGCCCGTAGGCTCCCAGTTTCTCTGAGCTTCAGAAGCTCTGGAACTTGGGCATGGCATGTAAACAGGCACAGTAAGTGGTAAGTGTCCCAACAGTTTCACACCAAGTACAGAAGGACAAGAGTTCTCCAGAGTGGTCAATAAAGGCTTTCACCAAGGAAATGATACTTGCGCTGAGTCTTAAAGGATGAGTAGGGCTTTGCTGGGAAGAGCAGGTCATTCCAAGTGAAAGGAACAGCATTTGCAAAGGCATGAAGGTGTGGAATGTGGTGTATGACTGGGGTAGGGGCGGATGGGAGGGGGTGGGTTGCAAGTGTTTGCTGATAGAGGAAGCATTAATTCAAGCACCCGTAACTATACCCTTCTCATCTTCAGTCTCTCACAGGCTCTCCCCTACATTAGTTTTGTGCTTTTCTATAGGTGACACAGGCCCCAGGAGGCTGGGAAGTCCTGGCTGTTGTGGTCCCTGTGCCCCCCTTTACCTGCCTGCTCCGGGACCTGGTGCCTGCCACCAACTACAGCCTCAGGGTGCGCTGTGCCAATGCCTTGGGGCCCTCTCCCTATGCTGACTGGGTGCCCTTTCAGACCAAGGGTCTAGGTAAGGGATGCATAGAGCAGAGGGGCTGGGCAGGGCTGGAGCCGGGAAGGGGGCCGTGTTGGCTGGAGTTCTGAATGGTGCTGGTGGAGAGGGAGGTTCAGGCATCCTTCAGCAAACATTTACTGCATATCTCTACTTACTACCTTGTATCTAGTTCTTGTGGGCGGAACAGATAAGGAAACTAGAAAAGATCAGATAATGTGGTTGATGAAGAGGGCCCCCAGGAGGTTAAGGAAACCATCCCTAAAAAGGTCTGAGTGAGGTCTGAAGGATAAAGAAGGCATGTAAATATCTGGGGGAAAATCACTGCCAGAAGAAGGCACAGCAAGTGCAAAGACCCGATGACAGAAACTTGCTTGTAGTTCTCTGGCAATTGCAAGGAGGCTGGCATAGCTGTGAGAGGGGAGTGGTGAGGGATGAGGCAGAGAGGCAGTAACCATGGTGATGAAGAGCAACACTGCCGAGCTGGGGTGCTGCCTGTCCTGCCCATTGCTTACCCCTCCCCCAGCACAGTGGGTGAAAGCAGTCAGAGCTGGGAGGTGAACCCTGCCCCCATCTGTGCCTCTCAGAGCTGTTTAGTTCTTGGGAGTTAGTTCCAAAGGTCTGCATGGGATTATGACGGTGGGAAGGGCAGGATCTTAGCAATCTTCTCTCTTTGGCTCCAGCTCCAGCCAGCGCTCCCCAAAACCTCCATGCCATCCGCACAGATTCAGGCCTCGTCTTGGAGTGGGAAGAAGTGATCCCTGAGGGCCCTTTTGAAGGCCCCCTGGGACCCTATAAACTGTCCTGGGTTCAAGACAATGGAACCCAGGTAAGAGACACAGAACCCTCCCATCTCTCCACTCTCCTGGAGCATCAGCCCTCAGGGTTCTAAGGCCTTTAAGAACTTCAAAATGGTTGTCGTTGGTGGGCCTGGGTCTCCCACTGCCCCAGAGAATCCTTTCCTCCTCACCCACCTCTGCAAGTTCCACTTCTCAGAGGATTATGTCTCCTGTTAGGATTGCATCCTGTGTGCACTTTGTAAATAAAGCACGAAGCACATTCCTGCATGAGCTGGGGGAGGGCACAGATAAGGCTTTGTCCCCAGTGCAGTCCGCTCCCATCCCCCACCTGTGCATTCTGGGACTGAGCCTTGTTTGTGTTCTGGAGAGGCCCCTGCAGCTTGGAGCAGGAATGTGATGACTCCCAGAAGGTTGTGTTCCCTCAGCCCCTGAACCCACAGTGCCCCTATACTCCCATGCTCCCAGCTGGACCTTTTTCTGTCCTCAGGCCCCAGCTGGAGGCCTTCTCAGGCTCAGTATGGGGTGGGGGCTTTTCCTGGCTGCAGGATGAGCTGACAGTGGAGGGGACCAGGGCCAATTTGACAGGCTGGGATCCCCAAAAGGACCTGATCATACGTGTGTGCGTCTCCAATGCAGTAGGCTGTGGACCCTGGAGTCAGCCACTGGTGGTCTCATCTCATGACCATGCAGGTGAGGCCTGTAGGGGAGAGGGACAGAGGCTCAGGGGATCAAGGTTCTCAAGGGCAACCTAGACTGGTGGGAGGAGTCTGGTAGCACCTCGCCTCCTAATCAGCCCACAGACAGAGTGAGGAAGTTGAGGCCAGGACTGGTATTTAAACTGTATCTTGACTGGGCATGGTGGCTCGAGCCTGTAATCCCAGCATTTTGGGAGGTTGAGGGATCCCTTGAGGCCAGCAGTTTGAGACCAGCTCTGGCAACAGAACAAGACCCTGTTTCTATAAAAAATTTCAAAAAACCAATTAGCCTGGTGTGGTAGCTACTGCAGAGGCTGAGGTGGGGGGCTTGCTTGAGCCCAGGTGTTTGACGCTACAGTGAGCTATGATAGCACCACTGCCCTCCAGCCTTTGCAACAGAGTGAGACTGTTGTCTCTAAACAAACAGACAGACAGACAGACAGACACATAAGGCCAGGAGTGGTGGCTTATACCTGTAATCCCACAACTTTGGGAGGCTGAGGCTGGAGGATTGCTTGAGTCCAGGAGATGGCCACCCTGGGCAGCAAAGTGAGCTTACCAGAAAGTTTTTCAAATTAGCCAGATGTGATGTTCTCAAGGGCAACCTAGACTGGTGGGGGGAGCCTGGTAGCACCTCGCCTCCTAATCAGCCCATAGACAGAGTGAGGAAGTTAAGGCCAGGACTGGTATTTAAACTATAGCTGGGACCTGTAGTCCCAACTGTGTGGGAGGCTGAAGTGGAAGGATTGCTTGCGCCCGGGAGATTGAGGCTGTGGTGATCTCCAGTGTGCCCCTGCACTCTGGCCTGGGCAACAGAACAAGATCCTGTCTCAAGCAAACTATCTCTCCTCTGTCTGCCCCAGAACTAGCATAGGAATGCATGGTCACACTCTAGGTCACAACAGCCAGGGCCTGTCGCTGACCAGGTAGGAAGGGCTCCTGGGTCTTCCTCTGGAGCCCCTTTCCCTCAGAACCTTTATTGACCTAGAGAAGCCCCTTGACCCGGCTGGATGGCCATCCTGGGAAAGTTCTGAAGGGGCCACATGGTGTCATCCTAGCTCACGCCACTGCGCCTCCCTTCCACAGGCCACCAGGGCCCTCCTCACAGCCGCACATCCTGGGTACCTGTGGTCCTTGGTGTGCTAACGGCCCTGGTGACAGCTGCTGCCCTGGCCCTCATCCTGCTTCGAAAGAGACGGAAAGAGACGCGGTTTGGGTAAGGGGGTAGGAATGTGGAGGGAGAGGCGGGTGATGACAAAAGACCTTGGAGCTGACCCCAAGTCCTGGGTTTTCCTTTAGGCAAGCCTTTGACAGTGTCATGGCCCAGGGAGAGCCAGCCGTTCACTTCCGGGCAGCCCGGTCCTTCAATCGAGAAAGGCCTGAGCGCATCGAGGCCACATGTGAGTGGTGGGAAATCATGGGAAGGACAGTGGGCTGTCTTGCGCGCCTACCTGTGCTCTTTTAACTCATTAATTTGACTGCTGTGTCTGAATGTCAGTGAGCCCCAGGCACACAAACCTGCCTGTGTGGAGCTCACCACCCCAGCCGTGGGAGACCTAACTCACGTCTGTGCTCTGAGGGCAGAGTCTAGGGTATAAGAGGCAGGCTGAGTTTTGGATCAGGAATCAGAGATCCCTCCTTCCCACAAACTCTTTGCTCACAGTGGACAGCTTGGGCATCAGTGATGAACTAAAGGAAAAACTGGAGGATGTGCTCATCCCAGAGCAGCAGTTCACCTTGGGCCGGATGTTGGGCAAAGGTATGTGGGGCTGTGCAGGGATGGGCATGGCTGGTTTGCCATAGCTGGAGGTATTTGGTTGCCCCTGTCACTTTTAGGGTGTGGGTCTGGGTTGGCTCCTGTAAACAAGGTATGCTTGTAGACTCCTGAGTGTGGGACGTTTGGGTGGAATGGTGGCTGGGGACAGGGAAGGCTGAGGAGCTGCTCCCAGCATGCTCTGCTTTGGCTACTGGCAAGTGTGCCTTCTCCATTGCCCCCAGAGTCTGCTGACTGTGTCCTCATGGAGGGTCACTTGGGAGAGAAGAGGTCAGGGAGCAGAGAGCCAAGGAGGCTCTCCCTCACTTGGACTGGTTTCTAGGAGAGTTTGGTTCAGTGCGGGAGGCCCAGCTGAAGCAAGAGGATGGCTCCTTTGTGAAAGTGGCAGTGAAGATGCTGAAAGGTGAGTGGCGAGTAGTAGTGGCCTAAGGGAATCACAAGGAAGGGTAAGAGGGGTGACTGACTCTGAAGAAGGCTCTGATTTGCCTCTAGATTTTCCAAGAGGAGCTGGGCAGCACTAACTGGGATGCTGTCTTTACACATGAATAATTCACAGGCATAAACCCAAACACACATATTCATGCCACAGCCATTGTTCTCTGCCATCGGCAGTGACTGCCCTCTGAGTTCCCTCGTGGGTGATTACAGCTATGGTTTGTTGAACTGCTGGGCTGCCCAAACCAAAGGGAAGGGAAGGCATTAGCAAGTAGAGAAGTTGCTGAATAGCACCTCTCCTGGGGGTTTCTCCTGCTCATGACCGGGCTGATTCCTGGGCTCCCTGGGAAGCCTAGGAGATCTTAAGGAAAAGACCTGGGAGTCTTGGGTCAAATCTAGGAGCATTTCTTGTTTTATTCCCTCCTTCCCATCCCTTTCTCCTAGCTGACATCATTGCCTCAAGCGACATTGAAGAGTTCCTCAGGGAAGCAGCTTGCATGAAGGAGTTTGACCATCCACACGTGGCCAAACTTGTTGGTGAGCCCCTTATGCGGGGAGGCAGATAGAGAATAGGGCTAACAGTATGCTCTACCAACATGAGAGGGTAGCCTGCAGGAAAGAAGTCTGGACTCACCTGGTAAGTAAATAGATAAAACAGCAAGGATGGTCCTGGCAGAAATCTGAGGTGAGAAGTACCAAAGATCCACACAGAAAGACTTTGGGGCCAGGCGTGGTGGCTCATGCCTGTCACCCCAGCACTTTGGGAGGCTGAGGTGGGAGAATTGCTTGAGACCAGGGATTTGAGACCAGCCTGAGCAGTATAGCAACAGCCCACCTCTATTTACACTTGATCTTAGCCAAAAGGCCAAGCAGCGATGCCCACCTCTATTTAAAAAAAGAAAAAAGAAAAAAGGCCCAAAGGCACAGCACTTTGGGAAGCAGAGGTGGGCAGATCACGAGATCAGAAGTCCAAGACCAGCCTGGCCAACATGGTGAAACCTTGTCTCTACTAAAAATACAAAAATTAGTTGGTGTGGTGGCACACGCCTGTTGTCCCAGCTACTTAGGAGGCTGAGGCAGGAGAATCGCTTGAACCAAGGGGGGCGGATGTTGCAGTGAGCTGAGATCACGCCACTGCACTTCAGCCTGGGTGACAGAGTGGAACTGTGTCTCAAACACCAGACACACACACACACACACACACACACCCCAAAATTAGCTAGGCATGGTGGTGTGCACCTGTGTCCAGCTACTTGGGAGGCTGAGGTGGAAGGGTCATTGGAGCCCAGGACACTGAGGCTGCAGTGAGCAATAATTGGGCTACGGCATTCCAGCCTAGATGACAGAGTGAGATACTGTTTCAGAAAAACAACAAAGACTGCTCGTGTGGACAGAGAAGGAAAGGAAGGGGACAGAAGATGCTCCAGGGATCTGAGAGCAGCCAGAGTCCCTGCTGGGTAGTCCCCAGACCAGTATGGAACCTATGAAAATATAAGTGGCAGAGCCAGAGCTAGAGATGGGACCCAGCAGGTGGGGACTTATGCAGACACCTGAGCTGCCCCTTGACCCTTCTGTGCTGAGCTCCGGACTGTCCCTTGTCCCAGGGGTGAGCCTCCGGAGCAGGGCTAAAGGCCGTCTCCCCATCCCCATGGTCATCTTGCCCTTCATGAAGCACGGGGACCTGCATGCTTTCCTGCTCGCCTCCCGGATTGGGGAGAACCCCTTTGTGAGTGCCTGGTATGGGGGTGGCCAGGAGGAAATGGGTGGGAGCACAGGGCCTGGAAAGGGATAGAGACCCTGGCAGAGAGGGGCTTGCTGGGTAGGGTTGATGGAGCTGGATGGGAGTAGGAGAGCTCTGAGTTTGAATCCTTTTAATCTAGCAGGCTTCCTTTTCTCTCACAAAACCCTGCTGAGAATTGTGGGCTGGGCAAGGGACCTTTCTAGGGGGAGGGACTTGTGGAGACTCAGGTCGAGGGAGTCTTAGCTTTCAGGCTCCCTCTCAGGCTTCCCGAAGCTTCCTTGCCTTGGGAAGGCCCTCCATCCCTTTCCTTCGTTCCAGTGATTCTGGGGACAGTCTCCAGCCTCTCTGGCCAGGGACCCCATCCATCCTGTCCCAGCCTGAGCTTGCCCTGTCTGTCCACCAGCACCTACCCCTCCAGACCCTGATCCGGTTCATGGTGGACATTGCCTGCGGCATGGAGTACCTGAGCTCTCGGAACTTCATCCACCGAGACCTGGCTGCTCGGAATTGCATGTATGAATTCTAGAGGGCTTGGGGGTGGGAGACAGCAGCAGTTGCCAAGAGGAGCTAACTAATGGTTGGCTCCTGCCTGGGACGGTATCTGCTATGCATGGGGAGATCTTGGGAGCAAAGATATCCTGGCTCTTGTCAGGTGCAGTGGCGCGTGCCTGCAGTCCCAGCTACTCAGGAGGCTGAGGTGGGAGGATCGCTTGAGGCCAGGAGTTCTGGGCTGTATGCGCTGTGCCGATCGGGTGCCCCCACTGAGTTTTGCATCAATATGGTGACGTCCCAGGAGCGGGGGACCACCAGGTTGCCTAAGGAGGGGTGAACTGACCCAGGGCAGAAACAGAGCAGGTCAAAACTCCCGTGCTGATCAGTAGTGGGATCGCGCCTGTTAATAGCCACTGCTCTCCAGCCTGGGCAACATAGCAATACCCCGTCCCTAAAAAAGAAAAATAAGCGTTTAATAAAATTAAAAAAAAAAAAAAAAAAACAAGATATCCTGGCTCTTGTAGGGCTGTGAGCATGGCGGAAGGCTGACTCCTCCCTCAACACCCCTTGTAGGCTGGCAGAGGACATGACAGTGTGTGTGGCTGACTTTGGACTCTCCCGGAAGATATACAGCGGGGACTACTATCGTCAGGGCTGTGCCTCCAAATTGCCCGTCAAGTGGCTGGCGCTGGAGAGCCTGGCTGACAACCTGTATACTGTGCACAGTGACGTGGTGAGCAAGGTGGCCCCTGAAGTTTGGGGGGGACTCGTGTGAGAGCAGACCTTCAGGATCTTTAAGGGCCTAGCCAAGTGTGTTCTCGGGTTTGGCTGTCCTGTGATGAGGCCCCTGAGCCCCAGGCTGTGCCTGCCTCAGAGCCATGGCTCTGCCTGGCCCAGGACGCCTAGTGACAGCTTCTCCCCCAACCTTGACTCTGTCCCAGTGGGCCTTCGGGGTGACCATGTGGGAGATCATGACACGTGGGCAGACGCCATATGCTGGCATCGAAAACGCTGAGATTTACAACTACCTCATTGGCGGAAACCGCCTGAAACAGCCTCCGGAGTGTATGGAGGACGTGTGAGTATCCTGGGAAGGGGCTCTGGAAGGAAAGGGGGATCTGGGGTTTTAGCTGATGGCTGCCACCACAGCTGCTGGCCTAGTGGAAACTAACAGCCTCAACTGAACCTTTGTTTTTTTGATGAAACCTCCTTGTAGTTGGAAGATGGCATTCCACCTCACACTCACTATTCCTCCACCACCTCCCTGTTTTCTTTCTTTCCGCCTTCCCAGCCCATAGTTCTTGCTTCAGCCTTTGTCTGTCAGTCTCTTTTCTCCAGTTTGTGGGGAGAACCAGGAACCCCAAGAGCAGAAGGCACAGTGCTGAGTACAAGTGTGGGAGTTTCCCTGCCACCTTCCCACCCATAATTCCTTTTTTTTGGAATTTTTATTTATTTTATTTGTTCTACTCTAGTGAATGCAACCTTTGTCCTGGAGACCCTAGCTAGTCTAAGAAAACTTCCTAGGCTGAGCTCCTCCTCCCCCTCAGATGGGGCTTCCTAAGGCATGAAAAAAGCTAGGCGGCTTCATGCCTCTCCTTGCCTGGCAAGGTGGGAGGCTGGGAGAGGAGGGAATCTAAGATAAGTAACTGAGATCCCGGAAAAAGGGAACTGCCTCCTCTTTCTGCAAGCCCAAAGCCCTCAGGACTGGGCAGGCAGTGATACCACCCACTTTGCTAGAGTGATAACAAAAACCCCTGTGACAAGATTATGGGAAGTGTCACTGACATTAGCTGGGCACTTAGGCATTCTTTTAGGTAATCTTCCTCTGAACATATGAGGAAGAGACTCTTATTATTTGTTTTTTCTTTTTGAGACGAGAGTTTCATTCTTGTTGCCCAGGCTGGAGTATAATGGCAAGATTTCAGCTCACTAAAACCTCTGCCTCCCGAGTTCAAGCAATTCTCCTGCCTCAGCCTCCCAAGTATCTGGGATTATGGGCACCCACAACTACACCTGGCTAATTTTTTTTTTTTTTTTTTTTTGTATTTTTAGTAGAAACAGAGTTTCTCCATGTTGGTCAGGCTGGTCTCGAATTCCAACCTCAGGTGACCCACCCGCCTTGGCCTCCCAAAGTGCTGGGATTACAGGTGTGAGCCGCTGCCCCCTTATTTATCTCCACTTTGTAGATAAGAAAATAGGATTAGAGAGATTAAGTAACTTGGTCACAGAGCTGTTAAGTGAATGAGCTGGAATTTGAACCTAGATCCTTGTGGTTTTAGAATATGTATTCTCAACTCTTTTTTTTTTTTTTTTTTTTGAGACGGAGTTTCGCTCTTGTTACCCAGGCTGGAGTGCAATGGCGCGATCTCAGCTCACCGCAACCTCCGCCTCCTAGGCTCAGGCAATTCTCCTGCCTCAGCCTCCTGAGTAGCTGGGATTATAGGCACGCACCACCATGCCCAGCTAATTTTTTGTATCTTTAGTAGAGACGGGGTTTCACCATGTTGACCAGGTTGGTCTCGATCTCTCGACCTTGTGATCCACCCTCCTCGGCCTCCCAAAGTGCTGGGATTACAGGCTTGAGCCACCACGCCCGGCCCCTCTCAACTCTTAATGACAGCAACTGTGGTTTGTCTGTTCTGGTATTAAATTCCCACTCCATCAAAGCCAAGGTCTCCCTAGGCCTCCAGCTGACGTTTTGTGGGTATTTTTGGTTTTGTTTTTTTGATATAGGGTCTCACTCTGTCGCCCAGACTGGAGTGCAGTGGTGTGATCTGTGCTCAAGTAATCCTCCCTCCCCAGCCTTCTAAGTAGCTGGGACTACAGGCACGTGCCACCATACCCGGCTAATTTTTATATTTTTGTAGAGACGGAGATCCGCCATATTGACCAAGCTGGCCTTGAGCTCCTGGGCTCAAGCCATCCACCTGTCTTAGCCTCCCAAAATGCTGGGATTACAGGTGTGAGCCACCATGCCCAGCCCAGAGGACCTTTCATGAGCACCAGGGGGAGTGGAACCACTGTGATAAGAGAAAGAATCTACTCCATTTCTTGCTCTGGGATTGGACTTCGAGAAGGCCAAGGTCATGGACAGGCAGAGGAAGGTTCAGCCCGATGGTGGGATCCTTCCCTTGCACAGTGGGGAAATCTTGAGTACACAAGCCAGGCCCTGCCCCTTCTGTTCATTCAGCGGAGCTCAGGGCATGGCAAGGGGCAGGAAGCTCACATCTCCCTGTGGCTGCAGCCTGCCTCAGTTCTAATCCGGAGCTGCAGAAGCTCTGATGGGCAGTAGGGACTAGACCTCAGCACAGCCTCCTCCCAGCTGGGGCTCGTGCTGTCAATGGAGAGCGGGCGGGCACTGGCCTCCCCCAGGCGGCCTGGTGGACAGATGCCAGTTGGCTCCTAGCACAGCCTTGGGAATGTGTCCCAGTCTGGCCATGTACCCACGGCCCCAGACCATTCCTGTTCCCACGGCCTGCTCGGTATCTGGCATGATCCCTGCCGTTATTAGAGGCCCCTGCTGGGTGTGCTGGGTTTGAGGCAGTGCTTGGGGCTCTTGTCATGAACATTGGCAAGAGAGCAGGCATTTGCTTTCGCTGGAGTTGGTTTCAGCCTCTTCCCATTAGGTTTTTTGGTTTTTATTTTTCAACCTTGGCCTGAGGCATTCCTTGGGCACCCTGAGTGATAGGCTTCAGGGAATTTGTAAGGTTCCTGAAATTGTATGTAAAAAAGCATTCCCGTCAGGAAGAGAGCTGGAAGCTTTTTCCAGATACTCAAAGGTTGTGTATGAATAGTGAGGATTTTTTTTTTTTTTTTGATATAGGGTTTCATGTTGGCCAGGCTGTTCTTGAACTCCTGAACTCATGATCCGCCTGCCTTGGCCTCCCAAAATGCTGGGATTATAGGCATGAACCACTGCACCTGGCCCCAAATAGTGAGGATTTTTTATTGATTTTATTATTATTATTATTATTATTATTATTATTATTATTATTTTGAGACAGAGTCTTGCTCTGTCACCTAGGCTGGAGCAATCTTGGCTCTTTGCAACCTCTGTCTCCCAGGTTCAAGAGATTCTCCTGCCTCAGCCTCCCGAGTAGCTGGGATTACAGGCATGTACTTCCACACCAGTCTAATTTTTGTATCTTTTAGTAGAGATGGGGTTTCACCATCTTGGCCAGGCTGGTCTCGAACTCTGGACCTCAAGTGGTTCACCCAGGGTCTCGCTCTGTCACCCAGGCTGGAGTGCAGTGGTGTCAGCATGGTTCACTACAGCCCTGACCTCCCTGGGTGCAAGTCATCTTCTCACCTCAGCCTTCTGAGTAGCTGGGACTTTAGCCATGCCTACCAAGCCCAGCTATTTTTGTTATTGTGGAGACGGGGTTTTGCCATGTTGCCCATACTGGTCTCAAACTCCTTAGCTCAAATTATCCTTCCCACTTGGCCGCTCAAAGTGTTGAGATTACAGGTGTGAGCTGCTGTGCCCCACCAGGGATTACAATTTTTAAAGACCCTAGTGCCATATGATGAAGGGGCCCCTGCTTTTGAGCCTTCGCTCACGCTTCTTTCCACCCCAGGTATGATCTCATGTACCAGTGCTGGAATGCTGACCCCAAGCAGCGCCCAAGCTTCACTTGTCTGCGAATGGAACTGGAGAACATCCTGGGCCAGCTGTCTGTGCTCTCCGCCAGCCAGGATCCCTTATACATCAACATCCAGAGAGCTGAGGAGCCTGCCACCGGGGGCAGCCTGGAGCTGCCTGGCGGGGATCAGCCCTACAGTGGGGCTGGGGATGGCAGTGGCATGGGGGCAGTGGGTGGCGTTCCCAGTGACTATCGGTACATCCTTACCCCTGGAGGGCTGGCTGAGCAGCCAGGACAGGCAGAGCAGCAGCCAGAAAGTCCCATCAATGACACCCAGAGGCTTTTGCTGCTGCAGCAAGGGCTACTGCCACACAGTAGCTGTTAGCCCACATGCAGAGGGCATCAGGGCCATTTGGCTGGCTCTGCTGGCCACTCTGCTGGCTGACTAAGCCCCATCTGACCCCAGCCCAGACAGCAGGGTGTGGAGGCTCCTGTGGTAGTCCTCCCAAGCTGTGCTGGGAAGCCCGGACTGACCAAATCACCCAATCCCAGTTCTTCCTGCAACCACTCTGTGGCCAGCCTGGCATCAGTTTAGGCCTTGGCTTGATGGAAGTGGGCCAGTCCTGGTTATTTGAACCCAGGCAGCTGGCAGGAGCGGGGTGGTAATGTTTCCATGGTTACCATGGGTGTGGATGGCAGTGTGGGGAGGGCAGGTCCAGCCCTGTGGGCCCTACCCTCCTGCTTAGCTGCCCCCGCTGCTTAAGTGCATGCATTGAGCTGCCTCCAGCCTGGGGGCCCAGCTGTTACCACGCTTGGGGTTTAAATACCCAGGTTTGCCCCTCCAAGTCACATAGAAATGATGTCCTTGTAATATTCCCTTTTAGGTGAGGGTTGGTAAGGGGTTGGTATCTCAGGTCTGAATCTTTATCACCTTTCTGATTCTGCACCCTGCCTAGGCCAGGAGAAGTTGAGGGGAGCATACTTCCCTGCAGCTGACCCGGTCACACAAAGGCATGCTGGAGTACCTAGGCTATCTGGTGCCCCTCTTCCAAAGGCAGCGTGCTGAGCTGGCAAGAGGAAGGGGTGCTATGAGGCTTGCCCAGGAGCAAGTGAGCCTGGAGAGGAGTTCAGGAGCCCCTCTCCATGCACTCCCACAATCTGAGCATGCTACCAAATCTCAAAATACCCTAAGACTAACAAAGGCAGCTGTGTCTTAGCCCAATCCTTCTAAACGGTGACCTTTAGTGCCAACTTCCCCTCTAACTGGAGAGCCTCTTCTGTCCCATCTCCAGAGAGAAATCAGGCCTGATGAGGGGGAGTTCCTGGAGCCTGGACCCCAGCCTTGGCGGGGAAGCCTCCTGGAATGCACGGGGCGGGTCCTAGCTGTTAGGGACATTTTCAGGCTCTTAGTTACTGTTTAAAACAGAAATAAAATTGAAGACTGAAGACCTAAGGTTTTGTCTCCATTTTTTTTTTCTTTTTTTTTGAGACAGAGTCTCACTCTGTTGCCCAGGCTGGAGTACATGGCATGATCTTGGCTCACGGCAACCTCTGCCTCCCAGGTTCAAGTGATTCTCATGCCTCAGCCACCCAAATAGTTGGGATTACGGGGTGCATCACCACGCCCAGCTAATTTTTGTATTTTTAGTAGAGATGGGGTTTCGCCATGTTGGCCAAGCTGGTCTCCAACTCCTAATCTCAGGTGATCCGCCTGCCTCTTCCTCCCAAAATGCTGGGATTAGAGGCATGAGCCACCATGCCCAGCACCAGCTTTGTCTCTTAAATGTTTACTTTTTTCCAGATCACAAGAATGAAACATTTCCACATAGAGAAAAGTCTGGAAAGACACATGCCAAAATGTTAACAGCTGTTATCTTTAAATGATGGGGTTGAGGGGACTTTCTTCTTTGTGCTTTCCAAATTTTCTGCATTGAGCACAAAATGCTTTTGTAATTAGATACAGGACCCCAATGAATCTTATTATATTGAAGATAATACAGAGTCACTGTGGGCAGTTAGAAAAATGCAGGAAATCATAAAGAAAGGGTGCCAATTACTTATACTCCCACCATCTAGAGATAACCACCACTGATCTTTTGAAAATGCAAATATTGGCTGGGCGCAGTGACTCACGCCTGTAATCCCAGCACTTTGGGAGGCACAGGCGACTGGTTCTCGAGATCAGGAGTTTGAGACCAGCCTAACCAACATGGTGAAACCCCGTCTCTACTAAAAATAGAAAAAATAGCCATTCTTGGTGGCGCATGCCTGTAATCCCAGCTACTCAGGAGGCTGAGGCAGGAGAATTGCTTGAACTTGGGAGGCAGAGGTTGCAGTGAGCCGAGATCACACCACTGCACACATTCCAGCCTGGATGACAGAGTGAGACTCCATTTCAAGAAATAAAAATAAAAAAGGAAGTATGCAAATATTCAGCAGGGCACAGTGGAGTGCTTTTTTTTTTTTTTTTGAGACTGAGTCTCATGTTTCACTCTGTTGCCCAAGCTGGAGTGCAGTGGTGTGATATCGGCTCACTGTAACCTCCGTCTCCCAGGTTTAATCGATTCTCCCTCCATGGCCTTGTGAGTCACTAGGACTACGGACATGAGCCACCTTGTCCAGCTAATTTTTTCTATTTTTTGTGGAGACGGTTTCACCATTTTGGCCAAGCTGGTTTCGAACTCTTGACCTCATGTGATCCACCTGTCTCAGCCTCCCATAGTGCTATAATAATAGGAGTAACATACCGTGCCCGGTTTGTAATCCCAGCACTTTGAGAGGCCGAGGCATGTAGATCACTTTAGACCAGGAGTCCCAGACCAGCCTGGGCAACATGAAAACCCATCTCAACTAAAAATTCAAAATAACTTTGCCAGGTGTGGTGGCACAGGTTTGTCATATCAGCTACTGGGTGACTGAGACATGAGAATCACTTGAACCTGGGAGGCAAAGGTGCAGTGAGCCACTGCACTTCAGCCTGGGAAACAGAGCAAGACTGTTCAGAAATAAAACAACAAAGAAAGAATCTTTCAGAGCAAGTTCATGGGAGGTTCAGCAGGAGGCGCAGGAACCATGCCCCATGCTAGTGAGGAGTGTGGGGAGACTGGGAGGGGCACAGGTGTTGTGCTGATTCTGGTTGAGGGCAGGGGACTAGGGCGGCTGCTTCTGAAAGCAAATATCCTGAAAAACCTGTTGCTGGTACTCCAAATTCTGGTTCCCACGAAGATTGTGAGACCTGAATAAACTTCCAGGTAAGTAGCTTTCAGAATCTTTCCTGCTGTGATTAGCTTTCACTGCAGGTAGTGATTACCTGTGAGATAATATTTGGGAATTATTGATTGAAAAGACCTTCACTATCCGTTTGACCTGGTGGCTCACACCTGTAATCCCAGCACTTTGGGAGGCCGTGGAAGGTGTATCGCCTAAGGTCAGGAATTCAAGACCACCCTGAACAACATGGTGAAACCCCATCTCTACTAAAAAATACAAAAACTAGCTGGGCACAATGGCAGGCGCCTGTAATCCCAGCTACTTGGGAGGCTGAGGCAGGAGAGTCGTTCGAACCCTAGAGGCAGAGGATGCAGTGAGCCAAGATTGCACCACTGTACTCCAGCCTGGGTGACAGAACAAGACTCCATCTCAAAATAAAAAAAGACCTTCACTCTCAAATAAGTGTCTACCATTAATGGGCACTGATTATGTGCTATGCACTGGACCTAGTGCATTGTATATATTATCTTTTAGTACAGCATTCCTGTCAGTGGGGATATAATTATTCTTCTTCCAGCAGATAGGACAGAGATGCAGAGTTAGTAACTTGTCAAAGGTTATATAGCAAATGAGTGGTAGACCCATGTGTGAAACCCACTAGATTAGAGATCAGAGCCTGTGCAACTCCTTCTTCCCACCACTCCAGAAAGCACCCTTAGGCCCTATTCTGATCATTTAATATTTTCGTGAATACAGGGCAATAGTAGGCACATTTGAAATCCACAGGAATTCTTTTTTTTTTTTTTTTTTGAGACGGAGTTTCGCTCTTGTTACCCAGGCTAGAGTGCAATGGCGTGATCTCGGCTCACCGCAACCTCCACCTCCTGGGCTCAGGCAATTCTCCTGCCTCAGCCTCCTGAGTAGCTGGGATTACAGGCACGCGCCACCACGCCCAGCTAGTTTTCTGTATTTTTAGTAGAGACGGGGTTTCACCATGTTGACCAGGATGGTCTCGATCTCTCGACCTCGTGATCCACCTGCCTCGGCCTCCCAAAGTGCTGGGATTACAGGCTTGAGCCACCGCGCCCGGCCAGGAATTCTAATATATGTGTGTGAGACAAAGTTTAACCTATTTGAGAGGCACTTACAAGTAATTAATGCAAATATATATATATATATGTATATATATATTTTGAGACAAGATATCACTGTCACACAGGCTGCAGTGCAGTGACACGATCTTGGCCAACTACAACCTCTGCCTGCTGGGTTCAGGCAATTCTCCTGTCTCAGTCTCCTGAGTAGTTGGAACTACAGCCACGTGACACTATGTCCGGCTAATTTTTTTTTTTTTTTTTTGAGTCAGAATTTCACTCTTGTTGCCCAAGCTGGAGTGCAATGGCATGCAGTCTTGGCTCACTGCAGGGTTCAAGTGATTCTCCTGCCTCAGCCTCTGGAGTTGCTGGGATTACAGGCATGTGCCACCACGCCTGGCTAATTTTTGTATTTTTAGTAGAAATGGGTTTTCACCATGTTAGCCAGGCTGGTCTCCCACTCCTGACCTCAGATGATCATCTACCCGCCTTGACCTCCCATAGTGCTGAGATTACAGGCATGAGCCACTGTGCCTGGCCTTTTTTTTTTTTTTTTTTTTTTTGAGACAGAGTTTCACTCTTGTTACCCAGGCTGGAGTGCAATGGGGCGATCTTGGCTCACCGCAACCTCTGCCTCCTGGGTTCAGGCAATTCTCCTGCCTCAGCCTCCTGAGTAGCTGGGATTACAGGCACCCGCCACCATGCCCAGCTAATTTTTTTTGTATTTTTATTAGAGACGGGGTTTCACCATGTTGACCAGGATGGTTTTGATCTCTCGACCTCGTGATCCACCCGCCTCAGCCTCCCAAAGTGCTGGGATTACAGGCTTGAGCCACCACGCCCGGCGCCTTTTTTTTTTTTTTTGAGATGGAGAATCACTCTGTTGCCAGACTGGAGTGCAGTGGCACCATCTTGGCTCACTGCAACCTCCACCTCCTGGGTTTAAGCAATTCTCCTGCCTCAGCCTCCTGAGTAGCAGGGACTACAGGCATGCACCACCATATCCAGCTAATTTTTGCATTTTTAGTAGAGATGGGGTTTTACCATGTTAGTTAGGATGGTCTCCCTCGATCTCGTGACCTCATGATCTGCCCGACTCGGCCTCCCAAAGTGCTAGGATTACAGGCGTGAGCCACCATGCCTCGCCATATTTTTAGTAGAGACGGGATTTTGCCATGTTGGCCAGGCTGGTCATGAACTCCTGACCTCAGGTGATCCACATGCCTCAGCTTCCCAAAGTGCTGGGATTACAGGCCTGAGCCACCGCTCCTGGCCAATGCAAATAATTTTATCAGCTCAGTCCTTTTTCTCCACGTGTCTTTTATTTATTTATTTTTGAGTTGGAGTATCACTCTGTTGCCCTGGCTGGAGTGAGGTGGCAGGATCTCAGCTCACTATAACCTCCACCTCGTGGGCTCAAGGGATTCTCCTGCCTTAGCCTCCCAAGTAGTTGGGATTACAGGCGCCTGCCACCACACCACATTGGGCTAATTTTTTCTGTATTTTTAGTAAAGATTGAGTTTTGCCATGTTGGCCAGTTTGGTCTTGAACTCCTGACAGCAGGTAATCCACCCACCTAGGCTTCCCAAAGTACTGGGAATGCAGGACTGAGCTACTGCACCCAGCCTCCAAGCATCTTGACCTCCATAACCAAGTGGTTTGAAGTAAAAATAATGAAATTATTAAAAACCTTTGTGCCGGGCGCGGTGGCTCAAGCCTGTAATCCCAGCACTTTGGGAGGCCGAGGCGGGTGGATCACGAGGTCAAGACATCGAGACCATCCTGGTCAACATGGTGAAACCCTGTCTCTACTAAAAATACAAAAAAAACTAGCTGGGCGAGGTGGCGCGTGCCTGTAATCCCAGCTACTCAGGAGGCTGAGGCAGGAGAATTGCCTGAGCCCAGGAGGCGGAGGTTGCGGTGAGCCGAGATCGCGCCATTGCACTCCAGCCTGGGTAACAAGAGCGAAACTCCGTCTCAAAAAAAAAAGAAAAAACCTTTGTATTGGCTGGGTGCAGTGGCTCATGCCTGTAATCTTAGCACTTTGGGAGGCCAAGGTGGGTGGATCACCTGAGGTCAGGAGTTCAAGACCAGCCTGGCACATTGTGGTGAAACCCCATCTTTAAAAAAAACCAAAAAACCTTTGTATTGAAGTATAAGACAGAAGCTAGGGGTGTTGGCCTGTACCTATAGTCCTAGCTACTCTTTGAGGTTACCGTAAGCTATGAAAACACCACCATGCTCCAGCCTGGGTGACACAGCCAGACATCTACTCTACTCTGAAAAAAAAAAGTCTGAGTGCAATGGCTCATGCCTGTAATCCCAACATTTTGGAAGGCTGGGGTGGGTGGATTGCTTGAGCCCAGAAGTTCAAGACCAGCCTGGGCAACATGGTGAGATCTTACCTCTACAAAAAATTAAAAAATTAGGCCAGGCACGGTGGCTCATGCCTGTAATCCCAGCACTTTGGGAGGCCAAGGCAGGTGGGTCATGAAGTCAGGAGTTTGTGATCATCCCCGCCAACATGGTGAAACCCTGTCTCCACTAAAAATACAAAAATTAGCTGAGCATGGAGGTAGGCGCCTGTAATCCCAGCTACCTGAGAGGCTGAGACAGGAGGATTGCTTGAACCCAGGAGGCGGAGGCTGCAGTGAACCAAGATGGCACCACTATACTCCAGTACGGGCGACAGTGTAAGGCTCCATCTAAAAAAAAAAAATTAGGCAGGCATGGTGGTATGTACCTGTGGTCTCAGCTACTTGGGGGGCTGAGGTGGGAAGACTGCTTGAGCCCAGGAGTTTGGGCCTGTAGTGAGCTGTGATTTTATCACTGACTCCAGCCTGGGCAACAGAGTGAGACCCTGGATCACAAGTAAGTAAATGAATAAATAAATAAACAAACAAAATAAAGGATCTTCACAAACAGATCCAAATAACCAGCATCCAGATCAAGAAACAGCATTAACAGCAATCCAGAAGCAACCCTTAGGCTAGGCGTCCCCAAACTACGGCCCCCTGAGGCCATTTATCCGGCCGCATGCGGCCCCCTGAGGCCATTTATCCGGCCCCCCCGCCGCACTTCAGGAAGGGGCACCTCTTTCATTGGTGGTCAGTGAGAGGAGCACAGTATGTGGCAGCCCTCCAACGGTCTGAGGGACAGTGAATTGACCCCCTGTGTAAAAAGTTTGGGGACGCCTGCCTTAGGCCCATCCCCAGTCTCTGCCTCCTTTCGACTACCCCTAAGTAACCTCTGTCCTGACCTCTAACACTAGGGATCAGTGTAGCTCCTTTTGAACAATTGGATTCATGTAGGTTTGATTACTTTGTGCTTGGCTTCTTTCCCTCAGCAACATGTTTATGAGGATCATCTAACAACATCAGTTTTGAAAAGTGAGTCTCAAAGGGGCAAGAATGACCAGGTGTAGTGGCTCACACCTGCAATCCCAGCACTTTGGGAGGCGAAGGCAGGTGAATCACCTGAGGTCAGGAGTTGGAGACCAGCCTGACCAACATGGTGAGACCCCATCTCTACTAAAAATACAAAAAATTAGCCGGGTATGGTGGCTCACTCCTGTAATCCCAGCACTTTGGGAGGCTGAGGCAGGCAGATAACAAGGTCAGGAGGTTGAGATCAGCCTGGCAAACATGGTGAAACTCCATCTCTACTAAAAATACAAAAATTTAGCTGGGCATGGTGGCAGGTGTGTGTGATCCCGAATACTTGGGACGCTGAGTCAGGAGAATCATTTAAACCTGGGAGGAGGTTGCAGCGAGCCGAAACCACACCACTGCGCTCCAACCTGGACAACAGAGCAAGATTACTTCTCAAAAAAAAAAGAAGAAGAAGAAAAAGAATTAGCTGGATGTGGTGGCAGGCGCCTGTAATTTCACCTTCTTGGGAGGCTGAGGTAGGAGAATCACTTGACTCCAGGAGGTGGAAGTTGCAATAAGCAGAGATTGCACTATTGCACTTAGCCCATGCTCCACCAATAACTTGAAAATGAAGTGAGTGGCCGGGCGCGGTGGCTCAAGCCTGTAATCCCAGCACTTTGGGAGGCCGAGGTGGGCGGATCACAAGGTCAAGAGATCGAGACCATCCTGGTGAACATGGAGAAACCCCATCTCTACTAAAAATACAAAAAATTAGCTGGGCATGGTGGTGCGTGCCTGTAATCCCAGCTACTCAGGAGGCTGAGGCAGGAGAATTGCCTGAGCCCAGGAGGCGGAGGTTGGCGGTGAGCCGAGATCGCGCCATTGCACTCCAGCCTGGGTAACAAGAGCGAAACTCCATCTCAAAAAACAAAACAAAACAAAACAAAACAAAAAAGAAAATGCAGTGAGTGTTTCCTTCCTCCCTCCCTCCCTTTTTCCTTCTTACAGGGTTTTGCTCTCTTTTTTGTTTGTCGTTTGTTGGTGTTTGTTTTGTTTTGTTTTTTGAGACGGGGTTTTCCTCTTGTTACCCAGGCTGGAGTGCAGTGGCATGATGTCGGCTCACCGCAACCTCCACCTCCCGGGTTCAAGCAATTCTTTTGTCTCAGCCTCCTAAGTAGCTGGGATTACAGGCATTCACCACCATGCCCAGATAATTTTGTATTTTTAGTAGAGATGGAGTTTCTCCATGTTGTTCAGGCTGGTCTTGAACTTCTGACCTCTGGTGATCCGCCCGCCTCAGCTTTCTGAAGTGCTGGGATTACAGGCATGGGCCACGATGCCTGGCTAATTTTTGCATTTTTAGTAAAGACAGGGTTTCACAGTGTTGGTCAGACTGGTCTTGAACTTCTGACCTCGTGATCTGCCTGCTTCAGCCTCCCAAAGTGCTGGAATTACAAGCATGAGCCACCACTGCACCTGGCAGGGTCTTGCTTTCTTGCCCATGCTGGAGTGAGATGGCAACATCAAAGCTCACTGCAGCCTTGATCTCCTGGGCTCAAGTGATCCTCCTGCCTCAGCTTCCCAAATAGCTAGGACCACAGGTGCATGCCAACATGGCCAGTTAATTTTTATTTTTATTATTATTTTTTTGTAGAGTTGGGGTATTCCCATGTTGCTCAGGCTGGTCTCCAACTCCTGGGCTCAACACACCCACTTGACTTGGCCTCCCAAAGTGCTGGGATTATAGGCTTAGGCCACTGCACCTGGCTTTTTAAATTTTTTTTTTTTATTTTTGAGACAGGGTCTGGCTCTTTTTTTTTTTTTTTTTTTTTGACCCAAGCTCACCGAAATCTCTGTCTTCTGGGTTCAAGTGATTCTCCTGCCCCAGCCTCCCATGTAGCTGGGACCACAGGTGCAGACCACCATGCCTAGCTAATTTTTGTATTTTTGGTAGAGACAGCTTAGCCGGGCGTGGTGGCTCATGCCTGTAATCTACTAGGGAGGCTGAGGCAGGAGAGTTGATTGAACCTGGGAGCCAGAGGTTACTGTGAGCCAAGATGGTGCCATTGCACTCCAGCCTGGGCAACAAGAGTGTAACTTTGTCTCAAAAAAAAAAAGTGATATAGAGATTCAAAGCTCTTTTTCCCAGATGCCTTTCCATTGTCCCCAAACCACCATCTATTGAACAATCTATATTTCTGAACATTTCCTTTCTTTTCATTTTTATTTTTTGAGACAGGGTCTCTCTCTGTTTCTGCCTGGGCTGGAGTGCAGTGGCACCATCTTGGCTCATTGCAACCTCTGCCTTCTGAGCTGAAGTGAGCCTCCCACCTCAGCCTCCCGAGTAGCTGGGACTACAGGCACATGCCACTGCACCTGGATAATTTTTAAGTTTTTGTAGAGATGGAATCTTGCTTTGCTGCCGAGGCTGCTCTGGAACTCTGGAATGAAGCGATCTGCCCACGTTGGCCTCCCAAAGTGCTGGGATTATAGGCGTGGGCCACCACACCCAGCCAGCATTTCTGGAATAATCTTTCTCTATTTCTCTATATAGCCTCATTCATCAGGTCTAAACTCCTGTACTGTTTAGGTTGCTAGACTGTTCATCCCAATTCCATGTGCCAGTGTCACTGCTACACTATTGAGTTACTATGAATGTATACTGTAATTTTCCTGATTTTTTTTGTTTTTTTCCTGTATGTTGTATGTTTTTTTGCAACATTCTCCCAAGGTTTGAGGAACACTATGGCAAGGCATGGCATGAAAGGAATGCAGGTCTCCCAGGGCTTTACAAAAGAATGATTTGTTCATGGTGTCACAAAGCAAGAGGTGAGGGGCACAACTGGGATGAAACCCAGGGATCTGCAGAATTCCTCCATCTTTCCACTGTCCCAGAGTGGAAAGGTAGGGGTAGCTGAGAGGTTTTGAGGATCAGAGAATAGGTAGGAGTAGTCTGGATAGACTTTTGTGTCAGGGTCCACAAGGAACAGATCTCTAAGTCTTGTTAGCTCCACTCTCCCATTGCTTTTGTATGGGCCCTTCCCCTGCCATCAGCATGCTGAGGCCTCCCCTCTCACCCAGAATATTGCAACAACCCTGCAAGCCTTCCTGACCAAGACCAGGTCAGCACTCCATTGGTTATGAAGCCGTTGCCCCGAGCACCTATGGAATCTGTCTTCAGGGTTCTTGTTACTGTTTTGCAATTATAATAATTATCTCCAGGCTGGCACAGGGGCTCATGCCTATAATCCCAGCACTTTGGGAGGCCGAGGTGGGTGGGTCACAGGGAAAGAGGAGATCAAGACCATCCTGGCCAACATGGCCAACATGGCCAACATGGGCCCGTCTCTACTAAAAATATGAAAATTAGCCAGGTGTGATGGTACTTGCCTGTAATCCCAGCTACTTGGGAGGCTGCGGCAGGAGAATCACTTGAATCCAGGAGGCAGAGGTCGCAGGGAGCCGAGATCATGCGGCTGTACTCCAGCCTGGCAGCAAAGCAAGACCTCGTCTCAAAAAAAAAAAAAAAATTATCTCTGGAGGCGGAGGGGACCAGATCACTTGAGGTCAGGAGTTCAAAACCAGTTTTACCAACATTGTGAAAGCCCGTCTCAACTAAAAATACAAAAATTAATTGGAGGTGGTGGTGTGTTCCCGTAATCCCAGCTACTTGCCAGGCTGAGGCAGGAGAATCGCTTGAACCTGGAAGGTGGAGATTGCACCACTACACTCCAGCCTGGGCTACGGAGCGAGACTCTGTCTCAGAAAAAAGTTCTCTCTCCCGCTTCCCTTTTCTCTTCATATGTGTTGTGTGCACATAAGGATTTTTTTTTTTTTTTTTTTTTTTTTTTGAGATGGAGTCTCACTCTGTCGCCCAGGCTGGAGTGCAGTGGTGAGATCTTGGCTCACTGCAACATTCGCCTCCGGGGTTCAAACGATTCTTCTACCTCAGCCCCCAGAGTAGCTGAGACTACAGGCGTGTGCCACCAAGCCTGGGTAATTTTTGTATCTTTAGTAGAGATGGGGTTTCACTTTGTTGGCCAGACTGGTCTCAAACTCCTGACATCGTGATCCGCCCACCTAGGTCTCCCAAAGTGCTAGGATTACAGGCGTGAGCCACCGTGCCCGCCTGGGACCTGTCTTTTTTATTCATTTTGGTATCCTCAGTGCCTTAGCACTTAGTAGGCACTCAGTAAGTATTCATTAAATGGGTGTGGGGGTAAGGGAAAAGGGGTGTAGTAAAATTTATAACAGGGGAATTTGGTGGATGGTGAGTGTATTAAGTAGCGTCTAGGGTGTACAGAGGAAAACACTAGTAATGTTTATTTCACAACGCCTTTTTTTTTGAGACGGAGTTTCGCTGTTGTTACCCAGGCTGGAGTGCAATGGCGCGATCTCGGCTCACCGCAACCTCCGCCACCTGGGTTCAGGCAATTCTCCTGCCTCAGCCTCCTGAGTAGCTGGGATTACAGGCACGTGCCACCATGCCCAGCTGATTTTTTTTTGTATTTTTATTAGAGACAGGGTTTCACCATGTTGACTAGGATGGTCTCGATCTCTTGACCTCGTGATCCACCCGCCTCGGCCTCCCAAAGTGCTGGGATTACAGGCTTGAGCCACCGCGCCCGGCCTCACAACGCCTTTTTCAGAATTAACTGAAAGTATCTAAGTGCCTAGGAGAGTTCTGGACAATTGGCCAAAGTTCAGTAAAAGCCACCACTCCTTCCTTTTTCTCCAAATTCCTCAGCTTTTCCCTTGGGCCGAGCAAAAGAGAGAAGCCTTTTGGGCCCTCCCTAAACCGCAGAGAGGTTCGGGAAGCCCCTGGATCATTAAAAGGCAGAAAATAATTTTACTTTTGATCCTCGAAAACCCCACGTGTTCCAAATCAGCAGGCTGTGCCTGGAGTTAGGTCGAGCGAGCCCAGAAGCGCCTGGTGGAACGCGCAGCTGTGCCGCGGGTTTTCATCCACAGGCTCTGGCGAGGCAGGCTCGCTCTAGGCTGGCTCGGCCCGCGGGAGAATCCCCCAGCTCTGCGGCCCACTCCAGAGCGGAGCCACACGCAGACGTCACACGTGCAGTCACGAGCGAGTTTGCCCCGCCGGGGCTTGGCCGAGGCCACTCAGCGGCGGGCAGGGAAAGGCTCTGCCTGGCCGGCGGGACACCAGCTCCTTTGTCCGCGGCGCGGAGGAGCCCCAGCTGCAGGCAGAGCCGGCGCCCTGCAGGCGGCGGGGAGGAGCGATGCTGGCTGCCGGAGGCGCGGCGCCCCGGTGCGGGCGGGGACAGACGCTCCCCGAGTGGGCGCCCGGCAGCTTCGAGTCTACGGGATCCATCCTCCCCACGCTAGCCCGGGAACACCGAATGCCCGCGCTTCTTTCGTGAAAGCTGTCTGCGTTTGCCTCTTCTGGTGGTAAAATTGAATTCCATGAGTACTGACTTGGCCCAGAGTAGTAGCAGAGAACCGTGAGGTCCCGTTTTTACGCCTAAGGGGCTTGCTCTTGGAAACGACCAAAGCGTTGCCCGCTTGTCAAGAAAACTAAGGAAAAACAAGTAAGAAAGCTAAGACACTGTACTGACAGTAAGTGCCCTGGAAGGAGAGGCGAGAGCTAGGTGGGCAGGGCCACGTGGCGGGCGTGGAAAAGGCCCTAGCAGGGTCTGGGAGCTGTGGGATGCCACATGGCAGTAAAGTCAGCAAATGCTTATTGGGCAAAACGGAAATGAAGGGTCCCTAAAAGCCACACAATGGTAATCATTACCATTCAACAAACAAACTTTCCCTCAATATGTTTTTTGTTGTTGTTGTTGTTGTTTGTGGTTTTTTTTTTTGAGACGGAGTTTCACTCTTGTTACCCAGGCTGGAGTGCAATGGCGCGATCTCGGCTCACCGCAACCTCCGCCTCCTGGGTTCAGGCAATTCTCCTGCCTCAGCCTCTTGAGTAGCTGGGATTACAGGCACACACCACCATGCCCAGCTAATTTTTTGTATTTTTAGTAGAGACGGGGTTTCACCATGTTGACCAGGATGGTGTCAATCTCTTGACCTCGTGATCCACCCGCCTCGGCCTCCCAAAGTGCTGGGATTACAGGCTTGAGCCACCGCGCTCAGCCTCCCTCAATATGTTTTTTAAGGTTGATAGAAGTAAGCCTTTATTAAAATGAAATGTATGTAATATCAACATGTAACTGGGTGAAAACAATTCATGTGATCCTTAAACTGTTTAAATTTGCGTTGTTAAGAAATACTTTCCTGGCCGGGCGCGGTGGCTCAAGCCTGTAATCCCAGCACTTTGGGAGGCCGAGGCGGGTGGATCATGAGGTCCAGAGATCGAGACCATCCTGGTCAACATGGTGAAATCCCCTCTCTACTAAAAATACAAAAAAGTAGCTGGGCATGGTGGCGCGTGCCTGTAATCCCAGCTACTCAGGAGGCTGAGGCAGGAGAATTGCCTGAACCCAGGAGGCGGAGGTTGCGGTGAGCCAAGATCGCACCATTGCACTCCAGCCTGGGTAACAAGAGCGAAACTCCGTCTCAAAAAAAAAAAAACAAAAAAAAAAAAACAAAAAAAACCTCCTGTTTGTGACGTTGACGTACCTTGGTCCAACTGCTGAAATTTACAAATGAGGAAAAATAAGAGAGTCAGACTCATTTGTTACTTGCTGACGCTTCCATTGTAAAATGCAGCATTAATTTCTACCAGAATGAGGAAGTGTTTTGTCTGATGGAAATTGAGCATTTGTAGTGTCTTCCAGAAATACATTGCATATTATCCGAACTATGCAAAATTCTTCCACTTCTGCTATTGTTTCCTATAATCAGTTCATTTTTTTGTTTTTTTGTTTCTTGAAGACTATTTGACACCATATTGTCAGAGGCTTTTGAACTAGAGCGACTCCGTCTTGAATATGGCCTGGGTAAAATAATGCTAAGGCGGCTGGGCATGGTGGTTCAGGCCTGTAATTCCAGCATTCTGGGAGGCAGATGCAGGCAGATCACTTGAGGCCAGGAGTTCAAGACCAGCCTGGCCAACATGATGGAAACCTTGTCTCTACCTAAAATACAGAAATTAGTGGCCAGGCTCTATGGCTCACGCCTGTAATCCTAGCACTTTGGGAGGCCAAGGCAGGTGGGCCACCTGAGGTCAAGAGTTCAAGAGCAGTCTTCACAACATGGTCAAACGTGGCCTCTGCTAAAAATACGAAAATTAGCCAGGCATCATGGCACACACCTATAGTCCCAGCTACTTGGGAGGCTGAGGCAGGAGAAACTTTGAACCTGGGAGGCGGAGGTTGTAGTGGCCGAAATTGTGCCACTGCACTCCAACCTGGGTGGACAGAGCCAGATTCTTTTTTTTTTTTTTGAGACGGAGTTTCGCTCTTGTTACCCAGGCTGGAGTGCAATGGCACGATCTCGGCTTACCACAACCTCTGCCTTCTGGGCTCAGGCAATTCTCCTGCCTCAGCCTCCTAAGTAGCTGTGATTACAGGCACACGCCACCACGCCCAGCTAGTTTTTTGTATTTTTAGTAGAGACGGGGTTTCACCATGTTGACCAGGATGGTCTCGATCTCTCGACCTTGTGATCCACCTGCCTCGGCCTCCCAAAGTGCTGGGATTACAGGCTTGAGCCACCATGCCCGGCCCAGATTCTGTCTTAAAAACAAAAAAACAAAAAACTGGGAGAGGCTCATGCTTGTAATCCCAGCACTTTGGGAGGCTGAAGCTGGTGGATCACCTGAGGTCGGGAGCTGGAGACCAGGTTGACCAACATGGTGAAACATTGTCTCTACTAAAAATACATAAATTAGCCAGGTATGGTGGTTCATGCCCGTAATCTACTACTGGAGTCAGCTACTCAGGAGACTGACACAGGCGAAGCGCTTGAACCCAGAAGCTGGAGGCTTCCGTGAGCCGAGATTGTGTTATTGCACACCAGCTTGGACAACTCTGTCTTAAAAAAAAAAAAAAAAGAAAAAGGCCGGGCATGGTGGCTCAAGCCTGTAATCCCAGCACTTTGGGAGGCCGAGGTGGGTGGATCACGAGGTCAAGAGATCGATACCATCCTCGTCAACAAGGTGAAACTCTGTCTCTACTAAAAATACAAAAAATTAGCTGGGCATGGTGGTGCGTGCCTGTAATCCCAGCTACTCAGGAGGCTGAGGCAGGAGAATTGCCCGAACCCAGGAGGTGGAGGTTGCAGTGAGCCAAGATCACGCCACTGCACTCCAGCCTGGCGCCTGTCGACGGAGCAAGACTCTATCTCAAAAAAAAAAAAAAAAAAAAAAAAGGCTAAGACCTGCTAGGCTGCATTCCCAGTAAATTAAGGCCTTCTTAGTCACAGGATTAGATAGGAGGTCTGCACAAGAAACAGGTCATAAAGATCTTGTTTTTCATTGTTGTTGTTTCTTGAGAGTGACTCTCACTCTGTCTCGCAGGCTGGAGTGTAATGGCGCTGCAACCCCACCTCCCGGATTCAAGCAATTCTCCCGCCTCAGCCACTGGAGTAGCTGGGATTACAGGTGCGTGCCAGACGGGATTTCACCATGTTGGTCAGGCTGATCTCAAACTCCTGACCTTGTGATCTGCCCGCCAAAGCCTCCCAAAGTGCTAGGATTACAGGCGTAAGCCACCTCGCCAGGATTTGGGGGGCACAGTTTTTAAGGATAACTTCGTAGGTCCGGGGTAGCCAGTGAGCCAGGAGTGCTGATTAGTCAGAGATGAAATCGTAAGGAATTAGAGCTGTCTTCATGAGCTCAGTCAGTTCCTGGGTGGGGGCCACAAGATCAGGTGAGCCAGTTTTGTGATCTGGTTGGGGCCAGCTGATCCATGAAGTGCAGGGTCTGCAAAGTATCTCAAGCACTGATTTTAGGAGCAGTTTAGGGAGGGCCAGAGTTTTGTAGTCTCTAGCTGCAGGACTCCTAAACCATGCTTTGGAAAAGGGCTGTTACTGGGGCTGTTACTGTCTTTGTTTAAACTGTAAACTACAAACTAAACTTCTCCCAAAGTTAGCTCAGCCTATGCCCAGGAAAGAACAAGGACATCTTGGAGGTTAGAAGCAAGATGAAATCTGTTAAGTTAGATCTCTTTCACTGTCTCAGTCATAATTTCGCAAAGGCAGTTTCAGTGACATAATTGTTCCTAAGACTCCGTTCAAATATATACAAGATACCAGATGCTTTCCTTGTAACTTTGAAAATTTTATTATTTTTAATCCTCAAAGTATATGTTTAACTTATTTATAAACATACTCATCTTTTTTTTGTTGTTGTTTGATATTGGGTCTCATTGTGTCACCCAGATTGGAGTGCAGTGGCATGATCACATCTCACTGCAACCTCTGCCTCCATGCTCAAGTGAACCTCCAACCTCAGCCTCCCAAGTATCTGGGACCACAGGCAAATGCTACCATGCCTGGCTAATTTTTTGTAGAGATGGGGTTTTGTCTGGTTGCCCAGGCTGGTCTGGAACTCCTGGGCTTAGGCCATCTACTTGCCCCAGCCTCCCAAAATGCTGGGATTACAGGTATGAGCCTCCACTCCTAGACTATTTGATTTTTCTGAGAGTTTTCTAAGTATTAACATATTTAATACTCATAACAATGGCTTTGTTACCAGAAAGGAGTCCCAAACCAGATCCAAGGGTTCTTGGATCTTGCCCAAGAACAAATTTGGGGCGAGTCCACACAGTAAAGTGAAAGCAAGTTTATTAAGAAAGTAAAGGAACAGGCCTGGCGCAGTGGCTCATGCCTGTAATCCTAGCACTTTGGGAGGCCGAGGCAGATGGATCACTTAAGGTCAGGCATTTGAGACCAGCCTGGTCAACATAATGAAAACCCATCTCTGCTAAAAATACAAAAATTAGCTGGAGATGGTGGCACACACCTGTGATGCCAGCTACTTGGGTGACTGAGGCATCAGAATTGCTTGAACCTGGGAGGAGGAGGTTGCAGTGAGCTGAGATCACATCACTGCACTCCAGCCTGGGTGACAGAGTGAGACTCTCTCTCAAAAAAAAAAAAAAAAAAAAGAAAGTAAAGGAATAAAAGAATAGCTGCTCTTACTCCATAGACCAAGAGCAGCAGCAGAGGCTGACTTATGGTTATTTGATTATATGCTAAATAAGCGGTGGATTATTCATGAGTTTTCTGGGAAAGGAATGGGAGTTTCCAGAATTGAGAGTTTAGACCCTTTTAGATCATATAGGGTAACCTCTGGGCAGTGCCATGGCATTTGCATGGTGCTGGTAGGCGTGTCTTTTAGCATGCTAATATGTTGGTTGCAATTAGCATATAATGAGCAGTAAGGACAACCAGAGGTCATTTTCCTTGCCATCTTGGTTTTTGGTCGGCTTTTTTTTTTTTTTTTTTTAATGGGGTTTCACCATAATGGCCAGGCTGGTCTTGAACTCTTGACCTCAGGTGATCCACCCACCTCGGCCTCCCAAAGTGCTAGGATTACAGGCGTGAGCCATTGTGCCCAGCCAAGATAGACATTATTTTGAAATTGGTATTTATCCTCTCCTACTCAGGAGGCTGAGGTGGGTGAATCACTTGACCCTGGGAGGCACAGGTTGCAGTGTACAGAGATTGTCCCATTGTATTCCAGCCTGGTGGGAGAGCAATACCCTGTCTCTATTATTATTATTATTATTATTATTATTATTATTATTTTAGATGGAGTCTCACTCTGTCACCCAGGCTGGAGTGCAGTGGCATCTCAGCTCACTGCAACCTCTGCTTCCTGGGTTTAAGTGATTCTTCTGTCTCAGCCTCCCAAGTAGCTGGGATTATAGGTGCCTGCCACCACACCCAACTAATTTTTGTATTTTTAGTAGAGACAGGGTTTCATCATGTTGGCCAGACTGGTCTGGAACTACTGACCTCAGGCAATCCACCTCCCAAAGTGCTGGAATTATAGGCATAAGCCACCGCACCTGGCCTTCAACTCCACCTCTCGGGTTCAAGCCATTGCACTCTAGCCTGGGTGGCAGAGCGAAACTCTGTCTTAAAAAGAAGAAAAATTATATGGAAGAGGTCTTGAGCTAAGGAATGTAGCCAGACTTTAGAAACTGGAAAAAGCAAGAAATTAGATTTTCCCCTAGACTACCAGTAGAAAACAGCCCTTTGCATACCTTGATTTTAGCCCATTGAGAAGACTGATTTTGAACTTGTGACCTCCAGAATGAAAGATAAAACATGTTTTTTTTTTTTTTTTTTTTTTTTTTTTTTTTTGAGACGGAGTTTCGCTCTTGTTACCCAGGCTGGAGTGCAATGGCGCGATCTTGGCTCACCGCAACCTCCGCCTCCTGGGCTCAGGCAATTCTCCTGCCTCAGCCTCCTGAGTAGCTGGGATTACAGGCATGTGCCACCATGCCCAGCTAATTTTTTGTGTTTTTAGTAGAGACGGGGTTTCACCATGTTGACCAGGATGGTCTCGATCTCTAGACCTCGTGATCCACCCGCCTCGGCCTCCCAAAGTGCTGGGATTACAGGCTTGAGCCACCGCGCCCGGCCAAAACATGTTGTTTTAAGTCACTAAATTTGTGGCTTAAATTGTAATTTGTTACAGCAGCGAAAGGAACCAATTCTTTTTGACTAGCAGAAATAATAAATCAAGTACAGCTGGGTGCAGTGGCTCACACCTGTAATCCCAGTACTTTGGGAGGTCAAAGTGGGTGGATCACCTGATATCAGGAGTTCGAGACCAGCCTGGCCAATATGATGAAAACCCATCTCTACTAAAAATACAAAAATTAGCTGGACTCAGTGGCACAGACCTGTAATCCCAGCTCCTTGGGAGGCTGAGACATGAGAATCGCTTGAATCTGGGAGGTGGAGGTTGCAATGAGCTGGGATTACACCACTGCATTCCAGCCTGGGCTACAGAGTGAGACTCTTGTCTTTAAAAAAAAAAATTAAGTACAGGTCTACTACCATTTGTGTGTGTGTGTGTGTGTGTGTGTGTGTGTGTGTGTGTGAGACACGGAGTCTCACTCTTGTTGCCTAGGCTGGAGTGCAGTGGCGCAATCTTGGCTCACTACAACCTCCGCCTCCCAGGTTCAAGCAATTCACCTGCTTCACCCTCTTGAGTAGTTGGGATTACAGGTGCCCATCATCACATTCAGCTAATTTCTGTATTTTTAGTAAAGACAGTGTTTCATCATGTTGGCCAGGCTGGTCTTGAACTCCTGAGCTCAGGTGATCTGCCTGCCTTGGCCCCCTAGAGTGCTGGGATTACATGTAGGCATGAGCCACCACACCCAGCCTCATTTTCTGTCTTTTTTTTTTTTTTTTTTTTCTCAGACGGAATTTCGTTCTTATTGTCCAGGCTGGAGTACAGTGGCATAATCTCGGCTCACTGCAACTTCCTCCTCCAGGTTCAAGCAATTCTCCTGCCTCAGCCTCCTGAGTAGCTGGGATTACAGGCATACGCCACCACACCAGGCTAATTTTGTATTTTTAGTAGAGGCAGGTTTCTCAATATGGGTCAGGCTTGTTTTCATTTCTGAACCTCATGTGATCTGCCAGCCTCAGCCTCCCAAAGTACTGGGTTTAGAGGCCTGAGCCACTACGCTCAGTTTTTTGTTTTTTTGTTTTTTTGAGACAGAGTCTGGCTCTGTTGCCCAGGCTGGAATACAGTGGCACGATCTTGGCTCACTGCAACCTCTGCCTCCCGGATTCATGTGATCCTCCTGTCTTATCCTCCCAAGTAGCTGGAGGCTAATTTTTGTATTTTTAGTAGAGATGGGGTTTCACCATGTTGGTCAAGCTGGTCTCCAACTTTTGACCTCAGGTGATCTGCCTGCCTTGGCACCCCAAAGTGCTGGTATTACAGGTGTGAGCCACTGGGCCCGGCCAGTGGTACCCACATTTTAAATAACGTGGAATTCCTGGGGTGGTGCTAAGGTGCTTTTTTTTTTTTTTTTTTTAAATAAAGATGAGGGTCTGGGTTTGGACGTAGTCATAAGATAAGAGTTTAAACAAGCTTGGCTTGTTGGCTTTGATTTATGAACAACGCTTTCCCAGAGCACACAAAAGCCGCAGGAAGACTGACACCAACTTAAGTTTTTTCTCTTCTGATCCTTTCTGTGTCACCTCCAGTTATCAGAAGACCAGGCTCCATTACCTAGTTTTCTTCCTGGATGCTAGAGAACTCCCCTGTCATGCTCGGGTCCTTCCCATTATGCCGTGGCCCGGGTTCTGCGTTCCAGAGTTAGAGACTGTGTTATGCTATTCTTATCTGAGTCTTCCGTGAGTGGGTTTCCTTGGCTTAGGACTTCTGATCCTACACAAGCCAGACGCCTCCTTTGCTGTTTGTTGCGGTTGCCAGATCAGGAGTTCCTTTACTGGTCCCTGTTTTTCTGCTTGATTCACCCTGCCTGCAGCCACTGCATCCAGTGGATCCTAGTCCTGTTTGTGTCTTTTTTTAAAGACTCTAAATGATCTTCAGGTTCCTTCTTAACTCTGTGCTTCTAGGATTGTTCTGCCTCCATCACGTCTCCAGTCAAATTCTTAGAGTAAGTTATTTAATGAAGTCACATTTCCCTACTGACTTATTCTAACCTAGCATCTGTATTTTTTTTTTTTTTTTCTCGGAGATGGAGTCTTGCTCTCTTGCCCAGGCTGGAGTGCAGTGGTGCCATCTCGGCTCACTGCAAACTCCACCTTCCAAGTTCAAGTGATTATTGTGCCTCAGCCTCCTGAGTAGCTGGGCTACAGGTGTGCACCACCACAGCCAGCTAGCTTTTCTTTCTTTTTTTTTCTTTCTTTCTTTTTTTTTTTTTTTTTATAGAGATGGGGTTTCACCATCTTGGCCAGGCTGGTCTTGAACTCTTGACCTCGTGATCCACCCATCTTGGCCTCCCAAAGTGCTGGAATTACAGGCGTGAGACACTGTCTATTTTTTTTAGAGACGGGGTTTCATCATGTTGGCTAGGTTAGTTTAGAACTCCTGAACTCAAGCAATCTGCTGGCCTTGGCCTCCCAAAGTGCTGGGATTACAGGTGTGAGCCATTGTGCCTGGCCTAACCTAACATCCATCTTATCTTCTCTAGAGGGTCCTGCCGTCAGGCTGATCACCATTTTGTCCATGCCCTGACTATGTGGCTTGTCTTTAGGGAGCCCAGATGCTTATTTTAAGTTGGGTAAGAAAACTGATCTCCCTCTTTGTATGTTAGCTTATCTTTCCCTTAGCTGCTCTGGCAATTTATCTGCTCTAATCCCAAGACTGGCAACTAACACGGCTCAGGTCTGGCTCATGGCCATTCACTGCCCCAGTCCCTTTTCTTCGCTGCAAACATCCACTCACGTTGGGGTGTGCAAGAGGAAAATGGACTCCACATATTCACACTGTTATCTTTCATAATACTTTAAAACAAATGTTAAGCCAGAATGTAATCAGCTCCCAACATCGGAAGGGGCATCTTTCTCCATAAGGAGATGTGTGTGTGTGCTTACCTCCATTGCACCGGACTTAAGTCAGCATTTCAGCAACATGCAAGAGTAGAAATGTGTGACGTACTCAGCCCAGAACTGTCCCTTTTCCTGGGGAATATAGGAGCTTTCCCTGAACCCCATTCCTCTTTTGGGAGGGTTGTCTTCTTCCTGCCTCAGCCAAGGGGTGGCCTCTGTCTCTCCCTATCTTCATTCCTAGTATGGATATTCCTCCCATCAGCATTATCTCAGGGAGCTCCTGACTATGCCAAATGTCTTAATGATCTTTCCGTGAGGCTACACTAGACCCCTGTAAGTTTAGGTTACATTCCAGCTATTGAGGGGTCCCAGATTCAGCTCTATTCCAGAGTCCATAAACAGCAATTCACATTTCTAGGGGCTTAAAAGCAATTCTGTTTTTGTATCCTTGGACCACAGATTTTTCTAGGGCCATCTGGACTCCCTGAGTAGCTGCCAGTAGGACAGCAGGGAAACTCCAGGCAAGTCCAGGTTAAGCAGTCCCAGCATATCAATATGGTTTCCGGTAATGTCTCCCATTCCCCAGGTCAGCCAGGCAAAGCCTGATCCATTGCGTTTCAGAGTTCCTAAAATGGAGCTGTTTGGTTCTTCTAGGAGCACAGGAAGAAAACAGTGAGGAGGAGGAGTGGGGAGAAAAAGACTCATGCAAAAAAGGGAGAGGAAGTGAGTGATGCTGAGGGAAGAGAAAAAAGCAAACAGCAACAGCAGCAGCAGAAGGAGAGTGAGGGTGGGAGGGGAAGGCAGAAATACAGAGTTCTACTCTTGATAATGTATTATTATTATTTTAGAGATAGGGTCTTGCTCTATCACTCAAGCTGGAAGGCAAGGGCGTGATTAAGGCTGACTGCAACCTCGACCTCCTGTGCTCAAGCAATCCTCACTCCTCAGCCTCCCAAGCAGCTAGGACTACAGGTGTGTGACATTACACCCAGCTATTTTTTTTTTTTTTTTTTGAGACGGAGTTTCGCTCTTGTTACCCAGGCTGGAGTGCAATGGCGCGATCTTGGCTCACCGCAACCTCCGCCTCCTGGGTTCAGGCAATTCTCCTGCCTCAGCCTCCTGAGTAGCTGGGATTACAGGCATGTGCCACCATGCCCAACTAATTTTTTGTATTTTTAGTAGAGACGGGGTTTCACCATGTTGACCAGGATGGTCTCAATCTCTTGACCTCGTGATCCACCCGCCTCGGCCTCCCAAAGTGCTGGGATTACAGGCTTGAGCCACCGCGCCCGGCTACACCCAGCTATTTAAAAAAATTTTTTGTAGAGATAGGGTCTTGTTACGTTGCCCAGGCTGGTCTTGAATTCCTGACCTCAAATGATGCTTTCATCTCAGTCTCCCAAAGTGCTGGGATTACAGGTGTGAGCCACCGTGCCCAGCCTACTCTTCGTGTGTGTGTGTGTGTGTGTGTGTGTGTGTGTGTGTGAAGAGGTGGAGGTTTATTGAAATATGAACATTTGACCAGGCCCGGTGGCTTGTACCTGTAATCCCAGCACTTTGGAAGGCCAAAGTGGGTGGATCCCCCGAGCCCAGGAGTTGGAGATCAGCCTGGGCAACATGGCAAAACCCTGTCTCTACTAAAACACAAAACAATTAGCTGGGTGTGGTGGTGGTGCATGCCTGTAGTCCCAGCTACTTGGAGGCTGGGTGGGAGGATGGCTTGAGCCTGAGAGATGGAAATTGCAGTGAGCCGAGATCATGTTACTGCATTCCAGCCTGAGCAACAGAGTAAGACCCTGTCTTAAAACAAACAAAAACAACAACAACAACAACAAAAACAAAGAGAAAGAAATAAATATAGAAGCCATAAAAAAGGATGAGTTCCTGTCCTTTGCAGGGTCATGGATGAAACTGGAAATCATCATGCTCTTTTTTTTTTTTTCCCTCCCCACCCTCTGGAAACCATCATTCTCAGCAAACTGACACAAGAACAGAAAACCAAACACCGTATGTTCTCATTCATAAGTGTGTTGAACCGTGAGAACACACGGCCACAGGGAGGGGATCATCACACACCGGGGCCTGAGGGATGGGAGACTAGGAGAGGAATAGCAGGGGGTGGGGGGATTGGGGAGGGATAGCATTAGGAGAAATACCTAATGTAGATGATGGGGTAACCACCACCATGGCATGTGTATACCTGTGTAACAAACCTGCATGATCTGCATATGTACCCCAGAACTATAAAAAAAAGAGTATAAACATTCAAGGACATGTAAGATGGAAAACAGCCATAACATATACAGACACTGGCTGCAAGAGGATGCTTGAGGTATTTATTCCCTGCCCAGGCCACCCATGTGCTATCACATGTTTCCTGGTTTAAATACATATACGATGGAAAAAGGGGAAGGTACAGACTTGTCTGGCTGACTGCCTACCATGTGGCCTTCAGGATTGCACCTTCAGCTTTCAGGAAAGCTCCACTTGGGCTAGGGCCCCACTTCTGGGCACCTGCTGGCTCCCTCCCCTCTTGGGCCCTCGCTGAGATGTTGCTGTTGTCCTTGAGGACAGTGAGGGCTCAGAGGATGAGGTCGGGCAAGCTGCCTGGGGAAAGGGACAGGATCCAATGACCAGAAAGACGGTGTGCTGTCCTTGCATCCTCTGAGTGGGAAGAGTCCATCTTTTGTGACCAAACCCCTGAGAAACATACTGGCCAAATGTCTGAGACACCTTTAAGCAGGCTCAGTCTCAGCCAATTGGCCCCCTCACTGTCTTCTCCCACAGCCTGCCCTTGAGGTACTTGTTTTATGTTCAAGCTTTTAATTTTTATTTATTTATTTATTTATTTATTTTGAGATGTAGTCTTGCTGTATCACCAGGCTGGGGTGCAATGGCCCCATCCTGGCTCACTGCAACCTCCACCTCCTGGGTTCAAGCGATTCTTCTGCCTCAGCCTCCCAAGAAGCTGGGACTACAGGCACCCGCCACCACATCCAACTATTTTTTGTATTTTTAGTAGAGATGGAGTTTCACCATGTTGGCCACAATGGTCTCGATCTCCTGACCTGGTGATCCGCCCACCACGGCCTCCCAAATTGCTGGGATAACAGGCATGAGTCACCGCGCCTACTTGTGTTCAAGCTTTTTATTTCTCTTTCCTTTCCTAGACAAGACTGAATGCTAGCCACGCTGTCACACATGCCTCACATCACTCATGGCGTCTCCCACCGCCACAGTCTGAGGATGTTACAGTGGTGGTGTTCTACTGAACACGTCAGGGCTTACTTGATGAAGGAGAGCCTTGTGCAAAATCACCTTTCCTTTACAATACAGGAGCAACCTGCTCCATGCCAGGGTCCAAGACAGGAGACAGATCTTTCTCAGCATCTTCATTCCTTGGAGCAGCTTGGCCTCCAGCAAGACTGGCAAGGACCATGGTGCAAGGAGCATGGCCTGCCTGTGACCTGAACTGGGACTCCAGTCTATGTGATAATATTAGCCTGAGATTCTGGTTAACATTTTATAGTGCCCCATCAAATATGCATAAGAAAGTAAGGAAGAGGCCAGGTACAGTGGCTCGTACCTGTAATCCCAGCACTTTGGGAGGCCAAGGCGGGCAGATCACTGAGGTCAGGAGTATGAGACCAGCCTGGCCAACACAGTGAAATCCCTTCTCTACTAAATACAAAAATTAGCTGGACTCAGTGGCACAGACCTGTAATCCCAGCTCCTTGGGAGGCTGAGACATGAGAATCGCTTGAATCTGGGAGGCGGATGTTGCAGTGAGCCGAGATTGCGCCACTGCACTCCAGCCTGGGCAACAGAGTGAGAGTAAGACTCAGTCTCAGAAAAAAAAAAAAAAAAAAAGAAAGGAAGGAAGCTGGCAGTTTTTATTTTATTTTATTTTATTTTTTTATTTTTTTTGAGACGGAGTTTCGCTCTTGTTACCCAGGCTGGAGTGCAATGGCGGGATCTCCGCTCACCGCAACCTCCGCCTCCTGGGTTCAGGCAATTCTCCTGCCTCAGCCTCCTGAGTAGCTGGGATTACAGGCACGCGCCACCATGCCCAGCTAATTTTTTGTATTTTTAGTAGAGACGGGGTTTCACCATGTTGACCAGGATGGTCTGAATCTCTTGACCTCGTGATCCACCTGCCTCGGCCCCCCAAAGTGCTGGGATTACAGGCGTGAGCCACCGCGCCCGGCCAAGCTTGCAGTTTTAATTAATGATAAAGGTTGGTGTTTCCATGGTCCCTATTCCTGGGAAGATCTGTGTTGAAAAACGTGCGCTTCGAATGAAGAGACCCTTCCAAGCAGGTTTCGTGTCAGCAACATGGCTGTTTATTCACCTGGGTGCGGGTGGGCTAAGGCTGAAAAGGGCATTAGCAAAGGGCAGTGGGATAGGAGTTGGTTTTATAGGTTTGGGTAGTTTTTGGGGGGCAGGAGTGCTGCAGATCAGTTACAGTGGTGGGGGGTACGGGCAAGGAGTACACATGACCGCAAGTTCAGTTACAATGGCAGGGTTGGGTGAGAGGTATTCACGTGATCATAAGAACAGTTAAGATGGAAGAGTTGGGTGAGGGACTTGATCGGGGAAGCTCTGCTAGGCGATCAGGGACAATGGCAAACGCAGGCAGCGGGTGGCAGACATGAGCTGGGGCAAGCAGGACTTCAGACTTTCAGGCTCCAGGCTTGCATATGGAGACCTGACCATCTGTGGGCTACTTTCCCCAGTTTCTTTTGCCCCTGCAACCTGGTCGAGGGGTTCTGAGTTAGGGAGATTAGTAGAACTGAGTGGCTTTGCTTCCCTTTTTTCCCCCAGTGCTGGCAGAGGGTCCCATACACCATAGCTGTTACGATGCTCACGGCTGCTCTGAGGGCAGTTCACTTCATTGTTTTCTTGCTCCTTTCATTCTGCTTTGTGTCCTTTCTCGGCCTGGTTGATGCTGAATATATCACAGATGCTTTCTGAATCTTCTTCTGTATCTGTTAAATGGGGTTAAGACCCTTCTCTGGCCTTTTCACTAGAATACAACAAAGATCAAATCAGCTTACATTGATAAGAGAGCTTTGAATATTACAAATCATCAGTATTAATTGTGATCCTCATAATCTAGGATTAAATTGTTTTCCCTCTGGGCGCGGTGGCTCAAGCCTGTAATCCCAGCACTTTGGGAGGCCGAGGCGGGTGGATCACGAGGTCAAGAGATCAAGACCATCCTGGCCAACATGGTGAAACCCCGTCTCTACTAAAACTACAAAACATTAGCTGGGCATGGTGGCACATGCCTGTAATCCCAGCTACTCGGGAGGCTGAGGCAGGAGAATTGCCTGAACCCAGGAGGCAGAGGTTGCGGTGAGCCGAGATCGTGCCATTGCACTCCAGCCTGGGTAACAAGAGTGAAACTCCGTCTTAAAAAAAAAAAAAAATTGTATTCCCTAACACAAAAACTTTCCATTCCTCAGTATGGTAGAGACGGTGCTATTAATATGCTTTCAGATTTTTTTTTTTTTTTTTGAGACGGAGTTTTGCTCTGTTTGCCCAGGCTGGAGTACAGTGGCATGATCTCAGCTCACTGCAACCTCTGCCTCCCGGTTCAAGCAATTCTTTTGCTTCAGCCTCCAGAGTAGCTGGGATTACAGGCATGTGCCACCATGCCTGGATAATTTTTGTATTTTTAATAGAGATGAAGTTTCACCATGTTGGCCAGGCTGCTCTCGCTCTCAAACTCCTGACCTCAGGTAATCCACCCACATCACCCTCCCAAAGTGCTGGGTTTACAGGCATGAGCCACCATGCCCGGCCTGTTTTCAGAACTTCTTTTTCTCCTAGGCCAGCTGGAAACGTTAGTGAGAACTTGGAAAACAACTGCTGTATCCCTGGGGTTGACATAAAATCTGTCCCCTCAGTGGATCTTATTTTCTGTCCTATGAACAATGATCCACCTCATGTGTTCACAACTCACAGCCTTGCTCTTCCTTTCTTTCAGGTAAGCAGGTAGTCTCAGGCCAAACTCTCCAAAGGTGATAACTTCAGGTTCTGGATCTCCATCTAGAATGAGTCTACTTGGGTCTGGAACATTTGGAGCCCATGTAAATACTGAATGTGTGTGTGGTGTGTGTGTGTGTCTGTGTAGGGAAGATGAACTTGATAATGCTATGGAAATAAATAACAGGGTAGCAAGGAGGACCTTCTGTCTGATTACAGTAAGATAGTTCTAAGTTAATAGGAGAGAGGAATAGGAAAGATGACTAAGAGAAAAGCTGATTTCTGATGGAAACTTAAGGAACAAAATCTGTAGCTAAGCAGTGCCAAAGAGGGAATGAGACATGATGTAAAAAAAAAAAAAAAAAAAAAAAGAAGAGGGGTTCTGGTTTTAGTTTAGCCCAAGAAGCAAAAGTAAGAGGAGAATAAAACAGACTTCTAGAATCTGGAGATTTCTTCTTGTTCTAATTTTTTTTTTCTTTTTTTCTTTTTTTTTTTTTGAGACGGAGTTTCGCTCTTGTTACCCAGGCTGGAGTGCAATGGCGCGATCTCGGCTCACCGCAACCTCCGCCTCCTGGGTTCAGGCAATTCTCCTGCCTCAGCCTCCTGAGTAGCTGGAATTACAGGCACGTGCCACCATGCCCAGCTAATTTTTGTATTTTTAGTAGAGACGGGGTTTCACCATGTTGACCAGGATGGTCTCTATCTCTCGACCTCGTGATCCACCTGCCTCGGACTCCCAAAGTGCTGGGATTACAGGCTTGAGCCACCGCGCCCGGCCTCTTCTTGTTCTACTAGAAGAGGCAGACTTGGCGGGGGGCAGTGGGGTTTGTAGGACTATATGGAACCTTCTTGAAGACACATGCAGATAGCTTAAGGACAGACAGCGTGACCCCAAGTCTTCAATCTGTGATTTACTTGCACATGTGGGTGTGTGACATCTACCTCTGACTTTCTGGAAACAGCAGTTGGAAGATGGCCTTCTTCTCTTAGAAGAGTGCCTGTTTATATGTGAGGGGCACCCAGGACTTCAGCTGGATGACAGTGGGAAGCTGTTGATGTAATGGCTTTGACAGCTTCAACTCATGTCTGCTTTGGTGTCAGGCACTCCTGATCTTTCCTGAGCTTTCACACAGTGCAGTAGGAGAAACTGTAGGCTTCTTTTCCCAGTAAAGGACTAGATGTTGCCAGTCATCACTCCTCTCAAGTCTATCCACAAGGCTGGACGCGGTGGCTCACGCCTGTAATCCCAGCACTTTGAGAGGCTGAGGTGGGTGGATCATCTGAGGTCAGGAGTTTGAGACCATCCTGGCCAACATGATGAAATCCTGTGTCTACTAAAAATACAAAAATTAGCTGGGTGTGGTGGTGCACGCCTGTAATCCCAGCTACTCAGGAGGCTGAGGCAGGAGAATCGCTTGAACCTGGGAGGTGGAGGTTGCAACGAGCTGAGAACGCATCATTGCACTCCAGCCTGGGTGACAGAGTGAGACTCCGTCTCAAAAAAAAAAAAAGAAAGAAAGAAAGAAAATAATAATAAAAAAGTCTATCCATATGAGAGAAGCATGTCAGAGCTTACCCATGGATCCGGAACTGATGTCCTTTGGAGGTCTCTCAGTGGCCCAGACTTCAGCTCTCTGTCCTCATCACTGTGAGGAATTAGTCTTCCCTTCATATCCACCAGGAGGAGGCAGAGGGCATGCCTGCCTGGGTGATGCCAGGACTGGCATGCTTCACGGGGGTTTGTAAGCACCCCTGAACTCCCCTTCCTTTTCCTGGCAGCAAAAAACAGAGGTTAGTGAGGATCAGGCTTGTCTCCCAGACTGGGAAGGAGGGAAATGAGGGAAGGGAGACAGCATATCAAAATGCACTTCCAAAATGAAAATGAAGAAAAAAACCACGAAAATGATTTCTGTGGCACATGGTGGTACTGAGGGAGAGGTGATGACAGCCTCCTCCCATTTCAGGAACAGTTGCCAGCGTTGTCTGTAGGCGGATTCACATGACACATTCTTAAACCCAATTCCAGTCTGTGCTGTGTTTGCTTCTTGTTTGCATCTCAGGAACAATGGATCTCTACATCTTTGTATCTAAGTTTGATTCCGATGCGTTGTCTGGGTGAATATCCCAGCTGCCCCACTTGTAATGTATTTGTGCCAGTACTTAAACTTTTGAGTCATGAAACCTGGTCAACCCAGCTCTCTGCATGTGCCCATGACCTGGAATACCTGAAGAGTTACTAAGAAGTTGGATGTTTTTCATGATATTTCGATGTGAAAAAATACAAATACATATTGCTGGAGGAAGTAATACCAATGATGCAAACTTGCCTGGAAATGATTCTGAATCCAATTCTCCTTCCTGGGAAATGAAATTTTGGTTGTGGCATTTTTTGATTGATGTCTCTATATGAGGAGGTTTTTGGTTTTTTAGTGTTGCTGCTTTTCTGTTCTTACTCCTCTAAGATTCTTTGCCAAAATACTCCTGACATTTGAGGAAGAGAATAGAGACAGTTTGATTTCTTACTTGTAAAGTCCTGTTTCCTTGGTGATGTAAATAATTATGGAATATATAAAAAGTTTTTAGCAAATTCAAATTTTGGTTTAAAAAAAAAACAAATTTTATTACCTGTGGTAAAAGCTACAAGAATAATTTCAGAGAGCTAGAAACTGTCTGTTCCTCTTTAAATGTTTTTTTTTTCTTTTTCTTTTTCTTTTTCTTTTTTTGTAGAAACAGGGTTTCACCATGTTGGCCAGGCAGGTCTGGAACTCCTGACCTCAAGCGATCCACCCACCTCGGTCTCCCATAGTGCTGGGATTACAGGCATGAGCCACCATGCTTGGCTGTGTTCCTCTTTAGCTCTTCTTAAATTAGAAAGTCTGGCTGGGTGCAGTGGCTCACATCTGTAATTCCAGCACTTTGGGAAGCCAAGGCAGGTGGATCACCTGAAGTCAGGAGTTCCAGACCAGCCTGGCCAACATGGTGAAATCTTGTCTCTAGTAAAAATACAAAAAGTTAGCTGGGCATGGTGGTGCGTGCTTGTAATCCCAGCTACTCTGTAGGCTGAGACAGGAGAATCACTTGAATTCAGGAGGCTGAGGTTACAGTGAGCCAAGATCTCACCATTGCCTGGGCAACAAGTGCAAAACTCTGTCTCCAAAAAAAAAAAGAAATACAAAATCACCCCTGAAACATAGGGCCTACTAATACCCCAATTCTGATGCCATTTTAAACATGCACTTTAAATGGTTCAGTAAAGCTGCCCAGGTGTATGGGTTGTGTATGGCCTTGTCAGAAATCAGTCTAGAATAATTCTCTGCCACCTTCAGCTTTACTAGGAGAATCCTGTCTGAAGGGCAGACCCAGAGTCCAGGAATGTGAAAGGATGGGCTGAATCACCTCAAACAGCCTGAAAGGACTGAGGAATTCCACACATCTGGATTGCGGAATCTTCAGGGAGAGAGGTTCTATTAGCAGGAAAAAATATAAGGCTGCTGATCTGGAAGAGGGCTTACTCTTCTCGCACCCTCCGTGGCATGCTTTTCACTCTGGCCATTCGAAACTTTTTTATTCATTCGAGTTCCCAATTTCCCCTTTTCCTGTTCTACCAGTTTCTCTTTTACTCTTGGCAAATCATCTTATCTCCTTTCTATCTTGTGGGTAGAAATATTAGCACTACTTCATTTTTTTTTTCCTCTTTGAGACAGGGTCTCTGTCCCATGCTGGAGTGCAGTGGTATGATCACGGCTTACCCACCTCCTGGGCTCAGTCAATCCTCCTATCTCAGCCTTCTGAGTAGCTGGGACTACAGGCACACATCATTATGCCTGGCTAATTATTATTACTTTTTATTTTTGTAGAGATGAGGTCTCACCATGTTGCCCAGGCTGGTCTCGAACTCTTAGACTCAACTGATCCTCCCACCTTGGCCTCCCAAAGTGCTGAGATTACAGGTGGGAACCACTGGGCCTGGCTGAGTACTACCATTTATAAGCTGTGTGACCTTGTTAAAGTCACCTCACTTTTTGGTGACTCTGTTTCCATAACTGTAAAACGGGGATAACAACAGTATATACCTTAGGAGGCTGTGAGGATTAAGTGAGTTAACATATTACAAATTGTTTAGGCTAGTACCATGTTGAAATCGTAGTAAATGTTAGGTCTTACAATTACAATCTGTGAAAGCAGAAACCAATGACATGAACTCCATTCGCCAAACTCTTCTCTACCTAAAAAATACCAGCATCTTTACTCATCACTTCTCTTTCTACTTCAGAGCAAATGACTGTCTTTCTTTCTCTCTTTCTTTCTTTTTCTTTCTTCTCTCTCTCTCTTTTTCTTTCTCCCTCCCTCCTTTCCTTCCTTCCTTCCTTCTTTCCCCCTCCCCTCCTCTTTCTTTTTTTTGAGAAGGAGTCTCACTCTGTTACTCAGGCTGCAGTGAAGTGGCATGATCTTGGCTCACTGCAACCTCTGCCTCTCTGGATTCAAGCAATTCTCTTGCCTCATCCTCCCAAGTAGCTGGGATTATAGGTGCCCACCACCCTGCCTGGCTAACTTTTGTATTTTTAGTAGTGACGGGGTTTTGCCATGTTGGTCAGCTGATCTCAAACTCCTGACCTCCGGTGTAATCCCAAAGTGCTGGGATTACAGGTATGAGCCACCGCGCCCGGCTGACTGTCTTATTTTCTAAGTCAGTGCTTTCCACCTGTGTCTTGATTCTATCTTCTGTCCTCTCAAGGGAACTTATTGTGTGATTTATTTTCTCCTTCACATTTTAAATTGGTTCCTTTTCCTGGCTCCTTGTTCTGATCTCAAACGCATTCAGGTCTCTTCCATTTGGAAAAGGCCTCCACATGACCTCACTCTCTTTAATCTGCTGTCCCATTTTTTCTTCCTCCTGTTGCTGCCAAATACTGTGTGCCTCCATGTCTTCATGACTCATTCTCTCATTATTCCTCCACCATCTGGTTCCTTCCTACAACGCCCCACTCTCGAATAGCTATGTTATGGTCATCCAGCTCTAAGTTCTAAGAACTTAAAAAAATTTTTTTTGAAGAGATGTAGTTGTGATTTGTTGTTCAGGCTGGAGTACTGTGGCTATTGATAGTCACAGCTCAGTGCAGCCTCCAACTCCTGGGCTCAAGTGATCCTCCTGCCTCAGTCTCCTGAATAGCTGGGACTGTAGATGCACAGCACAGCACATGGCACCAAAGGCCTTTTCATGATTTCTGTTCTCAGCCTCTTCGCTGTGATCAATATTGCTGACTATCACCTGCTATGAGAAATCCTCTCCTCTCTTGGCCTCTATGCAAGTCTGGTATGCTGCTGCTGCTTCTCTCCTGTGGTCTCTTGGACTAATGCCTCTACAGACTCTGTGTCTTTCTTTCCACTCCTCAGCTGTGGGCATGGAGGAAGGTTTGATGGCCAAACTTTTGATTTCTTTCTTTTTTCTTTTTTTTTTATTAAATTAAATTAAAATTTTTTTTCAAAGATGGGGTTTCACCATATTGGTCAGTCTGGTCTGGAGCTCCTGACCTCAGGTGATCTGCCCACCTCAGCCTCCCAAAGGGCTGGGATTACAGGCATGAGCCAGCATGCCTGGCTTTTTTTTTTTTTTTTTTTTTTAATTTTTTTTTTAAGACTGGTCAAGTGCAGTAGTGAGAAGCGGGGAAAGAGTAGAACAAGGAGCTCGATCTGTAACTGACTGTGAACAATCAATTGGGATAACGGCTTTTCTTTTTCTTTTGAGATGGAGTCTGGCTCTTGTCGCCCAGGCTGGAGTACAGTAGCACAATCTTGGCTCTCTGCGACCTCCGCCTCCCAGTTTCAAACAATTCCCCTGCCTCAGCCTCCTGAGTAGCTGGGATTACAGGTGCCCACCACCACGCCTGGCTAATTTTTGTACTCTTAGTAGAGATGAAGTTTTACCATGTTGGCCAGGCTGGTCTTGAACTCCTGACCTCAAGTGATCTGCCTGCTGCGGCCTCCCAAAGTGCTGGGATTATAGATGTGAGCCACTGCTCCTGGCCCACACTGACCTTCTTTTAGTTTCCTGAGGTGTTGTGGCATGTCTTTTTACCCCCGATTATTGTTAACTTACAATTATCTTCATCTTTTTTTTTTTTTTTTTTTTTGAGACAGAGTCTTGCTCTGCCACCCAGGTTGGAGTGCAGTGGCATGATCTCAGCTCACTGCAGCCTCTGCCTCCTGGGTTCAGGCGATGCTACTTCCTCAGCCTCCTGAGTAGCAGGGATTACGGGCACGCGCCACCAAGCCCAGCTAATTTTTGTATTTTTAGTAGAGACAGTGTTTCACCTTGTTAGCCAGGATGGTCTGGATCTCTTGACCTTGTGATCCACCCTCCTCAGCCTCCCAAAGTGCTGGGATTATAGGTGTGAGCCACCACACCTGGCCTTATCTTCATCTTTAAAAATTGAAATATAATTTGTTTACCACAAAATTTGCCTCTTTAAGGTATGCAATTCTGTGGATTTTAGTATGTTCACAAAGTTGTGCAACTGTTACCACTATCTCATTCCAGAACATTTTCATTGCCTCAAAAAGAAACTCCATACCCATCAGTAGGCACCCCCTTCCTCTCTGCTCCCCGCCACCCCCTGGCAACCACTAATCTACTTTCTGTCTCTTATGCGGTAGACTTTGGACATGTGGTTCCTTCTGCCTAGAACTTTCCCCATCTTGTCTCCTAGTCAGCTCTTGCTCTTACCTTCAGCTCTCAGTGCCAGCTTCCTTGAGCGGGTCAGTTCCTTTACTTTATGCTTCCATGTGAGTATGTACCACTTTATAGCATTTATTACAAGTTGTAATTTTAGGCGGGCATGATGGCTCACGCCTGTAATTCCAGCACATTGGGAGGCTGAGGTGGGTGGATTACGAGGTCAGATGGAGACCATCCTGGGTAACACGGTGAAGCCCTGTCTCTACTGAAAATACAAAAAATTAGCTGGGTGTGGTTGCACACACATGTGGTCCCAGCTACTCGGGAGGCTGAGGCAAGAGAATGCTTGAACCTGAGAGGCGGAGGTTGCAGTGAGCCGAGATCGTGCCACTGCACTCCAGCCTGGGTGACAGAGCAAGACTCTGTCTCAAAAACAAAAACAAATGAAAAAACCCCCCAAAAAAACAAAATGTAATTTTATATTTATTTATGGAATTCTTTGACTTATGTCTGTCACCGCAGTAAGTGACATGAGGGCAAAAACTATATATATATAAGGAGACATTCATAAATGAATAAAATTTGGCTTCTCTGTCTATTACACAGCTTCGCTTGAATGTAATGGTGTGCCACCCAACATAGCTAAGACAACATATATTGTTTTTCTCTGAAAACTGATTCCTCCTTCAGCCTCCCTAATTTGATGATGCTTCTGCATCCTCTAGGGCACACAGGCTCTGTTTCTTGGAGACATTTGACTCCTTTCCTCTCTCCTGTCTCCTATATTCAGTGCTCTTCACATTCTGAAATCCCTTGGATGCTGGTACTCCAGCCTTTTGTGCAGCGTACTTAGTGCTCAGTTAACATCTAGTATAACTTTTGGAGGTATCTGCAGAGTGGGAAATGGCTGTAGCCCTGAGGATAGGTGAGCCTTCAAGGACTGCTAGAGGAATGAGAGACAGAAAGAAAAAAGTAAATGGCAGACGATGGCAGTGGATAGAGACCTAGGACCCACCCATACAACAGAGGGCTGGAGAATACTTGTAAAGTAATGAGAGAAGCAAAAGGAGATGCTGACTAATGTGCTATAATCCATTCACTGTTTACTGAGTATCTGTTACTTGCTGGGTACTTAGATTATGGTGATATGAAGATGAATCAGAAGTTGTCTCTTTGCTGAAGGAAGTCAGGGTCTAGTGAAGGAGAGAAACATCTAAACAAAATCTTGCAGTACAATGCTTGATAAATATTATAATACAAGTATTCACAAAGTGTTCTGCAAGGCAGAAGAGGTAGTGACTAAGACTCTTTAGGACAGGGGTGGGTAGAGGGAGGTGTCACAGGATGACTAGGACTTTTTAGCAGCCTGAGATCAGAAGGAGTGACATGCTAAGAAGATAGAACAACCTCAAGAAGCCAGGACCCATGTGGAATTTCAAATCATTTTATTTAGTTTTAGTGTCAAGAAGGGACTATCTTGGGAACTGAGGCTGGGGTGACTTTGTGTAGAGTCCACTACCAAGCTATGGAGGTTACTCTTTATTCTCTAGCTAATGGAGAGTCACCAACAGTTTTTTTTTTTTTTTTTTAAATCAACTTCATTCAGGTATGATTTACATACAACATAATATATAGATTTTAAGTATACAGTTCAGAGTTTTGACAAATGCATACTTTTTTTTTTTTTTTTTTTTCGAGACGGAGTTTCGCTCTTGTTGCCCAGGCTGGAGTGCAATGGCACATTCTCGGCTCACCGCAACCTCCGCATCCTGCTTTCAAGCAATTCTCCTGTCTCAGCCTCCCAAGTAGCTGAGATTACAGGCATGTGCCACCACGTCCGGCTAATATTTTTTTGTATTTTTAGTAGAGACGGGGTTTCACCATGTTGGCCAAGATGGTCTCGATCTCTTGACCTCGTGATCCACCTGCCTCGGACTCCCAAAGTGCTGGGACTACAGGCGACAAATGCATACATTTCTATAACTATTAATCCAATCAAGATATGGAACTTTTGTTTTGTTTTGTTTTTGAGACAGGATCTAACTCTCTTGCCCAGGCTGGACAGCAGTGGTGTGATCTCAGCTCACTGCAGCCTCAACCTCCTGGCCTCAAGTGATCCTCCCAGCTTAGCCTCTCCAATAGCTTGGACTACAGGTGTATGCTACCACACCCAGCTAATTTTGTTTTTTTTTGCAGAGGCAAGATCTCACCATGTTGCCCAGGCTGGTCTCAGACCCCGGGACTTAAGTGATCCTCTAGCCTCACCCTCTCAAAATGCTGGGCTTACAGGCATGAGCCATGGCACCTAGCTGATATAGAACATTTCTATCACCTCTAAGTCCCCTTGTGCCCCTTTGCCATTGATCCTGCCTCTTCCCAATAATACTGATGTGATTTCTATTCCCATATGTTTTGGTTATGTCTATAGATTGTTTTGTTACTCCAAAACCCAGTGGCTTAAAATAATCAAAATCATTTGTTTGCTTGTGGTTTTCCAATTTGGTCATGGTTTACTGGAATGAATTTGTCTGCTTTGTGGGTCAGCTGAGGTAGCTTGACTGGGGCTGGAGAATCCTCTTCCAAGATGGCACACTTACATGGCTGGAGAGTTGGGATAGGCCTAGGCTGGGAGCTCAGCTAGAACTGTTTTCCATATGGCTGTTTCGGCTTCCTTACAATATGGCGGGTGGGTACCAAGAAGGAGGAAGTTGAAGTTACTAGTGCTTATAAAGTCTAGACCCAGCTGAGTATGGTGGCTCACACCTGTAATCCTAGCACTTCGGGAGGCTGGGGTGGGTGGATCACCCGACGTGAGGAGTTCAAGACCAGCCTGGTCATCATGGTGAAACCCCATATTTTTTTTTTTTTTTTTTTTTTTTGAGACGGAGTTTCGCTCTTGTTACCCAGGCTGGAGTGCAATGGCGCGATCTCGGCTCACCACAACCTCCGCCTCCTGGGCTCAGGCAATTCTCCTGCCTCAGCCTCCTGAGTAGCTGGGATTACAGGCACGCGCCACCATGCCCAGCTACTTTTTTGTATTTTTAGTAGAGACGGGGTTTCACCATGTTGACCAGGATGGTCTCGATCTCTCGACCTCATGATCCACCCGCCTCGGCCTCCCAAAGTGCTGGGATTACAGGCTTGAGCCACCGCACCCGGCCCCGAAACCCCATCTTTAAAAAAAAAAAAAAAAAAAAGCTAATTCGGAGCATCAAAAAAAAAAAAAAAAAGACTAGACCCAAGCTGCGCACAGTGGCTCATGCCTGTAGTCCTAGCACATTGGGAGGCAGAGGCAGGTAGATCACCAGATCTGGCGTTCAAGACCAGCCTGGCCAACATGGTGAAACCCCGTCTCTACTAAAACTACAAAAATTAGCCAGGTGTGGTGGCAGATGCCTGTAATCCCAGCTACTTGGGAGGGTGAGGCAGGAGAGTCGCTTGAAGCCAGGAGGCACAGGTTGCAGTGAGCCAAGATTGCACCATTGCACTCTAACCTAGGTGATGAGTGAAACTCCATCTCAAAAAAAAAAAAAAAAGAAAAGAAAAGAAAAAAGGCTAGCCCCCAAACTGGTACAGCATCACTTCAGCTGTATTCTACTCATCTTTTTTTTTTTTTCTTTTTTTTGAGATGGAGTTTCGCTCTTGTTACCCAGGCTGGAGTGCAATGGCGCAATCTCGGCTCACCGCAACCTCCGCCTCCTGGGTTCAGGCAATTCTCCTGCCTCAGCCTCCTGAGTAGCTAGGATTACAGGCACGCGCCACCACGCCCAGCTAGTTTTTAGTATTTTTAGTAGAGACGGGGTTTCACCATGTTGACCAGGTTGGTCTCGATCTCTCGACCTTGTGATCCACCAGCCTTGGCCTCCCAAAGTGCTGGGATTACAGGCTTGAGCCACCGCGCCTGGCCCTGTATTCTACTAATCAAAGCAGACATAAGCCTAGAAGAAATTCAAGGGAGGCCGGGCGCGGTGGCTCAAGCCTGTAATCCCAGCACTTTGGGAGGCCGAGGCGGGTGGATCACGAGGTCAAGAGATCGAGACCATCCTGGTCAACATGGTGAAACCCCGTCTCTATTAAAAATACAAAAAATCAGCTGGGCATGGTGGCGCGTGCCTGTAATCCCAGCTACTCAGGAGGCTGAGGCAGGAGAATTGCCTGAACCCAGGAGGCAGAGGTTGCAGTGAGCCGAGATCGCGCCATTGCACTCCAGCCTGGGTAACAAGAGCTAAAACTCTGTCTCAAAAAAAAAAAAAAGAAAAAAAAAAAAAAGAAATTCAAGGGGATGGAGAAATAAATTCCACTTTTCAGTGGGGAGAATGACAAAGATGGGACATCTTCTACCACATCATAGATTAATTTTGTATGTTCTAGGCTGTCTTACAGAATGGAATCATACACTGTGTATTAATATATGTCTGGCTTTTTTTGATCATTATGTGTTTTGAAATTCATCTATATTGTTTTTTTTATTAAAAAAAAAATAGAGATGGTGGGGGTTGGGGGGGGTTTACTATGTTGCCCAGGTTGGTCTTGAACTCCTGGGCTGAAGCAATTCTTCCACCTCAGCCTCCCAAAGTGTTGCAATTACAGGCCTGAGCCACTGCAGCCGGCCATTCATCTGTACTGTTGATATATCAGCAGTTCATTCCTTTTCATTGCCAAGCTCTAGAACTCCATTCTTTTTTTTTTTTTTAAGATGGAGTCTAGTTCTATCACCTGGCTGGAGTGCAGTGATCTCAGCTCATTGCAACCCCCGCCTCCCAGGCTCAAGCAATTCTCCTGCCTTAGCTCCTGAGTAGCTGGGATTATAGGCACATGACACCACGCCTGGCCAATTTTTATACATTTTTTTTTTTTAGTAAATATGGGTTTTTGCCATGTTGGCCAGGGTAGTCTCGAACTCCTGACCTTGCGATCTGCCTGCCTTGGCCTCCCAAAGTGCTGGGATTACAGGTGTGAGCCACTGCACCTGGCCTCTCCATTCTTTTTTATTATTGCTGAATACAGGCTGGTCTTGAACTCCTAACCTCAGGTGATCCACCCACCTCGGCCTCCAAAAGTGCTAGGATTACAGGCGTGAGCCACCGCGCCTGGCCCTCATGTATTTGTTTTTTTTTGAGACGGAGTTTCACTCTTGTTACCCAGGCTGGAGTACAATGGTGCGATCTCGGCTCACTGCAACCTCCGCCTCCTGGGTTCAGGCAATTCTCCTGCCTCAGCCTCCTGAGTAGCTGGGATTACAGGCACGCGCCACCATGCCCAGCTAATTTTTTGTATTTTTAGTAGAGATGGGGTTTCACCATGTTGACCAGGATGGTCTCAATCTCTTGACCTCGTGATCCACCCGCCTCGGCCTCCCAAACTGCTGGGATTACAGGCTTGAGCCACCACGCCCGGCCTCCTCATTTATTTGTTGATAGACATTTGAGTTGTTTCTATTTTTGGTTATTATGAATAAAGTTGTTATAAATTTTTTTTTTCTTTTTTTTTTTTTTTTTTTGAGACGGAGTTTCGCTCTTGTTACCCAGGCTGGAGTGCAATGGCGCGATCTCGGCTCACCGCAACCTCCGCCTCCTGGGTTCAGACAATTCTCCTGTCTCAGCCTCCTGAGTAGCTGGGATTACAGGCACGCGCCACCATGCCCAGCTAATTTCTTGTATTTTTAGTAGAGACGGGGTTTCACCATGTTGACCAGGATGGTCTCGATGTCTTGACCTCGTGATCCACCCGCCTCAGCCTCCCAAAGTGCTGGGATTACAGGCTTGAGCCACTGCGCCCGGCCCAAGAGATGACAGGGACTGTCACTTTCTACTCTCTGGGAAGAGTTTGTTCCTTAAAGATTTTGATACAACTGGACTTTCTTTCTTTCTTTTTTTTTTTTGAGACGGAGTTTCGCTCTCGTTACCCAGGCTGGAGTGCAATGGCACGATCTCGGCTCACCGCGCAACCTCTGCCTCCTGGGTTCAGGCAATTCTCCTGCCTCAGCCTCCTGAGTAGCTGGGATTACAGGCACGTGCCACCATGCCCAGCTAATTTTTTGTATTTTTAGTAGAGACGGGGTTTCACCATGTTGACCAGGATGGTCTCGATCTCTTCACATCGTGATCCACCTGCCTCGGCCTTCCAAAGTGCTGGGATTACAGGCTTGAGCCACCATGCCTGGCCTAATTTTTGTATTTTTTAGTAGAGACAGGGTTTCATCATGTTGATCAGGATGGCCTCGATCGCTTGACCTGGTGATCTACCTGCCTCGGCCTCCCAAAGTGCTGGGATTATAGGCGTGAGCCACTGCGCCTGGCCATCAAGCTGCTTTTCAAAGGACTGTACCCCTTTTTTTTTTTTTGAGACGGGGTTTCACCATGTTGGGCAGACTGGTCTTGAACTCCTGACCTCAGGTAATCCACCTGCCTTGGCCTCCCAAAGTGCTGGGATTACAGGCGTGAGCCAACACACCTGGCCTTTATGTTTGTTTAATGAGACAGAGTCTCACTCTGTCACCCAGGCTGGAGTGCAGTGGTGCGATCTTGGCTCACCGCAACCTTCACCTCCCAGGTTCAAGTGATTCTCCTGCCTCAGCCTCCTGAGTAGCTGGGACTACTGGCACATGCCACCACACCCAGCTAATTCACTGTATTTTTAGTAGAGATGGGCTATCACCTTCTTAGCCAAGATGGTCTTAATCTCCTGACCTTGTGATCCACCTGCCTTGGCCTCCCAAAGTGTTGGGATTACAGGCATGAGCCACCTCGCCTGGCTACTTTTGTATTTTTAGTAGAGACAGGGTTTCACCGTGTTGTCCAGGCTGGTCTCAAACTCCTGACTTCAGGTGATCTGTCAGCCTCAGCCTCCCAAAGTGCTGGAATGACAGGCATGAGCCTCCATGCCAGACCTTGCCAGTCTTTTTAATTTTAGATATTGTAGAGGATGTGAAGTGGTGTCTCTTTGTGGTTTTAATTTGTATTTCCCTAATAACTAGCAGTGTTATGCATGTTTTCATATGTTTTTTGGCCATTTGTAAATTTTCTTTGGTAAAATGTCAGTTCGTTTACTCATTTAAAACATATTGGCCATTGAACACTTTGTGTTTTATGGAATGAATTGTTGCCTGATTCTAGAACTGCAATAAAGCCAACTCAATTCTTTAAAAACAATATATTGGCCAAGACTACAGTTTTAGGAATCATTTCTATAGTTTGTCACCAGAGAAGTTTTTCTGAGTGTATAGAGCAAAATATGTAATAAGAAAAAAGGCCTGTAGGCCTTTTTACAGGCGGTGGCTCAAGCCTGTAATCCTAGCACTTTGGGAGGCCAAGGCAGGTGGATCACCTGAGGTCAGGAGTTTGAGACTAGCCTGACCAACAAGGTGAAACCTGTCTCTACTAAAAATACAAAAATGAGCTGGGCATAATGGCAGGCTCCTGTAGTCCCAGGTGTGCTGTGCCCAGATTCCTTAACCACAAAAACAATGAGGTAATATTTGTTGTTTTAGGCTGCTAAGTTTTGGAGGTAATTTATTATACAGTAATACACAACTAATACAGGTGCCAAGGTAATTCAAAGAGGGAAAATAATGTTCAACCAATAGTGGTGGATCAACTTGGCATCCTTATGAAATAAATGAATCTCAACCCCTACCTCACACCATATGCAGATATTAATTTGAGGTGGCTATTAGACCTAAATGCAAAATGGAAAACACTAAAAATTCTGCAAAAAACATAGAAGAATTTTTTTTTTTTTAATTTGAAGAAGAAAATTTTTACAACTTTGGGATGGGCAAAGATTTATTAGGTAAGGCACAATAAGTACTAACCATAAAATAAAAGGTTGATACATTGGACTTTATCAGTGTTTTATACAGTTTATTTTTAAAAGTAACAATTATTTTTATTTTTTTAAGACAAGGTCTCACTCTGTCACCCAAGCTCAAGTGCAATGGTGCACTGATGGCTAACTGCAGCTTCAACTTACTTGTTCAAGTGATCCTCTCACCTCAGCCTTCCAAGTAGCTGGGACCTTAGGCATGCACTACACACACCTGGCTAATTTTTTGATTCGTTTCTTTTTTCAGAGATGGGGTCTTGCCATTTTGCCGAGGTTGGCTTGACCTCCTGGCCTCAAACTATCCACCCACCTTGGCCTCCTGAAGTGCTGGGATTACCACCACACCCAGCTAATTATGAATAAAACTTTTATAAACATTTGTGTAGACATAAGTTTTCAGCTCAGTTGGGTAAATACTTAGGAATGCTTTTGTTTTTGTGTTTTTTCTTTTTTTTTTTTGAGACACAGTCTTTCTCTGTCACCCAGGCTGTGGTGCATTGGCAGGATCTCTGCTCACAGCATCCTCTGCCACCCGGGTTTGAGCAATTCTTCTCCCTCAGCCTCCCAAGTAGCTGGGACTACAGGTGCTCGCCACCTCATCGGGCTAATTTTTTTTTTTTTTAATTGTTTTTGTTTAAGATGGGGTTTTACTATGATGGCCAGGCTGGTCTTGAACTCCTGACCTCAGGTGATCCACCCACCTCGGCCTCCAAAAGTGCTAGGATTACAGGCGTGAGCCACCGCGCCCGGCCTTTCTTTTTTTTTTTTTTTTTTTTTTTTTTGTTTGAGACGGAGTTTCGCTCTTGTTACCCAGGCTGGAGTGCAATGGCACGATCTCGGCTCACCGCAACCTCCACCTCCTGGGTTCAAGCAATTCTCCTGCCTCAGCCTCCCGAGTAGCTGGGACTACAGGCATGCGCCACCATGCCCAGCTAATTTTTTTATTTTTAGTAGAGACGGGGTTTCACCATGTTGACCAGAATGGTCTCAATCTCTTGACCTCGTGATCCACCCGCCTCGGCCTCCCAAAGTGCTGGGATTACAGGTGTGAGCCACCGCGCCTGGCAATTGTTTGTATTTTTAATAGAGATGGGGTTTCACTGTGTTAGCCAGGATGGTCTTGATCTTGTGACCTCGTGATCCACCTGCCTTGGCCTCCCAAAGTGCTGGGATTACAGGCGTGAGTTTGTTTGCCCAGTGTTTTTTCTTTTAGAGACAGAGTTTCTGTCTCTCACACCTAGGTAGGAGTACAGCGTTGCCATGATAGCTCACTGTTAACCTCCAACCCCCGGGCATCTGGTCTTGGCATTCCTAAGCATTGGGCTTATAGGCATGAGCTACTTACTGTATCTGACCTAATACTTGGAAATGTTATTGCTGGGTAGTATAGTAGGATTATACTATATTTAGCTTTATAAGAAACTGCTGAAATGTATTCCATAGTGGCTGTATCATTTTGTACTAGTAATGAATGAGAGTTCCTGTTGCTCACATCCTCATCAGCAACCTCTGCCTGCCAGGTGTAAGCAATTCTCCTGCTTCAGCCTCCTAAGTAGCGTGCCACCACACCCAGCTATTTTTGTATTTTTAGTAAAAACAGGGTTTCACCATGTTGACCAGGATGATCTTGATCTCTTGACCTCGTGATTTGCCTACCTTGGCTTCCCACAATGCTGGGATTACAGCCGTGAGCCACCATGCCTGGCCAATTATTCATTTAATAAGTGAAATTTTGTGGCTTTTGACCAACATCTCCTCTCCACCCCAAAACTCCCCATCCTTAGCCCCTGGCAGCGAGCATTCTACACTCTGCTTGTATGAATTTACCTTCTTTAGAGTCCACATACAAATGGTGATTTTTTTTTTTCTTTTGAGGTGGAGTTTCACACTTTCATTCAGGTTGGAGTGAAGTGGTGAGATCTTGGCTCACTACAACCTCCATTCCCTGGGTTCAAGTGATTTTCTTGCTTCAGCCTCCTGAGTAGTGGATTATAGGAACCCACCACCATGCCTGCTGACTTTTGTATTTTTAGTAGAGATACTAAAATGTTTAGCAATGTTGGTCAGGTTGGTTTTGAACTCCTGATCTCAGGTGATCCACCTGCCTTAGTTTCCCAAAGTGCTGGGATTACAGGTGTGAGCCATTGTATGCGGTCTAATGGCGATTAACTTATTTCACATAGCTTAATGTCTCCCAGGTTTATCAATATTGTCGCCAATGGCAGGGGTTCCTTTTTTATGGCTGAATAGTACCCCACTGCATAGACATTTTGGTATTCTGAAATAAACGTTAACATGCAACTGTCATTATAGTGCAATACTTTTATGTTTGTACACAGTCTCAAAGAGATAAAGGTCGAACTAGTATAATGGTGGAGGAAATGGAAAGTAGGTATTAAATTTAAAAGACATTTAGGCCGGATGCAGTGGTTCATACCTGTATTCCCAGCACTTTGGAATGCCAAGGGTAGTGAATTACTTGATGTCAGGAGTTTGCAACCAGCCTGGCCAACATGGTGAAACCCCACCTCTACCAAAAATATTAAAAAATTAGCTGGATGTAGTGGGGCATGCCTGTAATCCCAGCTACCTGGCAGGCTGAGGCAGTAGAATTGCTTGAACCTGGGAGGTGGAGGTTGCGGTGAGCCAAGATTGTGCCATTGCACTCCAGCCTGGGCAACAAGAGCGACACTCCATCTCAAAAAAAAAAAAAAAAGACATTCAAGTGTTGGAAGCAATAGAGCTCTGACATCAACCAAATGTGGAAAATTGAAGGGGCAGTTGAGGATAACACAGGTTTTGTAGCCTGGCAAACTTACTGGAATGGTGGTAGTATTGCCCATTTACAGTAATGCTGTAGTGCTTGTGTGTGGTGGTGAAGGGACAGACAATTAGTGTGGCTTTGGAAATGCTGTTTCACATGTCTGTGAGAAGTTCTGCCTAAGTGAATCCCTCCTTTTTTAAAGGGTAAATGAGGAAGCTAGTAGAGCTTCTACGGAACCACTGGAAGGAGGCCAGGAAGAAAGCATCTGAAATATTGTTATATAAAAGAGTGAGTTTTGAGGTGTCTTTATTCTGAGATATTTAAATAAAAAATTTTAGTCTCTTTGAAGTTCAGGCACAGGTGCCCCCTCTATAGCCTCTGTCAGCATTATTTTACTGCAATAATGTCTACAGCTCAGCATTTTAAAACGTTAAGAAAAAAAAAACTTAAATGAAGGTGGGAGACAATGTAAATATATGTACCAACAGATGGGCAGTAGTCGCCAAGGAGTCTAAACAAGATCTATGGTAGAATTTGTTAGTGTTCCTATAGCACTGTCTAGGGGAGAAACAGAATAGTGGAGAAAACAAGATTCAAGAATATGCTGTATTTCAGAGTGTAGGGTGCTAGTTCAAATGCAACCTACCCACTAACTAGTACTCACATTCATAGAGTTCATCCTATTTATCCAGGATTTTGACAGGTATTCTTAATATTTTGAACTGAGAATCATTATGACACTCCAAAGACAATTCAGGCCGGGCATGGTGGCTCATGCCTATAATCCTAGCTTCTTGGGAGGCTGAGGCAGGAGAATCACTTGAACCCGAGAGGTGGAGATTTCAGTGAGCAGAGACTGTGCCATTGCACTCCAGCCTGTGCAACAAAAGCGAAACTCCATGTCAAAGCAAACAAACAATACACAAAAAATAAAAGGCAATCCAAATTAGCCTCAATTTGCAGTTAAAGGAACTGAAAATCAAAAAGTTCAAAAACAGCTGGGTGTGGTGGCTCACACCTATAATTCCAGCACTTTGAGACACCAAGGCGGGCAGATCACCTGAGGTCGGGAGTTCAAGACCATCCTGGCCAACATGGTGAAACCCCATCTCTACTAAAAATACAAAAATTGCCAGGCATGGTGGTGGGCGCCTGTAATCCCAGCTATCCAGGAGGCTGAGGCATGAGAATCACTTGAACCCGGGACACGAAGGTTGTAGTGAGCTGAGATCATGCCATTGCACTCCAGCCTAGGCAACAGAGTGAGATGCCACCTTCAAAAAAAAAAAAAAAAAAAAAAAGTTCAAAAACCTGTTCACCACAGTCAAAAGTGCAGGAAGTAAAAGAGCTGCATTTGCGTGGATCTGTCTGACTTCAAACCTTGGGCTCTTTCCACTACAGCCAATAGGTCCCGAACCTAGTTGTGTATAACAATTGCCTGGAGAATATGTTAAAATACATTTTTCCAGATTCCCACTCAAGACTGACTTAGAAGATGGTAATATTAGCATAGCACTTTTCTCTGAGTTGTTATAAAAATTATATATTATGAAGAATATTGGAATGTTTTATAAACTTCAAGGGTAACATCATATGGTTGTAATTTTTTTTTCCTTTACTGTGCTGGGAATTAATTTTTTTAAATTACATATGATCATTTAATACGCTTTCTTTTGATTTTCTAGTCAGGGAATAATTTTCTGATAATTAGGCTTATGAAGTACCTTGAAACTAGAAAAGGGGTGCCCCAAACTATATTTTGGCTTCATGACATTACAAATTAATACATTTAATTTTTAATCTATAAATAAGAGCTCTTGAGCTTGACCATCGCTAGTCAAATTCATTTTTCAAGCTCGATCATCTCTTTGAGAACTGATGAATCCTTCCGAAATTGGCAAAGCTATAGAATGGAGTTCAAAGCAGAAAAGGTGTTAAGTGGGGGTTTTAAGGGAGCAAAACATTAGGTTTTGGCCTGAAGGGCAGTTTGTGAATATGTTACAAAATTAATTGGTTCTGATGTAGGACCACTTTTTCTGAGTTAGGAGATGGTGTTTTTTTTTTCGTTTCCAATATACCATAGTTCGCATGAGGTGGAACCAGTAACTGTGATATACACATGTCCCTGCCCCCTTTAAAATGCCTCCTGTTTTTCCCACTCCCCTTTTCCCCAACAGTAGCAATAAGTTTAGCAAGAAAGGTCTTATCTTCTATCCCAAGGGAAATTCTAAGTGCCATTTCCACTCCCAAGCAGGGTTCCTGGTTAAGTTGTATTTAAATTAGCACTCTTTTTCACTGGCCAGGAAGGGCTGGCAGTTCATTTGCAGGCAAATACCCTTGCTGTGTGTGTTTTTTTTTTTTAATCTTCAAAGTCACTCAGCAGGCGCATACTAAACGCTTGCTCCTTGGAGAAAGGTTAAGCGGTTTCCCCAAGACCACACAGATCAAACAAGTTGGGGGAGGAGGGGCTGAAAGTGACTGGTATACCTCGCCACACTACCATAATTACCCAAACCGTCTCATTCCGGGCTTTCAAAGGGACACGAAAGGAACGCCCGGGAGGTGAGCGCCAGATCGGGAGAGGTGGCTTTCCCGGCATGCTCTGCAGCACACCGAGGGGCGCCAGGCGTATCCCGGCGTGCATCGGGGAGCGCCCAAGGGCGATGGTTCCCGGCTCCCGGAGAGGCGCGCGAAGTTAAGCCGGTAGGTGCGAGCTTCTTTAGCTTTGAGCCTCTGGTTTCTCGTTTCCTCTTTATGGGTTTAACCCCATAATGGCAGAAAAGGAGGCCCTCTAACTACACTCCCTTTCCGCGTGCGAACGACTTCTTGCCGCTTCGAGCTCGGTGCCAGGTGATTAGCGGGTAGGGGCGGGCCTGCGACCAGCACGTGACCCGAGCTGGAAGCCAATGACTAGCCGGGTGGTCCAGCAGCGCGAGGATTCCGGGACCCGCGAGCGGAGCGGCGCGTGGGCTGGTTGCGGTCGGCCCTGGCAGGTACGCGCAGGCGCCTTGCTTGCCACGCGCTCCGCCCGTCTCCACGCGCCTGGTGGCGTGTTCTTGGCGCGAGGTGTTAAGAGTCTGGGTGTTTTTGTGAGTTGGGGGGAAGGAGAAGGTAGAGAGGGGAGCTCAGGCGTCACGTGGGCGCCACAGCCAATCTGAGGCCGAGGCGCACCCACAGCTTTCCCCGGCGCCCCGGGGTGCGACGTGTTCAATGAGGTTCGACTGGGCCCTGACGGTCTGAGCGCTCTTTCGAAGCGCGTGTGCCGCCTGTAAAATCTGGCCGCGGCTTTTCGTGGCGTCCAGTTCCGCGGTGAGCACAGACGACAAGTTCTCGGCAAAATGGCTGCTGGAAAGAGTCGCCGAGCAGGGGGAGCGCTGGGGCCGCGTGAAGGTCACATGACGAGGTTGGCAGCGCGTGCTGCTGGCGCGGGGAAGGGGGAGGGGGGTGTGTGGCGGGTCACGTGCCTTCGACTGCGGCGGCCTGTGGTTTTCCAGCGTCTTTGCTGCGGTCGGATTGCCTGCTTTTACTCCTCCCATCTCGAAGCGTGGCAAGCGTCGGTGAGAAGCTGTGGTGTATTGGGATGAGCCGAGATCTGGGAATTCGGAGGCCTGGAGTCCAGGCCTTTGGCTAGTTTTGTAATTAGCAAGTCATGTTGCTACTCTCGGCCTCCATTTTCTCATTTATAGTTTAGCTCCGTAGAGGAGATCACCTTTTAAGGTCCCTCATACGGCTTCTGGCTACCTAACCTCAATTTCATGCAGATAAAAAAAATTTAACAAATTCTTGCCATTTATAATGAGACAAATCCCCGCCCCCCCCAAAAAAAATCCACAGCCACGCCCCTCTCAGTCATTACAGTGATGTGGGAAACCTGGTGGAGGTAATTTGTGGTAATATTTCTGGGCATGTTTGTCCATCTTTATAAATCCCATTTATCCTTTATATCTGCTCACGAGCTCATTTCAGAAATACTGCATCTAATCCCTGTGTATTTTCTGGGAGAAAATCGAAAGGTAACTACTATTGTCATAACTGTGGAGATGAGGAAATAGTATTTAAAAGGGAAGTACTGTTGCTCCATAATGCTAACTAGAAGGACCTAGAAGTTTCTTTTCCACTTGGTGGGCCCATCTTTGTAAAATTTTAGAGACCTGGTACCCACCAACCTTTGGTATTTTTCTTAGTCTCTGCTTTCAGCTCCAGCTCTTCATTTCACCAAAGAAGGGTCAAGGTATTGGTGAAGAAAAACAAGCATAAATTGTATGTTTTCCATATCACTGCTTATGTTTTATGATGTCTTTAATTTACCTTAAAATGAGCCTTCGAATTTTGTGGGAACACATCTGGAAAATATTGAGCGGTCATTATAACTGTCACTTTTGAATAATTATAACATCTTTCTGGCTTGGTGTTCTAAGTATTTTATACTGTATTTAATTCATTTAGTTCTCATAACAAACCTACAAGGTTAAGTACTCCATTTTACCACTGAGGAAAATAGCAACAGAGAGATAGGGCTGGCGGTTTTACATAATTCCAACCAGATTTCCTTTTGAAAAGTCGACAAAATGATTCTAAAATTTATTTGAAAAAGTAAACCTAGAAAGTAAGAAAATTTTTGGAAGAGAAGAATGAGGAAAGGCCTTGTGCTAGAGAATATACAAATAAATCTATGATAATCAAAATACAATAGCAACCCTGGAATAGACAGAGTAGTAAAACCAAATAGTCTAGAAATATATAAGGCTAGTTAATGATATACAGGTGATATTTCTTCTTCTTTTTTTTTTCTTTTCTCTGAGACAGAGTCTCACTCTGTTGTGCAGGCTGTAGTGCAATGGCACGATCTTGGCTCACTGCAACCTCCATCTCCCGGTTTTAAGCAGTTCTCCTGCCTCAGCCTCAAGAGTAGATGGTATTGCAGGAGTGGGCCACCACGCCTGGCTAATTTTTGTATTTTTAGTAGAGACGAGGTTTCACCATGTTGGCCAGCCTGGTCTCGAACTCCTGACCTCAAGAGATCCTCCCACCTCAGCCTCCCAGAGTGCCAGGATTACAAGTGTGAGCCACTGTAGCCCAGCCATCAATGTGGTGTTTCATATCAGTAGGGAAGGGGTTCCAAAATTACGTTGGAACAATCAACTGTTTGCAGAAAAAATAAAATGGGATTTGTACCTTAAAATTTAAATAAAATCGGCCGGGCGCGGTGGCTCAAGCCTGTAATCCCAGCACTTTGGGAGGCCGAGGTGGGTGGATCACGACGTCAAGAGATCGAGACCATCCTGGTCAACATAGTGAAACCGCGTCTCTACTAAAAATACAAAAAATTAGCTGGGCATGGTGATGCGTGCCTGTAATCCCACCAGCTACTCAGGAGGCTGAGGCAGGAGAATTGCTTGAACCCAGGAGGCGGAGGTTGCGGTGAGCCGAGATCGCGCCATTGCACTCCAGCCTGGGTAACAAGAGCGAAACTCCGTCTCAAAAAAAAAAAAAAAAAAAAAAATTTAAATAAAATCTAGGTGAATTACTTTTTTTTTTGAGATGGAGTTTCTCACTTCTCCCCCAGGCTGCAGTGCAGTGGTCCTCACTGCAACCTCTGCTTCCTGGGTTCAAGCAATTCTCCTGCCTCAGACTCCCGAGTAGCTGGGATTATAGGTAACCACCACTATGCCTGGCTAATATTAGTATTTTTAGTAGAGATGGAGTTTTACCATGTTGGCTAGGCTGATCTGGAACTCCTGATCTCAAGTGATCCTCCCGCCTTAGCCTCCCAAAATGTTAGGATTACAGGCATGAATCCACTGAGCCCAGTTGAATTATAGATATATTTTTTGAGAGTCTCGCTGTGTGGCCAGGCTGGAGTGCAGTGGTGTGATCTCAGTTCACTACAACCTGTACTTCCTGGGCTCAAGCAATTCTCCTTCCTCAGCCTCCCATGTAGTTGGGAATACAGGCATGGGCCACCACACCCAGCTAATTTTTGTATTTTTAGTGGAAACGGGGTTTCCCCATGTTGGCCAGGCTGATCTCGAACTCCTGACCTCAAGTGATCTCAGCCTCCCAAAGTGCTGGGATTACAGGTGTGAGCCACCGTGCCCCGCCCAATTAAATATTAGAATATAAAATGTGAAATCAGAAAATTATTGCTTTAAAAAACTGGGTAGTTTTCCAGTCTTGAAATAGGATAAGGCTAGCTACCATGACTTGTCTGTATATTCCCAGGACTTTGGAAGTCCCAGTTGGGAGGATTGCTCAAACCCAGGAATTCAAGACCAGTCTGGGTAACATAGTGCGACCCCATCTCTACAAAAAACTTTAAAAATTAGCTTGGTGTGGTGGCATGTCCCTGTTGTCACAGCTACTCAGGAGGCTGAGATGGGAGGATCACTTGATCCCAGGAGGTTGAGGCTGCAGTGATCTGTGACGTGTCACTGCACTCCAGACTGGGCAACAGAATGAGACCCAGGCTCAGAAAAAAAAAAAAAAAAAAAAAAGTAGGTTGGGCTGTTCTACTAAGCATGACTGCCAAGGTAAATCCATGAAGACAAAGTTTGATATGGTTATTACATAAAACAGCTGTCTAGTTGGCAGAAACACCATAAAGTTAAAAAAAGTTATTTAACTTAATATTCGTTTATATTTATTATTTACTATGTGCCACCCAGTTTTTTAGGTTTAGGAGATCAGTAATGAGCAAAGCCTGGCATATTGTGGGAGGGAAAAAAAAATTGAACAAGGCTGATTCAGGAGGATCCCTTGAGGCCAGGTGTTTGAGAACAGCCTGGGTCACATACTGGGGCTCCATCTCTAAAAACAGTAAAAGTAAATTAGCAGTGAGTGGTGGTCCTATGCCTTCAGTCCCACCTACTCAGGAGGCTGAGGAGGGAGGATCCCATTAGCCCAGCAATTTGAAGCTGCAGTGAGATAAGATAGTGCCACTCTGTTCCAGCTGAGGTGACAGACCCAGTCTCTAAAATTAAAAAAAAAAAAAAAAAAAAAAAAAAAAAAAAAAAAAATACCAGGTACAGTGGCTCATGCCTGTAATCCCAGCACTTTGGGAGGCTAAGGTGGGTAGATGATGAGGTCAAGAGATCGAGACCATCCTGGCCAACATGGTGAAACCCTGTCTCTACTACAAAAATTAACCAGGCGTGGTGGGGTGTGCCTGTAATCTCAGCTACTTGAGAGGTTGAGTCAGGAGAATCATTTGAAACTGGGAGGTGGAGTCTGCAGTGAGTGGAGATTGTGCCACTGCGCTACAGCTTGGTGACAGAGCAAAACTCTGTCTCAAAAAAAAAAAAAAAAAAAAAAAAAGCCAGGTGCAGTGGCTCATGCCTGTAATCCCAGCACTTTGGGAGGCTGAGGCGGGCAGATCACCTGAACAAGGAGAAACCCCTTCTCTACTAAAACTACAGAAGTAGTCAGGAGTGGTGGCATATACATGTAATCCTAGCTTCTCAGGAGGCTGAGGTAGAAGAATCACTTGAACCTGGAAGGCAGAGGTTGCAGTGAGCCAAGATTGTGTCATTGCACTCCAGCCTGGGCAACAAGAGCAAAACTCGCTGGGCGTGGTGGCTCACGCCTGTAATCCTAGCACTTTGGGAGGCCGAGGTGGGTGGATCACCTGAGGTCAGGAGTTCAAAACCAGCTTGGCCATCATGGTGAAACCCCATCTTAAAAAAAAAAAAAAATAAAAAAAAAGCAAAAGTCTGTCTCACTAAAAAATAAAAACCATAGTATGGTGCCTTTAGGCCTGCTGTGGTGGCACACACCTGTAATCCGAGCACTTTGGGAGGCCAAGGTGGGTGGATCGCTTGAGATCAGGAGTTTGAGACCAGCCTGATCAACAGGGCAAATCCCTGTCTCTACCAAAAATACAAAAATCTGCTGGGTGTGGTGGCACATGCCTGTAGTCCCAGCTACTCAGGAGGCTGAGGTGGAAGATTCACTTGAACCCAAAAGGTCAAGGCTACAGTGAGCCATGTTTGTGCCACTGCACTCCAGCCTGGAGTGAGTGTGTTACACACACACACACACAGTGAGAGAGAGAGAGAGAGAGAGAGAGAGAGAGAGAGAGAAATAACTGGGCTCTGGCTCACACCTGTAATCCCAGCATTTTGGGAGGCCAGAGTGGGCAGATTACCAGGTCAGGAGTTCGAGACCAGCCTGGCCAACACATTGAAACCCTGTCTCTACTGAAAATACAAAAAATCAGATGGGTGTGGTGGCACACGCCAGTAGTCCCAGCTATTCAGGAGGCTGAGGTGGGAGAATCCCTTGAACCTGGGAGGTGGAGGTTGCAGTGGACCTGGACCATGCCATCGCACTCCAGCCTGGGCAACAGAGTGAGATTCCATTTCAAAAAAAAACAAAATTTATTTTAGTTTAGTTTTTGAGATGTAGTCTCACTTTGTCAACTAGGCTGGAGAGCAATGGCATTATTTCTGCTTATTGCAGCCTTTGCCTCCTGGGTTCAAGTGATCTTCCTACCTCTGTGTCTTGAGTAGCTAGAATTACAGGTGATTCTTGAGCCTCAGCCATCCAAGTAGCTGGGGATACAGGTGTGTGCCACCATGCTGGGCTAATTTTTTTGTATTTTTGGTAGAGATGGGGTTTCATCGTGTTTCCTAGATTGGTCTCCTGAGCTCAAGGGATCTGCTCACCTTGGCGTCCCGAAGTACTGGGATTAGGGGCATGAGCTACCACACCTGGACTATTATAATTAAGGAACCAATAATGATACATTATTATTATTATTTTGAGACGGAGTTTCCGCTCTTTCACCCAGGCTGGAGTGCATTGGGGCGATGTTGGCTCACTGCAACCTCCACCTTCCAGTTTCAAGCGATTCTCTTGCCTCAGCCTCCCGAGTAGCTGGGATTACAGGCATGTGCCACCATGTCTGACCAATTTTTGTATTTTTAGTAGCGACGGGGTTTCACCATATTGGCCAGGCTGGTCTCGAACTCCTGATCTCGTGATCCGCCCACCTCAGCCTCCCAAAGTGCTGAGATTACAGGCATGAGCCACTATGCCTGGCCCCATGATACATTATTATTATTATCTTTTTTTAAAGGCGGAGTTTCACCATGATGGTCAGGCTGGTCTTGAACTCCCGACCTCAGGTGATCTGCCCGCCTTGGCCTCCAAAGTGCTTGGATTATAGGCGTGAGCCACCATGCCCGGCCCATGATACATTATTATTAACAAAAGTCCATAGTTTATTCAGATTTCCTTTTTATCTAATGTCCCTTTTTTGTTCCAGTATTCCAGCCAAGATAATGCAGTACTTTTTTTAGTCATGTCTTCTTAGAATCCTCTTGGCTGTGATAGTTTCTCATGCTTTCCTTGTTTTTGATGACCTTGACACTTTTGAGGAATACTGGTCAGGTTTTTTGTAGCATGTTACTCAACTGGGATTTGATGCTTTTTTCATTAGACTGGCATTAGAGTACTTAGTATCAACATGATTGTCAATATTGATGTGACCTTGATCACTTCGCTGTCAGTTTGGTTTTTAAATGTTTGCTTTTCTATAGCTAATATTAAAAAATTTTTTTTTACTTGCAATATAAAAGTAAATATTTGTTGATATTCTGCACATGTCTATCAGTAGCATTTATAATAAGTAATACACTGACAAGCCTAATAATACAGAAAGAGGATGGATGTTATAGTCAAGGAAAAATAATGGTGAAGTTGCCGGAAGTGCTAATTGTAGAAGGGAATTAAAGGCATTAGTACTGTATAGCTTATTTTAACAGTTTTAAGCTGTTTTAGGACTCTGCTCTAAGAGGAACATTGTGATAATCAAGAATTAGATCTAAATTCAAAGGTAGAAAAGGAACTATTCAATTATTCATAATGGGATGAAAATACAAATAGGATAGTTTAGATCAGTTTGGTAAAATCTTCCGACCTGGTACGGTGGCTCATGCCTCTAATCCTAGCACTATGGGAGGCCCAGGCAGTCAGATCACCTGAGGTCAGGAGTTCGAGACCAACCTGCCCAACATGGTAAAACTCCATCTCTACTAAAAATACAACTAGCAGGTTGTGGTGGGAGGTGCCTATAATTCCAGCTACTCGGGAGGCTGAGGCAGGAGAATCACTTGAATCTGGGAGGTGAAGATTGCAGTGAGCTGAGATTGCGCCATTGCACTCCATCTGACGTGACAAGAGCGAAACTTCATCTCAAAAAAAAAAAAAAAAAAAAAAATTTCAGTTCAACAACAAATAATTAATGAGCTCAACTTCCTGCCGGGTATTCTGCCAGGTGCTGAGGATTGAGCAGTGAATGGGACAAAGTTCATGTCCTCTTGGAGGTTATATTTTGGTAGACAGTTAGCTAATAAAAAAGGTGATTTCAGGGCCAAGCATGGTGGCTCATGCCTGTAATCCCAGCACTTTGGGGAGCCAGTTGAAATCAGGGCATGTTTTCAGGGTAGAACCAACAAGTGTTTGCTGGTGAGTTGTGGGTGGTGAGTGAAAGAGAGGAATCAAAGGTGATTCCAAGGCTTTTAGCTAGAGTGACTGGTGCCATTTACAGAGATGGGAAACAGGAAGGAGCTAGTTTGAATGAAGTGTTTAGTTAGATGTTTGCAGCTTGACATGACTACTCTACTAGATATCCAGGAATAGCCATTGAGTAGGCAGTTGGCTATTCAATTCTAAAGCCTAGAGTCAAGGTTAGGGTTGTGGATTACTTTTTCGATGTCATTGATAACAACATTGATGGCATTTAAACACAAAGAACTGCCAGCCTAGGCAACATAGTGAGACCTTGTCTCTACAAAGAAAAAAAATTAGCTGGGTGTGGTGGTATGCCCATGGTCCCAGCTACTTGGGAAGCTGATGTTGGAGGGTTACTTCAGCCTGGGTGGTCCAGGCTACAGTGAGTCATGATCATGCCACTGCACTCCAGTGTGGGTGACAGATAGAGACCCTGTCTTAAAAAAAAAACAAACTACAAACAGAAGCATGTAACTGGTTTGGTCAGTTAGGTAGTATAGTAGAGGGCCAATGACTGAGCCCTGAGACTACTGACATCATGGAGGGGAATAGATTATAATATACTTAAATTTCTTTTGTATTGGTATCAGGACCAAACTGAGTGAGCAACATGTAAATAGTATAACATTGAATAGCTGGGCGTGGTGGCTCATGCCTGTAATCCCAGCTCTTCGGGAGGCCAAGGCGGGCGGATCATGAGGTCAGGAGTTTGAGACCAGCCTGACCAACACTGAAACCCTGTCTCTACTAAAAATACAAAAAATTAGCCAGGCATGGTGGTGCATGGCTGTAATCCCAGCTGTTCGGGAGGCTGAGGCAGGAGAATCGCTTGAACCCAGGAGGCGGAGGTTGTGGTGAGCCAAGATCGCGCCATTGCACTCCAGCTTGGGGAACAAGAGCAAATCTCTATCTCGAAAAAAAAAAAAAAAACCCCAAAACAAAAACAAGGGCGGGTGCGGTAGCTCACGCCTGTAATCCCAGCACTTTGGGAGCCTGAGGCGGGAGGATCACTTGAGGCCAGGAGTTTGAGATCAGCCTGGCTAACCTGGTGAAACCCCATCTCTACTAAAAATACAAAAATTGCTGAAGGAATTAACACAGTTCAGAGTAAACAAAAAAAAAAAAAAAAAAAAAAGAAAAAATACAAAAATTAGCCAGGCGGCATGGTGGAGTATGCCTGTAATCCCAGCTACTCTGGAGGTAGAGGCTGGAGAATCGCTTGAACCTGAGAGGCGAAGGTTGCAGTATGCCGAGATCATGCCACTGCGCTCCAGCCTGGGCAACAGAGCCAGACTCTGTCTCAAAAAAAAAAAGGAAAAACCAAACAAAAAACCCCTCCAAAAACCACTGAATAATGCCTTTATAATTATAATGTTACTAGGCTCTTCCTGTTACTTGAATCCTCACGTTTTTATCACTTTTCCGCCTGAAGATTTTTACTTTTCTCTCCATTGTTTGAGAATATAAACCCCAGATTTCTTAGCTTAGCATGCCAGAGCCTTCATTGGCTGGCTGGCCTCTACATCATCTTGCTCCTTTTTGTCTTTTCTCCTCTATCACTCCTACCATGCCCAATGTGCTTGGCTCCTTTATGACCCCCTGCTGGCCTGGAATACTCTGTCTCCTTCTGCTCATCCTCAAACTCCTACTCAGTTGTCAATATCCACCTTAAATTTGCAACGTAATTTCCCCCTATTTTGACTGATAAAATTGACCCCTTCACTGCATGGTACTTCCTCAGTGCTGTTGCTTATACTTCAGATTATAGCAAAATAGAAAATCAGTTGGTATTTTGGCTTTTAAAGAAATTCATTTGTTTCTCCGGTGCTTGGCATGTGGTAGATGCTTAATAATGCATTGAAGCCGGGCGCGGTGGCTCAAGCCTGTAATCCCAGCACTTTGGGAGGCCGAGGCGGGTGGATCACAAGGTCAAGAGATCGAGACCATCCCGGTCAACATAGTGAAACCCTGTCTCAACTAAAAATACAAAAAATTAGCTGGGCATGGTGGCACGTGCCTGTAATCCCAGCTACTCAGGAGGCTGAGGCAGGAGAATTGCCTGAACCCAGGAGGCGGAGGTTGCGGTGAGCCGAGATTGCGCCATTGCACTCCAGCCTGGGTAACAAGAGCGAAACTCCGTCTCAGAAAAAAAAAAAAAAAAAGAGATCGAGACCATCCCGGTCAACATAGTGAAACCCTGTCTCAACTAAAAATACAAAAAATTAGCTGGGCATGGTGGCACGTGCCTGTAATCCCAGCTACTCAGGAGGCTGAGGCAGGAGAATTGCCTGAACCCAGGAGGCGGAGGTTGCGGTGAGCCAAGATCGAGCCATTGCACTCCAGCCTGGGTAACAAGAGCAAAAACTCCGTCTCAAAAAAAAAAAAAAAAAAAAAAAAAATGCATTGAGAAAGTTTAAAAGTTTTGCTTTGGCAAATGAGTAAATAATTAAAAACTAGGTCTTATAATACACAATCATATGGATCATTAGCTGAAATCTTTAGGATCTTTTTATTATGTCAGTTGTTGGTTTTAATGATACTCACTGCGGCATAATTTAGCCAGTAAAGTTTAGTGAAATGATGTCAGTTAGGAGTCTTAGTTCAGAGACATATTAGGAATGTTTTAATATCTAGGGCTGAATAATGCTTATTCTTTGGAGGCAGGCTATTATAATAGATTTTTTTCTTCACTTACCCACTTTTCCACCCACCTTCTCAGTAGTTGGGAATTCTATTTTAACATTACACGTGTACTTTGAGCTCTTTGCTGGAGCAGGAACCTAATGTAATTAAATCCAGTAGAATCAGCAGTACACACCCCAGGAATGTCCTTTAAATTGTTGGACAGAAGGAGGCTTACTGGTGTGAATTGTAGGTGTGAAGATTTTTCAGCCTGTCAGTCCAAAGTAGGGTTGATTATTTTGTCATTCAATCATAAGCATGTATTGAGCAACTGCCATATATGGGTATTGTATGAGGTACAGTTCGGGAACACACACAAAAGAAATAAAAGGCATGGTTCTTTGCACATGAGGCCTTGACAATTTAGTTGAGGAACTGAAACATAAGATTAGGAAGGAATTCAGTCTTAACAAGCAATATATCAGTATGCGCAGAGTACTGAAGTATAAATCAGAAACTGTATTTCTTAAGCCCATTATTATATTATCAGGGTTATTTGCAGTCTTGTATCAGTTTTCAGCATTTTAACCTGACTTGAAGTTCTTCTGCATTTCTCTTATCCTTTAACATTTCTAGTTTCAGTAAGATATTGATTAAGCTGTTTGTTTAATATGATAAAAGCTGTATGTAAGAAGAGTCCTCTGCAACCATGTTGCATCCAAGCATTTTATTCTTTCACGTCTGTAAAGAAAGTACATAGGCCCACACCTGTAATCCCAGCAGTTTGGGAGACCAACGAAGGAGGTTTGCTTGAGGCCAGGAGTTTGAGACCAACCTGGGCAACATAGTGAGGCTCTGTCTCTACAAAAACATAAAAATGAAAAATAAAGGCTGGGCGTGGTGGCTCATGCCTGTAATCCCAGCACTTTGGGAGGCCAAGGTGGGTGGATCACGAGGTCAGGAGTTCAAGACCAGCCTGGCCAACATGGTGAAACCTCGTCTCGACTAAAATTACAAAACTTAGCTGGGCAGTGTTGGTGTGTGCCTGTCATCTCAGCTACTCCGGAAGCTGCAGCAGGAGAATCGTTTGAACCTGGGAGGTGGAGGTGGCAGTGAGCCAAGATTGAGCCACTGTACTCTAGCCTGGGTGACAGAGCAATACTCTGTCTCAAAAAAAAGCAAAAAAAAGAAAAAGAAAAAAGAAAATACATAGTTTGAAAAGGTGGAATGTCATTTATCCTTTACAAGTTGACAGAGGCACACTTTCATTTTTTTTTTTTTTGCTATGTGTAGGTTTCTCCTTTGCATACTTTGTCTTTTCCACTCAGAAGGGTGGAGGGGAAAGAAAACCTGGAGAACAAATTTTGTGTATGTATGTGAATGTGAGTTTAAAAATACGTGTTTTCGTTAAAGGCAACCAGCTGAACGGAAAAGAAAAGAAGTACGTATTTTCTGGCCGGGCGCGGTGGCTCAAGCCTGTAATCCCAGCACTTTGGGAGGCCGAGGCGGGTGGATCACGAGGTCAAGAGATCGAGACCATCCTGGTCAAAATGGTGAAACCCTGTCTCTACTAAAAATACAAAAAATTAGCTGGGCGTGGTGGCGCGTGCCTGTAATCCCAGCTACTCAGGAGGCTGAGGCAGGAGAATTGCCTGAACCCAGGAGGCGGAGGTTGCAGTGAGCCGAGATCGCGCCATTGTACTCCAGCCTGGGTAACAAGAGTGAAACTCCGTCTCAAAAAAAAAAAAAAAAAGAAGTACGTATTTTCATATTTGAATTATAAAAGCGGCTTGCTTTTGTGAAGGTAAATATATAAACACAAGGAAATAATTTCTAATATGCTATCACTGTTAGCCTATTGACATGCTTTTAGGTTTCTTTTTTTTTAAATGACAAGTGTTTTTTAGCTCAGATACCTTTAGAAAAAAGATAATTATCTTCACATAGGTGGATCTAATGAGATTACCCTCAATAAAATTCTTCAGTGACTTTGCATAGTAAATGGAATCAAATTGAGACAAGTTCATATTTCTTACTCAGCTTTTATGTGTCAACCTCCACCTCCTGGGTTCAAGTGATTTTCCTGACTCAGACTCCCAAGTAGCTCGGACTACAAGCGTGCGACACCACCCTTGACTAATTTTTTGTGTGTGTGTGTTTTTTTTTTTTTTTTTTTTTTTTTTTTTGAGACGGAGTTTCGCTCTTGTTACCCAGGCTGGAGTGCAATGGCGCGATCTCGGCTCACCGCAACCTCCGCCTCCTGGGTTCAGGCAATTCTCCTGTCTCAGCCTCCTGAGTAGCTGGGATTACAGGCACGCACCACCATGCCCAGCTAATTTTTTTGGTATTTTTAGTAGAGACGGGGTTTCACCATGTTGACCAGGATGGTCTCGATCTCTCGACCTTGTGATCCACCCGCCTCGGCCTCCCAAAGTGCTGGGATTACAGGCTTGAGCCACCGCGCCCGGCTTTTGTGTGTTTTTAGTAGAGAGGAGGTTTCACTGTGTTGGCCAGGCTGGTGTCGAACTTCAGATAAACTGCCTCATAGTTTATCTCATGCCATATGTCTCCCTCATACACATCTTTGTTTGTTGTTTTTGTTTTTGTTTTGGTTGGGGGGGTGGCACAGAGTTTAGCTCTTGTTGCCCAGGCTGGAGTGCAGTGATGCAATCTTGGCTCACCGCAACCTCTGCCTTCCAGGTTCAAGCAGTTCTCCTGCTTCAGCCTCCCGAGTAGCTGGGATTACAGGCATGTGCCACCATGCTTGGCTAATTTTGTATTAGTAGAGATGGGATTTTTTTTTTTTTTTTTTTTTTTTTTTTTTTTTTTTGAGACGGAGTTTCGCTCTTGTTACCCAGGCTGGAGTGCAATGGCGTGATCTCGGCTCACCGCAACCTCCACCTCCTGGGTTCAGGCAATTCTCCTGCCTCAGCTTCCTGAGCAGCTGGGATTACAGGCACATGCCACCATGCCCAGCTAATTTTTTGTATTTTTAGTAGAGACGGGGTTTCACCATGTTGACCAGGATGGTCTCGATCTCTTGACCTCGTGATCCACCCACCTCAGCTTCCCAAAGTGCTGGGATTACAGGCTTAAGCCACCACGCCCGACGAGATGGGATTTTACCATGTTGGCCAGACTGGTCTCTAACTCCTGACCTCAGGTGATCCGCTTGCCTTGGCCTCCCAAAGTGCTAGGATTATAGGTGAGAGCCATTGTACCTGGCCACGTCTTTGTTTTATCCGTATTACATGTGTGTAATACTTTTAGGCCTCTATATGAGGGGTTGGCAAATTTTTTTCTGTAAAGAGCTAGATAGTAAATAATTTAATTTATGGGTCTTAGTGTTTCTTTTTCTTTCTTTTCTTTCGGTTTTTTTTTTTTGGAGACAGAGTTTTGCTCTTGTCTCTCAGGCTGGAGTGTCGTGGCATGATCTCAGTTCACTGCAACCTCCACCTCCTGGGTTCAAGCCATTCTCCTGCCTCAGCCTCCCAAGTAGCTGAGATTGCAGGTGGATGCCACCATGCCCAGGTTATTTTTTGTATTTTTTTGTATTTTTTGTAGAGATGGGGTGTTGCCATATTGGGCAAGCTGGTCTCAGCTCTTCTCCTCAGGTAATCCTCCTGCCTCATCCTTCCAAAGTGCTGGGATGACAGGTGTGACCCACCATACCTAGCTAGCATTTCTTTTAAGTACTATTCAATTCTGTTGCAGTAGTAACCTACTGGACCAGCCCAGAGGCGACCTGCTCTGACGATCACAATGTCAGGTTACTTTGTAGATATAGATGAGTCAAGACTGCAAGTTATGTAGCCTGGGCATGCACAATAGAAAAAGCTTTGATGTCTAAAGCACCCAGAACCACCATTCCTCCTTCCCTCCCCAAGCAGGACCAAGAAATCTGGGACATGACCAGAACTTGAATGCTGGATCCTTTTTAGAAGCAACGGGTCCATTGGCCATAAAGATCCAGGGCTAAAATTCTCCTCAACATGCCTTAACAAAATAGTCAAACTTGAAACCCTCCAGTCAGACCTTGGCAAGCCAACATTCACAAATCTTCTCCCTTGCCCTCCAGCCTCTTAAAACGGGTCCCAGACTCCAAATCAAGGACACAGATTTGAGCTGCCTCCTGTTTCTTCTCTGGTCTGCCTTACAATAAAGCATTTCTTTTCTCACAAGCTGGTACCTCCTTCCTGTAGGAGATGGGGGGAAAAAAAGCTGATGTTATAGTATTGGCTTCAATGCCGATTAGGCAGTGAGCCTGTTTGCTAGATAACAGCACAAACGCAGCCATAGACAAGAATATATAAATAAATGAAATGGCTGTGTTTTAGGGAAACTTCATATATAGACACTGAAATTTGAATTTCATATAATTTTTGTTGTTGTTTGTTTGAGACCAAGTCTTGCTCTGTCACCCAGGCTAGAGTGCAGTGGTGCAGTCTTGGCTCACCACAGTCTCCGCCTCCTGGGTTCAAGTGATTCTCCTGGCTCAGCCTTGTGAGTAGCTGGGACTATAGGCATGTGCCACCACCCGCACCCAACCCCTGACTAATTATTTATTTATTTTTCGTAGAGAGGGAGTTTCACTATGTTGGCCAGGTAGGTCTTGAACTCCTGACCTCAGATGATCTGCCTGCCTTTACCTTCCAAAGTGCTGGAATTATAGGCATGAGCTACCGCATGCACCCTTTCATATAATTTCTACATGTCAAAAATTTTTATTACATTGATTTTTTACGGATTTTAATGTTTGAAATTAAATGAATTTTTAAATTTTTTTATTTTTCTTTTTTTGAACCATTAAAATATGTAAAAAATCATTCTTAGTTTGTGTGGCATATGAAAACAAATGGCAGAACATGGCCTTTGGGGCTATAGTTTATGGACTCCTGCTCACTTGCTGGATGCCTCTGCCCCTACTGAGCACCTTCTTCTCTCCCCGCCATACTTTCTTTTCCTAGCATGGCTGATTTAGTCAACCTCATCGCAATGCTACTGTCTCCAGGTAGTCAGAATTTGTTTTAGGTTCTCCTTTTTTGGTGATGGAAGTTCTCTGTTCAGAGCTCTTTTATTTGAGACAGGGTCTTGCTCTGTTGCCCATGCTGGAGTGCAAACTTGACCTCCAAGGCCCAAGCCATCCTCCTGCCTCAGCCTCCCATGTACCTGGGACTACGTGTCACCCACCACCCCAGGCTAATTTCTTTTTTTTGTGAGATGGACTTTTGCTCTTGTTGCCCAGTCTGGAGTGCAATGTGGCGCAGACTTGGCTCACCACAACCTCCATCTCTTGGGTTCAAGCGATTCTTTTGCCTCAGCCTCCCAAGTAGCTGGAATTACAGGCATATGCCACCATGCCTGGCTAATTTTGTATTTTTAGTAGAGATGGGGTTTCTTCATGTTGGTCAGGCTGGTCTTGAACTCCCCACCTCAGGTGATCCTCCTGCCTCGGGTTCCTGAAGTGCTGAGATTACAGGCATGAGCCACCGTGCCCAGCCCCACCCCGGCCAGTTAAAAATATTTTTGTGTTTAATTTTATTTTTTATACTTTTTAATTAATTTTTTGCGATGGAGTTTCGCTTTTGTTGTCCAGGCTGGAGTGAAATGGTGTAATCTTGGCTAACTGCAGCCGTCACCTCCCAGGTTCAAGTGATTCTCCTGCCTCAGCCTCCTGAGTAGCTGGGACTGCAGGGATGCGCCACCATGCCTATCTAATTCTGTATTTTTTAGTAGAGATGGGGTTTCTCCATGTTGGTCAGGTTGGTCTTGAATTCCCGACCTCAGGTGATCCACCCACCTTGGCATCCAAAAGTGCTGGGATTACAGACGTGAGCCATCGTGCCCGGCCTGTTTTTAATTAATTAATTAATTAATTACTATTTTTTGAGACGGAACCTTGCTCTGTTGCTCAGGCTGGAGTGCAATGGCGTGATCTTGGCTCACTGCAGCCTCTGCCTCCCAGGTTCAAGCAGTGCTTCTGCCTCAGTCTCCTGAGTAGCTGGGATTACAGGTGCGTGCCACCACGCCTCGCTAATTTTTTTTCTATTTTTAGTAGACACAGGGTTTCACTGGTTGGTCAGGCTAAGCTCAAACTCCTGACCTCGTGATCTGCCTGGCTTGGCCTCCCAAAGTGCTGGGATATTAGGCGTGAGGCACTGTGCCTGGCTAATTTATTTTTTTTAATAAAGATGGGGTCTCACTGTGTTACCAAGGCTGGTCTTGAACTCCTGGGCTCAAGTAATCCTCCCACCTTGGCCTCCCAAAGTGCTGTGGTGGCCTATAATCCCAGCACTTTGGGAGGCTAAAGCGGGTAGATCACCAGAGGTGATCCATGCCTGGACTAATTTTAAAAATTTTTGATAGAGGTCGGTGCCACTGTGAGCTGTGATTGTGCCACTGTGCTCCAGCCTGAAAGAGAAGTGAAATGCTGTTTCAAACACACAGACACACACACACACACACACACACACACACACACACAGAAATAAAGAGGAATAAAAAGTTGTGGTCAGGGGTAACATTGTAGGTATCACATATTATTATTTGCTTATTTATTTTATAGGTTCTTTGTTAGAATGTAAACTTGTAGAGGTCAGGGATTTTGTCAGTCCTAGAACAGTGCCTGGCTTACCATAGTTTTGAATAAATCTTTGTTTATTGTTTCATTAATTGAATGTGGAAACATTTCTTTTTTATGGCCTTAATGTTAATATTATAGTAATGCTTATTAACATTAAATTCAAAGTTAAAAAGAAAATTTCTGCCGGGTACGGTGGCTCACGCCTGTAATCCCAGCAGTTTGGGAGGCTGAGATGGGTGGATCACCTGAGGTCAGGAGTTTGAGACCAGTCTAAACAACTTGGTAAAACCCTGTCTCTACTAAAAATACAAAACTAGGCTGGGCGCAGTGGCTCATGCCTCTCTAATCTCAGCACTTTGGGAGGCTCAGGTGGGTGGATCTTGAGGTCAGGAGATCACGAACATCCTAGCCAACATGGTGAAACCCCGTCTCTATTAAAAATACAAAAAAATTAGGTGTGTCAGTGCACGCCTCTAGTTCCAGCTACTCTGGAGGCTGAGGCAGGAGAATTGCTTGAACCTGTGGGGCAGAGGTTGCAGTGAGCTGAGATCGCGCCACTGCATTCCAGCCTGGTGAGAGAGTGAGACTCTTTCTCAAAAAACCAAAACAAAACAAAAACAAAATTAGCTGGATGTGGTGGTACATTCCCGTAATCCCAGCTACTTGGGAGGCTGAGGCAGGAGAATCCCTTGAACCCAGCAGGCGGAGGTTGCAGTGAGCCAAGATTGCACCACTGTACTCCAGCCTGGGCAACAAGAGCGAAACTATTAAAAAATTCCTAATTATGTCCATCTTATTTTTTTAGGAAACAGTTTTGCTTTGTCTCCCAGGCTGGGTGCAGTGGCGTGATCTCAGCTAACTGCAACCTCTGCCTCCCAGGTTTAAGCGATCCTCCCACCTCAGCCTCTTGAGTAGCTGGAACTACATACATGTGCCACCATGCCTGGCTAATTTTTGTATTTTTTGTAGAGATGGTATTTTGCCATGTTGGCCAGGCTGGTATTGAACTCCTGGCCTCAAGTGATCCACCCGCCTCAGTCTCCCAAAGGCCGAGATTACAGGAGTGAGCTACTGTCCCCATCCCCGACCTTTTTTAAATACAGCATAACTTTTGCATATTCTCGCCACCGTTATTGGCCACCTCTGGTCCTCTTTATGTACTGTATTTAAAACAAGACATACTCTTCTAGATTTAAGCAATCCAGCCCAGCGTATAGAGGAATTACTTACTTTCAGGATCTAGATACCACACATTTAATGTAGGGTTTCTTGTGCATGTGTCCCATTGTTGGCTCATATTGAACTTATTTGTAGGGGTAAGAGAAAAATCCAAACTGCTTTTTCCTAATCTCATATACTGCTCAACACTTCTGACAACAGATGTGTGTTGGATTTTTCTTTACACACGAAGCAGTTCTCCAGTAGACACCAATTTAGTATCCTATAATTCAATTGTAACACACTCTTGTTTTTTTTCTTCTTCTTTTTTTTTTTTTTTTTAAATAAGTTGGGGTTTCACCATGATGGCCAGGCTGGTTTTGAACTCCTGACCTCAGGTGATCCACCCACCTCGGCCTCCCAAAGTGCTAGGATTACAGGTGTGAGCCACCATGCCCAGCCTCAATTGTAACACTCTCTACCTGCAGATAGTGTTATATGGAATAGGTTAAGGGCTCAACCACACAAAACTGTCTCCACTTCACATGCCAGTTGTACATCCATGTTGTGACGTGTGCTTGCCAACTGGCTATAAACTTGGGATTCCCACAACCTTCTCCTTGGGTTTGGCTAATTTGCTGGAGTGGCTCACAGAACTCAGGGAAACACTTTATTTGTGTTTATCCATTTATTATAAAGAATATTATACAGATACAGTTGAGCAGCCAGATGAGATGCATAAGGCAAGGTCTGTAGGAAGGAGTGTGGAGCTTCTGTGTTCTCTCTGGGTGCTTCACACTCCTGGCTCCTCCCTGTGTTCAGCAGCTCAGAACTTCTCCAAACCTTGACCTTTTGGGTTTTGTAGAGGTTTTATTATGTAAGCATTATTGATTAAATCATTGGCCATTGGTGATCAGCTCAACCTTCAGCTCCTCTTCACTATCAGGAAGTGGGAGTGAGGTGGGAATCAGTTTCAACCCTCTAATCACATGGTTGGTTCTCCTGGCAAGCAGCCCTCTGAAGCTATCTAGGAGTCCACCCTGAGTTGCCTTACTAGAACAAAATACGATTCTGTCACCCAGGAAATTCTAAGGGATTTAAAGGCTCTGTGTCAAATGCTTCTATCAGGAACTTATTAAGACCTTAAGAGTTTTATCTTAGGTACTGGGGGTAGAGACCAAATACATATTTCTTCTTATATTGTATTACAGTAGGTATTTAAAAGTTTAATTTTGCTAACACATTGTAACAGCTTCCACCTCTTCCCAGTAAATGTTTACCTGTTAATATAACAGAACTGACTAGCTTGCCTTTTGTGTATTTTTGGTTTTCCCTGCCCTTCTTCATTGGAGGTACTAATAAGTAGCAAAATGTTCAAAAGATGGGTAGGCAGTGAATAAATGAAACCTCTGGAAAGTCTACACATTTAAAAAAATTGTATTATTTTATATTTTACTAACTTCTTTTAACTGTTCTTACTGCTTATGCAAAATCTGCACATTATTTAAAAAAATATATATATATATTTTGAGACAGAGTCTTGCTCTGTTGCCAGGTGCCAGGCTGGAGTGCAGTGGCGTGATCTCGGCTCACTGCAGCCTCTGCCTCCCAGGTTCAAGCAATTTTCCTGCCTCAGCCTCCCGAGTAGCTGGGACTATAGGCGCGCACCACTACACACAGCTAATTTTTGTATTTTTAGTAGATGCGGGGTTTCACCATGTTGGGCAGGATGGTCTCGATCTCTTGACCTTGTGATCTGCCCACTTCGGCCTCCCAAAGTGCTGGGATTACAGGTGTGAGCCAGTGCGCCCAGCCTGTAAAATATATTTTTAAAATTTTGTAAAGTATTATAAAATTTATAATCTCCAAATAATTCAATGATGACTATACATTTTCTGGATGCTTTCTTCAGAATTCCTGAAATTGCAGGACAGTAAGTACTTGTGTAAAAATCAGAAACTGATTTCATGGTTCTGTTTTCAGAAAGTATTGAAAACCTGTTTTTTTCTAGGAAAATGTGCCATTATAATTTTACCCTAATTTTCCAAAACTGTTAGTAAATTCTTATTTCCATCAGCCCTTCATTTCTCATGGCTGTCACTAGGATCTCTTGTGGATGTCACTGTGGTATCTCATGGATATCACAGACCAAGAGATATCAGCCTTTCTCTTTCTTCCCCTCGGTGTTTCAGGAAGGCAAACATTTTCTGTAAAGGACCAGATAAGCTTCGTGGACCAGAGCGTCTCTTTCTCAACAACTTGACTGTGCTTTTATATCACAAAAGTGGTCACAGACAATATGTAAATGAATGGACATGGCTGTCTTTCAATAAAACTATTTACAAATGCAAACATCAGACCTAGAGTGAAGAAATTATTCTACCAAAAAAGACACAGCCACATTGCAGCACTGTTCACAATAACAGACACATGGAGTCAACCTAGGTATTCATCAGCAGTGGACTGGATAAAGAAAATGTGGCATATATACACCATGGAATACTCTGGAGCCATAGAAAAGAATGAAATCATGTTGTTTTTCTTTTTGAAAGTATTTTTGAAAGCAACGTTTTTGTTTTTGTTGTTGTTGTTGTTGTTGTTGTTTTTACAGAGATGGGGTTTCTCCATGTTGGCCAGGCCAGGCTGGTCTTGAACTCCTGACCTGACCTCAGGTGATCCACCTGCCTCGGCCTCCCAAAGTGCTAGGATTACAGGCGTGAGCCACCACGCCCAGCAAAAGCATAGTATTTTTGAAAGCAACAAGGATGCAGCTGGAGGCCATTTTCCTAAGTGAATGAACACACAAACAAAACCACCATATATTCTCACTTTCTTTTTCCTTTTAAGATGGAATTTTGCCCTTGTCACCCAGGCTGGAGTGCAATGGAGTGATCTTGGGTCACTGTAGCCTCTGCCTCCTGGTTCAAGCAATTATATTGCCTTAGCCTCCCAAGTGGCTGGGATTACAGGTGCCCGCCAATGTAATTTTTGTATTTTTAGTAGAGACAGGGTTTCACCACGTTAGCCAGCCGGTCTCAAATTCCTGACTTCAGGTGATCCGCCTGCTTCGGCCTCCCAAAGTTGTGGGATTACAGGCATGAGCCACTGCGCTTGCCCCACATGTTCTCACTTATAAGTGGGATCTAAACATTGGTGCTCATAAACATGGAGTTGGCAACAGTAGACACTGGGCCCTACCAGAAGGGGTAGGGAAGGAGGGGGCAAGCGTTGAAAACCCTCATTATTGGGTATTATGCTTACTACTTAAGTGACAGGATCATTAGTACCCCAAACCTAAGTATCATACAATATAACCATGTAGCAAACCTGCACATGTACCCTGGAATGTCAAATAAAAGTTGAAATTGTTTAAAAAAAAAAAAAAAGCCTAGAGTGATGTCTATCGAATAATGCCTGGTATTAATGACTGCTATCATAGACCCACTATCTTCACCATCCATGAAGATAGAATAATACAATTCTAGGTTGGAAATTTTCTTAGTTTTTTTTTTTTTTTTTTTTTTTTTCAAATAAAGATGGGGTTTCACCATGATGGCCAGGCTGGTCTTGAACTCTTGACCTCAGGTGATCCACTCACCTCGGCCTCCCATAGTGCTAGGATCACAAGTGTGAGCCACCGCGCCTGACCTCTTGCAGTATTTTTGAAAGCCTTGCTTGCTTCTGTCTTCCAGTGTTCCTTTTGAGAAATCTTTTACTATTCTGATTCTTTTTTTTTTTTTTTTCCGAGGCAGGGGCTGGTCTCAAACTCCTGGCCTCAAGCAGTCCTCTTGTCTCGGTCTTCCAAAATTCTGGGATTGTAGGAATGAACCAGTGTGCCTGACCCCATTCTGCCTCTTGATCCATTATTTAAACCAGTCAGGGCTGGGGGTGGTGGCTCACGCCTGTAATCCCAGCACTTTGAGAGGCCGAGGCAGGCAGATCACATGAGGTCAGCTAATTTTTGTATTTTAGTAGAGATGGGATTTCACCATGTTGGGCAGGATGGTCTCGGGAAGCTGAGACAGGAGAATTGCTTGAACTCGAGGTGGAGGTTGCAATGAGCTCAGATCGAACCAGTGCCTCCAGCCTGGAAAATAAAGATCCAAACTCCGTCTCAAAAGACAAAACCAAACAAACAAAACACACCAAAAAACCAATCTTTTCCTATCATCCTCTGTCTGGAGGCTTCTCTTGGTTCTTAGGGCTTTCTCTGTGTGTCTTACAAGTTTAAATTCTTACCACTTTTTCTCATCAGTACAATGGAGGTAGTAGTAACTACCTTAGGCTTGTTTTGAATATTAGTGTGATACAGAATACAAAGTGCTGGAGTCAGCGCAGTGGCTCACGCCTGTAATCACAACACTTTGGGAGGCTGAGGTGAGTGGATCACTTGAGGTCAGGAGTTCGAGACTAGCCTGGCCAATGCAGTGAAACCCCTGTCTCTGCTAAAAATACATAATTAGCCTGGCATGTTGGTGGGCTCCTGTATCGCAGCTACTCAGGAGGCTGAGGCAGGAGAATTGGTTGAACCTGGGAGTTGGAGGTTGCAGTGAGTGGAGATCACGCCACTGTACTCCAGCCTGGATGACAGAGCAAGACTGTTTAAAAAAAAAAAAGCTAAAAATAGTGCCTTGCATATAATTGTTGCTGTTATCACCATCAACATCTTACTGAGGCATCTCACCAAAATACCTTTCAATAGTTTTGACAGTCCATAATCACCTTTTGATACCATGAGGTTTCTGTGGTGTGAAATTTTGATTTGAGAGACAAAGTCTGGGATAACGTTAAGTGATACTAGACATTTTTAGGGTTAAGGAATGGAAACGGGATCTTCCAGTAGCCCTGAGCCTAAAATAGAGGTTTAAAGCCACATAAGAATTTGGTATAATTGAAATGTTTGTAACAGAAGGAAATGATAAATGCTGGAGGTGATGGATACCTTGTTTACCCTGATGTGATTATTATGCATTGTATGCCTTTATCAGAATATCTCTTGTACCCCATAAATATTATATAAACCTATTGTATATCCATAAACTTAAAAAAAAAAAAAATTTGGCCGGGTGCAGTGGCTCATGCCTGTAATTCCAGTGCTTTGGGAGGCTGAGGCGTGTGGGTCAGAAGGTCAGGAAATTAAGACCATCCTGGCCAACATGGTGAAACCCCGTCTCTACTAAAAATACAAAAAACTAACTCGGTGTGGTGACATCTGCGTGTAGTCCAAGCTATTCAGGAGACTGAGACAGGAGAATCGCTTGAACGTGAGAGGCAAAGGTTGTGAGCCAAGATAGCGCCACTACACTCCAGCCTGTGACAGAGCAAGACTCCATCTCAAAAAAAAAAAAAAAAAAAAAAAAGAATTTGGTTTCTAGTTGCATTCACTGAGCTTGGAGGTTACAATAGAATACACGTGTACCTTCCTCCACCCAGATGACCTCTTAGCAGGATTATGTATATGTTAGAGTATCAATCAGTGGTTTTCAGGGTGCTAATTGTATTTATGTTTTCTAAATGAAAGCTTTTTATCACTGTAGATTCTTTTTTTGAGACGGAGTTTCGCTCTTGTTACCCAGGCTGGAGTGCAATGGCGCGATCTCAGCTCACCGCAACCTCCGCCTCCTAGGTTCAGGCAATTCTCCTGCCTCAGCCTCCTGAGTAGCTGGGATTACAGGCACACGCCACCATGCCCAGCTAGTTTTTTGTATTTTTAGTAGAGACGGGGTTTCACCATGTTGACCAGGATGGTCTCGATCTCTTGACCTCGTGATCCACCCGCCTCGGCCTCCCAAAGTGCTGGGATTACATTCAATTCTTTTAAAGTGTTAAACTTCTTTATTTTATTTTATTTTATTTTATTTTTTTTTGAGACGGAGTTTCGCTCTCGTTACCCAGGCTGGAGTGCAATGGCGCGATCTCAGCTCACCGCAACCTCCGCCTCCCGGGCTCAGGCAATTCTCCTGCCTCAGCCTCCTGAGTAGCTGGTATTACAGGCATGTGCCACCATGCCCAGTTAATTTTTTTTTTTGCACTTTTTAGTAGAGACGGGGTTTCACCATGTTGACCAGGACGGTCTCGATCTCTCGACCTCGTGATCCACCCGCCTCGGCCTCCCAAAGTGCTGGGATTACAGGCTTGAGCCACCGAAACTTCTTTATTTTAAATAGTGTGTTCTTGGAACCAGCATTTTACATTGCCACTAAGAATTTAATTAGATCAATATTGGTGCCATTTGAAATAGGATATTTGAAAAGAGCAGATTTTTTTTCAGATTACATTTTTATGTAAAATCATACTTAATTTCCTCTTATTTGCCTTACTTTTTTTTTTTTTATTTTTGAGATGGAGTCTTGCTGTGTTGCTAAGCTGGAGTTGGCGTGTAGTGGTGCAGTCTCGCCTCACTGCAACCTCTGCCTCCCAGGTTCAAGCCATTTACCTGCCTCAGCCTTCCCAGTAGCTGGGAATACAGGCATGGGCCACCATGCCTGGCTAATTTTTTTTTGTATTTTTTTTTTTTTTTTTTTTTGAGACGGAGTTTCGCTCTTGTTACCCAGGCTGGAGTGCAATGGCGCGATCTCGGCTCACCGCAACCTCCGCCTCCTGGGTTCAGGCAATTCTCCTGCCTCAGCCTCCTGAGTAGCTGGGATTATAGGCACACGCCACCATGCCCAGCTGATTTTTTGTATTTTTAGTAGAGGCGGGGTTTCACCATGTTTACCAGGATGGTCTCGATCTCTCGACCTCGTGATCCACCCGCCTCGGCCTCCCAAAGTGCTGGGATTACAGGCTTGAGCCACCGCGCCCGGCCTTTTTTTTTGTATTTTAGTAGAAATGGGGTTTCGCCATCTTGGCCAGGATGGTATCGATCTCCTGACCTTCTGATCCGCCTGCTTCGGCCTCCCAAAGTGCTGGGATTACAAGTGTGAACCACTGTGCCTGGCTCACTCATGTTATTTTTTCAGGAGACATCCTTGTCCTTTCCTTCCCCTTACTGAGGTAGAAGAAATAGTGATTTAGAGGAGTTGATGGGTATAAGAATTGTTTGGGAGAAGTGGAGGGATGAATAGTGTGATCTAAGGTGAAATGATGGGAAATGCAGATAATGTATGTTGAGGGAGCATTTGGTTAGAATGAGGTTTTGTTTAGGAGTATGAGAGACAAGAAGTAAAAGAGGCAGTTATGGTCCCACTGTTGGGAGCCTTCAGGTTCAGGCTAAGGAGCAAATATTTTTATCTCGACCTTTGAAGGTTTTTGAGCTGGAAAGTGTTAATGAAAAAAAGCAGTACTTTGAAAAATATTTCATTTTGCAGTGGTGATGAGAATAGTTTGAAGTAAGAAGAGGCCATTATTAGGGAGAACACTTAGGATATTATTAGGATGATATGGTATGGTTCAGAGGTGAGGCAATCAGGGCTGAAGTTTATAATTACGAGTGGAAATTGGTTGGTGCTGTGGCTCACTCCTGTAATCCCATCACTTTGGGAGGCCAAGGTGGGCAGATTGGGAGGTCAAGACCATCCTGACCAACATGGTGAAACCCCATCTCTAAAAATACAAAAAAATTAGCCGGGCGTGGGGGTGCGTACCTGTAGTCCCAGCTACTTGGGTGGCTGAGGCAGGAGAATTGCTTGAAACTGGAAAATGGAACTTGCAGTGAGCTGGGACCACTGCACTCCAGCCTGGCAATAGAGTGAGACTGTCTCAAAAGAAAAAAAAAAAAAAAAAAGGGAGTGGAAATTGGCTGGGTGCGGTGGGTCATGCTTATAATCCCAGCACTTTGGGAGGCCGAGGTGGGTGGATCACTTGAGGTCAGGAGTTTGAGACCAGCCTGGCCAACATGGCAAAACCCCATCTTTACTAAAAATACAAAAATTGGTCAGGTGTGGTGGCTCGTGCCTGAGGTCCTAGCTAATTAGGAGAATGAGGCAGGAGAATTACTTGAACTTGGGAGGCAGAGGTTGCAGTGAGCTGAGATCGTGCCACTGCACTCTAGCCTGGACAACAAGCAAGACTCTGTCTCAAAAAAAAAAAGTGGAAATTAAAGTGGAGAGATGAGATACTAGACAAAAACCAAACACACACGCACACACATATACACACAATAAAGCTGGCCACAGTGGCTCACACCAGTAATTCCAACACTTTGGGAAACTGAGGTGGGAGTATAGCTTGAAACCAGGAGTTTAGTGAGACTCCCACTCCTATAAAAAAATTTAAAAAATTAGCTGAGTGTGATGGCATTGTGCCTGTGGGCCCAGATACTTGGGAGACTGAGGTCAGAGGACTGCTTGAGCCCAGGAGGTCAAAGCTGCAGGGAGCCAGGATCGTGTCATTGCACTTCAGCCTGGGTGACAGAGTGGGTGTCTCAAAAAAAAAAGGACTGGCCAGGTCTGGTGGCTTATGCCTGTAATCCCAGCACTTTGGGAGGCTGAGGTGGGTGGTTCAGGAGGTCAAGAGATCGAGACCATCCTGGCCAACATGGTGAAACTCCATCTTTACTAAAAATAAAAAAAATTAGCTGGTGTGATGACACATGCCTGTAGTCCCAGATATTCAGGAGGTTGAGGCAGGAGTATTGCTTGAGCCGGGGAGGCAGAAGTTGCAGTGAGCTGAGAGTGTGCCTGATGACAGAGTGAGACTCTGTCTCAAACAAAAAACAAAAAAAAGGAAGGACTAAGTTAAGACTAAATCCCAGCTACAAATGCAGTCATGTACCACATAATGATATTTTGGTTAATGATGGACTGCATGTAATACAGTGGTCCCATAAGATTATAGTGTAGCTGAAAAATTTCTGTTACATAGTGATAGGGTGGCCCTTCTAACGTTGTGGCCCAATGCATTTATTCGTATTTATGGTGATAATGGTGTAAACAAACCTGTGCTGCCAATTATATAAAAATATAGCAGGTACAATTGTATATAGTATGTGATACTTCAAGTTTAAAAAATTCAATTCTAGATTATACTGCAGTAACATCGTATGTAATATACAGTACATACACATAGATGACGTTAATAAACGGTTATTGGATTATGCGTTTACTATATCATTTTATTGTTTTTTATTTTCTTGCAAATATGTTATCTACTACTTGACTATTATTTTTTTGTAGACAGGTTATACTCCCTGTCACCCATGCTGAAGTGCATGATCAAAGCTCACTGCAGCCTCCAACTCCTGGGCTCAAGCAGTTCTCCTGTCTCAGCCTCCTGACCATGCCAGACTAATTTTTCTTTTCTTTTTTGAGACGAGGTTTCACCTTGTTGGTCAGACTGGTCTTGAACTCCTGACTTTAGGTAATCCACCCACTTTGGCCTCCCAAAGTGATGGGATTACAGGCGTGAGCCACCACACTCTGCTATACTGTACTGTTTATCATTATTTTAGTATATATTCCTTCCACTCATAAAAAAAAAAAGTTAACTGTAAAATAGCCTTAGGCAGGTTCTCTAGGAGTTACTCCAGAAGAAAACAATTGTTATAGGAGATGACAGCTCTATGTGTATTATTGCCCATGAAGACTTTGCAGTGGGAAAGATGGGGAGGTGAAAGACAGTGATATTGTTGATCCTGACCCTGTGTAGACCTAGGCTAATGTGTATGTGTGTGCTAGCTTTTTTTTTTTTTTGACAAATTTTATTTTTTTTTGAAATGGAGTTTCACTCTGTTGCCCAAGCTGGAGTGCAGTGGTGTGATCTCAGCTCACTGCGACCTCTGCCTCCCGGGTTCAAGCGATTCTCATGCCTCACCCTCCTGAGTAGCTGGGATTGCAGGCATGTGCCACCATGTCCAGCTAATTTTTGTATTTTTAGTAGAGACGGGGTTTTGCCCTGTTGGCCAGGCTGGTGTCAAACTCTTGACCTCAATGATCTGCTAGCCTCAGCCTCCCAAAGTGCTGAGATTACAGGCGTGAGCTATCACACCCATCATTTTTTTTTGTTGTTGTTTTTTATTAATAAATGAGACAGGGTCTTGCCCTGTCACCCAGTCTGGAGTGCAGTGGTACAATCACGGCTCACTGTAGCCTCAACTACCTAGGCTCAAGCAATTTTCCTGCCTCAGCCTTCTGACTAGCTGGGACCACAGGCATGTACCACAATCACATCTGGCTAATTTTTAAAAATATTTTGAGGTTGGGCATGGTGGCTTACTCTTGTAACTCCAGCACTTTGGGAGGCCGATGTGGGTGAATCACTTGAGCACAGCAGTTTGAGACCAGTCTGGGCAACATAGCAAGGCCCTATCTCTATTAAAAAAAATACAAAAACTTTAGCCAGGCATGGTAGCTCATGCCTGTAGCCTCAGCTAGTTGGGAGGCTGAGGCAGGACAATTACTTGAGCCTAGGAAAGTTGAGGCTGCAGTGAGCTGTCATTGGATCACTGCACTCCATCTGGGTGGCAGAGCAAGACCCTGTCCCAAAAAAATTTTTTTCTTTTGTAGAGATGGGGTCTTGGTTAGTCTTGAACTGTTGGGCTCACGGGATCCTTCTGCTTCAGCCTCCCAAAGTTCTGGGATTTATAGGTGTGAGCCACTGTGTCTGGCTCAGAGAAGATATTATCAAAATTTTAAATATTTGCTGGTTGGGAAAATGATTGATACCCTGTTTTGATTTGTATCTCTCTGATTAGTGAAATTGAGCGTCTTTCCATATCCTTATTGGCTTTTAATATTTTTTTTTGTGAATTGCATAGTCATATTTTTTGTCAGCTTGTCTACTGAATTTATAGGAGTTTCTTGGGTATTAATCCAGATAATTTTTTTTCCTTTTTGTAATGGAGACGAGGTCTCACTATATTGCTCTGTTGCCCAGGCTGGTCTCGAACTCTTGGGCCCAGATAATTCTCCCACCTTGTCCATCCAAAGTGCTGGGATTTACAGATGTGAGACATCATGCCTGGCCCATAAATCTTTGACTGGCACATATATTTAATATTTTCTCCAAGTCTGTCACTTACTATGGTAGCTGTTCGTCTTTTCCTGTATGATTTTAAGTTTTTGTTTCCTTACCTTGTGATTATATACAATTCTCTTATCTTACAGAACTAGTATGTTTTTTAGAAATAGAACTTAACTTTTAGTTCATCTCAGTTTATATTTATTTATAGCACAGGCTAGGAATTTCTCCTCAATACTGTTGACTGTTTGTACCCAATACACAATTGAATAAGTGTGCCCAGTAATTGAATCCTTTTTCAGTGATTCTTATTTTCTTTTTCTTTTTCTTTTTTTTTTTTTGAGATGGGAGGGAGGAAGGGGGCAGGTGAGTGAGCAAGGGCTTGTTTCATTGATTTGAAATGCCTCCCTTTTATAAATTTCCCTTCAGTCAGTTTCTGGAGTCTCCTTTCTGTTCTATTTATGTATCTGTGCGTCAATATCATATACCATTTCAAGTTCCTATAGCTTTATAGTTTTTCTTCTTGTTGTTGTTGTTTTTTTTTTTTTTGAGATGGTGTTTCGCTCTTGTTACCCAGGCTGGCGTGCAATGGCGCGATCTCGGCTCACCGCAACCTCTGCCTCCTGGGTTCAGGCAATACTCCTGCCTCAGCCTCCTGAGTAGCTGGGATTACAGGCACATGCCACCATGCCCAGCTAATTTTTTGTATTTTTAGTAGAGACGGGGTTTCACCATGTTGACCAGGATGGTCTCGATCTCTTGACCTCGTGATCCACCCGCCTCAGCTTCCCAAAGTGCTGGGATTACAGGCTTGAGCCACCGCGCCCGGCCTTGTTGTTGTTTTTGAGATAGAGCCTCATTCTGTCACATAGGCTGGAATGCAATGGTGTGGCATGATTACAACTCACTGCTACCTCAACCTCCTGGATTCATTCATTCAGCCTTGAGGCTGAATCATGCCACACCATTGCATAAATTTTTACTCCTGAGTAGCTGGAAGTATAGGTGAGCACTACCATGCCAGCCTAATTTTTTTTGTTTTTTGTAGAGACAGTGTTTTGCCATGTTGCCCAGGCTTGTCTTGAACTCCTGTATTTAAGTGATCTGCCTGCCTCTGCCTCCCAATGTGCTAGATTACAGGTGTGAGCCACCACACCTGGCCTAGGTTTTTGGGTTTTTGATAGCACGTTAATAAAGCTCCACTACTCTTTTTCTTTTCTTTTTTTTTTTTTTTCACCCTGATGGACAGGCTGGTCTTGAACTCCTGACCTCAGGTGATTCCCAAAGTGCTAGGATTACAGGCATGAGCCACTGTGCCTGGCGTCTTTTTCCTTTTTAAAAATTTTATTGAATATTCTCATTTTGATTTCTAGTTGTTAGAAATAGACTGTTGGGGCCAGGCGCGATGGCTCACGCCTGTAATCCCAGCACTTTGGGAGGCTGAGGCGGGTGGATCACAAGGTCAAGAGATCAAGACCATCCTGGTCAACATGGTGAAACCCCGTTTCTACTAAAAATACAAAAAAATTAGCTGGGCATGGTGGCGTGTGCCTGTATTCCCAGCTACTAAGGAGGCTGAGGCAGGAGAATTGCCTGAACCCAGGAGGCGGAGGTTGCGGTGAGCCGAGATTGCGCCATTGCAGCCTGGGTAACAAGAGCGAAACTCCGTCTCCAAAAAAAAAAAAAAAGGAATAGACTGTTAAGTTTCGGAAAACATTCTGTTGAAATTTTGATTAGAATTACATTGAATGCCGGGCACGGTGGCTCACGCCTGTAATCCCAGCACTTTGGGAGGCCGAGGCGGGTGGATCACGAGGTCAAGAGATCGAGACCATCTTGGTCAACATGGTGAAACCCCGCCTCTACTAAAAATACGAAAAATTAGCTGGGCATGGTGGCGCGTGCCTGTAATCCCAGCTACTCAGGAGGCTGAGGCAGGAGAATTGCCTGAACCCAGGAGGCGGAGGTTGCGGTGAGCTGAGATTGCGCCATTGCACTCCAGCCTGGGTAACAAGAGTGAAACTCCGTCTCAAAAAAAAAAAAAAAAAAAAGAATTACATTGAATGTATAGAATAATTTGAGGACCATTTCACATCTTTACAACACTGAGTCTCCTTGTCCTGGACTATGATGTTTCTCTATTTTTTTCTAATTTTACCACCTTTGAGCTTTGTAATTTACCTCAGTTGGTCTTATATGTTTCTTTTTAGTTAGTTAGAAATAATCACATTTAAGCTGAGTGCAGTTGCACATGCCTCTAATCCTAGCTACTCAGTAGGCTTAGGTAGGAGGATTGCTTGAGCCCAGGAATTTGAGGCTGTAGTATGCTGTGATCGCACCTGTGAATTGCCACAGCACTCCCCAGCCTGGATGACTTAATGAGACCCGTATTTCTGAAATTAAAACAAAAACTCTCATTTGATTAATTTTATTTTTTTAAAGCTTCAGGGGAAAAGAAATACCCAGAATTGCTTTGGTAACTGGTTATGATGGGCTTTTTAAATTTTTTAAAATTTATTTATTTAGAGACAGGGTCTCTGTCACCCAGGCTGGAGTGCAGTGGCATTATCTCAGCTCACTACAGCTTAAATGACCTCCCAGGCTCAAGCCGTTTTCTTGACTCAGCCACCCAAGTAGCAGGGACTATAGGTGCACACTACCATGTCTGGCTAATTTTTTTTTTTTTTTGAGACAGAGTCTCTGTCTCCAGGCTGGAGTGCAGTGGTGCAATCTCGGCTCACTACAACCTCCGCCTCCTAGGTTCAAGGGATTCCTCTGCCTCAGCCTCCTGACTAGCTGGGACTACAGGCACGTGCTACCACACCTGGCTAATTTTTTGTGTTTTAGTAGAAATGGGGTTTCACCATGTTGGCCAGGATGGTCTCAATCTCCTGACCTTGTGATCCACCTGCCCTGGCCTCCCAAATTTTTGGGATTATAGGTGTGAAACTACCATGTCTGGCTAATTTTTTGTATTCTGTGTAGAGATGGGGTTTCACCATGTTGCCCAGGCTGGTCTCGAACTTCTGAGCTCAAGCACTCCACCCGTCTTATCCTCTCAAAATGTTAGGATGACAGGTGTGAGCCACAATGCCTGGCCTTTTTTCCTTTTAAAATAGGGACAGAGGCGGCCTGACCAACACGGAGAAACCCTGTCTTAAAAAAAAAGAAAAAGAAAAAGAAAAAAATAAAATAAAATAGGGACAGAGGGATGAGGTCTCACTGGGTTGCCTAGGCTGGTCTGGAATACCTGGCTTCAAAACATCTTCTCAACTAAGCCTCCCAAAGTGCTAGGATTACAGGAGTGAGCTACCATGCCTGGCCTGTTTCGTTAATAAAGGTATTACCTGCTTCCTAGAGACTTAAAAACCCTAAATGGAGAAAAATATAGACAAGCATAGATGGCTTAATCGGCAACATTTTGGGTCTTTATTTAACAGAAACTGGCTTTCATTTTATGCTTGATAATCTAAGATAACTCCTTTTACATGGTTAAAAGTATAGAAACTCTTGAATTTAATAGATGTAGCAGGAAGAGTCATACTGTATCTAAGGTGTCTTTTTTTTGTTTGTTTTTTTTTGTTTTTTTTTTGAGACGGAGTTTCGCTCTTGTTACCCAGGCTGGAGTGCAATGGCGCGATCTCGGCTCACCGCAACCTCCGCCTCCTGGGTTCAGGCAATTCTCCTGCCTCAGCCTCCTGAGTAGCTGGAATTACAGGCACGTGCCACCATGCCCAGCTAATTTTTTGTATTTTTAGTAGAGACGGGGTTTCACCATGTTGACCAGGATGGTCTCGATCTCTTGACCTCGTGATCCACCCGCCTCGGCCTCCCAAAGTGCTGGGATTACAGGCTTGAGCCACCGCGCCCGGCCTCTAAGGTGTCTTACATAGGTTTCTGAATCTTAGTGATTTTCAAAATTATAATGTATTAGTATCTACTTTGTGTAAAACCCTGTGCCAGTTGTTTTGAAGAATACTAAGACTGAATTCCTGCCCTCTAGGAGTTTACTAGCTATGAGACTAGCAATATAACATTTAAGAAAACCTGTAATTGCTTCGTGTGATGGCTCACACCTGTAATCCCAGCACTTTGGGAGGCAGAGGCAGGCAGATCACCTGAGGTCAGGTGTTGGAGACCACCCTGGCCAACATGGTGAAACCCTGTCTCACTGAAAATATAAAAAATTAGCTGGGTGTGGTGGTGTATGCTTGCAGTCCCAACTACTTGGGAGGCTGAGGCAGGAGAATAATTTGAACCAGGAAGGCGGAGGTTGCAGTGAGCTGAGATTGCATCCCTGCACTCCAGCCTGGGTGACAAAGCAAGACTGTAGAAATTTTTAAAAAAAATCAACCAAAAAAACCCCGTATATTTGAAGGCACTATATGATATGTCAAGTGGGTGTTGGAGAAACTTCACTGAAGAAAAAAAAGAAATTACCTGTCGTTGAATATCCTGGGTAAACTTGGTAGATAAACTGGGATTTGAGGTGGACCTTGAAAGATGAGATTTTTCTTTGCACTAAGCTCTGCATATAGCATTTTATGTGAATTTAAAAAATTAATCTTTACAACAACTTTTATGACAAGTATAGTTATGATTAATATAGTAGAGATGAAGAAACTGAAGCTTAAAATGTATATTTTCTGCTGCAGTACAGTGTTACGATCTTGGCTCACTGCAACCTCTGCCCCCCTGGTTCAATCGATTCTCTTGCCTCAGCCTCCCGAGTAGCTGGGATTACAGGTGCCCGCCACCACGCCTGGCTAATTTTTGTATTCTTTTTTTTTTTTTTTTTTTTTTTGAGACGGAGTTTCGCTCTTGTTACACAGGCTGGAGTGCAATGGCGCGATCTCGGCTTACCGCAACCTCCGCCTCCTGGGCTTAGGCAGTTCTCCTGCCTCAGCCTCCTAAGTAGCTGGGATTACAGGCACACGCCACCACGCCCAGCTAGTTTTTTGTATTTTTAGTAGAGATGGGGTTTCACCATGTTGACCAGGATGGTCTCGATCTCTCGACCTCATGATCCACCCGCCTCGGCCTCCCAAAGTGCTGGGATTACAGGCTTGAGCCACCGCGCCCAGCCAATTTTTGTATTCTTAGTATAGACAGGGTTTCGTTGGCTAGGCTGGTCTCGAACTCCTGACCTCAGGCGATCTGCCCACGTTGGCCTCCCAAAGTGTGGGCATTACAGGCATGAGCCACCATGCCTGGCCATGAAAAACAGTTTCGAAAAAAAGGTCTGGAAAGATTCATCTTCAGTTACATTTTGGTTACCTATGGCGGAAGGTACTGAGATTTTGGAGGTAGAAGGTACTGAGATTTTGGAGGTGGAAGGCAAAAGAAGGCTTTGGAATTTCAGGTTGTCATTTAAAGGAGGTTTATTTAAAAATGCATTGTAAGAAGAAAAATATAAACATTTTGGAACTAAGATGATGGGAAAGGAAGGTTAAGATAATAAGTTTTTTTTTTTTTTTTTTTTTTTTTAAGACAGAATTGCTCCATCGTACAGATTGGAGTGCAGTGGCATGATATTGGCTCACTGCAGCCTCCGTCTCCCGGGTACAAGCAATTCTCTTGCTTCAGCCTCTCGAGTACCTGGGACTACAGGTGCGTGCCACCACACCCAGCTAATTTTGTATGTTAGTAGAGATGAGATTTCACCACGTTGGCAAGGTTGGTCTTGAACTCCTGACCTCATGATCTGTCTGCCTCAGCCTCCCAAGGTGCTGGGATTATAGGCTTGAGCCACCATGACTGGCCTTTTTTTTAAATTTAAATTTTATTTTTTAGATAGTCTCACTTTGTCGCCCAGACTGGAGTACAGTGGTAAGTTCTCAGCTCACTGCAACCTTCGACTCCCTGGTTGAAGCAGTCCTCCTGCCTAGCTGTGATTACAGCCACACAGCACCATGCCCAGCTAATTTTTGTATTTTTAGTATATTCAGGGTTTCAGTAGGTTGGCCAGAATGGTCTTGATCTCCTGACCTCATGATCCACCTGCTTTGGCCTCCCAAAGTGTTGGGATTACAGGCGTGAGGCACCATGCCTGGCCAAATTTATTTTTCTATAACATGACATTGGTAGTAAATTACCTAAATGTGGCATAATCTGCATTGGTTGCTGGAAGTCATCGTTTTTATGTCCCATGGCATTTCTATAGCTAGAAACTATTCTTTTTTTTTTTTTGGGAGGGTGGAGACAAGAGTCTCACTCTGTCATCCAGGCTAGAGTGTAGTAGCATGATTTCAGCTGACTGCAACCTCGACCACCCAAGTTCAAGCAATTCTCCTGCCTTTAGCTTCCCGAGTATGTGGGATTACAGGCTCCTACCACCACAGCCAGCTAATGTTTGTAGTTTCTGTAAAGACAGAGTTTTGTCATATTGGCTAGACTGGTCTGAAGCTCCTGATCTCAAGGGATCCATCCTTCTGGGCCCCCCAAATTGTTGGCATTAAAGGTGTGAGCACCTTGCCTGGCCAACTATTCCTGTTTTGATTTTTAGTTTTTTTTGTGCTTAATATGTTAATCTTTTATTTAACTTTCTGTCTCCATTCACTTTCTCTAATTCATTGATACAGATGAACTTAAATGTTGTTAGGGAAACCCCTCAAGTTGCTTATTTTAGTAATCCTGTAACCTCATGGTCACTCCTAATGGTAGTATTTTCTGATATTTATTGATACACCTAATAAAATCATAGCATTAACTTGATTACTACCTCTGTTAAAGAAAAAAAAGATGACCGGGCGCGGTGGTTCAAGCCTGTAATCCCAGCACTTTGGGAGGCCGAGGCTGGTGGATCACAAGGTGAAGAGATCGAGACCATCCTGGTCAACAAGGTGAAACCCCGTCTCTACTAAAGATACAAAAAGTTAGCTGGGCATGGTGGTGTGTGCCTGTAATCCCAGCTACTCAGGAGGCTGAGGCAGGAGAATTGCTTGAACCCAGGAGGCGGAGGTTGCGGTGAGCCGAGATCGCGCCATTGCACTCCAGCCTGGGTAACAAGAGTGAAACTCCTTCTCAAAAAAAAAAAGATGGAGTAATAATTTTGCAATGGATAGAGTATTGAAACTTTAATTTTTTTTTTCTAAAAGATACCATAAATGTCTCTAGAACATGAAAACAAAGCAATGAACATTGAAAGCACTATTAATGTGTCAGTGGGCAGTTTTTGAATCTTAGGACAGATTCTTCTTAAGAGTTGCCAGGTAGGTCTGTTAAATCTGAGTAATTAGTTACCTCCTGAGAAAGTGTTCAGTGACATTTGCTGTCTCTCTTTGGAATTAACTCAAGAGGATTCAGTGCTGTCTTCCTGCTGGCTCCCTGACAGTACTGCATTAAATGACAGGCAGAATAAGTTAGTTTAGCTGACAAACTTCAGAATGGAAATCTGAATGTCAAGGAGGTGAGCACTTTAAAGGATTTTGTCTTTTTCACCCTTTTTTAAAAAAAATTATTATTTTGAGATAGAATCTTTCTCTGTTGCCCAGGCTGGGATGTGGTGATACGATCTTGGCTCATTGCAACCTCCACTTCCTGGGTTCAAGTGGTTCATGAATTCCAATGTATGGTAGTTGGTTGGGTCATCTTCATGGGTGTTGAAGTGTTCCAAGAGTGTGATAGGAGATTTAGTAGAGAAGGCTGTGAACTAGGTTCCCAGGTTGTTTTTGATTTTTTTTTTTTTTTTTTTTTTGAGACGGAGTCTCACTCCGTCACCAGGCTAAGTGTCGTGGCTCCATATTGGCTCACTGCAACCTCCGCCTCCCGGGTTCAAGCGATTCTCCTGCCTTAGCTTCCCAAGTAGCTGGGACTACAGGTGCACGCCACCATGCCCAGCTAATTTTTGTATTTTTAGTAGTGACGGGGTTTCACCATGTTGGCCAGAATAGTTTCCGTCTCCTGACCTTGTGATCCGCCTGCTTTGGCCTCCCAAAGTGCTGGAGTTACAGGCATGAGCCACCGCGCTTGCCCTGAGGTTCCCAGGTTTTTAATGAATGAAGACATGTATCTAAGGAATTAATTAGAAGATGCTAGGTGATGAAAGGACACAGTTGGCCCTGTTCATGGTTATGCACCTGCAGATTCAACCAACCATGGATTGAAAGTAGTTGGGAAAAATAAAAAATAATATGACAAAAAAAAAAAAAAAAAAAGCCTGGGCGCTGTGGCTCACACCCATAATCCCAACACTTTGGAAGGCCACGGTGGGTGGATAACCTAAGGTCAGGAGTTCAAGACCAGCCAGACCAATATGGTGAAACCCCATCTCTACTAAAAATAGAAAAATTATCTGGGCATGATGGTGTGCCCCTGTAATCCCAGCTACTTGGGAGGTTGAGACAGGAGAATTGCTTAAACCCAGGGGGCGGAGGTTGCATTGAGCCAAGATCACGCCACTGCATTGCAGCCTGGGTGACAAAGTAAGACTCCTTTTAAAAAAAACCAACCAAACAAAAAATACAGTATAACCACTATTTGTATAGCATTTACATTGTATTAGGTATTATAAGTAATCAAGAGATGATTTAAAGTGTATGGGAGGATGTGCATAGGTTATATGCAAATGCTGTGCTATTTTATTCTTGAGTCAAGAGTTTCACTCTATTACCCAGGCTGGAGGGCAGTGGTGCAATCTCAGCTCATTGCAGCCTCCACCTCCTGGGTTCAAGCAGTTCTCAAGCTGCAGCCTCCCGAATAGCTGGGATTATAAGGCACCTGCCACCACGCCTGTCTAGTTATTATTATTATCATTATTATTATTTTTTTTTGAGATGGAGTCTTGCTCTGTTGCCCAGTCTGGAGTGCAGTAGTGCGATCTCAGCTTACTGCAACTTCTGCCTCCTGGGTTGAGGTGATTTCTGGCTTTTTTTGTTTTGTATTTTTAGTAGAGACAGGGTTTCACCATGTTGGCCAGGCTGATCTTGAACTCCTGACCTCAAGTGGGCTGCCCAACTCCGCGTCTTTTGGTGCTGGGATTATAGGCGTGAGCTACTACATGCAGTCGAATTTTTGTATTTTCAGTAGAGATGGGTTTTCACCATTTTGGCCAGGCTCGTTTCGAACTCCTGACCTCAGGTAATCCACCTGCCTCAGCCTCCCAAAGTGCTGGGATTACACGTGTGAGCCACGATGCCTGGCCTATAGTATTTTGTATCAGGGATTTGAGCATTGATAGATTTTGTTATCTGCAGGGGGTCCTGGAACCAGTCCTCATAGATAGCAAGATAAAACTCTATATCTCAAAAGTGAAGCCATAAGGGAAGATGATTATGATCTAGAAGGTTTGTTAGAAAGGCAAGACAATGACAATTATTTCTGGCTCTGTGGGGGTAAAGGTTGTAGTAAAGAGTGAAATGTGAGAAAATACTTGAGGGAGGACAACCAGGTTTAAATCAAGGTAAATAAGTGGAAGGACTATTGTTCAGAAAGATTTGAGGAGGCCTGGGAGTTGGTATGACAACAGTGAGTATTTTCTTGGGCATAGTGGAAAGATTTGGGGAGTGATAGTTTGGAAAAAACCAGGGTTGAGGACCTACAGATTAGTAAGATAGATTATGGTTCATATCATAATTGCCTTTGCCTTTGGTGACCTGGGATTATAGAGATCAGAGGTAATGTTGGAAGTTATCGATGGACTCAGTTGTCTGAGCTTTGCAAGTTGTTTTGGTACTGAAACTGGTTTAAAGATCCAAATATTATATGACTTGATGTTATAGAGGTGGTAAATGTTTTTTATAAAGTTAGTGTCAAAGGCAGCAAAGACCACATTCTAGGTGAGGGGTTGAATAAGCAGAGTTGTAGTCACTTGTTAGGTAAAGGATCCCAGGAGGAATGTGGTGAAAAACTGATTGTGTCCAAGGACTCCTGTGATGCTTATAGAGGGGCTATAAAGCTCAGCTTGAGGGGATTGTGGTGACAGGGATCATTTTAGAATAGAGTGATTATCAGTTTAAAATTGAATGGCTTGTGGAATAGAAGGAAACAGAAATGAATACCTATTAGGGTATTGGAATATGGGTTACAATTTTTTCTTTTTTTGAGATAGAGTCTCTCTCTGTCATCCAGGCTGGAGTGCAATGCCGCAATCTTGGGTCACTATAACCTCTACCTCCCAGCTTTTTTTTTTTTTTTTTTTTTTTTTTTTTTGAGATGGAGTTTCACTCTTGTTACTCAGGCAGGAGTGCAATGGTGTGATCTCGGCTCACTGCAACCCCGTGGGTTCAAGCAATTCTGCTGCCTCAGCCTCCCGAGTAGCTGAGATTACAGGTGCCTGCCACCATGCCCGGCTAATTTTTGTATATTTAGTAGAGATGGGGTTTTGCCATGTTGGCGAGGCTGGTCTTGAACTCCTGACCTCAGGTGGTCCACCTGCCTTGGCCTCCCAAAGTGCTGGGATTTACAGGTGTGAGCCACTGCGCCTGGCAATATATGGGTTAATTTTAAAATATACTAACTTTTTTTGTTTTTTTTTTTTGAGACATTCTTGCTCTGTCACCCAGGCTGGAGTGCAGTGGCATGATCATAGCTCACTGCAGCCTCTAACTCCTGGGCTCTGGAGATCCTCCTGCCTCAGCTTCCTGAATAGCTGATACCACAGGCACGTACCACCACACCCAATTAATTAAAAATTTTTTTTTGTAGATAGGGGTCTTGTTATGTTTCCCAGGGGTCTTAATTGTCTTGAGCTCCTGGGCTCAAGCTATCTTTTTTTTTTGGAGATAGGGTATCTCTCTGTTGCCCAGGCTGGAGTGAGTGCAGTGGTGTGATATTGGCTCACTGCAACTTCTGCCTCCTGGGTTTTAGCAGTTCTCTTATCTCAGCCTCCTTATTAGCTGAGACTACAGGTGCATGCCACCATACCCGGGTAATTTTTTGTTGTATTTATTGTACAGCTGGAGTTTTGCCTTGTTGCCCAGGCTGATCTTGGAACTCCTGGGCTCAAGTAATCAGCCCACCTTGGTCTCTCAAAGTGCTGGGATTACAGGCATGAGCCACCGTACCTGACCTTTTTTTGATGGGGGCCTCACTTGTTGCCCAAGCTGGAGTGCAATGGTGTGATCTAGGCTCACTGCACCCTCCGCTTCCCAAGTTCAAATAGTTCTCCTGCCTCAGCCTCCTGAGTAGCTGAGACTACAGGTGTGTGCCACCATGCCCAGCTAATTTTTGTATTTTTAGTAGAGACCGGGTTTCTCCATATTGGCCAGGATGGTTTCAATCTCTTAACCTCATGATCTGCCTGCCTCAGCCTCCCAAAGTGCTGGGATTACAGGTGTGAGGCACTGTGCCTGGCCATTTTTTTTGTGTGTTTTTAGTAGAGACAAAGTTTCTGTATGTTGGCCAAGCTGGTCTCAAAGTACTGACTTCAGGTGGTCCACCTGCCTAAGCTTTGCAAAGTGCTTGGATTATAGGCATGAGCCACTGCACCCGGCCAATTTTTTTTTTTTTTTTTTTTTTTTTGAGACAGGGTCCTGCTCTGTTGCTCAGGCTAGAATGCGGTGACATGATCAGGGCTCACTGCAGCCTCATCCTGTCAGGCTCAAGTGGTCTCTTACCTCAGCCTTCCAACTACAGGCGTGTGCCACCACACCTGGCTAATTATTTTTTATGTTTTGTAGAGACAAGGTCTTGCTGTGTTGCTGGTGCTGGTCTTGAACTGTGCTCAAGCCAACTTCCTGCCTCGGCCTTGCAAAGTTCTGGGATTACAGGTGTGAGCACCATGGTGCCTGGCTCTAATTTTTAAAGTGATTTTGTTGTTGAGTTGTAGGAGTTCTTTTCATATTCGGAATACTATTCCATTATCTGATAGATGGTTTGCAAATTATTTCTCCTTTTTTATACATTGCCTTTTCACTATCTTAATAGTGAATAATATATAAAAGGTTTTAATTTGATGACGTTCAGTTTATCTTTTTTTATCCACTGTTACCTATGCTTTTTGAGTCATACTTAAGAAATCATTGCTAGGCCGGGCGCGGTGGCTCAAGCCTGTAATCCCAGCACTTTGGGAGGCCGAGGCAGGTGGATCACGAGGTCGAGAGATCAAGACCATCCTGGTCAACATGGTGAAACCCCGTCTCTACTAAAAATACAAAAAATTAGCTGGGCATGGTAGCACGTGCCTGTAATCCCAGCTACTCAGGAGGCTGAGGCAGGAGAATTACCTGAACCCAGGAGGCGGAGGTTGCGGTGAGCCGAGATCGCGCCATTGCACTCCAGCCTGGGTAACAAGAGTGAAACTCCGTCTCAAAAAAAAAAAAAAAAAAAAAGAAATCATTGCTAAATCCAAGGTTGTAAATGACTTTCCCTTTTTTTTCCTAAAAGTTTTGTAATTTCAGTACTTATATTTAGATCTTTGATATGGTTTGAGTTCATTTTTGAATATAGTTTGAGGTAGATGGTTCAACATAATTCTTTTATTCTTTTGAGTCAATGTTTTGCCGAACCAACATAATTCTTCTGTATTTGTATCCAGTTGTCCCAATACCATTTTTTAATCTTTTATGAAATTAATAAAGTACTTCTTCATATTTTACATAATAAGATATTTCTTCATACTTTATATACTGTCATAACATCCCATTCAAAGTATTACTATATAGGCCAGATACAGTGAGTGGATGGATTATGCATGTAATCTCAGCACTTTGAGAGGCAGAGGTGAGAGGACTGCTTGAAGTCAGTAGTTTGAGACCAGCCTGAGCAACGTAGCAAGACTTCATCTGTGAAAAAAAAATAAAAGAAGAAAGCTGGGGGCAGTGGCTCACACCTGTAATACCGGCACTTTGGGAGGTCGAGGTTGGAAGATCACTTGAGTCCAGGAGTTCAAGACCAGCCTGGTCAACATTGTGAAACTCTGTCTCTATTAAAAATACTAAATGTTATCCAGGTGTGGTGGTCATGCACCTGTAATCCCAGCTATTTGGGAGGCTGAGGCACAAGAATCACTTGAAACCCGGGAGGCAGAGGTTGCAGGGAGGTTGAGGTTGCAGTGAGCCAAGACTGCACCATTGCTCTCCAGCCAGCCTGAGCGGACTCTGTCTCAAAAAAAGAAGAAAATATATTACCATTCAAGTGAAGATAAAATGTGTGTTATTTGTGGAATATTAAAGTTGGCATATACATCACAGAGGTTGTCTTCAGTCTCCCTTATTTTATAAATGTGGAAAGAAAGACCTAGAGAAGTTAACTAATGTCCATTGTTGTGTAAGTAATGTCCATTGTTGTATAAGTATTAGAGATAATACTTTAACCCAGGTGTTTGCAAATTTTTTCTATAGAGGGCCACATAGTAAATATTTTAGGCTTAGTGGTCCAAGAGGCAAAATAGCATATTATCTAGGTGCATATATTAAAAGAAAAACCAAATTTCCACAAATTTTGTATTGATGAAGAGAGAAAATTTTATTTTTTGGTACCTTTTCATTTTGGTAATACACGTCTGCAGATGAGAAGAATGGAATTCTTTTTTGGGGAGGATAACAATTTGATTAATTGAGGTTCAAAGTAAATGTTGCTTAGCCTCAAAATCAGTTGCAAATGTTCATCTGTTATTATCTGTATGAAGTTTCATGTAATCTTTGAAAATGTTATTTTTCAGACCGGGTGCAGTGGCTCATGCCTGTAATCCCAGCACTTTGGGAGGCCGAGGCGGGTGGATCACGAGGTCAGGAGTTCAAGACCAACCTGGCCAATATGGTGAAACCCTGTCTCTACTAAAAATACAAAACTTTGCCAGGTGTGGTGGCGCATGCCTGTAGTCCTAGCTGCTCGGGAGGCTGAGGCAGGAGAATGGCTTGAACACGGGAGGTTGAGGTTTCAGTGAGCTAAGATGGCGCCACTGCACTCCGGCCTGGGCAACAGGGCGAGACTCCATCTCAAAAAAAAAAAAAAAAAAAATGCATTTTTGATTTAATGGTATTTTCAATTTTGATGGATTAATTGAGATAGTACCCCACTGTATGTTGATAAGGATCTATATTTGTGTGATTCCAGGTTACTGGAAAATTATTTCAGTAACCTGTATGTGTACATTGGTTAGCAATGTATTTTTCACTGAGTCACAGTTAGAAAAGTTAAAGAAATATTTATATAGCATACATGATATCAAGTAAGAAATGTCTGGAATCCATGCAGACTGGCTCTCTTCCATGTACAACTTCTTCAGATTTGTTATTTCCATTGGATAAGCTTCAGGTTTCTTTTATGTATTGATGTTCTCCAGTGCTATTTTTAGCTTGGCTCTCTCTTCTCATTCAGCTTCTGTGGTTCTTTACCTTTTCTTGGGTCATACACCCCTTGGAAAATTTGATAAAATTTATTGGCCCTTTGTCAAAAATTGCTTGTTGTATTTTATACAAACTTCTGTTTGTAATTTTAGGAGTTTCACAGGACATCTGCTTGCAAGCTTATTTGTAGATTCCAGATCAGAGCTCTACCTGTCTATGTGCTACACCTGAATAATCGGACTTACTTACTTTCTTTTTTTTTTTGAGATTGAATTTCACTCTTGTTGTCCAGTCTGGAGTGCAATGGCGTCGTCTCGGCTCACGGCAACCTCTACCTCCTGGGTCAAGCGATTCTCCTGCCTCAGCCTCCTGAGTAGCTGGGATTACAGTCATGCACCACCATGCCCGGCCAATTCTGTATTTTTTTTTTTTTTTTCAGTAGAGACAGTTTCTCCATGTTGGTCAGATTGGTCTCAAACTCCTGACCTCAGGTGATCTGGCTGCCTTGGCCTCCCAAAGTGCTGGGGTTACAGGTGTGAGCCACCTCGCCCAGCCCAACTGCATCCACTTTTATAGTTTGCAATACATTGATTTTCTTCAGTATGATTCTCTGTCCTGAGCACTAGACGCTGATACTCATTTACTTCCTTGTCTTGCATATGTGAATATTCTGTTGCACTACTCCACTTATGAAACTCTGTAGTTCCTGGAATGTATTTTTCTGTTTTTAAATCCTTGACGCCTTGGTTATGAGGCCTTGCTGCTTCCTTGTTGAAGACATTCTCCCTCCTTAGCTTCTGTAATACTACTGTCATGTATTTATCTCTTATTTCTGTGACTACTCTTCTCTTCCTTTTTCCTAGATTCTTTTTTCACCAGTTGTCCTGCAAATGTCTATCCTGACCATAACTGTCTGAAATATTTTACTCTACATTTTTTTTTTTTTTTTTTTTTTTTTTTTTTTTGAGACGGAGTTTCGCTCTTGTTACCCAGGCTGGAGTGCAATGGCGCGATCTCGGCTCACCGCAACCTCCGCCTCCTGGGTTCAGGCAATTCTCCTGCCTCAGCCTCCTGAGTAGCTGGGATTACAGGCACGCGCCACCATGCCCAGCTAATTTTTTGTATTTTTAGTAGAGACGGGGTTTCACCGTGTTGACCAGGATGGTCTCGATCTCTTGACGTCGTGATCCACCCGCCTCGGCCTCCCAAAGTGCTGGGATTACAGGCGTGAGCCACCGCGCCCGGCGGCTACTCTACATTTTTGAGCAAACTTTTTCAAATTCTTGGCTTTAGTTACTTCCACATCTTTGTGTTTAGCTAAAGTTCACCTTTTTTTTTTTTTTTTTAAATCTATCTACAATGTTTACTGAACGTTACCACTTAGATCGATGGTTTCTATATGTGTAGGGGATTACATACTCCCTTAAGAATGTGATTAAGGTATATCTCTCTCCCCAGAAAAGTACACAGCATACTAAATTTTGGATACTGTTCTAGGGTGTTCCTGGACCACTTTCAGCCCTTCCATGGATTCCTTGTGGGATTCTAATTAAGCAGATATTGTTTAAGATGTTTCTGAGCTGCCTTTAATTCATTTTGTCCAAAATTGACAGTATAATCATTGCATCTAACCAATTTTATTCTTATTCCTCTCCCTAATGCCTCTAAATGTAATTATTTGCCTCTTAATTATTTACTAAAAAATTTATTCTGCAAATATATGAATGCTTCATATCTGGCACCAGACCTGAATATGCAGTGATGCACAAAATAGACATGGTTATTCAGTTATTTCAAAGCTTACTCTATAGCAAAGCGATTAAAAATGTGAGGTTTGGAGCCAGAGTATCTAGGTTCAAATTTTGACTCCTTACTGTTTGTGACCTTGAACAAATTATTTAACCTTTCTCTTAACCTTTAATGCAGGCGTCCCCAAACTATGGCCCGTGGGCCGCATGCGGCCCCCTGAGGCCATTTATCTGGCCCCCCGCCGCACTTCAGGAAGGGGCACTTCTTTCATTGGTGGTCAATGAGAGGAGCACAGTATGTGGCGGCCCTCCAACGGTCTGAGGGACAGTGAACTGGCCCCTTGTGTAAAAAGTTTGGGGACGCCTGCTTTAACGTAACCTTTCAGTTTCATCATCAGCCTGCTTCACTGGTTATTAGGATTAGATGAGTATGGCAAATGCTGTATATATGTTAGCTTTTATTCATGGAGGAGACATGGAATAATCATAAGTAAATAATTATACATTTTGATAAGTGCCATGAAGAGATAGAACAGGGTGCTTTGAGAGAGAATTTAAATTAAGTAGTGGGGATAGCATTGCTAAGGAAGGGACTGACATTTAGACAAACTGGTAGAATGAATAGGTGTTACCCAGGTGAAGGTTTTTAGGGACTGGAAGCAAAGCATTTCAGGCAAATAAAAAGGCAGTGCAAGAGCCCTTCTGGGAGAAAGTGTTTGGAGCATTTGATAATAGAAGGTCATTGTGCCTGGAGTATGATATGTTATGGGGAGAATGATTTGATCGCAGAGATCTGTATCCATGCTAAAGAGATTAGATTTTATTCTAAATGAAATGGAAAGCTAATGGAAGGTTAAAAATGGCAGAAATGGCATGAACTCATTTATGTTTAGAAAGGGTCCCTTGATACTGTGTGAAGAATAGGTTAGAGGAGAGCCAGAATGAGAGAGCCTAGAGAGAGAAAGAAAAGAAAAGTCTGTTGCAGTAGTCTGAGTAAGAGCTGCTGGTGGTTTGGACTAGGTTGGTGCATGGAGGTGGAATGAAGTGTGTGGGTTCAAAATGTTTTAAATTGAGTGCTTCTGCGTGCCATGTACCATTGATAGGATCTGAGGGTACAGTGTAGAGGTTAAAAAGGACATACAGGCCAGGCGCGGTGGCTCACACCTGTAATCCCAGCACTTGGGAAGCTGAAGTGGTTGGATCACAAGGACAGGAGTTGTAGACCAGCCTGGCCAAGATGGTGAAACCCCGTCTTCACTAAAAATACAAAAATTAGCCGGGCATGGTGGCAGGAGCCTGTAATCCCAGCTGCTTGAGAGGCTGAGGCAGGAGAATCACTTGAACCCAGGTGGCAAAGGTTGCAGTGAACTGAGATCAACCACTGTAATCCAGCCTGGGTGACAGAGTGAGACTCCATCTCAAAAAAAAAACATATAGTCAGTCTATAGTTTATAGGGATGGGATGAGCCGGAAAGAGAAGACAATTATACAAATAAATATAAAAAATAAACCTGTGGTAAGTTCTAGGAAGAACAGTAAGTGGTGTTTTTACAGAGTATCATGGTCAGGAAGGTCAGTGATGTAGAATGAACAGGAAGATTTGATAACTGATTTGATGTAGAAGGAAGGGAGAGGAGGAGATATAGATGGATATGGAGAAAAATTTTACTGGGTTCTAGTCTTGTCATCTTCTATACTATCTTGTTTGTTTGTTTGTTTATTTATCGAGATGGAGTCTCGCTCTGTTGCCCAGGCAGAGAGCAATGGCGCGATCTCAGCTCACTGCAACCTCTGCCTCCGGGTTCAAGTGAGTCTCCTGCCTCAGCCTCCTGAGTAGTTAGGATTACAGGCACCTGCCGCCTCACCCAGCTAATTTTTGTATTTTTAGTAGAGACAGGGTTTTATCATGTTGGCCAGGCTGGTCTTGAACTCCTGACCTCAGGTGATCTGCCTGCCTCAGCCTCCCAAAGTGCTGGGATTACAGGAGTGAGCCACTGCACCCAGCCTTACACACCACCTTAACTAGTAACCAAAAGTAATTCTTTACTTCCTATGGGAATTATTCTATTCTATGATCCCTCAGTGTTACTTAGTTGCTTTTTGTTTGTGCTTCCATTATACCCCAGGCAAAGAGTCAGTAGCTTTCTTTATTCTTTGCTGTCATCATTGAGTATTGGTTATCTGATAATAGTTGTCTGATCATTGATTGTAAGCTTTTGAGGGCAGGAATCAGTCTCTGTGTTCCAGGATATGTACATGGTAAATGCTCAGTAAATGTTTGACTTGAGAAATATTAACTCTGCTCTTTTTTGTCATGTGCATTTGCATAAGCTGCCCCTTCTTCTTAGAACGCGCTTCCTTCTACTTGTCTGCTTTGTCAACTTCTAGATATTCTTTAGCACTAAGCCTTACTTGATAACTCTGACAGTTCCTGCTACCACTGTGCTTCTATAGTTCTTTTTTTTTTTTTTTTTTTTGAGACGGAGTTTCACTCTTGTTAACCCAGGCTGGAGTGCAATGGCACGATCTCGGCTCACCGCAACCTCCGCCTCCTGGGTTCAGGCAATTCTCCTGCCTCAGCCTCCTGAGTAGCTGAGATTACAGGCACGCACCACCATGCCCAGCTAATTTTTTGTATTTTTAGTAGAGACGGGGTTTCACCATGTTGACCAGGCTGGTCTCGATCTCTTGACCTCGTGATCCACCCGCCTCGGCCTCCCAAAGTGCTGGGATTACAGGCTTGAGCCACCGCGCCCGGCCCTATAGTTCTTAATTTTAATTGTTTTTTGAGACTAGAGTCTCACTCCGTCACCCAGCTGGAGTGCAGTGGTGTGATCTTGGCTCACTGCAACCTCTGCCTCCCTGGTTCAAGCAATTCATGTGCCTCAGCCTCCCGAGTAGATGGAATTACAGGTGTGCCCCACCATGCCTGTCCAATTTTTGTATTTTTAGTAGAGACAGCGTTTCACTGTGTTGGCCAGGCTGGTCTCAAACTCCTGATCTCAAGTGATCTGCCCATTGGAGCCTCCGAAAGTGCTGAGATTACAGGTGTGAGCCACTGTACCTGGCCCTATAATTTTTCTTTTTTTTTTTTTTTTGAGACGGAGTTTCGCTCTTGTTACCCAGGCTGGAGTGCAATGGCGCGATCTCGGCTCACTGCAACCTCCGCCTCCTGGGTTCAGGCAATTCTCCTGCCTCAGCCTCCTGAGTAGCTGGGATTACAGGCACGCGCCACCATGCCCAGCTAATTTTTTGTATTTTAGTAGAGACGGGGTTTCACCATGTTGACCTGGATGGTCTCGATCTCTTGACCTCGTGATGCACCCGCCTCGGCCTCCCGAAGTGCTGGGATTACAGGCTTGAGCCACCGCGCCCGGCGGCCCTATAATTTTTCTTTTGCATACCTCTTACAAATATTTGATAGTGCAGAGTAGGGATCTAAATGTTCGAAAGAGTAAATGTACATCATGAGCATCATGGACTTGGAGATTGGATGAATATTTTTTTTTCTTCTTTTATTCTGATACTAACTCCAGGTAGGATGAATATTTTTTAACTGTCCAAGCCCATTTCCAAGTAACCTAGGTTATTTTCATGTGGACTTAGTCCATTTTCTGCTGCTGTAACAGGACACCACAGAGTACGCAGTTTATAAACAATAGAAGTTTATTTGGTTCACAGTTCTGGAGGCTGGGGCTTTATACCCTTTGTAGGTTTTGTATGTTCCTTTAGTATTCCCAGAGGCTTCTTCCCACACTACCAACTACAGTTTTGCAGTATGATCATTCTGTCTTTTCAATCAGAGCTTGAGCTTTTTGAGGGGAATTGTTTTTATTTATTCATGCTCTCCAGTTTTAGGGCTTAGCACATAGTTTGATGCTTAATAAATATTTAACTTATTGTAGCCTTATTTACTTATGCTAATAAGGATAGATAACCCCAAGAATGTAGAGTGGAAGTAATCATGAGATGAAAAATATTGCCTCTGTGTAATCTCTACAGTTTGTAATCTGTATACATTATAATTTGTACTGCATTCAAGGTGCTTGAATAATCTTCATGTTCTCTATTTCCATATAGCCTTTTCCTTTTTTAAAAACTGGTGTAGCTGGGCGCAGTGGCTCACACCTGTAATCCCAGCACTTTGGGAGGCTGAGGCGGGTCGATCCCCTGAGGGCAGGATCACCTGACCAAGATGGTGAAATCCCTTCTCTACTAAATATACAAAAAAATTAGCTGGGCATGGTGCTGGCACCCGTAATCCCAGCTACTCAGGAGGCTGAGGCAGAACTGCTTGAACCTGGGAGGTAGAGGTTGCAGTGAGCCAAGATTGTGCCATTGTGCTCCAGCCTGGGTGACAGAGTGAGACTTCATCTCAAAAAAAACAAAAAACAAAAGAACCCACCAAAAAAAACAAAAAACAAAAAAAACCCCCAGGTGTTCCCCTGCCCTCCATCACAGCTAACAATTTTAGTAAAGGTCAAGATTATAAAATATTTTTACAGTGTTTATTTTGAAGGAATATGTAAAATCTGACATAGCAAGATCCCGTCTCTACATCAAACAAAACCAATTAGGCGTGGTGATATGGCCTGTAATTCCAGCTACTCAGGAGGCTGAGAAAGGAACATTACATGAGTACAGGAGGTTGAAGTTGCATTGAGTCATGATCACACCACTGTATTCTAGCCTGGGTGACAGAGTGAGACCCTATCTCTTAGAAAAAAAAATTCCATTTGATTTACTTTTCAAATAAAACAAGTTTCCCTCACCTTTTCCTCTCATATATGTGATATGCCTGAAGCCTAGTTTAAGTGTAACTTAACCTGCCTCTTCCTTTGCCACCATGTGCTCCACAGTTTTTCCTAGGTATGTGGAGTGAGTAGGTGATTCACTCTGTCTGACCTTGGTTTTACTACACTGTTCTGTACTGTTACCAAAGTTGCAGGATCTTGCTCCAGAGTAAAGGCTTTCCTGTTTTCCCCCACCCCGATTCCCAAAGTAGTTTTCTAATCTTGTGGCTGTCGTTTGGTCTTGACTGAGATGTCTCTTGGCCAACATCCTCTTCTTCTGTGTTGTTACTGATGAGAAGCTGACTCTTGACTTCTTGGCCAAGTGACTTATACCCAATCCCAGTCCTGTTGTATATTGTTTTTTTTCCTATGAACACCAAATCTTAGCTATCTAGGGAGGCTCCTGTATGGCCGATCAGTCATTTCTAAATACCTGTTCTCTTAGGCTGGGTGCAGTGTCTCACGCCTGTAATCCCAGCACTTTGGGAGGCTGAGGTGGGCAGATCACGAGGTCAGGAGTTCGAGACTAGCTTGGCCAACATAGTGAAACCCTGTCTCTGCAGGCAAACAAGCAAGCTAGCAAGCAAATAAATAAATAAATAAATAAATAGATAAATAAATAAATAAATACCTGTCTGCAGAGGTTTTCAGTGATATATCACAGCAAAAGGACCAATGTAGTGAATTTTTTGTCTATCTAAATGTATTAAAAATAAGACGATTATGAGATGTTCTTTCTAGTTGTTTTTAATCTTAAAGTGATCTTTTTTTTTAAAAAAAAAGAAATCATGATAGTAATAGATGATGGATTTTTTTTTTTTTTTTTTTTTTGAGATGGAGTTTCACTATTGTTACCCAGGCTGGAGTGCAGTGGCACAATCTCAGCTCACTGTAACCTCCACCTTCTGGGTTCAAGTGATTCTTCTGCTTTAGCCTCTTGAGTAGCTGGGATTACAGGCATGTGGCACCATGCCCAGTTGATTTTGTATTTTTAGTAGAGACGGGCTGTCTCCATGTTGATCAGGCTGGTCTCGAACTCCATACCTCAGGTGATCCACCCGCCCTTGGCCTCCCAAAGGGATTATAGGCATGAGCCACTGTGCCCAGCCAGTGATGGATGTTTTGTAAGATAAATTTTGTTCACCTTATGATGGTCCTCTAAATACTTTTTTGGGATATTTTGCTGGTCTGTGATGTCCAATAGTTGGGAAATTCCTATGATGACCACCATAGCTTTTTTCTGTGAGGCAGTATTGCCCTTCATGTAAAGTAAGGATGGCTGCTTTCATATGCACTTACAAAAAATTTTCCAGGCCGGGCGCGGTGGCTCAAGCCTGTAATCCCAGCACTTTGGGAGGCCGAGGCGGGTGGATCATGAGGTCAAGAGATCAAGACCATCCTGGTCAACATGGTGAAACCCCGTCTCTACTAAAAATACAAAAAAATCAGCTGGGCATGGTGGCGCGTGCCTGTAATCCCAGCTATTCAGGAGGCTGAGGCAGGAGAATTGCCTGAACCCAGGAGGCGGAGGTTGTGGTGAGCCGAGATCGTGCCATTGCACTCCAGCCTGGGTAACAAGAGCAACACTCCGTCTCAAAAAAAAAAAAAAAAAAAAAAAAAAAATTTTCCAGTATATTTTTTTCTTGTAAGTGTCTTGGTTTTTGCCTAATTCCAGCTTTGCAGTTTACTTGATCTATCCCCTCTTCTTTGGCTAATAACTCTAGTTTCTGTTTTTATACGCTTCTCACGTATTTTAAATCTCTGTGCAGCCCTTGGCTTAGTTAGGTAAACTTGTTCTTCCTAAAGCTTTCCTAGATAAGATAATTCTTCTAAGCGATTAATATTATGTTTAAAACTTTTACTATGTTTCTTTTAGACCTATTATTTTTTGATTCATAATCCTTCTGAATCTGTCTTTCCGAACTTCAGTTGTTTTATTGTTTTCTGACATTTTTCCTTTGTTATTTTTTTTTGAGATAGGGTCTCACTCTGTCACCCAGTGTGCAGTGGTGCCATCATAACTCACTGTGGGCTCAAACTCCTGGCTCAAACTATCTTCCTACCTCAGTCTCTTGAGCTGGGACTGCAGGTGTGTACCACCATGCCCAGCTAATTAAAAAAAATTTTTTTTTTTTAATAAAGATGGGAAGTTGTTATGTTGCTCAGGCTGGTCAAACTCCTGAGCACAATAGTCCTCATGCTTCAGCCTCCCAAAGTGCTGGGATTACAGGCATGAGCCACTGTGCCCTCTTTTTAAATAAAAATGGAGTCTCACTATGTTACCCAGGCTGGTCTCAAACTCTTGGGCTCAAATGATCCTCCCATCTTGTCCTGCCAAAGTACTGGGATTACAGGTGTGAGCCACTGTGTCTGACTGACATTTTCCCTTTAGAATTTAGTAAAACAAATTCACTGTTACTAAAGTGTCCTTTCTTTAATTTATTTGCTGTTTTTTTCTTGTAGATGAATATGTAACAGATGGTAGTCTCCATTACAACTTGTTGCTTCCATTACCAGATGGTATTATAACATTTTTTTCCAATTTGTTCTAAGAATCTGCTGTTTTTATTGATTTTCTAGGTAATACAGTTGTCCCTCAGTATCTGTGGGGGATTGGTTCCAAGATCCCCGCCCCCAAGGATACCCGGATTCTCAGATGCTCAAGTCTCTTCTATAAAATGGCATAGTATTTGCATATAACCTATGTTCATCCTCCCATATACTTTATTTTTTAGTTTACTTTTTTTTTTTTTTGAGACAGAATCTTGCTCTTTCACCCAGGCTGGAGTACAGTGGTAGGATGTCAGTTCACTGCAACCTCCGCCTCCTGGATTCAAACGATTCTCATGCCTCAGCCTCCTGAGTAGCTGGGAATACAGGCATGTGCCACCATCCCCAGCTAATCTTTGTATTTTTAGTGGAGATGTCTGTGTTGGCCAGGCTGATGTTGAACTCTTGACCTCAAGTGATCTGCCCACCTTGACCTCCCAAAGTGTTGGGATTACAGGCATGAGCCACTGCACCTGGATGAAGGACTTTTGTAAAAACAAAAGCAAGCATCTTTTGAAACTTGGTCTGTATGTAGCCTTTATTTGATGAATGTTCTTTATCATATAGATATTTTAAATGAGGCCCTACATAGTCCAAGAGTTTATTTATGGTAGTGGTTTCATCTGAAGAGTGAGGTCTTTTTTTTTAGTCAGTTGAGAGAGGATGTTTTAGAAATCAGAACTGAAAGAATTGGATCTGAATAGATTGGATTAGGAGGTTTGTCTTGGTGGAGTCTGTTAATTAAGTTGTGCCAATTTTTGGGGTTCTGCTGTAGACATCTGAAAAGCGCATGAGGTGCCAATCTTTGCTCTATCCTCAGCATATAGAAGGCACTCAGTTTTTTTTTTTTTTTTTTTTTTTTTTTTTTTTTTTTTTTTTTTTAGATGGAGTTTCGCTCTTGTTACCCAGGCTGGAGTGCAATGGCGCGATCTCGGCTCACTGCAACCTCCGCCTCCTGGGTTCAGGCAATTCTCCTGCCTCAGCCTCCTGAGTAGCTGGGATTACAGGCACACGCCACCATGCCCAGCTAATTTTTTTGTATTTTTAGTAGAGACGGGGTTTCACCATGTCGACCAGGATGGTCTCGATCTCATGACCTCGTGATCCACCCGCCTCAGCCTCCCAAAGTGCTGGGATTACAGGCTTGAGCCACCGAGCCCGGCCGGCACTCAGATATTTGCTGATGAGGGAAAGTGTGTATGTAAATGTGCCTGTGTGTTTATAGGACAACCTGGGATCAAAACTGTGTACTTTCTAGGCCAGATTGTTAAATTGCATGCATTCTCTATAGTTTTTTTTTTTTTTCTTTTCCCTTAATATTCAGAAAAATCCCCTTGAAAGTTCAGCTTAGGAAAATCAAGGCAAAGACTTTTGTGTTAGGCTGGACCAATAAGTTGAGCTATGATAACTGAAAAAGGTGGAACTTGGGAGCATCACTTTAGCAGTTAGCTTGGCATTTTTAAACCTTGGGTTATACATGGATGCCTTTTAAAGGAGGAAATTTCTTACATTATCCAAAGTATACAATTAAGAACTTCAGTATGAGACTACTGCATTAAAAGTTGAATATAACCATTTAAGTGGTTACTTGAAGCAAATAAAAAAGAAAAATGAAAAACAAGTGGTTGCTTGGTACCTGCATGATGGTCAACCCAAACTGGATCCCTGAAATCCATGTGGTGGTATTTTTAGAATATCATATAAAAACAACACAAGGTCTCATAGGACCCTTAGATTTTTGACATCTCCTGACCTTTCTAGGTTAGGCAGACTCCACTTTGAAAAACTATGGATAGTTTTTTTTCTCCCACTGGGATATTTAGTACTGAATCTTGAAAGTTCAGCTTTTTTTTTTTTTTCTTTTTAAAGAATATAATAATATGTTTGTCTGGTGTAGGGAAGGAGTACCAAAAGAGAATCTCCATTCCCCATCTTCCCCATGAGTTGTCCTAGCAGATCCCCTAATTAGAGATCATTTGGGTTCACTTGGTTAACTTGTCTCTTTGGGGATGCATGGTTGTTAACCATTCCTTCACACCTTAGAATCAGATGTTTTAATGCCTTTTTTTTTTTTTTTTTTTTTTTGAGACAAGAGTCTCGCTCAGTCGCCAGGCTGGAGTGCAGTGGCGCGATCTCGGCTCACTGCAACCTCTGCCTCCCAGGTTCAAGCAGTACTGCCTCAGCCTCCCGAGTAGCTGGGACTACAGGTGCATGCCACCATGCCCAGCTAATTTTTGTATTTTTAGTAGAGATGGGGTTTCACCATGTTGGGCAGGATAGTCTTGATCTCTTGACCTCGTGATCCGCCAGCCTTGGCCTCCCAAAGTGCTGGGATTATAGGCGTGAGCCATCGTGCCCGGCTGGAATTTTTTTTGAGACGGAGTCTCCCTCTATTGCCCAGGCTGGTGTGCAGTCATACAATCTCGGCTCACTGCAACCTCTGTCTCCTGGGTTCAAGCAATTCTCCTGCCTCAGCCTCCCGAGTAGCTGGGACTACAGGCATGTGCCACCACACCAAGCTAGTGTTCTTTGTATTTTTAGTAGAGATGGGGATTCAGCATGTTGGCCAGGCTGGTCTTGAACTCCTTACTTCGTGACCTACCCCGGCTTCCCAAAGTGCTGGGATTACAGGCGTGAGCCACCGTGCCCAGCCGTTTTAACGCAAAATCAACATAAATTTTTATTTCTTTTTTTTTTTTTTTGAGACGGAGTTTCGCTCTTGTTACCCAGGCTGGAGTGCAATGGCGCGATCTCGGCTCACGACAACCTCCGCCTCCTGGGTTCAGGCAATTCTCCTGCCTCAGCCTCCTGAGTAGCTGGGATTACAGGCACGCGCCACCATGCCCAGCTAATTTTTTGTATTTTAGTAGAGACGGGGTTTCACCATGTTGACCTGGATGGTCTCGATCTCTTGACCTCGTGATCCACCCGCCTCGGCCTCCCAAAGTGCTGGGATTACAGGCGTGAGCCACCGCGCCCGGCGAATAAATTTTTATTTCTTAACCAGAAAATGGAAGTTTTTTTTTTTTTAATGAGGAAACCTTAGATCCTTGAGCAGAGGGCATTCTTGGTAAAGTGGGAGATTTTTACAGGGCAGCTTGTAGGAATGGTTCTTAGGGTCAGGGAAGAGGAGGAAGGTGTTAAATTGTTACATTTCAATTTTGCTTAGGATCTTGAATGCTCCTGCTGACGGTGCCTGAGTTGGGGGGTTCAGAATGCCTTCAGAAGTCTGTAAAGCAGCCTATACGTTTTCTAGTTCAGACTATTCCAGCAGTTTCTGTCCATGTTGTCTGTCTCCTTAGGAAGAGCAAAGTGTAGAGAAATAAGGTCCTAAGTAAGAAGTAGGTCAGATCAGTGTTGGATAAGCCTTTTCCTGTTGATTCCTTCCTCTTAGTCTCCTCATTCTCCTCCATAGTGTTTTGTATTAAGTCACTTAGCTTATCATGTCGTAGGTTCTCAGTGCTTGCTAATTCTTGTAAGACAGTGAAAGAAAGCAGTTTTGGATCATGAACCACACATTCTGCTCTCCTACTCTTTTTTTTTTTTTTTTTTTTTTTTGCCTCTTTTATCTCTTTAAACTACTCTTCCTTTTTACTGGTGTGTCAGCAGCACAGAAGAAAGAACAGCTGGTATGGAGTAGAGAATGAGAAAGATAACTAATTTTTGAAGGTTAGGAGAAATACTGTCCATTGGTTTAGTTCAGCCACTGCCTGAAGCATAATAGATATTCAGTAATATTTTCTTTGCACCTCATAGCTTAAATGTCTTCAAGAAACAAAAATTGAATGCACAGGATCAAGGCACTAAAGCTCAGATAACACACTGCTGCAAGTTTCTTGTTTCCCTGTTTTATCAAGATGTCTTTCATCTTTCTATCAGGCAATTTAGTGGCAATTCTTCGTTTTCCAACTGTGCACTGAGTCTTTCGGTCTCCTCCCCATTTTTCCTAGTCGTCTTCGGATGTGGATGTTGTAAACTCGACCATCCGTCTCTCAAGGTCGTTGCTTCAAGGTTTCCCAACGCTCTGCGGCTGTCCAAGCCCCGGCACTCTGGGGAGGAAGACCTCGAATTCATTTGACGGGCTTGTGGAGGCTGGGGGTCTGCGGAGCCCCGTGTGGGTGGGGCTGGGCGCGGCCGGGGCGGGGCCGACGAGGAGCCCTAGGGAAAGGGTGAAAGGCACAGTTGAGACAGGCCTGGCGGGCAGTGGTTTCACAGTTTCCACGAAGGCTTCGTGTGCAAGCCTGAGGAATCTAGGTGCCTCCCTCCTGCCTCGCCTCTCTTGATTCTAGAAGCTTCAGTAGGCTTTTCTGGGTTCCTGGGACCCGGAAAAGCAGCGGCTTCCACACTGGGGGCGGGTCCCAAGGGTCTTGCTGCAGCTCTGGGGCCGTTTGGACTCCTGGTGTTGGGGGAGGGGCCAGGGAGGTGCTGCTCGCGTCTCTTTTTGCGCCTGCGCGGCGGGCTCCGCGCGGGTAGGAGCGCGTGCGCGGTGACGTGGACGTCCGGTGCGCGCGCGCAGGCTCTTCAGCTGGAGCGGACACACGGTGTGCGAACCGAACAGAATAACCCGCCCCCAGAGGGATGTGAAGGACTCCTGGTGAGGCCGGCCACGCCCCGCACGGTAACTCTCGGGCCTGGGTGGAGGGCATCGCTTAGTAATGGCCCGATTGGAGTTTTTTGAGAGTTTGAAGCTCTTGTGTATTTGAACGGCGTGAGAAACGTTCCGCTGAGAGAGCTTCGCACGCCCTCGCCAGGCCGGGCCTTGCGCGGGGCCGCCTTTGGCGCGCGCCTATGGTCCCCTGAGCTAAGCTGCGCATGTCACCTCGCGCGCGTCCCCGGCCTCACTTCCGCGTCGCTCAGCTACCCAAGTGGGAACATCGACGCCAGAGAGAGCGGCCACGAGGCGGGAGGGGTGAGAAGCGCCCATGACTCGGCCCTGCCTTCGCGTGCGTGGGGTGCCGCTCCGCGTGGTACGTCTGCGTGACGACTTCTAGCCCGGCGCCGGGCTCTAGGTCAAGAGCCGTGCTTACCTGCTTTGCAGTTTAGAGCCTAGGTCTCGTGCTTCTAGAACTGCAAGGGAAACGGTGCTGGCGTCGCTTTTCTGAGGAACTGGGCGCAGCGTTTTGACACCTGTGTAAACGTGTCTTCTAACAAGTAATTTCCGGCCAAATTGTTTGAGGCAGGACGGCAAGTTTAATAAAAGAGGGCGAGGAAGTGAGCTGTAGGAGTGGGGACTTGGTAAACAAAGGACCAGTGTTGTGTAAGTGTATAAATGAGGGAGGGGAAAACAGGTGGGGAGGGCAGGTGTTACTTTTTTTTTCCCTCTGTGGGGCAGCCTTTGCCTAGTTCTGATTTTGGGGTTTCCCGTTTCTGTTAAATGGTCAAGTAGGTCTCTGCTCTCAGGGCTAGGTATCTTGAGACATTAACAGCCCCCCCTCCCCCCGGCTCTTCACGAAGCACCAGTAGCCAAAGTTGAGGACTGTGTGTGTCAGAAGAATAAGGAGAAACTAGGGATCATTTCAGACTGGGTGGAGAGTGCAAAGTGGTAACGTCTTGCTGTGCTGATTTTTGCCTTGCCTTTAGAACCCTGGGAATGCCTTCTTCCTCTGGCTAGGGTGGAAGCAGGAACGGGTAAATGAGGTCTGAAAGGAGGTTACTGATGGCAGACCAACATTGGAAACCAAAGTGCGCTCTTTTAGTGGGAAGATAACTTTCCCAAGGTTTGCCTCGCCGGAGCAAACACGTGGATCATGAGAAATCTCGAGCCCACCCGCACGCGGGTTGTTGTAGAGCTTGCCAGGCTTATGCGGCTAAGTCCCCTGTTAACTGCTTGCTCTGTTCATTCTTTTTGGGCACGACGCCGCGACTAGGCTGCAGGGAAAGTGCCTGGGGGCGGCGTGACGGCTGCTGGGAAGGGGGTTGGCCGGGGTGGGTCTGGTGGCTGATTGCGTAGTCTCCAAGGTAACAGAATGCGGCCGGGTCCCGCAGCGCGATCTTCGGGTTCCGGCCGGCTGCACGTGATCTTTGGGGACTCCTCTTCCCCGGAAGAGCTTTCCTTGCGGCATTTTTTCACGTGGTTCTTGGCTGCTGTCCTTTGCAGTTGAAATACAGCGATTGTGGGTCATTAATAGTCGACGGCGACTGCTCCTCTCGGGGAAGGCAGTGAGAGTCTTTTACTGTTTCTGCGTATTGTAACCGGGCTAGTGTTTCTTCCGCCTACGGTTATGTTTTCTAGCGTTTGCGTGGGTTAAGTGGGTTGGGTCCACTTAGCAGAATACACAGGCCGAGGACTTGAGGAAATTTCAGTGCCCTGGGTATCTTACCATACTTACTTCAAGTTTGACTACTGCCCGCTTCTGCCTTAAAAGTTCTTTAAATTCTGCTTATCCAGCGGCTAGGGACCTGTCAGCTTGCTGTCCCTGAGTTGTAGTTAAGGGTCCATTTCTAGGAATAGAAAAGAATCCTGAGGCCAGCAGTAACAAATGGTATCTGGGAAGGGAAGGGGTCAGTACTCTCTTAGGCAGGTGCAGTTCTGTGCCTTGAAACCTAAAAGCGTTTCAGATAATATTTTGACATTTGACCTGTAAGGTTGTGACGATAAATGCCCAGGATATTGTCTGTTCCAAAGTGAGTGCTTCTTAATAAATGGCAAGTACCATTTAGTAAGTTAGTAAAAAATAAGCAAGTGATGTTTAAGAGCTATTAAGAAAGTATTAATAGTTGGCTATTTTATTGTCTTTGCTTATTTATTGTCATTTTCTGATCATATCCACATTTTATTTTTTTATTTTTATTTTATTTTTCACATTTTATTTTTTAAGATACTTTAAATTTCTTGACCCAGTGTTTGTTGGTAAATACTGAAATCTGAGTGAACTTATTCTCTTGAAATTTGAGTTTCACAAATATAATTTTTTTTTTTTTTTTGAGACAGAGTCTCGCTCTGTTGCCAGGCACCAGGCTGGGGTGCAGTGGCACGATCTCGGCTCACTGCAACCTCTGCCTCCCAGGTTCAAGTAATTCTCCTGCCTCAGCCTCCCGAGTAGCTGGAACTGCAGATGCGCGCCACCATGCCCTGCTAATTTTTGTATTTTAGTAGAGACGAGGTTTCACTATGTCGGCCAGGATGGTCTCGATCTCTTGACCTCGTGATTCGCCCGCCTCGGCCTCCCAAAGTGCTGGGATTACAGACGTGAGCCACTGTGCCTGGCCCACAAATAACAATTTAACTTAACTGTATTTTTGTAGTGAAGGATTATTTTAAGGAACATACTGACATATTGGTGTCTGCCATACAGTAACGTATTTATTGTATGAAAGGTTGTAGATGTTTATAGCAACTTGGAAAACGTTCAGAATGTGTTGCTTAGCAGTTGAGTATTTGTGTATGTAAAGTAATGGTATGGTCTTGGAATTTTGATTTTGTGTAACTAACTTTGGGGATTGAGCACAGTACATAAATCACTGAATTAGGAAACTACCTAGTAAAACCAGTGTATTTTATGAGTTGTATTAGGGTCATTGCTTTAGTAGTTAAACATTTCCCAAAAGGTCACTAGTGAAAAGATAATTAAAATAGGGAGTTTGAAATTGTAACAATTTATGGAACTTGTCACATTACTTACCTAAAAATGTTTTCTGTGATAGCTTTTGTGTGTGTATGTCTTCTGGTGTGACATTTCAGAGTGTTACTGAATTTTCTCCTCCACAATTTATTTTGTTGGCTTATTTTAACTATTTTATCTAGATAAAAAAAATTTGATGTTGAAAAGCTGAACTGAAATTTTTTGAATGTTTATATATATATATATGTACTAAAATTGTGGTTTTCATTAAAGCTTTTAGTTTTCCAGAGTATTTTAGGATGTTGCTAGATTTATTTCTTCATGAATACCCTACCCCTTTTTTTCTTTACTTTTTTTTGGGGGTGCGGAATGGAGGCTCACTCTTTATCCAAGGCTAGAGTGCAGTGGTACTATCTCTGCTCACTGCAACCTCTGCCTCCCGGGTTCAAGCGATTCTTGTATCTTAGCCTCCCTAGTAGCTGGGCCTACAGGTGCATAACACCACGCCCTGCTCATTTTTTGTATTTTTAGTAGGGAGGAGTTTTGTCATGTTGGCCAGGCAGGTTTTGAACTCCTGACTTAAGGTGATCCGCTTGCCTCAGCCTCTCAAAGTGCTGGGGTGATTATGGGTGTGAGCCACTCCCCTGGCCTAGCCTACCCCTTTCTAAAGTCCATTTGAGTTTTACAGTTGGCTTACGATTGTCTTAGACCTTAGAGTGCTCTTGGTTTGTCTGAAACATGCTGAATATCCTTAATTGACTGCCCTTTGATTAGAAAATTGAAATGTTTTATACTATTTATCTTAGAAAAAGAGAGGGAAATTCACCTGTAGCTCCAAAACATAGGCATATGCTTATAGGGAAATGGAATTTGTGTTCAGATTGATGTAGAATAAGAATTTCATTCCTTATTCTTAAACCAGTAGCTGTTATGGCTCAAGATAGATATGGTTTTAGCCATAAATTAAGTCTTTAATTCAGTGCATTTTCATTAACTAATGGATTAATTTGATTACTGGAGTTAAAAACTGGCCTTATACAAATCATAAGTTAGAAAGTTTGTTTTCCTGTCTTCAGACACATTTTTACATTTTTAAATTAGATGCCTGTGCACAAAGGTTAATCTGACTTCCCTGCACTTGCGTAGGCAAAAAGAAAAACTCAAAATATGTGTATATAAAGTTAGGGTAAAATTTACTTCAAGTGCAGTCTAATTTTTCACTAAATTGAGTTTTTGTCAGTTGCATCTTTACTATTTCATAGATTAATCTTTAAAAGATGGTAATTTTTAAAGCATTGGTTAAAACTTCTCTGTCTTGGTTTTACCGGTGATGATCTGAAAGCCAAAATTTTACTACGATAGAAAGATAATGCTTAAGAAATTCTGCACCTTTTCATGTAATTTATAGGTTCGGGATAACTAAAATTTTTTCGTGTACTTCTTTGCTGCATTAGTCATATTAAATGCACCTAAGGATGTTGTGCTCACATGAACACATACAAAGGATGTTTTGCATACTTATTAAAAAAAATAGTTTGTGATTTGTAACAGAAACCTTGAAGTTTATGAATAAATACAAGCTAGGAGTTTGCGTTGTTTGAATTATACCACATTGTAGAGGTATTATTTTTTGCCAGCTCTTTAAGTTTTAATATTTTACTTTATTTGTGACTTCTGAGCCTGTTTAGTTTTTTTTTGTCAATCTCTTGATAGGTATGGCCTAAGTGTGTTAGTTTTAGAAAACCAGTCAACTTCATAGGTACAAATCAACTTCATATGTAAAAGCTTGAGGCAGCTTTTGAAAAGAATCACTGTAAATTTTATCTGTCTTTTAAAAATAAACTCCACATTAGAGGAGAGATTTTGTTGTTGCTCACCTTCCCTGATATTAGTTCATTAATGTTAGGAAGTCGATTTCTGTTTTTAGTTCTAGTTATAATGGGAAACACTAGTCAATGTTTTTGAAGTCTTGATTTAAAAAATATCTATAGACTAACAGATATTTTAAGCTTTGGAGCTGTATGACCAATCTTGTAAAGAAGAGGTAAAATTCAGATTAGGTGCTTTTCGCTGCACATCATTAGCTGTGATGAAAGATAAAATACTTTATAATGAAGAGGACTAATAAGTGGCTGAATTTGATTAAGATTATTGACCCACTTACACGGGAATGGTGATGTAGCATCTTCCTTTTTGTATAAAAACTAGAAGCTATAGCTTCCCCCCCCCCACCTCCCCCGATGATGTTTTGCTCTTGTTCCCCGGGCTGGAGTGCAGTGCAGCGATCTTGGCTTACTGCAACCACTGCCTCCTGGGTTCAGGGGATTCTCCTGCCTCAGCCTCCCAAGTAGCTGGGATTACAGGCATGTGCCACCACACCCAGCTAATTTTTGTATTATTAACAGAGACGGAATTTCACCATGTTGGCCAGGATGGTCTCCATCTCCTGACCTTGTGATCCACCCGCTTCGGCCTCCCAAAATACTGGGATTACAGGCGTGAGCTACTGTGCCCGGCCATAGCTATAGCTTTAATTTAGCATATCAGTTCAGTTGATTTTAGCAATCAGATCACTCTGTCCCCCTCTGTTCCCCTCTGTCCCCATCTCTCCCTCTCTCTTCCCCTCTCTCCCCCTCTCCCCCCTCTCATCTCTCTCCCTCTCTCCCCACCCTCTCTCTCCCTTTCTGTCTCTCTCTCTTCCTTTCTCTCTTCCTTCTCTTCTCCTCTCTTTTCCTCTCCCCTCTTCCCTTTTCCCCTCCTGACAGTGTCTCACTCTGCCATCTAGACTGGAGTGCAGTGGCACCTCCCTCTCCTCTCTCCTCTCTCCTCTTTATCCTCTTTATCCTCTCTCCTCTCTCCTGACAGGATCTCACTCTGTCATCTAGACTGGAGTGCAGTGGCACCATCACAACTCACTGCAGCTTTGTCCTCCCTACCCCCAGGCTCAGGTGATCCTCTTACCTCAGCCGCTCAAGTAACTTACTCCGGGTACACACCATTGTAGAGGTTGAGTCTCACTTTGTTTTCCAGGTTGGTCTCAAACTCCTGGGCTCAAGCGATCCTCCTGTCTCAGCCTCCCAAAGTGCTGGGATTATAGACATGAGCCACCATGACTGGCCTCAGATTTCTTTATTATTAAACTTTTTATTGAGATATAATTCATATAACATATAATTCATCATTTTAAAGTATACACCAAAAAGAAATCCCACACCCATTAGTAGTTAGTGTGTTACTCCTCCCCCTGAAACCACTAATCTGCTCTCTGTTTCTCTAGATTTGCCTGTGTTGGGCATCTCATATAAATGGAATCGTACAATATATGTGAACTTTTTCTTTATAACTGTTAATAATTAATTTAATTTTAACTTTTTTTTTTTTTTTTTTTTGAGACGGAGTTTCGTTCTTGTTACCCAGGCTGGAGTGCAATGGCGCGATCTCGGCTCACCGCAACCTCTGCCTCCTGGATTCAGGCAATTCTCCTGCCTCAGCCTCCTGAGTAGCTGGGATTACAGCCACACACCACCATGCCCAGCTAATTTTTTGTATTTTTAGTAGAGATGGGGTTTCACCATGTTGAGCAGGATGGTCTCAATCTCTTGACCTCATGATCCACCCGCCTCAGCCTCCCAAAGTGCTGGGATTACAGGCTTGAGCCACCGCCCCCGGCCTTTTAACTTTTTTTTAAAAAAGATATGGTGTCTTACTCTGTCACCTAGGCTGGAGTGCAATGATGTGATTATGGCTTACTGCAACCTGAACTTCCAGGGCTGCTCAAGGTGTCCTCCTGCCTCAGCCTCCTAGCCACCATACCTGCCTTTTTTTTTTTTTTTTTTTTTAAGAGACCGACTCTGACTATGTTGACCAGGCTGGTCTTGAACTCCTTACCTCAAGCGTTTCTCTCACCTTGGCCTCCTAAAGTGCTGAAAGTATAGGCGTGAGCCACTGCACCTGCCCCCACCTGACCCGTTTTTTAGTTTTTGAAAGTTGTATGTTCACAAAGCACAAAATTTAGAAAGTATAAAAGGGTATCTTTTCCAAGTTACCAAGTTTTCCTTGGATGTGACCAATACTACCATTTTCTTTTCTGTCCTTCCAGAGATAGTCCGTGTCAAGCAAATAAATACATGTTCTTTTTCATTCTTTGGCTTTTTATACTACCGTTTATCAGGTACTATGTTCACTGCTTGGATGATGGGATTATTAGATGCCTAAACCTTATATATTACGCAGTATACTCACAAACAAACCTGCACGTGTACTCCTTGCCTGAAGTTTAAGAAGTACAATAAAAAACTTAAAAGAAGTATGGCACAATTTACAACTCTACTGAACATTTTACACTTAATATATCTTGTAGATATTTGTCGCATGCATTCATTAAGCTTATACATTCTTTTTTATTACTGTTACCATTCCACTCTGTGGATGTGCTGTCATTTGCTTTACCATTTTAAGGACTTCCCCTCTCTAGTCTTTTGCTGTTGTAAATGGGAATGCAGGGAATAATCTTGTAGGTACCATTTATAACAGGTGTGTGTATTTAAAATAAAGTCCTATAGTGGGTTTTATAAGTGAATTAAAAAAAAAATCAAAGTCTAGAAAAACTTCTTTGTCATAGGTTGACATTTGGATTTGTGCTTTTGATGTTTTCAGATTGCCCTCTGTCATAGAGATTCTGTTATTTTTATACTCTGTAACTGGTTAGGGGAGAATGCTGGTTGATGTATACCCTTTCCAACACTACCAGGCTTTGATTTTTGCCAGTCTGATAAGTTATAAAAACAGTATCTCAAGATGATTTTAATTTTCTATCCTCTTATTCTCAAACTATGTGTATATTCATAGGCATTTGTGTTTATCGTTTTTCTGTTAGGTATTTGGTCTTACTGATTTGTAGGAACCCTTTAAAAATTATTATCACTGTTATTTATTTTAATTTTAATTTTTTGAGACAGAGTCTCACTATTTCACCCAGGCTGAAGGGCAGTGGTGCCGTCTCAGCTCACTGCCAGCTCCACCTTCTGAGTTCAAGAGATTCTCCTGCCTCAGCCTCCTGAGTAGGTGGGATTATAGGTGCATGTCACCATGCCCAGGTAGTTTTTGTGTTTTTAGTAGAGATGGGAGTTTTACCATCTTGGCCAGGGTGGTCTTGAACTGACCTCAAGTGATTCGACCTCCTTGGCCTCCTAAAGTGCTTGGATTCCAGGTGTGAACCACTGCTTCTGGCCACTATTATTTTTTAATAGAGACGGGCTCTCACTATGTTGGGCAGGCTGGTCTGGGACTCCTGACAATAAGGAGTCCTCCTGCCTTTGCCTCCTAAAGTGCTGGGATTGTAGGTGTGAGCCACCATGTCCAGCCTTCTTTGTATATTAGGGAAATGAGTTCTTTATAAGTTGCAGATACCTTTTCCTGGTTGTTTGCTTTTTGATTTTGCTTAAATGATTTTACTAGATTAAAGAATTTATAGAATATTTAATTTTTTAATTTTATTTTTTATTTCTTTGAAACAGTCTTTCCTTGTTGCCCAGGCTAGAGTGCAGTGGCATGATCTTGGCTCACTGCAACTTCTGCCTCCTGGTTTCAAGTGATTGTCATGCTTCAGTCTCCTGAGTGACTGTGATTACAAGTATGTACCACCACACCTGGCTAATTTAAAAAAAATTTTTAGTAAAGATGGGGTTTCGCCATGTTGGGCAGGCTGGTCTTGAACTCCTAGCCTTAAGTGATCCACCCGCCTTGGCCTCTTAAAGTGCTGAGATTGCAGGTGTGAGCCACAGCACCAGACCTTATATAATGTTAAATTTATCAACTTTTTTTTTGGCCTTGCTGGTTTTAGATTTTTGTGTCTTATCAAAAAGCTTTTCTCAGGATTTAGGAATAAAAAAATTAAATATTAGATTCATCTGGATTTTTTTTCATTGTAAGGTCCACTGAGTTCCAGTGATTTGTCATGGCTTCTTTAAATGTGTGTACTAAGAAGTTAAGATGGCTTTTTACTTATTTATGAAACCATGTCTATCTCCTGAACCATGTGAAGAACTAATTCTGTACAATTAGCTCTTTGGAAAGGAAATGGAAATTTACTTATTTAATTTGCTCATCCCAGGAGAACTTGGTATATGAAGGAATCTTTTGGCAAATTAATTCATAAAGTGTTAGGATACTTAAAAAATTCATAACCTTCAAATTTATCTTTTTGATTTTGTATACTTTTATTTTTTTATAATGAATATACACTTTTGTTTCTTTGTGTGAGATTATAGTATTTATAGTGAATTGTTAGAGGATTAGGATATGGGCATCTTAACTAATTAAATTTAAATGAGCTTTAAAAAAATAATTAGATATTCCAGAATAAATATTCTTAATGTGATTGAAAGGCTTAGAAGCAAAGTCTTGGAAGAATTTAGGACTATTTCGGGAATGACGTAATCATTCTTGTATTTTTGTTCAAGAAATAAATATTCACTTGATTAAAGGGTGTTTTTTGTTTCTGGTTCTTTTTTTGCTTGTTTCTTAGGATGGGAAGGCCATTGTGACTATGTGGTGATTACAGTTGTCTTACTACTGAGTTTCCTACTGAAATCATGGAGGAGAAACAGCAGATTATATTGGCTAATCAAGATGGTGGAACAGTGGCAGGAGCAGCACCTACCTTCTTTGTCATCCTAAAGCAGCCAGGAAATGGCAAAACTGATCAAGGAATTTTGGTTACTAATCAGGATGCCTGTGCTTTGGCTAGTAGTGTGTCATCACCAGTAAAATCTAAAGGGAAGATTTGCCTTCCAGCTGATTGTACTGTGGGTGGAATCACTGTTACCCTCGATAACAATAGTATGTGGAATGAGTTCTATCATCGAAGCACAGAAATGATTCTGACCAAGCAAGGAAGACGCATGTTTCCTTACTGTCGTTATTGGATAACAGGTTTAGATTCAAATTTGAAGTATATTCTTGTCATGGATATATCTCCTGTGGATAACCATCGTTATAAGTGGAATGGTCGTTGGTGGGAACCCAGTGGGAAGGCTGAGCCTCATGTTTTGGGGAGGGTTTTTATTCATCCAGAATCTCCTTCCACAGGTCATTATTGGATGCATCAACCAGTATCTTTCTATAAACTCAAACTTACCAACAATACACTGGACCAAGAAGGGCATATCATCTTGCACTCTATGCATCGTTACCTGCCGAGGCTTCATTTGGTGCCTGCAGAAAAGGCTGTGGAGGTGATACAATTAAATGGCCCTGGTGTCCACACTTTTACCTTTCCACAGACTGAATTCTTTGCAGTAACAGCTTATCAGAACATTCAGATTACTCAGCTGAAAATAGATTACAATCCATTTGCCAAAGGCTTTCGTGATGATGGGCTGAATAGTAAGCCCCAGAGAGATGGAAAACAAAAGAACAGCTCTGACCAAGAAGGGAATAATATTTCCAGTTCTTCTGGTCATCGGGTCCGTCTTACAGAAGGTCAGGGGTCAGAGATACAACCAGGTGATTTGGATCCTTTGTCAAGGGGTCATGAAACATCAGGCAAGGGTTTGGAGAAGACTTCCCTTAATATAAAACGAGACTTTCTTGGTTTCATGGATACTGATTCAGCACTTAGTGAAGTTCCTCAATTGAAGCAAGAGATTTCTGAATGGTAAGTAATAGTTTTTGTGTTCTTAGAAATAAAAGGAAGATTGAGATGAGCCGGGTGTTGGATTTAACATGTTGGTTCTGTGGAATGTTACAGATGTTGATAAATGTAAGCCACTTTAAAATATATTTCAACTGCTTTTACATTCTGTGAAGTGACAGATCACTTTTCTGTTATGAGTATCTTTTGGGTTCAGGATCTAGGATTGTAGGCAAATTGGATAACTTATCAGAATTATTCATAATATATTTAGAATGTTCCTTGATATCCTTGGGGGGTTGGTTCGAGGACCACAAGAGAATACCAAAACCTGAGAGTGCTCAAGTCCCTTATATAAAATGGTGTAGTATTTGCAATATAACCTATGCAGATCCACGTGTATACTTTAAATTTGCTCTAGATTACTTAACGATATCTAATACAATGCCTACATATCACATATTTTAAATCAGCTCTAGATTACTTAAAATACCTAACAAAATGCCTATACGCCACTTGGTTTGTGTGGATTCAATGTAGTACTCAGTACGTGGCAAATTCAAGTTTTGCTTTTTGGAATTTTGTGAAATCCTCCCCCTTGTTTCATCCCAAATATTTTGTATTTGTGGTTGGTTGAATACACAGCTGCAGCCTCCATGGAAGGTTGATTGCATAGACAACGCATGATCACAGGGAACTTTATCTGACGGGGATTGGTTCCAGGACCCTCTCCAGATAACAAAAACTGAGGATACTCACATCCCTTAGTTGGCCAGCTATATCTGTGGGCACAGAACCAATGGATGTGGTAGGTCTGCTGTAATTGAAGAAGGGAAGAAAACCCCAAATCATAATGGAAACAAAACTTATCTATAGAAGGCACAAAATGGATTCAGAGTTATTATTAGTATCTAATGTTTGTGAATTTACTGCCCTATGGATATCCTAATCCATAAGTTGCCCAACCAAAGAACAAGCTGAAAATTATTACTTGTTAAAATAGCATGCTTAATGTTTCTTTTTTTAAAATTTACCTTGCGTAACTGAAGCTTTGTACCCTTTGACCAACATCTTTCAGTCTGTCTCTACCCCTGGCAACAACCATTCTATTTTTATGAATATTTTGCCGTATTTTTTTTTTTGTTTTGCTTATTTCACTTAGCATAGTATTCTCTAGGCTCATCTATGTTGTCACAACTGGTATGATTTTTGTCTTTTTTTTTTTTGGAGATAAGAGTCATGCTCTGTAGCCCAGGTTGGAGTACAATGGTGTGATCTCAGCTCACTGCAATTTCTGCCTCCTGGGTTCAAGTGATTTTCATGCTTCAGCCCTCTGAGTAGCTGGGATTACAGGTATGCAGCACTGCACCTGGCTAATTTATTTTTAGTAGAGATGGGATTTTGCCATGTTGGCCAGGCTGGTCTTAAACTTCTGGCCTCAGGCTATCCACCTATCTCGTCCTCCCAAAGTGCTGGGATTATAGGAATGAGCCACTTTGCCTGGACCTAATTTTTGTCTTTTTAAAGGCAGAATAATATTCCATTGAAAAAATACACAATTGGCCCTCTGTATCTGTGGATCACTCCTCTGTGGATTCAACCAACTGCAAATTGAAAATTTTTGGGAAAAGAATTGTGTCTTTACTGAACATGTGCAGACTTTTTTTCTTGCTATTACGTAAACTGTGATATAACATTTATTTATATAGCATTTACATTGTGTTATATAAGTAATCTAGAGATGACTTAAAGTGTATGGGGGGATATACATAGGTTATATGCAAATACTACACCATTTTATGTCAGAGACTTGAGCATCTGTAGATTTTGCTATCTGGTCCTGGGACCAATCTCCCATGGATACTGAGGAGCTACTGTGTAAGTTACATTTTATTAATTCTTTCCTTTATCAGAGGACTCAGGTTTCTTACATATCTTGACTATTATGAATAAGGCTGTTGCTGCTTTTCGCTTGAACTTGCCTTATTTATCTATTTTTGAAACAGAGTCTCTGTTGCCCAGGCTGGAGTGCGGTGGCACCACCTTGGCTCACTGCACCTTGAGCTCCCAGGTACAAGCAATTCTTCTGCCTCAGCCTCCCAAGTGGCTGGGATTACAGGTGTGCACCACCATGCCCGGCTAAATTTTTTTGTATTTTTTTAGTAGAGATAGGGTTTCACCATGTTGATGAGGCTGGTTTCAAACTTCTGACCTTGGATGATCCACCTGCCTCAGCCTCCTCAGGTGTTGGAATTACAGGTATGAGCAACTGTGCCCAGCCTGAACTTTCCTGATTTTGATTTTTTTTTTTTTTTAAGATGGGGTTTCACCATGTTGGTCAGGCTGGTCTTTAACTCCCAACCTCAGGTGATCCGCCCGCCTTGGCCTCTAGGCGTGAGCCACCATGCCCGGCCTTATTTTGATTTTTAAACCCAAGTTCAGCAAAAGTAAATCAATCCCTGCACATGACTTTCCTTTGCTTTCCTTTTCTTGCTAAAATTCTAGGCCACTTAACAGCTGCTATTTTTGGATTTGGAATCCCCATGTCATGAGTTTCCCTTGCTTTGTCTGTGATCTGGTTATTGCTTTGCTTTTTCTAAGGATTGTTACAGCAGGAGTAAGTGCTACTCAAGCAATGTATACAGTTTTTTTGTCAAAGGGGAGAGGTTCTTTGAGTTTATACTTTTTGCTGTGATATTGTTTGTAATTACAAATGGTAGATACCATCTTTAAACTTGATTCCTCAGCCACATCTTAATCATCTTGATTATCTAACACAGTTAAAATAAGATTTAAACAGTTGACCACAAGTTATATTTTTACCCTTGTTATCTAGAAACAGTTTAATCTACCACTGGATGATGCAGAATTTATTAAAATTTCTTTGGAGGATAGGGCCTGAAGGAGTTTGTTAGCTGAAAGGATCGGATGTATTTTTGTTGGTTTGTTTTTTGAGACAGTGTATGGCTCTGTCACTTAGGATGGGGTGCAGTAGCACAATCACAGTTCACTGCAGCCCCAACTTCCTGGACTTGAGTGATTCTCCTACCTCAGCCTCTGAGTAGCTGGGAGTACAGGCATGCACCACCGTGCCTGGCTAATTTTTTTTTTTTTTTTTTTTTTTTGAGACGGAGTTTCGCTCTTGTTAACCAGGCTGGAGTGCAATGGTGCGATCTTGGCTCACCCCAACCTCCGCCTCCCGGGTTCAGGCAATTCTCCTGCCTCAGCCTCCTAAATAGCTGGGATTACAGGCACGCACCACCACGCCCAGCTAATTTTTTGTATTTTTAGTAGAGACGAGGTTTCACCATGTTGACCAGGATGGTCTCGATCTCTCGACCTCGTGATCCACCCGCCTCGGCCTCCCAAAGTGCTGGGATTACAGGCTTGAGCCACCGCGCCCGGCTTGCCTGGCTAATTTTTTGCCAGTAGAGACGAGGTTTTGCCATGTTGCCCAGGCTGATCTCAAACTCCTGAGCTGAAGTGATCCACCAACTTGGCCTTTCACAGTGCTGGAATTACAGGTGTGAGCTGCCGCACCCAGCCAGGTCTGTTTTTTTGTTATATAAAGCAGCTGTTGGGATTACATAATGGTTGATCTTTTGATCATAGAGTGGTTCAGATTCATTAACGTATATATCTCTGTCACTGGAGGGAGCAAAGCAACTTGAGTCATGTTCTAAGAAACAGTATTATCTTCATGTATGAAAATGGTATTTAGCTATATGTAAACTTTGTCTCTAAGTACTTGATTTGGGAACAGAAATTATTTTTAGGTAGGAATGGGGCAAATCTGGCCTATAGCCTATTTTTGTATGTATATAAGAATATGTGACAGAGACCGTATGATACTTGTAAAGCCTAAAATACTCACTGTCTGTTCTTTTACAGGAAAAATATGCCAACCTCTGATTTAAGGATTTAAAAAATTATATACACATGCATGTACACACACACACACACACACACACACACACACACACACTATTTTTCCCATTTTCTGTTCAGTTACTGATATATAATTGCTCTGTCACTCTACTTTGTTTTAGCTAATGTTATCATTGGTAAACACACTTACCTTTATTTAGGCTTTATTTGCTACATTTGCTGTTGTTTGACCATTTTCTCCTACTTTAAACTATATTTTTGTTTCCTTGGCTTTTATTGCATCATTTACTTGGTTTTCCTAACTCTTGATTTTTCCCTTCTTTCAGTTATTCTTACTTATGAATGTTATTTCCTAGTATTATGCTCTTGTAGTTTTTTTTTTTTTTTTTTAAGACAGAGTCTTGTTCTGTTGCCCAGGCTGGAGTGCAGTGGTGTAATCTTGGCTCACTGCAACTTCCACCTCCTGGGTTCCAGTGATTCTTGTGCCTCACTCTCTGGAGTAGCTGGGATTACAGGTGCATGCGACCATGCTTGGCTAATTTTTGTATTTTTAGTAGAAACGGGGTTTTACCATGTTGGCCAGGCTGGTCTCCAACCCCTGACCCTCGTGATCTGTCCACATCGGCCTCCCAAAGTGCTGGGATTACAGGCATGAGCCATAACACCTGGCTTTTTATTTATTTATTTATATTTATTTTCATTTTCATTTTTATTTTTTTTAGAGATGAGGTTTCACCATGTTGGCCAGGCTGGTCTCAAACTCGTGACCTCAAGCAATCCACTGCCTTGGCCTCCCAAAGTGCTGGGATTACAGGTGTGAGCCACCGTGCCCGGCTTTTTAAAAATTTTTATTTATTAGACAGTCTTGCTCTGTCACCCAGGCTGGAGTGCAGTGGTGCGATCTTGGCTCATTGCAACCTCTGCCTCTCAGGTTCTTGAGTAGTATTACAGGCACCAGCCACCATATCCAGCTAATTTTTGTATTTTTAGTAGAGATGAGGTTTTGCCATTTTGGCCAGGCTGGTCTCAAACTCCTGACCTCAGGTGATCCTCCTGCCTTGGCCTCCCAAAGTACTGGGATTACAGGGCATGAGCCACCGCGCTTGGCCGAGTATTTTTGATGGTATAAGGTAAGAGTTCACCTTAATTCTTTTGCATATGTGCATCTACTTTTCCCATCACCATTCATTAAAAAGACTCCTTTTTCCACTGAATGATCTTTGCACCGGTTGAAAATCACTTGGCCACATAGGTGAGGATTGATTTCTCAGCCCTGTGTATTCTGTTAGCCTGTATGTTTATCTTTATGCTGGTACCTCCTTATTTTGATTATTAGACATTTTGAAATTGAGCAGTGTGTGAGACCACTAACTTTGTTTTTTTTTTTTTTTTTTTTTTCCCTTGGTGCTAAACCAGAGAACTTTGTTCTTATTTTTCAAATTTGTTTTTGCTATTTAAGGTCCCTTGAGATTCTTTTTTTTTTTTTTTTTTTTTTTTTTTGAGACAGAGTCTCAATCTGTTACCCAGGCTGGAGTACAGTGGTGTGATCTTGGCTTGCTGCAACCCCTGCCTCCTGTGTTCAAGTGATTCTTCTGCCTCAGCCTCCCAATTAACCAAGCCTGGCTAATTTTTGTGTTTTTAGTAGAGACAGGGTTTCACCATATTGGCCAGTCTTGAACCCCTGACCTCGTAATCTACTTGTCTCAACCTCTCAAAGTGCTGGGATTACAGTCACCTTGCCTGGCTGAGATTCCATTTTCTACCTTTGAAAAATCCCATTGGCATTTTGATAAGCATGCCATTGAATTAGTACATCACTTTGGGTTGGCTTCCTATTCATAAACATGGGATATTTTAAATATTTTTCAGTAATGCTTTCATGGTTTTCAATTTAAAAGTGTTTTGCATTCTTAGTTAAATCTATTCCTAAGTATTTCATGCTTTTTGATGCTATTATATATTGAATGGTTTTCTTTTTTTTTATATTGCCCATGGCTGTTTTGTGTTGCATATTGTTGATTGTGTAGAAATACAATTGATTTTTGTGTGTTTAGTTTGTAGCTTTCAACTTTGCTGAATTTGTGTATTAATTGAGTGGTTTGTGTGTGGGTTGTGTTGAGAGGGACTGAGTGGGGTTTTTTTTTGTGGGTGTATGTTGGATTCTTGAAAGTTTTCTATATATAAGATTGCACTATCTATTAATGAGATACCTTTACCTACTTCTTGACAATTTGTGTGTGCTTTATTTCTTTTTCTTGTCTAATTGCTCTAACTAGGACTTTCAGTACTATGTGGCAAATAGTGGCAAAAGTGGGAACATTGTGGTTGCAGTTTGTCTTTTTCTAGTGATTAGCAAAGTTGAACAACTTTTTGTATTATTTATTGATTGTTGGGGTCACTCAGGTGATTGTATATATGTGTATATTCTTCGACACTGTTTTATTCCCTTCATCAGTCTGTCTACCCTTAAGGTCCAAATCACATTGTTTTAATTGGTATACCTTTATGACGGTAACTGCCTGACCACGATCCTACTGTATTCCACCTCTGTGGTAAGACGTTTTTGTAACTAGTCATTGTTGGTTCTTTTTTTTTTTTTTTTTTTTTTGAGATGGAGTTTCGCTCTTGTTACCCAGGCTGGAGTGCAATGGCGCGATCTCGGCTCACCGCAACCTCCGCCTCCCGGGTTCAGGCAATTCTCCTGCCTCAGCCTCCTGAGTAGCTGGGATTACAGGCGCGCACCACCATGCCCAGCTAATTTTTTGTATTTTTAGTAGAGACGGGGTTTCACCATGTTGACCAGGATGGTCTCGATCTCCTGACCTCGTGATCCACCCGCCTCAACCTCCCAAAGTGCTGGGATTACAGGCTTGAGCCACCGCACCCGGCTTGTTGGTTCTTAACTACTTTGATGATTAGGGTGTCTCTTGGGTGTATTGCTCAGATTGTTGCAACATTCTTTCTTCTCGTTTTGCCCTTGTAAGAATAAAATTTTATTTATTTATTTTTTGAGACAGAGTTTTGCTCTTGTTATCCAGGCTGGAGTGCAGTGGTGTGATCTCAGCTCACCACAACCTCTGCCTCATGGATTCAAGTGATTCTCCTGCCTCAGCCTTCTGTGTCGCTGGGATTACAGGCATGCACCACCATTCCTGGCTAATTTTGTATTCTTAGTAGAGACTGGGTTTCTCCATGTTTGCCAGGCTGGTCTCGAACTCCTGACCTCAGGTAATCTACCTGCCTTGGCCTCCCAAATTGCTGGGATTACAGGCATGAGCCACTGAGCCCGGCCAGAATTATAATTACATTTTTTGAGTTATTATTATTTTTTAAGACGGAGTCTTAACTTTGTCGCCCAAGCTGGAGTGCAGTGGCGCAATCTTGGCTCACTGCAACCTCCGCTTCCAGGTTTCAAGTGAGTGTCCTGCCTCAGCCTCCTGAGTAGCTGGGATTACAGGCGTGCACCACATGGCGTGGCTAATTTTTTTTTTTTTTTTTTGTATTTTTAGTAGAGACGGGGTTTCCACGTTGGCCAGGCTGGTCTTGAACTCCTGACCTCATGATTCACCCATCTTGGCATCCAAAAGTGCTGGGATTTCAGGCGTGAACCACCATGCCTGGCCAGAATTACAATTTTTAAAAGGATATTCAGTACTGTTACTAATCTGTTTAACTTTTTCAGAGGTATACAGTTGCCTTACAATTTGAAGAAGATTGTAAAAATTGTACCATTCTGTTTTAACCCCACCTGATGTATTGAATTAGAATCTATAGTTAGATTCCATGGGCTTAAATGTATGGTTCCCAACAAGACCCTAGTTGAGACATTAGCCACACTGGGGACTGTAGACCACCTGTACCTTTCAGCACTTGGCTACAAATCCTGAGATTCTCACATTCTCTCCCAGGTTCACAAATTTACTAGACTCACAGAACTCAGGAAAATGCTGTATTTAGGGTTAGAATTTTGCTGTAAAGAATAGAAATTAGGGCTGGGCACAGTGGCTCATGCCTGTAATCCCAGCACTTTGGGAGGCTGAGGTGGGTGGATCATGAAGTCAGGAGTTTGAGACCAGCCTGACCAACATGGTGAAACCCCTTCTCTACTAAAAATACAAAAATTAGCTGAGTGCCTGTAATCCCAGCTACTCAGGAGGCTGAGGCAGGAGAATCGATTGAACCTGGGAGGTGGAGAGTGCAGTGAGCTGAGGTCCCACCACTGCACTCCAGTTTGGGAGATAGAGTGTGACTCCATCTCAAAAACAAAAAACAAAAAACAAAAGGAATACAAATTAGGACCAGCCTAATGAAACATAAAAACCACGGTTGGGAGGGTCTCAAATACAGAGCTTTCATGCCGTCTCCCCATGGAAACACATAGAGTACATTACCTTCCTGGGACATCAATGTACTCACCAACAAAGAAGCTTTATTAAGCTTTGGTATTCAAAATTTGGGGGGTTTATTATGTAGGGATAATTGACTAAATCTGTTCTTTTCCCCACCGTAGAGGTTGAGCTGGCTTAGAGTCCCAGTTCTTTAATCACAGTGTTGTTTGGAGACGAGCGTCATTCTGGCACTATTTAGGGGTCCACCACAGGTCACATCATTAGCATAAACTCAGGTGTGAATCAGTGGGCTCATGAAGGACAGACACTTCTGTTACTCTGGCAGTACCAAAGGTTTCTTTAGAAGCTTTGTACCAGGAAAGCTGGACAAAGACCAGACAAGCTCATTATATAGCAAATACATAATAAATAATTTAAAAAGATTAAATAAAACCACCTATGATGAAAAATAGTAGTGGTTTGCTTTTCTGTTTTTCACTCCCTAGCTTTCTTCACAGAGGAAATTAGTTTTTCCATTTTGGCTATTTCTTGTGGTATTTGCCTCTGTCTAGGTCATATGTATAATGCCAAGTAATTATCAATTTTACATGTAATCCATTTAAAACTATTTTCTAGTATAATATATAGGTCTTTTAGTAGTACTTTAAAAATCTTCTTAGTATAGTCATTCTTTTTAAAAAAATTCTCTTGGTATAGTTACCATAATTTTTGGTCAACTAATTTTTCTTTCTTTTTTTGAGACAAGGTTTCACTCAGTTGCCCAGGCTGGAGTGCAGTGGGTGATCACACTTCACTGCAGCCTCAACCTCCCATGCTCAACTGATCCTCCCTCTTCAGCCTCCTTAGTAGCTGGGACTATAAGTGTGTGCTACCTTGCCTGGCTAATTTTTTTAATTTTGTAGAGATAGGGTTTTGCCATGTTTTCCAGGCTGGTCTTGAACTCCTGTGCTCAAGCAGTCCTCCTGCCTTGGCCTTTCAAAGTGCTGAGATTACAGGTGTGAGCCACCAAGCCTGGCCAAATAATCCATTTTTTATGTTATGAGGTAAATCTGTACTGCTGAGCCAAATGTGTTACTATGAGTTAATTTTCTTTTATAACTTTGTATTGTAGTAGTTAAATTATTGCTTTTTAAAAATATTTGTAGTTTTATATATACTGGTGCTCATTCAACCCACATTCCTTTTTTTTCCTAGCCTGTAAAATTTAATTAGAAAATTTATAGTTTGCAAAAGTACATATATTTTTGTTGCTAGCTGAAGACACTTATCATAAATTTACCTAAGACACAGGACAAAATTCATATCTAGAGGTGACATTTAGTACTGTAAAATTCTGTTGGATCTATTGATATTTTTCTTTTTTTAAAAAATGATTATACTTTAAGTTCTGGGGTACATGTGCAGATCATGCAGGATTGTTGCATAGGTATACACATACCATGGTGGTTTGCTGCTTCTGTCCTCCATGATCTACATTAGGTAATTCTCTTAATGTTATCCCTCCCTAATTCCCCTACCTTCTTCTATTCCTCCCCTAGCCCCACCATCCCCCAAGAGGCCCCAGTGTGTGAAACTCCTCTCCTTGTGTCCGTGTGTTCTCATTGTTTAACACTCAGTTATGAGTAAGAACATGGAGTGTTTGGTTTTCTGTTCGTGTCAGTTTGCTGAGAATGATGGTTTCCAGCGTCATCCATGCCCCTGCAAAGAACATGAACTCATGCTTTTTTGTGGCTGCATAATATTCCATGCTGTATATGTGCCACATTTTCTTTATCCAGTCTATCATTGATGGGCATTTGGGTTGGTTCCAAGTGTTTGCTGTTGTAAACAGTGCCACAGTGAACATACATGTGCATGTTGCATGTGTCTTTATAATAGAACAATTTATAATCCTTTGGGTATATACTCAGTAATGAAATTGCTGGGTCAAATGCTATTTCTATTTCTAGATCCTTTTGGAATTGCCACACTGTCTTTCACAGTGGTTGAACCAATTTACACTCCCACCAACAGTGTAAAAGTGTTCCTGTTTCTCCACATCCTCTCCAGCATCTGTTGTCTCCAGATTTTTTAATGATTGCCATTCTCACTGGCATGAGATTGTATCTCAATGTGGTTTTCATTTGCATTTCTCTAATGACCAGTGATGATGAACTTTTTTTCATTTGTTTGTTGGCTGCATAAAAGTCTTTTGAAAAATGTCTGTTCCTATCCTTTGACCACTTTTTGATGCGGTTGTTTTTTTTTTTCTTGTAGATTTAAGTTCTTTGTAGGTTCTGGATATTAGTCCTTTGTCAGATGGGTAGATTGCAAAACTTTTTTCCCATTCTGTTGGTTGCCCATTCACTCCAATGATAGTTTCTTTTGCTGTGCAGAAGCTCGTAAGTTTAATTAGATCCCATTTGTCTATTTTGGCTTTTGTTGCCATTGCTTTTGGTGTTTTTAGTCCTGAAGTCCTTGCCTATGCCTGTGTCCTGAATGATACTGCCTAGGTTTTCTTCTAGATTTTTTATGGTATTAGGTCTTATGTTTAAATCTTTAATCTATCTGGAGTTAATTTTTATATAAGGTGTAAGGAAGGGGTCCAGTTTCAGCTTTCAGCACATGGCTAATCAGTTTTCCCATCACCATAAATTAAATAGGGAATCCTTTTCCAATTTCTTGTTTTTGTCAGGTTTGTCAAAGATCAGATTGTTGTAGATGTGTGGCATTACTTCTGAGGCTTCTGTTCTGTTCCACTGGTCTGTATCTCTGTTTTTGTACCAGTATCATGCTGTTTTGATTACTGTAGGCTTGTAGTATAGTTTGATGTCAGGTAGCGTGATGCCTCCAGCTTTTTTTGCTTAGGATTGTCTTGGCTGTGTGGGTTCTTTTTTGTTTCCATATGAAGTTTAAGGTGGTTTTTTCCAGTTGTGTGAAGAAGGTCAGTGATAGCTTGATAGGGATGGCTTTGAATCTATAAATTACTTTAGGAAGTATGGCCATTTTCACTGTATTGATTCTTCCTAACCATGAGCATAGAATGTTTTTCCATCTGTTTGTGTCCACTCTTGTTTCCTTGAGCAGTGGTTTGTAGTTCTCCTTGAAGAGGTCCTTCACATCCCTTGTTAGTCGTATTCCTAGGTATCTTATTCTCTTTGTAGCAGTTGTGATTGGGAGCTTGGTCAACATTTGGCTATTTGTCTATTATTGGTATATAGGAATGCTTGTGATTTTTGCACATTGATTTTGTATCCTGAGACTTTGCTGAAGTTCTTAACAGCTTAAGGAGATTTGGGGCTGAGATGATGGGGTCTTCTAGATACACAATCATGTCATCTGCAGATAGAGGCAATTTGACTTCCTGTTTTCCTAGTTGAATGCCCTTTTTTTTTTTTTTTTTTTTGAGACGGAGTTTCGCTCTTGTTACCCAGGCTGGAGTGCAATGGCGCGATCTCGGCTCACCGCAACCTCCGCCTCCTGGGCTCAGGCAATTCTCCTGCCTCAGCCTCCTAAGTAGCTGGGATTACAGGCATGCACCACCACGCCCAGCTAGTTTTTTTGTATTTTTAGTAGAGACGGGGTTTCACCATGTTGACCAGGATGGTCTCGATCTTTCGACCTCGTGATCCACCCGCCTCGGCCTCCCAAAGTGCTGGGATTACAGGCTTGAGCCACCGCGCCCGGCCCAAATGCCCTTTTTTTCTTTTTCTTGTCTGTTTGCTCTGGCCAGAACTTTCAGTGCTATGTTGAATAGGAGTGGTGAGAGAGGGCACCCTTTTCTTGTACCAGATTTCAAAGGGAATGCTTCCAGTTTTTGACCATTCAGTATGATATTGGCTGTGGATTTGTCATAAATAACTTTTGTTGTTTTGAGATAGGTTCCACTGTTACCTAGTTTATTGAGAGTTTTTAGCATAAAGGGCTGTCAAATTTAGTTAAACGCCTTCTCTACATCTATTGAGAGAATCATATGGTTTTTGTCTTTGATTCTGTTTATGCGATGGATTACATTTATAGATTTTCAATTGTCAAACCAGCCTTGCATCGCAGCAATGAAGGCGACTTGATCGTGATGGATAAGCTTCTTGATGTGCTGTTGTTTTCAGTTTGCCAGTATTTTGTTAAGGATTTTCGCATCAATGTTCATCATGGATATTGGCCTGAAATTTTCTTTTTTAGTTGTATCTGTGCCAGGTTTTGGTATCAGGATGATGTTGGTCTCTTAAAATGAGTTAGGGAGGATTTCCTCTTTTCCCTCTTTTTGTATTGTTTTGAATAGTTTCAGAAGTAGTGGTACCAGCTCCTTTTTGTACCTCTGGTAGAATTCAGCTGTGAACCCATCTGGTCCTGGACTTTTTTTGGTTGGTCGGCTATTAATTGCTGCCTCAACTTCAGACCTTGTTATTGGTCTATTCAGGGATTCCACTTCTTTCTGGTTTAGTCTTGGGAGGGTATAAGTGTCCAGGAATTTATCCATATCTTCTAGATGTACTGGTTTATGTGCATAGAGGTGTTTGTAGTAATCTCTGATGATAGTTAGTTGTATTTCTGTGGAATTAGTGGTAATATCTCTTTTATCATTTTTTTTTGGTTGCATCTATTAGATTCTTCTCTGTTTTTTATTAGTGTGGCTAGTGGTCTATTTTGTTGATTGATCTTTTCAAACAACCAGCTCCTAGATTTTTTTATTTTTTATTTTTGAAGCATTGTGTCTCTGTCTCCTTCATTTCTGCTCTGATCTTAGTTATTTCTTGTCTTCTGCTAGCTTTTGAATTTGTTTGATCTTGGCTTCTCTAGTTCTTTTAATTGTGATGTTAGGGTATTGATTTTAGATCTTCCCTTGCTTCTCATGTCTACCCACATTCTTTAACAAAATCTTTAGGTTCATTTATACACACGCGCACACACACGCACACACACACACACACACACATTCATACATGTATGTGCACACATTCATCTATTGAAAGTAAATTTTGTGTTTACCTCCTCTGTATACTTCCTTCAGGAACTCTTTATTTTCCCTTGCCAATCTGATCTGGTTGTTCTCTAGGCACCTCCTACCAAGCTGCCATCTTGGGATCTTCCTTTGCTCTCATACTGCTAACCTGACGTTTCCTCTTTTCATGTACGTTCTTTTTTGTTCATTTGTTTTGAGACATAAGCTCCCTCTGTCACCTATGCTGGCGTGCAGTGGCACAATCTCAGCTCACTGCAATCTCTGCCATCCAAGTTCAAGCGATTCTCCCGCCTTAGCCTCGTGAATAGCTGGAACTATAGGCGCATGCCTCCACACCCAGCTAATTTTGGGGTTTATAGTAGAGACAGGGTTTTACCAGGTTGGCCAGGCTGGTCTCAAACTCCTGACATCAAGTGATCCTCCTGCCTCAGCCTCCCAAAGTGCTGGGATTACAAGTGTGAGCCACTGTGCCTGGCCTTATGTAGGTTCTTTTCTGCCTTGTATCTTAAGCTTTCTTTACTGGTTTGTGTTGTTTTGTGAAGTTCGCTTCTTGTTAGTTTCTTTGTGAAGTATCTATGGAACATAGAATTTTAAGATATTTGAGTAAAACTACTTATGATGAAAATTGTTCCCAGCTTCACCTCTGTTTACCCCTAAATTTTTTCCTTTATGTTGAGAAATGACTTTATTCTGCTTCTCACACTTTTGTTTCTGTAAAGAGTTCTTTGAAAATGTGTTGTTGCCTCCCAGTTTCCTGTTGAGAAGTTTGATGTCGTGTTTTGCCCTGGTAATTTGAATGTAACCTTGCACCTTTCTGCTTTCAGAACCGTTTATTGATCCCTCGTATTGTGAAATTTCACATTTATGAACCTTGGTGTGGTGGTTATCATCATTGTACTGTACTTTTTTTTTTTTTTTTTAATTGAGGCAGGCGTTTGGTTTGTCACCCAGGCTGGATTGCAGCAACACCGTCCATGGGTCACTGCAACGTTGGCCTCCTGGTCTCTTCAGGTGATCCTCTCACCTCAGCTTCCTGAGTAGTTTGATCTGACTATAGGTGTATGCCACCATGCCTGGCTAATTTTTTATTTTCATTTTTTGTAGATAGCGGATTTCACTGTGTTTACCAGGTTGGACCCAAGCAATCCTCCTGCCTTTTTTTTCTGTACTCTACGTTTCTCTTTTCCAGTGGATTTCTTTGTTCTATTAAGCACTAGTTTTTGTTTGTTTGTTTTTTTTTAGACAGAGTCTCACTTTGTCACCCAGGTGGAGTGCAGTGTCACGCTTTTGGCTCACTGCAGCCTTGACCTGGGGTCATGATCATCCCACTTCAGCCATATAGGTAGCTGGGACTACAGGCGTGAACAGTCGACTAATTGTTTTTTGTATTTTTTGTTAGAGGCAGGGTTTCGCTGTTTTGCCCAGGCTAGTCTTGAACTCTCCTGAGCTCAAGCAATTCTCCCACCTTGATCTCCCAAACTGCTGGGATAACAAGTGTGACCCATCGTGCACGGCCTAAGTACCAGTTTTTTTTTTTTCTTCTTTTTTTTAAATCCTCTTTCCTTTTTTAAAAAAATTAATTTTAAGTTTCTGGATACATGTCCAGGATGTGCAGTTTAGTTACATAGGCCATGCTAAGCACCAGTTTTATGGAAGGCGTTATAATATGGGTTCTTCTAATGTGTACCCCTATTGCCTATATATATGTTTATCATAGCATCTGTTAAATTACATCACGTTGTCTACTTCTCTGTCTCCTGCACTGGCCTATAAATTCCTTGAATGTAGAGACAGTGCTTCATTTACTTTGTTAATCTCTGTGCCTAACAAAATGTCTAGCACTACTGGGCAGTCAGCAAATGTTTAGTGAATGAGTTTATCAGTACTATTTAAAACTTTCTTTAAAAAAAAAAAACTTTCTTAATGTGTTTTAGAGTGGTTAGTATTGTCACACGTTAATATTTGTTGCATTGATTACATACTGCCAACAAAAAAATAATCCTTGTAATTAACCGATGTTTGTAATTCATTGGTTTTGCCTAGGTATTCTGTCACCTAATTTATTTGGATAGAAGAGGCTTCTTAGAAGAATGAAACTTAACTGTTTGTAAAATTCTCTCACCGAGGCAAGATTTCATGCATTACGTATAAAGTTTTTGTTGGAAAATAGAAGAAATTCTTTCTGAGAGTATAACTTCAGCAAGTTCAATTTCTCAGGAAATGTGAAAGCAGTTATTGAATTAGTGGCCAAGATCTATACTCATGAGATTTCCCAGCTACTGCAAACATAATGCAGGTTGTGTGCTAAATGAAAAGATAAAAATTTTTTCTGATTATAAAAGTTATGTCTTGAAATGTGAAGATACCAAGATAACATAGCAAGTAATTTAAGCATTAATCTTAAATTACTTGATATAGCATGTCATTTATATGTGATATACGTAAGAACTGAGATAATTTGGAAAGGGAAAAGAGTGGGCTTGATGATAGAAATTGATCGGCTTTTCTGTATTTTTTGTTGGCTTAACCTTTAAAAACAGATAAAGGGAAACTGGATTGTGGTAATGGTTAATAACTATACATTTATTAAAAATTATTGAGTTAACACTTAAAATGTGGGTGGCTTTTATGTTATATAACTTCTGCAGTAAAGGTGTAAAACAGTTGATAAAGAAATAGCTATTTTCACCAGTTAAGTGAAATATTTGAAAGGGGGAAGTTCTTTTAGTTTTCACATTTAAGTCTATGATCTATCTTGAATTATTTATAATTTTTGTACATGCTCTGAAGGGTCAAGTTTCATATTTTTCCATGCAGATGGCTAGGTGCTCTAGCATCACTTATTGAAAATATTTTTTCCATTAAATTGCATTGGTGCTTAGGAAAATCAGGTGACTATATGTACATGTAGGTTTATTTTGTACTAAATTCCATTCCAGTGATTTATTTGTCCATGTTTTCTATTTTTTTGGCCAATACCATGCTGTCTTTGTGCTGGTAGATTTCTAATAAGTCTTAGAATCAGGTTATGTAAGCCTTTGAACCCCTCTCCCCCATTATTTGGGTTATTCTAGGTTCTTTGTATTTCCACATAAATTTTGAGTCATTTTGCCAATTTCCATGAAAAAAATCCACTGGAATTGCCTTGAATAATAGATCTATTTGAAAAGACTTGATATCTTGACATCATTGAATCTTCTAATAAACATGGCATATATCTTTATTTATTTAGAGCTTACTTAATCTCAGCCATAATTTATTCTTTTCAGTTTTTAATTAAACTTATTTCTAGGTGCTTTAAAAAAATGATCCTTGTAACTGGCATTTGAAATAATTTCCCAGTTTTCTGATAGTATATAGAAATGCGGTTGATTTTTACCAATTTATAGATCCCTTTAGAAATTTTCTGCATATACACAATGTTACCTGTGAAGCAAATTAGTTTTACATTTTCTTTCCAATCTTTATGCCTATTCTCTCTCTTGCTTTATTGCATTGCTTGGATTCCCAGTACTGTGCTGAAAAGAAATTTTGAGGCAGGGTGTGGTGGCTTACACCTGTAATTCCAGTACTTTGGGAGGCCAATGCAGGAGGATAACTTGAACCCTGGAGCTCGAGACCGCCTCTGGCAACATAGTGACACCCACCCATCTCACCCCCATCTCTGTAAAAACTTAAAAAAACAGTTAGCTGGGCATGGTGGTGCACACCTGTAGTCCTAGCTACTTGAGAGGCTGAGGTGAGAAAATTGCTTCGGTTGAGCCTGGGAGGTTGAAGTTGCAGTGAGCCATGGCTGTGCCACTGCATGGGGGACAGAGTGAGATGCTGTCTTAAAAAAAAAAAAAAAATTTTTTTTTGGAGTGGTCATTCATGTCTCCTGATCTTAAACTCATTCTGTATTTTTTTTTTTTCTTTTTTTTGAGACAGAGTTTCACTCTTGTTACCCAGGCTGGAGTGCAATGGCGTGATCTCGGCTCACTGCAACCTCCACCTCCTGGGGTCAGGCAATTCTCCTGCCTCAGCCTCCTGAGTAGCTGGGATTACAGGCACGCGCCACCATGCCCAGCTAATTTTTTTGTATTTTTGGTAGAGACGGGGTTTCGCCATGTTGACCGGGATGGTCTCGATCTCTTGACCTCGTAATCCACCTGCCTCGGCCTCCCGAAGTGCTGGGATTACAGGCTTGAGCCACCGCGCCCGGCCTCTCATTCTGTATTTTTTGTTGGATGTTGGGTATAGTTTTTGTACAGTGCTCTCTATCACGTTGAAATACTTTCCAACTATTCCCCCATTATCCTGAGTGGTGTTAAGAATGAGTGTTGAATTTCATCAAATAATTTTTCTAAATCCATTGAAATATCATATTTTCCCCCTTTATTTTGTTAATATGGTGAATTAACATTGATTTGGGGGGAGGGGTGATGATATTATACCACTCTTACATTATTGGGCCAAACATTTCCTGGCCATGATGCTATCATCCTTTTTGGTATTACTGGTTTCAGTTCGCCAATATTTTATTGAGGATTTTTGCACCAAATTCATGTGGGGTATTTGTTTATAGTTTTATTTCTGATGTGTTGGCACTAGGGTTATGGTTACCACATAAAACACAAAGCAAAGTGTTCTGTTCTCTGTATTTGCTGAGTTTGTGCAAGATTGCTTTTTTTTTTTTTTCATTATGGATTTGATAGAATTTATCAGTGAAGCCACAGAGTTTTCTTGTTGGGAGGTTTCATATCATGACTTCAGCTTATTTTTTTCTATTTTGTTGATTTTTCTCTCATAATTAACTCCTTAGTTCTACTTGTTTTTGGTTTAGTTTGCCTTAGATTAGGGATTGGTGGGCTAAGACCCATGGATCATATGTGCCTACCACTGGTTTTTACTTGTCTTGTAAGCTAAGAATTATTTTTGCACTTCTCAGTCGTTGGGGACAAAAAAACAAAAGAATAGTTGTTTGTGGTGTAAAAATTAAAGTTCAAATTTCACTGTCCTATTTTTTGGAAGACAGTCATGCTCACTTGTTTATGTATTGTGTATAGCATTTTTTTGTGCTAACATTGCAGAGTTGAGTAGTTGCAGCAGAGACTTTATGGACTGCAAAGCCTAACATTTTTTATTGTTTAGCCCTTTACAGGAAAAAAAAAATTATCAACTCCTGTCTTAGATAATTGATTTTAGACTTTTTCATTTATATATATTTTAAACTGTATGTTTAATTCTTGAGCACTACTTTAGGTACCTTCTACAAGTTTGGTATGTTGAGTTGATGTTTGTTACTGATTTGTAATTTTATTCCATTGGCAAAAAACATATAGCTTAAAACCTTTGGAAATTATCAAGGGTGCTTTATTGTCTAGTATGTGATCTGTTTTTGATTGATACTTCATGTATACTTGAAAAAGATGTGTGTAATTTACAGTTGTTGGATGTAATTTTCTGTAGGCTTATCAAGTAAGTTTGATTGGTAGTAGTATTCAGTTCTTCTTGATTTTTTTCTTTTTTTAATGTCAGTAACTGAGAAAGTTGGGTTAAAATCTCCCACTATAGTTGTGGATTTGTCTGTTTCTCTTTTCAGTACTGTAAACTTCTGCTTCAAATATTTTGAAGCTATATAATTAGGCACATATACTTTTAGGGTTGTTAATGTTTTATTGGTGAATTAAGCTCTTAAAGATTTTTATTATGTGCCTCTTTATTTCTGATAAAACCTCTTATTTATTTTTTTAAATTAATTAATTAATTTTTTGAGATGGAGTCTTGCTCTGTCACCTAGGCTGAAATGCAATGGTGCGATCTCGGCTCATTTCAACCTCTGCCTCCCGGGTTCATGCAATTCTCTTGCCTCAGCCTCCTGAGTAGCAGGCATAGCAGGCATTACAGGCACACACTGCCATGTCTGGCTGAGTTATTGTATTTTAGTAGAGATGGAATTTCACTGTGTTGCCCATGCTGGTCTCAAACTCCTGACCTCAGGTGATCCACCTGCCTCAGCCTCCTGAAGTGCTGAGATTATAGGTGTTAGCCACCGCGCCCGGCCTGAAACTCCTTATTTTTAAATCTACTCTGATGTTATTGAGCCATGCTGATTTTCTTCTGATTTGTTTTTGCATTGTTTATCTTTTTCCTCCTTGTACTTTAATTCTTCTTCCTTGAATTTACATTGCGACTCTTTTAAATAGCTTATAGTTATATAGTTGGACTTTTTTCTTTTTCTTTTTCTTTTTTTATTTGAGACAGAGTCTTGCTTTGTCACCCAGGCTGGAGTGCAGTGGCGCCATGTCTGCTCACTGCAACCTTAGTCTCCTGAGTAGGTGGGATTATAGGTGTGTGTCACCATGCCTGGCTAATTTTTTATTTTTTTTATTTTTAATAGAGATGGGATTTCACCATATATTGGTCAGGCTGGTCTCAAAGTCCTGACCTTGTGATCTGCCCACCTTGGGCTCTGAAAGTACTGGGATTACAGGCCTGAGCCACCATGCCTAGCCCTGGACATGTTTCTTTATCCACTGTTAAAACCTTTGGCTTTTAATCAGACCGTTTTGTTCATTTACATTTAATGCCATTACTTAGGTAGCTGGGTTTTAGCCTTGTCATCTTCCTATTTCCTGCTTCTCTTATCTGTTCTTTACCGTTCCCTGTTTTTGTGTGGATTGAGCTTTTCAAATTCCATTTATATAAAAATTACTTCTTTGTAATTTTTTTAGTGGTTGCATTTGTCTAACTCAGGCTGCCATAACAAAATATAGATTGGCTGGCTAAGCAACAGAAATTTACTTTTTTCACGGTTCTGGAGGCTAAAAAGTTCAAGATCAAAGTTGTGGTAGGGTTTGGTTTCTCATGCCTCATCCTGGCTTACATATAGCTACTTTCTTGATATATCCACGTATGGCAGAGGCAGGGATGTCTCTTTTTCTTCTTCTTGTTATAAGCCTACCATCCTGTTGAATTAGAGTCCCATCCTTAAAACCTCTTTTAACCACAGTTTTCTCCTAAAGCCCTGTTGGGGCTTCCACATACGAATTTGATGGGGGACTCAATTCAGTATATAGAAGTGGTTATAGGGATTACAATGAGCATCCTTAATTTATTAAGTACAATTTGAATAATGAACTGCTAGTGTCTTTCAGTTCATCTCCTTCTATGTGATATAAACCTCTAAACCTTGTTACTTTATTTGCTTTAAACAGTCATTAGTCATTTAAATAATATAAGAAAAAGTCTTTTTTATTTACTTATATATTTATTTTTCTGTTTTTATTATTATTATTATTATTTGTTCCCTGATCTGTGTTTATATTGTTTCATTTTCTTTTTCTTTTCTTTTCTTTTCTTTTTTTGAGACAGAGTCTCACTCTGTTGCCCAGGCTGGAGTACAGTGGTGTAATCTCAGCTCACTGCATGCAACCTCTGCCTCCCAGTTTCAAGTGATTCTCCTCCCTCAGCCTCCCAAGTAGCTGAGACTACAGGCATGTGCCACCATGCCCAGCTAATTTTTGTATTTTTAGAGGAGACAGGGTTTTGCCATGTTGGTCAGCCTGATCTTGAACTCCTAGACTCAAGTGAGCCATCCACCTCGGCCTCAGCCACCACAACTGGCTCATATTGGTACATTTTCTGTCAGTCTGAAGAACCTCCTTTAATAGTTTTTTTTTTTTTTTTAAAGATGGGGTTTCACCATGATGGTCAGGCTGGTCTTTAACTCCTGACCTCAGGTGATCCACCCACCTCAGCTTCCCAAAGTGCTAGGATTATAGGCATGAGCCACTGCACTTGACTTTAATAGTTATTTTTTAAAAACTTTAAAAAAATTGAAATATAGTTCATATGTAATAAAATCTACATAAAATTCACCCACCAACTGGGTGAATGAATGGTTTTTAGTATATTCATGGGGTTATACAACCATTACTACAGTGCTGCAGCCAGTTTTAGGACATTCCCAGTACCACCCCAGAAAGAAAACCCATTAAAGTAACTTCCCATTTTTCCTCATCCACTCCCCCACTTCGCTCAATCCAACACAATCATCTGTCTCTGTCTCGTAGATTTGCCTATTTTGGATATTTTGTACAAACGAAGTCATATAACATGGTCTTTTGTGCACAGCTTGTTTTACTTAGCTTGATGTTTCTAAGGTTCAACCATATTGTAGCATGTATCTGTACTTTATTTTTATTGTCAAATCATATTTTATTGTGTGGCTGTTGCCACATTTTATTTCATTAGTTGATGGACGGTAAGGTTTTCATTTTTTTGGCTTTTATGAATAATGTTCCTGTGAACATTTGTGTACAAGCTTTTGCGGGAACACAGTTTTTTTGTGTGTTGGAAAGACCATTCTTTCCCCTGTGTAATTATCTTGGTACCTTTGGCAGTTGAATTAGTTGACATAAATGTGGACATTTATTTCTAGGTCTTAATTCTGTTAGTTGATCTGTATATCTAGTCTTATGTCAGTATCACACTGTTGACTGGGCACAGTGGCTCATGCTTATAATCCCAGCACTTTGGGAGGCTGAGGCAGGAGGATAGCTTGAGCCCAGGAGTTTGAGACCAGCCTGGCCAACGTGAAACCGTGTCTACTAAAGACACCCTGTCTCTACAAAAAATAAAAATAATAATTGAGTGTGGTGATGGGTATCTGTATTCCCAGCTACTCAAGAGGCTAAAGTAGGAGGAGGATCACTTCTGCCCAGGAATTTGAAGGTGCAATGAGGTATGACTGTGCTATTAGAATTTAGCCTGGGTGACAGAGTGGGACCTTGACTCCAAACCAAACAAATAGATACACTGTCTTAATTACTATAGCTTTGTAGTAAGGTGAAATCTGGGAGTATGAGTCCTCTGAGAACTTGGTTTTTATTTTTCAAGATTGCTTTGGTTATGTTAGTGGGTCCCTTGCATATCCATGTGAATTTTAGGGTCAGTTTGTCACTTTCTGAAAAAAAAAATCCCACCTTGGTAGAGATTGCATTGAATTTGTAGATCACTTTAGTGATTATTGCTGTTTTACCAAAATGAAATATTTTTTGTCTATAAACATGGGATGTTTTTCTATTTATTTTGGTCTTTAATTTGTTTCAACAGTGTTTCATAGTTTTCCATGTACAAGTCTTACTTATACTTCTTTTATTATATTTATTCCTAAATATTTTATTCTTGTTGATGTGATTGTAAAATGGAACTATTTTCTCACTTTTACTTTTGACATTCATTGCTAGTTTGTTGAAAAACAGTTTGTAAGTGTGTGTGTGTGTCTTGGATCCTAGAATCTTGCTAAACTGATGTATTAGTTTGAATAGGTTTTGAGTGGATTCTTTCATATTTTCCATATACAAGATTGTTACCTGTGAATAGAGATAGTTATGCTTTTTCCTCAGCAATCTGGATGCCTTTTATTTCTTTTTCTTGCCTAATCATCCTGATAGAATCTCTAGTACAAGTAAGTAGAAGTGGCAAGAACTGGTATCTTTGTCTTATTTGTGAGCTGAAGAGTTAGTATTTTTGCGCAATCTGAGTGATCTCAGCTGTCTGAAAATGTCTTCAATTTTAAAGGCTTCTTTTGGTAGGTATAGAACATTAGGTTGGGAGTTTCTCTTTCAACACTTCATGTTGGGTAAAGTATATTGTCTTCTGACTTACATAGTTTCCAGTGAGTCACTCGTCAGTTTGTTGTTCTTCATGTTATTCCTCCAATGTAATGTTTGTTTTTCCCTCTGCTGCTTTCAGGGTTTTTCTCTTCATCTTTCATTTTCAGCAGCCTGATCTTGATGTGCCTTGGTATGACTTTTCTTGTTTTTCCTCTTTGTCCCCATGGTTGCTTGCTGAGCTTCTTGGATCTGTGGGTTAAAATCTTTTGCTTTTGCAAGATTTTTATTCATTTTCTCTTCAAATATTTCTTCATTTTGTTTCTCTTGCCTTTTTGGAAGGCAGTTACTAGTATGTTAGATGATTTCGTGTTATCCCAGAGATCTCTGACACTTTTTTCTTTTTTTTTTTTTTTTCTTTTTTTTTTGAGATGGAGTTTCGCTCTTGTTACCCAGGCTGGAGTGCAATGGCGTGATCTCGGCTCACCGCAACCTCCGCCTCCTGGGCTCAGGCAATTCTCCTGCCTCAGCCTCCTGAGTAGCTGGGATTACAGGCACGTGCCACCATGCCCAGCTAATTTTTTGTATTTTTAGTAGAGACGGGGTTTCACCATGTTGACCAGGATGGTCTCGATCTCTCGACCTCGTGATCCACCCGCCTCAGCCTCCCAAAGTGCTGGGATTACAGGCTTGAGCCACCGCGCCCGGCTGACACTTTTTTTCTTGTTTCTCTGTCCTTCAGGCTAGGTGATTTCAAGTGGCTTCCCACTTTAGTAAATTTCAGCTCACCTCTTGTTGCAGTTGTGTCAGGGGAGTGATGGGTCTCTTATCCTTGGCAGGACTTTATGACCTAAGCATTGGTAGACTACATGTTCTTTTGTTTCCAGGCCAGCCCTTCCTTCCTTCCTTCCTTCCTTCCTTTCTTCCTTCCTTCCTCCCTTCCTCCCTCCCTCCCTCCCTCCCTCCCATCCTCCCCTTCCTCCCCTCCTACCCCCTCCCTCCTTCCTTCCCTCTCCTCCCTCCCCCCTCCTTCCCTCTTTTCTTCCTCCCCTCCGCCCTTTTTTTTTTTTTTGAGATGGAGTTCGGCTCTGTTGCCGAAGCTGGAGTGCAGTGGTGCAATATTGGCTCACTGGAATGACTGCCAGGTTTAAGCAATTCTCTTGCCTCAGCCTCCTGAGTAGCTGGGGTTTTAGATGAGTGCCACAACACTCGGCTAATTTTTTTTGTATTTTTATTAGAGACAAGGTTTCTCCATGTTGGTCAGGCTGATCTTGAACTCCTGACCTTGAGTGATTCTGCCCCCTCTGCCCTTGGCCTTCCAAAGTGCTGGGATTACAGGCATGAGCCACTGTGCCCACTAGTCTAGCCTTTCTGCAGCACTGCTGTTTATTCCACAGAAGTCTTCTGGAGTGGTGGCAATTGGACAGCACTGAAGACAAGTTTTCTATTTGAGGTCCTCTAGATTCTGCCCATGCTCAGGCGTTAAAAGTTGGTTTCTCTGTGTTTCTGCAAAGATCCTTTGCCTATAGTTGTTTTTTTCTCTCCTTACTGTATCTCCAGGCTATAGCTATATAAACTGTGGTTATCTCTGGTCACCTAGAGAAGCCTAGTTCTTTTCTGGAATTCACTTCATTTAGACTTATTTATGTCCAGAGGTCTTCAGTAGCTTTTTAGAAAAATAATTTATGTAGTGTTTTCTCATTGTTATGGCAAAAGTGATGATCTTTTGTGATCTTCCGTATTCTAACCAGAAATGGAAATCTTCCATTGGAGGATTTTCTTTTTTTTCTTTTCCTTTTTTTTTATTTTTATTTTTAGACAAAGTCTTGCTCTGTGGCTCACAGGCTGGAGTGCAGTGGCACAATCTCGGCTCACTGCAACCCCTACCTCCCGGGTTCAAGCAATTGTCTTGCCTCAGCCTCTGGAGTAGCTGGGACTACAGACGTGTACCACCAAAGCCTGGCTAATTCTTTTTTTTTTTTTTTTTTTTTTTTTTTTGAGGCAAAGTCTCTCCCTGTTGCCCAAGCTGGAGTGTAGTGGCACTATCTTGGCTCACCACAACCTCCGCCTCCCGGGTTCAGGTGATTCTCCTGCCTCAGTCTCCCGAGAAGCTAGGATTACAGGCACGTGCCACTGCACTGAGTTAAGTTTTTGTATATTTAGTAGATACGGAGTTTCAACATGTTGGCCAGGCTGGTCTTGAACTCCTGGCTTCAGGTAATCTGGCTGCCTCAGCCTCCCGAAGTGCTAGGATTATAGGCATAAGCCACCATGCCCTGCCAACTTTTTTTTATATTTTAGTAGAGATGGGGTTTCACCATGTTGCTTCCCGGGGTGGTCTCAAACTCCTGAATTCAGGCAGTGTGCTCACCTCACCTCCCAAAGTGCTAGGATTACAGGCTTGAGCCACTACCTCCAGCTTCCTTTGGAGGATTTTCAGGTAAGGTTAAGATTCTAAGTAGAAACTGTGCAAGGAACAAGTAACTACACATATATGTAGTAGTTGCTAGTGTCTGTTTGAGTTTTATAAAGTTTTATAAAAACAGTGACTTTAATTGGGTTAGCAAGTAGTGAAAAAGATAGTGCTTCATTAATGATGGATTGGTGTTGAAAATGTATTTTATTGGACTGAGACACTAAGGTAATATTTTCTGTGTGATTGGATCCTATGGAATATACTGTAGGTTATTGTTTAAGATGAGGTTGATATGGCTGAAGATAAATTATATTGGGCTTTGAAAAGCATCCCAGATATTTATACTTTTTCCTTTAGTTTCAGAAGCCTTTGAAGTGCTTTTGAAAAGGCAGTTAACGTAAATAGAGTTCAACATTTTACGAAGATAAATTTTTGTATTTTTAGTGGAGATGGGGCTTCACTGTGTTGGCCAGGATGGTCTTCATCTCTTCACCTCAGGTGATCCGCCCATCTCGGCTTCCCAAAGTGCTGGGATTATAGGCGTGAGCCCTAGTGCCTGACCTTAGGTGGAATCTAACTTAATTTTTTATTTCTACCATATTCTCAAGATACATTGGTATAGTTTTTTTTTTTTTAGACAGAGTTTCACTCTTGTTACCCAGGCTGGAGTGCAATGGCGCGATCTTGGTTCACCGCAACCTCCGCCTCCTGGGTTTAAGCAATTCTCCTGCCTCAGCCTCCTGAGTAGCTGGGATTACAGGCACGCGCGACCATGCCCAGCTAATTTTTTGTATTTTTAGTAGAGACGGGGTTTCACCATGTTGACCAGGATGGTCTCGATCTCTTGACCTCGTGATCCACCCGCTTCGGCCTCCCAAAGTGCTGGGATTACAGGCTTGAGCCACCGCGCCTGGCTTGGTATAGTTTTTAGGCTTTCAAAGGCTGATTGGTAGGAGGGGGAAACTAGATGTTTATATTGTTTTTGATGAATTATACCCTATATATCTGCATCATATGCATTTGCCTTCAACTACCCTATCTTTTATTTTGAAAGGATTAGTGGTGAATTCTTTATATTGAAAGTGAGGTTTTCAGTTTTAAAGTTGAAAAATCATCTGGCAGGCCGGGCGAGGTGGCTCACGCCTGTAATCCCAGCACTTTGGGAGGCCGAAGTGGGTGGATCATGAGGTCAAGGGATCGAGACCATCCTGGTCAACATGGTGAAACCCCGTCTCTACTAAAAATACAAAAATTAGCTGGGCATGGTGGCGCACGCCTGTAGTCCCAGCTACTCGGGAGGCTGAAGCAGGAGAATTGCTTGAACCCAGGAGGCGGAGGTTGTGGTGAGCCAAGATCGCGCCATTGCACTCCAGCCTGGGTAACAAGACCGGAACTCCTTCTCAAAAAAAAAAAAAAAATCATTTGGCAATATCATGACTATACTAAAAACCAGTGAATTGTATACTCTAAAGAGATAATATGTTTTATGTTATGTGAATTTAATCTCAAACATATAGGAAAAAGTCAGCTGGCAGTTTGGAGGCCCTTTCCTGTTTGTTGCAATTCTTAGTTGTGATGAATGTGTGTTTACTTTACAGGGTTGTTAATCAGCATGTGAATTTTTGGAGTTTTTGAGGAAAGGCTGATGAAATCTGATGTGTTACTTGGACTCCTAATGTATCTTTTTTTTCCCTCTTTGAGTCTTGTTTAGGGATCGTTTTTTACTTTTTAAATCCCTTTCTCCCCTCTCTCTTCAGTCTTACTGCCAATAATTTTGAAGATGACTCCCATATAACTTCACCATTAGACCAGAATGGAAGCTTCAATGTTGTTATTAAAGAAGAACCTCTAGATGATTATGACTACGAACTTGGTGAGTGCCCAGAAGGGGTCACTGTGAAACAGGAAGAGACAGATGAAGAGACGGATGTATACTCAAACAGTGATGATGATCCTATACTAGAGAAACAGCTGAAGAGGCACAATAAAGTTGATAACCCAGAAGCTGACCATCTGTCTTCTAAATGGCTTCCAAGCAGCCCATCAGGTGTTGCTAAAGCTAAAATGTTCAAATTAGATGCTGGAAAGATGCCAGTAGTCTATCTGGAGCCTTGTGCCGTTACCAAAAGCACAGTGAAAATTTCTGAACTGCCTGATAACATACTTTCCACATCTCGAAAGGATAAATCTTCTATGTTGGCAGAATTTGAATATTTACCTACATACATTGAAAATTCCAATGAGACTGCCTTTTGCTTAGGCAAGGAATCAGAAAATGGTCTTAGGAAACATTCACCAGATCTAAGAGTGATACAAAAATATCCCTTACTGAAAGAGCCTCAGTGGAAATATCCTGATATATCTGACAGCATTAGCACAGAAAGACTACTTGACAGTTCAAAGGGTTCAGCTGGGGACTCACTTGCAGGAAAAGAGGAGTTGGGCAGAAAGAGAACAACTATGCTTAAGGTTGCAACAGCCCCAAAGGTAGTGAATGCTAATCAGAACGCCTCTCCAAATATACCTGGAAAAAGAGGAAGGCCGCGAAAATTGAAACTCTGTAAGGCAGGAAGACCACCTAAAAACACAGGAAAGTCTTTAATTTCTACAAAGAATACACCTGTAGGCCCTGGGAGTACCTTTCCAGATGTGAAGCCTGATCTGGAAGATGTGGATGGTGTTCTCTTTGTTTCCTTTGAATCAAAGGTAAGATTGTAATTTTCAGGATTCTTTCAAAGGCTAATTAGTTACACTGCAATTGTATACTGGCTTGTAACTAACTTGATTTATAACCTAGTTTTGTGACTACAGCTGTTCGTACAGGTGTAAGAGGGGTGAGGTGGGGAGGGAAGTGTTCCCAAAATGTTTGGTTTAGTTAACAGGCATCCCTTAAGATATTTCATTTGAAAAAACTTAAAAAAAATTAAGTCTTGCTTAGCTTTCAGTTCATATTTATGCATAGATGTGTTTTAAAAATCTTCAGGTTTTAGTGGAATTATCATTATGGATTTTTGAAAGGCCTAAAAATACATGAAATGTTTACTAAGTCTTTGGCGATATCCCTTTTATTTTACCTCCTAGTTTTCCTTTCTTTTCTTTCTTTCTTTTCCTTCCTTCCTTCCTCCCTTCTCTTTCTCTCTTTTCTTTTTTCTTCCTTTGCTTTCCTTTCCCTCCCCTTTCCCTGCTTTCCGTGCTGTGTTGTGCTTGCTTGCTTTCTTCTCTTTTCTTTTTCCCTCCCTCCCTTCCTTTCTTCTTTCTCTCCCTCCTTCCCTCCCTTCTTTCCTTTCCTTTTTCTTTTCCTTTTTTCTTTCCTTTTTCCCTTTCCTTTGATTATTGTTCTGTTGCTCTTTCTTTCTTCAGATTATTGTTCTGTTGCCCAGGCTGGAGTTCAGTGGTGTGATCTCAGCTCACTGCAGTCTCCATCTCCCCGGTTCAAACCATTCTTGTGTTTCAGCCTCCCATGTACCTGGGATTACAGGCGTGTACTACCACACCCAGCTAATTTTTGTAGTTTTAGTAGAGATGGGGTTTCGCCATGTCGGCCAGGCTGGTTTCTAACTTCTGACCTCCAGCAGTCTGCCTGCCTCAGCATCCCAAGCCACTGCACCTGACCTCGGTTTTCAAAAGTAGTAATAGAGTAACATTGGAAAACCAAATATTAATAGTCATCTTAACTCTGCTGTCTTACACATTGACAGTCTGTTTATTGCACTCTGAGTCTTCAACCAGATTATTTCTCTTTGAGATTTTTATGGAAGCCTAGTCTTTCTTAATTAACTATACATATGTTGGATGTTTCATCCATTCTACCTGTTCTTTTCCTCCGTTTCTTGTTAGATGAGTAAGCTGTCTGTATATAGACTCTGAGAAATGAACATGCAAATTGGCATACACTTTGAGGTCAGTTAGCTTAGTATGACATATTCACATTTTTTTACTTTCCTTTTTTCCTTTTCTTATTATTAAAGTAATATTAATGTGGAACACTTAGAAAATACCATAAAGTATGAAAAAAATTGCTCCTGTTCTGCCAATTTTAGTATCACTGTAAGTATGGAGATATTTTCCTCCTGGTCTTTAATTTTTCTTTTTAAATCCTGTTTTACATTTAATTTTTCAGAAGTAATATGAACTATTTTTTTTTTCATGTATAGGAAGCTCTAGACATTCATGCAGTTGATGGGACAACAGAAGAATCTTCTGGTCTTCAGGCATCAACCACAAATGACTCAGGTATTATAAAATAGTATAAAATGAGTTATATTTGTGGTTTGGGCTCCAGTAATGAAACATGCAACAGTCATTTGTCTGTAGTGTACAGTAGCTTATTTTATTACTGTTTGTTTTGGGAGTAGGTTGCAGGGCAAGGATTTCCCAGTTGGAAAAGGAGTTGATAGAAGATTTGAAGTCTTTGCGTCATAAGCAGGTGATACATCCTGGTCTTCAAGAAGGTAATAGACAAGTGACTTTTTTTTGGGTTGTCTTTTTTCTCTCTTTCTTCCCTACTGTTTCTCCTCTTTTTCCTCTCTCCTTCTCCTTTCTTTTTCTTTTCTGTTTTTTCTCCTTTCTAGCCTTGATTTCGTTTCTTCAGTGCCTTTCGGTTTGCATGTTTTTCTCTTCTCTGTTTCCATAATTCTTCCCTTTCATTTAAAAACCATGTCTAGGTCTTCTCTTCTTTATCCTAATATCTTCTGTAAGAAAAAAATGAATCATGGTAAGCAAGCAATATTTTCTTTGTTCATTCTTAAAACCTGGTATTCTCCCCGACTCCTGTTTCTCATCTTAATTTGGTTGTTTTTGTTTATGTGTTTGTTTTTATAATTTTGGAGGATCTTCCTTGTCCTTTAGTAATATGTTTAGGTGTGTAAATAGAAGAATACTTTTCTCTCTCATGTTTTGGCTGCAAACATCTATTTTATATATTTGATGTACCAGTGGGAATTTAATTTAAAATTTTCATATTTTTAAAAAATTTTATTTTACTTTAAATTCTGGGATACATGTGCAGCATTTGCAGGTTTATTACATGTGTATACATGTGCCATGGTGGTTTGCTGCACCTGTCAACCCATCATCTAGGTTTTAAGCCCCACGTGCATTAGGTATTTGTCCTAATGCTCTCCTTCCTCTTGCCTCCTACCCCCTGGCAGGCCTTGGTGTGTGATGTTCCACTCCTTGTGTCCATTTGTTTTCATTGTTCAATTCCCACTATGAGTGAGAACATGCGGTATTTGATTTTCTGTTCCTGTGTTAATTTGCTCGGAAGGATGGGTTCCAGCTTCATCCATGTCCCTGCAGAGGACATGAACTCAGTCTTTTTTATGGCTGCAGTTTTCATTATTATCTTTATTTTATTGTAATGCATTATCTTGGCCTTGATGATGTTGCTTAATCTTTAAAAAAACATATCTACTATGGTTATTAACATCATGATCACTACTGATTTTCCTGTTTTGCGATATAATTTAAGGCTGTGGCCCAATTTTTAGTTTCTTATAAATATCTTTGATTTTAGATATGCATATTGGAGTAGTTTTTGGAGGTTTTGACACTAACTTTCGGAAGACTGTGTATCTCGTTTACACCATAGAGTAGTTCATTTACCTGAGAGTCTAAACATTACAACCTATCAAAGAATGACTATACACTAGTCATTCAGTTTCTAAATAAAATGGTAATACTTGGGAGTTTTTTTTGTTTTGTTTTTTATTTTTTTGAGATGGAGTCTTACTTAGCTGCCCAGGCTGGAGTGCAGTGGCATGTTCTTGGCTCACTGCAGCCTCTATCTCTCAGGTTTAAACAATTCTGCTTCAGCCTCCCAAATAGCTGGGATTACAGTCACGTACCACCATGTCGGGCTAATTTTTTTTGTATTTTTACTCAGGACGGAGTTTCACCATGTTGGCCAGGCTGGTCTCAAACTCCTGACCTCAGATAATCTGCCTGCCTAGATTTCCCAAAGTGCTGGGATTACAGGCATGAGCCACCGTGCCCAGCAATACTTGAAGGATTTTTGCTTTAATGGAAGGCAGCTTGTGTGACAATGTGATCTTAAGGTATGCAGATCCCAGTCTCAGTCAGTCAATGTGGACTGATTGCTGTGGATTGTAATAGACAGTCACATCATAGCGATCTTGCAGATAACATTTCCTGCTGTTTATTGTCAGCTTTAACTTCTATTTTATTTAAGTAACACACTCTTCTCCCATTTGCCTTTCTTCATTTCTCCCTGTTTTTAACTTAACCTACCTGTCTTCTCCCTTTTCCACTTCCATTTTTTTTTTGTTATTTACTTGATAATACAGAAATATTATGACATTTATATTGTGTTCTTTTAAACTTAATCCCTACATTTAAAATACCTTAGTTCCAGAGTTAAATATATTCAGTGCTTGCAGCTGGTCCTTTTGCTCTGGTTTATTTGCCTAGTATTTGCTGCTTGACTACACTGACTGTTTTTCCTTCTTTTATAGATACTTTAGTCAAATTTATAATCTTTTCCTTAATGGAACGGGGGTGTTCAAAAGCCAGTGTGTATGGAAACTAATTAGGTAACATAAGTAGTGAAATTAGCCTGAATTTGGGGGCTCGACTTGGACTCTGGTGGGGTAGGGTACAGGCACGTCTTCTAAAGGGACAACTGCATCAGTGGATTCCTGTCATATGGAAAAATGGGCCCAAAATTCTCAGGTCTTCCCATAGTTCAGTAGAAGCTGGAGTGGCTGTGTGATGTCTCTGAAATGGTGGGAGCGAATAGTTTTTTGGGCAACTAACTCAGAGCTTTAAAAACACAGCCAAACAAAACATCTCAGTAGCTATTGCTTTTCACCTTCTTTACAGATTCTTGGAACAGGTTTGTTGCAAGTTTATGTTTAATCCTCAGGTTGTTAAAATTTATTCAACTACATGCTTACATAGTTTATTTTATTTATTTATTTATTTATTTATTTGAGACGAAGTCTCACTCTGTCGCCCAGGCTGGAGTGCAGTGGCACAATCCTGGCTCACTGCAACCTCTGCCTCCCAGTTTCAGGCAATTCTCCTGTCTCAGCCTCCTGAGTAGCTGGGATTACAGGCATGTGCCACCACGCCCAGGTAGTATTTGTATTTTTAGTAGAGACGGGGTTTCACCATGTTGGTCAGGCTGGTCTCAAACTCCTGACCTCGCGATCCACCCTCCTTGGCCTCCCAGAGTGCTGGGATTACAGTCATAAGTCACTGCGCCCGGCCATAGTTTTGTTTTTTAAAAACAAATCTGTAATCTGTGTAGTACTTCAATGTGTGAGGTAGAGTCCTGTTTTGGACTTTTTTCCTCTATTTTATTTTGGCTATTTTTCTCCCCAATGTTTGTTTCCTTTAAAAAGCTGTACTTGGGCTGGGCACCGTGGCTCATGCCTGCAATTCTAGCCCTGGCACGGTGGCTCACACCTGTAATCCCAGCACTTTGGGAAGCTGAGGCAGGTGGATTGCTTGAGGCCAGGAGCTCGAGACCAGCCTGACCAATGTGGTGAAACCCCATCTCTACTAAAAATACAAAAAATTAGCTAGCATGGTGGTGTGCCCCTGTAGTTGCAGCTACTTGGGAGGTTGAGGCAGTAGAATTGCTTGAACCCGGGAGGTAGAGGTTGCATTGAGCTGAGATTGTGCCACTGTACTCTAGCCTGGGTGACACAGCAAGACTTTGTCTCAAAAAAACAAACAAATGAAACTACAACAACAAAAAACTGGACTTAAACAGTTCCTAAAGAATAAAGTTAGTTTGGCAAAATATTTGTAGTAACTGGCTGATGCCAATCCCAGGTCTCTGAAGGTAATGAAAGTATTCTAGGTTCATCTCTAAAATTTGATTCTTGAAGTAATTTGTTAAATATCATCTTTATAATGTCATGTTTCTTTGCTCTGCTATTAACTATAATTTCATTATTCTTTAGAAAATAGCACTTACACATCTTTTGAGCTGAAAACCCTTGAAAACTAGAAAAGTTTTTGAGTTTGCTTTTGTGTTTTTGGAGACGGAGTCTCGTTCTGTCGTTTGCTGAAGAGCAGTGGTGTGATCTTGGCTCACCTGGTTCAAGCAATTCTCCTGTCTCAGCCTCCTGAGCCGCTGGGACTACAGGCGTGGGCCACCACATCCAGCTAAGTTTTTGCATTTTTAGTAGAGATGGGCTTTTACCATTTTAGCCAGGATGGTCTCAATATCCTGACCTCGTGATCCGTTCACGTCGGCCTCACAAAGTGCGGGGATTACAGATGTGAGCCACTGCGTCTGGCCTTGAGTTTGCTTTAAAATTGGGAAAGCCATGTTGATTAAGCCTGGGAAATTGTTTTTATTGTTGTTGGTAGTTTTGCTTAAAAATAAAATAAAATTCTTAATTTTTCTTTCCATAGTACTACATTTTTTCTGTTTACTATGCTACCTTTGCTGTATCTACATTGGTCTGCTTTTTATGTCTGTTAGTTTATCTGAAGTTATCATCTGTCTTTGCATTTTAAATGTTTGTTTAAAGCATTTCTCCTTTATTGCTACCAAGTTAATTATTGTCAGTTTTTAAAGTAAGCTCTATATTTTAGAAGAGTTTTAGATTTATGGAAAAATGAGGAACACAATATAGAGAATTTCTGTTTTTTTCCCACTTCTAATTCTCAGCATCCAGAATTTCTCCTGTTAATATCTAACATCAGATTGGTACATTTGTTACAGTTAGTGAACAAGTACTAACACATTATTATTTAAAATTCATACTTTATTCAGATTTCCTTAGTTTTTACCCAGTGTCCTTTTTTTTGCTTCTAGGGTTCCATTCAGGATGCCACAATACTTTTATTAGTGATGTCTCCTTAGAATCTTCCTGGTTGTGACAGTTTCTCAAATTTTGTGTTTAATGACCTTGACAGTTTTGAAGAGTCAGGTATTTTTATAGATGTCCCTCAGTTGAGACTTACCATCCCATAATATCAAGGGTACATATATTCAGCATGATTGATTTATCGCTATTGATGTTGACTTTGATCACCTGGTTGAGATATTGTCAGTTACTTCACTGTGAAGTTAACCTCCCCTGCCCTTGCATACTCTTTGGAAGGAAGTCATTATACTTAGCTCACAATGTGTGAGAAGTTACATTGTACCTCCTTGAGTGTTGCCTATCTGTGTAAGTTATTTGGAGTTATTTTGCACCAGAGATTTGCCTACTCTTCATTTTAAAAAATTTACTTTTTAGGTGAAAACCTGTCTTACTAAAAGTACAGAATTACCTGGGTGTGGTGGCATGTGCCTGTAATCCCAGCTACTTGGGAGACTGAGGCAGGAGAATCTCTCCTGGGAGGTAGAGATTGAAGTGAGCGGAAATCTTACCACTGCACTCCAGCCTGGGCAGCAGAGCAAGACTCCATCTCAAAAAGAAAAAAAAAAATCGCGTATCAATATGGACTCTTGTCAGTTTTTTGTTTTGTTTTATTTTTTGGTTTTTGTTTTTGAGTCAGGGTCTTGCTTTGTCACCCAGCCTAGGCTGTAGTGCAGTGAGGTGAACATGGCTCATTGCAGCTTCAGCCTCCTGAGCCCCAGTGATCCCATGTCAGCCCCTCAAGTAGCTGGGACTACAAGCACATGCCATCACACCTGGCTTTTTTTGTTGTTGTTGTTGTATTTTTTTGTAGAGATGGGGTTTCGCCATGTTGCCCAGGCTGGTCTCGAACTCAAGCGATCTGCCTGCCTTGGCCTCCTGAAGTACTGGGATTCTAGGCGTGAGCCATTATGTCTGGTCAGTTTTAATGTTGATTTACTTTGTGAGTAATGACAATATTTCAAGAACTCTTTCCCTCTTTTTAAAAAAATATTTATTAAAATTGTTTTATTTTTTCTTAAAACATATATTTTTTAGAGATGGGTTCTCACAGTTTTGCCCGGACTGGTCTCAAACTCCTGGCACCAGTCTGTCCTCCCAAGTAGCTGGAATTACAAGTTTGAGCCATGGTGCCTTGCAGTTAAAAAAAAAAATTCCGAATGTTATATTAAATAAGTGATTAGCTGGAGTTTTCCTTATAGTATATGCTTTTCTGTTCTGTGTTTACAACTTACATAGGTGTTCATAGAACTATAAACATCTTGAGTGTACTTTTGCATTTCAGTGGGTTTAGCTAGCAATACGCATTTTTTGCTCTTTGCTTAGGTGAATCTGCCTTTGCTTAAATCTAAAGGTTGTCTCTTTCAGCATTATCTTTATGAGTCTTTCTGTAATTTTGAAACCTCCACCTCCTGGGTTCAAGTTACTCTCCTACCTCAGCCTCTCAAGTATCTGGGACTACAGTTGCATGCCACCGTGCAGGCTAATTTTTATATTTTTAGTAGAGATGGGGTTTCACCGTGTTAGCCAGGATGGTCTTGATCAGGCGTCCCCAAACTACGGCCCACAGGCCGCATGCGGCCCCCTGAGGCCATTTATCCGGCCCCCCACCGCACTTCAGGAAGGGGCACCTCTTTCTTTGGTGGTCACTGAGAGGAGCACAGTATGTGGTGGTCCTCCAGCGGTCTGAGGGACAGTGAACTGGCCCCCTGTGTAAAAAGTTTGGGGATGCCTGGTCTTGATCTTCTGACCTCATAATCCACCTGCCTTGGCCTCCCAAAGTGCTGAGATTACAGGTGTGAGCCACCACACCTGGCTTTTTTGTAATTTTTTTAAAGAAGTAGCTTCTAATATGGTGAAATGAAGCAAAACCATTTAGAAGTATAGTTTAAACTGACACATACAGACAGTATTTTAGATTCTAAATAGGCTCTGGTTGAATGAAAATAGAAAAAGATTTTAGGTTTTTCACAATATGCTTTCTGTGAATAATTCTGCTATATTATTTTCTGTAAACTAAAGTTATTTATGCCCACTTCACATGAAATCAGCTGAGTCTAAGTCTCAGGGGTCTGTTACTTGGGGGGAAGAATTTTCTTGTATGATCAGGAAAGTCTGGATAAACTAAATTGGGTATTACATTAAACAAGGTTTATGTGCCATTGGCCTTTCTATTTTAGGGCTTGGAAGAAAATTTGTATTTTTAAAATAAATTATATTTGGTCTTTTTGTTCTTAGGATTCAGTATTATTGTGTGAGGAAGCAGTTATAATAGACAAGTAAATGCAGACAAGAAAATATCTAGGAAACACAGTCTCTAAATAGATTTTAATTTTTTTTTTTAAATTTTTTTTGCCATGGAGTCTTACTCTGTTGCCTGGGCTGGAGTGCAGTGGTGTCATCTTGGCTCACCGCAACTTTTGTCTCCCGAGTTCAAGTGATTCTTGTGCCTCAGCCTCCTGAGTAGATGGGATTACAGGCATGTATCACCACTCCTGGCTAATTTGTATCATTAGTAGAGACAGGGTTTCACCATGTTGACCAGGCTGGTCTTGATCTCCTGACCTCAGGTGATCTGCCTGCCTCAGCCTCCCAAAGTTCTGGATTCTGGAATAAGAGATGTGAGCCAGTGTGCCCAGCCTCTTTGTGTGTGTGTTTTTTGTTTTGTTTTGTTTTTAAAGAAATGATGTCTCACTGTGTTGCCCAGACTGATCTGAAACTCCTGGTCTCAAGTGATCCTCTGGCCTTGGCCTCCCAAAGGGGTGGGATTACAGGCGTGAAACACTGTACCTGGCTGACGGTATAAGTCTAGATTTTTATGTGTCTACCTCCTTGCCAGTATGGTACGTTTTTTACACCTTTATTCTTTTCTTTCTCTATTGACAGTTGTTCTGGCAGTTTTTGTCATAAGTAATTTTGTTTTGTCAGAGCACTATAGTATCTCATTTGATTGTTTAGGATTCATTTTCACTTGAATTTGTGCGTTAGCTTCTTGATTTCTGGTTTCACCCTCTGTTCCTCCTCTCCTTTCCTTGTTATTTCCTACTTATTCTACCTTAGTTAATACTAGATTTTATATATATATATATTCTATGTATGTAAATTATATATTATACAAGTTATATCATTTATTATGTTGTATTATATATGTAGAAAATATAAAAGGTAAACAAAATAGTTTTAAAATACATAACATATATAACTATATTTTTAGTAGTTTTATCCAGATTCCTTTGGGCTTTCCAGGTTTTGTTTGTTGTATTTTGTTTGGTTTTGTTTTTTGAGATAAAGTCTCCCTCCGTCGCCAAGGGTGGAGTACAATGGTGGGATCTCGGCTCACTGCAACCTCTGTCTCCTAGATTTAAGTGATTCTCCCAAGTCAACATCCTGAGTAGCTGGGAGTACATGCCCGGCTAATTTTTGTGTTTTTAGTAGAGATGGAGCTTCACCATGTTGGCCGGGCTGGTCTCAAACTCCTGACTTGAGGTGATCTACCCACCTCAGCCTCCCAAAGTGGCAGGGTTACAGGTGTGAGCCACTGTGCCCAGCCTCAGATTTCTTTTTGTTTACCGCTCATAAGGACTTAATTTACCCTATGCTAACTATTAAAAGTCAATTGGGGAAACATAACACTAAAGCTTCTTTTTTTTTCAAGACAGCATCTTGCTTTTTTGCCTAGGCTGGAGTGCAGTAGCACAATCATGGCTCACTGCACCCTCAACCTCCTGAGTTCAAGCAGTCCTCCTGCCTCAGTCTTCTGAGTAGCTGGGATCACAGCCGTGTGCAATTACACCCAGCTAATTTCTGAATTTTTTTGTACAGATAGAGTCTCACTCTGTTGCCCAGACTAGTCTTGAACTTTTGGATGCAAGCAATCCTTCTGCTTTGGCCTTCCAAAGTGGTGGGATTACAGGTGTGAGTCATCAAGCCCCAGCCTGAGAAATTTCTTTTATCTCTCTGAGACCATCTGATTTACAGAGAAAGTATAGTAAATTCTCAAAGCATACAACTGTGTGTGGTGGATTGGTTTTTTTTTTTTGCTGTTGAGAAAACTAAAGAGAAGTTTAGCCCAAGTCATACAATTAAAAAGTATTAAAGACAAGATGAGAAACCATTGTTTTGACTCATAATCCTATATTTCCCACAGTTGACTGGGAACATGAGGAAAGAATGTTTTATTTGATATTTTAATTATATTGTGTGATTAAACAATAAATATGTAATACAATAAAAATATGGTAAAGAACTGGAATTGCAAACTAAAACAAAATCTTTTTTTTTTTTTTTTTTTTGTTACGGAGTTTCACTCCTGTTGCCCAGGGTGGAGTGCAATGGCTCGATCTTGGCTCACCGCAAATCTCCACCTCCCGAGTTCAAGCGATTCTCCTGCTGCAGCCTTCTGAGTAGCTGGGATTACAGGCATGCCCCTACATGCCCAGCTAATTTTTTATTTTTGGTAGAGACGAGATTTCTCCATGTTGGTCAGCCTGGTCTCGAACTCCCGACCTCAGGTGATCTGCCCACCTTTGCCTCCCAAAGTTTTGGGATTATAGACCTGAGCCACTGCTCCCGGCCTTTTTTTTTGAACTCTTGGTCACAAGTGGTCTTCCTGCCTCAGTCTTCCAAGTAGTTGGGACTACAGGTGCATGCCACAGTGCCTGACTTGCCATCTTTTGTTCAGATAGATTTTATGTAGAGGGTACAATGTGGTTCATAATCTACCTAATGTCTTTACGTGTTAGAGAACCAGCACTATGTGAGCTTTTTATTGGGAACTTATACTTGTGCCTTTTAATGACTTTACTGTGATACTTAACACTTTGCTTTTTTTTTTTTTTTTTTTTTTGAAATGGAGTCTTTGTCACCCAGGCTGGAGTGCAGTGGTATGATATTGGCCCATTGCAACCTTTGCCTCCCAGGTTTAAGTGTTTCTTCTGCCTCAGCCTCCCAAGTAGCTACAGGCACGTCACCACACCTAGCTAATTTTTGTATTTTTAGTAGAGATGAGGTTTCACTATGTTGGCCAGCTGGTCTCAAACTCCTGACCTCAAGTGATCTGTTCGCCTCAGCCTCGCAAAGTGCTGGGATAACAAATGTGAGCCACCGGGCCCTGCTAATACTTAACGCTTTCACTTCGAACTTTTTTTGGCCTGTTATATTAAACTTTAAGTTAAATAACTTCCCAAAAGATTGCCTCTTAACCTATAAATAAGGAAGTCATAATATTTTTAGGCTTGATTAACCATAAATGTCAATAATAACTAGAGAACCAGTAGCCATAATTAGGCCAGCAGCATAGTCTATGGCAAGTTCATATTAATGGCCTTAGAAAGTCTCTGGGCCACAAACAGTTAAAGCACAAAAGATCTGAATTTTGCCATTTTTAAATTAGTTATCTTAATAAATTACCACAAACCTAGCAACTTAAAATGATATGTTTACTGTTACGGTTTCTGTGTGTCAGCAGTCTGGGTATTGCTTAGTTGGGTACTTTGATTATGATCTCATCAAGGCTAGAGTTAAAATACTGGCCAGGCCTGGTTTCTCAAAGACTTGGTTGGAGAAGGATCTGCTTCCAGTTTCCCTTAGCTCGTTGGAAAAATTTATTTCATTGCAGCTCCAACAAGATGGATAACTTGTGTTAGCATGTGCACATTATCATTCTCATCCTATTTCCCTTGCCACATTCTGTTGGTTAGAAACAAGTTAGAGGCCCTGCCTACCACACTCAGCAGGGTGAGGGGGGTTATACAAATATAATACTGGATGGCATGGATCATGGTGACACCTTAGAGTGCCTTAGAATGAATCTGTAATTGATTGTTTTTTTCAGAATCTGTAATTGATTGTTTTTTTCATTGTTTTTGCTCTTCACTGTCTCCTTTGTCTCTCTTCACTTTAAATCTTTACCATCTCCCAGGCACAAGTTAAAAAAAAGAAGGGTATGATTTATGATTGATCCATGGGAATATAATTTCCTTTTTTCTTGTAGTGGGCTTAAAATTGAATTCAGTGGATCCAACAATGAGCATTGATCTTAAATACTTGGGAGTACAGTTACCTTTGGCTCCAGCCACTAGCTTTCCATTTTGGAACCTTACAGGAACCAACCCTGCCTCTCCTGGTGAGTATGTAACATTTGCTACATCAGACACTGTTTTTCTTGAAGTTTACGTTATTTGTGATGTAAATTAAAAGGTACATTTATTGGTGATATTTAAGATAGGTCTAAGATATTTTGTCGTTAAAGTTTTGATAAGTGATTTATATACTTACTAAGTTGAAGTTTTATTAATTAATTCGGTCCATAATATTGGCCTGCTAGAAGTTTGGTCATTTTTTTGACTTTTTCTTTTATAGATGCGGGATTTCCCTTTGTTTCTAGGACAGGGAAAACCAATGATTTCACTAAGATCAAGGGATGGAGGGGAAAATTTCATAGTGCTTCTGCATCTAGAAATGAAGGTAATTAGTTTTTTAAAATTCTGTGAATGTTCTGAAACATGTAGCCAACAACCTTTTGTTAAAAGTAAGTCTTGGTTGTTTTTCTTCATCCCTTCTCTCCATGATTTAAAATGAACTGAAAATACTTGTCTTTTGCTGTTTTCTGTCTGCTATCCACTTTCCTATAGTCACAACCCTGAGGTTCAGTTGGGCTTAAATAATTGCTGCAGCCTTTTTAACAGCATTTCTGTTATTTCTATTCCTGCAGTTACAGAAAACATCATTCTCAAGCATTAGTTTAGAACTGTTTACTTCAGAGTTGTATAGTGATTCCTGACAGTCTTATACTTCAAAGGAAACTTCTAATCCAAGCATTTTGACTGTGTCCTTCTTGGTCTCCTTTCTTAGTGCTTTTCCTTGTTTACTGAGTTTGTTTGCAACTTATACTCTTAACTAGATAAATATTCCAGTTGTCCAAAGTAGTTTTTTCTCACCTTTGAATCTTTTCACTTTGTTTATAGCAGTGCAATCCATGTCATTGTACTTAATTTTTTTGTTTCTTAAAAACTAAATTTTATGGCTGGGCATAATGACTTATGCCTGCAGTCCCAGCACTTTGGGAGGCCGAAGTGAGTGGATTGCCTGAACTCAGGAACTCGAAACCAACCTGGGCAACATGGTCAAAACTCCTCTCTACAAAAAATGCAAAACAACCAGATGTGGTGGCGCATTCCCGTAGTCCCAGCTACTTGCAAGTGAGGTGGGAGGATCGCTTGAGCCCAGGAGGTTGAGGCTGCAGTGGGCTGAGATCACACCACTGCACCCCAGCCTGGATGACAGAGCTAGATCCTGTCTCAAAAAAAAAAAAAAAAAAAACAGCTAAATTTTATACCTCTCTTTTTGTGGTCTTTTTTCTTCTCTAGTGTTTTATGCCACACTCCAGGCATTCCAATCTCTCTTCCTCTTTTAAAGACAGGATTTTAGTCCATTGTCCAGGTTGGAGTGCAGTGGTCCAATCTCAGCTCATTGCAGCCTTGACCTCTTGGGCTCAAGTGATCTTCCCTGCTCAGCCTCCAGAGTAGCTGTGACCATAGGCATGTGCCTTCACACCTGGCTAATTTTTTGTAGAGATGGGATTTGCCATGTTGCCCAGGCAGGTCTTGGAATTCCTGAGCTCAAGTGATCCACGTTTTCTGGCCTCCCAGAGTACCAGGATTACAGGCATGAGCCACTGTGCCCAGCCTCAATCTCTGTTCTTTTTTTTTTGGAGACAGAGTCTTGCTCTGTCACCCAGGCTGGAGTGCAGTGGTGTGATCTCCGCTTACTGCTGCAACCTCTGCTTCCCAGGTTCAAGTGATGCTCCTGCCTCAGGCTCCCAAGTATCTGGGATTACAGGTGCCTGCCACCATGCCCAGCTAATTTTTTGTGTTTTTACTAGAGATGGGGTTTAACCATCTTGGCCAGGCTGGTATTTTTACTAGAGATGGGGTTTAACCATCTTGGCCAGGCTGGTCTTAAACTCCTGACCTCGTGATCCACTTGCCTCAGCCTCCCAAAGTGCTGGGATTACAGGCATGAGCCACGGTGCCTGGCCAATCTCTTAAATAATCTTTTGGCCTTCTGTTGAGGCCTGCTTTAATTTAATTCTTTCTTTTTCCCTGTTACGTTTTTACTTATCTTTGGTCTCTTTTATTAGGTCAAAGATTGTCCAAGGTTGAATATTCTTAGATTAATTATGTTGATAGGACTTTGTAAAAATTAATGCCTCAGTAAATGATGTAATGTGATAATTTTAGGGTAAGACATAATTTTAGAGAATGGATTTTAATGTGATTAGTGCCCAAGACTAGAGAATAGATTTTAATGTCATTAGTATCTGAGACTCATTCTCTTCACTTGATTTTATTTTTTTTCTTTCTGAGGAAGGATAGTTTATTTATTGATGAATTTATTTAAAATTTTTTTTTTTTTTTTTATAGACAGGGTCTTGCTCTGTTGCTTAGGCTGGTCTTGAACTCCTGGCCTCAAGCGATGCTCCTGCTTCTTCCTGTCAAAGTGCTGGGATTATAGATTTGAGTCACTGTGCCCAGCTAAGGGATAGTATAGAAGATTCAGTAGCTTATAGCTCAGAAGTCTTGACCTTTTTTAGTGTTTTTGTGGAGATGCACAAATCTGTCCTAGATTTATTTAAGCATTTTGTGTTTTCTTGTTTCTAGGTGGAAATTCAGAAAGTTCACTGAAAAATCGTTCTGCTTTCTGTAGTGATAAGCTAGATGAATACTTGGAAAATGAAGGCAAGCTGATGGAAACAAGCATGGGTTTCTCTTCTAATGCTCCCACATCTCCTGTGGTGTACCAGCTTCCCACTAAGAGTACCAGCTATGTACGAACACTTGATAGTGTACTAAAGAAGCAATCTACTATTTCCCCTTCTACCTCTTACTCTTTGAAACCTCATTCTGTAGCACCTGCCTCTCGAAAGGCAAAGTCTCAAAATAGACAGGCAACTTTCAGTGGCCGAACAAAATCATCTTATAAATCCATTTTACCATACCCTGTTTCACCAAAGCAGAAATACTCTCATATGATTCTAGGAGATAAGGTTACCAAGAATTCTTCAGGCATCGTCTCAGAAAATCAGGCGAATAACTTTGTTGTGCCAACTTTAGATGAAAATACATTTCCAAAGCAGATTAGTTTGCGGCAGGCACAGCAGCAGCAGCAGCAACAGCAACAGCAACAGGGAAGTCGCCCTCCAGGCTTGTCTAAATCTCAGGTGAAGCTAATGGACCTGGAAGACTGTGCACTTTGGGAAGGAAAACCAAGGACTTATATCACAGAAGAGCGAGCAGATGTATCCTTAACAACTTTACTTACAGCCCAAGTAAGTAGCTGCTCTTTTCTGGAGGCATATTAGTTATTTGGCTAGAAAGAGTGAGGTTAGTGAGAGGAAATGGGAATGGGACTTTTTGGCAGGGTGATCAGCCAGTTTTTAGCATTTAGAACCTTTGTGAGAACTAAGGCGATGTCTTCCCCATTTATTGTTCTTTACCACTAGACACTCAGATGTAGATTCCCTGCCAGCAGAGGGAGACAGTACAATTGCACTTTTGAATAACATCTCTCTCTTGTATGAAGGCAGCTAGCTGGCCATTCTCAAAATCTCTAATTTCATTCTCCAACATATGGGAAAGTACATTTGCTGATCTTGTTAACACAACTTTGAAAATTATGCTTTTATTATTTTTTTGAGATGGAGTCTCGCTCGCTCTGTTGCCCAGGATACAGTGCAGTGGCAGGATGTCAGTTCACTGCAACCTTCACCTCCCAGGTTCAAGCAGTTCTCCTGCCTCAGCCTTCCAGGTAGCTGGGACTGTAGGCACATGTCACTGCACCTGGCTAATTTTTGTATTTTTAGTGGAGTCGGGATTTCGCCACATTATCTAGACTGATCCCAGATTCCTGACCTCAAGTGGTCCACCTGCCTTGGCCTCCCAAAGTGCTGGAACTACAGGCTTGAGTCATCACACCTGGCCTGAAAATTATGCTTTTAAAATATATTAAATCCCAGGAAATTCAAAATTAAAAACCCGTGGAGAAAAGCCTTTTTGTCTTTTGTGAAGTTTTGTATTAATAATTTTTCACTTACTTTATTTTTATATTTAAAGAATTTTATGGCAAGGGATGTAGGAAGGAATTTTTCATCAGTTGATTGATATATCTATCTTAGTAGCCTCTGAAGCATGTGAAATGATACCACAGCATGTTTATTTATTTATTTATTATTTTTGAGACAAAGTCTCACTCTTGTTGCCCAGGCTGGAGTACAGTGGCATGATCACAGCTCACTGCAGTCTTCCCACCTCAGCCTTCTACGTAGTTGGGCCTATAGGTGCATACCACCACACGTGGGTAATCTTTTGTATTTTTAGTAAAGAGAGAGTTTTGCCATGTTATCCAGACTGGTCTCAAAACTCCTGGGCTCGAGCTATCCGTCCACCTCAGCCTCCCAAAGTGCTAGGATTACAGGCATGAGCTACTGCACCTGGCCTTTGTCATGAGTTTTTGTATTTTCCATAAAATGATCAGATGTTGGAACTAAATGCATATTGTTTTATTTATTAATCCTTCATGAAGACTTATTTGTGTATTATCCTATTCTTTTTTTAATTAATTACCCTAGAATAAGGATCAGCAAACTTTTTCTATAAAGGGCCAGATAGTAAAGATTTAAGATTTTGCAGACCATGTGTTCTGTATAGCAGTTACTGAACTCTGCTATTGTAGTTCTTCAGACAGTATGTGTATGAATTAGCCTGGCTGTGTTCCAGTGAAACTTTATGAAACAGGCTGGATTTGGCCCGTCGGTCTCAACCTTTGTTAATCTTTGCCATAGAACATTATGTATAATTTATATTGAAAATAAATCCATCCTTGATAATTGTGCTCATAATTGTCTGTACTAAGCATTAGAATGGCAGATTGTTTACAGCCCTGGTTATATTCATGTCCTTTGAATCTGCATTAGTCTTGTGCTATTAGTACTTAAAATCAGAGAGTGAGGCAATCCAGTATATGACTGTAATTTGTTGGTGGTATTGGGGGACAGTTTAGTGGAATTACAATTTTCTACTTTGACTTTAGGCGTCTCTCAAAACTAAACCTATCCACACAATTATAAGGAAACGAGCCCCTCCATGCAACAATGACTTCTGTCGACTGGGTTGTGTATGTTCCAGTCTAGCTTTGGAGAAGCGCCAACCTGCTCACTGCCGCCGACCAGACTGCATGTTTGGTTGCACTTGTTTGAAAAGAAAAGTTGTGCTTGTTAAAGGAGGATCCAAAACGAAGCATTTTCAGAGGAAGGCTGCTCATCGAGATCCAATAGTTTATGATACTCTAGGAGAGGAGGCAAGGGAAGAAGAAGAAGGAGTCAGGGAGGAGGAGGAACAACTGAAAGAGAAAAAGAAGAGAAAGAAGCTAGAATACAGTGAGTATTGATTGAGAGATAAAACTGCAGTATCATTTTTTGGATAGGTAATGGTTATTTAGAATAATGCAACCTACCTTAATCCTAATCAATTATTCAATAAGAGTTTTGAGATTTCTTATTATCCTTACATGCTCTTTCTGACTGGCTGTCTGAGATGCACACAAACTCATGCCTTTTTTAAGATGAATTGTTCTCTGCGGATTGCTTTTTAGTGCTAAATTTAGATCATACATACTCTTACTTGATCTAGAATGTCTTTGACCTTTGAGTTTCATCCGTTTTCTGGATTGTGCACGTGTGTGCACACACACAGGTAGACACGTGTACTTTTCTTGGAAAGACTATAGGTGATCCATATAATGCATCATATTTTCTAAAAGGAGAAGTTTGCAATAAGACCCTCTGGTCATTGTTGGAGATTTGGGGACAAAGTAGGGGTGTGTGATAAAGTTGAACATCATGTACTCTGTTGAAAATCGGGGTTTATTTTTGGAGGGGAGGATAAAATATGATGTAGATGCAGACCCAAGTTAAATATTATTTCATTATTGATTTTTTTCATTTCTGTTGTATCTTTGTATTTTGTTCAAATATATTGAAATGATTTTACCAGGCCGGGTGCGGTGGCTCAAGCCTGTAATCCCAGCACTTTGGGAGGCCGAGGCAGGTGGATCACGAGGTCAAGAGATCGAGACCATCCTGGTCACCATGGTGAAACCCCGTCTCTACTAAAAAAAAAAAAAAAAAATACAAAAAATTAGCTGGGCATGGTGATGCGTGCCTGTAATCCCAGCTACTCAGGAGGCTGAGGCAGGAGAATTGCCTGAACCCGGGAGGCGGAGGTTGCGGTGAGCTGAGATCGCGCCATTGCATTCCAGCCTGGGTAACATGAGTGAAACTCCGTCTGGAAAAAAAAAAAAAAAAAAAAAAAAGAAATTATTTTACCATGTAATTGAAAAAGTTTTCTTAGTTTATCAGGGGATTAATAATCCTTTTTTGGCAATTTCATATTTACATTTCCTGTTGCTCTGTAGTTATTTTAATCAGAGGTGATGATTAATATTTCAGTATATGTTCTATCATAAGATCATGTTCTGCTTTCCATATCAACAATTGTAAATCTAATTTATAGTGTTAGTTTTAATGGTTTCGTGTTATAATGCCTTTGGTTGGATAGTTAGCCTTTTTGGGTTGTCTTTATTATGAACTGTACAGTGATGAACATCCATTTTCAGAATAGACTATTAAAAGTGAATTTGCTGTGACAGTGCGTACATGTTAAACGTTTGTAGATGTTGCTAGTTGTACCAACTTTAGAAATATGCCAGTAGTCAGATACTGGAAGGTGCCAGTTTTCTATTCTCTCTTCCTCTCTCTTTTTTTTTTCTTTTGAAACGTAGCCTTGCTCTGTTGCCCAGGCTGGAGTGCACAGGAAAGATCTTGGCTCACTGCAACCTCTGCCTCCTGGGTTCAAGCGATTCTCCTACCTCAGCCTCCTGAGTAGCTGGGATTATAGGTGCCCGCCAGCGCATCCAGCTAATTTGTTTGTATTTTAGTAGAGATGGGGTTTTACCATGTTGCGTAGGCTGGTCTTGAACTTTTTAGCTCAGGTAGTCTGCCTGCCTCGGCCTCCCAAAGTGCTAGGATTACAGGTGTGAGCCACTGCGCTCTGGTAGTTTTCTGTTCTAATACTGAATATTTTAAAACTTTTTTTTTTTTTGAGACGGAGTTTCGCTCTTGTTACCCAGGCTGGAGTGCAATGGCGCGATCTCGGCTCACCGCAACCTCCGCCTCCTGGGTTCAGGCAATTCTCCTGCCTAAGCCTCCTGAGTACCTCGGATTACAGGCATGTGCCACCATGCCCAGCTAGTTTTTTGTATTTTTAGTAGAGACGGGGTTTCACCATATTGACCAGGATAGTCTGGATCTCTTGACCTCGTGATCCACCAGCCTTGGCCTCCCAAAGTGCCGGGATTACAGGCTTGAGCCACCGCGCCCGGCTCTATTTTAAAACTTTTAAAACTGTTACATGGATAGGCAGAAATTGATATTTTGTTTTAGATTTGTATTTCTTCTGTGGTAAGTCTTTTGACCATTTATCATAAACTTTTTTCTGTAAATTGCCTTTTGAATTATTTGCTAACTTTTATTGGAGTGGCTGTTTTTTTGCCTTTAGTTTGTAGAAGCTTTATTTTTTTATGGGTTGTATTTTTGTAATTTACATTTTCATTTTGTTCAAGGTTCCCACCCCCACTGTCAATCCACCCCCACTGAAAAAGCAGTGATAGTTAAACTTGGCAGTCTTTCCTTTTATGGTTTCTGTCTTTTTTTTTTTTTTTTTTTGAGATGGAGTATTGCTGTCACCTAGGTGGAATGCAGTGGTGTGATCTCAGTTCACTGCAACCTCCGCCTCCTGGGTTCAAGCGATTCTTTTGCCTCAGCCTCCTGAGTAGCTGGGACTACAGGCACATGCCACCATGCCCGGCTAATTTTTGTATTTTGATTATAGATGGAGTTTCACCATATTGGCCAGGCTGGTCTCGAACTCCGGACCTTGTGATCTGCCTGGCTCCGCCTCCCAGAGTGCTTGGTTTCTGTCTTTGAAGTCTTGCTCAGAAAGTCTTTCTCTACCCTTGAGATTTTAAACATATTTAATAATATTTTGTCTTCTTCTTTTTTTTTTTTTTTTGATACAGTGTTTTGCTCTTGTTGCTCAGGCTAGAGCGCATTGCCGAAATCTTGGCCATCCTGTAATCCCAGCTAATTTTGTATTTTTGGTAGAGACAGGGTTTCACCATGTTGGTCAGGCTGGTCTTGAACTCTTGATCTAAGGTGATGCACCCGCCTTGGCCTCCCAAAGTGCTGGGATTACAGGCGTAAGACACCACACCCAGCCTATTATATTTTCTTCTAGTACTTTTATAGACTTAAAAAAAATAAGTGTTATTGTATCTGAATTTATTTGATGTGAGATTTGTAGTAGGGAATCATTTTTCCCCCACAAGCCTAGCCAGTTGTACCATCACTTATTGAGAAATAAACTTCCTACTGGATTAAAATGTCACCTGTAATGTAATATATTAAAATATATTAATGCCTGTATCTCTTTCTGGTCTCTCCTGTTTTGTGACCAGTGCCAGGCTATTCTTACTTCTATTTTAGTGTTTTAAGTGAGATATAGTGTATATACCTAAATGATCTTTGTGTAAATAAGATTTTAAATGTTTAAAATGAAGCATAGTGTAGGTTTGTTTAATTCTGTTCATATCTCCTTACTGAGTTTACTTCCTTCTTATGCTTAAAACAACACATTTCCGTTTGAAGCCAACAAAAGTAAGTTATAGAAGCCCATATAAGCAGGAGTACTGCTTATCTGTTAGGCTTTGCTGCTTTTTGATTATTTTCTTCAACCTGTGTCCTATCCTTGACCATAATTAAACTCTGATAGCCAATTAGCAAAGTATTTTTTTTGTTATCTTACTGGTACAGTTTATTATAAAAAGCAAAGCTTGCTATTCCCTATCTAGGGACCATCAGTTTTCTTGTGCTGTTAGGGAAGGATAAAAAAAGAGGGGTGATATTTTTGTTAACAACTGGTATGTAAAAGGAGTAGAAATAGGAAAGAGTTCTTAGAGGTAAACATGTTGCCAAGACCAAAAGTGGACAAAGAAAAAAGTATAAAAACTGGAAAACATTGAAATCCTCTAGTACGTTTTGCAAAAAGGTAGGTGGAAACTGGAGGGAAGAAAAGTGAGTTGTGAAATTGAGTGTTATGATTGAGTGTAACCACTAGAAATAAACATAAATGGTTAAAAGTAGTCACTTGTGGTCACTGCACTACCGGATATGATGCAACACTTGTTTTTTCTTTATATGTTCTTCAGCAGTTTTAATTTTTTGGTTTTTATTATATAGTTAATATTTAAGTAAAAAATTAGTAGTTTCAATGGATAAAATCTAGGCACTTAATAATACATTTTTTGTCACTGTAACAGACTTAAAATTTTTCTTTTAATGGTTTGATCCATTGCTGAAAAAAAGATGGCTAACATTATTGGACATTCTTATGCATAGCACTCTATGAGGGTTATATCATTTAAACCTGCAGCCTTACATGATAAGGAGGCTTTTTTCTCCATTTTACAAATTAGCTAATTGAATCCTTAGTGATTTGTTCCCCAAGGTCATAAAGATACTAAGTATCTTGTATGGGACTGCCAAGTCCTCATGCCTTTTCTGCTTTGTAAGATACAGTTTCTGAAATTTTAATTCTGCATCTTGTTGTAGACTCATTTGGCCTTCACTTTTATCACCTGCTTACCCTTTAGTTTGTCAAAAAATACTGCTGGCTATGCAGAGGTACTGTGCCTAGCTGTTGTGGGTAGTACCAAAGGCAAGAATAAAACCTGGCATTTCTGTCTTAATATACCTGTAAATTAATATATGTAAAGAAAAAAATTTAATAAAATTGATACTTGCAGCTAGACTGAAGAATAAAGAGAACACACAAATTACCAATATTAGGAATGAAGGGTGACTTAAGTACAGACAGTGAAAGGATGATATGGCAATACTGCAAACAATTTTATGCCAGTAAATTGGACAAATCAGATGAAATGGAGAAACTCTTTAAAAAAGACACAAGCTACAAAACTCAAGAAGAAATAGATAACTGCTTAGCCATATGCTTATTAAAGAATGGAACTTGTAGTGGAAAATCCTACAATAATAACTCTGGTCCGAGTTGCTTTGCTGTTGAATTCTACAAAACATTTAAAGAATAAATCCCATTTGATGCAGTCTTCCATGAAATTGTTCCATCTTATGAGACCAGCATTACCTTGATATTCAATTCAGAAAAAGACTGTATAAGAAAACAGTAGACTAATCACATAGAGGTAGAAACTATAACATAGATGTAAAATTTCCAAATAAAAGTTTAGCAGCTCAAATCCAACAGTAGATGTAAAGGATACTGCATCATGTGAAGTGGAGTATATCCTTGAAGGGTAGGATTTGTTTAAATTTGAAAAAAAGCAGCATAGTTTGCCATTACAATGGACTTAAAAAAAAGACCGTATCATCATTGCAAGATATATATATATATATATATATATATATATAGTATTGATATACATAGTATAATCAGTTATTAGTTTCTTAAGAAATTCAAAACACCATTTTGGGAGGATAAATTTCATTCTTCAGGGCAAACACAGATCACAGGTAGCCCTGGAGCTGAGGAATAGCTTTGATTTTTAGTAAAATTTGTGAGTCCACAGCTTTCTGATCAATCTTGCACTACTCTGTAGTCTTGTTTCTCTTTTTCTGTGTCAGAGATCTCACCTTCCTAGTGTCTGGGCTTCTGCAGCTGCTTCTTGAAGTAAGCATCAATAAGATGTTTTGGTATTTTTATGTTGCTGATGTCAATTTTCGTTGAGGTGGAAATGACAAATTTCTGGTGTGTTCGAACTCCACCTGATTAAGAGATATTTTTGAAGATTGACAAAATTTATTTCTGGTAAAAATTCTCAGCATAGTAGGAATAGAAGGGAATTTTTCTCTACTGGAAACAGGAATCTTTGAAAAATATTACAATTGACGTATTAATGATAAAAGACTGAGTATTCCCTCCCAAAGACTGGGAATGAGGAAGAATGCCCACTTTTGCCACTTCTTTTGAACGTTATACACAGGAGGTTCTAGCCAGTGCAGTAAGATTTGATCAAGAGAGAGGTATCTAGATTGGAAAGGAAGAAGGAAAAATTGGCTTTATTCTTGGATAGGAAAATCCTAGGGAATCTACAAAATAAGCTACTAGAACTACAAGTCAGTTTAATGCGATTGCAGCATACGTTATCAGTATGCAATGTGTTTGTATTTGTCAGCAGTGAACAATTGGAAATTGAGATTTAAAAATAAACCTTTTAAAATACATCCAAAGAGATGAGACACTTAAGGATAACTGATAAAAGATGCTTAAGACCTATGTACTAAAAACTATAAGACATTGCTGAGAGTAATATTAAAGAGGCCTAAATAAATGGAAAAAAATAAATTGTTTTCATTTATCAGAAGACACCGTGGTAAGATACTTTTTACAAATTGGCTTGTAGATCTGCTGATGCTATTCTAATCAAAATCTTGACAGGATTCTGGTGTATAGAAATTGGCAAGTTTCTAAAATTTTTATGGAAAAACAAAGGGCTTAGAATAATCCAAACAACTCTGATAAAGAATGTACCTGGCCAGGCGCGGTGGCTCACACTTGTAATCCCAGCACTTTGGGAGGCTGAGGCGGGTGAATCATCTGAACTCAGGAGTTTAAGACCAGCCTGGGCAACATGGCAAAACCCCATCTCTACCAAAAATACGAAAAATTAGCCTTGTGTGGTGGCATGTACCTGTAGTCCCAGCTACTTGGGAGGCTGAGGTGGGAGAATCACTTCAGCCTGGGAGGCAGAGGTAGCAGTGAACTGAAGTCATGCCACTGCACTCCAGTCTGGGTGACATAGTGAGATTCTGTCTCAAAAAAGAAAAAAAATTAATGTTCTAAATTATGGTGACACTATATGTTGTAATTAGTAAATATGTCCATATATATAAAATACAGATATATGGTTAGGGATAGAAATTTGATTTAGATATGAATATTTAAATAATTTGCCATGTAACAGATTAAAGGAGATAATTTATGATATTAATAGTGAATACCGTTAAATTGATAAAACTTCAACATTTATTTATTTTCTATTAACATTTATTTTTTATTTAAAAAATGGCTCTTAGCATGCGGATCTGAATATTGGAAAAATGGTGGTTCTCATTTTCATCGGTGATCTCATTGCAATTCTGATGAAAACTTTAACAGCTTTTTACATGAAACATGAAAAGCAGAATTTGTAATTTATATGGAAATGCAAAGGCCCTAGAAATAACCAGGTCAATCTTGAAGAACAACGGCAGAATGGGAGAATTTATTGTATATCAAGAGTTATAAGACTACCACATTTAATATGGAAGATACTGGCTTGACTATAGAATGAATAGACATGTAAAACAGCGTAGAGAGGCTACAGGCTGGGTGCTGTGGCTCACGCCTGTCATCCCAGCACTTTGTGGAGCCAAGGCAGGAGGATCACTTGAGCCCAGGAGTTTGAGACCTGCCTGGGCAACAGAGCAAGACCCCCCCGTCTCTACTAAAAATTAAAAAAAAAAAAAAATGTGGCTAATGGCATGGTAGCTCATGCCTGTGATCCCAGCTACTTGGTAGGCTGAGATGAGTATGGCTTGAATCCAGGAGGTTGAGGCTGCATTGAGCCATGATAGCACCACTGCACTCCAGCCTGGGAGACAAGAGTGAGACCCTGTCTCAAAAATAAAAATTAAGGCCAAGTATGATGGCTCACGCCTATAATCCTAGCACTTTGGGAGGCTGAGGTGGGCGGATTGCCTGAGCTCAGGAGTTTGAGATTAGCCTGGACAACATGGCGAAATCTTGTCTGTACTAAAAATACAAAAATTTGGTCGTGCATGGCGGTGTGCTCTTGTAATCCCAGCTACTTGGGAGGCTGAGGCATGAGAATCTCTTGATCCCAGGAGACCGGGGTTGCAGTGAGCCTAGATCACATCATTGCACTGGGTGACAAAGTGAGACTCTATCATAAAATAAAATAAAATAAAATGATTAAAACATAAATGAACCCTTGAATTGACAGGAATAAGGAAAGGATGATCTTTTCAACAGATGGTGATAGGATTATTGTACATCCATATGGGAAAAAAGAGTAACTATTTATTTCTCACACTATACGTGGAAATAACTTATAGGTATGTTATAAACCTAATTTTCAGTTACCAAACAATACAGCATTTAGAAGATGCAGGCACGTGTATACAGGATCTCATATTAGGAAAAATTTCTTAAACATGACAGAAGAAAACCAATTCTTAAGGAAAAGATCAACACATTTGACAACTGTAAGATAAGACATTCAGGGGCTGGGCACGGTGGCTTATGCCTATGATCCCAGCACTTTGGGAGGCTGAGATGGGTGGATCACTTGTGGTCAGGAATTGTGATATCTAAGGACCTATATCCAGAATATATAAAAGTGCTGCAAATTAATAATAAACAACCCTGTAGAATAAATGAGCAAGAGTTTTAAAAGCATTTCATAAAGTGAAATGTTGAATATTTCCTTTGTAATTGAAGAAATCGAAATCCATTGTGAGATTCTACTAGATGCCTGCCAGAATGGTTATCATTACAAGCCTCTGATAATACCAGCTGTTGATAAAGATAGTTAACAATGGGAAATCTCCTATACCGCTTATGGAGAAATAACTAGGTATAGCCACTTTGGAAAATAAGTTTGACAGTATCTACTAAAGTTGAAGATTCATTATCTTCTTGATGGAGCAGTTTGACTCCAGAGCAGGCGTCCCCAAACTTTTTACACAGGGGGCCAGTTCACTGTCCCTCAGACCTTTGGAGGGCCGCCACATACAGTGCTCCTCTCACTGACCACCAATGAAAGAGGTGCCCCTTCCTGAGGTGCGGCGGGGGGCCGGATAAATGGCCTCAGGGGGCCGCAGTTTGGGGACGCCTGCTCCAGAGTAACAAGCAGAACTGCATTATATAACAATATTTACGGTCATGATTCTTTTTTTTTTTTTTTTGAGACGGAGTTTCACTCTTGTTACCCAGGCTGGAGTGCAATGGCACGATCTCGGCTCACCGCAACCTCCGCCTCCTGGGTTCAGGCAATTCTCCTGCCTCAGCCTCCTGAGTAGCTGGGATTACAGGCACGCACCACCATGCCCAGCTAATTTTTTGTATTTTTAGTAGAGACGGGGTTTCACCATGTTGACCAGGTTGGTCTCGATCTCTCGACCTCGTGATCCACCCGCCTCAGCCTCCCAAAGTGCTGGGATTACAGGCTTGAGCCACCGCGCCCAGCAATGATTCTTACAGTATCTAAAACCTGTAAACAACCCTAAATGTTTAATAACAATAGAAGAATAAACAGTAGTATGAATATTCAGTGAAATAACATACCACAGTGCAAATAAATGAATTACAACTATGTGTATCAGCATAGATGAATTTTACAAATAAAATGTTGAGAGGGAAAAAAGCCAGGTAAAAGAAATGTATCTTTGATTTCATTAATAAAAACTTTAAAAGTAGGCAAAATTAAGCTACGATATTTAGGAGTTATACTTTGACATTAGAAAAAGGAAAGCAAGCTATCATTTAAGTGCCTTTTTTATAGGAAGAGGAGGGATTGTGATTGAGAAAGTATTCTAGAATTGATAGCACTGTCCTATTTCTTGTATAGTGTTTACATGGATGTATAGTTCTTAATATGTATTGAACTGTACATTGTTTATGTACTTTTCTTTATAAGTGTTATATTTCATTATAAAGATATTCAAAATGCCTACAGAAATGAGAGGAAGAGGAACATGGTGTTTTAGTGTGCTATTATTAGCATGGAAGTTTTGTATGTCTTCTAAGCGTAATGCTATTCATTTATGCTGCAACTACTGTAGACACTGCTGGGAGTGAGGAGGTAGAATACAGGCAATTAAAACAAGTCCATCTCTCTAAGAGGTTACTGTCAATTTAATGAAATAGGTATATGGTGAAAAGATACATATTGAAATTTTAAATGCCACAAGTAACTAAATTCCTGTAATGTTTTAAGTGTCATGAATAAAAGACTTACTGAGAAGCTAGAAGACAGGGTGATAAAGCTAGGGGACTTGGGGAAAGTAATATATATATTAGGAGGCATTTCAGTAGAACTGAGGAGATCATTTCTTTTGTTAAAAGCGATTTCCTTTCTTGACTCCTGTCAATGAATATGTGCTACTCAGGTTCTCCCCTTAATTCTGCTTTTTCCTGTCTAGTGTTGTTCTTTTTTCCTGAGTTTCAGGGAAAGAGTAGGAGACTCTCTTGTGTCATTATAAGGGGGAATAAAGAGATGCTCTATCTTGGATCCTAGCCTGTGTAAAGGAATCAAGTGAACAGTGGGGCCAGTGGAGAGTGAGGGATCAGTGTCTTGTTCTTGTCTTTGTGGGGAGTCTGTTTTCATGACTTCAGCTATAGACTCTGTTGATGACAGTCCTGATTTTTAATTCCCATGCTATTTTATTTATTTACATATATTTTGAGAGAGAGAGGGTCTTGCTCTGTCCCCCAGGCTGGAGTGCTGTGTCTTAATCATAGCTAACTGTATCCTTGATCTTCCTGGCTCAAGCGATCCTTCCAACTTAACCTCTGGAGCAGCTAGAACTACGGGTGCATACCATCATGCCCAGCTAAAGCTTTTTATATTCTGTAGAGACAGGGTCTTGCTATGTTGTCCAGGCTGGTTCTGGACTCCTGGCCTCAAGAGATCTTCCCACATTGGCTTCTGTATTAGGATTATAGGTGTGAGCTACTGCACCTGGCTCCCTACCCTATTTTTAGTATGTTGTTTTCCTTCTGATCGTAAACATGTTATAAACAGAACTGAACTCTTCCCTTTTCAATTAGCTCCTTTTATGAACTCTCCTATTTATTGGAAGCTCCATTTCTCACTTTTTCCCACTCTGATGACAGGTTAACCATTTTCTGCTTATTCACAGTTGAAATTTTAAAATTGTCATTGATTCTCTGTGAGAGATTTTTTTTTTTTTTTTTTTTTGAGACGCAGTTTTGCTCTTGTTACCCAGGCTGGAGTGCAATGGCGCGATCTCGGCTCACCGCAACCTCCGCCTCCTGGGTTCAGGCAATTCTCCTGCCTCAGTCTCCTGAGTAGCTGGGATTACAGGCACATGCCACCATGCCCAGCTGATTTTTTGTATTTTTAGTAGAGACGGGGTTTCACCATGTTGACCAGGATGGTCTTGATCTCTCGACCTCGTGATCCACCCGCCTCGGCCTCCCAAAGTGCTGGGATTACAGGCTTGAGCCACCGTGCCTGGCCTCTGTGAGAGATTAAGAGAAGTATGAATAATCATTCTTGACACCTTAAGAGGTTGTGTGTGTGTGTGTGTGTGTGTGTGTGTGTTTAGAAGTACTGTACTGTGTATTGTGTAGTTATTATTTCAAAAGAAAAAGGTGGAAGGGACCTTTACTTGGTATAATGCTTAGTTTATGGAGGCTTAGAAAATCCTTGAAAGATTGTAGATAGAAGTCCAAAACGTCTTGCCCTAAAGCCATTTTTGTTTCTGTCTTATAATTAATATGTGTATAAAATAATGAGCTACACTGAACAAGAAAGTTTTACCAGATGTGTGGTAGACCCCTTAATGCCCCGTTCACTGGAAGGGCAAATCTCAAAAGACATACTTGTACATACTTACTACACATGCTACTTATTTTCTTTCCTGTTTTTTCTCTTAAGCACCTAACCATATTCCAAAACATTTTCCTTACTCGTCATACTGCCTATCTCATCTTACTTCCCCCCAAAAACTACATGAGGGCAAGGATTTTTGTCAGTTTTATTCATTGTTGTATTTGCAAAGTCTAATACATAGTAGAAATTCAAATATTTGAATGCATGCATGAACATTGGTGTCTTAGAAACCTTTGTGCCATCTCTACAAAAAAGTTAAAAAACGTTAGCCAAGCATGGTGGTGTGTGCTTATAGTCTCAGCTACAAGCTGAGGCAATGGGAAGATCCTTTGAGTCTGGGAGGTCAAGACTGTGTTAGAGTCTCAAACTCTGTTTCAAAATAAAAAACAGCCCAGAAACGTTTAGGTTTAAATGTATATTATAAAGGAGCTACGTTTTAAAAGGTAGATGACAGAAACTACAGCTGGCTAAGTAATTGACTCAATCACTTTCTAGGTTTGCTGTCCCCATCCCTCACCCCGTATTTTAATTTTTGAACCTTTATTCAGGATTTTGTGGTTGTGCTCTTATGTTTACCTCAGGAGCCCCTTAGACAAGTTGTTCCTCACCAGTTGTTCTTAATGTTCAGAGCAAATATACCACTTATGAAAATCAGGTAGTAGCTAGATTCTGCTTTGTCGTGAAAGATTAATTGAAGCAAGTATTTGAATTAAGTATGAATGTCACTCAGTCACTTTTTTTTTTTTTTTTTTGAGGCGGAATTTTGCTCTTGTTACCCAGGCTGGAGTGCAATGGCGCGATCTCGGCTCACCGCAACCTCCGCCTCCTGGGTTCAGGCAATTCTCCTGCCTCAGCCTCCTGAGTAGCTGGGATTACAGGCACGAGCCACCATGTCCAGCTAATTTTTTGTATTTTTAGTAGAGACGGGGTTTCACCACGTTGACCAGGATGGTCTCGATCTCTCGACCTCGTGATCCACCCGCCTCGGCCTCCCAAAGTGCTGGGATTACAGGCTTGAGCCACCGTGCCCGGCCACTCAGTCACATTTTATGTGACTTTAGGTAAAAGGTTTTGGGGCTTTGGCTTTGAACCAGTCCTCTTTGAGGACTGACCATTAAAACGTAGAAATACATTTGCTTCACTATAGCTGCTTTCTTTGTGGGAATGGGCAGTTTACGTAAAGAATAAAACCAATAGTGCTTGGCATAGTGGCTGATTCCTGTAATCCCAATAACTCAGGAGGCTGAGGCCATAGGATTGCATGAGGCCAGGAGTTCAAAACCAGCCTGGGTAGCATAGTGAGACCTGGCCTCTGGGGGAGGGGTGGGGAGGGAATTTTTTTTTTCTTTATATTACCTTTAATCAACTCTTTTTTTTTTTTGAGACGGAGTTTCGCTCTTGTTACCCAGGCTGGAGTGCAATGGCGCGATCTCGGCTCACCGCAACCTCCGCCTCCTGGGCTCAGGCAATTCTCCTGCCTCAGCCTCCTGAGTCGCTGGGATTACAGGCACGCGCCACCACGCCCAGCTAATTTTTTGTATTTTTAGTAGAGACGGGGTTTCACCATGTTGACCAGGATGGTCTCGATCTCTCGACCTCGTGATCCACCCGCCTCGGCCTCCCAAAGTGCTGGGATTACAGGCTTGAGCCACCGCGCCCGGCCTAATCAACTCTTAACACCTAAAAAAATTTTTTTAAGGCCAGGCCTAATCAACTCTTAACACCTAAAAAAATTTTTTTAAGGCCAGGCCTAATCAACTCTTAACACCTAAAAAAATTTTTTTAAGGCCAGGCGCAGGGGCTCAAGCCTGTAATCCCAGCACTTTGGGAGGCCGAGGCGGGTGGATCACGAGGTCGAGAGATCGAGACCATCCTGGTAAACATGGTGAAACCCCGTCTCTACTAAAAATACAAAAAATTGGCTGGGCGTGGTGGCGCGTGCCTGTAATCCCAGCGACTCAGGAGGCTGAGGCAGGAGAATTGCCTGAGCCCAGGAGGCGGAGGTTGCGGTGAGCCGAGATTGCGCCATTGCACTCCAGCCTGGGTAACAAGAGCGAAACTCCGTCTCAAAAAAAAAAAAAAAAATTTTTTTTTTAAAGACATAATCAGGCATGGTGGCATGTACCTGTAGACCTAGCTTCTTAGAAGCTTGAGGCAGGAAGATCACTTGAGCCAGGAGGCCACAGTGATCCATGATTATGCCACTGCCTGGGCTACAGGGTGAGACTTGGACTCTTAAAAAAATAAGTAAACCCAGGAGCCTCTTAACCTAGATCTTCTTTTTAATTTGATTAAGTAATCAATGCATGTTTTCCTTTGTGCAGAATTTTTTTGGGATTATTTTTTAACAAGTAGAAATTGCATATATTAATGGTGTATAACTTGACATTTTGATATAAATTGTGGAATGGTGTACAGAACTTCTTGGTAGTATGATTTTTACCTCAGTTGGATTTCATTGAGTCTATATTGACATAAATGTTTTTGCTCCTATGCTGAGTTCAGGTTGTCTTTTGATTACAATTTGTCATTAGAATGCAGCAATGACGGCTTGGTCTCTGGAATCAGATTAACAGGGTTTGATTCTGGTTCTGCCTCTTAGTGGTTGGACATCCCTGAACCTCAGCTTCTGTAGCATGGGAATAATAATATCTTTCTCAAGAAGTGTTGGAGTTAAAACACATGAAGTGCTTAGTATAGGTGCTTGGAACAGTGCTTATAACTGTTGAATAGTAAGGTTTAGTAAATGTTTGTTATTATTTAGAAATAAAGTATAGTTAAAAGTTATCTTTTTAACCAGGCACGGTGGCTCACAACTGTAATCCATCACTTTGGGAGGCCAGAGTGGGTGGATTACTAGAGGCCAGGAGTTCAAGACTAACCTGGCCAACATGGCAAAATCCTATCTCTATTAAAAATATAAAAATCAGCCAGGTGTGGTGGCACATGCCTGTAATCCCAGCTACTCTGGTGACTGAGGCAGGAGAATCGCCTGAACCTGGAAGATGGAGGTTGCTATGAGGCAAGATCACAACACTGAGCTCTGCCCTGGGCAACAGAGTGAGACTGTGTCTCAAAAAAAAAAAAAAAAAAAGGTGTTTTGCAGTAAGATCTTCTCTGACCCTGCTAAATATAATGGCATCCCCTTTTAATTCTTCATTTCTTAATTACCTTGCTGTGTTTTTCTATATGGCTTACCTTTACTTGATATTAGTATTTATTAGTTTGTCTTCTTCTACTGGATTTTAAACTCTTAGGGCAAGGACTTTGTTTTATTCATAGCTGTGTTCATTCTAGTGCCTAAAACAGTATCTGGTTGGTAGCTGCTGTTCAACAAATATTTGATTTTTGATGAATAAATTAAGGTATATGAATGCAATTTAATGCCCCTTTTTAGGGGGCATCTGTTTGATTATTTTAACAAGTTAACTGCCTTTTGTGAGGGAACGTATTTTGTTTTGGCAGGGCCTCAGTATTGATCTTTTGTTGCCAAAAGCACCTAAAATCTTATTCTTCTTTTTTGTTAAGCTATATGTGAAACAGAGCCTGAACAGCCTGTTCGACATTACCCATTATGGGTAAAAGTAGAAGGTGAAGTAGATCCAGAACCAGTTTATATCCCCACGCCTTCTGTCATTGAGCCTATGAAACCATTGTTATTGCCTCAACCAGAAGTTTTATCTACTACTGTGAAGGGCAAACTGGTCACTGGAATTAAATCTGCACGGTCATATACTCCCAAACCCAATCCTGTGGTAAGTCTGGAATTTAATCTTTTATTACAAGTTACCAAAGTCATGTGTAAAGATGATGTGTTTCAACCAGATTTTTGGTTATTTCGTGAATCATTTTGCTTTCAGTAATATGTTTATAAGTCATCTTCCTTTCTTTCTGGTTTAATCAGTTTAGTTCTGGCACTTTTAAAATGTCTTAAAAGTAGAAATGAATAGTAATAATTTTAAAAAATAGCCATCTCCTCTTCAAGATCATAGATGGACTTTTTACATGGCTTGGAAAAAGTTTTTTTAAAGATATTACTCCTATATTGTAGAATATTAATAAGATATGCAGTATTTATTATGAGTAGAAGAACATTAAGAAAAAGCTTTTAAAAGCAAATTTTAAAATGCACAACAATATCAATAAAGTTTAAGATTTAAAGTAACATTTTATATAATGTGACTGTTAAAACTTGGAGGTAGAAGTAGGAAGTTTTTGGCTGGGTGCAGTGGCTCACACCTGTAGCACTTTGGGAGGTTGAGGCAGGTGGATCAAGAGGTTAGGAGTTCAAGACCAGCCTTGCCAACATAGTGAAACCCCGTCTCTACTAAAAAATACAAAAATTAGCTGGGCATGGTGGCACGTGCCTGCAGTCCCAGCTATTCGGGAGTCTGAAGCAGGAGAATCGCTGGGACCTGGGAGTTGGAGGTTGCAGTGAGCCGAGATTATGCCACTGCACTCCAGCCCGGTCAACAGAGTGAGACTTAAGACTGGAAAAAAGAAAGATAGGAAGTTATTCATTGTGTTAATGGCTTAAGCAGGTCTTATTATCAAATTCATGTGTCTTCATAGGCCATTAGATTGAAGAAAAGTTCTATACTATGATGCTACTGAGTGTGTTTTCTGTAGCAGAGCTGTTATGGTATAAAACTGTTTCCAGTCTGTGATGAAATACATATCGTTGACCCTTAAAAAAGGCAAGGTAGCTGGGCATGGTGAGTCACGCTTGTAATTCCAGCACTTCGATAGGCTGAGGCCAGTGGGTCACCTGAGGTTGGGAATTTGACACCAGCCTGGCCAACATGGTGAAACTGTCTCTACTAAAAATACAAAAAGTTAGTCAGGCATGGTGGCTCATACCTGTAATCCCAGCTACTAGGGAGACTGAGGCAGGAAAATTGCTTGATCCTGGAAGGCGGAGGTTGCCATGAGCCGAGTTGTGCCACTGCACTTCAGCCTGGGTGACAGAACAAGACTCCTTCTCAAAAAAAAAAAAAAGAAAAAGAAAAAGAAAGAAAAAGGGTTAACGCCACTAATCTTTCACACGGTCAAATTTCTACATGTAACTTTCCACTCCCCCCAAACTGAACTCTTAATAGTTTACTGTTGACTGGAAGCCTTACCAATAACATAAACAGTCAATCATCACATTTTTATGTTATATATAGTATATACTATCTTCTTATGAGCTATGGAAAAGAAAATGTTACTAAGAAAATAAGGAAAAGAAAATATAGTTATTATTCATTACTGGATCATCATAAAGGTCTTCATACTCACTATCTTCACATTGAGTAGTCTGAGGAAGAAGAAGGGTTAATTTTACTGCCTTGGTGACAGAGGTGGAAAAAATCCACGTGAGTGATTTTTAACACAGTTCAAACCTGTGTTAAAACCTGTGTTTCAAACCAGGGGTTAACTGTATAGAAAATGAGAGTAAATATTGATAAATTTCTACTGCAAGTTGGTTAGACTGAATCTAATATTAAAAAACTTAAATTTTATGTGTATTTAGTTTTTCTAGTAATTTATTGTATTTATTAAAGTATCAGTCTGTGAGGGACTGTAACTAACAGTGTATCCTTCACCATAGATAATTTGAAATGCACTGCTCTGGTATGATCTGAAATTTCCTCATAGAGAACTGGATCCTTTCTGACTGCCCTAAGATCCTAAGATTCAGCACATATGAACTGTAGTTGTGCTGTTTGATTTTAAAGTTTGCGTTTAAAAATTTCAACTATTGTTAGAGGAAAAAAAGATTAAACATTCCTTTTCTTTTGGAATCTAGGGGACTTTTTTCCCATTGTATGGAATGTTTTGTTGTATCAAATTTACAGATTCGGGAAGAGGACAAAGATCCAGTCTACTTGTACTTTGAAAGTATGATGACTTGTGCTCGAGTTCGAGTATATGAGAGAAAAAAAGAGGACCAGAGACAACTATCCTCTTCCTCCTCCCCATCTCCATCATTTCAGCAGCAGAGTTCATGTCATTCTAGCCCTGAGAACCATAATAATGCAAAGGTGAGTTTCTTGTTCCATAGTTTCTTTTTAACTTCCAATTCCCTGTTTTTGGTATTAAAATTTGCATTACTATCAGAATAATTAATTTACTAATTATCCTACAGGGCAGGGCAGAGAAGGCGTATGTGATATGTATGTCAGTTTATTTCTCTGTGTACCTATTGTATGGTATGTCTCTTAGTGTTATTACAAGTGTTATTCTTTCTTGGTTAGGTTTGGTGGCTCGCGTGTCTAATCCTAGCACTTTGGGAGGCAGAGGCAGAGGCAGGCGGATTGGTTGAGCCCAGGAGTTCGAGACCAACCTGGGCAACATGGCAAAACCCTATCTTTACTAAAAATACAAAAAAAGAAAAAATTAGCTGGGCCTGGTGCTGCATGGCTGTAATCCCAGCTGCTTGGGGCACTGAGGAAAAAGAATTGCTTGAACCTGGGAGGCGGAGGTTGGAGACTGCAGTGAACTGCAGTCATGCCACTGTACTTCAGCTTAGGTGACAGTGAGACTCTGTCTCAAAAAAAAAAAAAAAAGTATTATTCTTTCTTTTCCTCCTTCTCCTCCTTCTCCTTCTCCTTCTTCTTCTTCTTCTTTCTTTTCTTCTTTCTTTTCTTCTTCTTTTCTTCTTCTTCTTTCTTTCTTTCTTTCTTTCTTTTCTTTCTTTCTTTCTTTCCTCCTTCTTCTTCTGCTTCTGCTTCTGCTTCTGCTTCTGCTTCTGCTTCTGCTTCTGCTTCTGCTGCTTCTGCTTCTTCTTTCTTCTGCTTCTTCTTCCTTTTTTTTTTTTTGGTTATGATAATCTTTTATTTCTTTTAGAGATATAGTTTTGTTCTTGTTGCCCAGGCTGGAGTACAGTGGCGCAGTCTCATCTCTGTGCAACCTCCGCCTCCTGGGTTCAAGCAATTGACCTGCCTCAGCCTGCCGAGAAGCCAGGATTACAGGTGCTCGCCACCACATTCAGCTAATTTTTTGTATTTTTAGTGGAGATGGGGTTTCATCATACTGGCCAGACTGGCCTTGAATCCCTGACTTCAGATGATCAGCCTGCCTTGGCCACCCAAAGTGTTGGGATTATAGGCGTGAGCCACTGCACCCAGCCGCATTTGTACTCAGCACTTTGGGAGGCTGAGGTGAGCTGATCACCTGAGTTCGGGAGTTCGAGATCAGCCTGGCCAACATGGTGAAACCCTGTCTCTACTAAAAATATAAAATGTTAGCCGGATGTGGTAGTGGGCACCCTGAGGCAGGAGAATCGATTGAACCTGGAAGGTGGGAGTTGCACTGAGCTGAGACTATGTTATGAGTCATGTATTAGTGATTATTTTGCAGAGATAAAGAGAGTAACATTATCTTTAAATGAAGAGGAAAAACAAAGGACATCCAACCAATTTTCTATGCTTCGTTTTTCATTTCCTGGAAAATTAAGGATGAAAGACATTCATAAAGGCAGCATTAATGCCAGTTCTTCTGAAAAGCTCTTGTATATTAAAACAGAATAAGTATGACGGTAGTTTATTTTATTTTATTTTATTTTATTTTATTTTTGAGATGGAATCTTGCTTTGTCACCCAGGCTGAAGTACAGTGGCATGAGTTTGGCTTGCTGCAGGCCTTGCCTCCCGGGTTCCAGCAATTCTCCTGCCTCAGCTTCCTGAGCAGCTGGGATTACAGCAGCACTCCACCATGCCCAGCTAATTTTATAGTTTTTTTATTTCAGATCTCATGATAAGTAAAAACTTTATTAGCTATATTTAAAAATTATGTAGTTAAACCAGGAAAATAACTATGTATCTATGAGGAAAAAATTTTAATTGCCTTTTTAGTGTATTTTAAAATTCTCTCATAACAATCTTAACAATTTTAATAAAAACTCTTTAAAATAAACTTAATGAGAAAGAAGGAAAGACAGAGCATCAAGTTTTTAAAGTAGTTAATATACTACTTTTAGTTAATGTTATGTCATTTTGGATAAAAAAAACTTGTCTATTTTCTCAGCTTTCAGAAGGTAGGTTTGAGTGGGGCTTTCAGGGACTCCCTATTCTCCAGTTTGTTTAAAATACCCATGAATTAATTTTTAAAAAGTAAACTTTTATCAATAAAGACACAAGAAATTATTTTTTCAAAGTAAAGTTATTTGTAGCGTATAATCCTAATTAAATACTATGCCATTTGATCCCAGTACTTACTGAAACTTGGTTGATGGTAAGATCATTTTCTCAATTTTAAGAAATGGGATTAGGCATCTCTCAGACATGTAGAGAGGCAGGACATTGGAGAATAACACTAATAAGAGTTTCTTGTCTTACTGCCACTGCCCAATTATACATTCTCCTATTTGATCTTGTTACTGTTTACCATGTGTCAAGTAGTGTGCCAGTGTGCTGTGCAATTATATGTACTACATATTTTACCATATGAGTTTGGTGGTATTATCCCTGTTGCACACATGAGGCAAGAAGGCTTAAGTTATATTGCTAGCAAGCAGTGGAGCCAGCATTTAAGACTGAGTATACTTGACACCAAAGGCTTTTTTTGTTTTGTTTTGTTTTTAAAGAAAAAGGCCCCCAAATCCATTTTGTTATCCTTATTGTATACTGTGAAACCTGAAAGACTCAATGTGACATTTGCTTGAGCCACATAATGCTGTCTAAGTGGTTATATCCTCTGCTAATGTAAGAGCTGATAAATTTTTAGATGACCAAGGGGAACACTTACTTATTGTGAAGTGGGAGATATTTTAGTCCTTCATTACAATATGCAGTTGTTATGGCATTTAAGTTTCTCATGTCTTGCTTCCGTGATTTCAGCTTTTGTTATCATTGCTGTTGTAATGGTAACTATGGAGCTATACCAAATTGTTTTAAATTTGCTGTTCATCCTCTGTGGCCTGTCTAGGGACACATTCTACATATATGTAAAATGTAGGTTAGGTTAGCATGTGCCTGGTACATTTTAGGTATCCTGTAAACACTAGCTTTCATCGTTATCTGCCCAGACCAAAATCTGCTACTAATACATCAACTACACAGATTAAATGGAAACTGCCATCATCCTGTAGCTCTTGCCTCCTTGGCAACAGTGTTCTGGGTCATAGGGTGGTGTCTGACCCAAAATGAACCATTCAGATTCCTAAGAATTTTAAAAATTGGAACTAAGTGCTGCTCTGCTTTGTCTATGGAGTAGCCTTTTTTTTTTTTTTTTTTTTTTTTTATTCCCGTGCTTTCTTTTTTTTTTTTTAAGACGGAGTCTCGCTCAGTCACCGAGGCTGGATCGGTGTAGTGGCATGATCTTGGCTCACTGCAACCACTGTCTCCTGGGTTGAAGCGATTCTCCCGTTTCAGCCTCCCGAGTAGCTGGGATTACAGGCACCTGCCATCATGTCTGGCTAATTTTTGTATTTTGGTAGAGACGGGGTTTCACCATATTGGCCAGGGTGGTCTTGAACTCCTGACCTCATTTGATCCACATACCCCGCCTCCCAGAGTGTTAGGATTACAGGTGTGAGCCATCATGCCTGGCTTGTTCCTCTTCTTTCTCAATATACTTGCTTTCACTTAAAAAAAAATTGGAACTAAGGAAAGAGGGTGGTCTCTCCTGATTAGTGAAAGTGGAATGGTAAAAGAATCTAGATGGCAATGTTTCCAACCCATGGAGGAAGCTGGCATGAGAAACTGAGGCACACATTCACAGATAATTTAACTGAGGCATGCATTCACAGATATCCTTGTAGTTAGGCTCTACCTCTGCCCCTTCCATGGTTCAGCTGATGGCTGGGGGCTCCACCTTCACCTGTACTGCCACCTCAGTATCAGTGGTGACTGCCTAGAAAACCACTACAGGTATAAATCAGCAGTTTTCTTTTAAACAGCAATTTGTTAATAACAACAACAACAAATTTAAATGTGCATATCTTTTTGACCCTAAATTTTAAATATACCTGGCAGGTTGGTATATAGAAATACTAGCATGAGGGCACAGAGATGTGTATGTGTATTTACTGAAACATACATATATATAAGGCTATTCAGTGCCCTGTTGTTCTTAATAATGAAAACTTGGAGGCAGAATTCCTGTTAATAGAGGATTTGATAAATACATTAAAATGTATTATTTTTTCTGACCTTGGAGTAATTTTTAAGAATCCTGCTTTTATGGCCAGGCGCGGTGGCTCAAGCCTGTAATCCCAGCACTTTGGGAGGCCGAGGCAGGTGGATCACGAGGTCAAGAGATCGAGACCATCCTGGTCAACAAGGTGAAACCCCGTCTCTACTAAAAATACAAAAAAAGTTAGCTGGGCATGGTGGTGCGTGTCTGAAATCCCAGCTACTCAGAAGGCAGAGACAGGAGAATTGCCTGAACCCAGGAGGCGGAGGTTGCGGTGAGCCGAGATCGCGCCATTGCACTCCAGCCTGAGTAACAAGAGCGAAACTCCGTCTCAAAAAAAAAAAAAAAAAAAGAATCCTGGTTTTAATTATTTATCTGTAATTGTTAGGGTGTGCATCTTTCCACATTGGCAAATTTTCTTTTCTTTCTTTTTTTTTGGAGATAGGGTCTCTTTTGCCCAGGCTGGAGTGCAGTGGCGCGATCTTGACTCACTGCAGCCTTCACCTCCCTGGCTCAAGCGATCTTTCTGTTTCAACTTCCTCAAGTAACTGGGACCACAGGCGTGTGCCACCACTGGCGGCTAAGCTTTTGTATTTTTGTAGAGATGGGGTTTTGCACTCCTGGGCTCAAGTGATTTGCCCACCTCTGCTTCTCAGAATGCTGAGATGATAGACATGAGCCATCGAGGTGGCCTCACTTCATGAAATTTCTGAATAACTGCTGTTTGTTTCATTAAACAGTAAATATATTTCCTTCTTTACTGTAAAGTACAATGTGAATTATTTTCTTGATGACTCAGTCACTATCAAGGATATTAGGGAGCAAAACTACTTGTTTTATATGATAGTAATGTAGCTGTGCATGTGGATTGAAGCTGTTGACATTTTAATCATTCTAATAATTTAAACTTCGGAGAGAGATTTGGTGCTTGTGTCCAAGTTTCTGTGAGTACTGAATATATGTTAAAGTATTTCTGTGTTACCGTCTCCTTCAGGAACCTGATTCTGAACAGCAGCCCTTAAAACAGCTCACCTGTGACTTGGAGGATGATTCTGGTAAACTACAAGGTTAGAATGAAAACTAGATTTTAACGTTTTATAGAAATTATTTAGGTCTAGATTATATTAATAATGGGAGAAAACCCAAACCATCAATTCAGAACATGTCTGCCTACCCTATTTCAAACTTATGCCAAAAACAGAGACAATAAGTAAAAGTTTTTTCCCCCATTATTTGGTTGGTAACACTCCTGCTCTCAAAAATAAAAGAAAACTCATTCATGTTGTTATAGCATGTTGTTGCAAGAGACATTTAGGATGAGATCAGTGAATTTTTTTTTTAACCTCTTTCCAACCCCCAGCAATATTGGCATCATTAGCTATTGGTCCTCCATAGCTGCCACCTTTGGGGAAATCTAAAAGGAGAAAGGAAGGAATACTACTGTGATTTATCTAGCAGAGGCCACTGCCAGAATTAGTTGATGAGAGACAGTGGTCAGGGAGTTACCTATTTGATTTTGGTTATGCTTCCTAAGACTTCTGACATTTAAGCAGCAGGGCTTAACTTTTTAAAAGAAGTCATGGTACATACAAATAATGATAGTGTTTCTATAGCACATTGAGGTAAGTGGGGGAGGTTACTGGGGTGGAGGGAACCTGGCTGAGAGCATTAGCACCCTGAGAGGATTATGGGGTCCCTTGACATACAGGTACACTCACTGGGCAGCTGTTCTCAAGAAATCTAGGAGTCTAGTGAATACATATCTAGTGTACTTGTTGCCATGGATGGAATACTTTGGGGAGCTGAGTGATCTACATACAGTGTAGAAATGGAGCAGTCATATCTAGAGGCACAGAAGTAATTCAGAAGTATTTGCAGTAGAAATTAGAGGTATAGTACACTTCAAGTCAGAATGCTGTTTTTCTTGCTCTTCTTTTGGATTGACTCTAATGTTCACATGCTTCGAACATCTCGCAAGTAGCCTCACTTTCCCTGTATGGATAGCAACATAGTAACCTATACCAGTGAAGCTTAACCTTGGTTATACGTCATGCTTTTTTGCAAGCCAACCGCTAATCTAATAATTATGGCATTTAAGAGCAGTTTTAAGGGAACTCTATTAAAGCCCAGTCAGTGGGATAATTAGGACTATTGTAGTCTGTCTGTAATTTTTCTTACTGGAAAACTCTCAAATTGTGAAAGTTAATACATTTTAAGTTGCTACTGTGAAAGAGCATGAGAATGTGACATTTTTTTTCAGAGTGCCATACAAAATGCTGTGATGCAGAAATAGGCTTTCAACTTTTTTATTATTATTTCTCATCAGAAAAGAGCTGGAAGTCTTCCTGCAATGAAGGGGAATCCTCTTCTACTTCTTATATGCATCAGCGGTCACCTGGTGGTCCCACCAAACTGATTGAGATCATCTCAGACTGCAACTGGGAGGAGGATCGGAACAAGATTTTGAGCATCTTATCCCAGCACATCAATAGCAACATGCCACAATCACTTAAGGTGGGCAGCTTCATCATTGAGTTGGCTTCTCAGCGAAAGAGCCGGGGTGAGAAGAACCCTCCTGTTTATTCTTCTCGTGTGAAAATCTCTATGCCATCATGTCAAGACCAAGATGATATGGCTGAGAAATCTGGATCAGAGACTCCTGATGGTCCATTGTCCCCTGGGAAAATGGAGGATATCTCTCCTGTGCAGACAGATGCCCTGGATTCAGTGAGGGAGAGATTACATGGAGGCAAAGGTCTGCCTTTTTATGCAGGGCTTTCTCCTGCAGGGAAGCTTGTGGCCTATAAACGTAAACCCAGTTCAAGTACATCTGGGCTTATCCAGGTGAGAATTATCTTTAATCTGGGTATAGCACCTTTTTATACCTAGGTAGTATCATGATTTTTCACAGTCCTTTATGGGCCTGATATTCTTTATCTTTATGTTTCCTGGGAACTGGGTGACAAAATTATCATCTCTTTTTGTAATAGGCCTAGGTTAGATGTATACCTAGAGTGAATTTTTGTCACATTTATGAACAGAAATGTAGAGCCTTGTATTAGTTTATAATTTTCTTTCTTACCTTCCCAGAAAGTTGCTCTTCATAAACTTTATTGCCTGGGGCTCTAGTGATACTTTGACAATCAAGCAAGGATAGTTAGGGATTCAGTCTAGCTCTTGGAATTTATTATTAGCAGTTAGCTTTCAAAACAAAATCATGGTTAGAATGGTAGGTATAAGGGGAAGATGAAATTTACTTTATGATAGGCAGTATATGTTTAGAAACTTGGGAAAATTTCTATTTCATTTTTTAAAAATTTATTTGTCAGTCTTGCTCTGTCGCTGAGGTTGGAGTGCAAGTTGGACTCACTGCAACCTCTGCTTCCTAGGTTCAAGCGAGTCTTTGTGCCTCAGCCTCCCAAGTAGCTGGGATTACAGGTGTGTGACACCACACCCAGCTAATTGTGTGTGTGCGTGTGTGTGTGTGTGTGTGAGAGAGAGAGAGAGAGAGATAGAGATGGGCTTTTACTATGTTCCCTAGGCTGGTTTGGTACTTCTGAGCTCAGGTGATCCACTCACCTTGGCCTCCCAAAGTGCTAGGATTACAGGCGTGAGCCAGCATGTACGGCTGAAAATTTTAATTTAGTAAGGTGTTATTTAAATACATAAGTAAAAATTGAGCCATATTTACTTAATTATATTTTTTCTTTATTTGATTCATGGGGGTTTTGTCAGTGTAATCTTTATTGTAGGACAAATATTTCTATCCTTGATATTTAGTAATTCAGGTAGGTTATATTAGTATAATTATACTGGCATCTGGAAAATTTGAAAAGAGAAGTTCTGAGTTAGTGTGAGTCATAGTCAAAAAGGTTTTTCTAGCTGAGTATGGTGGCTCACGCCTATAATCCCAGCACTTTGAGAGGCCGAGGCAGGCTGATCACCTGAGGTAAGGAGTTCGAGACCAGTGTGGCCAACATGGCTAAACCCTGTCTCTACTAAAAATACAAAAATTAGCCAGGTGTGGTGGTGTGTGCCTATAATCCCAGTTTCTTGGGAGGCTGAGGCAGGAAATCACTTGAACCCGGGAGGTGGAAGTTGCAGTGAGCTGAGTTTGTGCCATTGCACTCCAACCTGGGCTACTGAGTGAGACTTGGTCTCACACACACACACAAATGCATTTTTGCATTAGAGTAGTGAATGTGTGGAAATGTTTGATATTACTGCAAGGTTAACTTGACTTTCATTAGATTGGCTGCTTTTAAGTTACCAAGGACTTCTCCATTAGTAGTATGATTGATCTACTTAAAAAACTTTTTATTGCAGTTTACTATTGTGCATGCTATGTAAATGCTTTTGTTGGTATTTCTTGAACTCTTAATCATGAGGAGTACAGCGTTTTCTCTTTACCTTATTGATTGATTGGTATTTTGAAAGCAGAGGTTTGCCTGATAAAATTTCTAGGGAGATCAGACTCCCTAAAATACAAGCGTGGAAATTTTGTGTTCTCTTCTACCCAGGACTCACAAAGCCACCATAGAATATGTGTGCATAAGCAGTCAGGCAACTGTAAGGTAAACTTTGGGGAAGCTACAGAGTAGTTTTCAGAGCAGTCCCAAGGGAGTTGGGAAGCGAGGTCTGTCTTATTTCCATATAGCCTAAAAAGTGATAGTGAAGTTTACTTTCAGGGAGAATGATCACATTCTTTGTACCAAACTGAAGGCAGAGATAATCTTGATCTTTGGGGGAATCATCACAATTTTACTGAAGTAGCAAAGAGTAATTTTGTTTTGTGTCTCTGAAGATGGAGTTGCTTGCTGTAGCTAGTCTCCTCACCACTTCCTTACTAGAGAGTAGATTCTACCTCACTCCATCTCTCCCAACCCCTAACTTTTAAATGGTGAAAAGGAGATACAGAGAAGGTTGTCTTCTCTAGAGTTACCTGGCAATATGACCTAGAGAACATGGGTAAAGACTTGGGAGGTGTTTTTTCCCCCTTTAAAAACAAAAAAACAAAAAAAACAACCCTCACATAAAACAGCTGTGCTGCTGCTACCCATGATGGGCAGTCTAATCAACTGAGACAGCAGATAGGATCTTTACCTCATTTGTTGGTTCACTTTCTTCTGACCATTTAGTTAATAATCTAGAATGAGAATGAGTTTCTACTAGCATTTATTTTGAATCCATGTTTTGTCCAAAAGATAAAAATGGTATCTTTAAAGCTAAGCCTTTTGAAAACCACAAACTGTGAGGTAATTATGGCTTAGGTTATTGCAACAATGATTCTCTTATAACTTAAAGTAGATTCACTTAAAATTTTTCAAATATGAAGGATGCTTGAAAGGACTCTTGTGCAAGAGCTTCATTATACCTCTCTGGTCTTATCAGAGACATTCCGTGGGACACAGTTACTCATTTTTGCTGATGAGGCTAATAGCTTAGCCAGAATGGCTTATGTACAAGTAAAACAATTGGATAATTCCAATTGTTTAGATTTGTTAACTTTCACATACCTAGGATTTAGAAATGATGAGTTTCTGATTCTCTATTTTCAAACAACAGAATGAAGGAGATGAGATTAGTTCAGAATATCAAATGACTGCATTTTTCTACCTCCTTATTACTCAGATTATTCTAAATGGAAAAAGTCTTCTTTTTCCCTTTTAAATCTGAAAAATAGACTTATAAAAACTTGTAAAAATGAAGCCCCTGTCAAGGGAGAGGAGTTAGCAAGAGAATTTTATCTTTACAGAATTTCTCTTTGCCACTTGTTTCAGGTTAATGGTAAGAGTTACCCGCAGGCTAAGTTGCTATTGGGACAGATGGGGGCATTGCATCCAGCCAATAGGCTAGCTGCTTATATCACAGGCAGGTTGCGACCCTCAGTCCTGGACCTCTCAACCCTCAGTACTGTCATCTCCAAGGTAGCATCCAATGCCAAGGTGGCTGCATCCAGGAAACCACGTACCCTGTTGCCTTCAACATCCAATTCCAAAATGGCATCCTCCTCTGGCACTCCAACAAATCGCCCTGGGAAGAATCTGAAGGCATTTGTCCCAGCAAAACGGCCAATTGGTAAGTTGGAGTGTACGTATGGTTTGGAATGGCCTGTGACTTGGTGGTGGGCCAGTTGGTACAAGTTTGGAGGTTGTAAAAATTAGAGAAATATGTAATTTGGCATTATTCTTATTCTTGATGTCTGTCTTGCCTGGGCTTTTTAATTTTTGATTTTATTTTTTAATAACACTGACCTGAAGGCAAGTTTTACAGTTATTTTTTTTAAGGGTTTTAGACTTTTTATTAATGTAGCAAAGACTTAGGATTTTAATTTTGTTTCTAGAAAGGGAAGACATTTAAAAATTGTTTACTATTCCTGGGTACAGTGGCTCACAACTGTAATCTCAGTACTTTGGGAGGCTGAGGCGATGGATCATGAGGTCAGGAGTTTGAGACCAGCCTGGCAGACATGATGAAACCCTGTCTCTACTAAAGATACAAAAATTAGCCAGGCATGGTGGTTCACGCCTATAATCTCAGCTCCTCGGGAGGCTGAGGCAGAAGAATCTCTTGAACCGAGGAGGCAGGGTTGCAGTGAGCCGAGATTGCGCCACTGCGCTCCAGCATTGGCGACAGAGCGAGGTTCCGTCTCCCCCAACCCCCCAAAAAGTTTACTATTTAAAATACTATTTTACTAAATTATTTATGAAAATATTTTACTAAATTAAAAATAGTTTACTATTTTCCTATGAGAGCTGGTGTTTTTGGCATCTTGCTGAATTCTTGCTGGTGCTATGTAAATTCTTCTGTTGGTAGTTTTTTTTTTTTGTTTTTTTTGTTTTTTTTTTTAATGAGACGGAGTTTCACTCTTGTTACCCAGGCTGGAGTGCAATGGCACGATCTCGGCTCACCGCAACCTCCGCCTCCTGGGTTCAAGCAATTCTTCTGCCTCAGCCTCCTGAGTAGCTGGGACTACAGGCACGTGCCACCATGCCCAGCTGATTTTTAGTATTTTTAGTAGAGACAGAGTTTCACCATGTTGACCAGGATGGTCTCGATCTCTTGACGTCGTGATCCACCCGCCTCGGCCTCCCAAAGTGCTGGCATTACAGGCTTTAGCCACTGCGCCCGGCCGGTAGTTCCTAAACTTACGAAATCCAGGAGCCTAGCAAAAGCTGGTGGGGTGAGTAGTATAGGCTTAAAGTAGAAAGCTCCTATAAATACAATTTTGGCAATGGTGGTTTATTCTATTCATCTCTGTTTTGTGAATGAAAATCTTTTTTTTTTTAATTTGAGACAGAGCTTCACTCTTGTTGCCCAGGCTGGAATGCTATGGCGTGATCTTGGCTCACTGCAACCTTTGCCTCCTGGGTTCAAGCTATTCTCCTGCTTCAGCCTCCCAACTAGCTAGGATTACAGGCATGTGCTACCATGCCCAGCTTATTTTTGTATATTTAGTAGAGACAGGGTTTCTCTATGTTGGTCAGACTGGTCTGGAACTCCTGACCTCAGGTGATCCGCCTGCCTTAGCCTCCCAAAGTGCTAGGATTACAGGCTTGAGCCACGGATGAATGAAAATCTCTTTTGCTTAACATTTAAATGCTGAAGTCTGTAATAAATTACCTTCTTGAAGCATTTGTGTTTTAGCATTGAGAGTATCTGTAGTTGGTTTATTGCATTCCTCGCTTTGTTGTTTCATATCTGTTAGGAACGTTAAGTAAGCATGTCAGTTGAAATCTCTGGCTGAATGGCTAGAGTTGTGTGAAGATAGAAGGTATTTATTGTCTGCCATAAAAAGAACCTATTTTACCTCTTATAAAGCAGCTTCAGTTGTGACTGAGGGAAAGTAAAGCAATCCTAGCCTGATCTCTTTTGAGAAATGTCTTTATGTATTTTAAGAAAATGTAATATATAACCATCTCATGATAGCACAGCTGTAGAGAGGTGAAAGTGCTTAGACAGGAGAAAATGGTAGAAACAAGTTTTTACATTAGAATTCGGGGGGTGGACCCTCTCATTTTCTTTTATCTGTTTTAGGTGATGAAGTTTTTGCTACTGTATTGTCTTTTTAGTATTCTGATAGTTTGAATATATTGCACAAGAATTTTAGTAGGAACACTCTATTTTTAAATTTTTTTTTCCCCCCAAGATGGAGTCTTGCTCTGTTACCCAGGCTGGAGTACAGTGGCACTATCTCAGTTCACTGCAACCTCCACCTCCTGGGTTCGAACAGTTCTCCTGCCTCAACTTCCTGAGTAACTGGGATTACAGGCCCGCACCACCACACCCAATTAATTTTTGTATTTTTAGTAAAATCAGGGTTTTACCGTGTTGGCCAGGCTAGTCTCGAACTCCTGACCTCGTGATCTGCTGCCTTGGCCTCCCAAAGTGCTGGGATTACAGGCGTGAGTCACTGCATCCAGCCTGGAACACTCAATTTTAATCCCTTTCCTGTTAGAATTATAAGGGTTTGTTTTTGGCTGAGGCAAGTGCTTGATTTCTGAGGGTAAAAATTGGCACAAGTAATGCAGGTAGGTAGTACCTGTAAGAAATTGACCCAGTGGTGCACAATAAATGTTGGTAAGCACAGTCACTAAGAGGATAAAATATCAGAACTGAAGATTTTTGACCTGCAAATTTCTATTTGCAGCGGCTCGACCCTCTCCTGGTGGTGTGTTCACACAGTTTGTGATGAGTAAAGTTGGAGCCTTGCAGCAGAAGATACCTGGAGTTAGCACACCCCAAACCATGGGAGGGCCACAGAAGTTCAATATCAGACCTTCTCCAGTAATGGTCGTCACACCTGTGGTTTCTTCTGAACCAGTTCAGGTGTGCAGCCCTGTGACTGCTGCTGTCACTACTACCACCCCTCAAGTGTTTTTAGAAAATGTTACTGCTGTTACACCTATGACTGCTATTTCTGATGTGGAAACTAAGGAAACTACTTATTCTTCTGGTGCCACCACTACAGGGGTTGAGGTCTCTGAAACTAGTATCAGCACCCCTGTAACATCTACTCAGTCTACAGCCACTGTGAACCTTACCAAAACCACTGGGATAACCACCCCTGTGGCTTCGGTTGCTTTTCCTAAGTCTTTGGTAGCATCTCCTCCAACCATAACTCTCCCTGTTGCTTCCACTGCTTCCACCTCCTTAGTCGTGGTGACTACAGCTGCATCTTCCTCAGTGGTGACCACGCCAACTTCATCTCTGGGCTCTGTTCCTATTATCCTCTCAGGAATTAATGGAAGTCCACCAGTGAGCCAGAGACCAGGTAAGGCCTAGATGTTATTAGCTGCTTTATTACTGTACAGCTATTTATATAACTTTGTGATTGTGATAGGATTATAGATATATCAGGATAACAGTATAGGTATTTCTGTTGTAACATGATACATGTATTCCTGAAAACCTCTGCATGCTGCAAAGCTGAACACTAAAATTAATAGAGCTCATGGTTAATATAGGATTGGGATAAATTACTGAAAATATATGCAGTTTTGTCACCAGAACATTAATAAAAAAACAGTAACTGATAACCTTGAGAGAGAACTTGAACAACTTTGATAGTTTAGTGGAGCTGGAGGTTGCAACCACGCAAAATACTCAGAAACGTTAGAATGAATGTCGTGGTTGATACTGAAATAATGCAGATAAGATTGGAACTCGGAGCTTCTAAGATAGGCATGGGAGGAAACCTGACCTGCTGTGTGCTGAGAGCTAGGAGTACACATCTTTTAGGAGGGAGCCCCAGATGCAAGTGTTCCTTTTGTGGGGCGGGGAGGGTCCTGCTTTTCAATTAGAGAGAGATGAGCAGACTTCATCGCCTTTGCCTAGTAAAAAGCATTAATTAATCAGCACTTACTTAATTGCTGGACATGAACTGATTGAAATAGAAATAAGGAGGCATATTTGTTTAGGGTTCTAATATTTTAATAAACTTTTTAGTTTAAGTCTTGTTTATTGGCTTAGATTGAGTGAATTTGAAAAGGAATATCCTACACTTTGGTAGTTTTTATATCCAGATGCAAGTAGCTAAAGTAAGTGGTTCTTTTAATCCACTCATAGAGGAATTAATGTGGAAAAGAGCAAGAGACTTTGCAGGATTTGAGGGGAAATAATTACCTAACAGCAATTCTGTCTTCATTATTGATGTTTTTCTCTTAAATATTTTTGTATTTAGTGATGTGGTCCAAATCCCTCTCTGTCTTTTATGGAAGAAGAGATTCGGAGTTAGTTTGTAGGTTGAAGTTCTGTTGAAGGGAAAAGTGAATCACAACATTAAATGTGTTTGTCATCTGCTTCTACTCAAATAAGTCCATAAAACATGATTAGTCTGATACATAGTTTTGGAAGTAAAGTTGTTAGTGAAGCTACTTTAATTTCCTATTGAATCTCAACGTGCATATCTGTTATATTTTAATAGATCATATCTTCTAAACTGTATGGATTCCAACCTTTCCCTGTACTCTTAAATTCTTTCATGAAACAATAAAGTAGTTTATTCTTCTGTAATTCTGTTTTTTCTCAGACTTAAGTTATTCAGGATATGCATTCAGATATGTTACTCTGAGTCCCATCTGTGCTGTCAACTGCTTAATATTTTTATTTAAATCAACTGCCTTTTAAATATGTAAATATTTATTTATGAGATGAAGTGTCGTTCTGTTTTAAAAGCATCTTTTACCTCCATTTTTTTTTTTTTTTTTTTGAAACAGTTTTGCTCTCATTGCCCAGGCTGGAGCGCAATGGTGCAATTTCGGCTCATTGCAACCTCCGCCTCTTGGGTTCAAGCGAGTCTCCTACCTTAGCCTCCCGAGTAGCTTGGGTTACAGGCTCCTGCCACCATGCCTGGCTGATTTTTGTACTTTAGTAGAGATGGAGTTTCACCATGCTGGCCAGGCTGTTCTCCAACTCCTGACCCTGTGATCCGCCTGCCTTGACCTCCCAGAGTGCTGGCATTACAGGCGTGAGCCACCATGCCCCGCTATAAATGTGTTTTTAAGAGACAGCATGAATTGGAAACCAGCATTACTCAGCATAATAGAGGTTAACCCTATAAATAAATATACCAGAAACTATATTTTAATAAATGATTAAATTCCTGTTAGCTACTATATATTCTGAGCACATAGCTAAAAGAAGAAAGCTAGAAAATACTAGAGTAACATTAAAGACATATCCTCAAAGACTGGTAGCTAAACATATCTTCTATAATACCATTTGATGTTAAAAAAATATGTAGATAGATATATTTTTAATAAAAATTTATTTTTATTTAAAAATTCATATGTATATATAGAGAGACAAGGTCTTGCTCTGTCATCCAGGTTAGAGTGCAGTGGCATGATCACGGCTCCCTGCAGCCTTGACATCTCAGGCTCAAGTGATCCTCCCATTTCAGTCTCCCGGTTAGCTGGGATCACAGGCATGTGCCATCATACCTGGCTGATTGTTTTGATTGTCAGTAGGCATGAAATCTCACTATGTTGTCTAGGCTGGTGTCAAACTCCTGGGCTCAAGCTGTCCTTACATCTTGGCCCCACAAAGTGCTGGGATTACAGGTGTCAGCCACTGCATCCTACCAGGAAATACTAATGTTAACAAATTTTCTAATCTTTTAAAATAAATAGACCTGACTCAGGTAACTGCTATCTAAGGAAATGTATGTAATTTTTTCTCTATTTATAAAGAAGATCCCACTTTGGCACTATGATATCTGTGGCTTTTTTTTTTTTAAATGGAGACGGAGTCTTATTCTGTCACCCAGGGTGGAGTGCAGTGGCGAAGTCTCTGCTCACTGCAACCTCATCTACCCTAGTAGCTGGTGCTACAGGTGTGCACCACCACACTCTGTTAATTTTTTGTATTTTTAGTAGAAATTGGGTTTCAGCGTGTTGCTCCTGAGCTCAGGCAATATGCCCCACCTTGGCCTCTCAAAGTGCTGGGATTATAGGTGTGAGCCGCCGTGCCTGGCCATCTGTGGCTTTTAAAATTTGATTTTCCTCCTTTTTCTCTTTACCTTCCTTTCTCTTGCACACATTTAAGTAAACCATCACATATTTAGTGTGTATATTAAAGATTGCTTTCATTCTCTGAATTAGGTTTTGAATTACTCTCTAAAAGTTAATTTGAAAAGAAAAGTTGAAAAATTTAGAATGTATTAACATGTTTATTTCTTAATTCACATAAGATAGATGAATATGATTCATGCCTGTAATCCCAGCACGTTGGGAGGCTGAGGCGGGTGGATCACCTGAGGTCCAGAGTTCAACACCAGCCTGGCCAACATGGCAAAACTCCGTCTCTACTGAAAATATAAAAATTAGCTGGGTGTGGTGGCATAGTCCTAGAGTCCCAGCAAATGCCTGTAGTCCTGAATAGCTAGGACTGATGCTGAGGCATGAGAATCGCTTGAGCACGGGAGGCAGAGGTGGCAGTGAGCCGAGATTGTGCCATTGCACTCCAGCCTGGGCAACAGAGTAGGACTCTCTCAAGAAAAAAAATAAAAAAAGATAGATTAATATTTTTTGTTTAATTTGAACACAGTTATTTTCATGAACAGTTTGGTCTTTGTGTTTTATTTAGTTTTTGAGAGTAGTCCTGGATTTTTAATGTAATTTTTCATCTAAATGTTATGAGCATAGCTTTCTTTGAGAAATTTGATATATTTTTTGTGTGTGCAGAATGCCTGTCTGATAGAAAATCACATGTTAAGCTGAAGTCTTTGTTTCATTTGTTTGATTTTTTTTCTCTTGAGTAGCAAGCTTTTGAAGTTTTATTTATTAATTTTAAATAAGCTCACCAATTTGAATAGTAATGTTAGACCAGTTTCATTTATGCTTACTGTTAACATGATTCCTACTTCTTTATCTCTCTGATCTAAAAAAAAAAAAAATCTAGATTACTTGTACTGTTTTTCCCTATGTCTTTAGTATTTCTAAATGTCTCTTCTAATGAGTAAAGGGCATCTGTAAGTACTGTTAATGGTTTGAAATGTCTATTAATTCACATCTTCTGCATTAAATTTCTTTTACTATTTTAAAAGCATCTTTTTGCCTCTTCTTTTTTTTTTTTTTTTAAGATGAAGTCTTGTTGTCCAGGCTGAAGTGCAGTGATGTGATTTCAGCTCACTGAAACTTCTGCCTCCTGAGTTCAAGTGATTATCCTGCCTTAGCCTCCCGAATAGTTTAGATTACAGAACCCTGTCACCACTCCCAGCTAATTTTCATATTTTTAGTAGAGACAAGGTTTCATCATGTTGGCCAGGCTTGTCTCGAACTCCTGACCTCAGGTGATCCACCTGCCTTGGCCTCCCAAAGTGCTGGGTTTACAGGCATGAGCCACTGTACCTGGCCTTTTTGCCTTTTCTAAGCCAGGTTTATTTCCCTGCTTCTATGATGTCTGTTAATTTTACTACATTTTGGGGGCTTTATGTCATTTTTTTCTTCTGAAAAGTAATTCCCAAAAACCTTTAAGCTTTGCTTGTTGGTGAATTTTAAAAACCAAGAAGCCCTTTATAAACCAAAAATTTTTTGTTCTTTATCTTTCTCAGGTAATATAAGCTTAGAAATTCAGTCATAATTCTAGTAAGTGTTATGAGCCTTAAAGTTAAATTGTGCAGGATATGGATTTTATTTAAAAAAATAAAGAAGAGGCCAGGCACGGTGGCTCATACCTATGATTCCAACACTTTAGGAGGCTGAGGCAGGAGGATTGCTTGAGCCCCAGGAGTTGGAGACCAGCCTGGGCAATACAGCAAACTCCTCTGCAAAACAAAACAAACAAACAAAAATGTGCACCTGTGGTTCCAGCTCCTTGGCAGGCTGAGTTTGGGAGTTTGAGGCAGCAATGAGCTGTGTGGGCACCACTGCACTCCAGCTGAGGCAGCACAGTGAGATCCTTTCTAAAAAAAAAATTTTTAAATAAAATTGAGGAATAATTTTATCATAAAGGATCTCTTTAACAGGAATCCAGATTTAGAGGGATACCCATGTTTTTATTTAGGCAGAAGTATTACCTCTTTAAATGTGCCTCTTGACAATTGATACTTATTTTTTACCATTCTAAATGTAAAGCTCCATAATGTCTGGCTTTTCTCAGCCATAAATAGTGTATTATGAAAGTACAGAATTTCAGCAACTTTATATTTCAGATTAGAAGTTATTTTGCAGCAAGGTCAGATTCTGTGCCTTAATAGTTTTTTTGTTTGTTTGACTGGGCATGGTGACTCATGACTGCAGTCCCAGCACTTTGGAAGGCCAGGAGTTTAAGACTAGCTTGAGCAACAAAACAAGACCCTGACTCTACAAAGAATAACATAATTAGCCAGGTGTAGTGACACGTTCTGGTAGTCCCAGCTACTTGGAAGGTTGAGGCGGGAGTTAGAGACTGCAGCAAACTATGATTGAGGCACTGCACTGAAGCTGGGGTGACAAGTGAGATGAGACCCTGTCTCTTAAAAAAAAAAAATAGGCCGGGTGTGGTGGCTCATGCCTATAAACCCAGCACTTTGGGGGGCAGAGGCAGGTGGATCACAAGGTCAGGAGTTAGACTAGCCTGGCCAAGATGGTGAAACCCCATCTCTCCTAAAAATATAAAAATTAGCTGGGCATAGTGATGGGCACCTGTAATCCCAGCTACATGGGGGACTGAGGCAGGAGAATCACTTGAAACCCGGAAGGTGGAGGTTGCAGTGAGCCAAGATCGTGCCACTGCACTCCAGCCTGGGCGACAGAGTGAGATGTCTGTCTCCAAAAAAAAAAAAAAGAAGGCTGGGTGCAGTGGCTTATGCCTGTAATCCCAGCACTTTGGGAGGCCAAGGAGGGCAGATCACTGGTGGTCAGGGGTTTGAGACCAGCCTGGCCAGCATGGTGAAACCCTGTCTCTACCCCAAAATACAGATATAAGCCAGGTGTGGTAGTGCACACCTGTAGTTGCAGCTACTCAGGATGCTGAGGTGGGAGAATCACTTGAACGGGGGAGGCATGGAGGCTGCGGTCAGTCGAGATTGTGCCATTGCGCTCTAGCCTGAGGAACAGAGCAAGACTGTGTCTCAAAAATATATATATATATCATGAATACTTTTTTTACTACATGTGTTAAAGGAGAATTTTTGTACTATGTTTCCACTTTCTGTTTTTCAGAAAATGCTGCTCAAATTCCAGTGGCTACTACTCCACAGGTCTCTTCTAACACAGTGAAACGTGCTGGACCTCGACTGTTGCTGATTCCAGTGCAGCAGGGTTCTCCTTCTCTTAGACCTGTCTCAAACACACAACTTCAGGGACATCGGATGGTCTTACAGCCTGTTAGGAGTCCAAGTGGAATGAACCTATTCAGGCACCCTAATGGGCAGATTGTCCAGCTTCTACCTTTGCATCAGCTTCGAGGCTCTAATACTCAGCCCAGCTTACAGCCTGTCATGTTTCGGAACCCAGGTATAAACTTCTTTCTTATTAACTTTTCTTTTGTTGCATCAGTTGGCCATGTGGTATGTTAATACACTAGGATAGTTTTTCTCCCTTTCTTAGAGTTGCTTTTCCAAAAAGAAAAGCAAGCGTTGGAAGGCTTGATATGGGCAGTCGTGATTGAAAAATTTCTCTCTTATTTTTTAAACTAGGGTCTTTGATGGGAATCCGGTTACCTGCTCCTTCCAAACCCTCTGAGACTTCACCGTCTTCCACTTCATCCTCTGCTTTCTCTGTCATGAATCCTGTAATCCAAGCTGTTGGGTCTTCAGCAGTAAATGTTATCACTCAGGCACCATCATTGCTTTCCTCTGGAGCTAGTTTTGTGTCTCAGGCTGGTACATTGACCCTGAGGATTTCTGCTCCTGAACCACAAAGCTTTGCAAGTAAAACAGGCTCTGAAACCAAAATAACCTATAGCTCAGGAGGACAGCCTGTTGGTACAGCCAGTCTTATTCCTCTTCAGTCTGGTAGTTTTGCCTTGTTACAGCTCCCAGGACAAAAGCCTGTTCCTAGCTCCATTCTTCAACATGTTGCTTCCCTTCAGATGAAGCGAGAATCTCAGAATCCAGACCAGAAAGATGGAAAAAACTCAATAAAAAGAGAGCAGGAAACCAAGAAGGTTCTACAGTCAGAAGGACAGGCTACAGACCCTGAGGCTAATACAATAAAACAAAACTCAGGAGCTGCTACCTCAGAAGAAACTCTGAATGATTCCTTGGAAGACAGGAGTGATCATTTGGATGAAGAATCCCTTCAAGAAGAAGGTTCTGCGACTGTCAAACCATCTAAGCATTCCTGTATCACTGGGTCACATACAGATGAAAACTATAAAGATGTTAATGAAGAATGTGGGGCTAGGAATCGTAATAGTTCCAAAGAAAAAGTGGCTGTTCTAGAAGTTAGGACCATTTCTGAAAAAGCCAGTAATAAGGCAGTTCAAAATATAAGTAAAGTACAGTATCAAAAACTTGGTGATAAGAAGGTGGAACAGCAGAAAGTATTAGACAATCCAGAAGAAAACTCAAATGAATTTCCAGACATCTCTAAGGAAGAAAGTAAATTTGAATTGTCAGGGAGCAAAGATGTGGAGCAGCAATCTCATCCACAGCCAGAGGCCACAGAGAAGGAATGTGGAGACCCTCTGGAGAAGGACAGTATTAGGGAAAGGTGGAGAAAACATCTGAAGGGCCCCTTAACCAGGAAATGTGTTGGAGCTTCACAGGAATGTAAGAAAGAGGCAGATGAGCAGTTAATTAAAGAAACAAAGACATGTCAGGAAAATTCAGATGTGTTTCAACAACAAAGTATCTCTGACTTACTTGGAAAAAGGGGAATCACTGAAGATGCCAGAGTTTTGAAAACTGAGTGTGATTCTTGGAGTAGGATTTCTAGTCCTTCAGCCTTCTCCATTGTTCCTAGGAGAGCTGCAAAAAGCAGCAGAGGGAATGGACATTTCCAGGGTCATTTACTGCTACCTGGAGAACAGATACAACCAAAGCAAAAGAAGAAGGGTGGGAGAAGCAGTGCTGACCTCACTGTTTTGGATTTGGAAGAGGATGAAGATGAGAATGAGAAAACTGATGATTCAATTGATGAAATTGTGGATGTTGTTTCCGACTACCAGAGTGAAGAGGTTGATGATATAGAAAAGGTGGTGAGCCTATTTTTCTTGTGACTAAAACCTAAAGGATGTAAATGATTTATTAGAGACAGTAGCTTTTTCAGAAGATCACTAAGATATAATGCATTTAATTGGATGTCTAGGTTTAGATTATGACTTAAATGGCTTAGTAGTTTTTGGGTTGTGTCAGTCAAGCAACATTTATTGAGCTTATATTATTCTTTGAGACTTGTCTGGTTTTATGGGAAGGCTGCCTTAAGCCTTTGGGGGATAGGTGCTTGAGAGTCCCTACCAAGTTGAATTTTTTTTTTCTTTTTTTAATTGAGACGGAGTTTCGCTCTTGTTACCCAGGCTGGAGTGCAATGGCGCGATCTCGGCTCACCGTAACCTCCGCCTCCTGGGTTCAAGCAATTCTCCTGCCTCAGCCTCCTGAGTAGCTGGGATTACAGGCATGCGCCACCATGCCCAGCTAATGTTTTGTATTTTTAGTAGAGATGTGGTTTCACCATGTTGACCAGGATGGTCTTGATCTCTTGACCTCGTGATCCACCCGCTTCGGCCTCCCAAAGTGCTGGGATTATAGGCTTGAGCCACCGCGCCTGGCCCCAAGTTGGATTTTTAAAATCCTGAAACCACTACTCCCATTTGAGCTCAGTCAATTTCTGTGACGTCGTCTTTGTGAGGTGGTTGTAGCTTCTCTGGTAAATGTTAATCAGAAACTGGGAGTGGGTGACCTTAGAACTTACTTGCATTTAGAGAGGTGTTTTTGTTTTTGGAGAAACTGGAAAATACCATCTAATATTCTAATATCATCTTGCCTTGAGTTGCTTTTATTTCCAAAAATTAAATAGTCTCTAGAAGTTATATTCTAGACTTTGGTCATCATCCTTTGTAATATGCCCTTTGTGGCCTATTTTTTTTTTTTTTTTTTTTTTTTTGAGATGGGGTTTCGCTCTTGTTACCCAGGCTGGAGTGCAATGGCATGATCCCGGCTCACCGCAACCTCCGCCTCCTGGGTTCAAGCAATTCTCCTGCCTCAGCCTCCCTAGTAGCTGGGACTACAGACGTGCGCCACCATGCCCAGCTAATTTTTGTATTTTTAGTAGAGACGGGGTTTCACCATGTTGACCAGGATGGTCTCGATCTCTTGACCTGGTGATCCACCTGCCTCGGCCTCCCAAAGTGCTGGGATTACAGGCTTGAGCCACCGCGCCCGGCCTTGTGGCCTATTTTTATTATTTTCCTGAAGTATTTTGTTAGGATTCCTATTTAGGGTTGTATTTTCTAAACTAAGTAACTGTCAGGTATTGATATAGTGCAGAAGTTGGACAAACTTTTTCTCTAAAGGGCCCGATAGTAAATAGTTTTAGACTTTGCGGAGAGCCAGATGGCTCTCTGTTGCAACTGCTTGACTGCTGTTGTAATATAAAAGCAGCTATATTATTCCATTAAAACTTTATTTTAAAAAGGCCAGGTATAGTGGCTCACGCCTGTAATTCCAGCACTTTGGGAGGCCTAGGCGGGTAGATCACCTGACATCAGGAGTTCAAGACCAGCCTGACCATCATGGTGAAACCCCATCTCTGCTAAAAATACAAAAAAAAAAAAAGCCGGGTGTGTTGGCGGGTGCCTGTAATCCCAGTACTCAGGAGGCTGAGGCAGGAGAATCACTTGAACCTGGGAGGCGGAGGTTGCAGTGAGCTGAGCTTGCGCCATTGCACTCCAGCCTGGGCTGCACAAGCGAAACTCCACCTCAAAAAAACAAAAAAACTTTATTTTAAAAAGTTACTGTGCTGTGGTTTGCTTACGCCTGACGTAAGGTCTGATATAAAACATAGGGATATCATAGCCAGCTGCCTGTGGAGTGCCCTAAAATCTAAATGGTATTCTTCTCTTCAGGAGCAGATGACAGCCATCTGCACTGAATACAACTGCTTGTTTTAGAATCACCCTTCCTTGAGATTCATTCTGCCTCTGTGTTATCTGGTTCTTTTCTGTTAGTGCTTTAGTGCTCAACTGCTTTTTGCACATAAAATATAATGAAAAGATTATTGTTTTAAAAATCTAAAATGTTGAAATATTTTAATGTTTTTTTTTTTTTTTTTAAGATGGAGTCTTGCTCTGTTGCCCAGTCTAGAGTGCAGTGATGCAATCTAAGCTCACAGCAGCCTCTGCCCCCCAGGTTCAAGCAATGCTCCTGCCTCAGCCTCCCAAGTAGCTGGGATTGCAGGAGCCTACCACTGCGCCCAGCTAATTTTTGTATTTTTAGTAGAGATGGGGTTTCACTATCTTGGCCAGGCTGGTCCTAATGTGCTTATATTGGTTATATCAGTACCTCTGTTGTCTAATTTATAAAGGAGGATCTGTTTCTAAAATTGGATGATTCATACTCATTTGACTTATACTTTCTCTCCATAGCTTAATCTTTTTCAAGGATGGATGTAAATTCATCAACTTTAGGAGTTATATTGCAAATTTTTTGGTGTTTTTTGCAGTCTCCTTCTGTAAGTCAGCCCAAGTAACATCAGACCAAAGAACAGTCCATCTTTAAAACTGGTGAAAATTATTACTGTTAGTGAAACTGCCATAATAGAACCTTTAAAGTAGTTTTTTTTGTTTGTTTTTGTTTTGTTGATGCAGTCTTGCTTTGTCGTCCAGCCTGGATTTGCAGTTGTAAGATCTTGGCTCACTGCAACCTCCGCCTCCCAGGTTCAAGCGATTCTCCTGCCTCATCCTCCTGAGAAGCTGGGATTACAGGAGTGCACCACAATGCCCGGCTAAAATTTTTTGTATTTTTGGTAGAGACGGGGTTTCATTATGTTGGCTAGGCTGGGCTTGAACTCCTGACATCAGGTGATCCGCCCACCTCGGCCTCCCAAAGTGCTGGGATTACAGGCATGAGCTACCACTCCCAGCCTCAAGTATGTTAATCATACAAGGAGGCATTGTTTGAATGTACTAATAGGGAATTTGACAAGCAAACAAATTATACTGACTTTTTTTAAAAATAAGGTTATATTAAGTGATCTCTCAAACTTAAAGTTGACCTTGTTTTTATGTACACATCCCACACCTGTGTTATCTTTATGATTAGCATTATATTGTTATATTGGAATACTGTGAGGGAAGATGTGAGTAGCTGCTTTAATTTAAATCTTCCTTTGTCGAAGTTATTGGATATTATTTAGAAATCCTGCAGTTATGCCAGGCGTGGTGGCTCACGCCTGTAATTCCAGCACTTTGGAGCCCAGAAGTTTGAGACGAGCCTGTCCAACATAGTGAAACCCCATCTCTACCAAAAATATAAAAATTAGCCGTGTGTGGTGGTATGTGCCTATAGTTTCAGGTACTTGGGAGGCTGAGGCAGGAGAATCTCTTAAATCCAGGAGGTGGAGGATGCAGTGAGCCAAGATCGTGCCATTGCACTCTAGCGTGGGTGTTAGAGTGGGACTCCATCTTAAAGAAAAAAAGAAAAAAATCCTGCAGTTAAAAGCATGCAGTAGGTAGACATATAGACATTCTTCAAACTTAAATATTATAAAGCATCTACCTGCATTACTACTGCTACTACTACTGCTCCTCCTTTTTTTTTTTTTTTGAGACGGTGTCTCCGTCACCCAAGCTGGAGTGCAGTGACGTGATCTCTGCTCACTGCAACCTCCACTTGCAGGGCTCAGGTGATCCTCCCACCTTAGCCTCCTGAATATCTGGGACCACAGGCATGCACCACCATGGTTGGCTAATATTTTCTAGAGATGAGATCTCAGTGTGTGGCTCAGACGGTCTTGAACTCCTGGGCGCAAGTGATTCACCCACCTTGGTCTTCCAGGGTGTTCGGATTGTGGGGATTACAGGTGTAAGCTACTGTTCCCCGCCCATTACTACTTTTTTAGGTTTTGTCGGCAGCCTTGATTTTGCCTTCTAGAGTTAACTTTAGTACACATTGTTTACACTGTTTAAATTTAATATATATTGTTTAAATTATCCTTTAATTGAGTTGGGAACATAAATGATGGCTTGCATTTAGTGTGACAGCCTTATGAAGCCTATAAATTGGGGTAATTTTTTTCTAGCAAGTTTAAGCATGGAATTAATGATTGGGATACTTAATTTTGAGTTTTGTCTCTCTGGCACAGTGTTTCGTTTCTGGCATAGTAAACACTTTGATTTATTTATTTATTTTTTGGCACAGAGACATTGCAAGTGAACACTATTTTAAAGGTGGACTTTAAAAGGTCTGATTATCCCACGTATCCATGTAACTCTACTGTTACATAAAATATTTAGCAAGTTTCTGTGACAGGTGCTCAGTAAACGCTTACTTGGTTGATTCCTTTTTTGGTATAATAAGGAAATATAGCAACCCTGGGCTTTTTAGAAACCTGAAATTCCTCACAAGCTCTCATTTTGTGGGGTTGAGAGAGTTGCAGGACTGGGCTATATCCTATTTCCATACTTGTCTTTGTATGCTAATGTGTGTTCATTTGTGGACATTCAATAGGATATTAGTCATGAAGCCTCCTTAAAGTGGAACTTGAATTTTTCTTCTTTCCCTATTTCTCTCACCAAATTTTATTTTACTCTTGTTTAATAAAACAAGCTTTATAAAACCTTAATAGATCCGTACCTGAATTTTGTCTACTAGAACTAACATTGAAGCATCAGTGCAGTCCTTTGAGGACTCTGTTAAGTTTAGTGATGTCTGTTTGTTTATTTTATGTTTTATTTTTTTGAGACAGAGTCTCTGTCTCCCAGGCTGGTGTGCAGTGGTGCAGTCTTGGCTCACCGCAGCCTCGAACTCCTGGGCTCAAGCAGTCCTCCCACCTCAGCCTCCCAATAGCTGGAATTATGGGCAAGCGCCACCATGTCTAGCTAATTTTTGTATTTTTTTATTTTTAATTTTTGTAGAGGCAGAGTTTTGTCGGGTTGCCCAGGCTGGTCTTGCACTCCTGAGCTCAAAACAATCTGCTTGCCTGAGCCTCCTAAAGTGCTATATTATAGGTGTGAGCCACCACAGGTGGCCATGATATCTGTTGAATATATATATATCTATGACTTACAACATAGTTCTTGGTTGTTAACTCTAATGATATGTTATCTTTCTGTCCTAATTCCTTGTTATGACTAATAGTCTTACAATTAGCACTACTCGTAACACTAATATGTTTGGCATTAGTTGGTTTTATAAAGGGAGCATGCAGTTGAAGAGTTTAAGTGTGCTTGCCACTCAATACTTTATTTATTGTAATGACGTATTTCAGAATAACTGTGTAGAATACATTGAAGATGATGAGGAGCATGTGGACATTGAGACTGTAGAAGAACTCTCAGAGGAAATTAATGTTGCTCACCTGAAGACCACAGCTGTCCACACACAGTCTTTCAAACAGCCGTAAGTCTGCTTCTCTTTGGATTGTTGTTTTTGTGTCTTTGTAACCAGAAACAAAATGAAATGTTCTGTTTAGGAGCTCTGGGTAACTGATCTGGTTCCTTATTCCTCTAGCTTTTTTTCTGATTAGTATAGATGATGAGAGGAACTGGAATTTGGGTAATTAATTTTCTTTGGTCATTGCTTAGAGACAGTGTGTAAATGTGAATAACAGGCTTTTGGAGCCTGATACACTGGTGTTATTAAATACTAGTTTTGCTAGTTTGTAGGTATTTAAACTTGGGCAAATCTTTAATCTCTCTGAACCTCAGATTTTTTACTTATGAAATGAGGAAAATGCCCCCATTTGAAGTGTTAAATGAGATAATATATGCAACTAGCATAATAACTGACATAAGTGGACTACTCAACAAAGCTTAGTTTCTTTTATCATTTAAGAATAGGCATTACAGCCGGGTGCGGTGGCTCACGCCTGTAATCCCAGCACCTTGGGAGGCCGAGGCGGGTGGATCACAAGGTCAAGAGATCAAGACCATCTTGGTCAACATGATGAAACCCCGTCTCTACTAAAAATACAGAAAATTAGCTGGGCATGGTGGCACGTGCCTGTAATCCCAGCTACTCAGGAGGCTGAGGCAGGAGAATTGCCTGAACCCAGGAGGCAGAGGTTGCGGTGAGCCGAGATCGCTCCATTGCACTCCAGCCTGGGTAACTAAGAGTGAAACTCTGTCTCAAAAAAAAAGAATAGGCATTGCATTCTAAATTTCGTTACTTTACTCGTTGAACAGGTGAGATACAGGTGGGAAATTTTTTCTTCCTGTTACACTGATGAGATGAAAATAGGGAAGGAATAATGGCCTGCTAAGGAAAATTTATTTCATTTTATATTTTAGTAAGCCTTATATTGATTATGGATTGGGGTGTGAGAAAGAGTACAGAAGGAAGATACTTTGTGTAAGACATTGTACTTTTCCTATAGTCTCATTAACTACTATGATATGAAAGTAGCTATGAGTTGAGAAAGAATAATTCTTCATCCCTACTGATGCTGAGAAAGTTGAGAGTCGAAAGTAGGACTAACAGTTTTCTTCACTCCAGAGCTGTTTGTAGGTTCTTTCAGTTTCCTACTGGCTAAGCTTGAAAGAACTTAACAAGTTCAGCAGTATTGCTGGGATAATGAGTTCTATATATTAAAACTGAGTTTGTAAACAATAGCAACAAACAAAAAATAATCTAAAAAATATGTGTAACAGTAACAGGAAAATGCTGTGTGAGAACACATCTGACAAAAGCTGTGTAAGACTATTCTCATAAAATTGTGTTGAAAGACGAAGAGGAATTTAACAAATGGTTAGAGATAACATGTTAATGGATTGGAATAGTAAAGGGCCAAGAATACACAACACACAGAGAGCACAAACCGTAAGGGAAGAAATTAAAATTAAAAATTAAAGATTTAGGCCGGGCGTAGTAACTTATCGCTTAATTCTAGCACTTTGGGAGGCCGAGGAGGGTGGATCACCTGAGGTCAGGAGTTTGAGACCAGGCTGGCCAACATAGTGAAACCCTGTCTCTACTAAAAATACACAAATTAGCAGGGCTTGGTGGCACATGCCTGTAGTCCCAGCTACTTGGCAGGGTAAGGCAGGAAGATTGCTTGAATGTGGGAGGTGGAGGTTGCAGTGAGCTGAGACTGCGCCACTGTACTCCAGCTTGGGTGACAGAGCAAGACTGCGTATCAAAAAAAAAAAAAAAAAAAAAAAAAAGATAAAATTAAATTTGTTTAAATTAATTGTTTAAATTTAATTTAAAATAAAGGTTAAAAGAATTTAAAAATTCTCCTCAAACACCATGAAAACAGTGAAAAGGCATACACAGACTATGAGATAAGTATTTGCTATATGTATAAATTTCTAGTAAACTTAGAAAGATGTGCATGGTAAACTCTGTCTTGGAATGTTTGATTTTGAGAAGGAAGGAAGGGAATGTGATTGAGTAGACTGCTCATAGAACCTTCTATATTTTGAGATGTAATATTTCTCAAGTTGGATTGTTCATACGTGGGTGTTCATTATACACTTGCTCCTCCTTCACAGTTGGGAGGACTAAGTGTATAATGGAAAAGCATGTATCCACAAATAACAGAAAACATGTGTTTGTAGATTCACCCAACTGTGGGTTGGGAATATTTGGAAGAAGAAAAATTGTGTCTGTATTGAACCTGTATAGACTTTATTTTCATGTCATTATTCCCTAAACAATACAGTATAACAACTATTTACTTAGTTGTTATGTTGTACTAGGTGTTAGAAGTAATATAGGGATGATTTAAAGTACACAGGATGAGGTGCTTATGTTATATGCAAATACTATACCATTTTATATTAGGGACTTGAGCAGCCAAGAATTTTAGTGTCTACTGGAGGTTTTGGAACTAGTCTTCCATGGATACTAAAGGATGACTTTAAATTTGTTTATATGGTTTTGTGTATTATATATTTCATGATTGTACAAAATGATTACAGTTTTAGTGACTATTCGGACACTTTTAGTGAAAATATATAATGTCAAATAAATAATGTGGCCATAACCACACTTTGGGAAAAAGAAACTGGTTATTTCAGATGGTTTTGTTGTAACTATGATTAGATTATTAAATTTCAGTAAGACACTGAAAAATCCTGTCTTTATCTAGGTGCTGTACTCACATCTCTGCAGATGAAAAAGCAGCGGAAAGGAGTCGAAAGGTATTTAGGATATATTTAGCGATGATTACTCATTAAATAAAATTGTTAACATTTGCCAGGCTTGGTGGCTCACGTCTGTAATCCCAGCACTTTGGGAGGCTGAGGCAGGCAGATCACCTGAGGTCAGAAGTTTGAGACCAGCCTGACCAATATGGTGAAACCCCATCTTTAAAAAATAAAAATAAATAAAATATTTTTAAAAAATTGTTAACGTTTATCTTAGAGTTGAAACAACATTAGCTCTATTAGCCATGATTTTTTCTCAGGGCTGTTTTTGCCAGTGAGTTAATATAATTAGTTTTTTTTTTTTCCTTAATGAGCTTATACCATTAATATCCTTTTTTTCTCTTTTGATTCTTCTCACCAGAGGATAGACTAATTTAGAGGAGTTAAAAATGGCTATGATATTGGCCGGGCGCTGTGGCTCACGCCTGTAATCCCAGCACTTTGGGAGGCCAAGGCAGGAGGATCATAAGGTCAGGAGTTGGAGACCAGCCTGACCAACATGGTAAAACCCCTGTCTCTACTAAAATTACAAAAATTAGTACGCGTTGTAGCATACACCTGTAGCCCCAGCTACTCAGGAGGCTGAGGCAGGAGAATGGCTTGAACCCGGGAGATAGAGGTTATAGTGAGCCAAGGTGTTGCTACGGCACTCCAGCCTGGGCAACAGAGGGAGACTCCATTTCAAAAAAAAAGCATATGAAATTTATGAAAATATATATGCTTATTTGAAAACTGATCTTGTAATGATTTGATGTAAAGTAAGCTGTCATTCTTTCTTGTTTGGGCATGTGACTTTCAGTGATTTAAAAAATTATCCTCTGCAAAATGGCTGGCAGTTCAGGGATTAATGAAACAATAAACCCTTAAGTGTCTTAATCTTTTTGATGTATATCATCGTAACGTAAACTGCAGGGTTTTCTGTTTATCCTAACCAACAGTAGGCATGGAGGAGAGTTTGGTTTGTTTAAATTGTTTTCCACTTGTTTTTCTGTCTTAATTTAAGAGATTAAAAGACAGTGCTGGAGGTTGGGTTGAGGTAGAGGGTGGCATTTGGTTTCTTTAAAAAAAACCATAGTACAGTTCGTTTGGTTTTGATCAGACTTTGGTGAATCATATGATACAGTGTATTTGCATGGTTGTAATTTTTTGTATACATCATTATATTTGGCATTTTGAAATTTATTCTGAAGCATTTTTCATATATAACAGGAATTTTCATAATAGCTAATTTATATAACCCATTGTTTTATACCCATATTATTACATGCAAAGCCTTGCTGCACTTTGCTATATTTAAAGTTTATATTGCTTTTTTTTTCTGTCTTGTTGGCTTTTTAAATTCTCCTTCTCTGTATTAATGCATAATGGGTTTAACTTTAGAAAGGCAGTGGCTTTTACATAGAAGTCTTTGGGTACTGTCAGAGCTACGCTTAACCAAACAGTGTCATGAAAAAAGAGAGACAATTAGAAACATCAGAGGGAAGAAACACAAAAACAGTAAGCTGCACAACACAGGATGTATTAATTCACTTTGTATGAGTAGCATTTACAGTGTCATAATAGTTAATGTTAATGCTTTTTTAAAAAAAAGTTGACCACCTGTGATTAAAATACAGAAGACTTAATTTCAGTCTTGAAAAATGTGAGAATACAAATGACAAATTGCAAAGTGAGAGAGGAAAGAAGAAATAAAGAGAAGGATAGGTGCTGATACCCTCATTTTACAAAGAGAGGCAAGATAGATTGTTTATTGTTGATGAAATAAGAAATTAAGATAGAATTCAAGTTACTAAGGGATCAGTAGAACAACTAAAAGTAGTGATATATCTATGTTGGGATGATAAGGTGGTAAGACATGAGGGTGATGTGAGCTTAAATCTTCTCTGCATAGCAAGAAGTCAATGGATAGCATTGAAAATGGAAAAAAATAAGCTTATGTTACTATTTTTGGTTTAGGATATAGATTTAAGAACTAGAAGAAGCTGCTAAAATAATAAGAAAGTTATTGTTTCTGAGGATCCAGGTACAAGTGCAGGGTATAGTTGCTTTTCATTATAAGCCTCTTAATACATGCATGCGCGTGTGTGTGTGTGTTTGAAAGAAGTCTTACTGTGTTGCCCTGTTAGTCTCAAACTCCTGGCCTCAAATGATCCCCTACTGTGGCCTCCAAAAATGCTGGAATTACAGGTGTAAGCCACTGTGCCTGGCCAGCCTCTTCATATATTTTAAATCCTAGATGCAAAAATTGAAATAGAAATGAAAAAGTGCAGAGTTTGAGTTTTAAGTGTTAAGTTGTAAAGGTTGTGGAGGTTTAGGTAAGACGAGGAATAAGTAATCTAGGTACAGGTAAAAAGCCTGTATAATGTCAGGGAGGTGTAGGATTGTATAGTATGTTTTGTGAATTTCTAGTAGAGAGGAATGGTTGTTGGAGAGAAAGGCGATTTAGAAGAATGGCAGTTGATTCTTTACCAGATTGAGGAGAATCTTACAGTATTTTTTGAAAAATAGTTAATGTAATTTGTATCATGAAAACAAGTTTTAGTAATATAAATTATATAAATAAGCTCTTTCAGATTTCCTACACCTGTAACATATACAATTTCTTCCTCATTTGAAAATCACTGAAATTTGAACTGAGAGCTGGTAAGATCACTTTAGCATGTATTAGAAATTACACTGTTGGCATTGTAAGAGTTAGATTTGAAGGAAAGATAGACTGATAGTAAGACCACCAATTGAGAAACTGTTAAAACAGTCCAGACCAAAGGTAATGGGTGCCTGAAGTAGAGCAATGTCATTTGGAACAGAGTAAGAGGGCCAGGTACAAATTCAACATGTTTAGGAGGCAATCTTGTTTGGACAGGCTCCACCAATTCCTTTAAAACTGAAGCCTGATTACTGGAGTGACAAATTACAGAAAGAAGCAGAAGCGTTTGCTTATTATCGCCGGACACACACTGCCAATGAGCGGCGGCGGCGTGGTGAAATGAGGGATCTCTTCGAGAAATTAAAGATCACATTGGGATTACTTCATTCTTCCAAGGTTTCCAAAAGTCACATTCTTACTCGAGTAAGTGTTCTTTGTAAGTGTTCTTGACTAAGAGATTGTTACAGATGCTTTGAGAAGGGGAATCTATTGACATATAAGGGGGATTAAAATAGAGCTACTTAAAACTAACAGTTGAATATGGACTAATGTCCAGTAAATCCCTTGGGGGAAAATCATTATGCTAAATCACAGTAGCTTGTCACTGAAAGTTAGGTTCTTATTTGGCACAGCTGTCCTTTCTTCAGATGCAGTCAGAAACTCTGGTTAGCCATGTTGACCACATTCTCTTTACATTGGTATTCTTGATAGCACTTAGTACAGGTTATCACAGTGTAAAGCACAGCATGAGTGATATTTTAATACACTTAACAGTTGACAGTCATTTTAAAAGAAAATCTGAAATATTCAAGGGAGTAGAAGTTTTAACTTTGCATTTGGAATATGTAAAGTAATTTCATTTAAATTGTTTTTAAGTAGAAGTTGGAGGAGTACTGGATAAGCATTTATATCCCTCTAGAGCAGGCGTCCCCAAACTACAGCCCACGGGCCGCATGCGGCCCCCTGAGGCCATTTATCTGGCTCCCCGCTGCACTTCAGGAAGGGGCACCTCTTTCATTGGTGGTCAGTGAGAGGAGCACAGTATGTGGCGGCCCTCCAAAGGTCTGAGGAACAGTGAACTGGCCCCCTGTGTAAAAAGTTTGGGGATGCCTGCTCTAGAGGAAAGTTATTTCAACCAGATTTTGGTTAGACTAGGAAATGATCTCAAGGTTGAATATTAAAATCTAAGCAAAGCACAAGTGTTTTGTATCTCCTTGCAGTAGTGGAATGCCTACTGCCATTCAGTGATGCTCGTTGGAAATAATCATGGTCACATTCCTTAAAAGTGTAAGCCAGAGCTTCCCTTTTGCGGCCATCAACTAAGCGGGAGCAGCCAAAATGAAGTTCAATCCCTTTGTGACTTCTGACCGAAGCAAGAATCGCAAAAGGCATTTCAATGCACCTTCCCACATTCGCAGGAAGATTATGTCCTCCCCTCTTTCCAGAGAGCTGAGACAGAAGTACAACGTGCGATCCATGCCCATCCGAAAGGATGATGAAGTTCAGGTTGTACGAGGACACTATAAAGGTCAGCAGATTGGCAAAGTAGTCCAGGTTTACAGGAAGAAATACGTAATCTACATTGAACGGGTGCAGCGGGAAAAGGCTAATGGCACAACTGTCCATGTAGGCATTCACCCCAGCAAGGTGGTTATCACTAGGCTAAAACTGGACAAAGACCGCAAAAAGATCCTTGAACGGAAAGCCAAATCTCGCCAAGTAGGAAAGGAAAAGGGCAAATACAAGGAAGAAACAATTGAGAAGATGCAGGAATAAAGTGATCTTGTATACAAGCTTTGATTAAAACTTGAAACGAGGGAAAAAAAAAAAAAAGTGTAAGCCAGAAACCCTCTTACAGTTTAACAAAAAATAATTTCTGAAACATCAATTATTAATGGAATTTAAAAATTATTTTAAGATACTAGATTAAGGTTTTTTTTTTAATTAGAGAAATTGTGTAGGCCTTACCTGTGTTTAAAGAAAGAGCGGATCAATTTTCAATAATACTGCTATTTCTATTTTAGGCATTCAGTGAAATTCAGGGACTAACAGATCAGGCAGACAAGTTGATAGGACAGAAAAATCTCCTGACTCGGAAACGGAATATTCTCATACGAAAAGTATCGTCTCTTTCAGGTAAGACAAGTAAATAATCTCTGTTAAAGAGCATACAGTTTTAGCAAGGAGTAGTCCTCAGTAGATCTTTCAGATACTACTAAATTGAAGTCTTGGCTCCCAGAGTTTATAGCACAGTTGTCCTCTGTCTGGGTGGGATGTTTCTTTTGAACTGTAATCACCTTACTTTCCATAGTTTTCGGGAATATAGTTAAAGCAACTGGATTTCTGTTTCTCATTATGTGGGATAATGCAGAAAGTGATAATGTATATCTGTAATTCTCTTGTAGGTAAGACAGAAGAAGTGGTCCTGAAGAAGCTAGAGTATATTTATGCAAAACAGCAAGCACTAGAGGCACAAAAAAGAAAAAAGAAGATGGGATCAGATGAGTTTGACATGTCTCCCAGAATTAGCAAACAGCAGGAAGGATCTTCTGCATCATCTGTAGATCTTGGACAGATGTTTATAAATAACAGAAAGGGGAAACCTTTGATTCTTTCTAGAAAAAAAGACCAGGCCACAGGTAGGAGGGACATTCTTTACTTCCCTTAATGTAGATGAGTATCAGTTGACTTTACTGGACTGCTCCTCCTCTCTTGTCTACAGTTGTTGGTTTTTTTTTTTTTTTGAGACAGAGTCTCTTTTGCCCAGGCTGGAGTGCAATGGTGTGATCTTGGCTCACTGCAGCCTCCTTCTCTCAGGTTCAAGCAATTCTCCTGCCTCAGCCTCTCAAGTAGCTGGGATTCTAGGCATGTGCTACCACATCTAGCTAATTTTATATTTTTAGTAGAAGCAGGGTTTCTCCATATTGGTTATGCTGATTTCACACTTACAACCTCAGGTGATCCGCCTGCCTCTGCCTCCCAAAGGGCTGAGATTACAGGTGTGAGCCACTGCACCTGGCTTTTTGTTTGTTTGTTTGCCCCTCTGTCCCCCTGGCCTGAGACGGCTCTGTTGCCCAGGCTGGAGTGCAGTGATGTGATTTCAGCTCACTGCAACGTCCACCTCCCGGGTTCAAACGATGATTATACTGCTTCAGCTTCCCGAGTAGCTGGGACTACAGGCATGCACCACCATGTCTGGCTAGTTTTTTTATTTTTAGTAGAGACGGGGTTTTGCCATGTCGGCCAGGCTGGTGCTTGTCTTGGACTCCTGCCTCAAGTGATCTGCCCACCTCAGCCTCCCAAAGTGCTGGGATTACAGGTGTGAGCCACCTCGCCCAGCACACAGTTTTAGTTTTAATTAAATGAATTAAAGATGGGTTGTATAAAAATAGAATACTAACTGCTTTAGATTTTGGTTTTTTGGTTGTAATACACAGTCATGCAAATCCTGAGAAGTTACTAGTCCTGGTAACATATAAGTCTATAGTCATGTGTTTTATTTTTATTTGTTGTTTTGAGACAGAGTCTTGGTCTGTTGCCAGGCTGGAGTGCAATGGCATGATCTCAGCTCACTGCAACCTCTGCCTCCCAGGTTCAAGCGAATCTCCTGCCTCACCCTCCCCAATAGCTGGGACTATAGGCATGCGCCACCACACCCAGCTAATTTCTGTATTTTTAGTAGAGATGGGGTTTCACCATGTTGGCCAGGATGGTCTTGATCTCTTGACCTCGTGATTTGCCTGCCTTGGCCTCCCAAAGTGCTGGGATTATAAGTGTGAGCCACCATGCCCGCCCCTAGTCATGTATTTTTAGTGAGTAGTGTTTTAAACTGTTAATTTTTCTGACTTTATATGTGACTTCATGATTTCCTTGCAGTTCTGCTGATGGGTTGAAGTTGGGTCTAGCTGAGACTAATAAATGGGAAATTTTTTGTAAAATTTAATTTTGTCAAATCAGGGTCTATTTTTCATCAGATCACTTATTAATACATTGCTATTAAGCAACAAAGTAGCCAGGTGCTGTCGCTCACGCCTGTAATCCTAGCACTTTGGGAGGCTGAGGCACGTGGATCACCTGAGGTTGGGAGTTCGAGACCAGCCTAACCAACGTGGAGAAAACCTTTCTCTACTAAAAATACAAAATCAGCCTGGCGTGGTGGCATATGCCTGTAATCCAGCTACTTGGAAGGCTGAGGCAGGAGAATCGCTTGAACCTGGGAAATAGAGGTTGCGGTGAGCTAAGATGGCACCATTGCACTCCAGCCTGGGTAACAAGGAAACTCTTATCTCAGAAAACAAAACAAAACAAAAACAAAATAATGGGTCTTAAATTCTTATTACCATCTTTATTTTGGAAGTGAAGCTATGCTGATTTTATGTTACTTACATTCTTAGAGAATGGTATATCTAGCTAGGTGTGGTGACTCATGCCTGTAATCCCAGCACTTAGGGAGGTGGAGGCAGGAGGATTGCTTGCACTCAGGAGTTTGAGACCAGCCTTGGGCAACAGGGTGAAACCCTCTCTCTACTAAAAATACCAAAATTAGCTTGGTGTGGTGGCGCATACCTGTAGTCCCAGCTACTGGGGAGGCAGAGACTGCAGTGAGCCCAGATAGCACCACTGCACTCCAGCCTGGGCAACTTTTAAATTTAAAAACAAACAAACAAAAAGAATGGTATATCCTTTTTTACTCTTTGGATCTTTGGATAACTCAGTGTATGAGCCAGAAAAATCCAGTGTGGGTTTTTTGTTTTTGCTTTGAGACAGGGTCTTACTCTGTACCTCAGGCTGGAGTGCAGTGGTTCACTTCCAGCCTTGACCTCCTGGGCTCAAGCAATTTACCCACCTCAGCCTCCCTAGTAGCTGGGACCACAAGTGCACACCACTATACCTGACAAATTTTAAAAAAAATTTTTTAGGCTGGGTGCGGTGGCTCACACCTCTAATCCCAGCACTTTGGGAGACTGAGGTAGGTGGATCCCCTGAGGTTGGGAGTTCAAGACCAGCCTGACCAACATGGAGAAATCCCATCTCTACTAAAAATATAAAAAATTAGCTGGGCATGGTGGCGCATGCCTGTAATCCCAGCTACTCAGGAGGCTGAGGCAGGAGAATTGCTTGAACTCAGGAGGTGGAGGTTGCCATGAGCCAGGATTGCGCCATTACACTGCAGCCTGGGCAACAAGAGTGAAACTCTGTCTCAAATAAATAAATATAAAATAAATAAATAAATATATATATATATATATATATATATATATATATATATATATATATATATGGTTTTTTGCGGGGGGGTAGAAATGGAGGTGGGGTCTCACCATGTTGCCCAGGCTGGTCTTGAACTCCTGGACTCAAGTGATCTGCCTGCCCCAGCCTCCCAAAGTGCTGGAATTACAGGCACGAACCACCATACCCAGCTGAATGCCTTTTATCTATAACTAATTTCTGATCTTTCTTACAGAAAATACCTCACCCTCGAACACTCCACACACCTCTGCCAACCTTGTGATGACTCCACAAGGGCAATTGCTCACCCTAAAAGGTCCTCTATTCTCAGGACCAGTGGTAACTGTTTCTCCTGATCTCTTAGAATCTGATCTTAAGCCTCAAGTTGCCAGTAGTGCTATGGCTCAGCCAGGTATGTTGTAAGTGTTGTCCTCTATGGAAAGTGATAAAGTTACCCCTTGTGTCTCACAGTGACCAAGAAAGCCTTTGAATGTGTTCTGTAATGATAAAGAGCAATTTTTTTGGCATTTGCCTTGGTAAGAGGTGGCCCTCTTTTTAGAACATATTTGGCTTGATCTGTGGTACTGTTTGGTGTGTTTTACACCTGGTATTGGGAACCATTTTGTGAAATCTGGTGATTTCTAAGTAGAATAATCAAAAAGATGTCAGAGTGAAAGGAAGATGTTAAATGATCATGGTCTTAGGTCCTGGTGTTGATAAATATTTGTCAGTTTTTTGTGGTATTCAGAGATGATAACATTCCTGCATTACCAGCCTCATTCGCTTTGAGCATTACTCTGTTTTGGGGCAAAGGGTAAAGTTGAAAGAGAAGCCCCACTTGAGTGATCAGGTTCCAGGTACCTAAATTTCTAGTAAGGTAAAAGGGTCTCTTTAGTAATATTAAAATCCTAGTTACTTTATTGCCATTGCCAGCCAAAAGTTCCTTGTCTCTACCTTTTGCCCACCTCACTCTGGAGGACTTATCTTTTTCTGGTTCCCATGCTGCCTCTGGGGCTTCATTTTCTATGCCAAGTAGCAGTTAGTTAGGTGAACAGAATCAAAATGTATTTCTGCCTTAGGACAATAATTAACTTGGGGAGCATTTCTATAAAATAATTAAGTGGAGCTTTAAAAAGTGGTGGAAAGAGCCTTTTGGTTGGATTTTACTTGAGTTTTTTCTTGTTAGATCAGTAATTTGAAGAACTGCTATTTCTTTCATCTTGTTGATAAAAGTAGACTGCTGCGCAGTTGAGAGTACAACTCCCTAAGATGGTCATATGGTATGACACAGAGAGAGAGGTGTTAGCTCTGTAGATCTAAATGAATTTTCTTTTAATTTTTGTTTTTCAGAAAACGACGACTTATTTATGATGCCACGAATTGTTAATGTGACATCACTGGCTGCAGAGGGAGGTTTGATAGATATGGGTGGCAGCAAATATCCTCATGAAGTTCCTGATGGCAAGCCATCTGACCATCTGAAAGACACTGTCAGGAATGAAGATAACTCCTTAGAGGATAAGGGTAGAATCTCTTCCAGAGGAAACAGAGATGGCAGAGTCACGTTGGGTCCACCGCAGGTTTTTTTGGCAAACAAAGATTCTGGTTATCCACAAATAGTTGACGTTTCCAGTATGCAGGAAGCACAAGAGTTCTTACCTAAAAAGATTTCTGATGATAGGAGAGGGATTCAGTATAAATGGAAAGAGAGTGAATTGAGAGGGGAGAGAGTGAAGTCAAAGGAGTCTTCATTTCATAAATTAAAGATAAAAGATCTCAAGGACTCAAGCATAGAGATGGAACTGAGGAAAGTAACATCAGCTATAGAGGAAGCAGCTCTTGATACAGGTGAACTGCTAACTAACATGGAAGATGAGGATGATACTGATGAGACACTGACTTCACTGCTCAATGAAATTGCCTTTCTTAATCAACAACTAAATGATGACTCTGTTAGCCTGGCTGAACTACCCAGCTCTGTGGATACAGAGTTCCCAGGGGATGCTCGGCAGGCTTTTATCAGTAAGGTTCCTCCTGGAAACAGAGCAACTTTCCAGATTGAGCACTTGGGAACTGGTTTGAAAGAGTTGCCTGATGTTCAAGGGGAGAGTGACTCCATCAGTCCCCTCCTCTTGCACTTAGAAGATGATGACTTTTCTGAGAATGAAAAACAACTTGCAGAACCAGCCTCTGAGCCAGATGTCCTTAAGATTGTTATTGACTCCGAAATAAAGGATTCCCTCCTTTCCAACAAAAAAGATACTGATGGAAGGAAGAATACTTCTGGCCTCCCTGCAGAGCCTGAAAGTGTGTCCTCACCCCCAATCCTGCACATGAAGACTGGCCTGGAGAACAGCAACAGCACAGATACTTTGTGGAGGCCTATGCCAAAGCTGGCCCCTCTAGGTTTAAAAGTAGCTAATCCTTCCAGTGATGTAGAAGGTCAGAATCTCAAAGTGATGCCTTGTTTGGCACCTATAGCTGCCAAAGTTGGGTCAGTTGGACACAAAATGAACTTAACAGGGAATGACCAGGAAGGCCGGGAAAGCAAGGTGATGCCTACATTGGCACCTGTTATAGCTAAATTGGGCAACTTGGGGGCTTCACCAGGTTCTGCAGGGAAGTGAACTAACTTGTCCTTGAATAGAAGCCAGGCTGTAAGGGGAAATTGATTTCACCTCCTTTCTCTGCAGGTATCTGTTTATTTGTGTCTTGGAACTTGGATCCTTGACTTCAATGATGCAGTGGATAATGATGGAGAAAGGGGGTAGGGTGCTGACCCTGGTATAAGAAGTACTCTGAAATTCTGATCATGTTAAAATGTGTTACCTCACTTGTGGTGCTGGGTCCCCTCATCCTCTCTAAGAAGATGTGATCCATCGCTGAACACGAGGTGCCCCTCTTACCCAAGGAATTTATAGCAAGACTCTGGCCCCACAGTGGTTTCTAATTCTTCCCCCCAAGAGAAAGAGCTGTTTGCAACTTTGGAGTTGCTGTGGACTGAACTACAACTCGGAGCTGTTGGATTAAGTCTGAAATCTAAGGAATGTGATGGACTTGTGCAAAGGGATCCGGAAGAGATACTTTTTAGTTGATGTTTAAAAAATAGGGAGAGAGAGGATGGGTACCATGGAATACCAAAGTGAAGGACTGTGTCATTCAGCAAAATTTTCTTTTTTCATATCCCAAGTAGCTCCCATTCCGTCACCTTTGCAACCAGAATTAACAAATTCAAGCCTTCGGTAAAGTAGGGATACTTTTAACTTTTATTATTAAGGTAATTATTTTGAGATCTTAAAAAAATAGTAGTTCTCCCTTATTTTTGTGGGTATTGAAAAGATAATTTAACATTACCAGGGATTTTTACTGGGAATATATATTTTGGAGGTAGGCATAGAGGGAGCCCTACCTCTTTCACAGGTTGTATCAGTCAGGAGACAGCTAAAATAAAATGCATTATCTCCCCAGAGACAGTGGCCAAAATAAAAAATCATGGGGCTGGAAATTTCCCAAATCAAACCAGCTTCCTGGTGCTTGAAGGTTTCATTCACTATTACCTTCACAGGATGTAAAGAAAAGTCACAGTAGGCACTCTTTACCAGGGAAATAAGGCAGTATTTGAATCACAAGATATATTTTTTATCTGCAACCATGGGTTCAATGATCGGTAGAGCTTTTTCACTCATTAGCTGTCAGGATATGAAGGACTGACAGTCTGTAAAGATAAAATATATTTATATTTTTGTATAGTTGTTTTCATAGATTTCTCAAAGGCTGAAGTTTTCAACCCAGAAGATGAGATTTGTATTGAGTATAGAAATGATGTTTCCTATCTAGTTTGTAAATAATCATGGTGCACTTGAGGGGTCTCTTGGAAACTCCTGGGGGCAAGAATCACTATTCTGAAACTGTATAGACTGGGATTTAGCTGCTGCATTTTGCCTTTCTTAAAATAATTACATTTTGGAATGTAACCCCTGTTCTGTCTTCATTGACAGGATTTGCTTGTGTTGTTAAAACACTAACACAAGAGCTTCCAGTGCCTGGGCCATGCCTAGGTGATGCTGTTTCTTCTCTATCTCCTGTCTTCTTTATCCCAAATCCCACTCAGCATATCTTCAGACCTAGGTTGTGAGACCAACTTTGGATTGGATCTAGCCAGTGAATTATTATTTCCATGGTTGGTTCCCTTTCTATTAACTCTTGTTATCAACAGATTGAAAACAGTGGAAAAACTTCCTCTGCAAATTGCAGTAGGGGCAAATTCTTGTTGGTTTTGTGCTGCTTGCCTTTCTTATCTGCTCATCAGCACTTAACCTTCCCTCCTCGACAGCTTAGGAAAGAAGCTTGAAGTAGGTAGAGTGCTCCTCAGCTTCTCATTACCCTTCTACTGTTTACCCAGCAGATTGCGTTCAATGCCTTAGCCAAGGAATCCAGCACCTGTCCCCCCTGCTAATACTTGTCCTTAGAGATGCTAGTACTTTAATCCAGGTATAGCAGTTTCCAATCATTTCCTTGCTTGTCTTTTCCCTACATTTCCTCCTCATATCCCAAGGCTCTTTTTGTGGCTTTTGAGGGTCAGCCAGGGAGCAGGCAAGTGAGTGAACAAATCCTCAGGAAAAGAAGGACCATTTTAGCTTAACACTTCCTTTTTTTTAATAAAAAAAGAAAAGAAAAGAAAATAGGTAAACAGGTAATGATTCTTAATTGGAGATATTTGACTCTTGATGAGATTGTAGGAAGATGGAAATGAGGGGTGATTCCAGGCGTTTTAGGGGGAAGGCTGCAGATATCATTCTAACCCCCAATTAGTTCTCAAGACCTCTTAGAACTAGGTGTTGTCAGGGATAAACTGAGGAGGGCTTAGGCATCAGAACAATCCTGCAGTCTTGACAGAAATCTAAAATCTCCAAAAACTCCTACCCTTTAACCTTACCCTAGGGGAAACTGATCTATGAATATTACATTTGTGATTATGAAAGGTGAAGTTGAGTGAGAGGAGTTGAGGAACCTGGAAGACAGTGAGCTCTCACCCTAATACTATAAGAAGCATGATCTCAGTAGACCAATAATTCGCCTTTTTATACATCTGTAAATAAATGGAATGTTTTTAAGAATATAATTATGTCAGATTTAGCATTTTCTTTTATATATTAAATATATATATCTTTCCTTTTCTGCTTTCGAAAAGTGACTATTTTTTTAGAAACCTAAGAACAGAAGTTTGGTGATTGAAAGGTAGAATATATAAACCTGAAATAAATCAGTTACAAGAATTAAAGCAGAACTTGGTGTTGGGAGATTTGTGCCAAGTTGGAGTAGAGAATTCTAATTCCCTAAGATATATTTGAGAGAGGTGCCACTGAAGTAGTTTTATCATAGGAATCCCTTCCTTTTCTCACAGTTTCTGATACATCATTTCAGGGAGGTTTTTGGTGTTGTAATCCTTGTGGCATGTTTTACATGCAGGCTTCAAAATTGTTTACAACCTGATGGCATGTTTTTGTTTTAGAAGACATTCTAAAATCATTTCAGTATCATTATGGGCAAGGCAGTTTACCTGTTAACCTTGGAGAGTAACAGTACACAAACACAGCCCTTTTTTTTTTTTTTTTTTTTTTTTTGAGACAGAGTCTCGCTCTGCTGCCCAGGATAGAGTATAGTGACATGATCTTGGCTCACTGGTTCAAGCCTCCTGGGTTCAAGCAATTCTCCTGCCTTAGCCTCCCGAGTAGCTGAGATTACAGGCACACACCACCACACCCGGCTAATTTTTGTATTTTTAGTAGAGACAGGGTTTCACTGTGTTGGCCTGACCTCAGGTGATCTGTCTGCCTCAGCCTCTCAAATTGCTGGGATTACAGGCGTGAGCCACCACGCCTGGCCACACAAACTGTCTTAGTGGTAAAGGACAGTAGGTGTTCTTAAGGGAAGATATGTTAAAGAATTTGACAGTTTACAAAAACATTTAAAGGAATCCTTTCGACATTAACTACTCAATCTATTAAGGTCGCTAAACAGATCAAGTCCAGTTACATAAGCGTCATATGAAAGGTTCACTTTGTGTTAATTTTATAGTAAATGCAATTTTTTCCCTGGAATTATGGATGAAATACCTGATGCTAGCCCCGTCTATAACAAGTTTGAAAATGTTTTGAACACACAAGAAAGCCAGACAATCTGTCTGTTATTTTGGTTTTAGTGGTTTAGATGATCTTTTTTTCTAACTATACTGGTTGAGCTATTTGAAATGGAATAGGGTGATGCAATTTGAAAATGGGTCTAGAAAATAGTGTCAGCCCTTGTCCCTCACTCCAGAATTAAACAACAGCAACAACAACAAACCATGCACAGCACATTTTCCAGGTACTTTTATAGGGAGTGACTGATAACCAAGAATAGAATACATTTCTTGCACAAAACTGTTAGTTTTGAAGAAGGTGCTGTAAGGGCATCACTACTTTATGTCATCGTATTACCACTAATGAAATTTTACATGGACACAAATGATGCAGAGAAAATTAAAGCTGAGATATTCAGACTCACTGCCAGTTGGAGGGAAAAAGTCAGTTAAAATGCAGTTTTTGAAATAGAGGGAAATGGATAAATACAACTTTTTATTTGAGGCATAACATAATAGACATGACTGAGCTGTTCTACACATAAGTAGTGTTGAATAGAATAGTGATGGTGCTGTGTTAAGAGGGTGGGAAGACTAAAGTATGGGATGAGTTGGAAATTTTGAGACACATCTAAACTGCTAAATTCTATTGTAAACTCTGCTGGTAGAAAAGACATTAAGTAGGAAAGCAGTCTTGGAAGCATGGTTTTGAGATTTATCCTGTTTCCAACTGCAGTCATTGATCTCAGCTGTCTCACAGTGCCTTGCATGTAAAGGTGCTCAATAAATATTTGAATTGATGAGCAAATGTTTAGCCTGTTTTCCAGGATCTTCTAATTTTACCTTATTTGCATGTTCCACCTAGGGTGAATTTTAAAATTTGATCTAGTGAGTATAGTGCTTAACAGACAACTATATAACATCTATTCCCAGACATCTAGAGTTTCAGAAGCTGACAAACACTATGTATAGATGTTTAGGACATACAAAAGCAGAATAAAGTGTTAAATGGTGTATGGATAATGAAATACGAAGAGTTAACTGCATTTTGGAGGATTGGGATAGCAAGTACAGTCGTGTGTCACCTACTGATGGGGATATGTTCTGAGAAATGCACCTTGGATAGTTGTGTTCTGCAGACATCATAGAGTGTACTGTAGTTACACAAACTCATTTAAATGGGATAGCTTAACCACACACCTAGGCTATCAGGTACAGCGGGTTGCTCCTAGGCTATAAATCTGTACAGCATTTGTTCATAATTTAATGGGATCATGTGATCGTTGACTGAAATATCATACAGTGCTTGACTAAATCTGAGTGGAGAAGAGTGAATAATGCTTCTGTTCACGTTGGATCTGGGACTGTTACATTCTGAGGAATTCATGAAGAATGGGAATAGCCTATAGCTTTATTCCTATATTGGTATATCAAAGGCAGCATAGTACCTATACAATAAAAGTTGGACTGAATTGTGAAGAATTAAAAATGTGTGGGCCAGACACACTGGGTCACACCTGTGATCCCAACACTTTGGGAGGCCAAGGCGGGCAAATTAAAGAGGTCAGGAGTTCAAGACCAGCCTGGCCAAAATGGTGAAACCCCCTCTCTACTAAAAATACAAAAATTAGCAGGGCATGGTGGTACATACCTTTAATCCCAGCTATTCAGGAAGCTGAGGTAGGAGAAGCGCTTGAACCAGGGAGTCAGAGGTTGCAGTGAGCTGAGATGGCACCACTGCACTCCAGCCTGGTGAAAGAGCGAGACTCCATCTCAAAAACGAAACAACAAAAAAAGTGTGGTTTTGGCCTCTCAGATTCCAGACTTAAGACATCTTCATTACACTGCTTTCAGTTTTTCATGTGGGTCATCTTAAGGAAAGTAGGAGTTTGGATTTGTCTTCCAGCTTCAGTTGAAAGTATTAGGGGAATGTTTTTTTGTAAGGGGATAAACTACGGTAGCTTTGGATAAGAAATGACTGATGGTAAACCGTTTACCTGGCCGTGAGTGATTAGGTAAGAAAACCATTAGTGGATACCAAAAACCGTTAGTAGACAGCTCTTGTGGGCACATTTTTACTCTAGTTTGATGGATGGAGATGGCATTTGCCATGGTCTGCAGCATACAAGTAAAGACACCAGGTGGCACCATTTATTAGCTTTTACTCCCATGGAGAGGTGAAATCATGTACTAGCAAGGGGTTGAGGGAACCAACGATCTCTTGCATGTTGTAGTTAATGGTTCTTGCCTTTTTTTCCCTCCAGATTTGGGAAATACATTAGAAAATCACATTTCATGTTTCATAATATTTGCAGTGTATGGTTGAAAGGAAGAAGGCCACATGCTATTGTTGGTCTTCCAAAAGCTGACATCCATCATCTCCATGTCAACTTGTGAGATTTACAAATCTCATATGTGGCTACAGTATACACAAGCAAATATTTGCTTTGCCACTTGGCTGTACAAGGCTCACTGTTGTACACAAGCAGTGAATTTAGGGGTTCTTCCCTCTTGCTAACACATGTCATCTCGGGGCTTCAAAAGATCTGGATAGGGTGAAACAGATACACCAGTGTACTACTTCCCTTGGGTCCCTTGTCTTAGGCTTTTTCATAAGGTCTAATAATTCCTTAGAGGTTCCTCCCTCTTGTTGACACATGTCATCTCCACAGGGTTTCGAAAGATCTGGATAGGGTGAGATGGACACACCAGTGTACTATTTATTCCCTTGGGGTCCAAGTCTCTGGCTTGAGGTAATTTCTTACAGTAGTAAAGTGGAGAATACTCGGGAAATACATATTGTATGTAGCATTTCCGTGTATTCCCTCTGTTTCCCCCGCCATGAATTAGAAAAACTACCCCTCGACATATCATCAGCAAGCTTGACAGTGACCTCATCAAGGAACATCCTTGGGGAAAAGGATTCACAACTAAATTTTGACAGGAACAAGGGAAAAGATCTGGAGCAACGAAGTCCTGGTCAGCTTTAGTTGAGGGAGCACAATGGGATTTCGGAGGCTAAAAAACCTGTGAAACCTACAGTATATTTCATAGCACAAACACTTGTCTTCTCTCTTACCCCGCACGCCCAAAGCTCTGTTCAAGGCCACCCTTTTCCCCTTTCATTAAGACCAATCGGGTTGAGTAGCGCAAAACAGTGTTCTTAGCAATTGAATTGCGTTACTCAGAAGAATCGTTTCCACGTTGAGTCCACGTGCCGCACGGGCTGCGAGCAGAAACTATTCTAACCGCTTTAAATCTCGACACTTAACGGTGGCTAGGAGCACAGCTTTTAGGCTGTTGTTCAGTCTCCTAATTCTGAGCTAGGAGTTTCTGCTAAGGGCCCTCGGGCCTATCAAATGCCAACCTTAACACCATGGAGGCGTGGTTACGTCTGGGGGCTCTGGGAAGTGCAGTTCTCTGGGGGACCAGGCCTGATAATACCATAAAAGGCTTGGTTCTCTCAATTTTGAAGCAATGTTCTGTTGACCTTCCTTTAAAAGCGGTACCCGCAATTGCACGGGTTCCGTGGTTCTCTAGTCCCAAGTCGTCTGCTTCCTGGGCCCTTTCATTGGCTCCGCCCCGTAAACCTTGCTCATCTACTCTGGAATCGCCCTCCTGGCTGCAGGCCGCGCCCCTCGCGTCGGCTCCGCCCATCTGGCTCGTATCTTGGCCCAAGCGGTAGTTCGCGTTTTGAGCCGCTCGTGCCACCATAGCTCCTGCTGCTGCCTCTACCGCAGCAGCTACCGCGGCGGAGCTGAAATTGTCGAGCGCGATGCCGGAGGGCGCTGTGAGCGTGGTGGCCCTCGCTCGCCGGGGCTGGTGAGGCCGGGCCCGAACGGGGGCGCTGACGAGTAGCAGGGGCTTCAGAGGAGGGTGAAAGATAAAGGTTCAGAGCCACTGTGGAGAGCATAGAGCGAGCTTTGGGGGATAGGGGGTGGGGAGGGAGGCTCCCGTGGCAGAACGAGTTGCTGGGCTGCGTCCTCACTGCCGCTAGCGCAGGTGCCCTGGCCTCCTGTTGAAATCCCTGGTGGTCTCGGCGGTCTCCTGCCTTGGACACTACAGTTGCCATGGGAACAGTTGGGCATTAACGGGAACCAGATAGTCCACGAGACTTAACTAGGGCCCATCCCATCCATTTCGCCAGTTAAATGCCTCTGGCGGGCGTGGGCCTGGCATTTCTTCGTGGCTTAGGATTTTGTCCCCCTTTTTTGTGAGCCTTTCCTTCCAACGTTGTAAGAAACTATGCAGGGCTCGAAGGTGGGAATTAGGGGAAAGGAGAGAGCAGCTCCTAGAGGTAAAAGCTGCAGACTTCGCTAGGTAGAAGGTAAGACTCTGATAGTAAGGTGGCTTCTGCCATCTCAGGTCAGTGAGAGGGCATATTCGGAAGCCCTGTGGAGTGGGAAGACAGTGCCGCTGTTGAGACAAGACCCAGGACTGGGCCAGGGACTGTCCCAAGGGGTTTCTCGTCATAATGGCTGTGGAAGGGTCAACCATTACCAGCCGGATCAAGAATCTGCTGAGATCTCCTTCCATCAAACTACGCAGGAGTAAGCCAGGAAACCGACGAGAGGACCTCAGCTCCAAGGTGAGTCCTGGTGGGAGCCACCTCTTTCCAAACCGACCCTCTCCTGCTCCGTGTTCCTCTTTAACTTTCCTGTTTATTGGGAAAGAAGATAACTAGAAGCTCTTGTTGACTCTAAAGGATCACGTGTGATCTCTGCAGTCAATGATTTGGTTTTAGGTTGAAGGAAAAAGCAGCAGGGGTGGCCATGCTGAATGAGAAGAGGTGAATAGGAGAAAGGCTACCTGGCCTTCCTGGGTTCAGTTGTGGTCTTACCACCTGGGTTCAACTGTGGTCAAACTATACACTAAGCATGTGCTTGGGAAGCCAGTTGATATGCTATGACTCAGTTTCCCTTCTTGGGAGAGGACAGTAGGAACACATACCTTGTGAAGGGCTAAGCTGTGACTAATGTAGCTGCAGGTGTTAATGTAACAGCTGGGGTTATGTAAGACTGTAGTGGCAGAAAGAAATATGCCAAAACACCTAGTCGGAGGAATTGGCTTGGTAATTGCTCTTGCCTAGGGTCAAAACAAATTTTTTTTCTCTTCAAGAGGCATCGTGGCTTCCTAGGAATGATTACACTCAAGAAGCCAGATATCTGCCAGCAAAACAGTTGGGGATGGTCCTTAAGCATTGCTTATCTCATTCACTGTATGCCAGGAGCCACATCCCACTCCACTGCAGATGATCCTCACGGGCAAAGTTCCTTTCCATCCCTTCACTTGTCTGGGTTTTGTTCTTTATGCTTTTTTCTTTTTCTTTTTTTTTTTTTTTTTGAGATGGAGTTTCACTCTTGTTACCCAGGCTCGAGTGCAATGGCACGATCTCGGCTCACCGCAACCTCCGCCTCCTGAGTTCAGGCAATTCTCCTGCCTCAGCCTCCTGAGTAGCTGGGATTATAGGCACGCGCCACCATGCCCAGCTAATTTTTTTGTATTTTTAGTAGAGACGGGGTTTCACCATGTTGACCGGGATGGTCTCGATCTCTTGACCTCGTGATCCACCCGCCTCGGCCTCCCAAAGTGCTGGGATTACAGGCTTGAGCCACCGCGCCCGGCCTCTTTATGCTTTTTTCAACTAAATGAACCCCAGAATTTTGGGAATCCTGAAGTAGACTGCATTTATTTAAACCCTTGAGGAAATCCAGGGCTTTATTCCCACAGGATCAGATCAGATTTTGTGTCTTATTAGTAGCCTGTAAACACAATAGCCTTGTGTGGTACAAGATTGTTACAGGGAGACGCATTTGAGACCACAGCATGTTATTGCTTTGTCTGTAACTCTTCAATGATGAGTAAATCCCATGAGGAATGATTTAGAATGCCACTGTACAAATGGCAGGATTCTGGGACGACTGAGCTCAGCTCTGTAGTCCTTAGCAGAACCTTGATCGGATTTGGTAAGAAGGTGAACAGCTTTCCTGTATATTTCAGCAGAAGTTATACTGAATCACAGTTTGCTAGAAGGTTCTGTGGTGGTGGACATTGTGACCCTTCCAAGGTCTCTTATTAATCGTTGTTTCTATTCTCCTGAGGCAGGCGAAAGCCTGAAACATAGAAATTGTCTTAGATATGACTCTGTTCATTCTTACTGCTGCAAGTGCTCTTATTCTTGACCGGTAACTTGGCAGTGACCGGCACCATTAGAGCAATCTTCTCAAATCTTTGGTCTCTTTCTCTGGCCAGGAATGGTATAAGTAGTAGAAACATGTAATGAGGGTTTAGCCTTCATTATTAATTCTTACTATATGGTTGCCATTCTTTAAGACTTCCAATATTATGTATTACTAATGCATTTAACAAGTGTTTATTGAGTGCCTATTAGGTGTGCAATAAAGGGGTAAAACATTACCCTTGCCATCAAAGAGCTTATGGCTAGTCAGACATGTAAACAAATAATTAAAACATAGTGTGATAAGTACCGCTCTAGAAGTATTCCTAAGTTGTTAATGGAAGCACAGGGGAGGCGACCTAAGTCACTTCAGGGGAATTAGGAAAGGCTTCACCGAGGAAGGGATGCTTGAAACATGAGTCCTGAGGCAGGTGGAGAAAAGTTCTCCAGGAAAACAGTAGAAAAGGGGCATCCTTGGGAAGACCATTTACCATTCCTTGTTTAAAACAGGAATTCAGTACTTCAGACTACTTTAAATGGCTTTGTCTGTCCTAAAGCTGTGTGTGAAAGAAATACTTAGCTCAAGTTGAATGACCCTTGAATGGTCTGGCAGCAAAATGACTGGTGCTTATCTTTAGCACCCAAGAGAAGTAGCTGTCTTTGTGTGCCCAGGACCCTAGCAATGCTGGACTCCCCACAGTCTTCAGTGAAAGGTCTCTACCAAGATTATTCTAAAAGCTGCCTTGTGATAATTCTAGTGTATTAAGCTCTGTGAGTTGCTCTAATATGTGGTGGCTGTGGGTAATCATAACAGGACATGTGTGATTCATGGATAGCTAATTCTCAAAATTTGAAGACAGAAAGGCACATGTCCCTTTTGGGGGTCAAAGAAGGAAATGGGCCGGGCGCGGTGGCTCAAGCCTGTAATCCCAGCACTTTGGGAGGCCGAGGCGGGTGGATCACAAGGTCAAGAGATCGAGACCATCCTGGTCAACATGGTGAAACCCCGTCTCTACGAAAAATACAAAAAATTAGCTGGGCATGGTGGCATGTGCCTGTAATCCAAGCTACTCAGGAAGCTGAGGCAGGAGAATTGCTTGAACCCAGGAGGCGGAGGTTGCGGTGAGCCGAGATCGCGCCATTGCACTCCAGCCTGGGTAACAAGAGTGAAACTCCGCCTCAAAAAAAAAAAAAAAAAAAGAAGGAAATGTCAGAAAGCCTTTATTCAGCTCTTCAGATGGCCTCCTGCTTTGAATTATACTCTTGCTTCTATCTAAAGTAGCCTTCTCCGTTACACCAGATTCTACACTTATTTTTAGGTCCAGTTCCGTATTTGTCAGAGCCACAGGGCTTTCTCTGACCAGCCCCCACTTTGAAACTGGTTTCTTACATATGTCTTCATTTCCCAAGGTTGGGGTCATGCTCTTTATTTCCTTTACATCACACCATTTAGGACAGTGTCAGATGAGCAGTAAGTACTTAAAAGAAAATAAGTGAGAATAAAATAATCAGGAGGAATTATGAGCTCTTTAGAAGAGAAGTCAAAACTAGGATTAATAAAATGGTGACAAAGAGGTAGAGATGCAGCCTGATGAGGTGTGAAGGACATGAGAAAAGAAGTCCACATTTGCAGAAAGCAGTGCTCAGTAGACTCCTTAATTCAGGAGAGACCTAGTTAAAAACAGGGCTACAAGCTGGTGTGAGAGAGCCAGTGGAGGTGGAGATTTAAGTTACAGCAAAGAGAGTAGCTAAGAGCTGAGATTTTTATTAAGCCTTTTCAAAGGGAGGGGAGTCTCTGAAGTAGAATAAATTGGAAAAGAGTAACTTAAAGTTTTATGCTAAATCTGCTTAGTCTTGGTGAAGTGTGACTTAAAGTTACCAGTTGTTAATACTCAAGTTCAAATCCTGTAGACTTGTCAGTTCCTGCCTCTCATTTCTAAGTTGGGGCTGTGTTTTCCATTTTTTTTTTTTTTTTTTTTTTTTTTTTTTGAGATGGAGTTTTGCTCTTGTTACCCAGGCTGGAGTGCAATGGTGTGATCTTGGCTCACCGCAACCTCTGCCTCCTGGGTTCAGGCAATTCTCCTGCCTCAGCCTCCTGAGTAGCTGGGATTACAGGCACGCGCCACCGTGCCCAGCTAATGTTTTGTATTTTTAGTAGAGACAGGGTTTCACCATGTTGATCAGGATGATCTCGATCTCTTGACCTCGTGATCCACCCGCCTCTGCCTCCGAAAGTGCTGGCATTACAGGCGTGAGCCTCCACGCCCGGCCTGTTTGATCACATATATGATTTGGTATTGGGGAAGCATACTCATACTCATTTTTTTTTTTTTTTTTGAGATGAAGTTTCACTCTTGTTGCCCAGGCTGGAGTGCCATGGTGCAATCTTGGCTCACTGCAAACTCTGCCTCCTGGGTTCAAGTCATTCTCCTGCCTCAGCCTCCTGAGTAACTGGGATTACAGGTATGTACCACCATGCCTGGCTAATTTTGTATTTTTAGTAGAGACAGGGTTTCTCTATGTTGGTCAGGCTGGTCTCCAACTCCCAACCTCAGGTGATCTTCCTGCCTTGGCATTTTTTTTGAGGTGGAGTTTTCGTTCTTATTGCTTAGGCTGGAATGCAGTGGCGCAATCTCAGCTCACTGCAACCTCCGTCTCCCAGGTTCCAGTGATTTTCCTTCCTCAGCCTCCCAAGTAGTTGGAATTACAAGCGCGTGCCACCACGCTAGGCTGATTTGTTTGTATTTTTAGTAGAGATGGGGTTTCACTATGTTGGCCAGGCTGGTCTCTAACTCCTGACCTCAGGTGATCTGCCCTCAGCCTCCCAAAGTGCTAGGATTACATATGTGAGCCATTGTGCCTAACCGCATACTCTTTTTTTTTTTTTTTTTTTTTTTTTTTTTTTTTTTGAGACAAAAGTCTTACCTGTCGCCCAGGCTAGATGGAGTACAGTGGTGCGATCTTGGCTCACTGCTACCTCTGCCTCATGGGTTCAGGTGATTCCCTTGCTTCATCCTCCTGAGTAGCTGGGACTACAGATGCTTGCCACCACACATGGCTAATTTTTGTATTTTTAGTAGAGATGGGGTTTCACCATGTTGGCCAGGATGGTCTCTAGCTCCTGACTTCACGATCTACTCGCCTCAGCCTCCCAAAGTACTGGGATTACAGGCATGAGCCACTGTGCCCAGCACACATACTCATTTTTAAAGCATTTGTGGATCTTGAGCTCCTGCTCGACGGCCCTCAGCTTGTGGGAGGAGCACAGAGGGAAGTGAGACACCAGAATACCTGTGCAACATTTAAAAAATATGCATTCCTGGACCCCATCTTAGCTGTATGGAATCACAACCTTTGAGGGTAGAGTTTGGTGGCTGTGTGTATATTAAGTTCCACCAGAAGTCCACTGCTGGCCGGGCATGGTGGCTCACGCCTGTAATCCAAGCACTTTGGAGGCCAAGGTGGGCGGATCACCTGAGGTTGGGAGTTCAGGACCAGCCTGACCAACATAGTAAAACCCTGTCTTAAAAAAAAAAAAAAAAAGCCCACCGCTGGTTACAAATCCCTGGCCTTCGGGGCTGGGATCCTGAAATCTATTGGCTTCATACCCAAGTACTCACTGAAGCTTCTTAGAAGTATATAAAGCTGGCCAGGCGGCAGTGGCTCATGCCTATCATCTCAGCACTTTGGGAGGCCAAGGTGGGTGGATTACCTGAGGTCAGGAGTTCGAGACCAGCCTGACCAACATGGTGAAACACTGTCTCTACTAAAAATCCCAAAAATTAGCCGAGCGTGGGCATAGTGGTGCACTCCTGTAATCCCAGCTACTCAGGACGCTGAGGCAGGAGAATCGCTTGAGCTCAAGAGGTGGAGGTTGCGATGAGCTGAGATCACACCACTGCACTCCAGCCTGGGCAACAAAATGAGACTCCATCTCGGAAAAAGCAAAAACAAAAAAAAATGAAGTATATAAAGCTAGTCAAGTAAGTGTGCTCTTCTTTTTGAGTAGGGTTTTTGTGGGTTTTTTTCTTGTTGTTGTTGTCGTTGTTGTTTTTTTTCTCTACTGTGACCTCTAGACTGATTGCTCTGAAAACTGCTATGTCAGGGGTAGATTTGAGAGAACTACATTGCTGTGGAGCTGATCACTGCCATGCTAATGCAGATTAGCAGAAGTTTCCCTTTGGGCAAGATTAGGAAACTTTATGATAATATTCTGGAGCCCACTCCGGTCTTTCATGTCACCATTCCACTACCCATTTCCCTTTGGACTCACTGGAATCAGTAGTTTTTGTTTGTTTGTTTTGTTTTAAAGAGATGGGGTCTCCCTGTGTTTCCTAGGCTGGACTTAACTCTTGAGCTCAAGTGATCCTCTGCTTTCTTTTTTTTTTTTTTTTTTTTTTTTTTTTGGAGACCTTTGCTCTGTCATCCAGGTTTCAGTGCAGTGGTGCAGTCACGGCTCACTGCACCCTTGAACTTCTGTGCTCAAGCGATCCTCCCACCTCAGCCTCCTGAGTAGGTGGGACTACAGGCGTGTGCCAGTACGCCTCTTTAAGTTATCTTTGTTTGTTTGTAGGGACAGAGCTTCATTATGTTGCCCAGGCTGGTCTCGAACTCCTTGCCTCGAGATCCTCCTGCCACAGCCTCCCAAAGTGCTGGGATTACAAGCATGAACCACCATGCCCAGCCCCTGCCTTACTTTCTGATTGGCTGGGACAAGGGGCGCTTGCCTCTGGGCCAGGCTCCAGTCATTTCTTAGTGTTCAGTACACACTCTGAGCTCTCCACCTAGAGTAGATGACTAAGTGGATGTCCCTGTGGCCAGCAGCAACGCCCCTCACCAGCCTTTGTGAGTGCCGTTGGCCAAGTTCTGGTTCAGTTTTCTTTCTCTGAGGTGGTCTGGAAATAAGGCTTGGGAAGTGTCTTGACGTCCTCACAACAGGTGGTATTCAATGAAAAATGTCAGTGTTCTCTGAGTTTTGTTTCTTTGATCTTCATTTCATTCCTCCTTCCTGTTCCTGCAGCTGCTCTCAGCCTTCAAAGTGATTCTCACTGGAGAGAGAGGATGCGTCTCTCCCTGGACCCAACACCTCTTCCTTTACTGTCTAAAAATAGCCCAGCCTCTTCAGGCTCAGAGTTGTCTTTCGAAACCTCCTCTCATCTACTTGGCCTCACTCATTTCAGAGTGGAACAGCACCACTGCTTTCCAAGTTTTCCTCTCTTTCAGTTTGCAATTTAGGGCAGGCCCCTGTTGGATCAGTTTGAGTCAATGTCTTATTCCCTGCTGGTATTTTGAATGTCTTGCGTTTGTCACCTGTTTGTTTTCATTTCTTGACTAATGAAAAAAACAGGTAGAAATGAGGCTTCTGCCTGACCTCTGTAACCTCCCCACCAACACCATGAGTCTGAAGTTGGGCTTGATGCTATTATCACTGACCCTTTGTTTGGAGAACAGTCCAGGGCTTGAAATTGGGGCTACGTTTATCCAAACTAAGCTTCTCTGAGCGCATGGTCCCCACTCATCCTTAGAGTATCTGTTGGTTTTACTTCATGTTCAGACTTAAGTGTTGTTAAAGAAATAAAGCTACAGTGTTTTCAGTATGATTTGTCATATTATACTTCATGTTCCCACTGCTGCAGGCTAAGCCTCTTCTCTGGGCTCCGTTGTTTAATGCAGGACAAGGCCAGGTTTTCTGGCAGCTTCCTTTTCATAGCAGTTCTCAGTAGAGGTATAGAATGAGACCTACCCACCTTCTTGGGTGTTTATTACCCCATTTGTGGATTTTACTTTAGCTTCTATTACCTTTAAAAAAATTTTTTTTTTAAAAAAAGGTTGATGGGGAAGGCAAGAAATAAAAGTAAGTATGACAGACTGGATAGTGTGGATTTTTTTTTTGAGACGGAGTCTTGCTCTGTTGCTCAGGCTGGAGTGCAGTGGTTTAATCTCAGCTCACTGCAGCCTCTGCCTCCCAGGTTCCAGCGATTCTGCTGCCTCAGCCTCCTGAGTAGCTGGGATTACAGGCACCCACCACCATACTCATCTTTGTATTTTCAGTAGTGATGGGGTCTCACCATGTTGGCCAGCAAAGTCTCGATCTTGTGATCCACTGGCCTCGGCCTCACAGAGTGCTAGGATTATAGACGTGAGCCCCACACCCAGCTGCTGGTGTGGATTTTTAGGGTTGGTATTTTTCAGTGTCCAGATTTTTCAAATCTTTCTTTCTTTCAACTGTTAGAGAAGCAGGTCCACAATGCTTCTTCACTGGTCACATTATTTTCCTCTGGTTTTGAAGGACACTTAACAGAACAATGAGTTTACAGTATGGATAGCTCTTCCTAGATATCCAGGGAGTAAATTCCCCCTCCCCCAATTTTATCACAATGTTTTCTGTACTTGTTTTAAATTTCTTTTTTGAGACAGAGTCTCTCGCTCTGTCACCCAGGCTGGAGTGCAGTGGCACGACCTCGGCTCACTGCAACCTTCACCTCCCTGGTTCAAGTGATTCTCTTGCCTCAGCCTCCCCAGAGGCTGGAATTACAGGCATAAACCACCATGCATAGCTAATTTTTGTATTTTTAGTAGAGATGGGGTTTTACCATGTTGGCCAGGCTGATCTCCTACTCCCAGCCTCAAGTGATGTGCCTACCTTGGCCTCCCAAAGTGTGCAGTGTTGTTTTGGATTGCTTTCCTCTTCTGTAAAACAATCCTATCTTTTTTTGTTTATTTGTTTTTTTCTTGCCAGGATTTTAAAATTTATACGCCTTATCTCTCCCCTTAAAACTGAAATGAAGCTAAAGATATATTCCACTAGACATGGTGGCTCACACCTGTAATCCCTGCACTTTGGGAGGCTGAGGCTGAGGTGGGCAGGTCAGGAATTTGAGACCAGTGTGACCAACATAGTGAAATCCTGTCTCTACTAAAAATACAAAAATTAGCTGGGTGTGGTGGCACACACTTGTAATCCCAGCTACTTAGGAGGCTGAGGCAGGAGAATGACTTGAACCCGGGAGGTGGAGGTTGCAGTGAGCTGAGATTGTGCCACTGCACTCCAGCCTGGGCAACAGAGCAAGACTCCGTCTCCAAAAAAAAAAGTTATTTTTCTTTGCCTCCTATCCCAGGCACAATGGTGCACACCTTAGGAGACTGAGGCGGGATGATTGCTCAAGCCCAGGAGTTTGAGGCTGCGATGATGGCACCACTGTGTTCCAGCCTGGGCAACAGAGTGAGACCCTATGTTAAAAACAAATACAAAAACTCCCTGCACTTGTATTTATAATTGAGATTTTAATTTACTTGAAGATCTTGGAACAAACCCTTTGTGAAACCATATGGATGATTTTTTTTCCAGTTTAGCCAATGTTCTTTTGGAAAAACCCTGAGAAGAGAGTTTCTTTGGTGGTTCAGGATTTGAGCTTTGCTCCTTATTCATCACGGTTCTCATCGGGCTTTGAGACCTGTCTTCCTTTAGTGGCTCTTCTGGTGATTGCTTCATAAGTTTGGCTGATGCTGTTACAGGTGCTGGCTCTTAAAAAAACAAGACTTAGGCCGGGTGCAGTAGCTCACGCCTGTAATCCCAGCACTTTGGGAGGCCAAGGCGAGCAGATCATGAGGCCAAGAGCTCGAGACCATTCCTGGCCAACATGGTGAAACCCCGTCTCTACTTAAAAAAAAAAAAAAAAAAAAAAAAAAAGTAGCTGGGCATGGTGGTGCATGCCTGTACTCCCAGCTAATTGGGAGGCTGAGGCAGGAGCATTGCTTGAACCCAGGAGGTGGAGATTGCAGTGAATCGAGCTCGTGCCACTGCACTCCAGCCTGACGCCTGGCGACAGAGCGAGACTCTGTCTCAAAAAAAACAAAAGCAAAAACAAACAAGACTTGAAAAAATTATGAAATATAGCAAACATAAGAGTGTATACAAATATAATAGTGTATTACAAATAATGATAAATGATTCCCCCAGGTAACCCCCACGCAAGTGAAAAAATAGAACAACAGTAAGGTGTTGGCAGTTTCTGAGGGATGTGATGCTAGGGGTGTCATCAGGGTGGGTGAGGATGTGTTAGGCACTGTGCTAAGCATTTTACATAGACGATCTTATTCAAGTTTTATAGAACACTAACATAAATACTGTTACCACCCCACTTTGTAGTTAAGAAAACTAATGATAAGAGGTCAGGTGAGTAGCTGGTAGTTACACAGCCAGTAGTGACTAAGCTAGATTTCAGATAGGGGCTTTCTGAACTCCAGCACCCACACTTCATCTTTATTCTGCATTTCTCCCGGGGAGCCTTCATGAGCACAGTATGGCACTGATTGCAGAAGTGTGCCTAGTGTTGCCATAGCCAAGAGGCACATCCTGCACTCAGCTTAGAAAAAGGGACAGTTCCCAAAGAGAGAGAGAGAGAAAAAAAAAAAACAGACAGTTCCTTATAAAAAAATATTTTCTCCCCAACATTCCTTATAAAAGTCAATTTAATGAATTTCTCAGACTACTGTTTTAGATCCATCACTCAGTAACCCTTGTCCGTCTACATCCTTACTCCTCTTCCCACCTCCAACTCCAGATTTCCAGAACTGTTGTTCCTGCTTCTCGTTCTTGTTGGAAACTGTGCAACCTTTGGTTCTGTGGGTATGTGAATGTCAAGTTGATAGGGTGCAGCTGCGTAGTTCCAGATGACCGTAAGCCACAAGCAGTTGCTGCTTCTCTCCTGGGGTTGGTTGGGGAGTGAAGGGGAGACCGACGGACGCCTTGGTTGTTTTTGTGTGTGGGTATCACAGGGCTTCAAATTGTTGTGTTCTTGGTTGGCTGGTTGACTTTGTAGCGCCTGCTCTTGACTAGTTTCAGTGCTCCTTCAGCTCTCTCCCTCTTTTCTTCGGAATTCCACCTCTTTCTTATCTCTGTTAGCATACCACTGACCTTGCTTTTGAAGCTGTGAAGAATAGCTGGGAGGAAATACCTCTTTCTATTGGGAGAAAATGGACTTAAAAATGTCCCATGTCCAGGCTAACCTGATTGATGACAGTTGTTGATGAGTTCGTGTGAACATGAGCAGAAATGAGGTGGCTTGCCCACCTGACTCCATGCGGCTCTGCTGGCTCCACGTCGCAAAGTTCTTTGAGCAAGTGCCTTGTCTTGCCTAATCTCAAATTTCTATTCTTTTTATTTCTTCTCTCAAATAGGCACTGTGATAACATTATAGGTGCAAAAGTGTGAGATCTAAAGGCCTCTGCTTCCCTGCAGGGCCTCAGTTTGTCCTGAGCAGAGGGAGCCCCAAGGCAGATGGATTGGATGGAGGGGAGCCCGTAGGCAGTTTGCAGTTGTAGGCGAGTAGCAGGGAGCATGCTCAGAAACTCTGATTCTTGCATCTCCATGCTACTGCTTTGGAGAAAAGCAAGAAGCTGCTTGTCAGGACTAATCTTTTTTTTTTTTTTTGAGACGGAGTTTCGCTCTTGTTACCCAGGCTGGAGTGCAATGGCGCGATCTCGGCTCACCGCAACCTCCGCCTCCTGGATTCAGGCAATTCTCCTGCCTCAGCCTCCTGAGTAGCTGGGATTACAGGCACGCGCCACTATGCACAGCTAATTTTTTGTATTTTTAGTAGAGACGGGGTTTCACCATGTTGACCGGGATGGTCTCGATCTCTTGACCTCGTGATCCACCCGCCTCGGCCTCCCAAAGTGCTGGGATTACAGGCTTGAGCCACCGGGCCCGGCAGGACTAATCTTGTAATGTATAGGCCTGCCTCCATTACCCTCACATTTAGTGGTTGGCTTCTGTTTGAGAGGGCACAGTATCTTTGTATACCATGGTTGTTTTCATATGACATAATAACCTGCTGCTGACTTTTCTCAATATATCCTTTCCACTTGGGATGCTCTTCTTTCTGCGGGCTGCTTTGGGTTCTCTTGTGAGGCCCCTACAGCAGCTGTCACTGAAATACCGCCTCATAACAAACCTAGAACTGGCTAGTGAACACAGCTTCTCAGGAGTTAACATGAGCTGGATGTGGTGGCTTGGACCTTAACCCCAGCTACTCAAGGAGGATCACTTGAGGCCAGGAGTTCACGACTGGCCTGGGCAACATAGCAAGACCCCATCTCTAAAAACTTAACAAAGAAAAAATTAGCTGGACTTTGGGAGGCCATGGTGGGCAGATCACTTGATTCCTGGAGTTCGAGACCAGCCTAGGCAACATGGTAAAACCCCGTCTGTTAAAAAAAAAAAAAAAAAAAAAAATTAACTGGACGTGCCTGTAGTCCCAGTTACTTAGGAGGCCTGAGGTGGGAGGATTGCTTGAGGCTGAGTTCTAAGTCACCCCTGAGCTAGAGACTCCCTCCCAGGGCCGTTGTGAGATTTAATGAATTTGAAAGCACATTTTAAGTTCTAAATAACTTTACAGCCTCAAGGGGTTGCTAATAGTATCTGTGCCTGAGATATCCAGAGTACCAAGGAATTTTCTTCTAATTTGTTGGCAAGATTTTAGTCTCAAGTTTCCATTTGTGAGAGATCCTTTTTTGTAGGCTCAACCTCTTCTGTTCCAACATTTTAAATGAGACTTTCTGCATGACTTTTTATTGTGAACTATCTTTGGTACCTTTTTCTTGCCAATATTCTAACTTGTATCAACACTACTTTACTGACCAAAAGGAAGGCTTAGCAGGAGTTCTTTTTGATACTAACTACTTTGTTATTATTTCAGGACTACGGCTATGATTTTAGGGGGGATTGAAAAAAAAAGTCAATCAGTGAACTCCAGGAATAGAGGAGAGTCCTAATTTTTTCTGTATCTGTTTAGAAACTGCCAGTGTGATGAGCATGCTTTTTAACAGCAAAAGCTCCTCGTGATATAGAAATAATTTTTTTTCTTTTGGGGCTAATTAATCCTGACAAATAATTTGAGAAATGAATTAACCTACAGGCCGGGTGAAAATGTGTTAATTTTATAACCCATTATTTAAGTTTATTATATTGTGATCAGAGTGAAATATTCTATTAAAATTTTTTTTTTTCTTAAAAAAATAAAGATAAATGAAAATGTGAAGATACAGTGAAAGCATACATTAGCTCTCTTAGAGGACAATTTGGTAGTATCTATTAGAAAATTTTGCATATTCATATTTTTTGATTCAGCAGTTATAATTCTGGTATCTTAATCTGTGTAATCACTCCTACTGCACAAACGTGTATATAACTGAATTTTTTGGTGTTTTTGATAGGAGAGAAATTTTGAAGTAATCCAGGTACCTATGAGTAGGGAATTGGTGGACATCCATAAAATGAAATACCTTGTACCTGCTGGAAAGAATGAGGTTAATATATATGTACTGATGTGGAAGAGTACACAAGATATCTTAAGTGGGGGAAAAAAGCAAATTGCATAACAGTTTTTTTATGTCAATTTTATGTTAATAATTGTACAATAGTTTTTATGTTAATGATTATGTTTTTGTTAAAACATCTATATGTTAGTATATGCATATTAAAAAGTGAGGCTATAAATACCAAACTTGTTAATATTGGTTATCTCAGGGAGGGATAGTATATTATGATGGACGTTCACTATCTACATTATGTATTTCTGTAATGTTTAAATTTTTGACAAAGAGCCTGTATTATTTTTGTAAGTAGAAAAAAAATAAAGATGGAAGTCTCTTCAGTTTAAACATGAGTATTTCATATGTAAATCTAAGATGTTTAAACTTTAAAATCTGTATGCTCATTTTATTAATACAGTTATGCACAAATGCTATTGAAAAATATTTCTGGTATAATAAGCTTTTTTGTTTTTTAAAGAAGTAATAGGACATAAAAATATGTTTTTGAAGATTAGTGATAAGCTTGTTGAATTTGAGACAGTTCATTTCTTTTTTTTTTCTTTTTTTTTTGAAATGGAGTCTTGCTCTGTCACCCAGGCTGGAGTGCAGTGGTGGGATCTCAGCTCACTGCAACCTTTGCCTCCCAGGTTCGAGTGATTCTTTTGCTTCAGCCTCCTGAGTAGCTGGGATTCCAGGCGTAATCCTGACCTCAAGTGATCCGCTTGCCTCAGCCTCACAAAGTAGATTTTTTTTTTCCTATTGAGCTTACGGGCCTGAGCCACCATCATGCCTGGCCCGTTTCAAAAATATTTCCTTGGTTATCTTTGATAAAGAAAATATTTTTGATACTTTTTGAAGTACGTGTGCTTTCTGAAAAGATTTCATACAACTTTTATACAGAGAAGCATAAAGAAGAAAAAAAATCATGCATAATTCCAACACCTAGAGATAACACTGTTCTGATTATCAAGTGCATTTAAAGCTCTTTTTGATCAACATGGTCACTTGTATTTAATTAATTAATTTATTTATTTTAGGGTTATGGTTCATTACTTTTATTTTTTAACCATCTCTAATCTTCTTGAACACGTTCTGTTTTTTTTTTTTCTGAGACAGTCTTGCTCTTTCACCCAGGCTGGAGTGCAGTGGTGTGACCTCGGCTCACTGTAACCTCTGCCTTCTGGGTTCGAGCAGTTCTTCTCCCTCAGCCTCCCAAGCAGCTGGGACTGCAGGTACACAACACCATGCCTAGCTAATTTTTGTATTTTTAGTGGAGAGGGGTTTTACCATGTTGCCCAGGCTGGTCTTGAACTCCTTACCTTTTGATCCACCTGCGTCGGCCTCCCAAAGTGTGGGATTTACAGGCGTGAGCCACTGCACCCAGCTTCGAACATATTCTTTAATTATAACTTAAGTTGGATTTGTGAAGAGCCATGCCATGCATGTCTTTTTTTCTTTTTTCTTTTTTTTTAGACGGAGTTTCGCTCTTGTTACCCAGGCTGGAGTGCAATGGCGCGATCTCGGCTCACCGCAACCTCCGCCTCCTGGGTTCAAGCAATTCTTCTGCCTCAGCCTCCTGAGTAGCTGGGATTACAGGCACGCACCACCATGCCCAGCTAATTTTTTGTATTTTTAGTAGAGACGGGGTTTCACCATGTTGACCAGGATGGTCTCGATCTCTCGACCTCGTGATCCACCCACCTCGGCCTCCCAAAGTGCTGGGGTTACAGGCTTGAGCCACCGCGCCCGGCCTCATGCATGTCTTTAGTAAAGTCAGGGATTAGGGTGTTCTGTTTGTAATCATGTATGACACATAGATTATGTTATTTAGGTCTTCCTCTGTCTTTCTGGAAAGGCATCAGAATCTCCCGCTTCAGCTTTTAGGGCTGGCATTGATATATAGTTGGAGAATTCTCTAGGAGGTAAGAGAATTTAGATTAACTGAAGCGTATTCATAGAGATTTTTAAGTTTTTTAAAAATGTTTTTGAGTATTTAAAAAATTGATTCAACAAATATATATTAAACACTGTGCCCTGTGCTATAAGCATATGATTGTATGACATACAACCTCTGCCCTCCAGGAGTTTATAGACTGGTGGGAGAGATAAGACAAATCCATAAAGAATAGAAATTCATTACAAGGTTCTAAGCAGTGCATGCCATATGAATGAGGCAAATTAAGTGCTGCTGTAAGAGTACCCAGGAGGGGGAGGAATCATTTCTGGCCAGGTGGTCACAGAAAGAATTGGAGGGGATGTGACATTTGAGCTGGTCCTGGAAGGAAAGGGAGGATTTCAGTGTAGAGTAGTGGAAGGGAAGGTTAGAATAGTATGAGCTAAAGCCCGGAGGCTCCTTTCCAGAAAAATGAATAGTCCAGATTGACAAATGCACATGATTCATATAGATGAGTGGTAGGAAATAGAATTATGAGATGGGTAGAGATCATTGATTCTAGGCTGAAACATTTATATTTTATTTAGTTGACAGGAAGGAGCGACTGAAAAAGCTTTTGGGCAGGGGAGGAACATGGATCAAAGCTATGCTGTGGAAAAATTATGCTGATGGGTTGGAGGAAGGGAGGAAAGAGCCTCTAGTAAGGAAATTGATTAGAAAGCCATTGCTATATCCAGGAATGTGTTGAAGGCCTAAACTGGGATGTTGGCATTTTGTAGAGAATAGATTGAGGAAACCTACCTTCTTCCCAGGAGAGTTTCATGGCATAAGCTGTGCACTTGTAGGGGCACTGAGAGCCCTCCATATTCTCCTTTTTGTTCCAGGAGACACATTTCACTTTGCACACTTCGTCCAGATAAGGAACAGTTAATATTCTCCCTGGTTACAAAATAGAAAAGGAGGAGTTTAAGAAAGCTCAGGTGTGTAGAGTTGGTATGTATAGGGAGGAATTAGATCCTTTTGATGATCAGATTTCTGGCTCATAAAGCTTTGTTTGTGGTTCTGGTCTTGCTGTAGTACTGTAGAGAGGACTGACTTTAGAGGGGAAAAAAAATTTACAACCTCCACCCCCACCCCAATTCTGCAGACTTATAGTGAGATAATTTCTTTTCTTGACTTTCTGTTAACTGTGGAAGAGAACAGGAGGGCAGAAGGGCTCTACCAGGCACTGTAAAAGCGGTTAAATCTGCTCTCTGGACTTGGGCACGTGCTGATGACTGTGCTATTAATATAACTGGGCCCTTTAGCTAGAGTCTCTTCATTCCCTCCCCCTCTAGTCTGACGCCTTCTTTACCTCTTCCTCCATCTGCATACGAATCAGCTTCTCCTGCTTCTGACACTGCAATGCCAGTTGCCTTGGAAACGGGCGTCCTCTGACTATATTTGGCTCTAGCATAGGCTGGACATGGGCAAGCTCTGACCACATGGGATACTCTGGCATTAGGAAGACCCTCCCTCTTTCTTTGCAACCATCTCAGTGAGGAGAAGTCAGAACCCGTTTTTTAGACCCATTTTAGCTGCTAATTTGTTGTTGTTGTTGTTGTTAATGTTAAAGATAGCATGAAAGGTCTCTATTGTCCTTCTGTCTTGTTGGTCTCTGCCTTCTGTCTTGGCTCTCAGACCTGGCCTTGATGCTTGCACAAAGGCATAGTGACTTCCCTGAACTCTCTCCTCAAAGCACCATGGTTTCTGGAACCAGACAGCCCCAGGTCTAAATCCTGGTTCTTCCACTTACTGCTTACCTCTCATCTGTAAAATCAAGATAACGCTAGTCCTTCATGATTCAGAGTATTGCATGAGACGATCTGTGTGAAGCGCTTAGAACAGTTATTGGCACAAATTATTCATTCATTCAGTAAATGGCAGCTGTAGGTCCTCTCTCTGCGCCAGACCTTTTTGTACCCCCCATGTGTTCTTGAAAAAATACCTGGAACATTGAGACTAACCCAAGAGAGGCTAAAATATGGAGATGAAAGGGCAAATGCTTTAATTTCGTAGTTCCCGATCTGATAATCATTAGAACCACCTGGAGAGCTTTAATAGCAGACTCTGAAACCCTACTTACTGTCTTTTCATTGAGAATCTGGCAGTCAAGGGAAGAGGATGGGGCGGGGATAGAGTTGGGACTGTCACATGAAAAAAGCTTAATTTCTTTGGGTACTTTATTGACTTGCCACGTTTGGGAACTTTTGATCCAGTCTCCTTGTCTGCAGGGCTAGAGGCCTTATCAGCTCACCCTTTCCAAGCAGTGGCACTGCACCTTCCTTTGAAACTAAGGCTGTTTTCATCTTAGTCTGGAGAATTGACTCAGCTCCAACTAGTTTTGAACTGTTAAGCAGGATACCCTTTTTGTTTGTTTGTTTGTTACATTGGAATTATTTGTTTCTGGGAGTCTTTGCCCTATAGATAGAACTCTAAATTAGCCAAACTGGGTAGAGACCAGGAGCAGAGATGAGACCCAAGGTCTTCGGGTGGCCATTGGGCCCCAGCCTGCCTCTGACCAGATGGTACTTAACTTTGAAGGGGCAGGAATGTGTTAGCCTGGTCACGATACCTCTCCTTCCTCCCCACTCCCAGGTCCAGTCACCGGGTCTCTGCCCCGCTGCCTAAGTCTCTGCACAAAGCCTGCTGGCTTTGACTTCTTCTGTGGCTTTGGCCTAAGTGGCACTTCTTAGAATCTGATAGAGGATCTGCTTTGTGAGATTAGAGTGTAGTGTGTGGGCAAGAGATAAATATAGTTCTTCTTAACCTGTAGGAAGGGAGGGGAAGGCGAAGAGTGCTCTGCCTTGGACATGTTTGATGATAGAAATAGCAAGTCCATGGTTTGGCTGGAATGACTTACAACTCAGGTATTTATAACTTGAATTGAGTGGGATTGAGAAGTGGGGGAGGGGAAAAAGGGGAAGAAAGAAGCTGGTGGCAACAAAACATAGCAACCAAAACAGATCATTTTCCTCACAGTTGTGGGGTTTCCTTACCAGTTTGAGGTCAGCCAAATCCTAAGTGACCCTGGCCTTTTGTGACTCTGGCCTCTTAGTTCTCTATCTGGAGGGAGCACCCACTCCCATGCCATGGCAGACTCCTTGTAGGGGTCCCTCACACTGAGAAAGGGAAAGCACTTCCTGACAACTTCTGCTGTGTGTACAAGCAGGAAGCCCTTCCTAACAGTGTCACTGTCTGGGCTGCACGGACTCTCTTCCATTGGCTAGTGCCTGTTCTCTAGATCATGGACTGATCAGATCCAGGAACTTGAGAGAGAACAGAAAAGCTTAGAAGGCCCTGCTCAGTGTCTAGGATTGGGTATTTAGGGCTCCAAGACTACTTGGGACCCTGTACTGTGCTACCTCTCCTGTGGATGGCTCTGGACTCTGGAGAGTTCCGTCCTTGTCTCCTTCATTTCTTTCATTGCCCACTGTTGACCACCCCTCCCTTGTGGGAGCTCTCTGCTTCACCGGCTTCCTGGTTCTCCTCTCTTTCTCACTACCTGTATCTTATCTTCTCCGTGCTCTAAAAATAGGTGATCCCTGAGGTCAGGAGTTTGAGACCAGCCTGACCAACATGGAGAAACCCTCTCTCTACTAAAAATACAAAATTACTTGGGCGTGGTGGCACATGCCTGTAGTCCCAGCTACTCGGGAGGCTGAGGCAGGAGAATCACTTGAACCTGCACTCCAGCCTGGACAATAAGAGCAAAATTCTGTCTCAAAAAAAAAAAAAAAAGACTGCAATCTGCAAGCTGGAAACTACGGTTCTATCTAATATGAATGAGTAGTTCCGACTCTTGCCTCTACACCACCTGTTTTTTCCATCTACTTTAATGAGAGCCAGAAGAGCACTTAAACACTTGGCTTTATTCGTTCTTTGTCTCCTGGGAATAGGCCAGTATGAAGTTGCCCCTTTATCTTACTAAAGTGAGGGATGATTTTGCTGGCCCTCTTTCTCTCGGGAGGATACGATAGTGCTCTGTCTACTTCCTACTGTGAGTGGTGGGTATTCAAGCCCTCCCTCGAATTATGCTTGCAGTAATTCTGCCTCCAATAGCCTTGCTTCAGGGGAAAGATGACACCTCTGTCAGGTTGGTATACACTTTCTTCCATCTCAGCACTCTGCACCTGCTAGAGCAAAAGCTGGGTCACAGCTTGAGTATTTGAGGCTGCGTTTCGGGTGTGGAGGAGCTCACTGTAGAGAACCAAGTGGGTCCTCTCTTCTTCCTTCCGAGTTTCCACTTGGGCATGAAGCAGCGTTCCTAGAGCTGTCGATGGACAGGTCCCAAGTCACTACCCAGACACAGTTGCCTGGACTGGCGTGTCTCTTAGGCTGTATTTCATTGGCATTTGGGCCTTGAGGGTTTGGAGCTGAGGTTCCTGTCAGAACTTTGGGCCGCATCCCAGACTTTGCGGATAGCTACTTTCTCACAGGTCATCTTTCCTACCTCACTTTCTTTTTTTTTTTTTTTTTTTTTTTGAGACGGAGTTTCGCTCTTGTTACCCAGGCTGGAGTGCAATGGCGTGATCTCGGCTCACTGCAACCTCCGCCTCCTGGGTTCAAGCAATTCTCCTGCCTCAGCCTCCTGCGTAGCTGGGATTACAGGCACGAGCCACCATGCCCAGCTAATTTTTTGTATTTTTAGTAGAGATGGGGTTTCACCTTGTTGACCAGGATGGTCTCGATCTCTCGACCTCGTGATCCACCCGCCTCGGCCTCCCAAAGTGCTGGGATTACAGGCTTGAGCCACCGCGCCCGGCCCTACCTCACTTTCTTAAGTGATCTTCGAGCCCAGAACCCTCTCACGCGTCGGCTTGCTTCCTCACCTGGAAGATGCTGTAGTATTTAGAGTGTGGTCTGAGAAGCCTGGAGTCCCCAAAACCCCTTTGGGTGTCCATGATGTCTTGTTTCCAACTCCATATCCAAATGAGGCTAGGTTTTCTTGGCATCCTTCCACTAGAGAACGTCAGAACAGATGGAATACAGATGCAGATATGAGAACCCGGCTCTCCCTATGAAGCCAGATAGGAAAAAGATTTGCAAAAATGTAAAACAGTGCCATTCTTCTAATTATTTTTGTTTTGGAAAATAGAATTATCTTTAATAAGGATGTTAATATGTAATGGGTTTATTGTTATTTTTAACGGAATTAGTAAGTATTGTTAATGTTTCCCATCGTGATTTCAAATACAGTAAATATTGATAGATATAACCTGCCTAAACAGAAGCCCTCTGTCATCCTTGATGAGTTCTAAGACTGTAAAAAGGTCCCAAGACCAAAAAGTCTGAAAAATTTCTGGGCTAGGTCCTGCTTGGTAACAAACCACCTCAAAATCCCTCTGGCTTAAGCAACAGTTTATTTCTTGCCCATGCTACTTATTCAGATGGGCCAAGGGGCCCAGCTCATCCCCTGCTGCCATGCCGAAAGTCAGAAAGAGGGGTCCACACACTGGTTCTGTGACGTGTCAAAGAATTATACACATGTGCAGCTGCGTAAGCACAGAAGTGAGAAACTGAAAGCACAGATTTTTGGCTGGACACGGTGGCTAATGCCTGTTAATCCCAGCACTTTGGGAGGCCAAGGCGGGTGGATTGCTTGAGATCAGGAGTTCGAGACCAGCCTGGCCAACATGTGAAACCTCATCTCCCCACTAAAAATAGAAAAATTAGCCAAGTGCAGTGGAGGGCACCTGTAATCCCAGCTACTTGGGAGGCTGAGGCAGGAGAATTGCTTGAATCTGGGAGGCGGAGGTTGCAGTGAGCTGAGATTGCCCCACTGCACTCCAGCCTGGGTGACAGAGTGAGACTTGTCTCAAAACCCCATCCCCCACCCCACCCCCAGATTTTTGAGTTCTTCATACCCTTTCCCTTCACATTGCCAGGTCAATGAGTGTCAACGAAATGGCTTGAGGCTAGAGGGAGAAGTGGGGATGTGAGTTATAGAAGGATGTTGCTCATAAGGTCCTAAGCCTCATACCACATCTTTGACTATACCTTTTCTCTCTTTTTAATATTTGCTGCACAGTATTTAAGACATAAAATAAAGACATGGAATAATAAGCAAGTGTGTGTGCCTACCATCAGCTTAAGAAGCAAAAGGTTACCTGTACCATACTGCCCTTTCTGCTTGTCCTCAGCTGCTCATAGCTACTATCACAACCAGTTTTAGATACTTTATGGGGAACAACTGTATTGGCCAGAAACACCCCAGTTTTCCTGGTCTTTCACTGTTTCTGAAACCTCTGCAAGGCATTCATTTATTCCTTAAATATGTATCAAGTGCCCATTGTGTGCCAGAGACTGTTTAAAGTGCTGGGGCTACATCCATAGGAGGATAGCAACCTACATCCTGTCCTCAAGGAGCTCACATTCTGATGGGACAGACAGGCAGTAAGAGCAGGGACAGAGATATCACCAATATTGAGTTGCTACCTGCCTCTGTGACCTATGAAGAAAAATAATGCTGGGGTAAGTTGGGTATAGAATTATGGCAGTAAAGCTAGTCTGGAAGGCCCTCTCTGAGGAAGAGACCTTTGAGCAAAGACCTCAGGAAATTACCTCTGTGCGCAGCTGAGAGAAGAGCCTTTTAGTCTAAGAAATAGCATATGCAAAGGACAAGAGGCTAGAATCTGCCTAAGGTGCTTAAAGTTGGTGAGCTGGCTGGCATGGAGTAAGTGAGTGAAGTGGGGGGTATAGGAAATGAGGTCAGAGAGGTAGCCAGAGGCCCAAGGCTTTAGGGCCTTGTAAACCTGGGTAGAGTCTTTGGATTTGAATTTAAGGGAGATGAGAAGCCTTAAATGGGTTTGGGGCACAATGATGACATGGTCTCATTTATATTTTAAAAGAATCCCTGTGACCCAACATGTGGAGAAAAGACTGTAGGGAGTAAGGCCTGAAGCAGGGAGAGCATGTGGGTGTTATAGCCCAAGTGAGAGATAAGAGTGACTTGAACTAAGTGGCATGCTGCCAAATACTTACAGGCTCTGTGAGAGGAAAAAACTGTGATTTTTAAGATTTGTGAGCCTCTGCTGATTTCCATGGTGTATGTCGTCGTGTGGCGGTGATTTCGGGGCCACTCTTGTGCTAGCTCTGAATGTGGGAAAAGTTTTGCAGAGTCAGTATTCATGAGTTGGTGCAAGCCAGCTCCGGCACAGCACTGATTGAACCTGAATGCATTGAACCTGGGGTGTGTTTGCAGGGGATGCTGAAGTTCGTCTCCATTTTCTTTTTCTTTCTTTCTTTCTTTTTCTTTTTCTTTTTTTTTTTTACTGTCTTTGGCAAATGGATGTTAAGTTTGTCTCCATTTTCTAAGGCAGGGGGAAGCTCTACCACCTTCTTGGAAAGGAGGCTAGGAAGCAAGTTATCAGAGGGAGAGAGTCAGTTTATGCAGTCCATCATGTTGAAGCCTTGCAAAATAAGCCTAGATGTTAGAGGCCTTGCAGGAACTCTGGACTCTTAGATCCTTTGAAAGTCGAGCTCAGCCCAAAACCTCCCTGCAAACAGGAAACTGGTTTGAGTTAAGAACATAAAATAAAAACCAGCTGATGCCCGTGACTGTTTTCCCCTGCTCCTCCCTTCCACAGAGCCAAAGGAAACTGCTTTTTTTCCCCCTTGGATAGCTGCTTAGAAACCAGAAAAAGCCAAAAAACATAAATCCTTTGAAAATAAGCCAAGTTTTGAGCCCAGGCAAACTTCTGCCTGTGGGGTTTTCCTAGTGTGGAAGTGCGTTCTACCGCTCTGAGTCCTAGGAGGAAAATGACTCAGGAGCACAAATGTGCCGGTGATCGGGGCCTGTCACCCGGGCCTGGCAGAGAGAGATGTTCTATAGCAGGGTGTCCCGGACTAGAACTTCCAGCCCATTTGTAGGTCATGAACTCAGTAAAGTGGGCCATGACCAGGATTATTTTTTAATGAAATGGAATAAAAAATACAGTATATGACATGCAATAGGATATTGTTTTGTGAAACCTTCAGTTGTATGCACATGCACACATGTCTCTATATACCAGGTCATGATATAAAATGTGTTTCTTACTGTAGGTCATGTGCAAAAACTTTGATAAACACTGGTCTCTAGAGTGTTAGTAGGCCATGTCTCCTTCTTGCTTTAGATTGCTTCAGAGAATTAATTCTCTTTGGAATTGGATCATCTGCCCACAAAACACCTACTCAAATGCCTTTTAGAAAGAAGATCAGCTGAGAACCAACTGACTCGTTATAATTCTTGGGGACCAACACTGAAGCATGAGGGAGGGAAGGGATCAATGCAAATTTGAATCCGAAGGATTTACCTTAAATCAGATTAGCAGGAGAAAATAGGAGTCGAGCAGCCCTTTAGCTCACTACCCTTGATTTTCTGGCCTCTCCTAGCTGTGTGGGTCATGCCAGCCTGAGGCCCTTCTCTTTCCTGTCTGCAGAAGCAGTGGGTGTGGCAGGAATGTCCCTGAATATCCCTTCCTCTGGAAGAGTTGAAGGTGCAGGGCCAGGATGACGTGGTGGCTTGAACTGAGTATCCCCTAGACTTCCCCAGGAGGGTTTTGTTGCTCTCTAGTCAGTAATAGGTGACTGCGTGCCAGTGGGTCATTAAGCTGAGAAAAAGTAGAGCAGGCATAAGTTAGAGTAACCTATCAAGAATGTACAGAGAAGGCCAAAGTTATTTTATTCCACACTAGATTTAGTGCCTCAGATTGGCGCAAGGGTAATTGGCAAGTTTGGTGCTTGCCAGGTGGCTGTGGGTTGCTGCCCTGCATTGAAACCACATCTACCCGTGAGCAGACACACGTTAGAACTCCCTGTCTGCATCCCCAAGATACACAGATACCCTTGGGGACCTTTCTGGGGAATAGGTTTTAAATGTAGCATCTCAGGAGACTTACTTTGGTCTTTGGCCACCACGGGGCTAACCTAATTCAAGCTAAAATGATCTTCAGAGATAAGAATTTAAAGAGGTCCTCTAGGAGTACTTTTTTTTTTTTTTTTTTTTTTTTGAGACAAAGAGTCACTCTGTCACACAGGCTGGAGTGCAGCCACGTGATCTTGGCTCATTGCAACCTCCACCTCCCAGTTTCAAGTGATTCTTGTGCCTCAGCCTCCTGAGTAGCTGAGGATTACAGGCGCCCACCACCACACCCGGCCAATTTTTGTATTTTTAGTAGAGACAGGTTTCACTATGTTGGCCAGGGTGGTCTCAAACTTCTGACCTCAGATGATCTGCCCAGCTTGGCCTCCCAAAGTGCTGGGATTACAGGCGTGAGCCATTGCACCCGGCCCCTCTAGGAGTACTTTTAATTCTGCGTTTGGAATAGTAAAAGAGGAGGAGAAACTCCAAAACTGTCCTAATTGATTCTGAGCCCCCCTTCTCTAGACGCTGACTTGGACTAGGAGTAGACCCCCTGCCACAAGCATCCGTCCTAAGTGTTTTTGGTTTACATTGCCCTCCTAGGACCTCCGAGACTGTCCTCAGGGTTGGTGTTTTCATAGCAGAGTTACCCTGTTCACATGTCCGTCCTGCATTCTGAAGCCCCACTCTCTGACCTAGGGGAGACCAGGGGCATTCCTGAGCAGGGCCAGTGCAAGGACTGCACAGGCCTGGAGCAGGTAAAGACCTGGAGCAGCAAGTGAAAGACCTGGAGCAGACGATGATGTTGAGTGACAGCAAGAGGTTAGAGGGAAGTCTCAATCTCACCCGGCATCGTCTAGCATAAAGACAAGTGAATTAATCTGAGGCTAGTTCGATTGGGTCCTGGGGCCTGCAGACAGTGTGGGGTAACAATACTAATGATGAGAGTGATGCGTGTCTCCCGTGGCCATGTTGTCTCAGAATCTCTGAGCATTTTACACGTTTCCCTTTTATCTCTGTGGGAGTTGCGCCTTAATAATAATAATTAGAGTACCCTGAGCATCGGTGCTTTGTAGAACACAGCACTAAGCCATGTTTCTGCCTCCTTGGATTGTAGTCTGTATCAACTGGCAAACATTTGGGAGGCAGAGCCCTCTGATGGAGGGGAAGAACATGATAGAATGCAAAGGTCGAGGATATTATGAGTCACCTAATTGATACCTAACATTCTTTTGGCTCTTGGTAAGTCAGAATGGCCTTTCCTTCATGCCTGCCAAAGCACGAATATCAGTGGCCTCCCCTGAGTCTCACAGACCGTCTAGTCTGGGGACTCCAGGCTCAAGCTTATACACGGTGCCTTCCTGGTTTGGGGGAATCCTTGTTCCTCTATGGCCATGAGTTGTGCTTTAACGAGTTGGTTTTCTTTCCTGTGGTACCAGCACACGGTACCCTGCTAAAAATAGGTGATGCACATTGGGTTTTTCCCATGTGATCAACAAGCCCAGTGGCCAGAAGAGAAGAAGCTACAGAAGTCATAGCTCTGTTCTCCTGAAGACATGGGCATCTGGAAAGTAGCCAGTGCCTCAGGATGGTCCCAGGTACTTTTAGCACCTTCTTCCGCAAAACACTCTGTCTATAACATGTCACTTCTGTCTTGCTCTAACAGGTGACCTTGGAGAAGGTGCTGGGAATTACAGTGTCTGGAGGCAGAGGACTTGCCTGTGACCCCCGATCAGGTTTAGTTGCCTACCCAGCAGGGTAAGTTCCTTGGAAGAGATCTTGTTGTGTGGGAATTTATAGCCACGCCAGACCAGCTGGAGTGGGCAGGGCTTTTCTCATATCTTCTGGGAGATACATCCAGGTTAATGTGTTGGTGCCATTTTTGTAAAGAGATGCAGGTCCAGGTAAAAGCTCTTTGTCGGGTGCTGTCATTATTGCCATCCTGTCGTGCTTTTTGGTTATCTACCCCGCCTCCCACACACAGATTTACACTTTATGTTATACACAGGTCCCAGCATCACTTTCAATAACTACCTTCCAGTCATTTAAAAAACAGCTTTATTGAGATGTAATTCATATACTGTATAACTCACTCATTTAAAATGTCCAATTCAGTAGTTTTTAGTGTATTCACAGAGTTGTGCAACCATCACCACAGTCAAATTTAGAATATTTTCATGACTCTGTTCCTTTATTTTTCTTTTGAGACAGGGTCTGGCTCTGTCACCCAGGCTGGAATGCAATGGCTCAATCTCGGCTCACTGCACCTCTGCCCCGCCATGCTCAAGCAATCCTCCCACCTCAGCTTCCCAAGTAGCTGGGACTATGGTCGCACTCCCCCATGCCTAGCTAATTTTTTGTAGAGATGGGGTTTCACCACATTGCCCAGGCTGGTCTCAAACTCCTGAACTCAAGCCATCCACCTGCCTCAGCCATCCGAAGTGCTGGGATTACAGGCGTGAGCCACCGTACCTCGCCCTGTTCCTATCAGACACTCTTCATTCCCACCCCCACCTCACCAGACCTTCATCCCTAGGCAACCGCTAATCTGTCTCCATTAATTTGCCTGTTCTGGATATTTCACGTAAATGGAATCAGATAACACTGTATTTGGCCTTTAGTGACAGGCTTCTTTCTGTTGCCCAGCCTGGAGTACAGTGGTGCAATCATGACTGGCTGCTGCTTCAGCCTCCTGCCTTAGCCTCCGGAGTAGCTAGGGTTATGTGTGTGTACCACCATGCCCAGCTAATTTTTCCGTTTTTTCTAGAGACAGGGTCTAACTGTATCGCCTAGGCTGGTCTCAAACTCCTGGACTCAAGGAATCCCCCAACTTCAGCCTCCCAAAGTGCTGGGATGACAAGCGTGAGCCACCATGCCTGCCAGCATAATGTTTTCAAGGTTAATGTATGTCGTAGCTTGTATCACTACCTTATTATTCCTTTCTGTGATGTACCACATTTTATCTATTCTTCAGTTGATAGACATTTAGCTTGTTTCTGCTTCTTAGCTATTATGAATAATGCTGCTATGAATATTTGTCTGTTCTAGTCACTTTGAGAGAGATCAGTGCCGTAGAAGAGAAGTAGAAGACTGGGCTGCTGTTCTTTCTCTTGCTGCCTTTTCACTCCTCTGCTCCTATAAGTGGGAAACCTCCAACCATAGATTCTTCAGGCTTCTGCAGAAAGCTTAGAACCCCTCCTGCTTCTGGCTTCCTCTATTCCATGGTGGTAGGCGCAGGAATGTGAAAATGAGAAGGGCCGCTGCTGTACTTTCTTACTCTGCTATTAGCTTGGTAATGCCTACTTCGTTCCCCAATGTAATTTTCATAGCAGCTTTTATAGTTTTTATACTAGATACGTGATTTGCTTAGTTTTATCACCCCATCAAAAAAGCTCCCTTTTATTGGGCTGGGTGCACCTGTAATCCTAGCACCTTGGAAGGCCGAGGTGGGCAAATCACTTGAGGTCAGGAGTTCAAGACCAGCCTGGCCAACATGGTGAAGCCCTGTCTCTACCAAAAACACACGAAAAATTAGCTGGGTGTGGTGGCAGGTACTGGTAGTCCCAGCTACTCTGGAGGCTAAGGCATGAGAATCACTTGAACCCAGGACATGGAGGTTGCAGTAAGCCGAGATTGCGCCGCTGCACTCCAGCCTGGGCAACAAAGGGAGACACTGTCTCAAAAGAAACAAGCCACCACCACCAAGAAAGCTGCCTTTATCAAGTACAGTCATGTGTTACTTAATGATGGGGATATGTGCTGAAGAATGTGTTTTTGTTTGCCAGTTTTGTTGCTGTGTGCGTGTTAGAGTACACTTACACAAACCTGGATAGTAGAGCCTGCTACACACCTAGGCTACATGGTGAAGCCGGCTGTGCCTCGGCTACAAACCTGCATAGCAGGTTACTGTTCTGAATCTTGTACATAATCCCAATACAATGGTATTTGTATATTTAAACATAGAAAAAGTACAGTAAAAATACATTATAAAATATTCTTTAAAAAGGCACACTCGTATAAGGCACTTACATGAATGGAGCTTCCAGGACTGGAAGTTGTTCTGGGTGAGTCAGTGAGTGAGTAGTGAATGAGTTTGAGGGGCCAGAACATTGCCATACACTTTACAAACACTGTACACTTGGCTACATTACATTTATTTTAAGAACATATTTTTTCTTCAATAATAGATTAACCTAACTCACTGTAATTTTCTTATTAATTTTTTGACTTCTTGACTCTTGTAGTAAAACTTAGTGTAAAACAGAAACACAGTACAGCTCTACAAAAGTATTTTCTTCTTTTTTTTTTTTTTTTTCCTGTGACAGAGTCTCCCTCTGTCATCCAGGCTGGAGTGCAATGGCACAATCTTTGCTCACTGCAAGCTCTGTCTCCTGGGTTCAAATGATTCTCCTGCCTCAGCCTCCTGAGTAGCTGGGATTACAGGCGCCCACCACCACGCCCAGCTAATTTTTGTATTTTTAGTAGACAGGCGCCCACCACCACGCTCAGCTAATTTTTGTATTTTTAGTAGAGATGGGCTATTGCCATGTTGGCCAGGCTGGTCTTGAGCTTCTGACCTCAAGTGATCCGTCTGCCTTGGTCTCCCAAAGTGCTGAGATTACAGGTGTGAGCTACCATGCCTGGCCCGGAAGTATTTTACTTATATCTTACTCTGTAAGCTTACATTTTTTTTTTTAACTTCTTAAACTTTTTTTTTTTAAAAAAAGACACAAACACACGTGTTAGCCTAGCACATAGAACTACATAGGGTCAGGATCATCAAGATGTCACTCAGTAATGGGAATATTTTAGCTTCATTGTAATCTTACCGGACCACTGTCATACATGCCCTTCACTGTTGACCAAAATGTTATGTGATGCATGGCTGTACTTATTCTATGCCCAGGCACTTTTTAAGCACTTTATATGAATTATTTAATACTCTGAGCAACACTTTGAGGTTGGTACTATTATCACTTCCATATTTCAGAGGAGGAAATTGAGATTCTAAGAGGTTAAGCAGACCTGGTGCGGTGGCTCATGCCTATAATCCCAGCGCTTTGGGAAGCCAAGGCAGAGGGCATTGCTTGAGACCAAGAGTTTGAAACCAGCCTGGGCAACATAGTGAGAACCCTGTCTCCACATAAAAGTAAAAATGAAAAAGTTAGCTGGGTGTGGTGGCATGTGCCTGTAGTCCTAGCAACTTGGGAGGCTGAGGCGGGAGGATTACTTGAGCCCAGGAGGTCAAGGCTACAGTGAACTATGATCACGCCCCTGCACTGCGGCTTGGGTGACACAGTGAGACCCTGTCTCTTAAAAAAACAAAAAAGGTTAAGCATTTTGCTTGAGGTAACATAGCTAGTGTGTGTATTTGGGTTCTAACCTAAGTATGACTGTAGAGCTGTGGTTGTGAACATGTCACAGGGTCGGGGAAGACCACACTTGCTGCTTATTTTTAACAATTGCTTTTCCTCTAAGCTGCCTACCTGCCCTTTGAATGAGAAGAGCCCAATTTATGGGCAGCTGAGTCTGTGTCAGGGAGACTGCCCCTGGGTTTAGAGTCGGTGTCTTTCCTGAGTGGCCCTTGGTATTTAATGGCTGCAGTAGGGGTGCTGTGGGAGCCTCCGTTTTCTCCCAGAGCAGCAAGCTGGTGGAAAGACCTCTCTACTGGATAAGCGTGTGCAGCCTGCCTCAGGGGAATTCCACTCGTTCTTGCCTCTGCCTGGGAAAGCCAGGTTCTGTCTTGTTGCAGTTGGGGCTGGGGTTGGATGTAGCATGGGCAGAAAAGGCCTTGGGGTGCTACTTGGTGCATGCTGAGCCCTGTGTCCCTGCCCTGGGGAGTGTGGAGTCCTGCCCGCTTTCTTCCTCACATGCCCCTGGGCTCTAGGCCTGGCCTTCAAGGGCGTGTGCTTATGCATGTTCATGGGCAGGTCTCAGCCCAGGCCTGTGCCTGGGAGTCATTATCCTTCCAGGTCGTGTAGCAGCTTCCCTAATGGAACCTCTAGTAGGTTTTCTGAGTGTGTGTGCTTGGCTTAGGCCAGTCCTGGGCAATGCCCTTAATCTGTTCCCTGAACTTTTGGTTTCTTAGAACTTCAAGTCCTCTGTGTGAATGGCTTCTTGCTGTGTGTTTGAGTTTTGCTGTGTCCTAGAGCTCCCTGATGTGCTGCTGTGATGTTGGGGGCCACCAGAGTCTGCGTGAGCACAAGCAGGTTCTTCCCTCCCTCCTCGTCTCCCTGCTTTTCCTATCTAATCATCCTAATGCTGCCCCCAGCCCCCGTGCTCTGGTTCCTCCTGTGTCTGTTGCTCTAGGAGCCAGCTCAGGTATCCTAGAAACAAGAAGAGAAACAAAACTCAGAAAATGCTCTGAGGCCCAGAGGCGAATATCAAACCGAAACAAAGTTTTCTGAAAGGAAATGAAACAGCATAGGGAAGGAGGGCGGGCAGTGTGTCAGGCAGAGGGCTGTAGGACTCCGGGCCGAGCGTGGAGCCTGTCCTAAGTGCCTCCTGCATCTCTTCCCCTGGAGTTCGCCCTTGGCTGTTGTTTCCCCATGGGAAGCCCACTGCCAGAGGAGGCCAGACAGTCCCTTGGAGAGAATTAGTTGAGTTGGGCCTTTTCCCCAGCTGGCTTGGTGGAAGGTTGACGGACGTTGGAGCCCAGCACAGCCCCTGGCGCCCATGCGGAGTCAGCCAGTCCTGAGAATGGGTTTCTCCTGGCTCCCATGCCAGAGTGGCCTGGTGAGTGCTCTGCGCACAGCCGCTCCTCTTCCGCTGAGGTGGGAAGTGTCCTAGCAAGGTGATGGGGTGTAGCTGGCAGCTAAGAAGAGATCTCTTGGTTGCTTTAAGTGGGGAGGAGAAGAGGGAAACCCTGCTGTCCTGAGAATGCCCTCCATTTACCCAGCCCATGTTAGAATTTATGCTGAGATCCTCAGCTTCAAAGCATTGCCCTGGGTGTGACGGAATCCGTCTGGTGAACTGTATTCAGTGACACCTGAGCTGAATGAAGGGGCACAGAGCTGCCTTCTTATTCTCTGTAGGGCACTCGCCAGGGATAGTAGAGAGACCGGGGACCTGAGAGAAGAAAAGGCTGGGACTTGGTACCCAGGATCACGCAGTGTGTGAGCAGACAGGCCCGTGACCTCATGTTCTGCTCTTTCCACCACCACGCTGCCCTCAAGCATCAAGCAGTCCTAAATGCCTGAGGTACGGAAGAACCATGGACCGCTCCTCGGGGCCCCGCTTCACACGCTGCTGCCCAGGAGGTTCCTTGGCAGCCAGGGCTTTGAGATCTTGCAGCTAGTGACTTGAAGATATCTTCACTCATTTACAAATATTTACTGAATGCCTATCTTCTAGGCCCTGGGAATTTAACAGTAAGTAAAACAGAAATACCATCCTCGCCGGGCACGGTGGCTCAAGCCTGTAATCCCAGCACTTTGGGAGGCCGAAGCGGGTGGATCACGAGGTCAAGAGATCGAGACCAGCCTGGTCAACATGGTGAAACCCCGTCTCTACTAAAAATACAAAAAATCAGCTGGGCATGGTGGCACGTGCCTGTAATCCCAGCTACTCAGGAGGCTGAGGCAGGAGAATTGCCTGAAACCAGGAGGCGGAGGTTGCAGTGAGCCGAGATCGCGCCATTGCACTCCAGCCTGGGTAACAAGAGCAAAAACTCCGTCTCAAAAAAAAAAAGAAAAAAAAAGAAATACCATCCTCACAGAACTGGCAGACTGGGGTCTGAAGATAGATCCCCTCCCCCCAGCCTAAGTTATATGGAATATTTCCAGTTGATGTGTACTTTGGAAACAGTATAAGCAGTCACAGTGATGCAGGAAGCGTTGTAATGATAAATAGGGCTACAGGGCGACTTTTGAGCGAGGCTGGAAGCCCCTTTGGTATGCCTCTCTGAGTCACTCTCAGACTTTACCTGGTCTGGAAGAAAAACATTCAAAGGCCCAGGGTCTCTGGTTGGATCTCCTGTGTCCTGTTCCCTGTCTGTGCTGCCCCATGCGTGGCTCATCCCATCGGGGGATGGAAAGTGGTAGGAGGTGGATCCTGTGGGAATCCTGGGCTCTCTGTGGTAGCAGCAGGCCCAGACCTGTGTCGGGAAGGGGGATGTTGAAGGCTTGGCCCTTCCTGGGCAGTGGGCCCAGCACCTGGCACGAGTACTCCACCACGTGACTCCCCCAGGTTGAGGCCTGGATGGACTGAGGTCACACCCTCCCCGTGAGAGTGAGCAGCCGCTCTGCACCCTCAGGTGCTGAGTTGTAGGACTCAGCTGGTTGGGCCAACCCAGCCCTTGGCATGTGGTGAAATCCCAGCCAGCACTGCAGGAAGGACTCACCCAGCTGGGCAGGGTCAGGGGATGTAGAGGGAAAGACTGATACAAACCGGGCCCCGCCCTCCTCTCCCTGGCTGATCTAGGAGCTTGCTCAGAGTTCAGCAAGAAGGCTGAGAAGGCTCCTTGCTGCTTTTGAGAACAGGTTGGACCTCAACAAGCCAGGCACACAGGGAACCTTGGCCATGCCGCTCTCACTTCAGCATCTATGTTACCATCCCTGCATGTGGAGCTTTGACCGTGGAATCAGGACCTGATTCCATCCAGCACCTTGCTGTCTGGTGGGAGAGGTTGTCTCCGCCTTCTCTGCGAAATGGGCAGAGTCCTTGATTGTCTGCTTCTGGCAGTCGGGGATGTTCTTCTCAGGTTTCTTGGGGCCAGGGATTCTCAGGGTGGGGCCCGGGGCCTCCATGGCACTGTAAGGTTTTCTTGGGCCTTTCAGGCTCTCTCTTGCTGTCTTTCTCTTTCTCATGTTGGATGGCTTCCAAATAAAAGTACTCACTTAAGCGACAACCTCTATGTGGCTCCTTTTCTTGCTTAGCTCTTCTCTGCCACACCTGAGAATTTCTTAGGCTATCCTGGGACCAGGCAGGATATTAGAGGACGGAGAGATCACCTCATTGCCTCTAGCCAGCCATCCTCCTGTCTATATAATGTTCCTGCACACATGCACGCTCCATCCACTCTCCTCTTTCCACCGTGGAGCTGAACGTAGGAGGAGGAGACCGGATGTCGTGTCCCAGGAAGACTGAGGTTGGAAGCAGTGACATGAACAGCGTTTTAAGCAGTCCGATGCACTGCCCTTTAAAGGCCAAAATGCTGCTTTGGGATGAGAATTATGGCAAAACTTGTAAGATTGCACACAGAGCCCAGTTTTTCTGGATTTGGAATATGGTTGGCTAGTTTATGCGTTGAGTCAATTCAATTAGATAAACTCTCAGCTGAAGCCCTCTACCATGGTTCCTGTGTAATGAATCCAAAAGCCAGGTAACTTGTACCCATTCAGACTAGAAGTCTTTGCTGGAGAGATGTGCCTGAAGAGGGCCTCAGGTCAGCACAGATTGGAAGAAGGTTCAGAAAACATTGGTTAACCCCTGAGAACTTTCTGAGCTCTGAATTCACGATGGTGGCGGGCCTGGGGTATTACTTTTTATACACTGCATAAAGTATTAAAATCTAAATAAATCTGGCTGGGCGCAGTGGCTGACACCTGTAATCTCAACACTTTGGGAGGCCAAGGCGGGTGGATTACCTGAGTTCAGGAGTTCAAGAAAAGCCTGACCAATATGGTGAAACCCCATCTCTACTAAAAATACAAAAAGAGTAGCCAGACTTGGTGATGGATGCCTGTAATCCCAGCTACTCGGGTGGCTGAGACAGGAGAATTGCTTGAGGGAGGTGGAGGTTGCAGTGAGCTGATATTGAGCCACTGTACTCCAGCCTGGGTGACAAAGTGAGACCCTGTCTCCAAAAAAAAAAAGGAAGGGCTGAGTAGGGTGGCATGGGCCTGTAATCCCAGCTACTTGGGAGGATGAGGCAGGAGGATTGCTTGAGCCCAGGAGTTCAAGACCAGCCTGGGCAACATAGTGAGACTTTGTCTCAAAAAAAAAAAAAAAAAAAAAAGAAAGGAAAAAGGAAACAGGAACAAGGAAAGAGTAGGAAATGGAGAAATAAAATAGTGAGGAGGAGTTGGCGGATTTGAGGAGAAAATGATGTGGACCAGGAATTCCACAGCTGTTGGTCAGCCTGGCAGTTCTGGGCGTATCTGGTCACATTGGAGGTCCCGGTGTCCCCGAATTTGCATATTGAAGTGGTTTATTGAGCCCAAGATGCTTAGCATTCACTAGCAGCTTGTGAACTGCTTGGTTCCTTCAAGGTTCCAGTCAGTAGTGGTGTTCAGATACAGGGGCTGCAGTGAGGTCCCACTGGGGAAAGTCAGGTCTGGGGGAAGTAGCTGTCTGCCCTTTCCCTCCTCCCCGCTTTTCCTGGTTGCAGCCTCTAGGCTTGCTCCTGTCTGCTAGTTCAGTGCTAATGAAGAGGTGAGGCGGAAGGGGTGACGGGCCAGGGCCTGCTGATGGCCAAGAAGCCTGAGGAGAAGCCGCCTAGGTGTTGGCCTTTGGCTTCTTGCCCCTGATTCCTACTACCCAGCTTCCCTCTCTGGAGCTGCCTCTGGAAAGGCAGGACCTGATTCCATCCAGCAGCCTTGCTGCCTGATGGGGAAGGTTGCCCCCGCCTTCTCTGCGAGGTGGGCAGAGTCCTTGATTATCTGCTTCTGGCAGTCAGGGGAGCTCTTCTCAGGTTTCTCGGGGCCAGGGATTTTCAAGGTGGGGCCTGGGACCTCCGTGGCACTGTAAGGCTATCCTGGGCCTTCTCAGGCTCTCTCTCTCCCCCTACCCTATCTGATTGAGCCTCTCTGCTGTGTGGCCCCCTGCCTGGCCTCCCACTTCCTTCCTCACTCAACACATGGAGGGTGTGGGGGGCCAGCTCTTGCCAAGTACACACATGGGTGCAAACAAGAGGCCTTACATCTTAAGGCACACATGCTTGATATATGTACACATGGCCCCAAGCCTGCATACAGGCTGTACACCTGAAGCCTGCTTTGCCCAAATCACATTTCTTCTTCCCTTCCACACCCCTTCCTGAGGTATGCACAAGGGCTGTGGGATGGCCTGTGTCCCTGCTACCCTTTGTGGATATGACCAAAGATAGAGCTGGCATTTAGGAACCTGGTAGTGGGGACAGGCTTCCAGGGAGCCCTTTCACCCTTGTGGGGCTACAGAGATAGGCTCTCTTGGATGGAAAAACGGAGCAAGAACAGGTTGCCAGAAGAAAGCAGTGGAGGCTGGGTGCGGTGGCTTGTGCTATAATCCCAGCACTTTGGGAGGCAGATCACTTGAGCTCAAGATTTCAAGACTAGCCTGGGCAATGTGGCAAGATCCTCTCTCTACAAAAAGGTACAAAAATTACTGGCATGGTGGCACACGCCTGTGGTTCCAGCTACAAGGGAGGCTAAGGTGGGAGGACTGCTTGAAAAGTCGAGGCTGCGTTGAGCCATGTTTGCACCACTGCACTCCGGCCTGGGTGTCAGAGTGAGACCCTGACTCAAAAATAAAGGAAAAAAAAAAAAGCAGCAGAGCCCTTCTGAGCTCTCTCTGCCCAGCTGCCTCTGCTGGGTGACCAGAAGTCCCGGGTGGCCTGGAGGGCTCCTGGGGAGCTGTGGTTTGGTGCTGAGCCTGGTGTCTGCTCCTCTCCTCAGGTGTGTGGTTGTGTTGTTCAATCCCCGGAAACACAAACAGCACCACATCCTCAACAGTTCCAGGTAAATGGGCCTGGGTCCTTGGGATACCTCTTCCTTCTGGGGGCTGTGAGAAGGGCACTGTCTAGAGTCTCTGTGGCTCTGGGGGCTGGGACCTGATTGGGCCCTAGGGCCAGATGGAGAAGTGCCACATGTGCCACTGGTGTCTGCTGGTCTCACCTCTGGAGAGGCTGGGATAGAGCTAGGCTTAGGCCAGGCTGCCAGTACCCCCCTGAACTTGCCTCATCTCTTACAGGAAAACCATCACGGCCCTTGCCTTCTCCCCTGATGGCAAGTACTTGGTCACTGGAGAGGTGAGTGAGGAAGAGGGCTGGCAGTACTGTAAAGAAGGCGGCTGGCCTCGCCTCAGCAGAGGAGAGCTGCAGTCCTAGGCCTGCTGTCACTTTGACTTCTGAAACAGACACCAAATCCTGGTTTTCACTGTACCTTAAAACAGTGGTTCTCAAGCTTTAGTGTACATCAGAATGACCTGGAGGGCTTGTGAAAGCAGACCCCGCTGGGCCAGTTCTCAGAGATTCTGATTCCTTAGGTGTGGGATGGGGCTCCGAAATTTGCATTTGTAACAAGTTCCCAGATAGTGCTGTTTGCCACTGGTCAGGGAAGTGTGCTTTGGAAACGTCTGCCGTAAATATTCCTTATCCCCGGGGTCCCCCTGCTGGGCTCAGGAGGAACGCCTTTGTCCCGGCGGCAGAGTCTTACTAGGGGCAGAGATAGACCTGAGTGGTAGTGGCTCTCAGCGCGGGCTGCCCATCAGAACCATTCAGGGAGCTTTGAGCAAACAGAGGTACAGACTGCCCAGAGATGCTGAGTAAAATCTGGGGCCGCTTTCTCCCTGATAATCAGTGTTGCTCTCAGATGTTTATCATATTTCCTGTGTTCCCTGCCCTGTATAGCACCCCACTCGATTTTTGGTTGAGGTGGGAGGGATGGTATCCAGTAGCTGAGGAGGCAAGGGCCCCGCTCTGGAAGGCTAAGTGGGGGTGGTGGTGTTGTATGCCTGTGGAGAACTCAAGAAGTTGTTGGGTACCAGCCCCAACCCTGTACGTGGGTGCCCGTAGTCCTGGTGGTGACTCAGTCCCGGAGGGATTGAGAAAAGGAAATAAGGACAGAGACACAAGAGTAGAATGTACAGCGTGGGGCCAGGGGACCAGCGCATGCGTGGGAACCGTGGGAACCGTTGGCCCCCGATCTCTGTGCTCCAAACACTTATTATGTGCATAATCTCATAGATCTTATGGGCATGGAAGGGGAGGGTGCAGGGGTATCTAAGAGAGCCTGCTGGAGAGCACTTGAGATCCTTCTAAGACATGCTAATCTAGTGCTCTGAGTTTATCACCGATTGTTATCAGGGTGCGGCTGCATCAGAAGTACAGCAGATGAGGAGCCACCCGCTCTGACCACACCCAATGCATCCAGGGGCTTTTATCTCCTGAGCATTTGAGGACACAGAATCACTCCACATTCCGACAACCTAGGCAGAGCCTGAGGCCTTCTGTGATCTCTGCCCTGCAGCGCTTTTCTCCTCCTTGCCAGCTCCCATCTGCAAAGACCCTCCCGGATCTTGCGAGCAGAGGTCGCCTCCCTTCTCAGAGATCTTTGCATAAGCCTTCTTTATGAGACCCTCACGCAGTCTCCATGTTGAGAAGGCATTCGTGAGACCAGAGCAGTATTGCCAGCTCTGCAGCCACCCCTGTATTCCCCGGTATTACTGAGCTCTCACATGGTCTTTACCTTAGGCCTCCTGTTGCCACTTGATTTCTAATTAACTGGACTAATAATACAGTTTAGTGCAGTGTATAAACTTCAGTCTACTCTGAGCCAAGCAAGCTTATAATTATTTAGCTAGAATTAACATAGGTCTCCCCCTGGCCATCTTGACCCACAGAACTCACTTCCGGTTCTTGCCTCCCTGCAGAGTGGGCACATGCCCGCCGTGCGGGTTTGGGACGTGGCAGAGCGTAGCCAGGTGGCCGAGCTGCAGGAGCACAAGTATGGTGTGGCTTGTGTGGCCTTCTCTCCTAGCGCCAAGTACATTGTCTCTGTGGGCTACCAGCATGACATGATCGTCAACGTGTGGGCCTGGAAGGTGAGTGGCTGGGTGGGGTGGCCTGGCAGCCGCACCGTGGTCAACTGTCAGCTGGGGAGGCAAGAGACGACTGACCTGCCCTGCTCCATCCACCCCACCGAACCCTTCTCATTGTAGAAAAGGATTTGAAGCAGAAAAGAGCAACCGCGTAGCCAAGCATGTTGGTAGAAGGGGGCTAGCTTTATACCTTACAAGGTCTTCTGCAGGAAACGAATCTTTTTAGCTCCTCTAAAAGGGATTCTTTCCCCACCCCTCTTTTTCCGGCCAGTAAATTCTGGGGAAAAAGTCACTTTTCAAGTACCAGTTTGAACTCTCCTCCATCCTCTGAGTCACTGTTTTCTTAGCTCCAAGAGACAGAGCCTTGATTCTTTCCTTTGGCATCCCCTCCAGAAAAACATTGTGGTGGCCTCCAACAAGGTGTCCAGTCGAGTGACAGCAGTGTCCTTCTCTGAGGACTGCAGCTACTTTGTAACTGCAGGCAACCGGCACATCAAATTCTGGTATCTCGATGACAGCAAGACCTCAAAGGTGAGGTGCTCAGGCTGGGAGTAGCCACCAGGGCCCTGGCTAGGGCCTGCTCAGCCCTCCCCAGGAGCTCTGCTTCACCCGGGCCTCTCTGCATCCCCAGCAGTCCTGCAGAAGTTTTGGATGAGCCAAATGCTGTCTGGGCTGAGGAGTAGGCTAAAAGAGCAAGGGGGCCTGGGGTCGTCCCCCATCCTCTCCTGGGGCCTAGTTTGCAGGGACGGGCTCTGGAATGGATGTGGGGGATAACTGGTGTGCTTCCACAGGTGAATGCCACTGTGCCCCTGCTGGGCCGCTCAGGGCTGCTGGGAGAGCTACGGAACAACCTATTCACTGATGTGGCCTGCGGCAGAGGGAAGAAGGCAGACAGCACTTTCTGCATCACGTCCTCAGGGCTGCTGTGCGAGTTCAGTGATCGGAGGCTTTTGGACAAGTGGGTGGAGCTGAGGGTAAGTACCTCCATCCCCAAGGGTAGGGTCAGCCCATATCTCAGTTCAGGGGAGAACTAGTGCCCCGGGCTTCAGAGTAGGGGCTAGGCCCTTATTCATACATGAAATCCCAGGAGCGTGAAGCTTGAGGGAGCTAGAGCTTGGCCCAGTTCCAGCCCTTGGTGATCTCTGTAACTGCCTCCTCTCTGCTCTTTCTGTCTCTCTTTCCCCTGCTTTCCTCTTCTGCTCAGAACACAGACAGCTTCACAGTAAGTGGTGCCTGCACCTTCTTCTCTCTCTCATGCTGTTTCTTTCTCTTCACTGGGCTTTTCCTCCTGGATCCTCTGGTGCCTTAGAAGAATCCCTGATCCCTGTCTCCTGGCTGCACGGGGCTGAGGGGCTCAGAACGGAGCAGCTGGGCGGTTTTTCCCTTGCCCCTGCCTTGGCCGGTCCCTCCTCTTGGCAGGTGACTGTTGATGGGCGGGGAGGTGAGACTCTGAGGAGTGGGCAGGTGGCCTTGCTGAGCTGAGCTGCTCTGCCTGCAGACCACAGTGGCCCACTGCATCTCTGTGAGCCAGGACTACATCTTCTGTGGCTGTGCTGATGGCACCGTGCGCCTTTTCAACCCCTCTAACCTGCACTTCCTTACCACCCTGCCCCGACCCCATGCTCTGGGGACAGACATTGCCAGCGTCACTGAGGCCAGGTGAGCTACATGGGCCCCCTTCCTCCATTCGTAGCCTCGCCCCTGCCCAGTCTTTCTGGGCAGCGCTTCAGGGAGCAGGTGAAGAGTGTATTGATGACCCAGAGATGACTGGGAACACCTCTTTAGACAGAAGAATTTGGGCTTATTGGTACTTGTTGCAACCAAGGAGACCCCACACCTTGGAAAACTGTGGAGAGTCTCAGTAAGTAGGTGTTGGGAGGGGCTTATGGGATTTAGATAATATCTAAGACAGGCGTCCCCAAACTACGGCCCGCGGGCCGCATGCGGCCCCCCGCCGCACTTCAGGAAGGGGCACCTCTTTCATTGGTGGTCAGTGAGAGGAGCACAGTATGTGGCGGCCCTCCAACGGTCTGAGGGACAGTGAACTGGCCCCCTGTGTAAAAAGTTTAGGGACGCCTGATCTAAGAGGTGAAGGAAAGGTAGGGGGCTAAAGCTGTATTTGGTAAAGAAGCCGCAGTCATGTAGATGGGAAAGGGTGGTGTTTGGTCAGTGCTGTGGTTTGTGTGGTGATCTTGTTTTTATCTGTGCACAGAGTAGTCTTGTTTTTGTTTTGCCCCAACATAGCCATAGAACTCCCTTGTCTAACATTGGTGTTCTGTGAAACTGTGTTCACCTGAACACCACGCCCAGCAGCTAGTGCCGGGTCCAGGTCCTGCTGATGGCTGGTAGGGGCTCCTTCCTACTCGCAAGCAACTTACTTCCAAACCTGCGGGTCCGGGAGGGCTCCTCGCACAACACTCCTTCCATTGTGGATTGGCTTCCGGTTTCATTCTCCATTCTCACCCGTGTGCCCTGTCCTTTCCCTACAGTCGCCTCTTCTCTGGAGTGGCCAATGCCAAGTATCCAGACACCATTGCCTTGACCTATGATCCTGCTAATCAGTGGCTGTCTTGTGTGTACAACGATCACAGCATTTATGTTTGGGATGTCAGGGACCCCAAGAAAGTGGGCAAGGTGTACTCGGCCCTGTATCATTCTTCCTGCGTCTGGAGCGTGGAGGTATGTGGGCTGGCTGGCTGCAGACTGACCAGGTTGGCTGGGATACCATTCGGAGGACAGGAAGTAGGGATCCCCAAGTGTAACCTTATGTTCCTACTGCCTCCTGTTTCTCTGGTGACTTCCCTGTGATAGATCCTGGAGACTGAGTTTGCATGTTACAGGCTTCCCCAGTGGGCCCCATCCTTAGTTTTGCCTCAGTGATCTTGGACAAGTTAATGAGCTTGACCAAGCCTCAGCTTCCTCAGTGTAAAATGATACTTGATTCACCTAATTGTTGTAAGAATAAAGTGAAATAATGTAAGTGGGAGACATGGAAGAGTGGCTGATAGATAGTGGGTGCTGGGTTAACGTGCTTCCCCATGGTCATGATGAAGAGTATATACCAATTATGGCCCATGGCAGGCTCTGGGCTGAGTTCTGGCTACCATTCCCTCTTCCATCCCATTCCCTTCCATCTCCTTGGGTAGGCAGAGGACTGCTTCCAAATGGAGGCCTGCTTCTGTTCCCTCGGCCCTTTCAGGTCTATCCCGAGGTGAAGGACAGTAACCAGGCCTGCCTGCCCCCCAGTTCCTTTATTACCTGCTCCTCAGACAACACCATCCGCCTGTGGAACACAGAGAGCTCCGGGGTGCATGGCTCCACCCTGCACCGAAACATCCTCAGCAACGTGAGCCTGAGGCCGTGGGGCCCCCACTGCACCCTCAGTGCCCCCATCCCCACAGCTTCTGCACCTTGATTTTGGGAACTGGGCCCCTAGATCTTGGCCCTCTAGCCCTCATTTGGCTGTGTTCTGTGGTCCAAAGGTTGGTTTTGCCCAGGTTTCTCTCCCCTCGAAGCTGTACTGGTCAGGCCTGCCTCATCCGCCTCTTCTAACCTATTCCGCTAGGACCTCATTAAAATCATTTACGTGGATGGGAACACCCAGGCCCTGCTGGACACAGAGCTGCCTGGAGGGGAGAAAGCTGATGCGTCCCTGATGGATCCCCGTGTGGGCATCCGCTCTGTGTGCGTCAGCCCCAATGGACAGCATCTAGCATCTGGGGACCGTATGGGCACACTTAGGTAATGGCAGACCCAGGGTGGGTACTGACTGCCTCTCATGGTGCAGAGTCAGGTATTTAGAACTTTAGAGAGAGTTTGACTCAAAAATGTTGGACCACAAAATATTTATTGACAAAGGAAAGATAATAACTTTACAATGAGTAAACCTATCAGAAATCATCTTCACCAAGTGATTAAGATTAACATCCTTATGAACATCATGAAGCCTATGATAGGATGTACTAAGAGGGGTGTGACAGTGTTTCTGTGGTGTTCTTAACAAAAATGCATAACTCAATATAAGTATGAGAAAACATCTGATAAACTCAAATTGAGGTACATACCACAGAGCAATCACCACTCTTCAAAAGCGTCCAGATCATGAAAGGTCAGGAAAGACTGAAGGACTGTTAAATACTACAGAAGTCTAAGGAGAAGCAACTCAATGCAATTTGGACTCTGGATAGGATCTGGGGTCAAGAAAAAGGACATAGTGGGAAAACTGGTGAAATTTGAGTAAGGTCTCTAGTTAATAGTATCGTACCAAGATAAATTTCCTGGTTTTGATGATTGCACTATTGTTAGGGAAAGCTGGGCAAGGGAAATATGGAAGCTTTCTATTCTTAGAGCAACTTTTCTCTAAGCCTGAAAGTTCAAAAAAGGGAAAAAAGGTAGGGGGACAAAATGTAGCAGAGGAGGGGGCGTAAGTCCTTCCTGCAGCCTGGCCGTGACCTCTTCCCACCTCTTCTCATCTCTGCAGGGTGCATGAACTTCATTCCCTGAGTGAGATGCTGAAGGTGGAGGCCCATGACTCAGAGATTCTGTGCCTGGAGTATTCGAAGCCAGACACAGGTCAGGAGAATGCCCGGAATGGCCCAGGGCTCACCCAGTCCTGCTGGTGCCACTTATATCTGTCCTGGCTCTTGGATGTGGGTCGGTAATCCTTTGGATCACTGGGGTCTTTGCTGGTTTAGAGGACAGCTCTGTCCTTGCCCCATGGTTCACACGGCTTGGCGTACGGGGCTCAGTTCCCTCAGGGCTCTTTGCCATGCCCAGATAAGGCAGTTCAGGGCACTCATGGGCTGATGGAGTTCTTCCAACCCCAGGTCTGAAACTGCTAGCATCGGCGAGCCGGGACCGGCTGATCCACGTGCTGGATGCGGGGCGGGAGTACAGCCTACAGCAGACCCTGGACGAGCACTCATCCGCCATCACTGCAGTCAAGTTTGCAGGTGGGGCAGGGTGAATGAGACACATGCTGCCACCCTCACCCCTGCTGCCATCTGCCTCCCCCTCCATGAGAAGGGTCTGCCGGTCGTGGGGGAGTGTTGGACAGCAGCTGGGAGGCCTGGAGCTGGAGGCAAGACAGGTGGAACAGAGACTCTCAGTGCAGGGACTTGAGCCAGCCAGGTTGGGCCTGGGTTTCGAGGTTTAGTTTAGTTGGTTTTCCCTGGCATGTAGAGTAGCTTGATGGGGGTTCATATGGAGGGAAGGTGGGAGACAGGCTGCTCCCATGTGGTGAGAGCGGTGGGAACAACGGGGCCCCCTCCTTCACAGCCAGCGATGGGCAAGTCCGCATGATCAGCTGTGGAGCAGACAAGAGCATCTACTTCCGCACTGCGCAGAAGGTGAGGGCGCAGGGCTTTCCTGAGGGGCAGGGGCAGGGCGGAGTCTACCATTCCCCTGCGTGAGGTTACGAGAGGTGAAGGGAGGCGCAAGTTGGGCTCTTGGGGCCTGGTGAGGCATCTGGATGTGGGCCTGCCCACATGCTCCGCTCCTGCAGTCTGGAGATGGAGTGCAGTTCACACGGACACACCACGTGGTGCGGAAGACAACCCTCTATGACATGGATGTGGAGCCCAGCTGGAAGTACACGGCCATCGGCTGCCAGGACCGAAATGTTCGGTGGGTGTCTCCTCCTCAGACTCTCTGCCCACATTCCTTCATTGCCCTAGGGGGTCAGCTCCATGCAGCTAAGTTCCCACATCTGTTGTTCTGTCCTGGACCTTGTACCCCCTTGAATTTACAGTACTTTGCCTCACCCAAGAGGTGGTAGCCCCTTTGCTGCTGGGGGTGGCCCCGGAGAGCGTAGGCCAGGGGTGAATGTTGGGTTTTCCACATTCCAGGTGTGCTCTACCTTCACAGCCTCCACATGTGAAACAGAGTGTGTTTCTTACAGGATATTTAACATCAGCAGCGGGAAGCAGAAGAAGCTGTTTAAAGGGTCACAGGGTGAGGACGGCACACTCATCAAGGTAAGGACCCAGGAGGGGGCACCGGACAGGGGCTTGGGGACAGGGTGATACCAGGTGGGAGGGAGTGGCACTTCCTGTGTCCTCCAGCTGTGCATCCTGCTCCTCAGGTGCAGACAGACCCCTCAGGGATCTACATTGCCACCAGCTGTTCTGACAAGAACCTCTCCATTTTTGACTTCTCCTCAGGCGAGTGTGTGGCCACCATGTTTGGGCACTCAGGTGAGTGTATCCTAAATACCTGAATAGAAGCCGATACCTGCGTAGAACCTGAGTGAGTTCTATCCCTGGAACTTCACTCTTCTGTCAGTTTCTTGGGACCCACAGAGCTACTACTCTTACCCTGCAGCCAACCCCTGTGTCCAATGTTGGGACTGAGTGAACTTGGTTGGGAATTGAAGGTGGTTTATAGACCATATTCTTTGTTCTTCACAGAGATTGTCACTGGCATGAAATTTAGTAATGATTGCAAACATCTCATCTCTGTGTCTGGGGACAGGTGAGCAGAAGCCAGCTTCCCTGAGAGACAGATTCTTACTGTGCCATAGCACCCTGCCCTCCTCTCTCTTCATCTCAGCGATGTCTCTGGGAATTGGGGTTAACAGGGATATCCCTTGGCTATGCCTGACCTGGAGGGTGGCTGTGGTCTCCTTCCCAGCCATGGATAAGGGGAACGAATGTTGTTGCCCCCTTCAGAGTCCTCCTTGTCTCACCCAACTCTGTGGCTTTACCCCAGCTGTATATTTGTGTGGCGCCTGAGCTCTGAGATGACCATCAGCATGAGGCAGCGTCTGGCCGAGCTACGCCAGCGTCAGCGGGGCAGCAAGCAGCAAGGACCATCCTCTCCCCAAAGGGCTTCTGGACCCCACCGGTGAGAAGAGAATGTGGGCAAGTGATGGGTGGGTGTGCAGATGGCTTGCTGTGACCTCAGCGCTCTCCTCCATGCTCTGGGCCTGCCATTCAGCAACTGTCTCCCAATACCTCTCAAATAAGGATCCATGAGCTCGCCTCTCCCCGCGTTGAGTCTCCTCGCTCCCTGTTGATTCTGTCTCCCCATGCCCTTCCTTGTCTCAGACTCAGGCACCAGGCCCCATCGATGGTCTCTCCTGGACCGGCTCTCTCATCAGACAGTGACAAGGAGGGAGAAGATGAGGGCACTGAAGAAGAACTTCCAGCACTGCCCGTCCTTGCCAAGAGTACCAAGAAGGAGCTGGGTCTGTGGCAGTTGGGTGCAGGGCCAGACAGACCCTAGTTGGTATAATGGCTAGATATGCTTTTTCTGGGACTGTCGGGGGAGAGCAGTGTGAGCTGAGGAAACTGAGGCATCATTGTGGTCACATGGTATGAGCTGATGGGGCCAGGGCTCCAGGGGTGGGTGGGCAGGAGACACTCCCTCTGACTGCCTACTATTTCTTTCTAGCCTCTGTCCCCAACCCAGCATTGCCCCGAAGTCTGTCCCACTGGGAGATGAGTCGGGTGAGTTGCCATTGTTAAAATGTTCTTCCAAGGTTACAGGAGGCAAGGGGAGGTGAGAGCAGGGTTCTCTGGGCCGGGTAGAATATTGGGGCATGGGGGCTGCCCACATGCTGCACTCCTGTGTCCAAGGAAGGCTTTGTAGGGAAAGTTGAAGCACTGGGCCAGTCCTGGGTGTGGGATGAAGAGAGCCCAGGTGTTTCCTTCAGATGAGACCAGAAGAGGTGGGTGGAGCACGGGGTCGGTCAGCACTTAGGGAGGTACTGCTGCTTCAGGGGGAATGGACAAAGGGCCTCTAAACCAAATAGAGCTAAAGTGCAGGAAACCAAGGATCCAGAGAGCAGAGATCTAGAGAAGCTAGTTCTAAAGACCCTTGTTAGGAGGTGAGTGGAGAACTTCCAGAATAGTTAGAGGGAAAAGGCCACGAGGGGACCAGTAACTGAGCGACTGCTGTGGGGTGGCCAGAGTGGGGTGAAGGTGTTCCGAGCAGGTCCCCAAACACCAAGACCTTCCATTGTCAGCAACAGTTTCACAAAGCGATGGCGCTGTGGGGGCTCTAGTGCACCCTGACCAGCTCAGGGGTCTCAGGCCTGGGCTGTGGGTTAGTCTTCCATGCTGTGAAGGGTCTTTGGGGCCCCCTGCCATTGGAGAAGTTGGGGTAGAGAGAGGCAAAATGAGTGGTTGGTGTAGACAGGCAAAAGTGGCCTTGGCCCTGGGCTGGGTTTCTTGGAGGACTCTTGGTAGTAAGTGGTTGCTGCTGGGGCTGTCCTCAGAGCTGGGAGACTTTTAGAGACTCCCAGCTCTGAGGCGTCCATGACACCAGGCGAAGGCTGAGACTAGAGAGTCCTGTGCCAGAGGATGTGGAATGCAGCTAAGAGCGTGAACTCTGGAGCCAGACTAACCTGCAGGCCACTTACTGTCTGTGGGATGCGGACTGGTCACTTAAGCTGCCTGTGCTTCAGTCTTCTCATCTGAAAAACAAGGATTATAATAGTGCCTATTTCAGGCCGGGCACCGTGGCTCACACCTGTAATCCCAGCACTTTGGGAGGCTGAGGTGGGTGGATTACAAGGTCAGGAGTTCGAGACCAGCCTAGTCAACATGATGAAATGCCATTTCTACTAAAAATACAAAACTGAGCTGGGCATGGTGGCGGGTGCCTGTAGTCCCAGGTACTTGAGAGGCTGAGCTAGGAGAATTGCTTAAAACTGGGAGGCGGAGGTTGCAGTGAGCCAAGATTGCACCATTGCACTCCATTCTGGGTGACAGAGCAAGACTCTGTCTCAAAGCAAAAGCAAAACAAAGCAAATAGTGCCGATTTCAACCTTTCAAAAGGTTGATGTGAGGATGAAGTAAGCTAATAAATGTAACATGCCAGGCACACAGTAAGGGATATATGGATATTTGTTGATCTTAACATGTGGTTGTTACTACCTCCCACCAGGCACAGGAGACCATGGGGTTCCTGGACCCAGCTCCTGCAGCCAACCCAGGACCCAAAAGAAGGGGGCGCTGGGCTCAGCCTGGTGTGGAGCTGAGTGTTCGATCCATGCTAGACCTGCGGCAGCTGGAAACACTGGCCCCAAGCCCACGGGGCCCTCGCCAGGACTCGCTGGCCATGATCCCATCTGGTCCTGGGAAGCATGGGCAGCAGGCCCTTGAGACTTCACTCGCTAGCCAGGTGAGCCAGCTTTTTCTCTCAGCTCTCTAGAGAGCTCCAGGGGGCCTTAGGCAGCCTTTGCCACCAGCTGGGACCTGAGCCCTGGTCCAGCTCTACTTGGTCTGCCTCTGTGGCACATGGTTAACCAGAACTGCAAAGCCAGGATAGGGCTGGCTGGGCTGTATGGTTTGGTCATTAGGGCAGGCAGGGGAGCAGTTGGGATAGAGAGGCAAAAGTGGCCTTTGCCCTGATCTGGGTTTCTTGAAGGACTCTTGGTATGAAGTGGTAGCTGGAGGGTTGGCAGCCCAGAGTTCATGTAGTTCATCCAGAAGCTCCCATCAGCAACCGGAGCCCAGCCTGGCTTCTTGGTGTCTGTCCTCAGAGCTAGAGTATTCTGCTTCTCCCAGAATTAGTGCACACCACATCCTTACCCACCTCCCCCTCTTCTCCAATGGGAGGGTCACTAAGGGCTTTCACCCCAACTACCACTGCCTCATCCCTCACCCCTTCTCACATCAGCTGCTCTAGTCATGTTCCTTTGTGTGTTCCCAGAATGAAAAGCCCACTTGGCCTCAGGCTTCCCAACCCTGTTCTTGCCCCCATATTATGCAATTATTGTCACAAGAGGAAGGGGTCTTTCCCCAAGATCTGGAACCTGCACCCGCTGAAGACGATATTGTCTACCCGGAGCCGAGTGATAGCCCCACCATGGATGCCAGGCAAGGATCTTGCCCTGGCCAGACCTTGTGGGCCGTGTAGCCCCCTGTGTTCCCCTTTTTCTGAGCGTTGTTTAGTTGGGGGAGGGTTGGCCCCCAGGATCCTCAGGGCTTACCTCCCAGCTCACCACTGCCTCATCCCTCACCCTGACCACAGGCAGGAGTCCAGCAGGGATGCTGCTCACCCATGCTCACTGCCTTTTCTTCTCCCTGCTGGAATCCTGGCAGTGAGTTCCAGGTGCAGGCTCCAGCCCGGGGAACTCTGGGAAGAGTATACCCAGGCAGCAGGAGCTCAGAAAAGCACAGCCCCGACAGTGCCTGCTCTGTGGATTACAGCAGCAGCTGCCTTTCCAGCCCCGAGCACCCCACTGAAGGTGAGGCTCAGCCGGGAGGGAGGGCTCATGGGCTGAGGTGCGGGATGCCTCTGGCAACAGAGGGGTGCAGTGCAATGCCTCTCTTTTCTCCCCACACCAGACTCTGAGAGCACAGAGCCCCTCAGTGTGGATGGCATCTCCTCAGACCTTGAAGAGCCAGCTGAGGGTGATGAAGAAGAGGAGGAAGAGGAGGGAGGCACGGCCTCCTATGGGCTGCAGGAGGGAAGCCCCCGGACCCCAGACCAGGAGCAGTTTCTGAAACAGCACTTTGAGACTCTGGCCAATGGGGCTGCTCCAGGTGTGGTCAGAGGGCCAGCATTTAGTGCCTGTAATTTGCCCGTCTCCCATCCTTGCCTCCCTGAGAGGAAGGTCCCAGGGTATAGATAGTGGCTGGGCTTTCCTTCTCAGGGAAGCAAAATCTGGGCCAAGGGCTTGGTTTCTGCCCCAGTTCATGATTTCTCTGACCCTGGTAGGGGCCCCAGTGCAGGTGCCAGAGAGGTCAGAGTCTCGGAGCATCTCTTCACGATTCCTGTTAAAAGTGCAGACCCACCCACTCAGGTACAGAGACCCCCTCCACACAGCAGCAGCTCCGGCTCTCCTGGCCTCCCAGTGCTGCTGCCCTCTCGTCTCCAGTGTTCTGTCTCTTGATGCCCGGGGTGTTTTCACGCCTGGTTCTGGGCTAACCGGTCTTGCCCCAGCCCTGTCTGGCTTTGTGCTTGTCCTTCTCTCCTAGCGCCTTGGTGCCATGAGTTTCTCACCATTTTGGCAGGGAGGAGCATTGAGCCTTCTCTGGGCCTTCTTCCACATTTCCTCCCTGTAGGGAACCATCCCCGTCTTCCTCAAGCCTGGCACTGATGTCGAGACCAGCCCAGGTGCCACAGGCATCTGGTGAGCAGCCGAGAGGCAAAGGTGCCAATCCCCCTGGAGCACCCCCGGAGGCAGACCTGTCCTCTGGCAACCCCAGCCCCCAGCGGGCAGCCACTGTGCTGTTGCCACGATGCCGTCTCAACCCTGACAGCAGCTGGGCACCCAAGAGAGTGGCCACAGCCAGCCCCTTATCTGGACTCCAGAAAGCCCAGTCTGTGCATAGTCTGGTGCCACAGGGTGAGGAGCTTGCTGGGCTTGGTGCCACGGTGCAGTGCGTGTGGAACAGGTGTACATGCTGGAGGAGGGAGGGTCTGGTGCAGCCCTGATGTGTCACGGTGCTGGCCACTGGGTGTCGCTTAATGGGCAGGTGGAGGGGAACAGCAGCTGTTAGGTATTGGGCATTGGTACCTGGGATGCCTTTCTTACCACCTGACCTGTGTATACTTCTGTGTCCTTTGCAGAAAGAGATGAAGCCAGTCTACAGGCCCCTTCACCAGGCCTAGTGCTCTCTCGGGAGATCAAAGCTCAGGATGGTCTGGGCTCCCTGCCCCTGGCTGATGGCCGCCTGTCTCGGCCCCACTCTTACCAGAGCCCCACCACCAGTTCTGTGGCCAAGATATCCCGCAGTATATCTGTTGGGGAGAACCTGAGCCTGGTCGCTGAACCTCAAGCTCCTGCCCCTATCCGAGTCTCACCACTTAGCAAGCTGGCCCTGCCCAGCCGGGCTCACCTGGTTTTGGACATCCCCAAACCACTGCCTGACCGTCCTACCCTGGCTGCATTCTCGCCTGTAACCAAAGGCCGGGTCCTTGGGGAGGCAGAACAGCCTGGCTTCCCAGTGGGCCTAGGAAAAGCTCACAGTACAACTGAGAGATGGGCCTGTTTGGGGGAGGGCACCACTCCCAAGCCTAGGACAGACTGCCAGGCTCATCCTGGGCCCAGCAACCCCTGTGCCCAGCAACTGCCAGTCAGCAGCCGCCTCCGAGGCCCTGAAAACTTGCAGCCCCCACCCCCTGAGAAGACTCTCAACCCCACGGACTGCGCCAAGCCAGGGGCAGCCCTGAGCCAGGACTCAGGTGTGCACAGCTCCCTAACTCTCATCTCCTGCCCCATCCTCTCTGTCCCGTCTCCGGCGGCCGCTCTCTGGCTCCACCCATTTCTGTGCGTTCAGCTTCTGGTGTTTCTCGTCCTGTCTGCTCCTGTCTCAGGTCCATAAGTCACACCCCTGATGGTGAGACCCTCCTGCTAACCTTCATGATTTCCTTGTGACCCACTTGCCCATCCAGTGCCTTCTGAACTTGGGGCTGGCCTTGTTTGTGTGGTCCTCTGGACTTTGTTTGTGTGGTGTTGGGGAGGCCGTTGGAAGAGAAGGCAAGAGGAAGGGACTGAGGGCAAGTCGGGGGTGTGCTGCTGAGGGCTAGGTCTCTCCTGCTCCGAGTGTCTTGGGTGGGGAGGCCTAAAAGGGCTGCAAGCTGGGCCTCACTGAGCTGTATCCGTCTCTTTCAGAACCAGCAGTGAGCCTGGAGCAGTGTGAGCAGCTGGTGGCAGAGCTCCGAGGCAGCGTGCATCAGGCCGTGCGGCTCTACCACTCGGTGGGTATTCGGCACCCCCCAGCAGGCGGGTGAGCACGTCAGAGGTGCTGGGTGTTTGGACAGTCATGTCCAGAACAGTATGCTAAGGCTCTTGTGCGGACACAGTGGATGGAACACCCAAGAACATCATGGGCAGCATAGGTGAGGGGGTTAGAGGCCAGGCTAGCCTCTTGAACCGGGCATCTGCGCTCATTTCTGGTTAAGAGCTGGAGACTTCCCTCAGGAGGTGAGGCATGGAGAGATCACATCTAGTTGGCTCAGGACAATCCGTTTATGCCATTGTCCCAGTGTAATTATTAATGGCATCCTTTTTTATACCCACAAATTCTTTGGCCTCCTGAGACATAGGGAGTAGTCCAGGAGGGCTAAACTTTGACAGAGAAAGTTGATTCGGCCTGAGTTGTCATAGGAGTTGCTAACAAGATGTAGACGGTTCTGTAATCCGATGGGATTCTCCTTGGGGGTCACCCCCAGAGTCTGCCTGCATCCCATGTCCCCTTGTCATACATGACGATCTTGGTAGGTAAAATTCCCAGATAGTCCCTTCTAAGGCAGGCTGGACCCAGGTGGGGCCCCTCCCATTTGTGCCTCCACCTCACTTCCCGGGGTCCTGTTTCAGGTGGCTGGCTGCAAGATGCCCTCAGCAGAGCAGAGTCGGATCGCCCAGCTCCTCAGAGACACCTTCTCTTCAGTGCGACAGGAGCTGGAAGCCCTGGCTGGGGTAGCACTGTCCAGCCCAGGCAGCAGCCCTGGGGCTGTGGGAGCTGAGCAGACACAGGCCCTGCTGGAGCAATACTCGGAACTGCTGCTTCGAGCCGTGGAGCGGCGCATGGAACGCAGACTCTGAGATTCAGAAGTCTGCCCCAAGTGAATGAATGCCCCAGCCATTCCAAACTGCAGACCCTCTGCCACTCACCAAAACCTGCGGGGCTGCTTGAAGTGGAAAGCAGGGAGCAGTGTTGAGAGGCGAAGCAGCCTTCCCAGCCACTCCTCGTGGGGCGCCTGTATTTATTAATTTATTTCCCTGACTGTTGCCTCACTTCCTTGGAACTCCTGCCTCCACAGCCCCTCCAGTGGCAGGGACGGGTCTTGGGTCTTTGTCATCTTGGTGCTGTGAGGGTTAAGAGGGCAGCCTGCCCCATCTAGGAATCTGGGAAGGGCTGGCCCTCTCTTAGAAGCCATTTGAAATTACTGCAGGGATCGGCTCCCTGGGGTGGAGCATACACAGGGTACTCTGGGGTCGAGGTGACAGGTCATGTGGTATTCAGTGTCCTTCAGCCAACTGGGGGCCTTCACCTCTACCTCCACTTTCCCTCTCACACCAGCTGCACTCCCCTGGGTGCCAGAGCAGGGTGGTTTTCCCCAATACCTGGCAGCTAAGAAAGGCAGGGCCATCTGGCCCTCCAGGGTGTCCCCAGCCACCAGGAGACTTGAGTTGGTATTAGAACCTGAGCCCCTACATTCCACTCCCATTCTCCCTCCAAGAGGGGCCCAGCATTGTCTCTCCCTGTGACCCCTTTCTCTCCTGGCCAGAACTGGAGCCAGCTGTGAGACATTGCTGCGGGACAGTAAGCCCTCAGCTGGGCCAACATGAAGCTCTGGCCTCCTTTCCTCAGCCCCTTGTCCTTCCCTGTCCTCCAGCCCTGGACCCCAGCCACCTGCTGGAGCCCAGAGGTCAACTTCTCCCTGCATCCTGAGTGACGCTCAGTCAGAAGCCTGTGTTGGCATGTCCCTCGTTTACAGGGCGCTGGCCCACCTCCTGAGGACCTCGGCCACAGATGAGATCACGCACACGCGCACACACCCCTGCACAGCATGCAGATGAGATCACATGCATGCATACACACACACACACAGTTGAGTGTCGCTAGAGCATCTGGTTGGCTGCTCTGTGCCTGGTTTCCTCACATCCTGCCTCAGCCTCACCACCCTGGCTTATGGGGAACACCTATCAGGGGACAGAAAAGGGTGGAACACACTGAGTGAACCCAGATTCTGGATTCTTGGTGTCCACAGCCTAGCTGATAGGAGATAGCCCATAGGACACCTGGTTTAGGTAGAAGGAGCCTCCTCAAAGGCAGTGCTGGGCACCCACGGGTGTGCTGGATACTGGCGTTTTGAGTTGAGGGAGGTGCAGGGGCCAAAGGAGACACTGGAAAGTGGTCGGTGGGACAGGTAAGTGGCAGAGGTGAGGGGATAGGTTAAAATTTAAAAGGGCAGTAGTTAGGGGTGAGGGGAAGAAAATAGGGCACTGTAGGAGGTAGAGTAGGACCAAGTCATGAGGCAGTTGAAGAGGTGAGGAAGGAGTCTGAGCCCTACTGCTCCCCTGTAATCCAGGTAAGTCAGGACAGCTTTGCCACAGCTCCAGGCCACGACAGCCCCTTCACCTGCGCTGCTGCGCCTAGGCAGAGGCTTAACAAGGAAGTGGGTTCCAAAGGGTGCGCAGCTGCGGGGCATCAGCCTGAGTGCGTCTGAGCTGCTCCAAAACTGGCCTTCCCCCACTCCTCTACCACCGCGTGGCCCGGGAACTGCCGCAGCTGGCGGCGGGCCCGTACCTGCTGCGCCCCCACCCCGCACACTGGCCGCAGCCCACCGCAGGTGGGACTCAGGTTCGCTCTCTGGGCCAGGTCCTCCTCGAGGAGGGAGCTACTCTCCGCCTGAGGTTTGTGAGAACGTGGCCGCCCCTTTCCTGCCCTCTGACCCTTGTGGGTGGGTGGGGAGGCCGCGTGGCCCGGCTGGCGCCCCGTCCCTTTCTGCATGTCTGAGGCCACCGGTAACCGCCGCCCCACTCCAGAGTCGCCCCTGCCCAGTTTAAAAAACCCCTTATTTATAACTTTTCTACTTTGTCCAAGTCGCGGCGCTTCTTGCCTCCTACCCGGCTGCACCGGAGGCGGCTGTTTTTAACGTGCCCGTTTGTACTGATGTATGAACTTATCAATAAACACAATCGTTTGTTAATCGTGGGATGTTGGCCCGTGCAGCAGGCGGAGGCGGGCGCAGCTGCTCACTCCACCGCTTCGGCGGCGTAACCGGGTGTGCGCCTGGGGGCGGGGTGGATGCCCCGGGGGGCGGGGCCTGCGGCGAGGGCGTCAGGGAGAGGCGGGGTTTCGCGCCGGCGTCGGCGCTTGCGCAGCGATGGTGGAGGCGGCTTTGGAAGCCGTGCGGAAGGAGTTACGAGAATTCCCGGCCGCTGCAAGGGGTGAGTAGGCTCTCCCAGAAGTTGCAGTGACCTCCGAACCCGGGAGGGGCCCTGAGTTGCCGCTGATGGGGGTCTTGGAACGTCTTGTGTGCGACTGGCCTAAGGCCCCGCCAGGTTACTCTTGTGTCGCAGCCCGCTTTCCTCCTCCCGTGTTCGCGCACTCTCGTGGCTTCGGGTGACTCTGTTTACGTTATTCCGAAGGCCCGGTGCCGCCTTGTCCATGGTCGTGGCCGAGTCCTTTGTTTCGTGGACAGTTGGCTGTTACCTGTTTTGAAAGCTCATCAAAGGCACACATGTGGTGGTCGGATTCTTCCCCCACGTGCCCCACCTCCGCCCCCAAGTCCACTGTCACACTTTAGGAGGATTGCAGACTGACAAATGGTCCTTGGCTCTCCCCCCGCTTTTTAAATTTTTTCTTCCTCTCTTCCCTCCTTTTTAAAGTGATTTCTTAGCACAGAACAGCAACACAGGCACGTGTATGTAATGGGTATGTAACATATGGGTATGCAATGTAAATGAGGCAAGGTTCCCTCCCGGCCCCAGTTTGCATTGGTCCAGAAAGACTGTATCACGCGTCCCCAAACTTTTTACACAGGGGGCCAGTTCACTGTCCCTCAGACCGTTGGAGGGCCGCCACATGCTGGGCTCCTCTCACTGACCACCAATGAAAGAGGTGCCGCTTCCTGAGGTGCAGCGGGGGGGCCGGATAAATGGCCTCAGGGGGCCGCAGTTTGGGGACGCCTGGTTTATATCCTTGCACACATGACTTTTTTTCTCTCCTTTTTATACAGTAGTAGCCTGCTAAACACACTCTACTTCACCATGTATCTTGGAGATCATTGAACATTTTTCTACCTCAGTCTTTTTCACATCTTTGTGCTAGCGCTGTATTCATTTAGTCAATTAGGTCATTTCTAATCTCTTGTTTTCAATAATTCTGCAAGAAATACTTTTGAGTGTCAATTTAACAAATGCTTACTCAATATCTGTGTGGCAGGTCTGTTCATTGTGTTTGAGATAAATCATTGAACAAAACAAATATCTGTTTTCGTATTTTACATTCTAAGTGAGAAGGTGGCCAATTAACCACAGGTGTCCTGAGTACATTTACAGCAGAAGGTGGTTAGAAGGTAAGTGCAGGCAAAGCCCTCAGTGGGAATGCACCTGGTGTGTTCAGGAAACAGGAAGCCAGTCTGCAGGAGCAGGGTCTTTGTGTACATGTGTGAGTATTTTGGTTGGTTAAATTGTTTATATGTATTTATTTATTTTGAGACAGGGTCTTGCTCTGTCACTCAGGCTGGAGTGCAGTGGCATGGTCGTAGCTCACTGCACCTCCACCTTCCAGGTTCAGGAGATGCTCCTGCTTCAGCCCCTGGGAGTAGCTGAGACTACAGGCATGCACTACCATGCCTGGCTAATGTTTTTGAATTTTAGTAGAGACAAGGCTGGCCTTAATCTCCTGGGCTTAAGCAATTCTTGGCACCTCAGCGTTCCAAAGTGTTGGGATTACAGGCATAAGCCATTGCTCCATGCCTTGTTAGTTAAGTTCTTAGCAGAGTTATGGGATCAAAGGAATTTTTTGGATCCCTTTTGAAATTTTCTCACTTTGAAGCCCCAGGACAGAAAAGCAACCATTCTCTAAAGGAAATGGTGAGCAAGTAAAACAGAAATTCCTAATTGCAGAAATCCAAAGGGTGAGAAAATGGCAGTTTCCATGTATTTTCAGAATCCCCGGCTATGTGCAGTGCTCACACCTATAATCCTAGCACTGTGGGAATATATCTCTTGAGGCCTGGAGTTCACGACCAGCCTGGGCAACATAGACACCATCACTAAAAAACATTTTTTAAATTGGTGTGGTGGCATATTCCTGTAGTTCCACCTATTCAGGAGGCTGAGGCAAGATGATTAGTCCAGTAGTTTTGATGGCAGCGGCGGCCAGTCTGGGACAGATGCTGTCATCACGCTGGCTGCAGCGGAGAGGCACAAGTGGGGCAGCAGAAGCGGGTGTGGTAGCAGCGGTGGCAGTGGTGGGTTACCTGTGCCCTGCATCCCTGAGGCAGCTGACTGCACCACCCTCGCCCTCAAATGGCCAGGCAGGATCTGCTCCCAAGCCCACAGCCTCTGCTGCAGCCTCAACCTTGCTCCCTGCCGCATCCCAGAAGCCTGCGAGTGAGCACCTAGCCAACGGTGCAGCTGGGACTTGTAGGGCCAGCCCCAGGAGCTTCACGTTCATTAGTGTGAGGTTGGCCGGTGTTGCCGTGCAACTTGGACCTTGCCGGCGCTGCGGCCCCCGACTCCGTGGGGGAAAAATGCAAAAAGGAGGTGCAGCTGTGACTGCGTGCTCCACAGAGCTAGCGGGAGCTGGGGACAAATGGGAACCCCGCCCCTTCTAAGTTGGTGGAGTGGGAGCTCCCTAGGCACAATTGCAGCCACCCAAGCCAGGGCTGCAACGCAGGCACACCTGTGCTCCTGGGAGGCAGGAGCCCCACCCTCCCAGACGCAGCTGCAGCCTCCCAGGGTGCAGCTGTGGACCCAGGCGTCTCTGCAGTCTTGGGGGCCCAGGAAGGCCCGTTCTTGCTACTGCAGGCTCAGAAGTGCCTGGTCCTGCTGCCTGGCTTCTCTCCACTGTCAGCACTTGATGAGATCGCAAAGCAAAGTTGAGGCCAAGCCTGGGTGCTGTTGCAACCTGGCCGTGTGTGTAAAGGCTCAGGGCAGCGCTGACACACCAGCCCCCTGCCACCTTGGCCCCCTTCGGACTTTGGGCACCAATGAGCATGGGGAAGAGGCCAGGAGGGGCTGAGGGCAGCTCGATGTTCACCTGCAGGCACTCCTTGGCACAAACAGCCTGGGTGCCATGAATGGTGGCAAGAGACAGACAGGTTCCTGGGTAGAAGGGGCCAGGTCCTGGGTGCAGCCCCACCTTCAAGCCAGAGAAGGCCTGAAGCCTGGGGGCTGGGCTACTGGTCCCACCCACTGGCATGGGAACTTGTACTTTTTCCAGCTGGCTCATGGCTGCCCATGGACCAATCAGCATGTACTTCCTCCCCTCTGAGGCGGATAAAAAGCCCCAGACTCAGCCAGACCAGAAGAGTCTGCATGATGACCAGCTGCAGGGAGGAACTACCCAGTCTGCTTAGAGCTGGAGAGATGACAGAACAACCTGCCTGCAGAGAGGAGGTACCCTAGCCAGAGAAACAAGCAGGCGTGCCAGCTCTTTCTTGGATTCCTGGGCCCACTGGGGTCTTCTCACTCAGCTCCAATTTTTCGTTTAAGAACATTCACTTTCCAACAGATCACAAAGTATAGCTGACTGACATGGTGTGGCCATGAGAGATGGAGCCTAACCTCCGAGGTGAACATCACTGCCAGGACCGTTTGGAGCAGGGTTTGGTAACTACCAAATGGAGACCAGGGCCTTCTGGCTTGACCTGGAGCACGAGTGTAGCAAAGTGAAGCCCTGTATACTTTATAAAAAACCAGCAGAAAGACATTCCAGTCTGAATGAGCAGCTGGAACAAAGTCAGGCACCACCTGAATAAAGGGTGTGTGGCAAGGGCAGGCATGAGACAGCAGGAAATCAGATTAGAAGAGGAGGTCGGGCCTGATCATTCGTGCCAAGGCAGGCTGCATTCTCTAAGGAGCAGCGGTAAGCCATCCAGGCATTCGTTACTAGAGGTACGACAAGATGAGACTATTTTCAGAAGATGACTGGGGCTGTGGTGATTAACCCTTTGAGAGGGAGTGGTATTAAGTCAGAGAAACCAGCTAGTTCAGTGCTGCAGCCATCAGCCAGGATGCTGGAGACTTTATTATTATTTTTCTTTGGAGACAGAGTCTTGCTCTGTTGCCAGGCGCCAGGCTGGAATGCAGTGGCGCGATCTCAGCTCACTGCAACCTCTGCCTCCTGGGTTCCAGCAATTCTCCTGCCTCAGCCTCCCGAGTAACTGGGACTATAGGCGCGTACCACCATGTCCAGCTGATTTTTGTATTTTTTTAGTAGAGACGGGGTTTCACCATGTTGGCCAGGATGATCTTGATCTCTTGACCTCGTGATCTGCCCGCCTCGGCCTCCCAAAGTGTTGGGATTACAGGCGTGAGCCACCGCGCCTGGCTGATGATGGAGACTTTCGTTCAACATGAAGCACATCTTTGCTGAGCATCTGCTGTGTGCTCGGTACTGTTCTAGGTCCCAGGGGTGCATCACTGCACAAGACGAGTATCTTTACCGTTGTGGAGCTTACATTCTAGGAAGGGTGATAGAATGATAAACAGCTAATGTAAGTGAAATATGTCATATGTTTTTTTGAGATAAGGTCTTGCTTTGTCACACAGGCAGGAGTGCAGTGGCATGATGATAGCTCAGTGCAGCCTCCAGCTATTGGAGACAAGTGATCCTCCTGCTTCAGCCTCTAGCATACCTAGGAGTATAGGTGCATGCCACCATGTCTAGCTGATTTTTAAATTTTTTGTTGAGATGGGCCTCACTATGTGGCCAAGGCTGGTCTCGAACTCCCAGCCTCAGCAGTTCTCCTGCCTCTGCCTCCCAAAGTGCTGGGATTACAGACATGAGCCGCCGTGCCCAGCCCTAAAACATATAGCACGTTAGATGGTGATGAAGACTAAGGAGAAAAATAAAATAGGCAAAGGGGTATAAAGATTGGGGGGACAGATCATAAATTTAGAAAGTATAGTTAGAGAAGGAAGCCTTATCAATTTGAGTGACGACCCAAAGGAGGTAGCTGGAATGTGGATGCCACCAGAGGAGAGAAGAAGCAGGCGGGTTTGAGAGACACAGACAGAATCAACAGGACTTATAGCCAACCAGTAGGGTGACAGGAGCGAAGGAGAAAGCCGAGTCAAAAAGAGGAGGTTTTTATTAGAGGTGATGCAGGGCCACTGTAGACCCCTGCGGGGTGGTGGCACACTGCACAGCCTGCTGAAGTGCACGTGGTGGCCCTGGGGGTCTGGAGATGGTGATGCAGTTCAGCGGGACCCAAACCACAGCCAAGCCCTTCCATTTCTCCATTGGTGTCGGCTGGTAGGTAGTCTTCCCGGTGAGAAGGTTGTAAATTTCCTAAGATGATGATTGTGTCATCCCTGATAACCCTAGATGGCCAAGCCAAGTGCTGAGCACATTCTAGGTGCTCAGTAAATAATCACTGTTGAAGTGGGTTTTCCAGAGCCACACCCAACTCAGACCAACCCGTGGCCTGGGGGCCTCAGCGTTACTCATTCTAGAGCTCCTGAGTCCACTATATTCCTGGTAGGTGTTAGGAGGCTGGCCTCTCCAGGGTGGGAAGGTGGAGGGTCCATAGTGTAGGCACAGATACAGCCACACAGGGGATTTGGGTTATGGGCTGGGCAGTAGTCCCTGGCCCTGTGCATGGTCCGGGCCTGTGCTGGTGTGCGTGCATGGTGCTTTCTGCCTTCATTTTTCTTCCTCATCTATTCCTGGTTGTCCAGGGTCCTTTGGTCAGCAGTGGGCATTTCCCAGTGACACAGCATAGCCCTTCCAGGGAAGGCATCTCTTGGACAGGGACGGGGTGCTGCTGATTTCAGCCTCTCCATCCGCTGTCCTGTTTCTCTCAGAGCTCAGTGTGCCTCTTGCTGTGCCCTACCTGGATGAGCCCCCAACTCCGCTCTGCTTCTACCGGGACTGGGTCTGCCCTAACAGGCCGTGCATCATCCGCAACGCTCTGCAGCACTGGCCGGCCCTGCAGAAGTGGTCCCTCCCCTATTTCAGGTGGGAGCTGCCCTGGGGTGGGGCGTGAGCAGTGATTACTGGCATTAGAGCATGGGCTGAGTGTGTCTTCCTCTAGAGCCACAGTGGGCTCCACGGAGGTCAGTGTGGCTGTCACCCCAGACGGTTACGCGGATGCTGTGAGAGGGGACCGCTTCGTGATGCCAGCTGAACGCCGCCTGCCCCTGAGCTTTGTGGTAGATGTGCTGGAGGACCGTGCCCAGCACCCGGGAGTCCTTTATGTGCAGAAGCAGTGCTCCAATCTGCCCACCGAGCTGGCCCAGCTGCTGCCTGATCTGGAATCCCATGTGCCCTGGGCCTCCGAAGCCCTGGGTGAGTGGAGGCGGGGTGGTCACTTAGGTGATGACTTGGCCTACAGGCTTGGTCATGTCAGCGCCAGGTGCAGCTCACTAAATACTCACATTCCCAGGCCTGACTTAATCATAGATGAACTACTGAAGATTGTTGTCCTTTCTTCTGCCCCGGGGGAGGGAAGGCCCCTTTCCCAAGCTTTCCCAACCTCTGCCTCTTCTTCCCGACCCTGTTTCTTGGGATTCTTCTGCGCTCACCCAGGTTTTGGTTTTAGCATCACTGGATGGCAGCTTTCCCCAGCCTGGCCTTCCTAAATTGCTGTCTGCCTCTGTCCTGCAGGAAAGATGCCCGATGCTGTGAACTTCTGGCTGGGGGAGGCAGCTGCGGTGACTTCCTGTAGGTGTAAGGGGAATACAAAGGCGAGGAAGGAGCAGGTGTGGGCAGAGGGAGGGAAGACGAGGCCAGGAGTGGAAGATTGGGCCTGGCGGAGGTTGGGCTGACTGTCTCTAAGATTTCTTTTGGCTTCTAGGACTCAGGCACCACAGAGGGTTTCCCCTGACAGCTGAGGTGGGGGAATGGACCCATGGCATTGGGGGTGGGTGTACTGTTTATTCTAGACCCAAAGAAAGCTCCCTGAAGGCCAGCAGGGGCAGGGGTGAGTATAGGAGAACTTCCCCTCTTGGTGGAGAGGAGTCTAGGGCCTGGCAAGCATCAAGTCCCAGGTGGGTGGAGTTCCAGAATACGGGAGCCCTGGCATCTTGTCCTGCCCACTGATTCTGTGCGCTCTTCTCTTTTGTCATAGGCCATCTTGGGGTACAGGGCTCTGAGCCCCGTGGGCCTTCTTTCTGTTGGCAGTGCACAAGGACCACTATGAGAACCTCTACTGTGTGGTCTCAGGAGAGAAGCATTTCCTTTTACATCCGCCCAGTGACCGGCCCTTCATCCCCTATGGTAGGGGGTGTGGCGTGTAGGGTTGGGGGACCACTGGCCCAAGAGGGAGAGAGGCAGCGAGAGCCCGGGAGGCCAGTTCCCAGGCCCGAGGTGTGCCTGTGGCATCCCCACTGCACCAGTGCCCCTGATCCTCCCGCTCCTGCCCAGGGCTGGCTGGGGTGGAGGAGAGTCTGGCAAGATCCAGGCTGTGTGCAGTTCCCCCATACCCCTCTCCCTTGGGCTCTAGAGCTGTACACGCCGGCAACCTACCAGCTAACCGAAGAGGGCGCCTTTAAGGTGGTAGATGAAGAAGCCATGGAGAAGGTGCCTGTCCTGTTTCTGGGCTCAAGGGAGGGAGAAGGGCAGAAGGCTGGCCCTGAGGAGCAGACATGAAAGATCTGGGGAGGTGGCATCTTGATCTGAAAAGTCCCTAAGTCTGAGGGACTAAGTCCCTAAGTGCTGAGCCAAGCAGCATTTGTGATGTTGACCTTGGGAAGGGACACAGCCTGAAGTCTGGGAGGTCTGGGGGTGCTGCTCCCTGGCATCTCGCGTGTTCCAGGTCCCCTGGATCCCACTGGACCCCTTGGCACCAGACCTAGCCCGGTACCCGAGTTACAGTCAGGCCCAGGCCCTTCGCTGCACAGTGCGGGCCGGTGAGATGCTCTATCTGCCGGCTCTGTGGTTCCACCACGTCCAGCAGTCGCATGGCTGCATCGCAGGTGAGGGGCAGGTTCTGCCAAGGTCCATCAGGGCCTCTAGGGGGAGGTTTGGGAGGCTCCAGGTCAGAAGAGGGACCTTCATGCTCATTCTCCCCATAGTGAATTTCTGGTACGACATGGACTACGACTTCAAGTATAGTTACTTCCAGCTCCTCGACTCCCTCACCAAGGCTTCAGGCCTCAACTGATGGAGCCCTGGTGAACACAGCCAAGCACGCCTCGGGGGAAGGGGCCTGTCCCTCCTGGCCGGGTCAATTCTCGAAACAGCCTGGAGCGTGCATGCTGGCCACTGGCCCAGGGTGCAGCGTGGCTTGGGGTCAACTTTGGAGGATCTTGGAATGTGGTCAGGAGGACCCGAGGTGCCAGGCAGGTCTGGGTGAGGGCTCTCGGGACTTTGCCACATAGGCAGTGGGGAGCGGAGCAGGGCTTAGGTGCAGCGGCACCTCCATCAGTGCTGTGTGATGTTGGGCAAGTCACTGCGTCTCAGGATAGTGGCGTTCTTCAGTGAACTGATAATAGTGGCTCTGCCTTTCAGGGCTGTTGTGGGCTTGGAGATGATGTCTGTGAGCACCAGCATGGGGCTGGCACACAGCACTTGTTGAATAAAAGGTAGCTGTGAGTCGGATGTTCTGATCCTCCCTTTTGAAGTTGGCTTCTGTGGTTGAGGGAGGGCCTGAAGGTTCAGGTAAAAACTTCAGAGTGATCTTCACGCGGGTGAGGGCTGGATCCTGGCCTGGGCCCGAAGAGCCGTCAGCTGTCCAAGGCCTGCTCTCCACCACAGCCACCGCAGCCCCTCCCTTGGATAAGCAAGCAGATCTTGATCCTGTGGCTCTCTGGCCCAGGGCTTCAAGAGCTATTCCTAGCTTTGCTCGGGTTTACTGCCCTCCCCACATTCAGGGGCAGCAGGTGGGACCTGGTGCCCTGGGGATAACCCCTGTTTTTCCCATAATAGGCACAGGCAGGATGGGGACAGAAACTCCCGCCTCTCTAGAGACGGCCCCTCTGAGGAAGGAGTTGGTGTCCACACTCTGACCCTCCCACAAACCATACCCTGGAGACAGAACCCCCTGCCCAAGTGCCAACCCACAGGCCTCATCCCTAGCCACGCAGCACCCAGCTCCAGGGTGGAGGCTGCGCAGCGCCCGACTCTGAAGGGCTGTTTGATGTGACAGCCACTCCCCTGCCTGTCGTAAGGGTGCCCGGGTGCTCATCCCAGATCGGTGGAGCCCTGCAGTCAAGACTGGGCATTCCTGTCCAGCAGGCGCCAGAGTTGCGAAAGGCCTGCACCAGGACACTCCACTCTTTTCTTGGTTGCTGTTCTGGGCTCACTCCTGATTTTCTTCTGCTTAGCTCCTGGCGGCAAGCTCTGTGGGGAGCAGCCCTCCCCTACAGCAGGGCTGGGATTACAGAGCTGGGAGTTCAGGGCCGGGTTGTGCAGGCCCAGGTGGTGATGGCTGGGAAGTCCCACACAGGTGTCGGAAGCTCGAGTACAGATTTAAGGTGCCTCATTTCCTGGACAGGTGACTGATCAGGAGTGGGTGTAGAGCTTGGGTGGAGCAGAGGCCGGGGGGTGGGAGGGACTTGGGACCAGTTGGGACATCACCTCCCCGGCTCTGGGTTAGCAAGCCGACAGTCCTTGATCCTGTGGCTGCTGCCGCATCATTCCTGCTTCTGAGGACTCAGTCTCATGGCTCTGGTAAGGCCTGCAGGGCACTGGGCTCTTATTCTGACCCCTGGCCTCTCTCTGGGGCCTGGTTAATGTGTTTCTTATGGGAGCTGTGGTCTTCAGGTGTCAGGAGGGGAGTTTGTTGGCCACAAGACCAGAGCAGTGGGCAGAAGCCCGGGGAGGAGGCAGCCTGGGGATGATGGATCCATCTTGAGTTTTTTCTGCTCTGGGAACGGCCTCCCAGCAGAGGTCCCTGGCACCATGGATTTGGGCCCTGGAAACTCAGAGGCTCCCAGCTGCCATCCTGAGGCCCTGGAAGGAAGTGGCTGCTCTGTGCTCCTGACTCGGTTGCCTGGAATGTGAGGGCCCTGGGCTGACCCTGCTGGATGAGGCTCTCTAGCACTGCCCCAGACCTGGTTGCTCCCTGGGCTTGACCCATTAGGGCCCTTGTGGAGGCAGGCAGAAGGCTGAGAGGAAGAGTTGGCACAGGCTTCCCTGGTCCTGGCCCACCTGCCAGGCTGCATTCCCCAAACCAGGGGGATGGGTTGGGAGGGAGTTATCGAGGTAACATTTTCAGCCTGACCTGGCAGGACCTGGAGGATGTGACAGCCTGTACGGGGTCTGAGCTAGAAACCACTGCTCCTGCCCAGGAGAGAGCCCTCGAGTTTCCAGGGTGCACTTCTGAGTGGGGTGGAGGGAGGGTAAGAGAACAGCTCCGCTGGGGGCCGAAGGCCCTGACACGCCACTTCCCCTGCCTCCATGGTTTATGTCCCATGCCACCTGAGACCGGCCTGGAAGCCGCTTAGCTGGGGTGTGGGCTGGGGATGTGGGGTGGAAGCAGGTCCGTGTAGGACGTAATCTGGAGTTAGCCTGCCTGGGCTCCAATCCCAGTTCTGGACCTCAGGCAAGTGACTGCTTCCCTGTGCCTCAGTTCCCTGGTGGAGTGGGTCATCGTAATAGTGCCAGCACATAGGGTGGCTGTGTAATGGATGAGTTAATGTATGCAAAGCCCTTGGCCCAGAGCCGGGGCAGAGCGTTGTGTAAGTGCTGGCAGGCGTCTTGATGGAGATATCATGTCTCCTCTTGTCGATTGAGGAGTCTGATGGGGTGGAAGACAGGCCTGGGGTTCAGGATTAGGCCTTGAAGGATTGCCCCAGCCTCCCTTGCAGCCCTGTCACCCTTGGCTTCATCAGCCTGTAGCCAGTCTCCCTCTCCTGCCTCTGCAGGCAGAGGTGTCCAGGACCTGCCTGCTCACGGTGCGTGTCCTGCAGGCCCATCGCCTGCCCTCGAAGGACCTAGGTGAGTGTACACCTGAGGACGAGGTGCTGTGGCTGGATTTGGGGGTGGTGGGGAGGTGGTGGGCAGGGCCCAGAGGAGGAGGCTGAGAGGAGCTTCTGGGTGGAAGGTGGCAGCTGGGGCTCTGCCTCTGCTCCCCCTTCCCCTCCCCCTCAGTCCTACCCCACATGGGGCTCTAGGTGATGGAAGGAAGGGGTCTGGGCGGCTGGCTGGGAAGGGCTCTTGGCCACCGCTGGGCACTTGTTCCTCCTTCCCGCAGTGACCCCCTCGGATTGCTACGTGACTCTCTGGCTGCCCACAGCCTGCAGCCACAGGCTGCAGACACGCACGGTCAAGAACAGCAGCAGCCCCATCTGGAACCAGAGCTTTCACTTCCGGATCCACCGGCAGCTCAAGGTAGGCCCGTTGTCAGCGCCGGCTCTGCCCACATCCCCACCGGCCGTTGCCGCTGCCCTGCTCACCTTCCCATCCCCTCCCTCCAGCAGCCCTGTCACTCTGTTCCCCTTCCAGAATGTCGTGGAATTGAAAGTCTTTGACCAGGACCTGGTGACTGGAGATGACCCTATACTGTCAGTGCTGTTTGATGCAGGGACTCTGCGGGCTGGGGAGTTTCGGCGCGAGAGCTTCTCACTGAGGCCTCAGGCAAGGCAGAGGGTTGAAATCTCCACGTGCCCTTGTACACACCCATGTCTCTGCCACTCACTCACATACACGCACTCCTCCTGACCCTAACTTGCTTCTGGTTCTCTTCCCAGGGCGAGGGGTGCCTAGAAGTTGAATTTCGCTTGCAGAGCCTGTGAGTTGGGGACCTGGGGCAGTTCGGGTGGGAGTGCCTCGTGGGAAAGACAGCGCCGGTGCCTGGGGTATGCCCAGGCCTCTGTGGGGTGAGAACCTGGACTCCTGTTAAGGGAGGTCTGGGGGCTCTTTCCAGGGCTGACCGTGCAGAGCAGCTTGTCAGCAATGGCATCCTGGTGGTGAGTGTGACCGGTGCTCTCGGAGGTGGTCTGGGGTCCCGGGAATCCTTCATGCCAGTGGCTCGAGTTTCTGCCTGGGCCTGAAGCTCAGACTTCACCCACTGCCTGAGTCTGGGGACCTGGGATTTCAGTTCGTTAAGCGAGTACAATCTCAAGCAAATGCTTGGTGACTTGGCCCAGGTAATGAAGTATAGACCAGCAGGAGCCACGGTGCCAGGAGGGTGGGGGTCCCTGAAAGGGGGTGGTGTTAGTATCTGAGAGGTTTTTTTCATACCTCAGGCCCGGGAGCTCTCCTGCTTGCACGTTCAACTGGAGGAGACGGGAGACCAGAAGCGTGAGTCCCCAGCCCACTGGGACAGTGCCCGGCTCTCAGCCCTTGTTTTTCTCCTTTAAGGGTTGGCTAATTCAATGTGGGACTCACTGGGGCTTGAGCTTCCCCTTAGGCCTTCTCAGCCGGACTGTGGTGGGGGCTCCATCTTCCAGCCCTGGCCTGGCCAGACCATTTCAGCGGGGAGAGGGAGGTGCCCTCCAGGCCTCCCAGCAAGATGGGCTCTGTGGACAGAGACACCGTCCCCAGCCTCTCTGCTCTGGTCCCTTTTTCCAGGCTCAGAGCGCAGAGTTCAGCTTGTGGTTCCTGGGTCCTGCGAGGGTCCGCAGGAGGCCCCCGTGGGCACTGGCAGCTTCCACTTCCACTGCCCAGCCTGCTGGGAGCAGGAGCTGAGGATTCACCTGCAGGTAGATGTGGGGCCCCCAGAACTTCCTCCCTCCCTCACCTCCTCCCAGCCCGACCTCTGCCCCACGTGGCAGAGTAGGCACCCTGGAAGCGTGTGTGGGCCAATGCTGGCCTGCCTTTCCCATCCTTCCCACTCCTCTGTGGCTGCCAGCGGGAGTTGGTGAAGTCCTTGCTGGGAGCAGAAGCATAAAGATTCTTAGATCTCTGTCCTTTGTCCCCTGCAGGATGCTCCTGAGGAGCAACTGAAGGTGCCACTGAGTGCCCTGCCCTCTGGCCAACTGGTGAGGCTTGTCTTCCCCACGTCCCAGGTACTGGCCTCCCAGAGGAGGAAGCAAGGCACGTGGACAGGGCTGGGCCCCAAGCCACAAAGGGATGGGCCTGTTTCCTGTTTCTCTCCATAGGTCATGCCCCGAGCAGGTGCTGGGGCCAGGTTCTTGGTGGAGTGTCCTCTGAGCACCCCTGCTTCAGGCCTGGCCTGCGGCGAGGGTTGGGGCAGTGCGCATGGGGTCAGGGTAAGCGAATCGGAGTTGGGTGGAGGTGGCCGACTTTTGTGACTGGGGCCTTCATGGTTTTCAGGAGCCCCTGATGAGAGTGGAACTGAAAAAAGAAGAAGGGTGAGTGGCCTGGCTGGGGACTGGGCAAGGCTCTGAGGAAGCAACCAGGGTGGTGGGGCTGGGGCAGGCCTGGAGGAGTGCGGGGGAGAAACAGCCGTCCCTCATCCTCATGCTCTCTGAAGGGGCTCAGGCTGGTGCTCAGTGAGGGGCACAGAGTACCAGGAGGAGCCTGTGGTCGGAGGGGTGAGTGGTCGGCCCAGGGCCAGGCACCCGGGGAGTGCTTGATAAATGTTTGGCTGGAAAATGCGGGGAGATGAGGATGGAAAATGGTACCGTGGTCGGAGGCACAGAGAGCAGGAAAAGCAAGGGAGAGAAGGGGGGATTGCGCCCTTGTGGGTGGCAGGTGTTATGACTGGACCTTAGATGATCTTCACAGAGTCGTCGCCCACCCTGGCCCTCTGTCGTGGGAGAGTGGCTTCTCACCTTGCAGAGACGGGATGCTTGGTCCTTCTTTTCTCCCCCTCCCCTGTATTTTTTTTGAGACAGAGTCTCTATTGCCCAGGCTGGAGTGCGGTGGCCCGATCTCGTCTTACTGCAGCCTCCGCCTCCCGGGTTCAGGCGATTGTCCTGCCTCAGTTGGGACTACAGGCATGTGCCACCATGGCTAATTTTTATATTTTTAGTAGAGATGAGGATCCCCCATGTTGGCTAGGCTGGTCTTGAACTCCTGCCCTCAAGTTATATGCCTGCCTTAGTTTCCCCAAGTGCTGCACCTGGCGTCCACCCTCTTTGTAGTCTTTTTTTTTTTTTTTCCTTTTTCTTTTTTTGAGTCAGAGTCTCACAGTATTGCCCAGGCTAGAGTGCAACGGCGTGATCTTGGCTCCCTGCACCCTCTGCCTCCTGGGTTCAATCGATTCTCCTGGGTCAGTCTCCTGAGTAGCTGGGATTATAGGCAGCCCCCCACACCACCATAGCTTGCTAATTTTTTTTTATTTTTAGTAGAGATGGGGTTTTACTGTGTTGGCGAGGCTGGTCTTGAACACCTGACCTCATGATCTGCCTGCCTCGGCCTCCCAAAGTGCTGGGATTATAGGCATGAGACATCGTGCCTGGCCTGTCATTTGTGAGCTCCATGGGTGAGGGACAGAATCCCAGATTTGGAGGGGGACTCCATTGTATGGGTCCTGCGTGAGGGCCTGTCTGCCCCAGGGACCCCAAGCAGCCTCTTTTGGCGGTGGCATTCCATGCCCTGCCAGTCTGTTTTGCTGCATTCCCAAGCGTGTCCACATGTGGACATACTCTCCCCAGGTGTCACACTTGAGTCTTGTGCCACAGGAGTGTTAGGGAGAGGAGAGAAGGCAGCGGGCGCTGCAGTGAGGCTGACCGAGCTTTCTAGTCTCTGGGGAAGGCTGAGAGCTGTCTCAGGGTCTCTTCCTTCCCCCACAGACCGAAGGAGCTGGCTGTGCGACTGGGCTTTGAGCCCTGTGCAGAAGAGCAGGCGTTCTTGAGCATGAGGAAGCAGGTGGTGGCCGCAGCCTTGAAGCAGGCCCTGCAGCTGGACGGAGACCTGCAGGAGGACGAGGTTTGGGGGCTGGGCTGGGCTGGGTGGGGTAGCCCCTGGGCTTGCTTGGGCCTGGCACCTGGTGCTTAACCCTGGAGCTGCCTGTCCCTGCCCTGCTTCCTCTCGTCTGGCGTTAGCAGGGACTGGGTACAGGCAGTGTTGCTTTCGGTGCCTGGAGCCCGCACAGGGGCTGCCTTGTAGGGCTGGCTTTCCTGCCCTTTCTTCGTTGTCAGCCTAGCCCAGGCTTTAAGAATGGTCCTGTTCTGAGGAGTGAGACAAATAACAGGTATGAGGCCTGCTGTACCAGGGCCTGGGCCCTCTCCTGGGGGAGTGACAGCAATTTGGGAGAATTTTGAGGTGGCCCCTGGGACTTCCAGAAAGTGAGCATCAGACTCGGGGTGAGGAGATGAGGCTCAGACCTTGCCTGGGCCATTATTCCTGGAGCTCTTAGAACTGGATGCTCACGAGGCTGTTTCTGATCCCATTGTCGGGATGGTTGACCCAGAACTGGTCCCAAGACATGATCAGGTCTTAGCTGTGGGGTGAGATGGGGGCATGTGACCTGCTACCTCCTCTTCCGGTGGCTTGGCCTTCCCCATCCCTAGGCCCTCTCCAAGCCTGCCTGTCTTCTTTTCCAGATCCCAGTGGTAGCTGTTATGGCCACTGGTGGTGGGATCCGGGCAATGACTTCTCTGTATGGGCAGCTGGCTGCCCTCAAGGAGCTGGGCCTCTTGGATTGCGTCTCCTACATCACCGGGGCCTCAGGCTCCACCTGGTGAGCTGGAAACAGGAAGATGCTGGAGCCTGTGTGGCAGTGGGTGCTGGGGACAGGGTGCTTCTAGGCCTGTGAGTAAACTAGAAGGTCTGGGAGAATGAATGTGCCAGGGAGCAATGTGCTTGAGGGGACCCTGGGAGGGTCCCTGCTAGGCTGTTGTCATAGGAAGCCTGGGGCACAGGAGGTCTAGATGGGGTTCTTTAGTGACAGGCCCCTGGCCGTGGCTTTTCCCAGGGCCTTGGCTAACCTCTATGAGGACCCAGAGTGGTCTCAGAAGGACCTGGCAGGGCCCACTGAGTTGCTGAAGACCCAGGTGACCAAGAGCAAGCTGGGAGTGCTGGCCCCTACCCAGCTGCAGCGGTACCAGCAGGAGCTGGCGGAGCGTGCCCGCCTGGGCTACCCAAGCTGCTTCACCAACCTGTGGGCCCTCATCAATGAGGCGCTGCTGCACGATGAGGTACGGGTCTGTGGCTTGGGGGGAGAGTCAGGGCGTGGCCCTGGACAGCAGCCTGGGAAAGGCCCCAGGCACCAAGGCAGCTGGTGCTTGAGGTTCCACTCATCTCTCCCCAGCCCCATGACCACAAGCTTTCAGATCAGCGAGAGGCCTTGAGTCACGGCCAGAACCCGCTGCCCATCTACTGTGCCCTCAACACCAAGGGGCAGAGCCTGACCACTTTTGAATTTGGGGGTGAGTGGCCCAAGAGCTGAGACCTGTGCCCTCGTGGTTGGTGGAGCAAGGGGAGGCGGAGCCTGTGTGCAGAAGTGGATGTCACATCCACCTCTCTTAGGCCAGCTCCCGTGCTTTCTGGAGACTGGTACCCTACCAGGGTCCCTGAGGCCTTTGGGAAGGAGGCAGGAGCCATAGGTCCTATGCTCAAAGGCCAAGCAAGCTACAAGGCCCGGGCCTCCTGGTCCTCGGCAAAGCCCAGGGTTGGGGTGCGGGTGCCTGAGCACTCTGGACCATGATGCTGAGGGGTGGCCTCTCCTCACAGAATGGTGTGAGTTCACCCCCTATGAGGTTGGCCTCCCCAAGTACGGGGCCTTCATCCCCTCCGAGCTCTTTGGCTCCGAGTTCTTCATGGGGCGGCTGATGAAGAGGCTCCCTGAGTCCCGCATCTGCTTCTTAGAAGGTACGGGGTATTGGGCAGGCTGGAGAAGCTGGGCGGTGCAGGGCAGATGAGCCCTGGGTGAGAGGGTGGCCTTCAGTCCAGGGGCGTTTCCTGGGCCAGGCCTGGCCATGGGGAAGGGTGGGGGTGGGACAGGAGTGCGGGGCTCTCTTCCCTCACAGCCACTCCTTCAGGTATCTGGAGCAACCTGTATGCAGCCAACCTCCAGGACAGCTTATACTGGGCCTCGGAGCCCAGCCAGTTCTGGGACCGTTGGGCCAGGAACCAGGCGAGCCGGGGTAGGTGCTCGGGGCAGCCAGCAGGATCCGCATCAGGGGGCGGGGGGCTCTCCGCTCCTCCCCCTCTGGGTTGACCACTCTCTTGCCTATGTAGACAAGGAGCAGGTCCCCCTTCTGAAGGTAGAGGAACCACCCTCAACAGCTGGCAGGATAGCTGAGTTTTTCACTGACCTCCTGACGTGGCGCCCGCTGGCCCAGGCCACACATAATTTCCTGCGTGGCTTCCATTTCCACCAAGACTACTTTCAGCATCCTCACTTCTCCACCTGGAAAGGTACCTGCTTCCCTCCAGTCTTGAGCCTCGAGTTGTCAGTCCAGACACCCCTTACAGTCCATTCCCATCTTTGCCCTTTGAGCTCGATTCCCTAAACTACTTGGAGCAGGGGCTCTTGGGGACCCAGGGCCTACCTGCAAGGCTGTGGGGGGTGTTGGTTCAGCAGGAGAGCAGAGTAGCTTGTGCCAGCAGGAGTTTGGTGCCCTTGGTGTCTGTGACAACTGCTGCGCTCCCCAACATTCCAGCCACCACTCTGGATGGGCTCCCCAACCAGCTGACACCCGCGGAGCCCCACCTGTGCCTGCTGGATGTGGGCTACCTCATCAACACCAGCTGCCCGCCCCTCCTGCAGCCCACTCGAGATGTGGACCTCATCCTGTCATTAGACTACAACCTGCACGGAGCCTTCCAGGTGAGGAACGCTGTGGCAGGCCCCAGATTCCACCCATCCTCTTGGCTCCTCCCCCATGGAAAGCGCGTGGATTGGAGTCTGGTGTCTGGTCCAGCTTCCTTTAGGAGCTGTGACAGTAAATGCATGTGATCGATTGGGACACTGGAATCTGTTAATTTGCCACTAGAGGAGCTCATTCTGTTCTGGAAGCTGGTGAGGTTTTCCTGGTATCTTGGCTCTGGGTCCCCCCTCACTGACCTTCAAGGTGCAGTCCTGGGCTGCTGGGCCCACCTGCGAGTCTGCTTTGCTTCCCAGTGTCAGAACTGGAGTGCTGGGGGCAACCTGGCTCAGTCTTGCCCCAAAGCCTGGCGTTGTAGGCCCCACGGGAGAGTCGGACGTGGCATTCGAGCCCCAGATCCCGTGCGTCTCATGTTCAGTCAGCCCCAGCTTCAAGGACGCCAGGGGCCCTGTTCTGCTGACGCCCCTTCTGCCTGCCCTGCAGCAGCTGCAGCTCCTGGACCGGTTCTGCCAGAAGCAGGGGATCCCGTTCCCGCCCATCTCTCCCAGCCCAGAAGAGCAGCTGCGGCCTCGGGAGTGCCACGCCTTCTCCGACCCCTCCAACCCTGGAGCCCCTGCTGTGCTGCACTTTCCTCTGGTCAGCGACTCCTTCCGGGAGTACTCGGCCCCTGGTGAGCCTCTAGTCACCTCGCCCTCCTGCTGCTCCCCCTTCCCGGAGCCTGTTCCCCTGCCAGGCTGCACTCTCTCCACAGGGGTCCGGCGGACACCCGAGGAGGCAGCCTCGGGAGAGGTGAACCTGTCTCCATCAGATTCTCCCTACCACTACACAAAGGTGACCTACAGCCCGCAGGATGTGGATAAACTGCTGCACCTGACACATTACAATGTCTGCAACAACCGGGAGCAGCTGCTGGAGGCCCTGCGCCAGGCAGTGCAGCGGAGGCGGCAGCGCAGGGCCCAGTGATGGCCGGGGCCTGCCCCCACAACCCTGCCAACTTTCAGGCTCATTTATTCTCTGTCCGCTGAGTTGCAGGTGGGGACCATCCTTGCCCAGTGCACCAGAGCGTCTAAGGATGGGGCTCCAGGTGCAGGGGGGCTTGGACTCCCAGAGCTTTGTAGTGGGAGAAAGAGTCTGAGCCCAGAGCAGTGCTGACTGTATTTAGTTCTCTGACCATCTAATCACCCAAAGCCCATGACCCGTGTGTGTTTTCCCTTCCGCGCTACTTTGAGTAGTTGTACGAAGTGGGATGGAGCACTTTATACATTACAGACGCATACAAACATGAGGCGCTATCTGAGATCATCTGTTAATATTGCTGAGAAGGGCTATGTCATTCTAGGCTCTTGGTTATCCAGAGCAAGGGCTGTGTATCAGAACAAAACATCTCCCCAGGTACCTTACAGAGCTCGCTCATCAGCGTGGGCTTCCTCCGAAGAGCAGGTTCTCTGCCCAGGTCACCCCGCCAAGCAAGGAGGAGGCCACTTGGGCCTGGGGTCTCTGCTGCGGTAGCTCTGGCCTTCCCAGCTGCTCTGCCGTAAGATGTCTCCTCTTCACCCAGACAGGGACAGCAGGGCAAAGCCAGGCAGTGGCTGTTTCCTGCCACATGGTGTGACTCATCCTGCAGCAAGGACCTGTCTACTTCAGAAGCTTGTCCTGGGGGCCTGGGTTGCAGCAGCTCGGGTAAGGAGCCCTTGTGCCTGTAGCCGAGTCTCATTCTGGTTCCCTCACGTGTCCTCGCTTTTGGCCTTGAGGTTTGATGTTGCATTGGGGTTCCCCTCAGGGATCAGACCTGTTGGGAAAACAGAAGGAATGTAGTAGGGCCCGGCCCCCCCAAAATCTCTGAATACCAGTGCCCCTGCCCTCTCCTGGACCAGCCAGCCTCAGAGCAAGTGGGGGAGTGGATTCCAGAGCTGACGGGCACTGCAGTAAGGACGTGGGGTGAGGGGGGGAATTGCCTCTACTCACAACCCAACTCCACATCTCAGGGCTCCAGCTCTGCCCTGCGCTAGACAGAAGAAATAGCTGTCTGGGTAGCCTCAGGAGCCGCGGAGTCCAGGACAAGGCCTGGTCTGTCAGCAACACATCTGAATCATAGTACGCCCCGCAGGACTGGGAGAAGGGTACACTGGGGACCACAGCCGTGGCTGCCACACCTCCAGACACGTGGCTGTGTGTGCGGGTGCACATGATATCGAGGCTCAGCCTGGTGTGGGACCCATGCACGTAGTCCTGTCGCCAGTCCCTCCTCTGCTTTCATCTAACCCCAGGTGTCCCCTTCTCCTGGAAAGCCTGAAGCCCCTTCTGGTTTGGAGGTGGGAAGGAGATGAGGGGGTTGAGCATCAAAATGGTGCTGGGATCTGCAAGGAGGGACTGAGAAGCCAGCTAACGGCCTCCTGCCCATTCCTCCGCCTCTGCCTTCACCTCTCCTCCCTGGCCTGCAGTGGGTCATGCTCACCCTGGGTCCTCCATTGCTGTGTACCGGGGATGGGGGAACGCAGGGAAGGATCAGTAGAAAACGGGTTGGAGCAAGGGTGGGGCAGGGTCTGGTTGTCCTGCCAATGTACCGTGCCTTGGAGAGGAAGGAATCAGGGAAGTGAGCCTGTGGGCCGCTGGGAATCAAACCCAGGCAGGCAGGCAGCTCCAGGTGAGGGAAACGGAGCTGCCCCTCATGCAAGCGGCCAAGCAGGAAGGGCATGCCCGGACAGCTGGCTACAGGGTCTCTGCACTGTGGAGGGTGGGGAAGGGGACAGTTGTCAAGTCTATATGGAAATTTGGGCCTTGGGGCCTGGATTCCTCTCTCACAGCTGAGCGTGGGCAGAGGCAGCTGACGGTCTCCCATGGCATTTCCCCACAACCCAGTAAGTCTGAGTTGTGGAACCTCAGGCTGCAGATGGCAGCGTCTGCCAGCCACTGAAGCCCAGGGCTCCCCACCCTGCTCCCTGCCCTAGGTGTCCCACCTGCGTAGACATCCAGGCTGGGCCTCCTTTCGGCTGCACACTCATTCTAAGAGCTGACAGGTTTGGCTTTGAGTTCCAGGCTCAGACTCGGCTGCAAAGCAAAGGAATAACCACTGTTAGCCTGGCCCTGACCCAGGCCATCTGCAGCCACCCAGTCTGGCCGCTCCTTTCTCCAGCTTCTGGGGGTTCAGCATGGCCTTGGGCAGCCTAGCAATGCCAGGCCCTTCTCACGTGGGGATGCAGGGTGGGCTGAGCATTCATGGGCAGGTTTCCACTCCTGCAGGCAAGCTAAGAAAGGCTGAGCCTTTCTTAGCAGATGGATTCTGAAACGTGGAACAACTCAAGAGCCTTTGAGCTTCTGGGAAGACAGACTTGGGAGGAGTGTCCAGGGGATCCTAAACACATTCCCCGAACACACTGTGTCCACATAGAGCCTCGGCAGAGCACACTAACCACAAAATAAAGGGGCATAAGGGATTGTCTCTGGATATTCCTCCGAGTGCAGCCTGGCTTGTTCACTGCACAACTCAAGGGTGGCGCCAGTCCAAGCTGCCTGAGGACTAGAAGGCTACAGGAGCCCCCAGAGCAGACAGGACAGAGCCTGGAGGAACAGTGTCCATGAGGATCCTGGCAGGAAGGGCTTGGGTCAGCCTCAGAGCAGCAGACACCAAAAGGGGCAAAACAGGACCAGGACACAGCTGGGGATCAAAACTAGCCCCATGTCTGCTGCTGCTAATTAGCTGTGTGATCGTGGGCAAGTCACTTAACCTCTCTGGGACTGAAGTTCTCTGAGAAAAGACAGTAAATCCCACTTACTTCTGAGGGGTTAGAGATGCTAGCTGTGGAACCTACCAAGGATGCATCAACCACCAGGGGCTCGGGGAGTCGGCCTCCCTCCCCACACCCTTCCCCCAAAGCCCACCTGCAGCCCTGGCCAGGGCTCGCCACCAGTTCTCGGCCTGCTCTTCCGATGGTGCCGCAAACAGGATCTCTGCCCCACTGGTCAGCCTGGCACCCACACAGCCACAGGTCAAACTCTCCACTGTCCCTTCGGGGACCCCCACACCTCCAGCCCGTGCTGCACCAGTGGCTGCTGGGGGCCGTGCCCGAGTCCAGTCTCTCCCCTCACCTTAAGGAGAAAGTGTGTTTCCTGCCATGGTGGCCCCGCAGCCTCTCACACTGGGCTCCTGTGAGGTCAAGGAGGACCATGGAAGCTACTTTCTGAGGAGAAGACAGACAGGCAAACTGCAGCCGCCTCGGCTTCTCCCCGTGGGGCCCCTTCCATCCTGCCTTGTCTCCCAGCACCCTGATGTCTGCATCTCCCCCACCCCACATGCCCCCTGGTACCTCCGCTGCCATCCTCTCATCCAGGCACAGGCTCAGGGAGCTGCTGTGCAAGGCCCCACGGCAGCTGTCCCAGGAGCTGGAGGCGGGCTACGGAGAGGAGGCAGAAAGGTCGCATGAGCCACTGCGCAGAAGGGAAGCCAGAGCCAGGGCCTGGCCACGCCTCACCATGTGTGTGGAGCCTCCCCGGAAAAGCAATGGATTGGACCAAAGTCCCTAAAGGGAAGGGGAGGCCATGGAGGGGGTCTGACAGGGCAAACGGCAGACGGGGAAGAGCCGTCAGCTAGGAGGAATCCCAGCACCTGCACTTCCGTGGTGGGGGCAGAAGTGAGGAAGGGCCCCAAGGAGCCAGACTGCCCTGAGAACATGGTTGGGGGCAGCATCTGCCCAGATCCACAGTGTGAGGGCACCAGGCGCAGATGGCTGCTCCCAGTCCCTCCGTGTTCTGCAAGGGGGGCGCTGCCTACAGAAGGAATTTCTTGCCACTTACCTGCTTCCCACCCGGCAGCAGCTGCTGCTTGAACTCCAAAGACCCCTCCATGGTGGGACTAGCCTCTGCATTCTGAAAATGCAAGATGGGGCCCTGAAATGTCAGGACCGGCACCCTCAGGAAGGCAGGCAAGGCATCCACTGCCCCCTGCCCTCTTTATTCTTCCCATCCAAGCACTAGCCAGGCCCAACCCTTCGCTTCTGAAATGAGACAAGATTGGGTGCTGATCTCGGTCAGGGTGGTTCAGCCGAAGACAGCCTTCTTTATTCCTAACAACCTTCAGCTCCTGTGCCCACGGCTCCCAGCACTGGTTCCAGGGTGTAGGCCCTTACCCTGATGGCCCCAGCCCCACCATAAGCTCCATGGAGACCATGGTTGGGGAGCCTGCAGTCCCATAGGGACACCTACCTGTGGACCCCTTGTCTCAGCCAGCTGTGCTCCTGGCCCCTGGTGTCCAGAGGTCCTCCACTGAAAGGATGTCCGTGAGCTGCCAGCGCTCCTGGGTTTCAGCTCCTGCAGTGGCAGCAGCAGCTCCTGTTCCATCTTGGGGAGAGGGGCAAGGTGAGCCAGGTCAGGGAGATGGGGCCATGCCTCGGGCTCATGTCTACCTCTCCCTCCCCATCCCTCCTGCTCAGAGGCCTGCCTCTCCCTTGTTAGCTCTTTCAGCCTCGACACTGGAGGCTCCCTTTGTACACAGTCTACTGTGATGCTGCTCCTACCACTGCCACTGGCCCAGAAAAGGATTGGGTGAGGCAGGGCCAGGTGAGGGCTCAGTGGCCTGGGAGATCCTGACTTGCAGACTGAGAGGGACCGCTCCCCCACCAGCCCTCAGCGACTGGCCGAGGCACTCCTCACCTCTGTCTTCCTCTGCATTTGGGCAAACTTCTCTTCCTGGGCTGCCAGCAGCTTTTCTAAGTCCTGGTGTCTGTGCAGCAGCAACTCCACATCTGACACTGATTGCTGGGGAGAAGCATGTTCAGGTGAGGCCCAGCTCTGGGGGTACTGGAGCCTGGTGACCAGCTAAGCGGCAGGACCCCCACTCACCCCATAGTCGGGCTCCAGCAGGAGGCCTTCCCGGGAGGCCAGCCAGGCCTCGGCCTGCTCCAGCTCCTGCCTAAGCTTCTGTAGGCCCCAGCTCTTGGCACAGCATTGCCGGCGCAGGGCCCAGGCCTCCTGCAGCTCCTGCAGCCGACCTTCCAGCTCCTGCAGACACTCTGTCACCTGGCAGGGAAGGGCTGCTGTGGGTGAGAGCTTGGGTAGAGCTCCCACTTTGGGATGGGCTGGAGAGCCAAGGATGAATGGAAGTGCAGAGGGAAGGCTGTGAGACCTGCACCTGCCCCTTCCCAGCTTTTCTCCCTGCCCATGCCCAGTCCTCCTGTCCTGCTGGTGTCCACACCTGTGAGAGGCCCTAAGGCCTTGGGCAATCAGGCTGCCTCCCTGGCCCGACCCCAGGCCCACCCTCTGTGTTCACACCTCCAGGGACATGAAGTGGCTGTCATCTAGCAGCTGCTGTCCTTCCTGCCACAGGTCCTGGGCTTGAAGGCAGTACTCCCCGATTTCTTGCCCCAGCTCCTCATGCTGCCCAAGGAGCTGCTCAGCCCCCGCCACATCCTCAGCCAGCTCCTCGGAGGATGCCAGCTCCTGCCTCTCCTGTGCCCGTTCTCTGTAGGGCAGGGAAGGGAGCTGTTGTCAGGGCTGGCTGAGGAGCAAGGGCAGGGGAGGAGCAAGGGCAGGGCAAGAGCAAAGGAGGGAGGGTCCAGCTCTCCCAAGAACCAGGCTACCCCCACCTCGCAGGGCAGAGGTGAGCCAGCAGCCAAGGAAGGATACCTACAGCAGTTCCCGGCAGCGCCCGAGGAAGGCGTGGCCCCGTGCAGCCTGTGCCAGCCACCGGCCTCTCTCCTGGGCCTTCAGCTGCAGGGTGCCCCAGGCCTCCTGCACCTTGGCCAGCTGCTCGGCCAGGCCCCCCTGAGCCGCAGGATGTAGCTGGCCCAGTCGGCCGGCCTCCATGTGCACCCGTGCCACCTCCTTCTCCATAGCTGCCAGCTCTCTCTGCAACCAGAGCACGAGATCAGGCCTCAGTCTCCCCAGTGAGCCAATGACGCTACCCATTCAGGAGCACCCAGGCCTGAAGAGCCACCTCCACTCAGCTACACAACCTGGGCCAAGTCCCAGGCCCCTTTGGAGAAGGGATCTGGGTGTCTGGCGAGGAGGCGGACACTGCTGTGGTGAGAGGGCCCTCACCTAACACCTGGGGGAGGCTGAGAGAGGTGCCCTGAGCCACTGGCTTCGGGAAGGGGTCACACAGGCAGGCTGCAGGGCCCGGGCCTCACCTCCAGGCGCCTGTGCTGCTGCTGCAGGGTCTGCACAGATGACTGGCTGTGGCCTCCATCCTCCGCCTTCATCAGGGCTGTCTTCTCCCCCATCCTTCCTTGCAGCTCGGCCACTGCCTGCTCAAAGGTATAGACCTCGTGGGCTGCAGCCAAGTTCTGGGAGAGGAGAAAGGACCTGCTCAGGGCTGCGCTCTGCTCCCAAGACTCCTTTCTCCCTGGAGACAGGGCCTCCTCCTGGGTCACCTCCTTTTGAACAAGGAGGACCATGGGGCTTGTGCCTCCAGGCACAGAAAACATCCTCCACACCGTGGCCCTCGGGGAATGTGATGATGCGGGCTGAGTGGCAGGCCGGGGCCGGGGGGCCCAGAGAAGAGAGGGCCTCACGTGCCTCTCAGGGAAAGGCAGACGCAAAGCGTTGGGTCGACGTGAGGGAGCAGGCCGGTTCTCGGGGGTCTGGCTGGCCCCGGCAGTACCACCCGCAGCACCTCACAGGGCTGGGAGACAGGGTCAGCTCAGGAGGCGGCCCCAGCCCAGGTCCTACAGAGACGGAACGTCCTGGGCTGCAGGGTCTGTCAGGGGTGCAGGAGGCTGGGCTGCTGTGATAGAGCCTCAGTTGCAGCCAAGTCTTGGAAGAAAGCTGAGCCAGGGAGGGAGAGGGAACATCCACTGGGGCCAATGCATGTGGCTGACCAGAGGAGACCAGCAGGGTGTGTGTCTTGTTGGCACTAAAGCCTGTGGTAGGGAGGGCTAAGAGGGATTCAGATGCTGGCCAGACATGCTTTGTTGAAGACTCAGACCCCTTAGCTCGGCCCCGCCTGTGGTCACCCACCTCTGTGCGGGCTTGTATTGCCTTGTCCAGCCTCTCCCAAGCGGCCTCAATACGGCTCCTCTGGGCTTGGATGTGGGGATAACTCCTGGGTGCACCCCGCTCCAGGGTGCCTGCCAGCTTCCTCAGCGCCTGCACCTTGGCCTGGCCCAAGCTCTGAACTTCCTTTCTGAAAGCATCAAACTGCTCTTCCAGCACCTGCAAAGGTGTGAGGCCCGGCAGGGTCACCTGAGATGGTATCATGAGCTCTCAAAGCTCACGAAGAGCTCAGCAGACTCTCATGGCTCCGAAATCCCTCAGCCCCGGTTCTGGAACCCTCGGGATCCTCCCTGGGACACCCTCTCCAAGCTCCTTTCTGCTTAATCCCCAACAACCCCTCCATCCCGGCTCAGACCTTCCTCAGCCTCCACCCACTCCCCGCAAGGTATGCTCAGGAGTCACTCACTGTGACACCCTCCAGGTCCTGCCCATAGTCCTGGGACTCGGCAGTGACCGCCTTGGTGGTCAGCCAGGCGTGGAGGAGCAGGGTCTCTCGCTCCAGCTGGTAGAGCTGCAGCTGCTCCTGCAGGCCATGCCCCCTGCCCTCTGCCCTCCGCAGCAGCTCTGCATGGGCCTCCCGCACCGCCTGCAGCTGGGCTAGCACCTTGGGGCTGTAGGAAAAGAGCGCAGCCTGGACTGGAGCCCTTCCTCTCTAGCCTCCCTGAGGGGCAGCCTCCTGCTGCCTCTGCAGGGGGTTTCTCTCTGCTCCTTCCCGGCTGGGGTGGCTCCTGCTCACCTTTCTGGGTTCTTCCTGCTCTCGAGGTGTGCCGCTGTCTGCTGCAACCTCTCAATGCGTGGGCTGAACGCTTCCAGGTCTCTCCTGGTGGCCTCTAGTCGCCGCAGTAGGGCCTGGGTGGCCTCAGCACTGTGGCCCATGTCCTCGCTGTCCAGGACATGGCCCCGCTCGGCCAGCCAGGATCCTGCCTCCAGGAGCTGGGGTGACAGAGTGATGTTTTCTCTGGATGCCCTCCAGGGCTCAGGATTTACAGCTGGATTCTCAACCTGCCTACACATGGCGATCACCTGGGAGCTTTAGCGCTCCCTCGGCCTGGGCCCTGCCCCTCCACTGTCACATCTGGTCTGGAATGCAGCCAGAGCGGCAGTGTTTGGTAAAGGGTCCAGGTGATTTTTTTTTCCCCATGCAAAATAGATACTTTATTACTGATTCATAGGCATAGATTTTGTTTTTGTCAATAACATTAAACCAAGTTTTAGCAGATATTCCTTGCAGTGTTTCTCCCTTTGAATTATTCGCCTATTTCAGTTTTTCTTCCTTCACAATTACATTCACCATTCTGAAGTCATTGAGGTATAATGGTCCAGGGAAGGTTCCAGATGATTCCCATGTAAAGCCCTGGTTGAGAACCACTGGTCTAGAGGGAAGAAAAAAGCCAACCCAACCAGCGGCCCGTTTCTGGGAAACAGGGGGAAGGAAGCCCTTGGGGGCAGGAGACCACTGAGCAGAGGTGACGAAGATGCCCAGGCCTGGAGCCCCTGGAGTCACCTTCTGGCTGCCCTGGCCCTGGAGTTCCTGGCCCAGCGGCTCGTCACTCCCCTCACCTCAGTCAGAAACTGCTGGGCCTCCTGAGCCTCCTGCAGCTGAAGCCGCCTCCGCACCGCCTCTGCCTGCAGGTGGCCCACGGCCTTCTCCAGCTGCTGCACGCGGGCGGCCACCTCACGGGCAGCAAAATGCCCCGCCTGTACCAGCTTGTGCCCAGTGCCCAGCACCACCCGGGTCAGAGCCTCATGGCTGCTCATCTCTCTCTCCAGGTTCTGTAGGGTAGGAGGAGAGGATGGGGATGCTGCTGACGTTTGGCGGACTCCCACGGTTGTGCTTGAGGCTTCATGGGACCCCATTAACTTGCCTCCCCCAAGGAGTTCCCTGTCCCCATGACCCCCAGAGAATCTCGGGTAGGCCAAAAGCCCCCACAGCCAGAGAGTTCCTGGCTAGGCCACAGGGGGTGCCATTTCCTTGGTTGAGGAGCCCCACTTGCATGGAAGCGAGGCCCTCCCCTCCCCGCATCCCGGGTGGGCCTCACCTGGTGCTGCTCCTGCAGCTGCCGCACAGCACTCAGACTCTGGCCATAGTCCTGGGCAGTGGCCAGGGGCAGCTTCTCCTGCACCCAGGCCATTTCCTCGTCGACGTCCCTGAAGAACTGCAAGAGGAGGCTCTGGGCCTCCAGGGCTGTCCTGCGCTCCTGCAGGGGCTCCCACAGGCTCTTGACCCTGCAGAGGTGGAAAATGGAGGGTGGAGGGTGGGTAGTGGGGGGGGTGGAGGGTGGAGGGCGGGACCCAGGGAGGCAGGGACCACGGGTGCCAGTATTAGGGCGACCTGGTGACACACAGATCACCCAGCTGTGCCCATCACCATGGGCAAGGGGAAGAAGTGACAAGACATCACTTAAGGGGCAGAGGTGGGGTACCTCCAGGAAGGCAGGGAGGAGAAGCTGAGGGCACAGGCCAATCTACCTCCGGAGCAGCTGCCAGGCCTGCTCTTCCACATCCTGGGCAAGCCAGTGGCCTTCCCTCACCAAGGCCTGGGCCTGGCCCAGCAGCGCCTCAGCCTGCCTGGCCTTCTTATCCATGGCTGCCTCCAGCTCCACCTGTGTGCCCAGGAGCTCGCCCACCCCAGGCAAGGTCTGGCCCCCAATGGGGGCTCTCAGCTCAACCTCGATGGGCTCCAGCCAGCTCGACAGTTCCTCCATGCTCCGCCGTAGACGCTGGGCCTAGGGTAGACAGTGAGGTGGGTAGGAGGGGAGAGGCCCGGAGCCCAGCCAGCTACCGGGTGACCCACACCACCTCACCTCGCAGGCTTTTTGAAGCTTAGCTGCCTTTTTCTGGAAGTTGGCTTGCAGCTCACCCCAGAGCACTCCCAGCTCCTGCAGTCGCTCCTGGATGGCCTCCGAGGCTGGGGGGCCCACCTGCAGCAGCCTCTGTCCCTCCTGCAGCCACAACATGAAACACACCTTATCGACTCAGGACTGCTGGCTCCAGGGTGCTGTGTGGACTGGGACCACCAGCACCGCAGCTGTAGAGTCCTTGCAAGCCAGCTGCACGTTCTTGGGCGAGTTTCTTTGCCTCTCCAAACCTCATTTTCCTCACCCATATTGTAGAGAAAATAATGGTTATTTTGTTTAAATGAGATAAAGCATACAAAATACTTAGCAGGGTGATTTACATAGAGGGAGCCAGCCTAGGGTCAGGACCTGCCCCTGCAGATGGAAAAGGGAGTGTTTAAAGAGGTGCCATGCCAGGCCTTGGTGAGGGAAGGCCCTCACGCCTGTAATCCCAGCACTTTGGGAGGCCGAGGCAGGTGGATCACCTGAGCTCAGGAGTTTGCCACCAGCCTAGGCAACATGGTGAAACCCTGTCTCTACCAAAAATACAAAAAAGCTGTGGGACATAGCACGCAGGCTGGTGATCCCAGCTACTGGGGAGGCTGAGCTGGAAAGATCACTTGAGCCTGGGAGGTGGAGGTTGCAGTGAGCCGAGATCTCGTCACTGCACTCTAGCCTGGGTGACAGAGGGAGACCCTGACTCCAAAAAAGTGGCTACATTTTGACTCCACCCACAGAACTGCTGGCTATGTCCTGATCGCATCAAAATAGTATCTTCAAAATTACTGAAAAGGTTTACTTTTGGAGACGGTTCCCTGGGGAAGCAACTGCTTCTCACTACTCTTCCACGTACACAACCGCTTCAGGTGCCTGCACACAAAAAGGACTGGATAGCACTGGCCACTGTCACTGCAGTTCAGCCCAGCTCTGGGGCACAGTCCTGTGCTCTGCCTGGAGAGCTGCCCCACGGCCTCCTCCGACAGGGTCTTACCCGCTGCAGCTCCTGCTGTTGGTGCATGCTCACGTCCAGCTCGGCCTGGAAATTCTGCTGCTTCCGCAACTGCACCGGCAGTGTGGCCGGGTCCAGCAAACCCTCCTCCAGGGCCACCAGGTTCTTCTCCCTCAGCCACGCGGCCGCCTGGGCACATGGGGACGACACGCGTGATGTCCACGGCTCTCCCATCCCCTACCTCTGGGATGCTCCAGAGAAAGGGTGGCCTTTCCCTGGGGTGACTCCTCCTTCCCAGCCCCCCCAAGTGCTGCGACCACCTCCATCTCCTGGTGAGGCTAACCTCCTGGGAGTCCTGCAGGAAGGCCTGCACTTGCTGGAGCTCCTCCAGGCGGTGGCGGCGGGTCCTGGCTTGCCTGAAGAGCGCTTCCTTCCTGTCAGAAAAAGAGGCTTGTGGACCTGGGGCCACCCCCGGGGCCCACTGGGGTACACGGAACACATATGCATGTGTGTGCCCGTCCAGCCTAGGTTTCCTTGGGTATATTTGGAGTCTGGAATTTCCTTTGGAATAAAGGTACATTGCACTCCCCATCTGTATCTGTTATGGGCTGAATTCTGTACCCCCCCTTTTTTTTTTTTAAATTTTTTTTTTTTTAGACAAAGTCTCTCTCTGTTGCCCAGGGTAGAATGAAGTGGTGCCATCTTGGCTCACTGCAATCTCCACCTCCTGGGTTCAAGTAATTCTCTTCTCCTGCCTCAGCCTCCTGAGCAGCTGGGACCAGGCCTGGCTAAATTTTGGACTTTTAGTAGAGGTGAGGCTTCCGCATATTGGCCAGTCTGGTCTCAAACTCCTCACCTCAAATGATCCACCCACCTTGCCCTCCCTAAGTGCTGGGATTACAGCTGTGAGCCACCACGCCCAGCCTGTACCCTCAAGTTTTTATGTTGAAGGTCTAACCCCAGAACCGGATTTAGAGACAGGGTCTTTGAAAGAAGCAATTAAGAGAAAACAAGGTCCTATGTGTGGGTCCTAATCCAATGTGACCTGATGTGTCCTTATGAGAGGACGCTGCTGGGGCAGACACAGGCGCAGGGGCAAGGAGGCTCTGCCAGAACAGGGAGGCCTCCAAGGAAGCCCACCGCTGACACCTGGACCGTGGCCCTCCAGCCTCCAGGATCATGAGAAGAAAAGTGTTTATTCCAGGGCTCCCAGCCTCTGGGCCACAGGCCAGCACCAGTCCTCGGCCTGTTAGAAACCGGCCGCACAGAAGAGTGGCAGAGCATGAGCACCTGAGCGCCATCTCCTGTTGGATCCGCTGGCATCAGATTCTCACGGGAGCTGGAACCCTGCTGTGAACTGCGCACACAGGGGATCTAGGCTGCCGGCTCCTTATGAGAATCTAATGCCCGATGATCTGACAGATAACAGTTTCATCCCGAAACCACCTCCCATCCCCTGGGAAAAACTGTCTCCCACAAAACAGGTCCCTGGTGCCAAAAAGGTTGGGAATTGCTGGTTTATCCACCACACCTAGTTGTTGGTATTTTGGAACAGCTGTCTGAGCAGACTAACACAGTGTCTAAACCCCTTTTTTGATCATGCATTGGTATTAGCAATAGTAATAACTGTTTTTGAGATGGAGTCTCACTCTGTTGCCCGGGCTGGAGTGCAATGGCAAGATGTCAGCCTACTGCAACCTCCGCCTTCCAGGTTCAGGTGATTCTGCTGCCTCAGCCTCCTGAGTAGCTGGGACTACAGGCAACCGCCACCACGCCCAGCTGATTTTTATATTTTTAGTAGAGACGAGATTTTACCAGGTTGGCCAGGCTGGTCTTTAACTCCTGACCTCAGGTGATCCAACTGCCTTAGCCTCCCAAAGTGCTGGGATTACAGGCGTGAGCCACCACGCGCCCGGCAGCAAGAATTTTTAAAGCAGCGCCTCCCAATATATATATGTAATACCTAACATTTATATAATATTAAATAATGTATGTACTATATATGTACCTCTGCCAATATCATGTACATTGCCATATGCACGAAAATAGAAATTGAGATCTATAAAGTAAATAGAAGATCTAATATCCCTCCTACCCACCCCACCCCTGAGGATCTCTCACACCTGAGGGTCCACACACTCCTGCCCATGCTGGTATGAGTTTAAATCTCACTGCTAAAGGGCGTAGTGGGTGGGGAGAGGCTGAACTGAACAGAAACATGCTCCTGCAGAAGGTCAGAAGCTGGGGGCGGGGTGCGAGTCAGGTGCTGGGGGCAGCGGAGCCTGCCAGGAACCACCTATGGTGACTGGGGGAGGGGGCGGTGACAGACCAGCAAAGCAGTGATTGCATTCTGTTAATTCAAAGACCTCCACAAGTACCCAGGTGCAGTCCACCTGCAAGAACAGAGAGAGGGTGGCCCGGCCACTGCCAGGATAGCAGCACAAGGAGCCTCGGCATTTGTAGGTGCTGGCAGCTGTGCTGGGAAGGACCAAAGCCCTCACCAGTCTGGGATCTGGCTTTTGACCGTATCTGCCTTGCTCTAAATGTCTGAGGAGCTGGATGAAGCAGCCAAACCCGATGAGATTTTACAGGGGAAAATGCAGAGCTGGGGTCTCATGGGCCACGGGGTCACACGTATCTGTGCCTAAACTTCTGTTAGATAACCTAAGACTTCTGCCACCCTGCCTGTGGGGCCTGTACCGTGCTTTCAACCTTGTCACAGCACTTAGGGCCAGGATGCGAGGCTCAGATGCCGTCAGGAGGAAATTGCCTAAGTCCCACCATTAGTGGGCAGCACAGGAACTCAGGACTACCACCCTGGAAGGCCCATGCTCGACCACTGAGCCCTGCTACTTCCTGTTTCACCAGACATTTTCCTCTCTTCTCCTAGCATAAGTCTCTGTGTAAACTCCCTTTATCACAACTAAATGTAAAAGGAAGTGGGATTTTCCACGTGGTGTTTCATGTCCATAACAGGAAGACACACTGCAGGATCAGGAGCTCTGGGGACCCCTGGCATCTGACTTCAGTCCTTGGAAAAGGCTGGTGAGGCTGGATCAAGCAGTGGAAGATGGGAAGGGAAAAACCAGGATGCCAGATGCCTGCACCAGCCTGCCCACAGCAACCCTCACCCCAGAGCCAGCACTACCTTAGGAGCATGGCCTGGCACCTGCCCAGGGCACTCTGGGCCTCAGGGTGCCCACCCTGCTGCAGGCTGCGGGCCGTGGCCTCCAGAGCACTGATCTTTCCCGCCTGCGCCTCCAAGTCTCGCTCCAGCATCTTGTGCTTCCACAGAAGAGGCTCCACGGGGGCCAAGGGGTCCTGGTGGGAGCAAGGGACCCAATACTGTCCACGGGACTGCCCACTCCCATCCCAGGCTACCTGCCTTCCCACCTAAAGCCATCCTACCAAATGCTCATCCACAGAGCGGCTGCTCGACCCAAACACATCCCTCACATGGCTCAAGGCCATTTCAAGATTGAGGACAGTGATTTCCAGCCAGGGGAGGCTTTGGGATAGGGATTAAGAGCCAGAATCTCCGGGGCCAGCAGAGCTTTTTCACGAAAGGTGAACACTCATTCCTCTGTGCTCCCTGGAGGACGAGGTTAGTCCCCAGTTATCCTCTGATGCCTCCTCCGAGTTATACTTGTCTGCTACAGGGTTGGGGCACTGGTGGGAAAAGTGACCCTTTAGGCATTTGGGAAGTGATGGAGGCAGGGGCGAGTTGGCAGGAATGGGCCAGGCCCACACAAGCACTCTTGAAGCTCTTTAGTGTTCGTGGTGAAGCCTGTCCACAGCTGCATGGCAACTGCTCCAGATGATGGGTAAGTAACCGCCCAGTGACGGACGTGGCCCATGGAGGGGAGATGCCCCAGAAGGGATCCCTGGCCTGGGGAGCTCAGGCAGCACCGGCTGGTTTGATCCCTAACACTCTTCTTGTAAGTCCCCCCTTCCTGACCATTCCTGCCGGGCACCTACCCGCAGAACCTCACTGCCTGGGGCGTCTTCCTTGCTGCAAAGCCAACGTTCCATCTTCTCCACAGAGCTTATAAACAGCTGGGAATGAAGGAAAAGGCAAGAGACAGTCGGCAGAGGATATGGCCACAGAGGAGCGACCCTTCCAGTGGCACAGGTTGGGGAACCAGGTGCCTGGCAGGCGGGAATGCTGAGCGGTGGGGGAGTCCCGGTACAGTACTCTCCTCCAGCCTTAGCCCTGGCCAGGGGCTGTGGGGTCAAGGCAGGTCCTGTTGGGCGGGGGCAAGATGTAGGCTGGGGATGGGACTGTGCCTGCCTGTAGCTCCAGTGTCTGCTGCAGCTGCTGCTGGTGTTCCTGCCAGGCCCCTTCCAGGCTGCTCAGCTCCTGTTCTAAGCCAGCTAGGGCCTGGCGAATGTCAGGGGTAGACGGGTGCCCCGCTGTGAGTAGCCGCTGCCCAGTGCTGCGGGCCAGGCTGACGCTGTCTGTCCAGGACTCCAGCTCGGCCTGGAACGGGACTGGGCTCAGATCACTGGAGGCTGGAAGCAGCCCAGCAGGCAGGAGGAGAGGTGGGGAGGCAGCTGAGGGGTGGGAGGCTGGAGGATGCTGGCCGAGGGGGACACTCAGGAGGCCCAAGAGCAAGCGGGGATGAGAGGAAAGGGAGGGTGGTGCTGAGAAGAAAAGGAGGGCCCGGGAGAGGCTTGGGCCAGCTGCCCGTTCACCTTGTGCTCCTGGTGCTCTTCTAACATTCGCCGGGCTTCCACAGGGCTGCGAGGAGTGGGGCTCACATCCATCTGAGTCCGCAGCCTCTGGGCACCGACCAGCAATTTCTGCAGCGTTGCCTGGAGTTTCTGAGCTTGGTGCAAGGCATCCAGCGCCTCCCTCCTGCCCACAGCGCTTATGAGCTAGTCCCCAGGCTTCAAGCCCCTCTCCCCCATGCCCACTGGTGTCTTCTGTCCCTTAGTCCCCTCAACCATGGGAGGGCCCACCGGCTGGGAGTTACTGGACAGACAGTACAGTTATTTGAAAGGTGGAGAAGGAATCCTAGGGGAGCACGGGGACTGAAATGCTGGGGCATGGGTCAGCGAGGACAAGACCTGCAGGGTTCATACCGCTTCTGGGCCCCGCTCTGGAGCTGCCACCAGCTGTTGGTCATCTCCTGCTGCCTGTGCCTGAGGCCATGGGCTGCCTTGGGGCTTCTCTGGCAGAGGAGGCCCACCTCATGCTCTAGGGACTGTGGGGAAAGCTGGGGTCAGAGACTGGGCCAGGGGAGCCCTGGCAGCCCTGCTTCCGTCCAGGTTCCCAGTGAGGAGGTGGCCTGGGCGCAGCTCCACCCCAGCTGCGTACCTCCACCTGGGTCTGGATGGGGTGAATTTCCCGCTCCAGCTCCTCATGTTTCCGCAGCAGCCTCTGCATGCTCTCCAGATCCTTCCCACAGTCCAGGGCCTGGATCAACGCATCCTGGGGGAGGGGCACAGCAAGTCACCTGCTGGGCCTTTGCTTCAGCTCCTCCTTCCTGGCAAAGGGCCGGGCTAGGGCCAATGGCCTCTGTGTGCACATCAAGCACACGGCGTGATTCCCTACCGGTTACCACAGTGGGGCCCAAGCAGGGCCCTGGCTTTGGGGGCCAGGGGTCCCTTCCTTATTTGAGGGGATCATTCAGAGGCTCAACCCTAGGTTTGGAGTCTCCTCTGAGCTAAGAGCCTCATATGTGGGCCGCTTCCTTGTACAATCTGATTTGACTCTCATCCCTTGAGGGGTGAGAAAGAAAACGGAGCAAGGATGGGCAGACAGGCCTGTGCCATCATCTGAAGCAGGAGCCAGCAGAGTAAACAGCCAGGCGTGCCCAGCACAGGCCGCACCCGTTTCACAGGAGAGCTTCATAGACCGGGTTCTAACTGCCTGATTCCCGCCCGGGTCTCTGTGGTTGCGAACACAGTCCCAGGGCAAACTCCCTGAAGGTTTGGGCTGCCTCAGGGATGGGAGGAAGCAGAGAGGGTGCTTTCTGGCCTCTGGACCTGTGTTGTGTCTGGGGACCAGGTTCCGGGGAGAAAGGAAACAGGGAAGCCCCTTCTGAGCTTGCAACGGGCACTTCTATGTTCCTGAGTTGATCCGAGGGCCAGCCCATCAGATTCCCCTGGTGCAGCCCTGGTAGGACCTACCTCCGAGTACCCAGCTGAACAGGAGAGGTAGGTGAGGGGCAAGATGGACGGGAGACTCTAGGCAGCACCCCTCCCCTGACTGCATTTGCTCACAGCCCCCTCCAGGACCCCTTTACACCATGTACCTTCTCCCGAATCCTCTCGGTGACATTGTCCAGCTCTTGGGACAAGGTGTGTATCTCCAGGGCCCCTTCGAGCTGCTGCTGGTACCGGAGCAGGCTGCCTTGGAAACTTGCCCACCTGGCCGAGGGGTAGCATTGTCACGTGGAGCCTGAGGGGCCTCTCCACCCCTCTCCCAGCCCCTCGGTTCTCCCCAGCCTGGGACTGGCCTGTTGTTGAGCTGGCTTCGCCGCTGGCAGATGATCTTGACTTCCTCAGGGTCCCGGTTCTTGAGTTGGAGTGACAAGTCACTGATGGTCCTGATGCGGGCATCACCCACTGTGTCCTATAGGGGAGGTGCGGGTGAGGACACTGGCACCCCTCCCCCACGAGCCCCTTCTTCCCACCTCAGCAGGCACTGGGAGCATATCTGTGCCCCAAAGCATGAGGAGAAGCGTATTTGGGCGGTGGGAGAAACTGTCTCCTGCCTCCTCTACAGTGGCAGGTGCCTGAGGTCACCCCATCCAGGCGAATTGAGCAAGATCAGCCTGGAGCCTGGAGCCCCAGAGCCATCTTTAAGCCCAGGAAACGGAATCCCTGGGTCGGGGACCACGTAGGAGGGTAGAGTGGGAACATGCTAACAGAAACTCTTTTTTAAATTTGAGACGGAGTCTCACTCTGTCACCCAGGCTGGAGTGTAGTGGTGCAATCTCAGCTCACTGCAACCACCACCTCCCCAATTCTCCTGCCTCAGCCTTGTGAACAGCTGGCACTACAGGTACCCACCAACAAGCCTGGCTAATTTTTGGTAGAGATGGGGTTTTACCATGTTGGCCAGACTAGTCTTGAATTCCTGACCTCAAGTGATCTGCCCACCTTGGTCTCTCAAAGTGCTGGGATTACAGGTGTGAGCCATTGTGACCACCCACAGACACTTTTAAAATGAAATTCAGCTTCTTGGATAAAGAAAAGCAAAGGGAGGCTGTGGAATGGAACCTGAGCTTTGGCTTCCTGGGGTTTGAGTGTCCCTGCCCCAGGACTCTCCTGAGCTGAGGCTGCTGCTGCTTGGACACTGGGCAGGGCTTAAAGGTGCACAGGGAGGGGTCTGCCGGGGGTCTGCCACCGGGTGTGACTGCAGGCCTCCTGCCTATGGCATCTGCGGAGCTTGTTTAAATTTCCACAGCACTTTTCTATGAAGGGCCTCATGTGAAGTAGACAGGGAAGAACATTCCTTTCCTTTTATAGATGCCTGAGCAGAGCTCAGAGGCTAACGTGGCTCCTTCGTGGCAGAGCTAGGATTTAAGCCCCACTCCTTTAAAGTCTAGCTCTCTTCCTACTATGGCATCCGGTACAGCATCTATGAAATTCTATCATCAGCAAGGGATGTCCTACGTTTAAGCACTGCTGCCTTTTAAAAAGTTACACATCTACACCGGGGGACAGGATTAGTACATTTGGTCTTTAACACCTGGTTGTGAATACATTGCCAATATTTTCCCCCTGTATACCACATAAGAGATGTTTGGTGCCTGTGTGCGTGTGTGCGTGCGTGCGTGTGTGTGTGTGTGTGTGTGTAAGGGGGCGGGGCGGGTGGGGGGTGATGAGGAGACACTGAGATGCTGAAACAGTCACACTGAAGGCGGGTGCCGATTATCCACCACATCCAGGCATATGTTCTATCTTTTGAAGATTTTTGAAATAATTATAGATGCACAGGAAATAGCAGAAGTCACGCAGAGAGGTCCACATGCCCTTCCCCCACCTTCCCTTACAGTAGATCCTATTCAACATTACAACCAGGAAGCAGACGTTCGTATAATACTATCGACTGGACCAGACTTCATTCCAGTTGTATCAGTTTTTCAAGTATGCATCTGTGCGTGGCAGGGGACACAGGTCTATGCAGGTTAGACACAGGTCGATCACAGCTAGAGATCCACATACCTGCCACCGCACACACACGTGCTCCCTTACCTCCGAGATGGGTGCTACCCGCATTCCAAAGAGGAAGGAGCGAAGGTGAGATGAGGGATCCTGCCCCACGGCATGGGAAGAGCAGGTGTGGAGCACATGCCCTTTCCCTGCTCTCAACTGGATTTACAGTGAGGGATGCGTGGTCAACCTCTACCCCAGCGGGGGCCCCCTCACCCCAGCAGAAGCTCCTCGGAACTCGTGGAGGCGCCTTCGGAGCTGCAGGCAGTGCTCGAGGTCCTGGCCCAGGTCGCCAACACTCACCATCACCTCCTGCGAAGGCCCAGGGTGCGCTGTGAGCGCCCGCTCACACCCCTGGCACCCAGTGCTGGGGCTTCCTCCTGTCAAGGGAGGGCTCCCTCCCCCATCTCTCAGCCCAGGCCCGGCTGGGGCTACACCTTCTCCTGGATCCAGGCCTCTGCGAAGTCCACTCCCTGCAGGAACTCCAGAAACTTCTGCCTGTCCTCCAGCTCCTGGCCTCTGAGGGCCACCGCCTGCCTCAGGTCTTCCCACTGCTTCCGCAGCCCCTGCAGCCGCTGGGAGACCTCTCCCGCTCGAGGGTGGCTCTGTGCCAGGAGATCCTCACCCTTCTAGAGGGAGAGAGGGGACACAGGACCTTGTCTGCTGCCCTTCCTAAGACCTCATCCCTCGGCCACACTTCGGGGCAGGCAGGGAGCTGAGGGCCCCTAGTTGTCACCTTGCCAACAGAGATCAAGACCTCCTCGTGGGCCCGGACTTCAGCCTCAAAGGCCTGGTGTCTCAGCAGGGGCTTCAGCTTCTCTCTCAGGTCCCCAGGAGGGATGGGCTCCTTCAGCCGCTGGGCCTGCACCTGGATCCAGTCCTCTGCCTGGTGGGGGTGGGGTGGGGCATGAACACCACATGCTACGCGGCGGGCCCCAGGCCTAACCCCCAGTCATATCTAGGGGGCTGGCTTCAGGGGTGGGGTGGGGTGGGGTGGGCAGCTCCTTGTCAATGAGCACTCAAGGGTCCAGCTGGGGAAGACGTGCTGCAGGTAGCAGCCGGATCTCACTGTTGGAGATATGGCCCCTACTCCTGGGACCCTCCGCTGCTCTGCTCCCTTCCCCACCTCTCTTTGCCCTGACCCTGCTAGTGCTCTGGATGCTGGTGGGGTCTCCACACAAAGCAGCTTAGATCTCATGTTCTGGGCTCCGGCACAGCCTCTGGGAAGCCATCCACTCCCGGCACCTGTTTCTGCATCACAGCATCATGGTGCATAAAGCCAGCTGAAGCTGTCAGCTGTGTTCCCCTTCGAAGGCCCGGGGCTGGGGGTGCCCTCTGACCTGGGTTGCTGCCTGGGTGAAGCCGGCCATCAGCAGCGAGGCTCGCAGGGCATGTCCCCGGCTCTCCGCCAGCTCCTTCACTCTGGCCCGGCGCTGCAGCACGGCGGGAAGTGGGTCCTGCCCCCGGGGGCCCCGGAGAGCCTTCAGCCGCTCACGAAGGGCTGCCTCCTGTGGGGCAGGGTCACAGCTGCTGCTCTCCCACCTTGGGCTGCGGCAGGGCCTGGTCCACAGGGCTCACAGTCCTTTCTTCGGGGGCACCGGAGCCCTTACCTCAGCCCCGCATGACTGAGGGCTGTCTGAGCCTCCCAGCTACAGGCCAGACCCGGCTGCTCCCCAAAGACCACGTGTTGTGGATGGAGTGGAATAACCCCTCCGGGTCCCTGCAGCATGGCCCGTCTCACCCTGGGCCCTCTTCTTGAGCCACCCATACAACTTGCTCAGTCAACGCCAACCAGGCCCCCAGCCTCGCAGGCTCCTCAGCACTGCCTCCAGGAACGCACTAAGTGCCCCGAGACTCCCTTCAGGACTCTCTCCCGACCCCCAGACTCTGACCACGCCCAGGCCTCCGGCGTTCATTACCTTCTTGTCCTGGGCAGTCAGAACCTTCAGGAAGACATTGTGCTTTCGAATCAACTGCTCTACCTCTTCCACTGAGCTCCCCAAGGGACTGGCTTTCAGGGAGACCTGGATTCACAGAAAAGTCAAAGAGGGCTTTGACTTTTCACTTTCCAGCCAGCCCACCCCTCCAGCCGCAGCCTGTGCTGGGCTGGACCCATGGGCACTCTGGGCATAGCAGGGCCTTGGGAGTGCCCACTGAGCTTGGGCATAGAGCTGTATGAACACTGGGAGCCCAGGTTGGGAGGTGGTGATGCCTCATCCTGTGCACCGTGTGGGGAGTGTGACCAGCCTCTGGCCAACTTCCTGTGGGCTCAGTCTGGGGTAGGGACTGGGAGTATTGGTGGAGGCCCAGAGGCCTTAGCGCTCTACGCTGGCCACCTGGGAGGACTTGTGCACAGCTGCCCCGTATTAGAGAAAAAGCCAGAGAGGCAGAAGGAAGGGACTGAGCAGAGCAAGGAATGGAGAGGAGGGGCAGGAGGCTGTGCGGAGGGTGATGGTTGGTGGGGGGACCTGCCTCCTGGGCCCTGAGGATCTCCTCCAGGTGGCCACACTCTCTGAGGAACAGCTGCTCCTGCTGCTCGGCCTGCAGCCTCTCTTGCTTCCGTGCCCAGCCCTGGAACACCTGATCTCGCTGATCCTGCAGGGCTCGAAGCCCTTCCTGGACCTGGGGATGGAAACACGAGGAGCCTCAGCTGGGGAGGGTGATGAGAGTGAGGTTGGGGCTGCATTCCGAGGGAGGCCCCTGAGGAAGCCAGCATGGCACAGGATGGGGCACCAGGTGGCCAGGCACAGGCCAGGTCAGCTAGGGTAGGTGGGGGCACCAGGAGAGAGGGCCCACCTCCTTGGCGGGTGTCCCTGCGGCCAGGAGTGCCTGCTGACCCAGCTGGGTGGCACGCTGCCACAGCTTCTCCCGGGCCTCCAGCTCTGCCCGGAGCCACTGGTGGGCACTGAGCTTCAGGGGGGCACTGCTGGGCTCCGGCGAGCTCTCCTCCACCTGCAGGTCCTGCCGCACGCGGGCTGCCCAGGAAGTGTAGTCACGCACCTGATCCCATGGACACGGAGGGAGAGCCGGGTGAGGGCTAGGCTGGGCAGCTGGACACCAGGCGCTGAGGCAACTGGAGCCCACCCGAGTCCACTCACACAACCCGAGCCGACCTGGTTAGGGCCTCGGGTGAGACAAGTGTGGCCCTTTGTTACCTGGTTTCTCTGTTCTCATCCAACCCGATCCTCCCAGGGCCACCCTTTGCTCGCGCTGCCCCTGTTGCTTAGAAGCTCTGCCTCGTGCCTTCCCGCCTCTACAGAGCTCACCTGGATGAGGCCACGAGAAAGCGAGCAGATTGGCAGCTGGCAGGATCAGCCCCATCAAGACTGCTTGATGGGGACAGAAAGCTCACCTGCTCATCAAGGGCCAAGGTTGCCTTTGCCTGGTGAAGCCTTCCCTGGTATTTGACATCTCACTGTTCTCCTCGTTCTCTGAATTACTGATTTAATCCTTACAGACTGGCTTTGGCTGATTTGTGTAGCACCACACAAGATTGGAGCTGGAGGGACTTTAGGCCCTTGTCCAAGTATCTCATTGCATAGACGAAGGAAGGGTAAATGGCACGGAGTCGTGTAAACTCTAAGTGCTTGACAAACCTAGGGTTAGTGCCTTGCTCAAGCTCACACTGCCAGCAAGCAGACAGTTGGGTCCCCAAACTCAAGCCTTTTTGCAGTGTCGTACTTTGGGCCTTCTGGTCTGCCTGGATCCAGGACGTGGGGATACCTGGGACAGCCCATGGCCAGTACCCACTGTCCCAGTCTGATTCTCTGGGTATTGGGTTCATCTCCCCAGGAAGGCCTCCACGAGGGCTTCAGTTCCGCTTTCCATAGCTTCTGTATTACCCTCCTCTCTCTACAGATGTTGAATAGGTGCTGGCTGATCCCAAGGTCACTGTCTAACATCTGGGTCTTCAGTGATGAGCTCTCTGGGCCGTTCATCCTCCCATCCCTGGCTGGGACCCTGCATGACTGCCCTGCCACTCACCTTGCTGGCACTGACCCAAACCCTAAGGTGTCACTGCTACGCCCATGTGCTCAGCCCCTGACCAGCCAGGCTGACCTCTAGAGTGCTATGCTCTCCCTCCCAAGTCCATGCTTGTTCTCCGCCCGCAGCTGCAGGGCCTCATGCGTACATGCCCATGGGTAGTGCAGCGCACACATGCCACCCAAGGGGCAGGAGCCCTCACCGCTGAGCGGAAGCGGGCCAGGAGACGAGCACGCTCCAGCTGGGCCCTGCGCTGCTTCATGCGTCGCTGCAGCACTGCCCATGCCTGCGTCACAGCTTGCTGCCTCTGCTGCACGGCATGGGTCTGAGGCCCCGGACACAGCTTCTGCACCCTGCCTGCAGTCTCCAGCAGCTCCTGCAGCTGTGGGAGGGGCAGGGAACACAGAAGGAAGGGTTGTGTCTCCTGACTATCCCACAGATGTATCCCCTGCCTGGGAGCTCCAGCCCCCTTGGGCCACGTCTTGCCATGCACAGTAGGCCCAGGGGAGGACTATGGGACAGTGGAAAATACAGAGGCACAGGAGGGCCACCCTGAGGGGGTGGGCAGGGGCCTGGGTGGGAGAGGCGGCCAGGGGGGCTCACCTGCCGCTCAGTGCCCGTGAGTTCTCTCTCTAGCCCCTGGTGGCTCCTAATTTGGGCCTCCAGCCCACGCAGGTCTCTTGCCACTTTGTTGGGGAGGCTCGTGGCTTTCTCCTGAGGAGAGGAGATGCCGAGGAGCTCAGGGAGGGAGGGCGGACACAGCCCGGGGCATATCTCCTTGTAGAAAGGATCCCTTCCTCCCCTCCGGCTCACACCTGGACCTGGGTGAGGACTTCCAAGAGATCTCTGTGAACTCTGAGGGCGGTCTCAGCATCTCGGAGCAGGCGGCCTCGGGCCTGGGTCAGCTCCCACAGCTCCGACCAGGCGGCCCTGCCCGCGGCGTGTGGAAGACCAGCAGGGGTCAGCCGCTGGGCCACCTCATTCCTCCCTCTCGCTGGGGGTCAGCCCCCTCCTCTCGGGGTATATCAGGACTTGCCCAACGCTCCCGCTTCTTAAAACCTCCTGCCCGTGGCCCTGCCTACACACCTTCTTCCCGGGAGCCTGTCTTCTAGCTTTACCATGAATTCAGTGCTTTGCTAATGTAATGCTCGGCACGGAATGGTGTCTGTGCTCTGCAATAGGCTTTACGTCTTGTGCTTTGATTCATAGTAGGCCACCCAGATTGCGATTACAAATGCTCTGTGGGCAGAGGCCACCTCTCTGTTCCTTGCTCACTCTGCAAACTCACCGAGCTCCTAAGGCTTCTGCCAAGCCAGGCTCTGGGCTACAGGTTATGAGCAAGTCATGACCTTGCCTCAAAGCTCATGGGCTGGGAGTGAATCCCAATCAGCTGACTGGACTACGAGGAACAAGAGGAGGCATGGGCTGTCCCGAGTGAGCACTGAAGCTGGGGCAGCTGAGGGGAAGGCCCTGGCGCCCAGCCCCAGCATCTTCCCACAGCGCCTGCTCTGAGTCCCAGGAGCCTCACCTCCCTTGGCAGACCGGAGCCTGTGGTGGGCTCAGCTTCTCTGGAGCGAGGCCCCTCTGCGGAGCGCTGTGGGCAGCCAGGACCAGTGCGACCCTCACAGTATGCCATCCTCCCTTACCATCACTCTGGGTCCTACCTGCTCAGCTCCCTCCCCCACACCCCGGGCTGGCCTGGCCCCTGGGCACTCACTGCAGATCCTGCTGCCTCTGACGGGCCACAGGGCTGGCGTACCCACGTTCCAGCAGGCTCTCCGCCAGCAGCCTGCAGGCTGCCACCCGCTGGCCGCCTGTCTCCACTTGGCGCTGAAACTTTGCAAACTTGGTGCAGAGGTGCTGAGAAGTGGGGGTGGGTGACCGGGTGGCCCCCGGCTGGTTAGGCGGCAAGCAGCCTGAGAATCGAGGCACTTCAGTGCCCAACTGGGGGATGTGGGCTTGGACGGATGACGTCTGCCCGCTCCACTCAGGAGGCCCCCACCTCAGCCAGGGCTCACCGCTCTGCCACCACCTTTTCCCTCAGCTCACCAGGGCCAGCCTCCCCGCCCCACAGGCTGTGCCCCAGGACACCCTCCTTGCCCCTGGCCCTCTTCTCACCAGGGTGTGCTCGGGGTCCTCCCCCAGACTCTCCCAGCCTTTGGCTGCCTGCTTCTGGCTGGCCAGCCAGCTCTGCAGGTCCTTGGCCTCCCTCAGGAACTCGTGTAGCTTCAGGGTCCCCTCCAGCTCCTGGTTCCTGTGGTGACAGCCCGTGGTTCCCCGGAAGTAAGTAGCCCACCCCCCAGGGGCCAGCCGGGCCAGCCAGAAGGGCTGACCTGAAGAATGGGGTTACTCATGGTCTCTGTCCCAGCCTGCGTCTCGGGATTCAGGGAGAAGCAGACACAGAAGGGTGAGAATAGGGGCAGAGGAGGGCGGGGATGTCGGGAGATGGACAGCGGGGTGTTGTGGGCCTCACTGAAGGCTTTATGGAGAGGCGAGCAACACACACCCCCTCCCAACGCATCCCTACAGCTGGGGGTCATGGATTTTGCTCGACTTAGGGCCATGGTGTGGGAACACTGAGCTGTGGCTGGGCCCCCTGCACCCACTGCTGAGGGGTACAGTGCCCTCACCGTGTGGCCGCCAACTCCTGCAGCGCCCGCAGCTGCTCCCGGAGCCTCTCCTGCACCACGCGCTGCTGCTCAGGGGCTTCAGGGCCAGTGAGGGTTTGAGCCCTCTGCTCAAGCTCCTCCATAGAGCTCCAGTGAACAGCTAGCTCCTCCTGTAGGGCCTGTGATGCACAAGGACCCACACCAGGCTCAGCCTGGGTGACTCATCCACCCATCTGTCTGCTGGGTTGACACCCATGCAGTCACCAAGCCTCATCCATTCACCCACCCCTCACAGACCCATCCATCTACTTCAGCTCATGCACCCGCCCGGCCAGCATCCATCCACCCATGACTGATGGAGTCAGTATTTATTGTTCCATAAAATGAACACCTGGTCTGTGCCCACTGAGGGCTCATTGTTTAGCAGGGAAAGGTGGATGCTGGCTAATCTGGGCCAAGGAAGGGAGGGCACAGGAGGGATTAGACTGGACCCCATCATCCATGTGTGTAAGAGAGGCAGAGTTAAGCAAGCTGTCCAGTATAGCGGGGCATGGGTGCTCTGCGAGGCCAAGGCCGCGGGCTTTTAGGACGGGCTCTCTGTAGCTCCTGCCTCGGAGCACACACAAACTGGGGCTGTGCGGAAATCATGCCAAGACAGGAGGACACTTCAGTAACAGCAGGAGCCAGGGCTGCTGTGGAGTCCAGGCTTTGGAGCATGTGTGGTTTTGGGAGTCCGAATTCAAGAGTGATGAAGGGACTTCCAGACCTCCCTCCCTTCAGCCAGGAATGATTGTGGGAGGAGGCCGGCTTCAGAAGGGCATTTGGTTAACTCAAAGGATGATAGGCCAAGCCTGGGAGGGAGACATCTGTCGGAGATGTGGAGCAGGCTGGGCAGGTGACCCTGACAGAGGAGAAAAGTGCCAGGATTGGGTAGAGGAAGCAAGAGGAGGCGGAGAAACCCCAAGGCCACAGAGAGAGGAAAGACTTGCAAGAGGAAGGGGGAAAGGTGTAGACCACAGTGCCTGCGCCGCCGTGGAAGGAGGGCCGCCGTGGGATCTGGGTGGCAGTGGGCATGGGGCTGTCTGTGTCTCCAGGAAGCAGGAGCAGGGCTCTGTGCCTCTGGAGAGGGAGGGTGACAGCCCCCTCCCCGTGGTCCGTCATCACCCAAGCCGCACCGGCGGGGGGGAGGCTCAGGACATGGTACCTTGTGCTTCTTAATGAGCCCAAGGGTGGCTGCCTCGTCTCTGCCATAATCCCGACTGCTGACCAGCGGCCGCTTCTCCTCCACCCAGCCCTCCAGCTCTGATGCATCCAGAAAGTACTGCCAAGAGTGGGGTCAGCTCACCTGGAGGGTCTCAGGCAGGACCCTCCGTCAGCCCTGGGGACATCTTGCCCTGCTCTCCAGCATCCTGCACAAAGGGGCTTCTGTGCCCATAGGGGGCCCATCAGCTCCCGGTGCAGAACCCTCACCACTGACCCACCTCTGAGAGTCCCATTCAGATGGCCCCTCAAGGAGCCCCAACTTCGGCCTCTTCCCCCAACCCCACCTCTCTGCAACCTACCTTCTGGAAAGCGACCGCCTGCTGCAGACACTTGGCCCGCGCCTCACACACCCTCTCCAGCTCTGCCCAGCGGCCTTCCAGCTCCTGGCACTTCTCCATGATGCTAGGGGCTTGAGGGTGCCCCGAGGCTGCCATGCTCCGTCCGGAACTCAGCACCCGCTGCACCTGCTGCTGGTGAGCTCTCACTTCTGCCTGGAGCACCTGCCACAGAGCAGCTTCAGAGGCCGCTGCTCTTCACCAAGCAGAGTTCCAGCAGAGCCGTGGATGTAGCTCCAGGCCCCAATCATGGCAAGACCCCCAGGGTCAAAATAGCTGGGGTGGAGATTTGGAAATTGGGATATCCAGGGCGAAGGGCTTAGAGATTAGGGTGCCTGAGGAGGGGCAGAGGGTTTCTGAGGTCTGGGAAGAGGACATCTGGAGTCCTGTAGGAAGAAGGGGGCTGTTACCTTGTGCTTGCGGAGAAGGCTCTGGACACCATCCAAGCCCTTGGCAGAGTGGGTAGGGCTGCCACGGGGCATGTGCTCGGCCACCCACGAGAGCTCCGTGTTGCTCAGGTGGCAGAACTGGTGCAGCTCCACGGAGGCCTGCAGCTGCAAGCCCTGGATGGCCAGCTGCCCCTGCAGAAACTCCAGCCTGGGAGGAGGAGGAGCACATGGGAGAGGTTGGGAACAGGTGAGGACAAGGCTCCTGGCTCTTTCCTTGGCCCAGCCAGGGACCTGTAAGGACCAAGACCAGGGAACAGAGCAAAGTCCCATCTGACAAGAGCAGGAGGAGGAAGGGTGCCCAGGCTCCACCTTGTGGCCTAGATGACTCGCCTGACCACACTGTGGGGGTCCTGAGGATGCCCAACAGGGTCTCCCACCCTTGCATCCCAGGAATGACTCTACTCCTAAGGGAGGAGGTCTGGACACCACGGTCCTGTAGGTGCCACCTTGCGGAACCTTAAATTTCCCCCCGGGAGTGCGACACACGGATGGGAAGACAGGCTCACCTCCGGAGGTGCTTCTGGGTGTCTTCCAGGATGGCAGGGGAAGTGGCCAGGCTGTGTGCCTGGGAGGCGAGGGCAGTCATCTTGCTGGCCAGGGCCTGGCTCTCGCTCTCCAGCTGGTGGTGCCGTCTCTGCAGCCTCTTGCTGGAGCGCAGGTCCTGCCCCGTTTCTGAGCTCTGCAGGGCCCCTTCCAGCTGCTCAAGCTGCTCCTTTGCATCCTGGGGAGGGGCGCAGGGAGCTGCCTTAGGCTTTCCGTGGACGGCACAGCAGGGGGCCTTCCTGGGCTTTGGGACTGTAGGACTTGTAGCAGGAGATTCACCAGGGACCTATTAGGGACCTCTGTCCCCATCACTGTCAACCCCCCCCCCGGAAGTGCCCAATCTTCCCATTTCCTCATGCTTCTTCCTTCCTGGAAACTCAAGCTGTGCTGACCACATGCTGGGCACAGGAGCGAATCCTGTATTGGCCGACTGCAGGGAAGGCCACGCTCAGCTGGTCCTAGGCCAGAGGCCTCCAGAGGCTGCAGAGCCCGGGTCAGCAGAGCATGCAGACTTCCCCTCCCCTTTCTGTCCAGCCTGGCCCGGCCTCCATCTCTGCCTTGTGCCCTGCGTCTCTCCCCAGCGGACCTGCAGCTGCCTCAGGAGCTGCTCCTGCTGTCCAGCCTGCCGGAGCTCGTCCCCACGCTCGGCCATCTTGCGGTTCAGTGCTTCCCACTTGCTCCTCAGGCCTTGAAGCCTGGTCTGTATGTCCTCCTGGCCACGGGGCCTCCTACTCAACAGCTCTCTCCCAGCCTGGAGTGGAGACAAAGGCCAGGGAGTTTGGCTGAGCTGCTGGTACCACCCATGGCCACAGCAGGCTGGACCTGGGTGGCCGTGGAGGCGAGGGGGTGGCCACAGCCATATTCCATAGGCTGCCTGGATGAAAGCAGTTCATGTAGCCCCAAAACTGCGAATAGGAGGGCTTTGGACTCCTGCACGTGGAGTGGGGTGAGCTGGCATGAGATTCGTGGGTATCAGGGAGAGCTGTGTTCTGTAGAGGTGGCCAGCTCTGAGACTTGCCCCAGAGAGTCGAGGGGGAAGGGATGGATGGCACAGCTTTGGGACTGGTTTGGGTGCCAAGGCAAGGGGATGCCAGCAGTGTCAGGAAGGCTCGGTGAGGGGAGGTCCTAGGTTCACGCTGAGGTTGATTCTTTCTTCAAAGACTTCCATGGAAACAGGTGGTGCAGTAGGGTTGGGAATCGGAACACTAGGAGGCTCTGCACCCTCTGTCCTGTGTCCTCACCTGCTGCAGGGCCTCCACGTGTCTTCTGGTGGCCAGCAGCTCACACTCAGCTGCTTCGTGCCGCTTGAGTGTCCGCAGGATGTTTCGGGGGGCTCCGGAGGGCTCATGTGCCGTCGGCAGCCCCTTCTCCTCCATCCACTGTATCAGCTCTGCCACATCCCGCTTCCACTCCTGCCAAGAACCGGGCGACAGTGATCTCAGAGCATGGGTCTCAGAGCACTGGTCTCAGAGCACAGGGGTAGGGAGAGATCTCAGGGACCCTCCCCCCACCATGGAGAAAAGCAGGACCAGAGCCGGTTCTGGGGTGAAAGAGGGGCGGGGCCTGAGTTTGCTGCTCCCCATGTAGGGCAGGAGGGCTGTGCCTAGAGAGGAGGAATGCCTGTTGGGTCCTTATGACTCCAGCCCACTTCAGACCCACTATGGCTGCACCTCTCCAAGTACGGGGAAGCTCAGGGAGCCGGAGACCCCCAGCCCTGCTCCGCTGTGGGGGCTGAGCAAACATTGGACAGAGCCAGGGCTGGTAGCTGGCACCATGACCTATGCAAGACCCTAAAGAGTGCCCCGAAGCACTCTTCTTTAGGGGAAGGGGCATGGTGGGGGGAGGGGGAGCGTGGGGTTAGTCAGCAGCCTGACATCAGGCCCAGCCCTGCCTCTGAGGGTGGCGTGGCCACAGCCCCAGTTTTCCTCATCAGGAAAAACCTGAGCAGTGCTGCCTGCCTCACGAAAGGCATTGAGAGAATGATTGACAGAGCGTTGGCAAAGCGCTCTGTAGGCCGCACAGAGCTCTGGATGGTCTCAGGCCTTCTTCTCAGGGAGGCTGCAGGTACCCTGGGCCCAGCCCCTTACCTGGAGCTGGAGGGAAGCCAGCAGCTGCCTCTTCCTCTGCTCACTCCTCGCCTGGAGCCTGGTCCACTGCGCCTGGACACTCTGCAGCTGCTCTCTGACCCTGGAGGGCGGGGGTCGTTGGAGGAGGACATGGGAGAGGACTCCCACCCCAGCCCGAGGTGCACTTCCCCCCACCCCCCACCATCCCAATCCAGGGCAGCAGTCTGTGCAGGATGAGAAAAGGGCGTCTGCGGGTGCTGCAGACTGAGGCCAGGCTCACGTGTGTGCAGCTGGGTGCTGGCTCTGGACTAGCTTCTCGCCGTGTGCCCGCAGAGCCTCTGCCCGAGGGCCCAGGCTGCTCAGGAGCTGCCCAGACTCCCGGTGCTGCTGCAGCAGGCTCAGGGTCTCCCTCACGTCCTCCTGGGAGTGCAGAGACCTGAGGTCATGCCTGGGAGGATGGGGGTCAGGACCATCTCACCAACCACCGTCCCAGGGGCCTCCTCCCCACCAGAGCCAAGGGGATGAGCTCCCTCCAGTGACGGGCAGTAACACACTGGCTCCACATTCCTGGCTCCATACCCCAAGGTTGTCCAGGTGCAGCCAGGCCTCATGGTTGGCACAGGTGGCAGTGAAACCATCCACTTCTCTGCCAAACCTCTGCAGCTCCAGCCCCTCCTGCAGCCACTGCTGCCTCTGCTCCCACACAGCCTTCAGCTCCTGGCCCTGCTGCCGGAGGAGCCTCAGAGTGTTGGCCACCTCTTGGCAGTCCGGGGAGTCCAAGGCTGCCATGGGCTGGCCCTGAGCGTCCAGCTGCTGCAGCCTGACCAGGATGACAGGGAGAGGGTCAAACCCAGCAGGCCCCCCTTGTCAGCCTCCTTCTCCTCTCACCTCCAGGGTTCATGCATCCTGGAGCATGAATGGGACACTGAATGTGATGGGCCAGCAGAGTGCTTAGGATGCAGGGGTTCCCAAGCCCCCCACCAGCTCCAGCTGGCCGTCCTCTAAGTGTGGACTGCCAACGACTGATGCCCAGCCGAGAGGACGTGTGGAGGCAGTGCAGCATGACAGAAAAAAGTCAAGCAAGCCGTACAAGCACCCCACCATGGGGCCACTGCAAGCCCCATGGAGCCTTTGCACAACTCAAAAAGGTGCCCCTTTCAGCGGGCGGCAGCTTGCACGACTTGGGAACAGTAACACCCTTGTGTGAACGAGAGCAAGGCTCCACTTCCTTTAAGCCACTGCAGCCCTGAACCAAGTACTGGGGTCTGGCAAGTTGAGGGCCGGATGCACTTCAGTGTCTACTTGACCACCTGTCAAGCACCCTCAGGTGGGGTGCAGCCTGTGGACTGGCCCTTGGTGGCTTTGCCTGCATGCCAGCCCACAGCATCGTCCCTGCAGGAGGAGAGGCACCACTGCACTGAGGAGGTGGGTATCTCACACCTATGGGTGGATCCTGAGCCATTCCACTTAGAGGCCAGTGGGGTCCGTGCTACCCAGGATGGCAGAGGAGACAAGACGCCCTGAATGAGAGCAATGCATCAGGCCCGCCTGGAGGGGCTAAGCAGGTCTGGGCTGGAGACAGCCTCCCAGGCAGCTCGGTGTTCTGGGTCTCTCCTTGAAGCGTACAGTCTGCCCGACCCAGCCCTAGTTATATCCTCCTCCTTGTAAACTTGTCTCAAGCACCATGCCACACGCCAACCAGTCTGGGCCCCTTCCCAGGGAAATCACACTGCTTCCTGCCATATTCTTTCTGGGCCCAGTGCACACTCCCCCTGCCCTCCCGTCCTGACCTCTCCCGCCACAGGTGGATCTCCTCCAGCAGATCTCCATGCTCCCACAGCCGCCGCTGAGCCGAGGCCACGTCCACTGGCTCCTCCTTGCTGCGCAGCTGAGCCTGGATGCTGTCTGCCCATAGACGTAGCCGCAGGCTCTCCTGCAGGAGGCTGTTCCGGGCCTGAGCTTCAGCCTGGCCCTGTGCCTGTCGGGCCACGTGTTCCTGTACCTGCTTCAGCAGCCCCTGCAGCATCTCCACCTGTCCTTGCAGGGGCTGGCTCTCTGCGTGGCCTGACTCCTCGACCCTGGGAGGCGGGCGCCACACAGTCAGTGCGCTGTCCTGGGCCCCTTGCTCCAGGCACATGTCCTTTCCCCCCACCTGCATCCCCCAGGGAAAGTGGGGGTGCCGCTGAATGCCCACCCCACCCTTGACCTGGGGGCAGCAAGAACAGACGGTTCTTCTTATCCCCAGGCCCATTTTCCCATGATTGTCCCCCGACCTTTGCCAGAGCCCTTCTGACAGCACCTCCTACCTGTCCTCTCCCCAGATCCCCATTTCTGTCCCCCTCATTCCATCACCTGCCCACGCCTTCCCACAGTCCTCACTGCCTCCCTGTGCCACCACTGCGCTTGTCGTACTTTATGACCACCCTTTGGAGGAGGTGGACCCTCCTCTCCAGCACCAGGGTCTTCTTCTGGGCCAGCTGCAGGGTGCAGCGGGTGTCCTCTGAGCTCCCGGGCTGCAGGGCCTCCAGCTGGACGAGGACGTCCTGCAGCTGGACCCGTGTGGGGCCACACTCCTGCAGAAAGCTGTGCACTTCCGCACCGCGTGCCAGCTGCATGGCCTTCTCCTGCTTCAGGGCCTCTAGCTGCCCCCATCTAGGCAGAGCGTGCAAGTTTGTCTTTGCCACAGGGACACCTTCCCATCCATCCTGGAGCCTTGGCCAGAGCCTCACACAACAGAAGCTGCCAGACTGGCTGTCTGTCCCTTGCCCCCTCCCTGTGCCTCAGACTTGTCCAGCCTCTCCACCTGGCATGGCAGGAGGCAGGTGAGTCAGGCCCGGGCTGGGCACAATGCCCGCCCCCCCATCACCTACACTCCCGCCTCCTTCTCACCTCTGCCTCAGTTCCTCCTGCTGTCGTTGGATTTTTGTGGCATCCCCAGGATATCTCTGCCTCAGTTGCTCAGCAGAGCTGCTGACCTCAGCCCAGAGGCCCTTTCCCACAGTCAGGGCAGTGAGGAAGTTCTGGGGAAAAGAAGGACCCAGGCCTCTTGGGAGGGGGGGGGGGGCTTTTTCTCTTTCCACACTCCCCTCAGGCCTATGGCAGAGCTCTCTGCTACAGGGATGCCCACACTGCCAATCCCCAGAAGGACAGCCATCCAAGTCCTTAAGGGCCAGGAGGTCCTCAAAGTTCAGGCCAGCTCTCTGTTCCCCACCCCCAGGCAGGACCGTAGAGAAATTGGAGAATTCAGTCACAGCAACAGACCATAGGGAGGCGGGGGCAAGGCAAGGAGCAACTGGCAAGCCCCCCGGGCCGTACCTCATATTTAAGCTGCGCGACCTCCAGGCTGTCGGCCTGGGGCTGCATCCTCTGGAGCAGTGCTGTCTGCTCCTCCAGCCATGACTGGAGCTCCCCACAGGAACTGCAGAAGCCAAACAGGGCCATGGCCTCCTCCAACTGGGCCCTGCGGACCTGGGAGGGGTGGCCCAAGGCTGGGGTGAGGGTTAGGGACCCCAACAGGGCTCTCACAGCAGGTGAAAGGGGTGTTCCTTCCCATCCCAGCCCACCAACAGAGCCCAGGGTCAGGGCCAGAGGGGGATCACCGCCCCACCGCTGGGCCCTACATCCTCTCTCAGGGGCCTTGCTGCTCCACCTGGAGGGAGCTGGCAAGGGTTTAGGGTAGGGTAAAGGGCACTGCCAGTGTGCTCCTGTCTGGTCTTGCCCTGCTCAAACCTCTCGGTGCCAGCCCTGCTCTTAGGTGAAATCCACACGGCTCTCTCTGCCTGCCCCACCCCTACCTGCCGCTCTAGCCTAGTCTGTTCTCTGGCTACGGCTTCCCTCGCCTCTGTGCTGCAGGCACCCGGGTCTTCGCTTCCTCCGCTGGGCCCCATTCCTGCCTTTGCACAGGTCCTGGCCAGCACCCCTGGCTTTACTTGCTTTCTGTTTCTCATTCAAGCCTCAGCTTAAAGGTCCTTCCCTCCAGGGTGCCTTCCCTCCAAGCCTGACCTTCAGCCTGACCTGGGCTACCTTCTCATGGGATCCCATCACACCTGCATCTAATGAGGTGTCTGACATCTTCTCAGCCATGAGAAAAGCTCCTTGGGGGCAGGGAGCGTGTCAGTCATGACTTTCTTCCTTGTGATCACTGCACAGGAGCTGCTGGCACAGGGTAATGGCTTGATGAACATTTCTCAAAAAAGGAGTGTTACCTCTGCCAGGGCCCGAAGACTCTCATAGTCTTGACTCAAGCGGTCCTGTGTCTGGAGTATAGTGTTGGGATCAAAGTCAGGGTCTGGCTCTGCTGGGATGGCCATCTTCCAGGCATCCTCAGGGCCAGGGTGGCAGGAAGCCTCACTCCAGGGCCCTGGGTTTCTCAGGCTTTCTCCTGGAGGGCTCAGGGCAGACTTCACCTGTGTAACAGAGGGCAGCGTGTCTAGAGGGGGCCCCATCAGGCAGCAGGGGCTTTGGCCAGGCCACCCCCGCCTCCCTGCCCTGAGATCTGGAGGGCCTGAGCTGCAGCTCAAAGGGTGTATGAGACGTGGTTTGGGACAGGAAGCTTCCTTGGGGCTGAGGGTCGAGGGGCAAAACGTGAGCACAGGATCAGATGGCTTTGATGTCCGCATCTTGTGCTACATACACAGCTTCTTGAAAGGGGGTTATGAACCAAGCTACCCATGTTTTTAAGAACTTTGGGGGCTCAATGATCTGAGCAACGGGTGTCAGAAGGCAGTCTGGGACAGTGATTAGGCCACCGGAAACCAACAAGGGCTGTCAGGAGAGAAAGCCAAACTGAGTTGAAGGGTCACTACCGGCCTGGGTGAAAGTGAAGGGGACCTTCCTGGAGGAAACTGCTTCATGCTCTGTAACTGCCGGCCATGGGAGCCAGGTCATGCTGTGCTGTATTTGGGTGACCTCAGTTCGCGTGGACAGACAGGATTCCACTACTTCTCGGCTAGGTCGACAGGTGAGATGCAGGGGAGGATTGGGGTGAGGAACACCTACACCCACGGGAAGGCCAAGAATCCCAGGGCATAGACCACAAAGGCCCTCCCATTTTCGTCCTTTGTGTGGCCTAGCCACGGTGGAGCGAGAGAGATCAGGAGCTTAGCGGAGGCTAAGCGGCATTTGGTCTGCGTCCCTTCCCGGTCCCGCCCGCACCGTGAATGACGCCCGGGCCGAGGCCACCCGCGCCTGTTCCTCCAGCCGCTGCAGGTCGGCGGCGAAGGCGAGCAGGACGCGCTCCAGCCGCATGTGGCGCTGCAGCAGGGCCTCGGCGGCCGCCTGGTCCAGGCCACAGGACGCGCTCTCCAGCGAGGATCGCCGCTCGCTCAGCCACGAAGCCGCCTCCGCCGCGTCCGCGAAGTACTGCGGAAAGAGGTCGGGGAGGTGTGTGGATGCCGGGGAGCGGCTGAGCGCAGGCAGGTGCTGGCACCCCCACCCCGCCCCGCTGGGCCCCGGCTCCTCCCCACCCGGCTACCTGCAGGACCAGCAGGGCTGTCTGCAGCCATGCGCCCTGCCCCGCCACCCGGCTCCGGAGCAGCTGCCAAGAGCACTGCACGGCCTCTGCGCGTTCCTCGGGATCCGGCTGCGTCGCAGGCTCGCGGGCGCCGAGGTCGCGTCCCCTCCGCACGAGATCTACGCACACGGCCTGGTGGCGGTGGACCTCAGCTTCCAGGGCCTAGCGGGGGCAGAGCACGGGGCTCAGTGAAGGGAGAATAGGGGAGGAGCCGGGCTGAGAGACAGGGACGGGTGAGGCGCTGGCGACCGGTGGGGGTGCGCGGGGAGCGGCCACCTTATGTTTCTGCAGGGCGCCTGCAATCTGGTGGAGATCCCGGCCCAGGGCCGCATTCCCCACCCGCTGTCTGCACTCCTTCAGCCAGGCTTCCTCCTCCTCACAGTTGCGCAGGAACTCTGCCCGCTGTAGGGTCTGCTCCAGCTGGGCTCGCCTGAGGGACAGTAGGGGCCACCGAAGAACATAGGGAGTGGTGGGGAATGGGCAGTGTGTTCCCCTCCAGGGTCAGACACTCCCCTTAGGCAGGAGTTTTCCTTTTCCTGGGTGACTTAACAGGTGAGACAGAGGCCTTGGAGTAGGGTCAGTGTGGAGAAAACCGCCAGGGCCACAGTACTTTGATCTAGGCAGGAGATAATATGGGTTATAGAAAAGTTCTGGAAAAGGTGGAAGAGTTGGGGCGGGATCTTACCGGGCCTTGGCAAGAGCCACTAGGCTCTGGTGGAGCTGGGCCAGTGTCCTGGCCTTGGCTTGCAGCACCTCCACACTAGTGCCCAGGGAGGAGTCCAGCTCTGCTGCCTGCTGGGCAAGATGGCTCACGTGGGCTCCGTGGGCCGAGACTTGGGCCTCCAGCAGGTCGTGCCTCTGCAGCAGCTCTACCACCTCTGCCAGCTGCTGCCCACAGGTGGTGGACCTGGCCAGCTCCTGGTCAGAGATGAGTGGTCACTGTAGTATTCCCAGGGTGCTGGGTCCCTCCGAGCACCGGCACGGGGATGTCCTCCACCCTGCTGTGTTTCCCAAGGGCCTGCTGGTCCAGTGCCCACCTGCAGCTCCTCCAGCTGTTTGAAGCTAGCCTCCACCTCCTGGAACAGGCTCAGCACAGCCTTCATATCTGCCACCTGCTTCCTCTGTCCCTGTAGATGCTGGAGGAGTCTCTGCCAGCGCAGGGTAACTTCCTCCTGCCTGGAGGACATGAGAATAAGGGAGATCTCCTTTGGGCTGGGGCAGGGAGGCTACTTCAGGATTCCTGGTCTGTGGTGGGGGTTGGCTTCCTGGAGGAGTCTGACCTCTGGCTGGGGCAGGGTCTGTGGACTCTGAGAGCATCCTGGTCGGGGGCGATAGGGGCAGGGTGTCCTACCTTTGGACACAGGCAGAGAAGCCAAAAGGAGGGCCTGGAAGGAGTCGGCCTTTGGGGCACCCGACCTTGCATGCAGTCCCCATCTCAGTTGATAAAAACTCCATCCTTCCAAGTGCCCAGACTAAAATCTTTTTTTTTTTTTTTTTTTTTTTGAAACAGTATCTGCTCTGTTACCCAGGCTGGAGTGCAGTGGTGTGATCTTGGCTCACTGTAACCTCTACCTCCTATGTTTAAGTGATTCTCCTTCCTCAGCCACCTGAGTAGCTGGGATTACAGGCATGGGCTACCATGCCTGCCCAATTTTTGTATTTTTAGTAGAGATGGGGGTTTCACCATGTTGGCTAGGCTGGTTTCGAACTCCTGACCTCAAGTGATCCACCTGCCTCAGTCTCCCAAAGTGCTGGGATTTCAGGTGTGAGTCACCGTGCCTCACCTGAAATCTTGATAACTTACTTTCTCACATGGCATGTCTGATCTGTCTGCAAATTCTACTTGGCACTACTGCAAAATCTATCCAGAACCCCACCACTTATCACCACTGCTGTTTCATCCTGGATTACTGCAATAGCTTTGTCACTGGTCTCTCTGCTTCTGCCTTTGCCCCTTGGATCTATTCCCAACATGACATCCAGGTGAGTGAGCATCACAAAATCAAAGTCAGATTGTATTACTTCTCTGTTCCAGTCCTCCGCTGATTTCCCATTTCTCTGAGCAAAAGCCAAATCTTTACTGTACCCTGCAGGGCCTGGCTTGACCTCCATGCCAACTCCTCACCCCTGTACCCCCCAACCTCAGCTCCTGCCGCTTGTTCACTTTGACCAGCACTGGCCTCTGGGTTGTTTTCAAACCTGCCAGGCATGCGGCTCACCTAAAAGGATACTGCATTTGCCGTTTCCTCTGCCTAGAATACGCTGTTTCCCATGTCTGCACGGCCAGCTCCGTGCTCCTTTCTGGTCTTTATGTAGACGTCAACTTCCCAGTGAATCCCCTCTAGCCACTTGACCTTAGCACCTCGTATCCTCCTCTCCTCCTTTATTACTATTATTGAGACGGAGTCTCACTCTGTTGCCAGGCTAGGGTGCAGTGGCACCATCTCGGCTCACTTAGCCTCCGCCTCCTGGGTTCAAGCGATTTTCCTGCCTCAGCCTCCCAAGTAGCTGGTACTACAGGCATGTGCCACTATGCCTGGCTAATCTGTGTATTTTTTAGTAGAAACGGGGTTTTACCATGTTGGCCAGGCTAGTCTTGAACTCCTGATCTCAGGTGATCCGCCTGCCTCAGCCTCCCAGCATACTGGCATTACAGGTGTGAGCCACTGTGCCCAGCCTCTCCTTTATTATTTTTTTAAATTACCACATGCTATGCATTTTTCTTGTCTTTTTCTTAGTAGTGTGTAAGCTCATGAGGGAAGAAATTTGTTTGTCTTCTTCTCTGCTAAATCTCTAGCACCCAGCACAGTGTGTGGGACATAGTAGACACTCAAATTCTTACTTAGTGAATGAATCAGACGCTACCTAGAAAGTGCTTTACCAATAAGGATGAATTACTGATGGTGGACTTGCAAGCATCGCTGGGAGACAGGTCTTTGTAGGGGGAGGCCTGAACCCATAAATCATTCTTCTCCTCTGTGGCAAAGAATGGGCTCGTGACATGGAAGGATGAGGGTGTGGTAGGAGAGCCTCAGCTGGTTATGAGGAGAGTTCATGTGCTTGGGGCTCACCTGCGGGCCACATCTGCCCAGCTGTGGTACTGCTCCTGCTGGAGGACGTCTGCAATCTCAGCCAGGGCCTGGAAGCGCCCCTCCTGGGGCAGGATGCCAGCCTCCAGCATGCCCAGCCTCTGGACAGCTGCCTCCACTGCAGCCAGGCTGGCTGGCGGGGCTCCGGCCTGGTCCAGCACCTGCTCTGCATCCTTAAGGAAACTCTCCCGGAGGGCTGCTTTCTGCTGGAAGTGCCGGGCCAGGGTTTCTAGCCGTTCCAGCTGCAGTAGCCTGTGCTGTAGGGCCTGGCTCCGTGCAGCCTCTGCCCACTCCAACCCTGCCCAGCACTGAGACAGCTCTACAAGGTCCAGGCCCTCATGAGGCAGGAAGGGCCTACGGTTCTGGGCTTGGAGTGCTGTCTGCAGCCGGAAGAACAGCGCCTCTGCGGCCCCTCGCTGCTGCAGCCGAGGTGGTTTCTCCTGGGTGCGGAAGGAGACGAATGCCGCCAGTAGCTGCCGCATGGCGGGCAGTGAGTTTGGGAAATCCCGCTCTTCCAGCTGCGCTTGCTTCTCTGCAATCCAGCGTAGCAGGTCGGCCACCAGCTGCTCGTACTGGGTCTGCAGTATCTCTGTCTCCTGGAGCTGAAGCAGGATCTGGTGGAGGGCATAGGAAGGGGTCTGGGTGCTTCTTGGGGCAGGCCCTGGAATGGGCACTGAGGGCCAGCCTGAGTTCCCCAGATGGGCTGTAGCTACTTCTCTGGGCCAAAGCAGCTTTGAAGCGCTGGTCCCCCACCCCAGAGACCTGGGGTTGCTTGCGTTGCACAGTCAGACCCAGGAACTTGGGGCCCCTTTCCACGACTGTGGGTGAGGCTACCCTGCCTTCCTCCTCTTGTTTTACCCATTTGGCCTCACTGGTGGGGGTGAGGGGGTGAGGCCCTTCAGGCTGCTGTTCTTCTTCTAGGCCTCCTTTCCATTCCCTGAGCACACACCCCCCACCCCCGCCCGCCATAAAGCAGCACAGATCCCTTGGCCTGCGTCATCCCCACCCATACCCCAACTGAGATACCCACCCTGAGAAGAGCACTTCCAGGCCTCAGCCTCCGCCATCGTGTCCACAGAGTAAGAAAGCCCCCCAAAAACATGAACTCTGTGTAGCCCCTGCCGGCAGAGCCTCTTCTGTGCCTGTCCTTGCAGAATCCTGGCTCTCTAAGCCTTTTAATCCCATTAGAAGCTTAAAAGCCTGAGAGTTGGGGAGAAGGGGAGGCCCAGGAGGGGCCATTCCTCCACTGGCTTCTCTTGTATGCCAGGCACTGTGCTGGGCACATTAGCAGTGCTCCCTGGAGCACTCCCATGGCCTTCTGTTATCCAGGCATCCGCATCTCCATGTGACAGAGGGTGCACAGTGAAGTTGGGTGACTTGGCCAAGGCCACACAGCTAGTAGGTGGCAGGGCAGGCTTCACACTTAGGCCTGTCTGTCTCTGGAGCCCTTGCTCACCCACCCCTCCTTTCTCCCCCACCTTAGCGAGTCTCCTCTGGACAGTCTGCCCCTGATGCAGGCGAGAGCAGTAGTGGTAGTAGAGGGAGATGTATGTCATAATGGAGCGCTCATCTGGCTGTGCGGCCGCCACGTCCTCTGGGTCCAGCAGCTGAGCGATGCCCAGCTCCCGCTCAGCCACCAGGAAAGCAAAGGCGAGGTTGTGCAGCGGGCGGTCTGGACGCAGGGAACCGTAGTCCAAAAGGTCTGGCCTGGACAGAGAGCGGGAAGGGCGCTCACCAGCAGGAACTGAGTGCTTCCCTTCAGGGAGATTCTTAAATGCACTCATGCTGCTACTGGCCATTCACACCGTCTTGTGAATTTGTTTTTCCCACAGTGAACTGAGGCCCTGCTGAAGGAGTAGGACCCTGATAGAGAAAGTGGAGGGTTCATTGGGCACAGGGACCAGGCCGGGGGAGGGAGCTGGGGGAACCTCCAAAGGGCGGGTGCTGCCAGAGTGAAGAGCATGAATAGAATTGAGGGGCACAGAAAGTGGAGAAGGCTGGGGTCAAAGGCAAACTTGGCCAAACTCATGGCATTGTCTAGGGAAGGGAAAGGGACTGACAGAGAGCAGGGACTCAGACATTGACCCTCTCTCCATCTGTGTCCACTTTCCCTCCTCCTTCAAGCTCAAAGATGTGGGAGAACGGGCAGACTGAGGACCAACCCGGGAGCCATGGGCTCAGTGGGCAGAGGCTTCCTGACGAGGGCGGGGTCACACCTGTGGGCATGGATGAGGGCATTGAAGCCCAGCCCATCGCTCCAGCTTCGGGAGAAATCAGTAATGTTCACGTTGGTGTAGCTGGCCGTCTTCCGCTGGCACCAGACCAGCAGGGCTTCCCTGGTAGACAGCAGGGCTGCGCTGGCCCCAAACTCCTCCTGGTGGGACAGGGCAGCGGGGTGACCGTGCAGGGACGGGGCGGGGTGGCAGAGAGACTGCACGCTGTGGAAGAGGCAGGCTGGCCACTGTGGACCCTGCTCCTCCCCGGCCCGGGGCTGGTGTGACTCCCCTCTCTTCAGAGCATCTGATTTTACCCAATTTCATCCACAGTGGGCAGGGATTGGGGGTGAAAGCGACTGGCCTTCCAAAGAAGCAAAGCAAAGGAAAGCTGTCACTGCGAAGCCTCTGGCTTTGCGTCACCACAGGTGAGCACACAGCAATGCCTCCCGTTTCTGAGCCTTTCTGACAGGCCAGGCTCTGTGCTAACTGACCTCAGGCTTGTGGGATCGAGGCTGGGCTTCATGAGACTGGGTCCTGTCACTGCAGGCTTTCTGCGGGCCAGGCCCTAGGCCCAGGCACTATGGCCCTCAGCCCTCCCCACCCTGTGAAGTCGGCACTGCAGCAAACCAGGTGCCGCAAGGGAGGTTTGGAGACTGCCCAGGGGCCTCCAGACGGCAAGAGGAGGGGCTCGCACTCAGGAGCATCTGACAGCACCCACCTGCCAGCTATGCTCAGGGCCTCACAGGGTGCCGCAGGCTGCTCTCGGCCCCTCCCCTTCCCGCTATATGTCCCACATGCTGCCACTCTCGGCTTCCACCTGCCTCTCCCCATCTCTCTCCCTCCCACTTCCCCTTCTCGGCCTCCTTTCCCTCATCTCTTTCCCCCAGTGCCAGTCCTTCCCTCACTGGTACTGTCTCTGAATCTGTTCCCTCCCTCGCCCCCTCACACCCCCATCTCTCCTTTTTCCTCTCATTTCCTCCCCCTCCCCTGATTGTCTCCTGTGCACTCCCCTTCCTCACCACTTCCTGGGTTTTGTTTGTTTTTGTTTGGTTTTGAGATGGAGGATTGCTCTGTCACCCAGGCTGGAGTGCGGTGGCACGATCTTTGCTCACTGCAACCTCTGCCTCCTAGGTTCAAGCAATTCTCCTGCCTCAGCCTCCCAAGAAACTGGGATTCCAGGCGTGTGCCGTTCCCTGGATACTTTTTTGTATTTTGGTAGAGTTGGAGTTTCACCATGTTGGCCAAGCTGTTCTCAGACTACTGACCTTGAGTGATTCACCTGCCTTGGCCTCCCAAAGTGCTGGGATGAAAGGCGTGCGCCCCCAGGCCTGGCCTCTTCCTGTTATAAACTCAAAACATCGAGGCCCAGCAGGCTGCACTTCCCCTGGCCTCTGGGCCCCAGAGCTTGGGTAGGAAGGATGTGTGGGCACCAGGCAGGGACGAGGGGGCCCTGGAGCTGGGCTCTGCCCCAAAGAGCTCAGGCCCCAGTACCCTGCATGGTGGGGCCAGGCTGCACATGGAACTGGGAACGAAGCTGGGATGGCTTGTGAGGTAGCAGGGCTAGCCTGAGCCCAAACATGTCTGAGTCAGCAGGGAGCAGGGCCGGAGGGGGCTGCAGACAGGCAGAGGCGGTGCTGGTCAGGGGAGAATGTGCCCTGCTGCTCCCAAAGGCCTGGGCTGCAGGGGGCACCCGGAACTGGCCCAGGGGCCTGGGGAGGTGAGTTAGTTTCCTGAAAGGGCTTGGGGTCAGTTAGAAATTCATCTACCCCTTCAGCCTTCAAATAGACGCTCAGCCCTGGGAGTGCAGACACACAAGACCCCTGCTCTCCTGGGGCTCAGGCCCTGTGTTTTGAGGCCATCCTGGACTTGTGCCAGATCTGTGGCTTCTTTTCACAGGAGTTTCATTCTCCAGGTTGGCTTTCCTTACCTATTAGAATTGAGTTTTAGGTAGTGTTTTGGAAATCATGAAACTATGAAAAAGAATAAGCATAAGGGCTTTTTTTTTTTTTTCCTTGAGACCGGGTCTCACTCTGTAACCCATGCTGGAGTGCAGTGGTGTGATTACAGCTCACCACACCCTGGGCTGAGGATATCCTCCCACCTCGGCCTCCCGAGAGTATGTCCCACAAACACTATACAGTCTTTCTGACCCAGTGTTGTGGGAAAGAGGCAGAATGGAAGAAGCTGGGGACCCTGAAGGGAATACTGTGTGCTCTGCAGGGTGCCAGGGTCTTTGTGAACCCCCAGAGCTGGGCATCCCTCCATACCTTTCATTTACCCCAGCAGTACATTGTGGTGTGGTGGAAGTGACAGAGCCTCAGGGCCAAGTTGGGGAGCAGCACACAGGGGTGAAAGTGGGTGCCGGACAGTGACCCCGAACCCTCCCTAGTGAATCATTTGCCCAGGCCCGGTTTGAAGCCTGTGGCTCTGGCCCTCACTTTAGCATATTTCAATGTTACAATATTTCTGGCATCCTGGGTTCTTTGCTCACGGTTAAAGAGTAAATATTGACTTTGTGGTTTCCAAGATCTCCTATGGGGATCGTAAACGTTTCGTGCAACGACTTGGTCCCCAGGGGTCTGAGGTGAGGCCAGGGCTGGGCTGGGTCGCTGGGTGCTGGGGGATGGGGACTGAGCCATACCCTGTCCAAGGAGATGTGAGAGATCTGGAAACGCAGAATGATGACCCAGATGAGTCCCAGGATGAGTGTCTGGTCTCCGTCCACGATGTTCTCTGGCCCGATGAGTGGTATTGGCACCTGTGGGCACATTGGCTGGGCTAAGCCATGAAGCCTGTGTCCAGAGAGGACTCAGTCAGCAATGTCTGGGGGCTGGCTGTGGGATGGGGGGGTCCCGGAATCTATTCTCCCCAGCCGGGAGGTCCCCCAGGGAGAAGCAGGCAGGGGATACGTCCAGGAAAGCAAAGGCTTCCTGCCGGCTTGGAGCCATGGCCCACCTGGACGAAGCCCCAACCTGGTGAACTGGGCTGGGCCCCTGGAACAGGACTCCCTGTGTGTGGGCTACAGGGAGACCCTGGCCAAGGTCAGTGGTTCAGCTACAGGGTCTGGGAATGGGGGGTCCTAACAGTCAATGTGCGAGTACAACAGACAATAGCAACTGTCTACCTCCATCTCCCAGGGTGACCTGGCCTTCAGGGGGTGGCTGGGTCCCTGGCTTCACATTCATGTCTCAGCCCTCTTCATCTGTTCTGGCTCCAGTAGGGCCAGCTATATACCCAGATTCCCAAGCTCCACCCAGCCAGACCCACTTGGACCAGAGTCCAGGATTTGCACTTGAACGATACCTCAGTGGCTCGTAAGTGTACTAAAGTTGAGACTCCTCTGCCCTGCATCTTGCCGCTTGGACAGGGAGGGTGGGTGAGTCAAGGGGAGAAGCCCCACAGGGTCTGGCCCCCAGACCCCTCTGGCTCCATCTTCCACCCTGTGGAATCACACAGCTCCAAGGCCCATCGGATTCTTGTAGTTCCGTGAGATTGTAAGCACAGGACTTCAGGCCTTTGCACAGCCATCCCTGCTGTCTGAAAGGATTCCCAGATATCTGCATGGCTATTCACCTCTCTGCCTTTAAGCCTTCACTCAGATGTTGCCTAGCCTGACTACTCTATTTAACATAGACACTTAAGGACTGTTTCTCCCACCCAAATACACACTCTCTATTCCCTTGGCCTGCTCAATTGAGGATCTTGGCTTTGTTTTCTGATGTGTCCTGGGAGAGTGGCACACAGCAGGGACTCAATCAGCAAGTACTAAATGGAGAAAGAAAAGACCCGGAGGGCAGCTGGCTTCAGCTGGCCACTGCTAGCCCTGTGGGAGGGGCTGCCTCTCTTGGTGTTCCCCTTAGTAAGCTTTGATATATCCGGCTGGTCTCTAAAGGATCCTGCTCTTTGGTGCTCCTGGGGTGGATTCCACGTGGCATGTCAATCACATCGGCTTAGAGTTGGAGCCTCTGGTGAGTGGGCTGTTTGTCTGCCCCTCCCAGCTCGAGAGCCCATCCTCCTGACTTCCTGCTTAGTGATGTCAGGCTGGTGGCTTGAAGTCACCATGACGGGGTATTAACACTATAGCATCAGCGAATACTGCACACTGGAGCTTTTACGTCCCCCAGAGAATCATTTGTTAAACATTTAGCAGCAGACCGCAGATCTGGGTTCAAAGAATCTGTCTCCCATTGAAGCCAGGTGCCTTGATGGCGTGGTCTGTGCTTTGCTGATTGTAGCCTGCATAAAATACCCAGGGCACCATAGCATCTCCAGAGCGAATGCATCCCTTATTCTGCCATATATTCCCTGTGTGTTTGGGGCAACTCCCTTGTCCTTCTACACCACAGTTGCCTCCCATGTGTATGGAGACAAGGATGTCTCCCTCACAGGTATCAGTGACATGCTGTATATTAAAGCTTGGGGAGAGCTACACGCCTCTGACAAAGGCTGTGGGGCTCACACTGCTCCCAAGTTCCTGGGCGGGGGAGACGACTGGCTCACAGGATCATTGTTCCTGGATCAACTAGGGCCCAGGATTCTGCAGCTGGCACTGTTCTGTTCTTACACCTGCTCAGGACCGTGGCTCCCCTTCCCTTTGTGGGGTTTCTTCCCTCCCTGGCTTTCCTCCCACACGCCAGTACCCCAGGAGGCTGGATATAAGCTCCACTCCAGGACAGTGATGGGCACGCACATTCAGGCTCTGTCCAGCCAGGCCCAACTCAGTGACTTCAGAGCCTCCAGGGACAGCCACCTCCAGGAGTCCTTGGTGTTCCCAGTTCCCAACCTAAATGATCTCTTTGCCTCCCCCCACCCCTGCACAGGCCCCTCGCCCTGGCCAGGAGGGTCCCTCTGTCCCTGGAGCTCCGGCCTCCTTTTAGCGACTATCTCCTTGGCCCTTTCCTTTCCTTCAGGTAACTCTGGCCGCCCCCATTTGCCGAGGCCTCCTCCCTGCTTCTCCAAGACAGGCCCTACACCTCTCCCCACTTCCGGCCTAGTGTCCGGGTCTCCTGTCTTTGCTTCCCACTGAATGCCAGCCCCCATGGCCCCACATCTGGGCTCTGCTGGCCGGTTAGCCATCAATCTTGCCTGGCAAATAATTTGGGGCCTCTGTTTTCTCATCTGTGAAATGAGAAGCTTAAGAGAACACTAAGATTCTTTCAGCCTAGAATCCTGCAAGTCTCTCTGATGACAGACAATGACATTTTCCATCCCAGTAGGGACATGGATTGCGCCTGCCTCGGCCAGCTGGGTGCTCTCAGTCAGGGGTGCTGTGCGAGGAGGGCATGGCTTCTGCTCCTCTGTGTCCCGGCCGCTCCTCCGGTACTCAGGCCCCAGCTCCTCTGCTCTGCCCTGTGGCCTGGCCCAGAAAAGGTGACCCAGTAGTCCAGCCTGTCCCAGCTGCCTGCCGCGGCACCATCCCAAACCCCTTTCCCTGGGGCCCACCTTGGCCCTGAGGAAGGCCAGAGCTCGGCTGCTGTTTTCCAGGAAGTGCACACGCATGCGGCCCCGGCTGGGGGGTGGCAGGGCTTCCCCGGAGATGAGCTCCAGCAGCCGCAGCAGGTGGGTTCCGTCGGCCAGCTCTGTGTACAGGTTCCGGATCTTGATGCCCACCTGGGGAGGGGATGGGGGAAGGTATGGGGTCAGCCCAGACTCACCTGTCCTCCCATCCTGGGACCCGAGAGGTGTGACTCAGAGCAGCTGCCTTGGAAGAAGGAGCTCTGGCCTCAGCTCAGCCTCAGGCAGGTGACCCCACAGCTCACCCGCAAGGCGTACTGGCCAGAGCTGGGGGCACAGCACAGGTGGGCTGTGGGGCACAGCTGGCTACACTCGCCTGGCCACACTGGAAGACGTTGTTGATCCACTTGGTGAAAGTCTTCTCCTGCATCTGCATGTGCCGGGCCTGCAGCTTGCGAACGTGGCCCATTTCGTACTGAGAGTCCACAGTGGCAGCTGGACTGGGCGGAGCCTGGAGCTCTGTGCTGGGCCTCCAGCTGCGGCGCCCTGCAGCCCCGAGGAGCTCCCGGGGACTGTGGGGCTGACCAGCCATCAGGCCTGCAGGCCTTTGGGGACGAGGAGCTGTTGGATGCCTCCTTAAAGCCAGAGGGCATGCAGGTTAGGGGATGGGTGAATGGAGATGGCCCCTCTGCCAGGGGCCTGGGGTCCTGCCTTGCCAGCCTGTCCTTACATTTCATGGGGGTTGCAGCTTGGAGTCCAGCCAGGTAAGCTCCAGTGCTCCTGGTTGTCCCGATTCCTATTCTCAGAGCCCCTGCTGCCAGGCCCCTCCTCCACAGTGACTGGGGCAGGTGGAAGGAAGACAGGAAACTGCTTACCTTGGTGATGCCTGGGTCCCGTGGAGGCGGCCCTGCTGGACAGATGGAGAAGACAGATAGCAGGGGCTGTGCATGGAGAGAAAGCGACATCAGGAGAGGCCGAGGCTGGAGCCAGGCTGGCCACAGCCCTCCTCTCCAGCCAGTGTGTGCTGGGGTGACCGCACACAGGCGGCATTGTCCTCCCACCTGCCACAGGGCGTGGCCCAGACTGGGAGGGGGTGGCTCGAGAATGCTCCAGGGCCATTGCTGGAGGAGCTCTTCCTTCATACCCTTCCCTCCCCACAAGCAATATCCCCAGCTCCAGATGGGGGTCCTGGCTCCCAGTACACAGAGGCCCAGTACACAGGGGCCCTGTTACCCTGGGTTGGAGCTCCGTGGGGGCGCTGCAGTCTGTGTAGGAGGCACCAAAGGGCAGAGCCTCTGTGGGAAGCCTGTGGTCGCACTTCCCAGTCAAACTGCCCTCTGCACACCTGCGGGGTCTCTCTCTGAGCACCAGGGCGAGGGGATGAGGGAACGTCCTGGGCCATGGTCCTTTCACTCACCCCCAGGGAACAGCCCATAGACTGAGGGCCTCATGGTCCCTGGGCTTGGCTTTCCAGGCCCTGCCAGAGGCGCAGCCAGCCTAGTCTGGGGCTGAAGGGTAGGCTCCCCGTAGGAAGGGGCAACCTAGAACTGCAAGAGCTGTGGAGTCTCCTCAAAAATTAGAAACACGGTGTTAACCATGGGCTTGGAGGCAGGGGTGCAGAGTGAGCTGGTGGGCGCCTATCCCTTCCTCCCTGAGCAGCCGTGGACTGCATGCCACGGCTCGTTCTAGAGTGAAGGCAGGTACCTAATTCTGGGAGTCTCATCCGCCTCCCTCTAAACTCTGGGTAGCAATGCAGGCTGGGGTGCGTGTTTGTGGATGTGTCTCCCAGCAGCCCTGGAGCCTCTGAAGCAACAGCCCGCTCCTCAGGGAGGCACCCCCGGTAGCCACAGCGCACAGCAGGACAGCAGCTCAGCCGGCCCTTGAGAGCTGGGCCAGGAATGAGTCACACCTGAACTGCCTGGGCACACTGCAGGCAGTCCGCAGTGACGTGGAGGGGTGCCGTGGTCTTGGGTGGAGTGTGGCTCCCTGCGTCTAAGAGACGCTTTCTCACCTGCCAGACTCCTCCTGCACTGACTGGCTTCCAGACACCCTGCGCTCCTTCCATGCTTACAGCAGCAGCCGTGGTGATCCTCCTGTGTGCCTCTCCTTCTGCCCTCCGTGCCCCTGCGGGTCCTCGTCACCGACCCCCTAACTCGGCAGCCTAGGCACCACCACCCTGCACCTTTGTACAGCGCAGCTCTGCTCATGCCTGTGAAGCCTACCACCGCCTGGGAAGGACAAGCCAGACTTGCCAGACTCGCCTCAGCTGGGCCTTTGAAGCCGGCCAGGTCAACTAACCAGGCTCACCTGCCCCTCACTCTGGGCGCTCCCCACGGGCCGCTCTCCATTCCCTGAGCAGCACCTGAGCTTTCCTGGCCCCGAGGCTGGGCTTCAGCTGTTTTCTCAGCTTAGAATATCCCTTGCCACTCTCCATCCACATTCACCTATCCTGCCTGCCCCAGTTAAAATCCTGTTTCTTGTAGGAAGTGCCTCATCCCACCGGCTTACCCCCGGGAGACTGTGCTTATTCCCTCTCCTATTAAGACCCTCAGCCCAGCCGGGCGCGGTGGCTGTAATCCCAGCACTTTGGGAGGCCGAGGCGGGTGGATCACGAGGTCAAGAGATCGAGACCATCCTGGTCAACGTGGTGAAACCCCATCTCTACTAAAAATACAAAAAATTAGCTGGGCATGGTGGCACGTGTCTGTAATCCCAGCTACTCAGGAGGCTGAGGCAGGAGAATTGCCTGAATCCAGGAGGCGGAGGTTGCGGTGAGCCGAGATCACGCCATTGCACTCCAGCCTGGGTAACAAGAGTGAAACTCTGTCTCAAAAACAAACAAACAAACAAACAAAAAAAAGACCCTCAGCCCATGGAGTCGCGTGTGAGGTGGTGCGCTCTGGAGGACAGACTGAACTGCAGGATGCTCTGCACATAGACAACAGTTACTGTCATTTTGAACTTGTTGGAGGGGGCTGCAGACTGCTTTTCTTCCTTTCTAGCTCAGTGGCAGCTAAAGCCACTGCACACCATGCAAGGACTGGCTTTTCTCTGGCCATGACTGATTGCAGCCCCTGGTGACATGAGAACCCTGTTGGTTAGAACAAAGTTTGGATTATTTATGTTGCAAGTAACCAAAATCTCAAGTGAAACTGGTTTAAACTATTTATTTATTTTTAGTTAATTCTTTTTTAGAGACAAATTTATTTATTTATTTTTAGTTAATTTTTTTTAGAGACAAGGTCTTCTTAGGTTGCCCAGGCTGGTCTTGAACTCCAGGCCTCAGCGATTTTTCCACTTCTGCCTCCTGAGTTGCTGGGATTATAGGTGTTAGCCACCATGTCTGGTTTAAACAGTATAAAGGTGGCCCACACAGTGGGGGCGGGGGGGACTAAAAAACTAGTAGGAATATGACTTGAGGTGAGGTTTGATCCAGCAGCTCAAATGTTGTCACCACAGGCCTGGATTCCTTTGGCCTTTCTCAAGGTCTATTTCATTTTCATGCTCCACAGGGTGGCTTCTGCCAGGCTGTGGCAGACTGCGGAAGCAGACTGTGGAAGCAACAGGGTGGGCTTTTCCTTTCCCTTTAAACTCAAGACTGGAAGGTTTGTGTTACGTGATACCATGTGCTGTGTAGAAAACAGGGCCTCGGCTTCTTAGATATTAGAGTTCTAGAGTTAGGGTATTTCCACCCTCTCTCCTATATACACTCTGGGGAAGAGGTTCTTAGAAAATTGGGGTGGCACTAGAAGGGCAATAGTACAGCGAGCAGGCCCCAGGGCGGCCCTTTCTGTGTGAGAGGGAGACAGCTGGCGGTGTGGACACTCACGGAACTTTGTGCTGGTCCTCCCTCCCCTGACCCCAGCAGCTCTGTACACCCATCTCAATGCCATTTATATCGTTGCATCAGTAGCTCATTTCTATATACTGCAAAGTTCAGAGAAGAGAGAGCGTCTCTCCCGAGTTTTAACAGAAGTCTGGGGCTCCCGGCTCTCACAGGCTTCAACAGGGCCACATGGCCACCCCTGAACCAATTTTTGTGACCAGAGGGACGTGGTCTAGCTCATCCAAATCTCACTTACGGTGAGGGTGGGAGGAGGGGTGCTCTGCCAGGAGACGGCAGGTCTGGACACCAAAAAGGAGATGGGTTGGTGGGAAAAGCCAGATGCCTACTGTAGCTGGGTGGGGGGAGCGCACCAGCGAGGTACGGCAAGAGGTGGGAGGGGTGCTGGCCAGGCAGGGGCTCCTCCCTAGCACCACCGGGGAAAGGGCTCCTGTGAAGCGCCCACCTCCACCAGTCCCTCTGGCCCTGGCTTCCACCCACTCTGAGGTGAGGTTTCCATCTGCCCACCTGGTCTCTGCCGCCTACCCTCCTCTGGGCCCACCTGATGGGGCTGCTTTCCTTCTGAAACAGCCGCATTTGGGTTTCTCTCCACAGTAAGAGTTTGGGGTCACAGGCACAGCCTCTTCCCAACTCTTCTCCCCAGTTCAAACTGGATCCAGGGATCCACACTCTGCTCCGAGGCTGGCACGCAGCCCTGGAAATGGAGCCAGTGGAGTGGGAGAGGGCAGCTCCATGTTTACTGATCAGCTTGCTGTCTTTTTGTTTGAAACTTCTAAATAAGATTAGAAAAAGAAACAAAATAGAAGCATTGTGTATTAACTGCATTGGTTAACCAGCACTGACACCAATACACTCTTGTATCAGGCCCAAATTTACCTGGGTAAACTCAGTGGTTATCCGTCCCAAGCATGCTCGCCTGCTACACCATGGAGGAAATAAACAGTGAAACACTTTCCCCATCTTGAAGGCAATTTGCTCGGGCATCCTCCAGGCGGAATGAAGGAGGGTGAGGGTGCAAGGCGGAAGGTCCAGGTCGCACTGTGACTCTTGCAGGTGAACCGCAGCCCTATAGCCCCACATCCAGAGATGCTCTTGCTGCATCCCAGCAGGTGTTCAAGAGAGAACCGGGTCCAGCACTGCAGAAACCAAAGCCAAAAACCAACTAAACAGCCCTCCCTGCGAAGAGCGACCCTGCCCCCAGGCCATCTGAGTTCAGTGAGTTTGGAAAAGCGAAGACAGACGCTGCTGGGCTGGAGTAGGAGGTGGAAGCAGGTTGGCGAGCTGTTGGGCGCCGCCCCTCCCTGGAGCTGGGGAGAGTCCCAAGTCTTAGTGCAATGCTTTTTTACCGATGGGTCTGGAAGACCTCACTGGCAGGCTGACAATTTGGAAGCAGACTGTGGAAGCAACAGGGTGGGCTTTTCCTTTCCCTTTAAACTCAAGACTGGAAGGTTTGTGTTATGTGATACCATGTGCTGTGTAGAAAACAGGGCCTCGGCTTCTTAGATGTTAGAGTTCTAGAGTTTGGATATTTCCACCCTCCCTCCTATACACACTCTGGGGAAGAGGTTCTTTGAAAATTGGGGTGGTACTAGAAGGGCAATAGTACAGCGAGCAGGCCCCAGGGCGGCCCTTTCTGTGTGGGAGGGAGACAGCTGGCGGTGTGGACACTCACGGAACTTTGTGCTGGTCCTGGGAAGACACAAATCCTCACTTGGTCACCATCTCTACTATTTTCTAGTGTTTTCTTTTCCAGTCAACTTTTCATGATGAATGACTTCATGTAAGAGGATATTAAGAAAAGTGGAAGCCGGGCGCGGTGGCTCAAGCCTGTAATCCCAGCACTTTGGGAGGCTGAGGCGGGTAGATCACGAGGTCGAGAGTTCGAGACCATCCTGGTCAACCTGGTGAAACCCCGTCTCTACTAAAAATACAAAAAAATTAGCTGGGCATGGTGGCACATGCCTGTAATCCCAGCTACTCAGGAGGCTGAGGCAGGAGAATTGCCTGATCCCAGGAGGCGGAGGTTGTGGTGAGCCGAGATCGCGCCATTGCACTCCAGCCTGGGTAAAAAGAGCGAAACTCCGTCTCAAAAAAAAAAAAAAAAAAAAAGAAAAGAAAAGTGGGCACACGGGCCGAGCGCAGTGGCTCACGCCTGTAATCCCAGCAGTTTGGGAGGCTGAGGCGGGCAGATGATGAGGTCAGGAGTTCAAGACCAGAGATGGTGAAACCCCATCTCTACTAAAAATACAAAAAATTAGCCAAGTGTGGTGGTGCGCACCTGTAGTCCCAGCTACTCAGGAGGCTGAGGCAGGAGAACCTGGGAGGTGGAGGTTGCAGTGAGTGGAGATCGTGCCACATTGCACTCAAGCCTGGGTGACAGAGCAATACTCCATCTCAAAAAAAAAAAAAACAGAAAAAAGAAAAGTGGGCACATGATTTGATTTCCTTTTTTTTCCCCCCTCTCCAAGAATATTACTAGGTGCCTGGCATCTCTCCCTCCTGAGGGCCTCTCTCCCTCCTGAGAGTGATCACGGTGCCTGCAAGGTTGCCCTCCATGGAGAAATCAGAAACGTCCACCTACTGCCCTCCAAAGAAGCTTTCTGTGTCCACACAAAACTTACATATGTGCATATTGTTTTAAAATGACATACTCATATGACATACATGTATATAAATTCATGTTTATATATGAGAATTGAGCAGAGTTAAAGAACAAGATAATTCTGGATGAAAAAGTCAGCTTGCCTGGGCATCTCTAAGCCTTTAGGCAGATGAATTCCCCGTTCTCTTCCTCAGTTTACCCTTTGGTGGCCTCCGCTGTGCTTGTAGACTTTAGATGGTCCTCGTGCATTCACAGAACTGTGTGTTCAGATAACAGCACTGGGATTATAATGGTTCTTTTCTATGCGTCTAATGAATTTAAGCTAAAAACCACACGATGCATTTTTTTCTCTTTAAATTATGTAGAAAGTAAGCTAGAAGGTGCGAGGGTGGGCATCTGGATATAAATGCTTCTGCCAAAGATTTTCTCTTCAATCTGTGCCTTTGACCCTGTCACCAAAGGCAGGTGACAGAAAAAAAAATGACATCGCTTTTGGAAGGCTCAGTGAGACTGTTGACTTCATTCACTTCTGGGGCCAGCAGAGCCCCATACCATGTGGCCATTGCTATTTTGTGTCTCTTACCACATAAATCATGGTGAACGGCACCTACCTCCCCAAGCTAGTGCCCACAGAGGGGGAGTCACCTCCACCTGACGCAGGTGTCTGAGCAGCGGTCCAGAGAGATTTACTCAGGGGATTTGGTGAAAGTGTGCTCTGGAGCCAACCTACAGGTAAGTGCCCGAATCCTGCCTCATGATGGGCATTCATGATACGAACCACAGAGCCGTCAAAGAAAAGGTTCTATGTGAAAGACTCCATTTTGTTTTTGTATAAAGACTTTTATTCTGTAAGGAGAAAAAACCCTGAACATAATAAATGCCTGTTTTCTACAAAAACAATGTCTAACTCTGAGTGGACTGATCTCAACAGCCCAGGGCAGGGCTGGTCCTTCATCTGCCTGTGTCCACAGGGCCTAGGACACTGCACACACCAGGACAGGAGTTGGCTGAATTTAAATCCTACTACCCACCAAGGGGACTTGGGGACATTTAATGGTTGAGGGCCACACCAGACGATCACTGCAGAGAACCACCTCTTTTCCTTACTGTAGTTTAAGTATGCTAATTGGGCTTTGCTATGACTTACTGGACAAACCAGTAAGAAAAGTTAATCTTCAGGCTTCAACGTATTTTGACTTGTAAATGAGAAGTTTTGGCAGGGGTTAATAAAGGTTGTGAGTTCCAAATTCCTAGGCGAATATGACTTTGCTGGGAAGCCCCCTGGAGGGGAGGCTGGGAGGGCTGACCAGATGGTCCTGGGGCACTGGGCTGGATGCACACCGGGGCCTGGCTGGTTACTGTACTGGAGACTACAGAAGGGATGGGGATCCACAGTGCATCCCCTTCCAAACCCAAGAGGCATCTGTCGCCTTCCCTTTGGTAGACAGTCTGGAGACAGCAGAAACCTTCTGCTCTGTTGTTTTGCCACTCTAAATATAGCAGAAGACAAGATAAAATAAATAAGATAATCTTTGCTGCCTCCTGGTGCCCCCTGAGGGACAGATAGCTGCTCCAGAGTTGTTCATGAGGACAAACAGCTCAGGCAGCCTGAAGACCCAGCTGCTCTGAACAAGCCAGGCTCACGTCCGGTGGTCCGGGGGACTCAGCAGGCTCATCTCCATGCGCATTTCTCCAGGCAGGTTGTTCTGGGGACTCCTTGGACAATTTCTGTTTGTTCTCAACTCTTCAATCTCCTAATCCACCCCCACTACCCCCAATATTTTCACAGAAACTAAGGGAATTTTGGAGGTGAAAGAACTCATCTAGTTTCCAGTGTCTGCCCTCCCCATTCTACAGATGGGGAAACTGAGGCACAGAGAGGGCAGTGCCTTGCCCAAGGTCATTTGGTGAGTCAATGGTGGAGCAGGCCTGAGGCCCTCCTCCAGTTCCTGCCCGTTCTGCGGCCTACCCCTCAGTCGGCCTTGGGCAGGGACTTCCGGTGTGAAGGGGGCACGAGGTGTGGGGGCAGGCTGCTGGGCAGCTCGTAGCCATCCAGCTTGATCTTGATGAGGTGCTTGGCCAGCGCGAACTCCTCCTCGTCCAGCATGCCGTCACAGTCGCAGTCAGCCAGCTTCCAGATCTTGCCCAGGACGCTGTTGGGCAGCTTGGAGGTCACCATCTCCTTCTTGGCATTGACACCCGAGATCTTGCCATTGATGGGCGACAGAGTGTAGAAGAGCTCGTCATAGATGGGCTTGTCTTTGGCCACGACCCACTCTTCCTCGTCGGCGCCCTCTTTGGCACCCTCCCCGTAGCCCTGGTTGAAGGGGCCCTCGGTGGTGCCGTCGAAGGCCCCGCCCTGCACCAGCTGCGTGGGCGTGCTCATCTCCTCCTGGCTGATGAGGTTCATGAGGGATGAGATCTTGTTGCTCAGCATGTTGTCCACCGCCTCGATCAGCTTGGGCTTCAGTGAGTGGAATTTGGTGAAGTCGTAGTTCTCAAGCTGTTCCTGCAGAGGGACAAACCACGGGATGGGTTACGTTCTGTGGCTTCAGGAGGAAACAGGATGGGGGCAGCTGGAGGGAGAGTAATTCTGCCCCAGGGTAGACTTCCCAATGTGCACTACTCTGGGGTGCACTCTTCGGGGGGCTCCTCACATCCAAATGCACCAGATATAGGAGTGTTTTTTTGGAACAAGAAACAAGTGTTTTCCCTATGGCAGCCAATCTCCGCTGATGGCCGCATGCGTGACAGCAACCTTCTAGGACTCTGAGAAACCTTTCGCCTGCCTATTTTTTAATGCTCTAGAGTTAGTATTCTCTTTCTCAAGGGATTTTGCTACACACTTCAGCCAATCTTCACAGCAATCCTGGGAGGAAAGAGGGGCAGGCATTTAGAACTCCAGCTTACAGAGAGTGCAAGGGGCTGCCTGGCGGAGTGAAGGCAGAGCCTGTCTCCTGACTAATGCTCTCTGTGCTGCAGCACAGAGCTGTGACGGAAGGACTATATCTAGGTAAAACAATTAATTAAATACTTCGCTTTCGGAGTACCTATAAAACATAGTTTAGGGTAGCTTCTCAGCGGCTCTAACCTCTTATGAATGAGCGGAGGAGGCTACTCAACAGAAACCCTCTAGGAACAGCTCCACCAAGCACAGCCTGACTAGGAGCACCCACACTACCCCAGGAAGGTATCGAGACAGGGCCAGGGAGACCTTGCTCACACAAAATAATCATCACAAATCCACTGTCATTTCAAAAGTATGGACAAATAAGCAAAAGCTGAAACTTGTAAAAGCAGGAAGGAGGGCTAGGGAGCACAACTGGATAAACCTAGCCAGTAGGCCTGAGTATCACTGGCCAGGTGAGGACAGGTCTTAGCTCCACCTGTTGAGTGAGGCAGCCTGTCAGCACACAGCAACAGAAGCACAAGGTCTGGAGGGGGCCTGGGAAATACTGCGACTGTCCAGCCAGGCTGAAGAAGACAACAGGATGCCACAGAGGCTCTGTAGATGGCACTGAAGAAACTGACCTTCCTACCTTGGTTACTCATCCATCCATCTATCCATCCATTTATTCATCTATCTATCCATCCATCCACCCATCCATCCATCCATTGATCCATCCATCTCCCATCCATCTACCCAACCATCTATCCATCCATCCATCCATCCGTCCATCCATTCACCTATGCATCCATCCATCTATCCATCCACCCATCCATCCCCCATCCATTTATCTATCCATCCATCCATCCATCCATTTATCCATCCATCCATCCGTCCATCCATCCATCCATCCATTCACCTATCCATCCATCCATCTATCCATCCACCCATCCATCCCCCCATCCGTCCCCCATCCATTTATCTATCCATCCATCCATCCATCCATCCATCCATCCCTCCATCCCTCCAAGCAACCCTCCATCCAACCATCCATCCATTCAACCAACCCTCCATCCATCTATCCATTGAACCAACAATTCATCCATCCTTTATCCATCCATCAACCCACACCTGCCCAACTTGTATTTGTCATTTGCTGTGCATCAGGGGCTTGGAGCCATAGAATAAATAGGAAAAGCCATGTTCTGGGGCTTGGGGATATAGAATAAATAGGAAAAGCCATTGTTCCTGCTTTAAATGAGCTTATGTTGTAATGGAGAAAGGATATTGCAATTGCTTGAAAAAGAACTTGACATAACACAGTGAAAAGGATAACATGAAATATATTAAGCCATTAGACAGAAAGAAGCCAAGTCATTAAAAGGGAGAGGAGCCAGGCATGGTTCACACCTGTAATCCTAGCACACTGGGAGGCCAAGATGGGAGGAGTGCTTGAGCCCAGGAGTTCAAGACCAGCCTCGGCATGAGACCCAGTCTAATAAATAAATATGTTAGGGGGAGGAAGGGAATAATCACATCAGCTGGCTAAGGTTAAGGGAAATTACTACCTGTATATGGAGGAGAGCTCAGTTGCCAGGGTGGGCCATGGGGATCCTCACTGTCTAAGGAGATAAAACACTTGTTTATTGTAAGAAACAAGCTTTCTGTTGCCCTGAACTGTGGGAGTTCCCTAGAGCTTTACATGAGGGGCTTCAAAGCTCTGATGAAAAGTCTTCAACTGCAGTTTTACCAAATAAATGCAGAATCATTCCACGTATGGCAGGCTTTATATGTGAAGTGTTTCTGTATGTACAGTTTGAGAGAGGGACCAAAAGAGGCCATGCAGGGGTGCAGTTTTCTGGAGATGAGGCAGAGAGATTGGCGAGGAAAAGTCAGACCTTGCTGTTTTGGACAGAAGCAATGTGAAAGGCTGCTAGGAAAACAAACAAACAAACAAACAAAAAAAACAAAAAACCAACACCTCACTGTTACCATAAATATCATGCTTTTATTGTTTAAAAAAAAAAAAAACGAGAAAAAACTGGTAAGAAAAAAAAATTTTAAACAATTTATAATCCCATCATCTGGCAAAAACCTCTGCTAGCATATCTGGGCATGCATTTCCAGCCACTAACACACACACACACACACACACACACACACACACACACACACAAATACCACACTGTTAACAAATAATGTGCCCTATGTTTATGTGGTATTAATTTTTACATAACCTTTTTCTTAAAATCTCCAGAAGAGTGAACTGTGCACTGGAGCGGAGCCATTCTTTATTTGCCCTGTCGCCTGTAGCTGGACACACGGCTTGTTTCCAATGGAGAATCAAAATCATGGTATCTAGGGTGATGGGGCAGGAATTCCGGGCTGACATTTGGAAGGGGATTTCTGGGTGGTAGATGGTGGGGGGGACAGAGCTGAGGAAGTCAGCTAAACCGGCAAACATCTCTCTAGGGAAGGGACTCCGACGTTCTTCTCAGGTGGCAAACTCAGCAGCCATCAAATCGCGCAAACCCAGCATGTCACTCCTGACATCAGCATCAAACGATGTGGCCTGCACTTCGGGCTCCTGCCTCCAACATCTTAGTCAGCCAGAGATTGAAAAGAGAATGCCAGGCAGGTGGAGGAGCAGGCATCCCCCACAAAAATCCCAGCGCTGCTGAGTCAACAAGTTTGGATTCCCTGGGTGTGTGAACACCTACCCCATTTCCTTAAGAATAAGCCTGCGTTTGGAGTGCACACAGAGCCCTGTGTCTGGCCCAGCAGACAAAGGAGGATGACGCCTGCCCAAACTTCCCACCAGCCTGCAGGATTCCGACTGCAGAGCTCTGGAAAACTGGCAGGGGGAATAGCCGCATATTTGCAGGGGTGGACAGGAAGCAGCAGTTACTCCCGCCCCGGGAGGGAGCCAGGAAATAAACCCTCCATTCTCATCCCTGTGGTCCCCGCCAGGCTTACTGGGGGTGGTGGAAGCACCAGTTAAGCCATCATCATCCCTGCCCTCTGCCACGGTGGGTCAAAACAGTTTCATTGCAATGAATACACACTGGGGAACTTACTGATTTGCCCATCAACAGTTGTAGCCACTGATCTAGGACCCTGGAATTGCCCAGCCCCGTCTCCTGCGGGGCCGTTCCTTGCTCATTAATTGCCAACATTCGCCAGAACGGTTTTCAAATCCACCAGAGGGTCTGAGCAGATGGGGCTGACTCTGCTGCCCTCTGCTGCTGAAACGCTGCCAACTCACGAGCTGAGGGGTCCAAATTCTCCTTCCAGTGAGAGGAGCAGAGTCAGCATTAACAGTGGCCCTTCTGGTGCTCATCTCTTCCTGAAGCATTGACACTGTGCCGTCAGTCACGGTCCCTCCCCAGAGCGTGCCAGGCACGCAGAGGCAGCCTCACAGGTGGGCTGCAGGGTCTGTTCCAGCACAGGGATGAGCCTTCAAAATACATGCTCCTCTCACTGCTAAGAGTCACTCTAGCCAGCCGGCTCCATGAGATAACAGGGAGAACAGCAACCAGCCTCATGCTGGTGTCAGTCAGCTCTCTGAGTGACTCTGGTGTGTGCAAAGACCACAATGTGGTTACCTCTAAGCATATGCCCCCACCTCTGTCAAGGCCTATGTTGTAGAGGATGCTAGACTTAACAGCCTCAGGGATGGGAGAGGCCCTAACCCACACACGTGCCCCTCAAAGCTTCTGGTGACTGCAAGCTAGCCTGCAGTGTCAGGTGACACGGAGCACTCCTGACGGGCTCCAGGCTGCCTTGTTCCCTGGGGATTCTCTGAAGGAATGGGGTGGTGTGACCGGGACTCAGCTGACTTTCCAAGGAGGCCTCTTCCTGCAGCTTACAGGGGGTTGGCACTGGGAACCTCTGGTCTATAAGACCTGTGGGAATCGGGGCTGGGTCAGGGCCCGAGAGCCTGCTGGGATACAGCCTCACACTAACTTACTAATTCACTTGACATGTGTTAACTGAGCACCCTCTACATCCTAGATACTGGGGATATGGCAGTGAATAGGGCATGGGGTCACTGACCTCATGGAGCCACAGACTTAGCAGGAAGAGAGATACTAAATATCAGACATCTGATAATTCAGTTACACAGAAGCACAAGAATCACGTGTCCTGACAATGGGGTTGCTGTCAATTACTTTTACCCCCATTTGTTCATTTTTCCTTTGTTTTTTTTTGAGATAGGGTCTCCTCTGTCGCCCAGGCTGGAGTACACTGGCATGATCATAGCTCACTGCAGCCTCGACCTCCTGGGTTTAAGCTAACTGCCCACACCACCCTCTCGAGTGGCTGGGACCACAGGCATGAGGTACCATATATGGCTAATTTTAACATATTTTTATGGCGACAGGGTCCCACTATGTTGCCCAGGCTGTTCTCCAACCCCTGGGCTCAAGCAATCCTCCCATTTCAGCCTCCCAAAATGCTGGGATTACAGGCATGAGCCACCATGCCCAGCCCCATTTTTTCATTTTTTCTTTGCTGATTTATTACAGGGGCCTAGAACAGTGACAGCAGCAGCAGGCAGACAAATGCTGAGGCAGATGGGGCGGTGGTCTCCTGTGAAACACCATCCTCAAGCCAAAGGCAGTTTAAAGCCTGAAGGCCAAGTTACAATTCAAATCCATGGACCAGATTGAGAACCTGTCTTCCCATTTGGCTGCTTTCCTTTGATTGATCCCCACCCATTACCTATTTTACAAACACCTACCCTTCCCTAAGTGTTTTTACACTGTCATGCCCACCTTTGACTGGTGCCTTTGTTTTGATCTTTTTGGCACACCCACAAATCAATGAGCATGCACCCCTCTATCCTATGCCTATAAAAAGCCCAGACTCAGCCACACTGGGGAGATGACCTGACTCCGGGAGAGACGACACAACCTTCCCATCTCTTCTTCACTCAGAGCTGTTTCCTTGCTCGGTAAAATCCTCCACCCTCATCTCCCTTCAACTGTCAGCATGACCTCATTCGTCCTGGATGTGGGACAAGAGCCTGTGACCCACCAAAGGCGGGTGCCACTGGCCCTCTACCCTTACTGGTGGAGGGTAGCTGTCCCACTCAACAGAAGCAGTGGTGGGGCCGAGCTGCTCCTGGAGCCATGGGCCAGAGTGTGGCAAGAAGCTGACTGAGCTGCTAACACAACGCAGAACTAAAAGAGCTAAATAGCGAACTGTAACACCTCCTCTGGGGCTTTGGCGTTGCAGGTACCCCTGCCTGGGCACTGGCACATTCCCCTTGAGGTGAACATTTGGTCTGGCTGTGGACCCTGCTTCTCCATGAGCACGTGGAGTGGCCGGCCAGATCCTCTACTTGCTTGCTTACGTGCTCCCTCCCTCAAGGGGCCAGGCAGGCAGTTGTGGCAGCCGTGGGAGCTGCTGCAGGCCAAAATGCAGGCCAGATGAGGCCCAGCAGGGTAGACGAGGCACCCCCTGCTGTAATCCTGGCAAAGGGGCCCAGAAAAGTCCTGTGTCAACAGTGCCTGGCCCTGTAGGCTTAATTAATATTTCTTGGATGAATGACTAAATAAACACAAGTGAACAGGGCACCTCATCAGGTGACCTTCGCACCACCGAAAGTGCTAAGGTACTGGGTGTGGACCTGACTCCAGGTGATTCTCAGCAAAGGCTCGGCCCTCCTTGAACCCTCCATCTCAGTGGGCCATGGCTGCTCCTGAGACCATGCTTTCCTCACTGTCTTCCCCCAGCCCAGAGGACTCTTGGTGTCTTCTGACCTGGCCAGCCCAGGCTAGCTCTGTCATGAGTAGCTCCCTACTTTGTCATGAGTAGCTCCCTACTTTGTCATGAGTAGGTCCCAGAGTCTGCTCCCTACATTATAGGGCTCACAGGAGACCAGCAGAAGAGGCCTGGCAAGGGAGGCCTCCATGGAGCCTCAGGGCTCAAGAGCAGCGTCTCCCTGCGGCAAGATACTGGAGCAACTTCAGGAGGCCAGTGAGGCACAGAGGCCCCTACCGGGCCACAGCGCAGGCTCCAGATTTCTTCAAAACTTTCATCTAGGTCAAGAAACCAAGTTCCCTTTGGAAACATATGAAGGGTACAAGGAAACAGCTGCTTGGTCATGGGATGCGGGGCATAACCATGGGCGTGGATGGGGAAGCTGCCCAGGGAGATTGCTCCTAGAGCCACAGCAGCCCTCCAATACCCCCTGGTGACCAGAAAAACCCAATTCAGCTTGGGAGCACAGGAATACCCATTTCATTGCTGGAAGAAAAAAAGACATTTCTCTGTCTCTCTCTCTCTCTCTCTCTCTCTCTCTCTCTCTCTCTCTGTGTGTGTGTGTGTGTGTGTGTCTGTGTGTGTGTGTAGTGTATTTTTTTGAGACAGGGTCTTACTTGTCCAGGCTGGAGTGCAGTGGTACAGTCTTGGCTCACTACACCTGCCACCTCCAGAGCTCACGTAAACCTCCCACCTCAGCCTCTGGAGTAGCTAAGACTACAGGCGTGCACTACCATGCCTCGCTAATTTTTTGTGTATTTTCTGCAGAGACGGGATTTCGCTATGTTGCCCGGGCTGGTCTCCAACTCCTGAGCTCAAGTGATCTGCCCGCCTTGGCCTCCCAAAGTATAGGGACTACAGGTGTGAGCCACTGCCCCCAGCCTCTATGTGTGTGTATATATATATTTATTTTTTGAGATGGGATCTCCCTGTGTCACCCAGGCTGGAGTACAGTGGCATGATCTCAGTTCACTGCAAACTCTGCCTCCTGGGTTCAGGCAATTCTCCTGCCTCAGCCTCCCGAGTAGTTGGGATTACAGCCACCACACCTCGCTAATTTTTGTATTTTTAGTAGAGATGGGGTTTTGTCATGTTGGCCAGGCTGGTCTTGAACTCCTGACCTTAAGTGATCTGCCTGCCTTGGCTTCCCAATGTGCTGGGATTACAGGTGTGAGCCACCAAGCCCAGCCCTCTGTATATATTTTAAAATAAATACAGCTAAACCATATTTGGCCAAATCACATGTACTAGACTCATTCACCCTGAACCCAGGAGTAAAGAGCTGTCATCAAAACGGTAAAAAGAAAAACCCACCCCTGAGTTAGTATGTAATTTATATAAAGCTTACATTAAAAAACCCCTCAGGATCAAAATTCTCCTCCCACTGCCTCCTGGCCCTTGCCTCTTCTGCCTGACCTTCCCCTCTCCCTGCATCCTCTCCACTTTCACCTTTCCCTCCTCCTGCCTCCGCCTGCATCTGCTCGCACTTGTTAAATTACGCTGGCTTCAATGCTGTCACTCTGTGGCTCAAGGCAAAAGACGGTAACCGGTGGTCTCCGTGTGCAGCCGGTAGGCAGGTGGGCTTTGTTTGCCCTACATAGTATTTTTTTGAGCCAAAATGTGAAAATCAGGTGATTTTACACACAAGTCCAGATTTCCGGCTTCTCTTGAGCCTTCTAGGTCTGCTTTCCCACAGGGTGGTGACCCCTGGGCGAGACAGGGCTTCGGCACCGTCCGATCTGCCCTGCCATGAGACCCTGACACGTGCTCGGCACACTTGCAGGATGGTTTTCTTCCTTGCTGACACATGTTTCTCGAAACCCTCTTCTCTATCAAACGTGGGAAAACCTAGAGAGGGTGCCAGACTTTCTCTTCCGCCTAGTCTGCCCCACTGTTCACATTATTGGCTGGTGGCTGCAGGCATCTGACTTTGTGGTTCCTGCTATACAGAGAGGACTGTGGCCTCCAGAGCAGAGGGGTCCCTGTACCAGATTAGAAAATGGCCAGCCTGGCTCTGTGAGGACTGTCAGCCCAGAAGCCAAGACGGTGGCCTCACTTAGGAGGACACGCTCATCTAACACCAGTGCAGAGACGTAGATAGGCCGGTCAGGCCAGGGTGGCTGAATGTGGCCCCTGTTCATGCCTGGCTGGAGCCGCCCAGCCACAGCTCAAGAGAGGCCTTGACAGCAGGCCAACGGCTGCCCGGGGCCAGCCTTTAAGCTCAGTGCTCCCTGTGCCCACACAGTCCAGCAGTGCCTGCAGAGCCCCACAGCCCCTGCGGGAGTCCTTGAGCCTGCACAGCAAGGCTGCCTGAGCACATAATCCCACAGCATGGGGCAGGGCTGTGCAGGGCTTGAGGAGGCTGCCCAAGGTGACCCTCAAGGCCACTCTCAGCTCTGACTCCCTCAAGGTTCTGGGATTCCAAAGAACAGTGTCACTGTAACATCAACCAGCCTCCTTGGACACAGTCTAGGAGGGCTCTCATCTGACTTTCTCATAGGAGCTTCATTTACCTTTGGCTGTGTGTCTCCTTTGTTTACACTTTTTGAGATGGAGTCTCACTTTTGTCACCTAAGCTGAAGTGCAATGGCATGATCTCAGCTCACTGCAACCTCTGCATCCCAGGCCAAGTGATTCTCCTGCCTCAGCCTTCTAAGTAGCTGGGATTACAGGTGCCCACTACCACGCCTGGCTGATTTTTGTATTTTTAATAGAGATGGGGTTTCACCATGTTAGCCAGGCTGGTCTTGAACTCCAGACCTCAGGTGATCCACCCACCTCGGCCTCCCAAAGTGCTGGGATTATAGACGTGAGCTACCGCGCCTGGCCTGTTTATGCATTTTGGAAGACAGGCAATTTCTGCTTTATTCATAGCCTATTATCATGGATCACCATTAGGAAGATGAATTCATTGCATTCTCCTTGATCCTAAACCACGAACCCCTCATGTGTCTCCAGCAAACAGCCAGATGACGTGGCATTGCATCTCAGCCCTCTGCCCATGACATTCTAAGGGGCTCCCAGTACCTGCATAGCCTTGACCTCCGGGAAGTCCCCTGCAGAAATCTGGTATTCTCGCTGTAGCTGAATGTAGATTTCTGGTAACCTGCTGATAAGCTCTCTCTTCTTGTTTTCCTTTCCAAATACACTCGGCATCTCCTTCTTCAGGTAGCTGATGATATAGGCATGCACCTGGAGGGGTAGATAGAGATCAGGCAGGGAAGTGTCATTTAGAATTGCACCAGAGAAGGAACAAATGAGATCACATTTTACCTACATGATAACCCATAACAGGCACCAGACCAGGTCCCAAGGATAGGAGGAGGGGAGGGTCCAGGGGGAGTGGAGCTGTCTAAGGGTGGCTGGAATGTGACCAGACTTGGGGAAATTCTACAGCTACAATTCTGTTGTGCCTCTGAGTGGCAATTCCGATGTCTATAGGGAGTGAGTGGTATGGCTGGCGCCTGGGCGAGATAGCTCTTAGGTCCGGCAATTATCCAGAAGACCCATTAGCAAGTTTCACCAGGCTGGTGCCCTGGAGCACCAGGAAATGACACTGGAGGCTGGTGACAATGGCTGATCAGCATGGAAATCTGTGCTCAGTGAACGATGAGATGAGAATTCCCATAATTCCCCTGTTATGGGAGATTTAGACTCTGGGATCTCTACAGGTTGAACGGAAGTCATTTTTGCACAAGACCAGCTGCCTGGGATCAGCCTGGATGGCAGAAGATCCCCCTGGGAGAGGAGCCTCGAGTCCACGGGAGAAGCCCCAGAAGCCTTGATCACTGGGGGCTGGGGTAGGCAGCAGGCTGTCATTGGAGGCGTGGGAATCTGGCCTTAACATTTCCACTCTTCTACTGATTTCCAACTTTAGGATATTAAGAAATGTTCACTACAAAAGTTCTCTTTGTATTTTTTTTTTTTTTTTTTTTTTTTTGCTATGGAATCTTGCTCTGTTGCCTAGGCTGGAGTGCAATGGTGTGATCTGGGCTCACGGCAACCTCCACCTCTTGTATCAAGTGATTTTCCTGCCCCAGCCTCCTGAGTAGCTGGGATTAGAGGCGCGTGCCACCACACCTGGCTAATTTTTGTGTTTTCAGTAGAGATGGGATTTCGCCATGTTGGCCAGGCTGGTCTCCAACTCCTGACCTCAGGTGATCCACCCACCTCAGCCTCCCAAAGTGCTGGGATTACAGGCATGAGCCACTGTGCCCGGCCTCTTTATATATCTTGAATTCCACAGAGTAACTGTGAAGTCAAGTAAGTAACTAAAATAAGAAAGGATGAAAAACAGAATGGTGATTACAAAAAAATAAAAATGACTATATAGCAATGGAAAATCCTATTAAAGAAAACAGACTTCTACTGTAATCTTGTGGAGGAGTTGAAATTAAATAAAGGCGGAAGCAGATACATTCAATAGCTCAGCTGAGGGCCTGTGCACATGCTGGACATACCCAAAAACGTTTTGTGAGGATATGGACACTAACCTTAGTACCTAATGCAATGTCTGACATGCTCATTCCAGACAATGCCAGCTTCCCCTCTGCATGAGTGTCGCTTAACAGAAGCACACACTGTGCTGCCTGGCCACCGCTGGGAGGATGCGCTTGGAGAGCTGGTGCTAAACTTTTCTGTCACCAGCAAACCCGTTTATGTACTTACTTTTCAAATAAAGACAACTGAAATTATTTACAAGATTCTTAGAGATAACTAGAGAAACCCGAAGTGTGGGATCCGTTATTTGGAATCCTGGGCTTTCACTGCACTCCTGAGGCTGTGATGAGCAAGTGATAAGATGGCAATTCCTCCACTTCCCACAGTGAATGCCTGGCTTGGTGTGGGTGGGCTGGGGAGGGCTGGGGCTGGGGGAGTACCCTCGGACTGGAGGGGCTGCTACGCTCCATCAGGGAGAACCAGCTGCTCACCAGCTGTCATCATTTCCTTAGCCTCCGCCTTCCTAGAACTTCTGGACTGGGCCTATGTATACCTCTCTCTTCTGTGCTCAGGCTCACCCCATCCTGGAGCCAACCCAAGGGAAGTAGGAGGCCCCAGAGCTGCTCAGTCTCCCAAACACAAGGGCTTCTGAGACCACCCCACTCCCTGCCTTGGGGCCTAGCCCTGAAGCAGCTGCCAGGCCCCTGCAGGGCTCCCCAAGACCCCTCGCCGCCTACTAGTAAGGTACCTTTGAGCCACCAGGCCCCAGCTCAGGGAGGGCTTAGTTTCCGCTCCTCATCAGGCTGACTCCTCAATTAGCCCCTGGCCTCCTGACACTGGACACCCTGTTCCTGAACACTCCCTTGTGCCCGGGGCCTGCTTTACCTGCACTGAACTCAGCCGATGTGCACCTGCCACACCCTCCACCCTCTGAGTGGCACCTGCTCTCTCAGCTCCAGCCTCGTGGTGTTTGCCGGCTGATGACTGAGGCTGCCCGGACTCCCGGCCAACAGAGTCTGACAAACCTGGGGCTGATCTCATGCCAGGTCTCAGCTCCCTCCTCCTCTGCCAGCCTGGTGCCACCTGAGTCATGGCCCTTAGGTGGCCTGCTCACACTGCACTGCTCTCGGCCCCAGCCTCCACTTCTAGGAAGTTCTGTTGGCCTGTTTTGTAGAAGTCTCCTGTTACACTGCCTCTGCACGTCGACCGGCCTCCTGCCCGTCCTGGTGTGTCCTAGACAATAATCCAAGGCCGGCTTCTGTGCACGGACCTGCTTTCAGGAGTTCATTAAGTTGGCTGGGCGTAGTGGCTCATGCCTGTAATCCCAGCACTTTGGGAAGCCAAGGCAGGTGGATCACTTGAGGTCAGGTGTTCGAGACCAGCCTGGCCAACATGGTGAAATCTCGTGTCTAGTAAAAATACAAAAATTAGCTGGGTGTGGTATTGTGCTCCTGTAGTCCCAGCTACTTGGAAGGCTGAGGCAGAAGGATCGCTTGAACCCAGGATGTGGAGGTCGCAGTGAGCTGAGATTGCATCATTGCACTCTAGCCTAGGTAACAGAATGAGACTCTGTCTCAAAAAAATTAAAATAAAAAAATATAAAGTTCATCAAGTCACAAGGTAAATTATAGTTGTTAGCATCACGGAGTATTGAATCTGGAAGTGACCCCTGACGTCTAATTTAATTCCTGGTTCCAGGATGTCCATGTGACTCACTCAAGGTCATGCGGCTAGCTGGCAGCTATAGAGCGGGCACTAGCATCCAAGTGCCTCGTTCCTGTCCTTCCAGAACTAATGACTCCCTGTGGGTATGCATTAATCATTTTATTGAAGTTGTTCAAAATCTGGAATTCAAAATGAACTGTGTCCCATAGAGTGAGTTTGGAAAACTTTGATCTGAGGTTTGACTTCTGACTGTGCCAAATTCAATGAGAGGCTTTGGAAGGGTCCTTTATTCTCCCTTTCCCCACACATCAAACTCGGACACAATGATGGCACACAAACGTCAGGACACTACGTGGGAATGCGGGTGATGCTTGAGAGCTGCTGGTAGGATGGCACCCTGTCATTTTCTAAAGTCGTTTGGTAAACAAATGGGACAGCTTGAATGGCTAAAATCCACAGACAGCCTGCAAAGCTCACTCCTGCACTTATGTGTCAAAGGCGTCTCCAAATAAATGCCAGACCGAGGGCCAGACCTGGCAGTTGTCCCTGGGGAAGGAGGTGGAAACACTCATGTCTTTTAACGTTTATATATAGAGAAAACTAATTGGGAAGGGGAGGAGTAGGAAAGAGAAGAAGGGGATGAGACCTAGCGCTGGAAGATGAGGTTCAGGCCCCTGACCACGGCCTACCCACTGAGCAATTAATTTGGGGCCGGGCGTGGGATCTCTGCCTCAGTGTGCTCATCCACAAATCGGAAATGACAACGACATTCATCTCACAGAGTTAAGAGAATAAAAGAGATCATGGATTTGAATGCCCGCTCTCACTAGAAAGAGGAGCAAATGTTACTTGTTATCAACTAATGGCCAAAGACCTACAGGTGGAGGTGCAGTCATGACAGAGAGGGTTCCCGGCTGGTTGGTCCTTACCAAAGAATTCAGACTCTGTATATTTAAATAATAATATAATGAATTTGGGTTCCAAGTGTTTAATTCACAAGTGAATGACATTAATCCCTGGGGGCTTTTGAACATTCATATCTTGTTCAAGTCATCCTTTGCCTTGTGTAAGGCTGCAGAAGCCCCAAGGCATCTAATGGGGATGACTGGGGGAAATCAAACGGATCAAAATGACAAAATGACAATTTTTCTCTAGGCTAATAACTCAATGAGCAGAAAGGAATGTCCTCCCCTTTATATGTATATGAATGTATATGTAGTTCACAGTTACACCCTGACATAGATCTCATCAATTGTGTCCAATGTGTGTGTGTGTCTCTCTCTCTCTGTCTCCAAGACTAAAGATGTTGCCCATATCACTGTACTCAAGAGTGATATGGGCCACATCCACTCTGCGCTCAGAGGGTAACTTCAGTGAGTGCTGGATGCCGGAAGTGACCAGTGCTGGAATGAAAAGCTTCATGGAATGTGAGGATCAGGCGGTATTTTATGGCAGGCGGGCTGGGAAGGCATGGTGACACACTGTGCCACACTCATCTGCAACCTGAACACGACCTGCTGGAGACGTGTGGCTTTGGAAGACCAGCTCTGGAAACCTGCATAGAGTATTTAAAACCAGGGTATCAGCACATTTATAAAGTGGGTTTGTGAAAAACTCAGTTATTATTAATCCCTAGACCCAAAAGAGGAACCTGCGGGGTAACAGTAGTGAGACTACGGGAGGCAGAGAAAGGCGGCTGGCACATTCCCACTTGAGTGACAGTTTGTTATTTTGTTCAGATCAAAACAGGCACCAATGGCACGTGTAATTCTGAGCAGCCTTAAAGGGGACCGGAGGGGGCCGCACAGTCATCTGAGGTCAACCTTCAAAGAGACAGGCTTCCATTTATGGGCTCAAGCACTGACACGCACACATGCACAGTAGCTCAGGGCTGCTGACTGAGTTATTTTTAGAGCCCCGCTGGGGACTAGGCAATACCATGGTCTTCATTATCCATCATATCGTGATTCCCACACACGTTAGCCTAGATCCATTTGGTGCACAAAAAAGGCCTCATTTCTCTATTGAAGGAATTTTTTTTTTTTGGACACATGCTTTGTCGCCCGGCTGGAGTGCAATGACCGAATCTCGGCTCACTGCAACCTCTGCCTCCCGGGTTCACACCATTCTCCTGCCTCAGCCTCCACAAAAAAGGCCTCATTTCTCTATTGAAGGAATTTTTTTTTTTTGGACACATGCTTTGTCGCCCGGCTGGAGTGCAATGACCGAATCTCGGCTCACTGCAACCTCTGCCTCCCGGGTTCACACCATTCTCCTGCCTCAGCCTCCTTAGTAGCTGGGATTACAGGCACCTGCCACCATACCCAGCTAATTTTTGTATTTTTGGTAGAGATGGGGTTTCACCATGTTAGCCAGGCTGGTCTCAGACTCCTGACCTTAGGTGATCCACCCACCTCGGCCTTCCAAAGTGCTGAGATTACAGGCATAAGCCATCACGCCAGGCCTAGAGGAGGAATTTGATGGTCCTAACAGACAGGAAAGCCAGGCTCTGCACATCACATGTGACTGAGAAGAGAATACATTTGAAAGAATAAGCTAAATTCCACAGAACTACAGTGAACCTCGAAAATCACTGACCTCTCCTCTTCTCGGTTTTACTTGTTTCTTCCTCAAATGTTGCCTCATTTTTTATTGAGCAAAGAGCTCCAAATGGGTGACAGCCTTTCCTACTCTTGGGCAATATGTTTCTAAAGGGTGGGGTCTGATATGAGCTTGCCTTACTTTTGTTCATGTATCTCAGGAGTAGTATCCTTTGGGATTTCTGTGAGTCTTATTTCTTTAATTTGGCTATTTTAGTTATAGCTGAATAAAAGCAAATGACATTTTCCAAATCCTTTTTTGGGCTTTCCCAAAATATAGCTTCCTTTAAAGCATCATGAAATGAACCCTGATTGGCATCTCAGCATGTGAGCTGTCTTCCAAGAAGGGTATCTACTGAGACGGTAAGAAGTGATCTTTGAGAATAACCAAAAACACACTCTAAAGGTTCCCTGCTCCTTAAATAGAGAGTTGTGAAAAAAGTATGTAAACAGAAAAAGCAGGGAAAGAAGCTTCAAGAGCTCTTTTGGGAAGAGGATCTACTTTTCATATTATTAAAATGCCATCGTTATGACACCTTGAGTTTGATCAAAACGATGACGCACTTCTTTATCTGGATCGGCCATGAGTCCTGCTTAATTATGGTGTTCTATAAATAAACACACTCCACAACCCAACTCAGACTTGACACCTCTTAGCTGACATCTGCAAACTTACCCTTTGTATGTTTTCAAAGGGTCAGCTTGAGAAACCTAAACTTTGTAGGGTTTCTGTGGACGGAGACGTTCACAGAATTAACAGAGTAACGGGTCAGTGCGGAGAGCAAGGACATGAAGAGCTGCTGCAGCTGCCACTCACTCCCGGTTTCAGGTGACGGCTTTCTGGACCGAGGAGTCACACCGACCGAGGTTTGAACGTACACTTAGCGGCTTACAGGCTGTGAAGCCTTGGGGACATAACGTCACCGTTCTGAGCTTCGGCTTCCTGCGGGGAGAAATGAGGGCAGAAGTGCCGAACTGTGTAGTTGTCAACAGGATCCAACAGAACAGCACACGGAACGCAGACTACAGAGCTTGGGAACACTGTCCGTGTGAGAAAAGGAAAACTGGATCAAGAGAAAGGTTAATACACCAAAATAAAAGCACTTTCGGGAAATAGTCCAAAAATAAAAACTCAGGTAAGGCTCTGTCCATTGAAGCACAAACGAGTCGGCGGCGGGAGGTGAAACGGCCGGTGGTGTGAAGTCAGTGCCACGAGTGAGCGACCGAGGCTGGCTTCTCCTCCGGCGGAGCCCGACTCCCGTCCCCACCCCCAGCACTGCACTGCCCACGAGCCACTGGCACCAAGAAGCTCCGGCTGCAAATATCCGCACTTCAAACGTTTTCCTTTGTGAAAAGAACAAGCCAGATACTATTCTTAGGAAGAAAAAACCCCACGAGCCTTTTTCCTATAAGTAAGCTCAGCAAGTTTAACTGCCCCCCACTCCCAGCATCCACACAAGGGTTTTCATTCTTCCCAGCGTTAGAATACACAGCAGTGTTCTGTGCTTCTCCACACCCTGGCCACGCTGGCCCGTTCAGAGGGCGAAACGCTCAGGGATGGCAGGGAAGCTCTATGGGTTAAGGAGCTTGGCATTTCCAGGGAGCTTTCTGCTCCTTATTTATTTATATGACTTACAGCAGCTTATAGGAATTTGGGTTCCAAGAGTTTAATTCACAAGTGAATGACACCGACCCCTGGGGGTTTCTGAACATTCGTATCTTGTTTAAGGTTGCAGAAGCCCCAAGGCATCTAATGGGTATGACCAGGGGAAATTAAATGGACCAGTCACTGGGTCCTCAGCAATAACTGGTAAATGAAGAATGTCCTGAGCACTTAAAAATAGTTAAAAAAAAAAAAAAAAACAACCCTTTAAATCTGCAAAGGCTATGACAAGAGTTACCAACTTTGGTTATAAAATAATGTGAGGTGTCGCAAACCCTGAAGGTTAAGTTCAGTTGTACCGGCTGGAGAAAGGAAATACCGTAAGACAAGGGATCACCATCCTTCCTGCTACCAAGCATTAGGCCCAGGACAAGGGCGAGGGAGAAATCATTTCAGGAGAGCTGTACGTAAGTGGATTTACAGACTAGTTTGCACAACTGCCTTGCAGAATTGGGAGAAAACTGACTTGTGGTTCTGGAAAGGAAGCCACCTGCACCAGGAAGAATGGATAAAGAAGGGTGACTCACACAAGCACCACGCCACCGAGGGTCAGCTGAGCCACAGAGAGGAATGCGTGTGCATGCACCGGGACACAGGTGACAGAGAGGGACACAAGACATCGAGGTCCTGTGTGAGGGGCAGCAGCAGCCAGGGAGGTGTTCATTTTCACCCAGGTGAGAGGCTGCCCTGTGAGCATACTGATACGAGGACACGCTGCTAATGAGCAGCAGGAAGGAGGAAGGCTTGGCCCTATCTCAGCTGTCACCCTCAGGGAAGCCTTCCCTGCCTCTGGAATCATGGCAGCGTCTACACCGTGACTGGCACATAGCTCCCCATTCTGCAACAGGGTGTTTGTTCTCCACCAGGTGAGACTTCTGGCCTTGGCCCAGGGGTGCTGAGCACCTGGTGACTGAATGGGGCAAAGTGGCGGTGACCAGAAGGCTGATCTGCTGGGCCCCAGGGCCCATCCACTCACTGAGAAGTAAGAGGAATGTGGGAGGGGACATAGGTTCCTTGCTGCTGGAAGAAAAAGGGAAGGTGAGCTGACTTCATTTCCTGACCAAGTACTAGTGGATCTGGAGATTCAGGCCTGCGGATCGGTGTCAGCTGAGGTGACGGGGTCCAAAGCGGAAGGCTGGCCTGAGGGCTAGGAGGCTTGATTTCTTGTCCTAGCTTTGTCCCTATTGGATTAGGTGACCCTGGAGAAGTCACTTACTTGCCTTTTCCTTGTAAGATTAGGCAGCCGGCACAGGTCTTTAGATTCCATCTTGGCTGATCATCAGAATTCCCTAGGGAGCTCTACACACACACACACACACACACACACACACACACACACACACGCGCGCGTGCATGCGCTTACACATTTGTATATGCACACATGGCTATGTGTGCATGTGCCCCCCTTTGGCCGAGGCTCTGGGGCAGGGCCTGGGATGTATGTTGCTTCTGTTGATCAGCCAGGTTTGAACTTCACTGGGACTAGAGAAAACTCTAAAGGCACTTCCAGCATTAGAGGACAATGATTTTATGAAACATGCACGTAGTTTTTAAAGAGCCATTTTTTTTTCATTGTATTTTCTCTTGGAGGAGTGATGCACTTTTCTCTCTTTGGAGACATGAATTGACTCTGCCACTTGAGGGATGTCAACAGGTCACCTGTCACTGCCCCATTGGGTATACACTGCTGGGGCTGCTGAAAGGCTCAGCTATGAGGCAAGGGAGCCTGGAGCCCAGGCATGCAGGCTCCTACCCTGCATCCCAGAATGAGGTTGGGGTGTGACTCCACACCAGCACACTCCAAGGGTTAGGGTGAGCCAGGTCTCCCCTGAATCCAGGTAGTAACACTGGCCTTTGGTGCAAGGAGAATAGCAGTGGCCTCAGCATCCTGTTGGTCGCCAATGCCACCTCTCTCAGGGTTGGCTGGTTGTATTCCTATCATCCTGACATCCTAACAGCTACCATGTAGCGGGTGCAGTGACTGATCCCTCCCTGTGCACCAGAAACTATGCCAGGTGCTCTGTCACACTGACAAACCGTCACCCCAAGCCCTCATAAGCACCTTGTGAGGTGGTCTTATTAGCTCCACGGTACAGACTGGAGAATAGGGTTAGTCATCTGCCCAGGAGTGCAGAGCCAGGAGCTAGGGTGTCAGCAGGGACACCTGACCTTGAGGCTGTATTGTTTTTTATTTTTTGGGGACAGAGTTTTTCTTTTGTTGCCCAGGCTGGAATGCAGGTGTGCGACCTTGGCTCACTGCAACCTCCGCCTTCTGGTTTCAAGCGATTCTCCTGCCTCAGCCTCCCAAGTAGCTGGATTACAGATGCCTGCCACCACTCAGAGCTAATTTTTGTATTTTTAGTAGAGACGGGATTTCGCCGTATTGACCAGGCTAGTCTTGAAGTCCTGACCTCATTATATTTTTTGGGGACAGAGTTTTTCTTTTGTTGCCCAGGCTGGAATGCAGGTGTGCGACCTTGGCTCACTGCAACCTCCGCCTTCTGGTTTCAAGCGATTCTCCTGCCTCAGCCTCCCAAGTAGCTGGATTACAGATGCCTGCCACCACTCAGAGCTAATTTTTGTATTTTTAGTAGAGACGGGATTTCGCCGTATTGACCAGGCTAGTCTTGAAGTCCTGACCTCATTATCCGCCTGCCTTGGCCTCCCAAAATGCTGGGATTACAGGTGTGACTCACCACGCCCTAGGGTGTGTTCATTCCCTAAGGCTTCTGGACGGAGCTTCCTCCCACACATCTTGCCTCTGGAGAGGAGAGGGCAGAGTCCCAGCCCTTGGCCTCTGTGCAGGGCACATCCTGGCTTACCTTGGCCAGCCTCGCTCGCTTGATGAGATCATTGAGTTTGCGCACCGCTGCCTTCTGGGGAAGGCTCTGGATGTCTCTGAAGAGGTCCTGGGCCTCAGCCTCGAAGAGCCGGCGGTTGTCCGTGTTCTGCAGGGGCTGTGCCCAGAAGGAGCCAATGTAGACGCGCAGCACCTCGGGCGTGTTGATCACCTTGCCCAGGGACCACATGAGGGCCCCGTAGACCCGCATCAGCTGCTGCGTGTCCACTTGGTCGGCCTTGTTCAGCACCACACGGATCTTGTCGTCTTGCCCCCGGAAGGCCTTGATGGCCTCTGAGAATTCGTCTGAAATGTCCAGCTTGTGAGCGTCAAAAAGAAGGATGATCCTGTCCACCCTCTCGGCAAACCACTGCAGGACCTGGCAGAAATCATAGCCTGGGTGGAGAGAAGAACACGTCAGTGTGGCCACTACTGCAGGAGACACGTTTACTGAGAGGGCTCAAGAATAGTCTCACTCCCCAGCAGCTGCCAGGGAAGACCCCTGTCTTTAACCTGGAGGCAGTGGAGGTCTGGTGACTTGAAAATCACAGGCCGAGATGAATCTGGGTGGGAAGGATCTGGGGGGCCCTTCCGTAGAGGAGGGAGGGAATAGAATGGGGCTCATGGTCACTTTGGGAATTGCAGACTTCCATGTCTGCGATTTCATTTAGTCTTCATGAGCGCCTTATTTCACCTAACACAGACCATTTGCTTGATGGAAAAATTGACCAATGGTTCTGTAAAAACACAGGCCATGAGTCAAAAGGTCTTACTTCTGAAAAGTCTCACTTTTCTGAAAGCCCCAGATAGAGAAAAAAGACAACCGAAGGCCACCTGGCATCCCATGGGGTGTCCAGTAAGCAAGTAAGCGTAACAGAAGAGGCACTGCCTTTGCTTACCCCAAGTTTGTAGAGTGCTAAGGAGGTCAAAGGTTGGCCCAGCCAGCGTTACGATCAATATTTATTTTTGGACTATTTATAGCTTGGGTATATTGTAAATATTTTTAAAAATTACATATCGCAGCCATTGTGTGAAATGGTCTCTTGCCAATTTCTTTTTTAAAATGGCCAAGCCCACAGCAAATTCTGTTCGGCCTACCCTGGCCACTTCCACAAATCATGCAGCTGCATAAACACTCCTCAGCCCAAGGTCAAGACTCTCAGGCCTTTCCCCAGGGAGGCAGATGCCCATGAAAAGCAAACAAGAGGAGGCCAATCCCACAAAGCTGACGTTGAATTTCAGTCTGATTAGCTGCAGGAGCAGAGTCTAAATCCGGCCCAGCTAGTGCTGAGATGTCACCTTGCTGTACCCCCATGCTAGGGGTCTCCCCTCTTCTTTTACATTTTGAAAACTTTCAAACATACAGAAACATCCAAAGAATCATATAATGAATGCTGATGTAGCTACCACATAATTTTAACAAATGTTGACACTTTGCTTTGTTTGCTATTTCAAATACTTTTAAAAACCAAGTCTAGTTTACTTAGAGACCGTACAGAGATGAGAACTAACTAGATCTTCACTTGTCAACACAGGTAAATCTCCAGAATAGAACAAGAGTGAAAACGTATGTACAGCATGATAACGTTCACATAAAATGTTGAAATACAAAATACTCAACCATCTATGGATACAAACGAAAGCATAAATACAAAAATGTCACCATCGATTGTGAGACCCTGGCTGGCTGTGGGGGTGGAGAAGGTGTGGATCTGAGGCAGAGGAGGCAGTATCTGGGGGAATAATCCATTAGGTGAAAGGAAAGAGGGTCTGTGGACTAAGGTTTCCATGGATTTGAAGAAGAGGTGCTAGAGGAATAATAGTTGAACAAGCAAACTGGGTTCAGGTCCATTTTTCACAAAGAAAACAGAACACTTGGTAATGCTGAAGCCCGTCACCCCTCCCTGAGCCCTTCCCCCGCCTCCTCCCCAGAGGAAGCCGCAGTCCTGAGTGTGGTGTTTATGCGGCCACACGTGTGGATACTTCCAGTTCACGCTTTTCATTTCTCTGTTCCGTCTCACTGCGGCACTCCCTGACTCCTTGGGGATAAGGAAGGCAAAGGCGGTTCTTGGAATGTGGGCCAGAGTTTATTTTCATTGCTGTCAGCAGCTAGTTTAGGTCAGAGGAATACCAAAGACCTTACTGATGGGGTCACACATTGTAGGTAAAGATTTAGAGTCAAGAATTTCACTGAGCTCTGACCCTGAAAGGCCAGAACAAATTGCCCCCTATGGTAACACTAAGTGCTACTGTCATTTGATACAGACTTGTGCACAGACAGCCCTAGCTCACACGATTGGAGATCCTCAGCAGATGAATGAACTGGCTGTTCGCTGGGTGCCGGAAAGAGGCTTTGGGGTCCACCCATAGATGGACCTGCATGGGGACCTGCTTTTCCAATGACTGATTCACCACGCTGACCTGACCACTCAGGCATGTGGTCTTCCTAGGGGCCAGATGGGGTATCTGAAGGTTCAAAAACAGATCAAAGAAAATGCAGTGTCCAGGGTGCACATGGAGTGAACCTTAGTTGCTTTTGCTGGATACCCTTCCTGTTGGGTCAGGAGGTATCCTTTATGGCTCTGGAGGCTGAAGGTGTGGCAGAGTCCCTTGCCCCATTCCTTAGCAAGGTGGAGCATAGGCATGTGATCTAGAGTCAGACATTCACCTCCTTCCACCAGAGAGGAGCACTGAGCCTTGAGGGAAGGACGCAAAGACACAGCGAAAATAAGAATTTATTGGGCCGGGCGCGGTGGCTCAAGCCTGTAATCCCAGCACTTTGGGAGGCTGAGGCGGGTGGATCACGAGGTCAAGAGATCGAGACCATCCTGGTCAATATGGTGAAACCCCGTCTCTACTAAAAATACAAAAAATTAGCTGGGCATGGTGGTGCGTGCCCGTAATCCCAGTTACTCAGGAGGCTGAGGCAGGAGAATTGCCTGAACCCAGGAGGCGGAGGTTGCGGTGAGCCGAGATCGCGCCATTGCACTCCAGCCTGGGTAACAAGAGCGAAACTCCGCTTCAAAAAAAAAAAAAAAAAAAAAAAAGAATTTATTCATGTATTCATGGTGGTGGTGGCTTCCTAACTCTTTTCGAAGCCTAGTTCTCCAACTTTCCCATTAATCCTGTGAAAAATTTCCCAAAAACTTTCTTTTCTGCTTAAATTAGTCAGAATCAGCTTCTTTGGCTTGACATTGAAAGCGATGACTGGGCTGGGCGCGGTGGCTAGCACTCGTAATCCCAGCACTCTGGGAGGCAGAGGTGGGAGGATTGTTTGAGGCTAGGAGTTTGAAACCACCTGGCAATCTGGCGAGACCCTGTCTCTACAAAAAATAAAAACAAATTAACTGGGCATGGTGATGCATGCATGTGGGTTCAGCTACTTGGGAGGCTGAGGCAGGAAGATCACTTGAGGCCAGGAGTTTGAGGCTGCAGTGAGCCATGGACACACCACTGTACTCTAGCCTAGGCAACAGAGTAAGATCCTGTCCCCCGCTCCCCCCACAAAAAAAAAGAACCACAACTGGTAAACAATCCTCCCCTCACCCCCATTTAAGATTTCGGAATACCTCTTATTGTCAGTTCCAAAAGAAGCCTGCTATCCAAGCTGAGACACAGCTGTCACCAGCGGTGCTCGTGCCAACCCAGCCATGCAGATGCAGTATCTCTTCCTCCCAGGGCCGTGTGGGTTGGATGGTTAGCTTTAATTGCAACACTTGTGTTTAAACTTTAACTTAAATTTGAGTTCCTAACAGTTAATTTGTCTTTCAAAAAGATTCCATTTCAATGCTATAGTGAAATCAAAAGTTATTAGGAACAGAGCTGCCAGATTTAAGTTTACTCTAAGTGAGGCCAATATCCATCTCTGGAGGAACAGGTACATATCCGTATTTTCTTGGGTGAAAGCAACAAAGAGAGCTTAATACAGTTCGAGAAGTAAGGTAGGCAGAGCTGTGTTTGTTCTGTCCCTGAGCAGGTGTAAAAGGACTGCTCATCACATATCAGGCAACACAACCAAAGGAGTAGAGATCACTGTGTCCGCAAGAGAGCAGAGAATGATACAAGCTGGGAGAGGGTGGTCTGCTTACCGCCCCCACTACACACAAAAAGTTATAATTATTTTGCCATTTTAACCATTTTAAGTGTACTGCACAGTGGCAATAAATAAGTCACACTGTTGTACAAACATCACCACCATCCACCTCCAGAACTTTTTCACCTTCCCCAGCTGAAACTCTGAACACATTAAACATTAATTCTCCCTCCCCTCTCCAGCCCCTGACGACTGCCACTCTACTTTTTGTATCTATGAATGTGACTACCCTAGGTACTTCATAGGAGTGTGCATTGTGCCTGGCTTCTTTCACTCAGCACAGCATCCTCCAAGTTCATCTGTGTTGCAGCACCTGTCAGAGTCTCCTACCTCCTGAGGCTGAACAGGGCTGCTCACTTCTTGTATCATGAAGGACTCAGGCACCACACACCTAGCTACCCAAAAATCCCAGCTCTACCTCCCAGCATGTTATTTAGTCTGCCGGCTAAAGAAAAACAGTGATTCAGAAGGACCCAGAGACCACTGATCCTCAAAGTCTGTTCCTGTATTAGAATGAAATAATGGGCTTGCTAAAATTTAGACTCCTAGGCCCCTCCCCAGAACCACTGAATCAGAATCCCAGGGGCTGAGCCTGGCAATCTGTACTTAGAAGCTCCCCAGATGATTGCAATGCATAATACAATTTGAGGATCACTGTCCAGAATGAATACCAAGGTGGGGGATTGTACAGATAGGTTCATGCCCCTGCTGGTTAGCAAAAAATAAAACAAATCAAATACATTTATAGTATCATTTCCTTTTATGCCGAAAAGTTACAAATAGATGTTTAGGTGGTGCATCATAGGGTCGAGGAAACAGAACTGAAACATGCTTATTTGAAGATGGATTTTAAAACCCACCAGAGCTCTCTGCCTTAGCCCATGCTGGGACTTGGCCCCGGCCCTGGCAAACCTTTCCTCTATGGTCTAGACTGAGCCTAGAAATCCAGCCTAAACCTTGCCGGGCGCGGTGGCTCATGCCTGTAATCCCAGCACTTTGGTAGGCTGAGGTGGGTGGATCATGAGGTCAGGACATTGAGATCATCCTGGCTAACATGGTGAAACCCTGTCTTTACTAAAAATACAAAAAATCAGCTGGGTGTGGTGGTGGGCACCTGTAATCCCAGCTACTCAGGAGGCTGAGGCAGGAGAATCACTTGAACCCCAGAGGCGGAGGTTGCAGTGAGCTGAGATTGCACCACTGCACTCCAGCCTGGGCGACAGATCGAGACTGTGTCTCAAAAAAAAGAAATCCAGCCCAAACCCTTGTCATTCTTCAAAAAATATCTGGGCCAACTTTGATTAAGTTAGACATTACTTAACTTTAAGCCCCAGTTTTTTTCACCTGTAAGATTGGGTTATTGAGTGCTTACACGAGAAAATGCTTTTATCCATATGACGTTGAGACTTTGTTAACTTTCAGCAAACATGAGCTGTGGTTATGATGATTTCCTTAGCTGCTCCCCTTCTTGAGTTCCCTTGCCTGTGCCGCCTATGGCACCACTCCACACATGGCATTAAAATCAGAGGGACGGGCTGCTCTCTTATTAGATTACATATTCTCTAACCACAGGGACCATGTCTTCATTGTGGTCACACAAGATAGTGGTGGACAGTGTGGGCCTTGGACCCAGACTGCCTGGGACCTACCTAGCTCCACCACTTACCAGTTCTGTGGTCTTGGGCAAATTATTTCACCTCTCTGTGCCTCCTTTCCTCATCTGTAATAATAGTATCTTAGGGCTATCCTAGGGCTGATAATAGTAACCACCGGCCTTAGGGGCCGCAGAGTTAACACACATGAAGCATTTAGAATCACCTTGGCACAGAGAAAGCTGTCCAAAACGCTATCTACTGGTTATTTAAAAAATCTTTGTATCCAGTGCCTGGCACACAGTAGGGCTGCAAGGAATATTTGTGGGAGAAGCACAGTCTGCAGTTATAGAAGGAAATAAAATTATTTAGGGTAAAGGTGACAGTGCACCGATGCTTGAGCCAAGTGAGAGAATCAGCGCTCAGAAGCAGGTAACAGAAGATACCAAGGGACGTGAACACCGCTCATATGCGCTCAATGGAGCGGCAGACTCACAGAAGCCCAGTGGCCTTTTCTACCAGCAGGTCTTAAAGATCCCAGCTTGCTCCTGAATTGAATCTATGATTTCAATCACAGACACTCCCCAGCTCAGGAAAGTCCTGCACATACCCATGCTGGCTGTGACAATGCAGGACACATTTGTACCCAGAAGGATGAGAATAATGAATTTTTCCAAAGGTTCTGTTAGAGGGTGGTGAGGTTCCCAGGAACATTAGTGGTTAGCTACACTGAGCTAAGCAGGCCTGTGAAAGGAGCAATCACTTAGAACAAGGTTGAAAACCAGTGGGCCCCAGACAGAAAGTGGGGCTCAGCTGCTGTTTTGTTTGGTCTGCATAGCGGTTTTGTTTTGTTTTGAAGACAGGGTCTCACTCTGTCATGCGGGCTGGAGTGTAGTGGGGTGATCATGGCTCCTTGCAGCCTTGGCCTCCCTGACTTAAGCAATTCTCCCACCTCAGCCTCCCAAGTAGCTGGGATCACAGGTGTGAGTTATCATGCCTGCCTAATTTTTAAAATCTTTTTTTTTTTTTTTTTTGAGACGGAGTTTCGCTCTTGTTAATCCAGGCTGGAGTGCAATGGCACGATCTCGGCTCACTGCAACCTCCGCCTCCTGGGCTCAGGCAATTCTCTTGCCTCAGCCTCCTGAGTAGCTGGGATTACAGGCATGCGCCACCATGCCCAGCTAATTTTTTGTATTTTTAGTAGAGACGGGGTTTCACCATGTTGACCAGGCTGGTCTCGATCTCTTGACCTCGTGATCCACCCGCCTCGGCCTCCCAAAGTGCTGGGATTACAGGCTTGAGCCACCGCGCCCGGCCTTTTAAAATCTTTTTTATAGATGGGTCTCACTATGTTGCTCAGGCTGGTCTCAAACTCCTGGGCTCAGGTGATCCTCCTGCCTCAGTCTCCCAAAGGGCTGGGATTACAGGTGTGAGCCACCATGCCTGGCCTATATAGTGTTATTTTATTGTTGTTGTTGTTTTGACAAGGAGTCTCACTGTTGCTGCCTGGGTTGGAGTGCAATGGCATGATCTCTGCTCACCACAACCTCTGCCTCCTGACCTCCAGCAATTCTCCTGCCTCAGACTCCCGAATAGATTACAGGCACCCGCCACCACACCCAGCTAAATTTTGTATTTTTAGCAGAAACGAGGTTTCACCATGTTGGCCAGGATGGTCTCAAACTCCTGACCTCAGCTGGTCCATCTGCCTCGGACTCTCAAAGTGCTGGGATTATAGGCGTGACCTATATAGTGTTTTTAAAGTTCTGAGTTGGCTGTCTTTGGTCTGGAAATGCATCATTCAGTTCTTACAGACAGCTCAGTTTTCACAGATGCATCCACCGGGTGCCCAGTACTGAGTAGAGACACAGCAGCTCGGACTCAGCCTTTGAGACCAAGCTCTGTGTCCTCTGAGAAGCCGCCCCTGCTCTCCCAGGCTCCTGCAGGAGTCCTACGACGCTGCTGGCTGTGAGCTGCGAGGGTAGGCCTTCTTACCTCCTGGTCGCAGCCCAGAACAGTGCTGACCAGGAGGAGCAGGTCTCAGTCAATGCTCCTCAGACGAGTGAATGTTTTCTGTGAAAAAAATCTGTTCAAAATTCCCAAAACTGGCTTTAAACAATCTTTTGCAACCCATCTTTCTGGACATGGAGGCTACACTGAACATCTTGGAATTTTACAAGACACTTCAAAGACGAAAGTAAACAATGGATTGGTTAGTAATTACAGAGTGCCTAGGACATGCTTGGAACTGTTACAAAGGGACACACTTCTTTCTATAAGCCCCAACCTGGAAGCAATCCCAGTGTCCATCAATGGGATGGGATGGACAGGCTGTGCACATCTAGTCAGTGGAATACCATTCAGCAGTGAAGAGGAATGAACTACTGACCTGAGCAGGACTGAACCTCAGGCACATTATGTTGAGTGAAAGAAGCCAGACACCAGGGAATGCTTTCTGGGGGATCCACTCCTATGAGATTTTAGAAAAGGAAAGCTAAGCTACAGTGACAGAAAGCAGACAGTGGCTGCCTGTGATGGGAAGTCCGGCAGGTGAGCGGCACAGACAAACAGGGAGCTCCTCAGGGTGACGGAAAGCTTCTACATCCTGATGATGGCTGTGGTCACACGAGTATGCAAATGTGTCAAGTTCACCAAACTGTACAATTATATAAAATAGGTGCATTTTTCACACCTGTAATCCTAGCACTTTGGGAGGCCAAGGCAGGCGGATCGCCTGTGGTCGGGAGTTTGAGATCAGCCTGGCTAAGTTGGCAAAACTCCATCGCTACTAAAAATACAAAAATTAGCCGGGCATGATGGCGGGTGCCTGTAATCCCAGCTACTTGGGAGGCTGAGGCAGGAGAATCGCTTAAACCCAGGAGGCAGAGGTTGCAGTGAGTGGAGATCATGCCACTACACTCTGGCCTGGGCGACAGGGAGAGACTCCGTCTCAAAAAAAAAAAAAAAAAAAAAAAAAAGGTACATTTTTAATCTTATACTTCAACAAAATTGACTTAAAAGGCAAACACAAATAGGAAGAAAAGAAAGAAAAAACCCAGGGCTGCTAAACTTGTTTAAAGATATACATCTCCACAAACTGCTGAATGGATGAGGAAGTTGAAATCTGTCCATCAAGGGGACTACATAGCTAAGCTGGCTGTGTATGGAGGTGAATGTAGCTAAAGCAGGAGCCTGAAGCTTTAGTGGAAATCGGCTTTAGAACCACTTGAAGAGGCTAATCTGCATCCTGCTTTCTGGCCAACGGAATGGGAGCCTCTCATAGTGACAGATCAGGAGTGAGAATGCTCTGAGTTTGTGAGAACTGGCTTCACTTAGGCACAATGCAACCAATCTGGACCTAGGTGTGTTTGCACATATGAGTGTTGTGTTGTGGCGCAGGACTCAACATAATTGTAGAACCGTCCCATGGTGCTTAGTATATTTTTAACACCTATTCATGCAATTAATAGGAATTTCAATTCTTTAAGACCTTCCAGTGAAACTTGTATTAGGTCTGGAACAAAAAAGAGATGTAATCAGTCCAGTTTAAAAATACAGTTTCTATCTTTGACAAAGGACCCAAAATCTACACAGCTTGGGGAACTAGGAAAAAGAATTTGTTCTGAGGAAGATCCCAGCTTGGCACTCCTGGCTCCATGTTGTGGAAACAAAGGGAGGGGCGGGAAGGAAGGAGCTCCTTCTACCCAGTTAAGGGCTTCCCGTCACAGCCCCGGGGGAAACTGTGGTCCTCCATTCTGGCCAGAGAAAAGTCACTAGGAAATGGTACAAGGGGTTAGAACAGTTGCTCACTGGCTCAGGTAGATATAGTGAGGGGGTCCCTGAGGAGGCAAATTTGGCAATCTATTTTTAATAGAACAAGGGAAAAATGCTTACATTTATTTTCAGAGTCAGGTTTCTAATTATGAGTTTTAAACAAGATGTGTGTCTATGGCCAGGTGTGGTGGTTCAGACCTGTAATCCCAGTACTTTGGGAGGCCAAGGCAAGAGGATCACTTGAGCCCAGGAGTTCGAGACCAGCCTGGGCAAGTGAGACCGTTTCTATTTAAAAAAAAAAAAAAAAAAAGGATGTGTGTTGATGAAAGGATGCAAGGCAATGGAGGACAGGCAGAAACACAGCCGGGCTCCCCCTGCTGTGTCCTTCCTCCCACTTCTGGGTGGGCAAGGCCCCCTTGCCTGTGGTGGTGATGGGACACTGCCTAAGACTCTGCTCAAACCTCTCGTCTTTCCAAGGCCCTGCCCGCCCCGCCAGAGTTCACAGCTCCAGTTCCATGTGCACATTCCCATCCCTGGCTCCAGCACTTTCTGTGTGGCTCTGTGTAATCCCAGGCTCTCCTGGCTTCACGTTTTCCTCTGTAACCCTCCCACACCAGTGCAGGGAGCGTCCAGCACGAGGCAAACACCAAGAGGGCCTTCTTGTCCCCCCGGTTCCATCCTCACCAATGCAGCCCTCTAACGATCCCCACCCCTTCTTAGATCTCAGACATAATCTCTGAAACTGTGAGTGCTCCTGGTTACTTCTAGAATCAATGTTTACAGAACAAACTCTCCGTGACTAGCCTCTGCCTCGACTCTCAACCTTTGCTCATAGTCTCTTACTAAGCCCCACCCCGTCTGCTGCACAAACCACCCTGGGCTCTTAGCTGTTCCCCAGTGCATAGTACTTCCCTGTCTCCACACCCTGCCCAGGCTTTTCTTTCTGCCTGGAATGCCCTTTCCTCTTCTCCATCTATAACCACCCGTCCCTCAGGGGCACTTTCCTATGGAGCCTTCCTCCACCCAGTGGAACAGAACCACCTTTCCTGTTTCCTCCTGACGGGGTCTGTGGTAGCCCGAGGGCAGGGCCAAGCCTCACTGTGTCTGTGATCCAAAGGCCCACTGCAGATGCCACACACTATCAGGTTCCCAGTGATATAGTCTTAGAGTTTTAATGAATTTCCTTCATAGTACATATACTCTGAAATGGTATATTAATGTGGTTGCTATAAGACAGAAATTCTGAGGGCAGAGACTCCACTCCCCATCCTATTCGCCATTACACCTGAGGAATTACTATTGAACACAGTAGGTGTTCAACAAACTTGGTTTATTCCCCCCGAAATTAAAAATGGAACTATCATATCACCCAGAAATCTCACTTTGGGTATTTGTCCAAAAGAACTGAAATCAGAATTTTGAAGAAATACCTGTGCACCCATGTTCATTGCAGCATTATTAGCATAATTCTTTTATCCATTCATTTACTGATGGACGCTTGATGGCAGTAGCCAAGATGCAGAAATAACAAAAGCAACCATCAATGACGGAATGGATAAAGAAAATGTGGTGGCCGGGCACAGTGGCTCATGCCTGCAATCCCAGCACTTTGGGAGGCCATGGTGGGTGGATCACAAGGTCAGGAGTTCAAGACCAGCCTGATCAAGATGCTGAAACCCTGTCTCTACAAAAAAAGAAATAAATAAGAAAATGTGGTATGCACATCCAATTTAATACTATTCAGCCTTAAAAAAGAATTTTTGCAATATGCAACAACATGGATGGCCCTTGAGGAAAAAAATATGCTAAGTGAAATAAGCCCATCACAGAAGGACAAAGATCCATAATTCCACTTGTATAAGGCATGTAAAATAGTCAAGCACACAAAATCAGAAAGGGGGACCATGACTGCTAGAGGCTATGGGGAGACGGAAATGGGGCATTGCTAATCAGCCAGCATAAAATTTCAGTTAGGCAAGATGAATAAGTTCTAGAGATCTACTGAATACCGCCTATAGCCACAGTGTGCTCATAGTGAATACTTAAAAATGTGTAAAGAGGGTAGATTTCACAAGTGTTCTTATCACCATAAAATAAAGTAAAATTGGTTTAATCAAGTGAATTCACTTGAATAAGAAATGAACTGATTTTTAGCAATTTGGCAGGTTTAGATGCTTAAACAGAGGTATGAGTTTTCAAACAGGGTTGTTATTAATGTGGGTAAGTGTAAATCATCCCAAAGTAAACATCAACTATCTGGGGTTGCTCAGGTATTATAAATACACTTTCAAAAAGAGTCTGTTGCATTAATAATAACAGCCACTTCAGGGCAGGGAATCTCTGCATTGTTTCCAGGCTGAGTTGACTTTGCAACTAGAAAAGGCTGCTTCTGAAAATGTTGTTGTGGCTGACAACAAAATGACAGCTATAGATCAATAACTGCAGCAAATATTTACTTAGCTCTTACTACATTCCTGCACTGCCTGTGAGCTCCATGTTAGTACAATCTCGTAATCCTTGCAACAATCTCATAAAGGAGGTATTTTTATTACCCCCAATTTTACAGGGGAGGAAAGAAGACTCAGAGAGTTAAACAACGGACTCAAGGCTCACAGCTGTTTCTCAGGGGAGTCTGGATTCAAACCAGGGACCGGATCCTAGAGCTTGGGCTTGCACCATATGTGCACCAGGATGGTAGAATCAGAGGTGATTTACATTTTCTCCTTTTTGATTTGTGGTTTTCTAAGTGTTCTACAATGAATATTTATTTTTTCTATCGAGAAAACAAATATGCGTATTGTAAAAATTATTGACCCACTGTATTATTGTTGAGGAGGTTGTTCTTTTTCGTCTACAATAGCACTTTTGGTGAAGGATTTCTAGCACTTTCCAGCCAGAGGCTATGCTGGGTGTGCCGAGCACCACCCTGAGGGGGAAGCAGTATCTTGGCAACTACACCCCCAGGGAGGAGGAGGCCCCCAATCAGTGGGAGCAATGGGAACTGCTGATGACAAAATAAGCCGCCTGCTCCACCAGCCTTCTCTCCTCCCTGACCCCTTCTCCCCAGCTGACCAGGTGCAGGGCAGTGGCAGGGAGCGGCTGATACCAAGCTCTGTCTGAGAGACTGCCCACAGAGAACGCACGTTCCCCAGCTCCTTCTGGAGAGGCTGGAAGTCAGTTCACCTCCAAGCTTTCAGTGGGTAATGGCCACCTCTTGGAGAATGTAAGTTGCCATGAGAAAACCACAGAGGTTGTCTCCCTGTACCCAGCCTGTAGCAGGTGTGGCCACTGAACCTACCAAAATTTAACTAAAATCAAGACCCAGATATGCCCAGGGAGGGCGTCGTGCTGTTTATCTACTCTGCATTTCTCACTCCTTCTTCCTTTGGGATTTTGCCCAAGATTCTGTAAATTAATCTTCTGTACCTGTTTCCTCATAAAATGAACACGCTAAGTTCACACCCTGTCCCTCCTTCCTCTGGGGAATGCTGTGACAATAACAGATGGGTGAGTCACATGTCCCTGAAGGGCCCCTCCAAGGCACCGGCGGGAGAGCCCCACGTCACAGGTTCATATCACGCCACAGATGTGGGGACTGAGGAAGGTTCCACGCCAGTGCTCAGTCCCCTGAATGCTGCTGCTGCTGGGCACATGACCCAGGGAAAGGGGAAATTGGGTTTCGTATCTCACTTTCCATCTCAGAGTAAATATCAGATGAAGAACCAGGCCCATTTAAAGAAGGCTGGCCCCTGGTGAAACACAGCAACATGGTATTCTCTGTCATTTTAGGCTCTCTGCTGGAGGGGGAAGTTGGTAAAAAAAACTTAACCAAGAAAAACTGTAAGTCCTGGAGAGTGGCTTAACAATTTCATTCTGCTGGGCCTCAGTTTCTATACCTGTGAGTCAAGTGATCAATAAGGATTCTTTCTAGATCTTAAATTTTAGCTATCTAGGGTGGTTCCAAATAGTAAGCTGCTTTGAAATAAAAAATCAAATTCCGAGGAAAATCCATTTAGCTCAGCATCTGTATAGCACAAACATTAACTAGTTACAGTGCCTGCCTAAGATGACCTTTCAGATGGCTACAGGAATACTGAATGACCAACTCTATATGACACAATTATCAAACAGTAAATTTCATTTTATTACATCCATGTGTTATAGCATCTGGGCCAATCTGAAGGTCCTTGAACGTTTCTATAGGTATAATTAGTTGTGCTGAAGTTTAATTTACTTGTCATCCAATTCCAAACAACTCTATATTGAAAGAACCTATCCAAGGAAGGGTTGTGGAATGTGTGACTTCCAAGGATACTTTAGAAGTCACCCAATCAGCTGGAAGCAGTGGCTGACGCCTGTAATCCCAGTACTCTGGGAGGCCGAGGAGGGCAGATCATGAGGTAAGAAATTTAAGACCAGCCTGGCTAACATGGTGAAACCCCATCTCTACTAAAAATACAAAAATTAGCTAGGCGTGGTGGTGGGCATCTGTAATCCCAGCTACTTGGGAGGCTGAGGTAGGAGAATTGCTAGAACCCGGAAGGCGGAGGTTGCAGTGAGCTGAGATCATGCCACTGCACTCCAACCTGGGAGACAGGCCAAGACTCCCGTCTCAAAAAAAAAAAAAAAAAAAAAAAAAGTCACCCAATCTAAGCTTTTTATATTATTATATATTAGGATTAACAGATCCACGAATCCCATGTCACGCACATGGAAATTGCCCATTCCTCATTTTCCAAGGGGGCTTTGTGTGTAAGTCAGGCCAGAAAGTCTCATACAATGTGTCTATAAATCAGATGGAGTCAGCTTGGCAAACATAATACTTGCACTGAATTTTCTTGAGGCAAAATGCCAACAGACTCCACCCAAATGTGATGAGGCCAAACATTGATACACAAGGCTTTGACCTTGACAATGTATCTTGTCATTCTATGGTTGAGAAGGGCAAAGACAATGTTTCTTCAGGTTACAGTTTTCTAACGAGAAATGTTAAATAAACCAAGGGGATGACAGCTGGGATCGACGAAGGGCTGGAAAGCAACTTCAGGCCTGAAGACCCCGCCCCTCGCTCTGCCCTGTTCCTCTTTTCCAACATCTTGGCATTGCACAAATGTCTGCAAGCCTGTGGACAACAGCTAGCCCTGCAGACCAGCTCCAGCAATTAAGTTATCAGCTAACCAGCTCCTCAAGCCAAACGATTACTCAGAGACAGTTCTTTCTGGGTGTATGTCACAGACGGAAAAAAAGACCCAGTCAGTGGGAACCATGAGAATCCACACGGGGCTCCTAATAAAAAAATGACTCACTTATTTTGCTAAGAGAAGTTCATGCTTTTACTAACAGTTTTTCAAAATACCTCCAGAAAAGGAAATACTTTAAAAGGTATACATGAAAAGATGCTCAACCACACTAACCACAAGGAATGAAAATGAGAATTAGAATGAGACGCTGAGCATGTAAATGGCCGTGCCTTCCACAGTGGCATTTTGGCACCAGCTAACACAATAAAAAGACCACAGTTCCTTTTGATTCCAAAATTCCACTTCTAGGAATGTATCTTAGAGTTACATCTGCATGTTTTTTGGATTAGTCTCTATTTCATTTATTTTTTTACATTGATAAATAAAAATTGTACATATTTATCATGTCCAACATGTCGTTTTGAAATATGTATACATACACTGAAGGTGGGTGTAGGGGCTCATGCCTGCAATCCCAGCACTTTGGGAGGCTGAGGTAGGTGGATCACTTAAGCCTAGGAGTTTGAGACCAGCCTGGGCAACAAGGTGAAATCCCTTCTCTACAAAAAATACAAAACATTAGCTGAGCATGGTGGTGCACACTTGTAGTCCCAGCTACTCAGAAGGCTGAGGTGGGAGGATCACTTGAGCCCAGGTAGTGAAGGTTGCAGTGAGCTGTGATCATGCCATTGCACTTCGGCCTGGGTGACAGAGCCTCGAGATCCTGTCTCAAAATAAAATAAAACATGAAATGAAGTGTAATTAAATTAAAATAAAACAAAATAAAATATGTATTCATTGTGAAATGGCTAAATTGAGCAAATTAACACATGCATTACTTCACACACTTGTGGTAAGAACACTTAAAATCTACTCAGCAATTTCTTTTTTTTTTTTTTTTAAGCTCCTCCTTACTCAGCAATTTTCTTTTCTTTTTTTCTTTTAAGAGACAGAGTCTTGCTCTGTCGTCCAAGCTAGAGTGCAGCGGCGCAATCTCGGCTTACTGCAATCTCCGCCTCCTGGGTTCTAGCAATTCTCCTGCCTCGGCCTCTTGAGTAGCTGGGATTACAGGCACATGCTGTTACACCCGACTAATTTTTTGTATTTTAGTAGAGACGGGGTTTTGCCGTGTTGCCCAGGTTGGTCTCAAACTCCTGTACTCAGGCAATCCACCCGCCTCAGCCTCCCAAAGTGCTAGGATTACACAAACGAGCCACCACGCCTGGTGGCAATTTTCAAGATAAACCTTGCCCATTATTGTGCCAATTGTATACATCTGAACCATACATGCTAAACCGTCTATATCCACTGTGGCACTGTTTGTAAAAAAAGATTAGAAACAGCCTGAATGTCACCTACCAAAACGACACCACCTATTAACTCTGGTCCATATGATGGACTGCGGGAGGCAGCTCCAAAGTACAGACAGGGACAAGCTCCAAGATTTACTACAGGTGAGAAAATCATACCACAGGGCAGTGGAGCGAATCCTCCCAGGGCGCCACGTGAGTGGCCGGGTGAGCTGGGAGGAGCCCCAGACACGGCAGACAGGGTCTGCTCTGGGAGAGGAACTGGGGAACGTGGGTGGGACAGACGTTCTTCAGGGTCTTTTTGTGACCTTTTGTCCCAAGCACATACACACCTACACACTGCGGGTGCTTCAGAAAGGCCAAACGCTACATAAATGGTCTGATTTGTGTTTTGCATCTTGATTTGGATTCCAACTGGAGGTGATTTTGAGAAAGAGACTAAGATTATAGGTGAATGGAGGTTTCTTGAGGAAACTGCATCAGGGCACCTGTGAGGAAGATCCCTAGATTTGAGAAAGAGGATTATGGCAAAAGAATCAGAGGAGTGACAAAAACTGAGCCCCTCAGTCACAAAACACCTCTCCCTGGTCATTCGCTTCAACAGGGTTCCCAGCTCCAGCCCTTGCCTGCATTCTCGTGGCTTTCTATAGCTCTACAGTCAGGTACGAATATCTCACGTGCCCTCACTGCACTTGCTGTTGGTCTCTGGAAGACCCTTGACTGAGTCCCAGACTTGGCCATCATCTGCCCTCCCTGGGGAAATGCCGAACACTTGGCCGAGCGGGCCCTCTGTGCTGGGTCAGTCTATTCTGGGACCACCCCAGTTCTATGGAATGAGTCATGACTGCCCCCATCACCAGAGAGTAATGGCGATCCACCTTAAGTGGTTTACACACGTTATCACGCTTCAGCTTCAAAACAACCCTGGGAGGGAAAATGCCCTCACTGTTTAAAAGTGGGAAGAGGCTCACGCTGGGATTTGAGCTCTGGTCAGCCTCCTCCAGGGCCCACAGGAGTATGCCTGCATCTCCCTACCTCCCTCTCTCTTTCCAAGGAAAACACAGACAGTCCCGAAAGCCTTATTATCAGTGTTTGCACATCCACCAGCTTGTGTGGACGGTCGAGATGCCAGCCTGCCGAGCACAGGTACATGAAGCCTGAATTCAAGCCCTGCGTGCACCTGGGGAGGGCCTTTTGCAGTTTCCCTTTCACTCTGTGCTTCGTAGCAAATGGGAACGGCTGATACCTATGGAGCGCTTAGGTATTAACAGAGATGATTCAGATCCTGGTAAGATCCCAGAGTACGAAAGTACTTTCTCCTGTTTTAGAGCAGGGGAAAATGAAGCTCACGAAGCTCAAATAGGTGAAGTTACTCGCCCCGCTGGTAAGAAGGGCAGGGGACAGGTAGAAACGAGCCCAGCCAGTTTCTCAGCATGGATTGCACCCTGCGTCTCTTCCATCTAGAATCCTGCATTTATCATCTTTTCCTCCCACCTTCTAGTCTCGGGGTTCTCATTGGCACACACTGATGAGGCGGGAGAGGGGCTTTACCACCTCGAGCAACAGGGATGGAGGCTGCATAACAGGAAGTCCCCGCAATACCAGGGAAGGTTATTAAACATTTCGAAATGGACCTGAACACTTCAAAAGTCCTTCTTTATTTTCATTAGGGGTTCCTATAAATCCTAGCTTCCGAAGAGGACGAGGTGCAGGTGCTGCTGCAAGGAGTGAGGCACAGGCAGGGACCCAGCACCAGGCCCCATGAGCTCCCCGTCAGACGCCCGCCAGGCCATGCAATAGTGGGTCACCTGGTGACTCCTGCGCAGCTGTCACCTCTGCTTCTTTCAGAAGCCCTGCCCTGGGAGGAGGCTGGTTAGTCACAGAGCCTGCCCACCCCATTGTGTCTCTCACCCAAGTTCTCGCCATCGCTCTTTGAGAGGGCAGCCTTCACACTGGGGCACACGGAGATGCAGGACAAAGCCCAGGTCGGTTTCTTTTGGTTCGTTCTCCAAGGTTGCCAGCCCCTTCTTTCACTTGCTTTGGGGATGGCAGGGTATGCAGGAGGGACAGGCTCAGGGGTGGTGGCTCAGCCCTACCCCAGATTCCTCAGGGTGGGGCCTCTCTGTATCACAACCCTATGGACCCTGCCCAGATGACCCTGAACTGTGTGCCAGGAATTTTTTTTTTTTTTAAATAAATGGGGTCTCACTGTTACCCAGGCTGGAGTACAGTGGCACAATTATAGCCCACTGACGCCTCAGACTACTGGGCTCAAGGAATCCTCTTGCCCCAGCCTCTCAAAAAGACAGGATTACAAGAACACACCACCACACCCAACTAATTTATTTTATTTTTTGTAGAGACCAGGTCTGTGTTGCCCAGGCTGGTGTGGAACGCATGCCCTCAAGTGATCCTCTCACCTTGGCCTCAAGTTCCGGGATTATAGGTGTGAGCCCCTCTGCCTGGCTGGAGCAGCATTTCACAGCTCCCCTGGTGATAACTGTGTAGACCCTGGGGCTCACTGTGCTAGTTTTCCCAGCATCATTTGCAGCCGTGTGGACTCCAGAACAGGAGGGAGCAGCAAGGAGAGGCTGGCATAGGACACGTATGCAACATGTACAAAAAGGAGGAAATGACAGCAATAGCATGGTCCAAGGGAAGAGAAAACCAGCAACCAAACACGCCCACAGAACTGAGTGGCAGGCCCAGGGCTGTGCCTGCCAGCACAGGAAGACTCAGACATTCCTAATAATTCTAAGTAATTAAGAAAAGGTTGCAAAAGACAATCCTTCAATGGCTTTCTGCTACTCTCAGAGAAATCCATGTGCTTCCCCAGGCCTACAGCTCACAGCAGGTATGGGGGCGGCCCTCCTGACCTCATCACCCCACCACTTCCTGGCCACTCCCTAGCCTCCACCTTCCCGGAAACTGCCAGGTCTCACCTACCCTCTGCCTTTGCCAATGCAGCTCCGCCCCCTGAAGAGCTCTTCCTCCAAATCTCTGCCAGGCAAATCCTCCACTTTATGTCCAGTCTCAATGCCACCTCCTCAGAGAGCCCTCCCTGACTGCCCACCCCTTGCTGTGGGACAGGTCTTTGTTTCAATTGCATTTGTTTTGTATTTTGGCTCCTCCACCTCCCCCAGTATATGCTTCCTGAATGCAGCCACGAGGTCTCACTGTTGCTGTGAAACCTAAGGCACCTGGCACCTGGCACCTGACACAGAGCAGGTGCTTAAGAAATTGACCAGGGGGCAGCTAGCAATGTGGGGAACACAGCAGATACTCAACATAAGAAAACCTGTTTCCCCTTTCCACTGTCCTATGGTGAGAATGCAAGGTAGTGTGTACTGTTTTCCAAGCGAAGATTATCTTCAAAAATGGCTAAACAAACCAAAAAAAAAATAGGAGATTTGGTGGTGTTGGCGGAAAGCATCAATTACACTTTCTCGTGGGGTCTGCTGCCTTCTCCGTGTGTGTGACTGGCAGCTGCATTTTGCCCTGGTTTGCGTCCACAGCTCTTGTGGTTAACAGCATGCACTCTGGAACCACACTGTCTGGTTAGAATCCCACTCAGCCACTTACCGGCTGTTTTGATCATCAGCCACCTTAAAATGCAGTGGCTTAAACAATAACTTCTATTTTCTCTGGTGGTTCTGTGGGTTGACTGGGCTCAGCTGGGTTCTCATTTGGGGTCTGTCATAAGGTGACAGTCAGATGGCATTTGGGGCTGGAGTCACCTGACAGCTCAAATGAGCTGGTTCTGTGATGGCTCTGTCATTCACATCTCAGCTGGACCAGTTTAGGAGGCCACCTGGGCCTCTTGGCCTCTCCCTGTGACTAGCCTGGGCTTCCCTCACAGTATGGCAATCTCAGGAGTAGTTGGACTTTTAGATGGCAGTTGCTTCCCACAGAATGAACATTTGAAGAGATTCAGGTGGGACCTGCAGGGCTTCTTATGACCTAGATTTAGGAAATCAGGAAGTATCACTTCCACAGAATTCTACTGATCAAAAGTGAGTTAGAGGGTGAATCTAGATTCATGGAGAGACTGCCCAAGGGCACGAATGCCGGGAAACACAGGTCAGGGCGCAGTGGTGGGAGGAGGCAGCATCTTTTAAGATGAGCTACTGTACCTGCTACATGATTGCCAGCAAATTACTTAAGCTCTCTGTGCCTCAGACTTCTCTTCTATAAAATGGGATAATTGCTCCTATCTCACAGAGCTTTTGTGAGAGGCAAATGAATTAATAATATACAGAAAGCACTTAATGCACTATGAGAGTATTAGCTATTCTTAGTACTTGAAAGAGTAAGGAGCAAATGTTTTTCTCTGCTTAATTTCTGTATCCCAATGTCTGAGATATCCCATGAAATGTTTTATATCATAAACACGAACATGAAATGCTCTATATGCAAAGTAAGTAAACTGTCCTTCTCCCTATCAAATAAAATTTTTTGTTTTTCACGTAAAAGTCTAGGCTTCAAGTTTAGATAAAAGCAGTCATTTCTCACAATAATGCATTTGATATATTAACAAAAATTCAAAATAGCTGCCAGGGCTGGCGAATGCTGTTGTGAGTCACAGTGGTGATATGCTCACATCAGGGCCAGAATCGGCAACACTTGTGGTGTGGAATTTCCCCTGGCACCAGCGGAAAAGGAGTCATGGATGCATTTGTCAAAACTTCCTTGAAACAAAAAGAAATCAGGATTTCCTGCGAGAGGCCCAAGTAGCTGGTGAGGTCCAGGAACTCACAACCCAACCTCAGACTGGCCTTAGCACTGGCTGGAAAACAGGATCTGCCAACAAATCATCAGGGCTGGGCCCCAGCCTCTAGGGATGGACACTTTTCTGTCTGCCAAATCCAGACAAAGCTCACAGTCAGGTCACTGAACGCAAACTCTAAATACAAAAATGGTTTCACGATCTGCACCTGCTGCCACATGTACAGAATTCTCTACCATGTCCTCCCATACCTCCTACCCGTCAGTATTCCATGTGGCCTTCAGGACAAATTCGAGTCTACTGCCACGTGCGCCCACCTGTCATGGCCCCACGTTCCAGCCAAAAGCACAGCTCCTGCTCCTCCAAGGGCCCTGAGCTCACATATCTCTCTCTGTTCTTTCACACACTCTTCCTTCTAGAAGAGATACCGACAGTAAGGGCGGCCAGTTATCTCTCCCTCAACTCAGAGCCAGGCAGAGGCTGTGTCATGGCCTCGGCTTGCTTTATCTGTGCGCTGGCCCACAGCGCCTTGCCTTGGCTGGCCAGTTAGCTCGCCCATCTCTCCAGCAGGCTCTGATCAACAACAGCCCTTCAGAAGGTTAGGCACATAGACCAGTGGAAGGGAATTGAGGGTTCTTGGTCTTTTAGGAAAAAAGACTCATTCCTTTTTTTGCATATTTGTGTGTTTTCCTCTCAAATCCTTGTTACCAAAATCTGAGAGGGGAAGTCATTCTTATCTGGACATCTCTAACTGTTCTCTCTCCTTTCCTGGACAAGCTTCAAAATCCGGTCTTTTGTCTCCAAAGTTCAAAAGTGGATGCATTTGTATTTCCCTGATTGTGGTCTGTTGGTGCCTTTTTCATTGTTTTTTATACCCCTATTAGTCACAGCTTAGATTTCCAGGTCCAATTTCCTAGCTCTGTAAATTCTCTCTTTTTTTTTTTTTGGACCAAGTCTCTCTCTGTCACCCAGGCTGGAGTGCAGTGGCATGATTTCAGCTCACTGTAACCTCCGCCTCCCGGGTTCAAGTAATTCTCCTGCCTCAGACCCCTGAGTAGATGGGATTATAGGTGCCCACAACCATATCTGGCTAATTTTTGTATTTTTAGTAGAGACGGGGTTTCACCATGTTAGTTAGGCTGGTCTCAAACTCCTGACCTCATGATCCCCCCTGCCTCAGTCTTCCACAGTCCTGGGATTACAGGTGTGAGCCATTGCACCCGGCCTGCTTTGTCGATTCTTTTAAGATACAGGTTGAGTAAACCTTATCCAAAAAGGTTGGGACCCGAAGTGTTTCTGATTTCAGATTTTCTGATTTGGGAATATCTGCATATATATGAGAGATCTTGGGAATGGAACCCAAGCCTAAACACAAAATTCATGTATGTTTCATGGACACCATATACAAATGGCCTAAAGGTAATTTTATAGAACATTTAAAATAATTTTGTTCATGAAACAGAGTTTGGATTGTGCCCCATCACATGAGGTCAGATGTAGAATTTTCCGCTCGTGGCATCGTGTCAAAAAGTTTTGGATTTTGGAGCATTTTGGGTTTTGAATTTTCAGTTTAAAGATATTCAACCTGTATTGCATTTGAGCACCTGAGCTGTGGTGGCAGACCCTGAAACAGCCTGCTCCTGTTTACGTCACTATACAGGCACCTTTTTGATTCTTGAGGGCTTTCCTTAACATTCCCTTAGCATTGCCTAAAAGAACTTAAAGATGTTTATATGTAAATGTTAAAATGGTCATCAGTGATTCTGAAACTTCTGTTACTGCCTGTCCCGTTATTGGAAGTGCAATTAGACTCTCCTGGTTTCATGTACTGTTATTGTCTATTGCTTTTACTAGCAGGGCATTTTCTGTCCTTTTATTTTTCATTGTCTTCTCAGTTCTATTCACTGGTTTATAATGAATAGGCTGGGATTTAGAGGCAAGGGCTTAAACATCAGGAAAAGACTTTCTCGAATTTTCATTTGACAGCCGTTGTTTCCGAAAGAATAAGTCGATCTGTTAGAAAATTTAGGTAAGAGTTTTTTCCTTCTATAATTATTTACATTTTTTAAAAGGGAAAAGCTGTACTATGTTTATTACCAAAATCAAGTCTATTGGCCCCTAGGTAAAACCCCATACTCTCAAGAAACCACAGGAATAATCCATAGCCAAAGCAGCACCTTGAAAATGCCATTGTGCTAAACAGATGGACAAGCATACCAGTTGCTACATTATAATTTTTCAAAGGATGTTATGATGGGAGCCAGAATCCGGAGATTTATACTAAGTAGCTAGGAATATGCTTGTGTTCAAATAAATCCTAGATGTTGTTTAGGTTTGGCATGGAATCCACAGTATTCTAGGAAACAGTATTTCAGGGGGCAAAATAGTAAAAGGTTGAGTGGGAAAGAAAACGCTGTGGATGTGGATAAAGGTTTCCTCTCATAGAGTCAAATGCTTGGCTGCTGTCATCAGGGGCAAAGGATGTTCTGAAGAGTGAATCAACTCGGATTTACCCACACACTTCAAGAAAGTAATTTAGAAAACCGCAGAAATCCAAACATTCTTTCATTGGCTACTAAAATACCAAAAAAGAAATCAAGAGAAGTTTGTAGGACTTTTAGGAAGCTACTACTTGATAAGAATATTATTACAAATATATCAGAACATTTTTATCCTTGCTTGATGGGAATTCAACCCTTCATGCCATCCAGGAAAGCCGCAGGTTAGTAACTAAACTAACCTAGTCTGTTGTCCCTAATGATTCTCTGCTGACAGCCAGCATGGTGGCTCATGTCTGTAATCCCAGCATTTTGGGAGGCTGAGGCAGGCAGAAAACCTGAGGTCAGGAGTTTGAGACCACCCTGGTCAACATGGTGAAACCCCATCACTACTAAAAATACAAAAATTAGCCAGGTGTGGTGGCAAGCACCTGTAATCCCAGCTACTCGGGAGGTTGAGGCAGGAGAATTGCTTGAACCTGAGAGGCAGAGGTTGCAATGAGTCAAGACTGTGCCATTGCCCTCCAGCATGGGTGACAGAATGAGTCTCCATCTCAAAAAAAAAAAAAAAAAAAAAAAAAAAGAAGATTTTTCTGCTAACCATAATTGAACTAATGAATATTTGAGGGGTACCGAGTTTCCATATGGAATATACTAAAATTTGCTCCAAAATCAGTTGCCTTCATGGGTTTCACTTACACAGCTCCTAAACAGCAGATTTAGATGACATTTACTCCCCTGGAATGCTATGTATTCTTTTTTTTTTTTTTTTTTTTTTTTTTAAATAAATAGAGATGAGGTCTCACTATATTGGCCAAGCTCATCTCGAACTCCTGAGCTCAAGTGACCCTCCTGCCTTGGCCTCTCAAAGTGCTGGGATTGTAGGTGTGAGCTACCGCACCCAGCCAGTCACTCAGCTTTTGAGGGTTCATCATCAACTGCACAAAGGGGAAAGGAGGAGCAGTGGAGGGTGGCACACCAGCGGCTACTTTTCCTCCTTCCCAGGCACAATACCTGTACAGGACGCAAAGACCCATCAATAAAGTCAACGGGGATGCTTTAAACATCTTGTGGGGATCACAAAAATTTTACCCAGTTTATTATCCCATGCTGACATCAATTCCTGGCAAAGGGGTGGGGGGCTGCAGTCTTACGAAGCTGGTCTTGTGAAGCTGGGTGTAGGTGTGAGCATATGTGAGAACACAGAACTGTTTGAGCTGAAGCTGCTTTACAACAGTACGCATTCTTTGGGGTTAATGTGCTGAAAATGTCAGCTGAAAAAAAGAAAATAAAAAAAAAAAAGAAAAGAAAATGTCAGCTGAGTGCCTTTCACCAACACCGTGTTGCACCCAGGCTTGGGAAGCACAGCTGCAGCCTGTCGTGCTTGCGGCTCTGGGTCCTTCCTACCTGTTGCTGTGTCCATCAGTGTGGCAGAGACCGCCGACTGGCTGGAACATATGTGCCATTTCTGTGCATAGGATGTGAGTAAGTATATGCCACAGTTAGTCAGATCAGGATATGAGTCGATCATATTATAAAGTGACACAAAGAACTGATCTTTAAAGCATTCTGGAAGCATTAATCCATGTGTCAACACTATTGTAAGGGAGCTACAGTTTCAAAGACACTTAGGATTACTAAGCAAAGGAGAGATGCTGCAAGACATGGGTGAAGAGAGTTGGCTAAAGACCTATGAAAACAAATGCATATGGTGGAAGCCAAAATTGAGAGGCAAAAACAAAGATTTACCAGGACCACATATTTCTCCGGCATATTCAGTCAGAAATGGAGAAGTAGAAACACGGCAGCTGAGAAGAGCTGTGGAACAGGGGCCTGCTTTATTTTCCTATCAGAGCCACCTTTCTGGGGCTAAATTAATGGTCTTAAACTGACTCTTGAAAAAATTTTGATTGGCACTGAGGCATAAAGATACACATAAAGCCGGGCGCGGTGGCTCAAGCCTGTAATTCCAGCATTTTGGGAGGCCGAGGCGGGTGGATCATGAGGTCGAGAGATCGAGACCATCCTGGTCAACATGGTGAAACCCCGTCTCTACTAAAAATACAAAAAAAATTAGCTGGACATGGTGGCTCGTGCCTGTAATCCCAGCTATTCAGGAGGCTGAGGCAGGAGAATTGCCTGAACCCAGGAGGCGGAGGTTGCGGTGAGCCGAGATCGCGCCATTGCACTCCAGCCTGGGTAACAAGAGCGAAACTCCGCCTCAAAAAAAAAAAAAAAAAAAAAAGATACACATAAAAAGATGACCATATACAGTACTATTTGCAAGCATAAGAACTATTAATGGTTATGATGTCCACAAATCAGCAAAATGAACTTTATTATGTCCCTCTACCGGAACCCAAGCACCTATTAAAGGGAATGAAATAATCTGAATATACTGGCATAGAATGATGTTGAAGATGGACTGTTATGAGGAAAAATCAAGTTGCAGAAAATGAGCATGGTAATCCCATTGCTGTTAGAAATGTGTTTGCATATGCGCAGGAAAAAGTCTCCAAGAAGCGAGAGAAAACCATTAATAATTGTTATCTGTCACGATGATTTTTTCTTACATTTTTATTCATTGAATCCTTTGCAACAAACATCTATACTTTTATAATAAAGCCAGAGCCGGGTGTGGTGGCTCACACCTGTAATCTCAGCACTTTGGGAGGCTGAGGCGGGTGGATCACGAGATCGAGAGATCGAGACCATCCTGGTCAACATGGTAAAAACCCGTCTCTACTAAAAATACAAGAATTAGCTGAGCATGGTGGCGCACGCCTGTAGTCCCAGCTACTAGGGAGGCTGAGGCAGGAGAATTGCTTGAGCCCAGGAGGCGGAGGTTTCTGTGAGCCAAGATCGTGCCATTGCACTCCAGCCTGGGTAACAAGAGCGAAACTCCGTCTCAAAAAAAAAAAAAAAAGAAAAGAAAAGAAAGACAACAAGATACTCATGAGAGAATAGCACTAACCTGTTTTGTCCTATAATTGTAAGGTTCTTGGAGGCCCAAGAACGGTGGCCTTAATGGTGCTTCCTTAGCTGGGAAGTCCTTGACTGAAATTGTGAAGGCACAGCAGGTGAGCCCTGGAGGCCTCAGCTCTGCGCAGCCCTGAGCTCTCTGTGGGGCCACGGAGAAGCAGAGGTAGCATTCCCAAAATGCCATGAGAAAGGAGGGCTTATTGGCCTTAGAATCCCTTTCTTTACCCTTTCTTTCTCTGTCACGGGACCCTCGCTGGCCTGTGTAACCTCACTTCTGCTTTGTGAGCTGTGGGGTGTTCACTGCCTGGTCGTGACCTGTGGCCGTGACCCCACACAGGCTGCTGTTCAACCTTGGCATGCCCCGAATTCTCAACACGGTGCTACCAACTTGCTGTTCAAGGGGTTGTGAAGAGTTCTCAGCCAGAAGTGACAGCAGCAATGCATCTGCTCCAACTCCTCCCTCCTAGCAACCTGCCTTTGTCTCAAGGGCCTGGGAGAGGGAATTTCTTGACCTGTCTCTGGAACTGTGATGGCAGGAATCCCATCCTGACCCTTCCGGTCATGCATTTCCTCTCCATAAGTCAACTCTGTCCTCTAGTCTGCTCTGATGTCCCCTTCCTCCAGGAGGGAGCGAGACAGCAGGCCCATCTGTTTTTTCTTTTTTTGAGATGGAGTTTCGCTCTTGTTGCCCAGGCTGGAGTGCAGTGGCACAATCTTGGCTCACTGCAACCTCCGCCTCCCGGGTTCAAGAGATTATCCTGCCTCAGCCTCACGCGTAGCTGGGATTACAGGTGCCCGCCACCACGCTCAGCTAATTTTTGGTACTTTTGGTAGAGATGGGGTTTCACTGTATTGGCCAGGCTGGTCCTGAACTCCTGACCTCAGGTGATCTGCCCGCCTCAGCCTTCCAAAGTGTTGGGATTACAGGCGTGAGCCATTGCGCCCGGTCCTTTTTTTCTTTTTCCTTGAGATGGAGTCTTGTTCTGTCACCCAGGCTGGAGTGTAGTGGTGTGATCTCAGCTCACCACAGCCTTCACCTCCCAGGTTCATATGATTCGCATGCCTCAGCCTCCCAAGCAGCTAGGACTATAGTTAGGACTACAGGTGTGTACCACCATGCCTGACTAATTTTTGTATTTTTAGTAGAGATAGGGTTTCACCTTGTTGGCCAGGCTGGTCTCGAACTCCTGACCTCAGCTGCTCTACCTGCCTCGGCCTCCCAAAGAGCTGGGATTACAGGCATGAGTCACCGCACCCAGCAGGCCCATGGGTTTTGACTACAAAGCACAGGCTTAGAAGCAGCTGTTGCCTCAGCCTTGGCTCGTGAAGGCTGGAGAAACCCCATATCCTCTTCTGCACAAGCAATTTCTATTCTTCACAGAGCCCCTCCGAAGGCATCACAGTCTCTCTCCTCATCCCCGAGCTTCCCTTAGGTAATTCCTACTCCTCCTTCAGATCACAGCTCCAATGCTGCTTCCTCTGGGAGCCTCTCTCAACTCCCCAAGGCTAAGCCAGGTCCCCTGACATCCCAGTATCTCCCAGTGTTTATCCCAGTCCTCATCTTCCGTTTACTCATGTGTAGCTTGACAAATGTCTTTCTCACAGAATATAAGCTCCTGGAGGGGCAGAATCTGATGCCATGACCTCCTGGTTGACTCGTGGGGCCCCTTCAGCTGCCCAACAGCTTTCTTGGAGGACAGAGAGAAGAAGATAGGAACGGAAATCCTCTGCTCACAGCAGGGAGGGCCTCAGCCAGCATGTGGTGGGGAGGGGCGGGGACAGGCACTGACCTCGGCTGATGCGCTGCTTTTCCCCAGAAAGGATGCCAGGGCTGTCGATGATGCTGATGCTCTTCAGGACCTGATTGGGCAGCTGGGAGCACATGAATCTGGAAGAGACAGATCAAAGGAGGATTCAGACACTGGGCATCGCAGAGTGCTACCATGGGGGTCCTTGGCCTCTCTGGGCTTACTGACCTCTGTAAAGGGGGGCCCTGAAGGAGAGTGACAGAAACTGAAGATGCCCAATAAAGCCATCTGTGAAGCAGGTGCTTGGAGGAGATTGACAGGATCCACTCATGCCACAGAGAACAGATGCCGGTCCATGGGACACGTATGGGAGGTGCACCGGCACCTGCTGCCACCTGCCACCTGATGCCTTTCTGTTCATTTTGATTTTAGGCAACAGTTATTGAACATGTAGGTATCTTACAAACATCCTCTCATTTGATCCTCATATTGACTTCATGAGGTGAAGGAATTATCCTTAACCTAAGAGAGGTTAAATAATGCTTAGGGTCACTCAGAGTAGGGCCTCAAACCCAGGTCAGCCTGGCTCCAAAGCCATGGGCCTCACCTCTTCCCGTTCCATGCTGGTCTCTGCCCAAGCATCCTGGGCTTCTCCCCCTGGGAATCCCATGCCTTCTTCAGGGTGCACTGCCCCACTGGGCTGGAGAGCCCCAAGCTGCCTGCACCTTCCCTAGCTGGAGGGACTGGGGCCTGTTTCCCCATCTGATGCCCCCAGGACTTAGCATCCAGCTCAGTGTCCCCTATGGCTTTATGGCCAGGAAGGGGTAGGCACCGGTGGCACCCCACACCCTCCAGGTGCTTAGGAGTCCTAGGGGAGCTGGAGAGTGGGTGAGGGGACCAGGCTAGGGGAAGCCCTGGCTGTGAACATCTTTAGGCCCCTCTCATTCTTCACTTGCCTGACACCATCTCCTCCTCCTGATCCTGGTCCCTCCTCCCTGTAGTCACTGCCCTCGCACCCACCCCACGGAAGCAGGGTGGGGAGGAAAAGTCTAGTCTGTGGGTCAGCAGACCTGGGTTCAAGTTTCACCCAGCGTTTCCTGATAATCTGCTCTGGGACTCTGGATAAGGGCCTCCCTGTTCTGGGTCTCAGGTTCCTCACATGAAAACGGAAGCTTCCCGGCAGGGTCTGGTGATGCTCTTTTAGCTTTGAGGCTGAGTAACACCATGAGTGGCAATAGGAAGTGCTTTGTTGCTTCCACCCCGGGCACCAGGGCCTGGGCTAGACCTTTGTGAAACACTGTGTATGTTTAAGCAGCAAGTGTAGAATGCCTCTCCTTTTCACGTCCTATGGATGGCTGACATCTGCATCTGTGTGGGCAGAAGCTAAGAGCTCAATTCTTCCATGCGGTGGATGTGGTAGGGGTTACTCAGAAAGTAAAAATGCTGGGAATGCAGGACAGGGAGGCCTGGCCAGCCTCCACAGAGCACATGTGGACAGCGCAGCCCTGGGTACAAGCGGCTGCCACTGACATTTCAAAATAACTTTCTCTGAAGGGGCTCGGGACATGATTTTCACACAGTCTTTCCTACATTTTCAAATTGGCCCAGGATGATGTAGGAAAAGATATTAGGATCCTTTTGCAGGTGGAAAAGTTGAAACACAAAACAGTTGACATTCTGAGGCTGTGCTGCTAATGCATGGCTGGCTGGAGACTGGAACCTACTATTTCTGATGTCAGGGGGGTGGAACTCAACCCACAAAGTTAACCTCATCACATTAAAAGGAAAGGGTCAAGTTAGTGGAAGAGAAGCCCCCTATTTCTGCTTGTCTCCAGACACTTGTGCGCAGTCCCCTGCTGTACCCCAACCTTTCAATAACCCCACCACCCAACACAGGGAGAGAATAAAGCAGTGGGGCTCACCAACCATTCTTTGTAAGTTCACAGGAAAAAACCCACCAGACCATTATTCAATTCTCTAGAATTGGGGTAGGAACAGGGCTCTGGGTGCATCTGTGGTGAACCTCGTTTCTTGTCAGGAATGACTGTCTCTCAACGACATCCCATCCTTTCTTTCCATCAGATGGCCCGAGACATCTGGCACAGTTGAACACATCACACCTGCGTGAAACAATTTTCTGCAAACTGTTCCTGTGGAATGGCTGATCTTTTCCCCAAACCACAAGCTCACACTCAGTATCCATTTTTCCAAAACACCAAACCCCTAGATGCTGGGTGAGGCTAACAGAGGGGTTCACACTGGTCACTTCGTGTGTAAAGCGACAGCCTTTCCACAGTTCCCAGTCCTCCTGACATGACAGTGGCAGCCAGCACAGGAGCCACAAAGCAAGCCACCGTGAGATGTGCTGACATCACCACACAGCACACGAGGGTGCAAAGCAAGGAGGAGGGGGAGGGAGAGCTTTGGCTGGGGGCACCCCAAGAATGGGCAGCTGGGGTTTTATGTGCACCGCTGGACTCTTCTTCCTGAAAGACAGTGTCCAGGGTTGAGAGGCAGGCAAGAGAACAGGAAGGAGCATTGAGATGCTGTGTGCCACACTCATGCTGCAAGGTGGGAACTCCATACCAGCGTGTTCCTAAGAAGTTACGCTGGTATCAGAAAAAATCCTAATGCTGTTCTAGCAATCGTGCCTCACGCTTCTACTCTGAGAAAGGGAGGCGCACGGCAAACTTACTTGTTTACATAAAAGCAGTGCCATGGTAGTCGTAGCCCAGTAATGAAGAACTGGGGCTATGCAGTCAGCACTGCCAAGTTCATGTCCCGGCCCCATCACTTCGAAACCATCGGACTTGGCAAGTTACGTCATGTGACTCCTCTGTACCCAGTGTGCTCCTTTATAAGCAGAGGCTCACAGCCCTACCTGTAAGGTTATGGTAAGCCTGCAGTTAATGTGCCCAGAAAGTGCTCCGAACGCTGCCTGACACCCAGTAAGAGGGCCCTGGCCAGCCTGGCTTACTGAAATGTTTCCAAGCATAGATTTGCTGTCTCTAGATGGATTTTCTATTCCTTCCTGGAGAGATTAACAAAAGGAGGATCTGTGCCTTGCCTTCTACATTTCACGTAAAATATGCAGACACGTGCTGGTTCAACCCAGGAGCCTCACACGGCTTTCGTGAGTGGCCCTCATCTGAGGATGATCATGCTCTCCATGTCTAAGGAAGGGCCAGGGGTAGTGGAGAGGGGGGATAAAGTAATGATTCAGGCTATGAGGTCTCAGGCAAGCTGCTAGGTGTCCTGCCACACAGTAAAAGGAGACAGTAAAGCTACGTGTGATGACTCCCGCCTGTAATCCCAGCACTTTGGAGGCTGAAGGGGGAGGATCTCTTGAACCCAGAAGTTCAAGACCAGCTTGGGCAACATAGTGAGACTTTGTCTCTACAAAAAATAAAATTAGCCGGGCATAGTGGCATGTGCCTATAGTCCCAGCTACTCAGGAGGCTGAGGTGGGAGGATGGCTTGAGCCCAGGAGGTCGGAGCTGCAGTGAGCTGTGATGGTCCAGTTCATTACAGTCTGTGCAACACAGTGAGCTCCTGTCTCAGATAAATAAATACATACACACACACACACACACACACACACACACACACACACACACATATCTACAGGAGGAGGGGGCAAGGAGATTACTTAAAATTTTCCCCAAACACTAAAACTCCAATTAAAAGATCAGCATTTTTAAAAACTACACTTTTAGAAAAACCAGACAGCACCTTAATACTGATTTTGATTTCTCAATGAAACAGTAATATCTGTAGCAGTTATAATAATAACATAGCATGAACATTTCCTGATCTCTTTCTGGGTGTCAGGCACAGTTCAAAGCACTTCCCATGCACGTGAACTCCAGCCTTACTGCAGCCTTACAGGTAGGGCTGAAGCCTCTGCTTCTAGAGGAGGAGACTGGGCACAGAGGAGATACATGCCATAACTTGCTGAGAAGTGCTGGAGCTGGGCCATGAACTTGGCAGTGCTGACTACAGAGCCCAGATTCTTCACTCCCGGCTACTACTGCCACGGCACACACTGGAACCTCTGCTGCGTAGTGTATCATGCACAGGGCGACGTCCTAAAACAAAGAGGTGACGTGCCACAACCCTGGAACTCACCCCCAAAGGGGCTTCCTTATATGGCTTGCTCTCTACCTAGCGGTATGGAATGTGAGCGGGGAGAACAGAAGGCAGGATATTTGGGCTCCAGACGTCTCCCTTACTCATTTACTCTGAGACCTTGACCTTGCACAGGTCTCTAAACCTCTCTGAGCAATTCTACCAGCACTGTGGACCTCCAGGTTTGCCATTAGGTTCAAATAAACCTAAGGTTACAATGCAGAGATTATAGAATTGTTTCAAAGTACTTTGACCCCAGCCCACTTTATTGATAAGGGTAAACCATAGAGATGATACAACCTCCTAAATTTGTACAGTAAATAGGACACAACCCACAAAAAGACTTTGACAACTAAACTGTAATCATTCTTATTACATGGTTCCACCACAAACGGCTGATTTTATCTTCCAGAGCCTAGGAGGAATCAGGAACAAAATTTCACATCCAGATTATAGCAAAGTCCCTGGGTGCCCTATTCGATTGAAACTAATTACCACTTTTAAAGGTTAGAGATGGTTTAAGTCTGGCAATTTTATATGGTTCAACCTAAATATGTGCTTTTATAAATCCCTCCTGACTGCCACAGGGGAAAGCCCAGTGCAGTGGCTCAGCCAGGAAGGTCTGCCCGAGCCCAGGGAGAAAGGCATTTCTGGAACATCAGGACCAGAAATGTACAGGCAGCTGCCAGTCAAGAACAATGGTTTAATGACCAGGGAACCACCACAAATCTTTTTTTATGTTATTATTTTTTTAGAGATGAGGTCTCTTGCTGTGTTGCCCAGGTTGATCTCTCTCTGGGGCTCAGGCAGTCAGCCCACCTCGGCCTCGCAAAGTGCTGAGATTACAGGCGTGAGCCAGCCAGCAAATCTTGAGGCTAAAGACTAATGGGGAAAGCTTCAGCAAGTTTATTATAGAAAAGTGAACCATAGCACACCTGCACAAGACAACCCAGTTATTCCCTCAGATTAAAAAAAAAATTATTTTGTTGGTGAATCAAGAGTGATTCTTGGCAAGAACCTGTTTTCCTTAAATTCTGTAGCTAAATGGGCTGGGGGAAGCAGCATGTGCCTGGACTGATGCTGTGAACTTCATTAAGTCAGTTTTAAAAAATTCCCAGTGGCACTTAAGTGATTATGAAATGTTCAAAACTTGGCTGGGTGCTGTGTCTCATGCCTGTAATCCCAGCATTCTGGGAAGACAAGGCGGGTAGAAAGCTTGGACCCAGGAGTTCAAGACCAGCCTGGCCAATACGGCAAAACCCTGTCTCTACAAAAAATACAAAAATTAGGTGGGCGTGGTGGCACACGCCTGTAGTCCCAGTAATCGGGAGGCTGAGGTGGGAGGATTGCTAGAGCATAAGTCGAGGCTGCAGTGAGCTGTGATCGTGTCACTGCACTCCAGCCTGGGAAACAGAGTGAAACCCTGTATGAAAAAATTAAAAAATTGGCCAGGCACAGTGGCTCACACTGTAATCCCAGCACTTTGGGAGGCTGAGGCAGGTGGATCACCTGAGATCAGGAGTTCAAGACCAGCCTGGTCAACATGGTGAAACCCCATCTTTACTAAAACAATCATCTGGGTATGGTGATAAGTGCCTGTAATCCCAGCTACTCAGGAGGCTGAGTTAGGAGAATGACTTCAACCTGGGAGGTGGAGGTTGCAGTGAGCTGAGATTGAGCCACTGTACTCCAGCCTGGGTGACAAGAGTGAAACTTAGCCTCAAAAAAAAAAAAAAAAAAAAAATTTAAAACTCAAAAACTAAACCGAATGAAGCCTCACTTCATTACAAACACAGAAGTAACAAATGGAGTACAAGCCCAATAATACACCTGTGTATTTTATGATGGGTGAATCACCACTCGCACATAAGACAGTGATTATTTACCATCACCGTCCTCAGGCTTGGCTAAAATGACCAAACCCTGGAAGAGCTGTTCACATCCCTTCAGCTCAAAAGGAAGTTTCAAAATTTTAATTCCCAGAGCCAGTGATTCAAGTTATTTTTCAAAAAGAAACAGAGGCAATGAAGAAGTATATGAGATTAAGAATTTCTTCTGTGGAAGAGAACAATTTAAAATAATACTAGATCCTAGACTAAAAATGTCTGTAGCTATCTGAATTTGAATATATATATATATATATATATATATATATATAACCATTTTTCAGCAAAGCAGATTGAGGAATAATATAATATCTTATTCAAAAGCAGACTGCAAGTGGAATGTTGGACCCCAATGCCTGGCACTTCTTATCCAAGTACCCTGGCGTCTCAGAGGACCCAATGCTCTGGGTGCCCTTGGCTGTCTCCTCCTCTGTGGGGGGTAACTGCTTCCTGAGAGCAAACTCTGGAACGTCAACAAGTACGTCCCCAGAGCCGCTCCCAGATGGACCTCTGAGGAATTCCTCCTGACTACAGCAGTTTGCTAGAGTTTCAGAATGTCCCACTAACACCGTTTCCAAAGAACTCTTCATGTTCCACACTAAACTCCTTTTATTGTTCAAGTATGGAATTTCTCTAATATAAACCTTTGTAGGATTTTATCTTTATTTCTCAGAAATGCACCATAGACCCCCTTGTCGCTCCTTAGAAACTAGCCTTGGAGGCTGAGACTCAGGCTCTACAGGTCTGCTCAATGGCGGGGGCACTGTCCCCCTCCAGGTATCACGTGGTATTTAATTCTTTTAAAGATGCCCCTGGGGGCTGATGCCCAAGCCGGCACTCCTTAAAGAGAAGGCCAGGTAATGATGACCTGTCCCAGAGAGATTCTGGTGCGGCTGCCTGGGGGAGAAAGTTCTCCAGGAAAACAAGCAATTTTCTTGACTAGGTGTTACATTTTGACCTAGTTCCCAGAGGAGTATGCTATGTGAAAGGAGGTTTGCCTCTAGAGCCAACCCTGTGCTGTTCCCAGAGGGAAGCTATGATTATGTACACACATTGGAACGCCCTAACTAATTGACTCTTTCTTAAATAACTGCTGTGTGATGCAGTGGCGCTGTCCTGTGGATACTACTTAATCAGGCTGTGTACTCTTAAATAGCTATGAGTTTATATGAGGCATGTCCTTTACACATGAGCCTGAAACACACGTGGCTAGAAGACAGAAACTCCTCTTGGTCGGTGCTGAGCAGAGGTATGGGGTGGGGGACAGAGGACAAGGGGAAGCCTGGATTCCAGTCCCCTCTCTACCTCTTCCTGATGGCCTCTCCCTGAGTAAGTCACGTCTTTGCTTTCTGCTTTTTCATCTGTAGACTGGCCACAGTATTGTCTGTGTTATCAATCCCGAAAGAATAATGTACATGAAATTATGTAAATGATGACTTGGGACACAGTCGCTGTTATCTTCATCATCATTACTGGAGGGCTATATTAGGGACAGCTTTACAAATTAAATAGGGGGCACTGGGCAGTGAGTCCCAGTCTGAATATCATACTATTCGTCAGCTGGCCTGAGTTCCAAGCCCAGCACTGACCTTATTGGTGGAGTGATCCCCCGCCACCCAGAAATTAAAGTAATATCTTTGTGCCTTGATTCTTCCCCCTACATTGAAGATAACAGTAGCACCATGTCACGGGGGTTCTGTGAGGATTTAAAGCTAATATACAAGTCTAAAACAGAAGCCGACACACAAATGCCATCTAATTATTATTATTATTATTTTTTGAGATGGAGTTTTGCTCTTGTTGCCCAAGTTGGAGTGCAGTGGCGCGATCTTGGCTCCCTGCAACCTCTACCTCCCAGGTTCAAGTGATTCTCCTGCCTCAGCCGCCTCAGTAGCTGGGATTACACACTCCCTATCATGTCCAGATAATTTTGTATTTTTAGTACAGACGGGGTTTCTTCATGTTGGTCAGGCTGGTCTCGAACTCCCGACCTCAGGTGATCTGCTTGGTTTGGCCTCCCAAAGTGCTGGGATTACAGGAGTGAGCCACCGCACCCAGCCAATGCCATAAAATTATTTGCTATTATTTTTCTGTAGATTATTCTGAATTCAATTGAAACTTGCTTTTATAAGGCATGGATTATTTTCACCAAGTTTTAAATTCTGAGACATGAGCTTTGTCATTCAAAATCGTTCCTAAAAACTTCTTTTCTGTACTCATCTGTCATGTGCTTGGGATTTGAAAAAAAAAAAAACCAACTTTTTTTTGTTAGGAAAGCAAATCATTTGCCAAAATAAAACAAGCCAATAACCATTCTTCCTGGTTTCTCGCCTGTGAATAAAGACTTCACAAAGTGGGAATCTGAAAAAAGTGGCAGCTTATTTCATTAAACCTTTTTTGGGCAAAAAGAGCCTCAAATAAAGGGCAGTGGCAATGAAACCAGAGGTCCCCAGTGAAACCTTCCACAGAGACAGATTCTGTGCCTTGCACTTTCTGGGGCCTCCCATTCTGGTCCACTTCTCCTCCACCCTGGGCTACTCTGTGCTGAGAGATCCGGAGAGATGACTCTCTGGGGTTCTCCCGCTCAGGGCTCAACTTCACCCACAGGCACTCTGGTATCAAACCAAGGCAGCTCTAGAGTTGAAGAGTAAACTCCTCCTAGAAAAGACAGCCCTGCAGGTTGGAAAAATCACCTGGACAGTGTTCCTATCACCATCAATAATATCATGGAACTTCTCTGGGACTCCATCTAGCACATCATTCACTCCACAGTCCATGTGAATGGTGCCCCTGGAGTTGTGCCACGAGGTGCTTCAGGCTTTGGGAGGACAGCAGTCAGCTGGGAGGATCCGTTCCTATTTTTAAAAACTTCTAGAAAGGAGATGTTGTCTGTCAGCGCTAATCCCACTTCCTCTCCCTGGAGAGGCTCAGAGGACCCTAGCTCTGCGCCTCCTACAACTCACTCCCTCAAATCAGCTACATGAAAGCTAGACCCAGAAAAGAGGGAAACGGAGAGGTGGGAGGGGGATGACAGAAAAGAAAGGGAAAAGCATTACACGAAGGCTAGGGGTAGCAAATAGGAGGGAGGAAGGAAAGCAGATCCAGGGCTGCAGCCAAGGGCACCAGCCCGCCTGTCTTCCCGACCCCCAGCAGCCCTCAGTTTCACTGGGAACTCTAATTAAAGGTTATGGGAGGAGTACAAATAAAACACATCTCCAAGTAAGGTAGAACCTCAGTGATCACACAACCTTACATCTATAAAAGAATGACCACATAGGCTGGGCGTGGTGGCTCACGCCTGTAATCCCAGCACTTTGGGAGGCTGAGGCGGGTAGATCACCTAAGGTCAGGAGTTTGAGACCAGCCTGGCCAACAAGGAGAAACCCCATCTCTACTAAAAATGCAAATATTAGCTGGCACGTGCCTGTAATACCAGCTACTTGAGAGGCTGAGGCAGGAGAATTGCTTGAACCCGGGAGGTAGAGGTTGCAGTGAGCAGAGATCACACCACTGCACTCCAGCCTGGGAGACAGAGTGAGACTCTATCTCCCACTCAAAAAACCAACCAACCAACCAAACAAACAAACAAAAAAACAAAACCACATAACATAATCAGCTTTTTGTGTTTTTCAGTCTGTTTCCTCAGCCCTGCTCTAATGATTAAGGAAACAACTCACAGCTGGGAGTGAGAAGAAAAAGGGACAGGCAGGGAGGTGAGGGGACCTGTCCCAGAGTCAGCAGATGAAACCCGAGTGTCAGGTGAAGCCTAAGGTCCTCTGGGCGAAGCTCTCTGACTGCAGAGGCCCAGTGCACCATGCCTGAGAGGAGGCTGTCTGGCCAGCGCTTAACACAGCTGCTAACAGGGAGCTCACTGCCTCACGAGGTAACCTAATCCATTTCTGTGCAGCTCAAATTATTAGAAATTTGTTCCTTATATTGTATAGCCTTTTTATTTTTTTAACTTTTTAAATATTTTGCAGAGACAGGGTCTCACTTTGTTGCCCAAGCTGGTCTCAAACTCCTGGCTTCAAACAATCCTCTTGTCCTGGCCTCCCAAAGTGCTGGATTGCTGGCCTGAGCCATGCGCCTGGCCCTGTGCGGCCTTATTGTCCAATCCTGGGCCTTAGCTCTGTCCTCCCAAGTTACCCAGAATAGGCATAAATGATCATTTCCTATGACAGTCTTTCAAATATCTTTATACGATGAACATATTTTCTATGACTTCTAGAGCAGACACTCTATTCTGTGCTTGAACCTTCATATGTAACTGCCAGTAATTCAAAGAAAACGTTTAAACAGCCTGACCAAAGATGGCAGCTTGCTGGTCCTTACCGATTCAGGAAAGCATTTCCAAAGCGACTGAGTTTTCTAAATGGCTTTTTGGGGTCCACGACTAAAGCATTCCCTGGGGTGCTGCCCTCATTCTCTCCATACATCACGGCGATGAAGGAGTCAGTGGTGGGCTCCGGGCCAATCCTCATGCCTGGGAAATCCTGCTCCAGTAGGTATCTGGGAGAGGGAAGAAGAAGAGAAAGCTTAGCATCTTGGCAGAGGCCAGAAAGCTGCCTGGGATTACCAATGTTTTACACAATCATTTAAAAACGTAGAAACATAAGCCCCAAGAAAAGTACAGCAATCCTCGTTTGCATTTCTGTTGATGCAACAGACGCTACCCCAAGAGTAGCGTATGGCGCAAGCCCTGTGCCTCCTGGAAGCTCTGCTCAGGCTCAGCCCCGTTAGGGGAGCCTCCCTGACCTGCATGTGGGGATGCCTCTTCTGTGGTCCCTGGGCACCCCGTGGCTGCTGCCAGCATGGTGCTCGCCAAGTGTGCTGCAATTGCTTGTTTATGGGCCCTGCAAGGTGTCTGAGGTGATGAGGGTAGAGCCATGTCCCAACCATGCCTGGAAGGTGACCTTTGCCTTAAAAGCCTTGAAGGGGCTTAAGGCAAAAACCCGCACGGCTTTCTGTAGCTCTCCACTCCCGCAACTAACAATCTGTTTGGTCCCACACTATTGTTTCTAAAAAGTGCTGACCCATCCAATGTAAGCCCACAATCTGTGACTATTTCCAGGGATAGACAGAAAGCACCAAAAGCTTCTTCTCTGTGCTAGCTATTAGAAAAAAATGAATTTTTAAAAAAAGTGCCAAATGCTATCAAATGCCAAACACATTTTTTCCATCTTGATAAGAATGATAAATTAAGCCACCACTTAGATCTATGTTTTCCATGTAAACAAAACTGATTTTTTTTTTTTTTTTTTTAAGACAGGGTCTTGCTCTGTTGCCCAGGCTGGCATGCAGTGGTACAATCTGGGCTCAAACAATCATCCTATCTCAGCCTCCCAAATAGCTGGGACTACAGGCACACACCACCACGCCTGGCTAATTTTTTGTAGAAATAGGGTTTCACATGTTGCCCAGGCTGGTCTTGAATGCCTGGCCCCAAGCCATCCACTCACTTTGGCCTCCCAAAGAGCTGGGATTACAGGCATGAACCACCACACCTGGCCTAAAACTGAAATTGTTTAGCAATCTTAATGGGCTATATTCTAAACCTTTAATTGATGTCATTGCTAGTTTTAACTTCATCCAAAGTTTCTACGTTTCTGTGAAGTTGCGGCATCCCAGAATAGATACACCATTAAAAGATGTCTTCTAAATTTAGAGTAACTCTATCTGATGATATCTTTTATCTCTAAATTTAGAGAAAAAAATATCTGCTAATAGCATGCAGCATTTGCTGAGTGTTTGCTATATTCCTGGTATGGCACCGAGCCTTCTATATTGTTTCACTTCATGCTCTGAGGTGGATGATGACATTATCTTCATTTTATTTACAGATGGGAAAACTGAGGCATCAGAGAGGCCAAGCGGCTTGCCCCAGGTCACACAGTGGACGTTCGAGTGGAAATGGAACGCAAACAGTCGGATTCCAGAACTTGCACCATCTTTAGAAATGGCCTTGAGCTAGTGGTTTACTTGGGGTGAAGAGCAAAGCAAAGTTCAGGGGATCATTCCAAGGTGTGGCAGCGGGCATGAGGCACGAGGACCCCGCTTGCTCTCACCTGAGGGGAAGAGCTCTCCACATTAGCTCCCTGAAGTCCTCTGGCCACCCTGATGATAAGGGCCAGCTCTCCCCACTCTCCCTGGAGGAAAGTTGGGCTCAGGAGGTGCTACTGTTTCAAAATGTGTTCAGATTTAATTTTTTAAATCTTCAAAAGTTTCTCAATCAAAACCTTTGTGTCAGCTGGGCACGGTGGCTCAAGCAGGTAATCCTAGCACTTTGGGAGGCCAAGGCTGAAGTTAGGAGTTCGAGATCAACCTGGCCAACATGGTGAAATCCTGTCTCTACTAGAAATACAAAAAATTAGCTGGCTGTGGTGGCGCACGCCTGTAATCCAAGCTACTCTGGAGGCTGAGGCAGGAGAATTGCTTGAACCCAGCAAGCAGAGGTTGTGGTGAGTGGAAATCACCCTACTGCACTCCAACCTGGGCTCCGTCTCAAAAACAAACAAACAAACAAAAACAAACCTTTTTGTCCCTAATAGACTAGAAATGTTCATGTTGATCAGTTCTTATACATTCCACATGAATCTGAGAAATACTGGTAAAAGCTACTGGGAGGGCATGGCCTCCTCTGTGACACTCCAGCCTCTGTGGAGTGTATCTAGAGCATGTGGACTCCATATACCCACATGAATGTGGAATTCAGGTTTTACATCTCCGCTGGGATCTCAAGTGTGTAGTCATTCAGCACCGAGGCTGGAATTCAAAGCCAGATCACACACTTGCCTCCCCTCACCGTCCAGTCTGATTTTTACGCCCTGTGGCCTGGAGGAGGCTACGCCTGGAGGCTGCAGGAGACACTGAAGGAGGGAAGGGAGCCTGCTAGGGAGAGGGGCTCGGGAGAACAGCAGCCAGTGTCACCAGCTCCCTGCACACGTGGTTCTCCATTCACAAAAATGTGAGGTGCAGGAGTGGGTTTGAAGCTTGACAGGCACTTTTCTACAGAATCAGCGCTAACAGCAGTGGTGGGCTGGCCGAGACGGCCTACAAAAGGGTCACGTTCACTGATAAAAGCAACATATCAGATGAGAACTGCAGCATGTCCTCTTGGGGGAAGAGTTCCGTGTGGAGCTCCACCTTGTGTGGCTCGTGGCAACATGCCCCTTCTTGGTACCTTCACCAAGCCTGGCCAGGAGGAGGCCCTCCAGACTCCAGACAGGGAGGTGAGCACACGGACAATCGCTCCCACGGCACAGCTGCTGAAGTCAGCCATCACGGTCGAGGAGTGCCTCAATTACTTTCTGATGTTTCGTTTCTATACAAGTACAGGAAATCCCACTACTTTTGAAATAACAGAGGTTTCAAGGAAAAATAGAAATGAAAAAATTGTTTAAAGAAGAGCAGATGTTTCCTACTTCCAAGTTTATATTGTAAAAGAAGCTAGTTTCCTAAGTAGCAACCCTACCAGACAGAACTTTAACAAATTATTTTTTGCATTATCAATTTGTTTAGTAATACTTTGGTAATACAAAGTTAACACTCAGTGTTCAACTTCACTATCAAAGACATACCAGTAATGACACTGCATATTAACAAATTTTTAAAAACTCAGAATCATCAATGCTGGCAAGGGTCCTGTGAAATAAACACCCTTATGTATGTTGGTGGGAGAATAAGCTGCTCTAACTTCACTAAAAAGCAATTTGACGGGCCAGGTACAGTGGCTCACGCCTGTAATCCCAGGACTTTGGAAGGTGAGGCAGGTGGATCACGAGGTCAGGAGTTCAAGACCAGCCTGGCCAAGATGGTGAAACCCCATCTCTACTAAAAATACAAAAATTAGCAGGGGGTGGTGGCAGGTACCTGTAATCCCAGCTACTTGGGAGGCTGAAGCAGAGAACTGCTTAAACCTGGGAGGCAGAGGTTGCAGTGAACCGAGATCCTGCCACTGCACTACAGCCTGGGTGACAAAGCAAGACTCCACCTCAAAAAAAAAAAAAAAAAAAAAAAAAAGCAATTTGGCACCATGTGTTAGAAGCCTTTAAAATGAGGGTCTTGCTGGGAGTGGTGGCTCATGCCTATAATCCCAGCTTGAGAGGTCGCAGTGTGAGGAGTTTGAGACTAGCCTGGGCAACATGAAGAAACCCCATCTCTACAAAAAAAATACAAAAATTAGCCAGGTGTGGTGGTGTACACCTATAGTCCCAACTACTTAAGATGCTGAGGTGGGAGGATCGCTCAAGCTCAGGGAGGTTGAGGCTGCAATGAGCTGTGATCATGTCACTGCACTACTGCCTGGGTGACAGAGTGAAACCCTGTCTCTAAATAAATAAATAAATAAATAACAATCTAAAATTGGGGTCTTGCAGAGCTTGACCTCTAACAGGTCATGCTGGTGTTATTTGAAGCCATTTCCTCTCCTCTCTTGGGTGGTTATTTCCTGCAGGACATGGTCTATATACTCAGTACTAGAACTTGGCAGTCTGGCAGGAATGACTTGATTCAGCCTCTTATTTTTACAAGTGACAAGACTGAAGGTTAACGCAGGAACGTGGCTTGTTGCTGGTTGAACTCACGAGTAATCACACAGGGTGGCCACACAGGACCCAGAACCTGCAGCCCCTTTCTCCTGGCCCCAGGCTTCTGCTCTTACACCAGGCACAGCACCATCACTGTGGGGTCCCACATTGCCCCCAGCTCCCTGGTGCTCTAAGCAGGGCCTGGCAGACCCCTGAGTTGGCATAAGACACTCTAAGCTATTGTCCTGAAGACATTTTTCATCGGGGGATTGCTGAAACTCAGACGCATTTATGTTGCACTGCTGGGTAGGCAGGTACGTGTCAGTGCAGTGAGGGAACTTGGAACAACCAAGACACCAAGTGCCTGACATGGAAAGAGGGAGAATGAAGTGATGGATCCACTCACAAGAGAGCTGGAAGGGAAGAATCGGAGCTGATGCTGAGGTGCAATGCGCACAAATGGGTCAATCACATAGCCGCACGGGACAGGCTGATCAACTGTGTTAGAATTTCTCGGGGGAGTGCCTCAGAGGCCTTCCCAGAGCAATGAGGTTCAGGGACTCCAGTGTTATCTGCAGCAACAACAATTCAAGGAACAAGAGGACACAGGAAGACCACTGTGATTCAGAGCTGATTAGCCGCTCCACAGGCATCCTGTGCTTTGGAGACTTGATTTTTGTCCTTGGCTCCACTTTGCTCCCCTTTTCCTGTGTTCTGGGAGGGGCCTGCCAATTCCAGCAATGATGGCTCCAAGGTTCTCGAGCCAAGTCATCCACATAAAAAGGTACAGACATTTGGATTCCAAGCTGCTGGGCGGAAGGGATGGTGGGGTGGACAGGAGACCTGACATCCCCTTGTCCCGGTCCGATGAGGTCCCCAGTTCACTCATCCGAGTGGCTTTAGGGCACGCTGGCTGCCAGCGCTTCAGCCTAAGCTCACAGAGCTACTTTGACGCAAGAGTATATATGGGTGGTGTCTTTGTTTTTTCTATTGCTTAGACTAGATTTTATTTCTTTAACTTCATAGAAGTGAGTATCAGCCAGGTGCAGTGGCTCACGCCTGTAATCCCAGCACTTTGGAAGGCTGAGGCAAGTGGATCATTTGAGATCGGGAGTTTGAGACCAGCTGGACCAACATGGAAAAACCCTGTCCCTACTAAAAATACAAAATTAGCCAGGCATGGTGGTACATGCCTAATCCCAGCTACTTGGGAGGCTGAGGCAGGAGAATTGCCTGAATCTGGGAGGCAGAGGTTGCGGTGAGCTGAGATGCGCCACTGCACTCCAGCCTGGGCAACAAGAGCAAAACTCCAATTCAAAAAATAAAAAATAAAAAAAGAAGTGAATGTCATTCATGACAAGGGGAAGAAAAAACTCTCGAGATACTGAAAACAGAGATACTCTCAACATGTCCAAGCACCATCTTCTCAAAGATGAGCCTAAGAATGAATAAAAACCAAACAAATCTAAATGGCACAATATTCGAACTTTGATTCCCCTGGATATTCATCCTGCATTCTCTGGATTTTGACTGTCACACAGGTGCCTGGAGTAGTGGGCAAAGCCTTATACTTTAAAGAAATAGAACTAACATTTGAAGACTTGTTACGTGCTAAAGTCTTCATGTAAATATTCTCATTTCATCCTAATTACTTTATGGGCAGGTACTATTTCTATACCTATTTTACAGATGAGGAAATTAAGGCTCAAATAGGTTAAGTGGTTTATTAAGATGAAGGATTTCTTGCTCGTCCTATGAGGACACCACCCACCCTAAATCAAAGCCTGAGAGTCAGGTTCCACTGGGAGTGTTTACAGGAACATGTCCTGTGAATCATAACAAATACACAAACGTAGGATTTAAAAAATAATATAGCACATACATTTTGAGTGCTGTATGAGCATTATTTTTAAATTCTCAAGCCAAATCTAAAGAAATGGTTCGTATGATGATAAACAGGATCTTAAAATATGTTTGTGCATACCTTGGCGTCTGTTTATGGAGCCTGGGGGTTCAATTCATTGCTATTGCCTGAAACATTTTTAAAATAAGTGTTGGAAAATTTCATGTAATATATTTTTCTTGATAATACTTACTTGATCCACTATTTCACTAGGAGAGGGATGAAAAGGAAGGGTGGGTACTTCTACTCTGATTTGATTTGAGCCTGGAAAGTTTTTTTTTTTTTTTTTTTTTGAGACGGAGTTTCGCTCTTGTTACCCAGGCTGGAGTGCAATGGCGTCATCTCGGCTCACCGCAACCTCCGCCTCCTGGGTTCAGGCAATTCTCCTGCCTCAGCCTCCTGAGTAGCTGGGATTACAGGCACGCACAACCATGCCTAGCTAATTTTTTGTATTTTTAGTAGAGACGGAGTTTCACCATGTTGACCAGGATGGTCTCGATCTCTTGACCATGTGATCCACCTGCCTCGGCCTCCCAAAGTGCTGGGATCACAGGCGTGAGCCCCGGCGCCCAGCCCTGGAAAGATATTTTAAGAGCAGTTTCTGGCCAGGTGCGGTGGCTCACACCTGTAATCCTGACACTTTAAGAGGCTGAGGCAGGCAGATCACCTGAGGTCTGGAGTTCAAGACCAGCCTGGACAACACGTGAAAATCTGTCTCTACTAAAAACACAAAAATTAGCCGGGTGTGGTGGTGCGGGGCCGCCTGTAATCCCAGCTACTCAGGAGGCTGAGGCAGGAGAATTGCTTGAACCTGGGAGGCGGAGGTTGCAGTGAGCCAAAATTGAGCCACTGCACTCCAGCCTGGGTGATAGAATGAGACTCCATCTCAAAAAAAAAAAAAAAAAAAAAAAGAGCAGTTTCTATTGTTTAATCTATGCTCATGTTTCATACCAGGAAAAATAAGTGGGAGAATCAAGCATTTATTACTTCCAAAGTCTCATAAGATAGGCCAAGTTAAATAAATATATTCTAGCAAAACAGTACGACCTGCACTACCACTACTTCTAGATACTAACAAATGACAGATTACTCTGAAACGGTACTGTACAGTTTGTAATGCATTCAGCTTATTTCATCCTCACTGCCTATGGAGCAGGTATTTTTATCCCTAGTTTACAGAGGAGAAAACTGCTTATAGCCAAGTTAAGTAGCTTACAGGAGACCACATTAACACAGGGTAATGACTGCTTTTAACATTTGGATGTATTTCCATCCAGGCATTATTCAGTAAATGTAATTTTCCTTTATAAAACTGAGATTAAAGTTAAATAATTTTGCATCTTGATTTTTCACCATTAGTTTTTCCTCGTGCCATTAAAAATTCTTTGAAAACATGAAATTTTTAATGGCTGCATACTATTCTAAGTTGAATATGTATCAGTTTATTTTGCTATGTCCTAACTGTTAGGCATTTAAGTAGCTTTCCATTTTTTGCTGTTATAAATAATGCTGAGGTAAACATCCCTCAACAAACATCTCATCTACTTAAAGTAAGTCTCCTCTGAATTACTGAAAAACTAAGTTAGGCTGATCTTCACTTAAATTTTAAGTGTGAAAACCAAGTTTTATTTTCACTTTTCCTTTAGTTAAATCATTGACATGTTATCACTAGGATTGTTTGTTCAGATGTCACCTTTGAAACTGCTGTGCCTACTAAGGGAATGGACATTAGGCCACTGAAGCAAGAAGCTGGAATTTGTTGCGTAAAACCATTCGCATGTCAGGCTATTTCTCCAGCCATGGATGGGATTTACACTATTCTGGGCTGAGATGTGCTTGAAAGCACACTGCTGTTTACCTACTGCCATTACCTGTAAGCTGCTTCACCCCACCTTCCGTGCTGTTTTGGGAGGAGGGTGAAAGAAAGGGAGGGGAAATTTGCTGGAATCAAATCAGTCTCTTATAGTCCTATTTGTTTTTCCAGTCCTTCATTGGCTCATGCAATGAATACTTACTGAGTGTTTCTGATGTTGTGACTTGTAATTTAGGAATCTGACAACAGACTTCAGCTTGTAAACTCTTTGATCTGGGAGCACTGTAAATTATCATGAGGAGCTTATAGAACACAGCATTTCCCAAAGTTACTTGACTATGGAACCCTTTTATTTTCTTTGAACACTTACGAATAATCTCCCACAACTGCATTCCACGGCACATAGGTTAATGGAAAAGGCTAAAAAGCATCTAACAAACTCAATATCCATTCTATTTTTCCCCAAATAGAATCACTTAAATGAAATCCTTCTAAAACTAGTAACAGAAAATTTCTTAATGCAATTAATTTATAGATAAGAAGCCACCAGCTGACAGGATCTCTTAAGGTGAAATAACGAAGGCCGTATCATTAAGATTAGAAGCTTGATATGAATGCCTACTTTCTGGTAATATGAAATATGGAACAGAAGGGGAGACAAAGTAATCACGAATATAACTGATACAGCTATCTATCTAGAAAACCTAAGAGAATCTACTGAAAAGCTGTCAAAATAACTTCTTGAGTCAAATGACCAGATACAAAACAAAAATGCACAGCTCAGTAGCTTCCTTATGTATCAGCAATGCCCCACCAACAAATATAAAAGAAATAAAAAGTCCATTCACAAGAGCAACAGAGTATAAAATACCTAATACATTAATAATAAGACCTCTATAGGACCTGAATGGGTAAATGAATCACTTTTACAAAGCACGTAAAAAAACGTCTGAGTCAAAGCGATGCTGAGCTGCTGCTTGGGAAGAGCAAATACAAAAATGTAACTTAGAGACAGAATGCAGTTCCAGTACAAACGGATCCCAGTGGGAATTTTTTTGTTTTGAAGAACCTAACTAAGAAAGTTCTTCTCAAAGAATGATAGAAAATGAGGACTGACAGCATGTGGAAAATAAAGAGTAAGGAGCGCAGAAGGGTCTTGAGCTAAACTTATGAAAAAATATTTCAAAGGGACAATATTTAAGATGTTATGGTACTGGCATAACAATTTACAAACAGAATGATGAGACAAAGGTCCTAACAGACCCAATATAGTATTTAATAACTTAGAATATGAGGATGCCTCATGTGATAGCAGGAAAAGGTAGAATTATTAATAATAGTGTTAGAAAATGACAAAAGACCAAAAAAAAAAAAACCCACAACAAATATAATTGAGACAGACTTTACTTTCAGGTGGGTTAAAAAGTTACATATTTAAAAAGTAAGCCTATTTTTAAAACAGGAAGAGCATGGTGGCTCACGTCTGTAATCCCAGCACTTTGGGAGGCCAAGGCGGGCGGATCACTTGAGGTCAAGAGTTTGAGACCAGTCTGGTTAACATGGTGAAACCCTGCCTCTACTAAAAAAATACAAAAATTAGCCAGGCATGGTGGCTCATGCCTGTAATCCCAGCTACTTGGGAGGCTGAGGCATGAGAATCGCTTGAAATGGAAGGTGGAGGTTGCAGTGAGCCGAGAAAGTACTCCTGTACTCCAGCCTGGGTGAGAGTGAGACTCTGTCTCAAAAAAAAAAAAAAAAAAAGAATATGAGTGAACATTTCCTGAGTCTTAAGATAAACAAGGATTTTTTTCTAACCAAAAAAAAAAAAAAGACATTATGAAAGAGGACTAATTGTTAGATTTGATCACAAATATTACATATACCTACGTGAAAAAATTAATACAAAAATTACAAGGCAAATTTAAAACTAGAAAAACAGCCGGGTGCGGTGGCTCATGCCTGTAATCCCAGCACTTTGGGAGGCTGAGGCGGGTGGATCACGAGATCAAGAGATCAAGACCATTCTGGCCAACATGGTGAAACCCTATCTCTACTAAAAACACATAAATTAGCTGGGTGTGGTGGCACACGCCTATAGTCCGAGCTACTCAGGAGGCTGAGGCAGGAGAATTGCTTGAACCTGGGAGGCAGAGGTTGCAATGAGCCGAGATCGAGCCACTGCACTCCAGCCTGGCACCTGGTGACACAGTGAGACTCTGTCTCAAAAAAAAAAAAAAAAAAAAAAAAAAAACTAGAAAAACAAAAAAACTTTTACAACTGTGACAAAAAATTGATATCTGTTATTGAGAAAAACATTTAAATTTATTTATAAGAACAAGACCAATACTTCAAATGAAAATTGGACAAAGTTCACAGACAATTCACAAAGTAATATGAATGACAACTATATTATATTTTATAAGTTCAATGTCATTGGTAAGAAATAAGCAAATTAAAATAATTCTTTTTTTAAATTTTTACTAGAATAACCAGCTTAAATTCTTTTCTGTTGAGTGTCCCATGGCTCACGCCTATAATCCCAGCACTTTGGGAAGCCAAGGCGTGAGGATCACTTGAACCCAGGAGTTTGGGACCAGCCTAGACAGTGCAGCGAGACCCCATCTCTACAAAAAATAAAAGAATTAGCCAGGCGCGGTGGCTCAAGCCTGTAATCCCAGCACTTTGGGAGGCTGAGGCAGGTGGATCACGAGGTCGAGAGATCGAGACCATCCTGGTCAACATGGTGAAACCCCGTCTCTACTAAAAATACAAAAAACTAGCTGGGCGTGGTGACGCGTGCCTGTAATCCCAGCTACTTAGGAGGCCGAGGCAGGAGAATTGCCTGAGCCCAGGAGGCGGACGTTGCGGTGAGCCGAGATCGCGCCATTGCACTCCAGCCTGGGTAACAAGAGCGAAACTCCGTCTCAAAAAAAAAAATAAAAGAATTGGTGGGTATGGTGGTGCAATGTATCTGTAGTCCCAGCTACTCCAGAGGCTGATGCGGGAGGATTGCTTGAGCCCAGAAGTTTGAGGCTACACTGAGCTATGATGGTATCACTGCACTCCAGCCTTGTCAACAGAATAAGACCCTGTGTTAAAAAGGTTTTTTTTCCTATCAAATTAATTTTAATTAGTTTTGCTGGCAGTTTGGTGAAATGGTGATCCCTATATTTCTGGTGTCTAATTTGGAATAACTTTCCTAAAATTTTCCTAGATACATAGATTTAGGAATATATACAAGCCTGAAAAAAATATATATATGTGTGTGTGTGTGTGTGTGTGTGTGTGTGTGTGTGTGTATGTGTGTGTATATATCTATATATCTATATATCTATATAGATATATATACTTTTTTTTTTTTTGAGACAAAGTCTTACTCTGTTACCCAGACTGAAGTTCGACCACCTGGGCTCAAGTGATCCTCCCACCTCAGCTTTTCAGGTAACTAGGACTACAGACAGGCACCACCATGTCTGGTTAATTTTTGCATTTTTTTGTAGAGATGGGGTTTCACCACGTTGCCCAGGCTGATCTCAAACTCCTGGAGTCAAGCAATTTGTCCACCTTGGCCTCCTAAAGTGGTGGGATTACAGGTATAAGCTGATGCGCTCAGCCTCTTATATATGTATTTATTGAGGCACTAATTTATGCTTAGGCTATTCTAAGAAAAAAAAAAAAGAAATACAAAGATTTATGGCCAAAAGTGTTCATTGTGTTCATTGCAACACTATGTATAACAGCCTAAAAACAGAAACAGCCTAAATGTTCCAACCTGTACTATAGATGATGACACAGTCACTTAAGTTATTTTTGAAGACTATTTAATGACATAAGAAAATGCTCATCATATCATATTAAGTAAAAAAGAATCCCATTTATTACATTTATTAGATAATCCTCAGTTTTGTGAGCATGATTTCTATGTCTTGATCAAAGTCACTGATAAAAATGTGAACAGATGGAAAGTTCAGCAAAGTTAGCCTCCCTTTTCTGGGTTGAGGCTATCCCTCTGAGGCTATCCCTCCATCTAGTTCCCAAATGTTTCCTAGGGAAGGGTGCATAAGAATTACTCTGCGAGACAGTTTAGAAAAACAAAAACAGCTTTTAGAGCCTGACCTACAGAGATTTTGACTTAAGAGGTCTGAGATAGGGCCCTGGAATCAGTGTCAAATGGCCTCCCAGTGATTCTGCACAGCCACGAGCAGAAAGAACTACAACCTTCTGGTTCAAGGTTTTGAAAAGTATACTGAACGCCTTTTAGAAGTCAGCTTCTGAACGTGAGTTAGGGAAGATAATATCAGGACGGGAAAAGCCTTCCCCCTTTAAACTTTCTCCAAATACTCCATTGCTGCTTGTCAGGTGGACGATGTGATGAGTGGCCCAGATGCTGGCCTGCGGCTCCACATTGCCCAGACTGCAGCTGCCAGCACCACCACCCTGCCTGCCCGCAGCTCCCCGCCCTGCTCTTCAGGACTTCTGCTCCAAGTCTTGTTTCCTCTGTGTCTTCTGAAATGCCAGCTGCTCCCTCTCTATGGCTTCCCTTCCGTCCACTTTTCATCCTGCTGAGGTTGTGCTTGTCTTTACCCAAATGCTCCTGATACCTGCTCCCAAGCCTCCTTCCCCCAGGCCCAGCTGCTGGAAATGTGACGCCTCACATCCCACTCATTCCTCAACCCACTGCCATCTGGCTTCCGTCACCACCACTCAAAGGCATGCCTCTTGCCAAGGTCACCTGGCTCCTGAAGGCTAATCCACTGGTTCTGTTTCCGTCCTTTTCCTGGAAGCATCTGATACTACTGATCACCACCTCTCTTCCTGGCTTTTGTGAGGGTCATTGTTGCTTTACTCACCTCACATCCCCTTTTCTCGGTAGCAGCATCCTCAGGAGCTGCCTTCCCCCGCTCTCAGGTCATGTGGTTGGGGCTGACCTCCCCACTCCCCACCTCTCATTCCCCTACCCCTAGGGACTGGTTCAGGGATGGGCATATGGCCAAGCTCAAACCAATGAGACTCAAACCTAAGACTTTTACTGGGGCTGCTGAGCTAGAGAATTCAAGGCTGGAAGTGGAGGTGGCCTCCTGCCCACCCCTGAGAAGCAAGCCAACATGAGGAGGGCCATGGAGCCGGCAGACAGAGTCCTGGTGTCTCCTGCAGTCCTTGGCCAAGTCTGAAGCTTGCACATCCTGGTCGGATGGGGTTCATGAAAACATTCGTATCTTTTTATTGAAGCCATTTTCGGTTGGATTTCTTCACTTGCAACCTAAAGAGCCCTGAGACAGCACTGAGCCACTACCCTCCCAGGTACCCCATCTCTCTGGTGACTTTCCCCGTAGGGTCTCCACAAGCTCTGCTTCCTCTCACTTAGAGTCCTGCCAAAGACTTCTATTTCCCAGATGTTGGCTACTAAATGCTGACACTCCCAAGTCAACAGACCAGCCCAGATATTCATTCCCCTGAGCTCCAGACCCACATCTCACCCCTAAAGGACATCAGGACATCACCACCTTGTCCGCTCAAATATGACAGGTCTAAATCTAAACTTCATCATGCCCCATCTTCCTCTTCTTCGATCCCCGTCTCAGTGAAAGGTTCTACTCCCCACAGTTACCCCAGAAACTGGGGCCGCATGGGTGACACCCCTCCACCCTCACTCCCTGGCCCTCTTTGGGCAGCTAATTCTCTGCTCATTCCTCAGGGCTTAGCTTTTAGGCTGCATCCTCAGGGAGGCCTTTTCCAACCCGCAAGCCTGAATGAGGGGTCCCTCCTATGCCCCCACCACCCTGTGTATCTAGTGTCACAGCCCCTGTCACTCAGAGCTGTGGTGACCTGTTGACTATTTTCTGTGATGGCTGGCCCCAACCCTGAAATCAGTATCATTTGAATAAATGAACACTAGCATCTGTAGGTGTGATCTTATATTGTACATTGAAAATATAGTGTAATTTTTTGGTAAAAACTACATATCTCAATATTTTAGAGAGATCTGTAAATGGTGTAGTATTTGGGACAGCAGACTGATTTTCAGGAGCCCTAGTGCCTGGATGAGTGTAAGAACCACTAAATAGGACCCATCGTTTTTCTGTGTGAGGTTTTATTTCTTGAAAAATAGACCAACCAGGCTGCCTATTAGTGGATGCTTTCACTTCGCTTTTACTTAATTACTGAGTCTAGAAACTTATCAAGGGAATGAAGCAGGTCTTTGTTCCTATTCAGAATCCATTTCCCTGCTTAACTTTCTACTGAAGCCATTTTCTGTTGGACTTCTGTCGTTTGCAACCTAAAGGGCTCTGAGACAGCGCTGAGCCACTACCCTCCCAGGCAATTACCCCACCTCTCTGGTGACTTTCCCCCCAGGGTCTCCATAAGCTCTGCTTCCTCTCACTTAAGAAGTCCTGTGCAAGGACTTCTGTTTCCCAGATGCTGCCTACTAAATGCTGATACTCCCAAGTCAGCATCACTGGAACATCCGCCTGCTTCCAGTTTTCCAATACTTTTCATATTCTTCACAATTTCTTAAAAGTCACCAAATGCAGTTCTTTGAGCACAACTGCAAGTTATTTCATCCATGTGTCCGGCCAGAGATTTCCTGGGCCTTGCCTGTGGCAGGCCCTGAGAGAGCTCCTCATCCTGCGGTTTTAATTCCTTCTTGCACACAGCTGGGCTCCTTCTGCCATCTCTGGGGCATATTCTTGGAGGAAAAGGAGGAAGCTGCGTAGTTCTGCTTTCTGATAATATTGCAGCAAGAGCCCAAGCAGCAGGCCGATCACTTCCTGATTCTTGTTCTTGTTTTAATCATACCTAAAAAAAGGCTTTGTATTGTCCAAAGAGTTTTTGCCCTCTCAGCCCACTCCAACTTCTGGATCCTTCATACCGCCCATAAACCTTGTCTGTACCCTTACACGTGCACCCCTGCCACCTTTCCCCTATTACACACTATAGTTAAATGTTCCTATTTAAAGATTTTAAACAATTACTCTATCAACAATTTTATTAAAATTTTTTACCATACCTTGATTTTAACTACTTGAGTATTATGAACAATGAACATGTTTATACATTGACAAGAACACTAGGGGAATAGCCATACGAGGATTGTGAGGTGGCTAATTTCACTCCCTTTTCCCTCATCTTTACTCTTTTTTCTTTTTTTTGTAGAGATGGGGTCTCTCTATGTTGCCCAGGCTGGTCTTGAACTCCTGAGCTCAAGCAATTCACTAGCCTGGGCCTCCCAAAGTGTCAGGATTGCAGGTGTGAACCACTGCACCTGGCCCCTCATCTTTACTCTTTAGTTCCTTTGTCCTTGGGTTCTTTTAGCTTATTTCCACTTTGCTTTCTTTCTGGAATCCATTTTTATTTCAAATTTTTTTTTTTTTTTTTTTTTTTTTTTTTTTTTTGAGACGGAGTTTCGCTCTTGTTACCCAGGCTGGAGTGCAATGGCGCGATCTCGGCTCACCGCAACCTCCGCCTCCTGGGTTCAGGCAATTCTCCTGCCTCAGCCTCCTGAGTAGCTGGGATTACAGGCACACGCCACCATGCCCAGCTAATTTTTTGTATTTTTAGTAGAGACAGGGTTTCACCATGTCGACCAGGATGGTCTCGAACTCTCGACCTTGTGATCCACCCGCCTCGGCCTCCCAAAGTGCTGGGATTACAGGCTTGAGCCACCGCGCCCGGCCTTTATTTCAAATTATTGCACATAGATGCAGAAATTACTTGGCTGATGCTAGTTTCAGAATCATGAGAATTAAATAAATCACAGGATGCTTAGTGTTGAAAGACTGAATTGTTTCAGTTTTGTATTGAGATATAATTCATATACCAGAAAATTGAGTCTTTTACAGGGTGCACTCTGGTTTTTAGTATATTCACAAAGTTGTGCGACCAATATCATTATCCAATTTCAGAACACTTCATCACATCAAAGAGAAACGCCACGCCCACTAACAGTCATTCTCTATTTTGTTTGCATGTGGCTATCCAGTTGTCCTAGCACCATTTGTAGAACTATTGTTTTACCTACTGAATTGTCTTGATGCTTTTCTCAAAAATCAATTGACCAGGAGGCGTCCAGTGGCTCATGCCTGTAATCCCAGCATTCTGGGAGGCCAAGATGGGAGGATTACCTGAGGTCAACAGCTCGAGACCAGCCTGGACAACATGGTGAAATCCCATCTCTACTAAAAATACAAAAATTAGCCAGACGTAGTGGCATGCACCTGTAATCCCAGCTACTTGGGAGGCTGAGGCAGGGAACTGCTTGAACCCGCGAGGCAGAGGTTGCAGTGAGCCAAGATTGTGTCACTGCACTCCGGCCTGGATGACAGAGCAAGACTGTCTCAAAAAAAAAAAAAAAAAAAAGGGCTTGGCATGGTGGCTCACAGCTGTAATCCCAGCACTTTGGGAGGCAGAGGTGAATGGATCACTTGAGGTCGGGAGTTTTGTAAAAATACAAAATTAGCAGGGAATGGTGGCACATGCAAGCAATCCCAGCTACTTGGGAGGCTGAGGTAGGATAATCGCTTGAACCCAGGAGGTGGAGGTTGCAGTGAGCCAAGATTGTGCCACTGCACTGCAGTCTGGGCAACAGAGCAAGACTCTGTCTCAAAACAAAACAAAACAAAACAAGACAAGACAATTGACCATAAATGTGAGGGTTTATCTTTGAGATTTCAATTCTGTACCATTGGTCTATATGTCTGCCCTTATGCCAGTACCACATCAACTGTTAACTGCAGCTATGCACTAAGTTTTGAATCAGGAATTGTGAGTCCTCCAAACTTTGTTCTTTTTCAAGACTGTTCTGGGTCCTTTGATTTTCCACATGAATTACAGGATCAGTCTGTGATTTTGCCAAAAAGGGAGTTAGGATTCTGATAGGAATTACACTAAATCTGTAAATCAATCTGGGGAGTACTGATGTCTTAACATCTTCCAATCCATAAACACAGGACATTTTTCCATTTATTTAGGTCTTTCTTAATTTTTTTCAACAGCGTTTCATGGTTTTCAGTGTAGAAGTCTTACATCATCTCCTTTTTTTTTTTTTTTTTTTTGAGATGGAGTTTCACTCTTATTACCCAGGCTGGAGTGCAATGGCGCGATCTCGGCTCACCGCAATCTCCCCCTCCTGGGTTCAGGCAATTCTCTTGCCTCAGCCTCCTGAGTAGCTGGGATTACAGGCACGTGCCACCATGCCCAGCTAATTTTTTGTATTTTTTAGTACAGACGGGGTTTCACCATGTTGACCAGGATGGTCTCACTCTCTTGACCTCGTGATCCACCTGCCTCTGCCTCCCACAAGTGCTGGGATTACAGGCTTGAGCCACTGCGCCCGGCTTCACCTCCTTTGTTAAGTTTATTCCTGGGTATTTTATTCTTTTGGGCACTACTGGAAATAAAACTGTTTTCTTGATTTTACTTTGGGACTGTTCATTGTTTGTGTATAGAAATATGATTGATTTTTGATGTTCTACTATAAAGGACACATGCACACGAATGGTCATTGCAGCACTGTTTACGATAGCAAAGACCTGGATCCAACCCAAATGCTCATCAATGATAGACTGGACACGGAAAATGTGGCACATATACACCACAGAATATTATGCAGCCATAAAAAACGATGAGTTCATGTCCTTAGTAGGGGCATGGATGAACCTGGAAACCATCATTCTCAGCAAACTGACACAAGAGCAGAAAATCAAACACCGCATGTTCTCACTCATAGGCGGGTGTTGAACAATGAGAACACATGGACACAGGGAGAGGAGCACTACACACTGGGGCTGTTGGGGGGAATAGGGGAGGGACAGTTGGGGGTGGGGAGTTGGGGAGAGAGAGCATGGGGAGAAATGCCAGATATAGGGGAAGGGGAGGAAGGCAGCAAATCACACCGCCACATGTATACCTATGCAACTGTCTTGCAAGTTCTTCAAATGTACCCCAAAACCTTAAATGCAATAAAAAAAAGAAATGATTTTTTGTATAACGATCTTGTATCCTGCAACCCTGCCACCCTTGTTTATTTGTTCTCATAGTTTTTAAGTGGTTTCTTAGGATTCTGTACATAGAAGATCACGTCATCTGCAAAGAGTTTTACTTTTTTCTTTCCAGTCTGGGAGTCTTTTATTTTTCTTTCCTTATTTCCCTGGTCTCTACCCTCTTAAAGCCTATATAGTTTCTTGAGTGACTTCCTTCTTTTTCCCTCATTAGAATAAGTTTTCTGGGGAAAGGAGACAGAGCATGGGTAGGGAGAAAGTGGAGCTCTTAAACATGTGTACTTTGAATTCATTTCAAATGGCTTCATACTTTCTCAGTGGAAATGTCTTCCTTCACAGCACCTGGGCCTAGGGATTTTCTGGAGGAATCTTTGAAATCTGTTTTGGACACAAGCCTAGCTGAGCTCAACATCCACCCTTCCTCGGCAAGTGCGGTATCTAAGATGACATGGTCACTTTCCCCAGCACCCATTTCCCTTCCTTCTCTGGCCAATTCTTCATTGCTGGTCAAAGGTAGAAGAGCCAAGAGCAGTAAGAGACGCTTCCCAGCATGTCAGCACAGGTTCTGTCACCAGTGACCTCTTGGAATGTGCAGGAAGCCAGGGAGACAAGAATCTATGGCTATGTAGATTAAGTGCACCCCACAGCCAAGTATGAGCTTCTAGTGCCCAACTGCTAGAAGCAAACAACCCAGACCACTAATCAGGCTCTAACCAAGGCAGGATCCAGGATGGTGAGCACCCTGGGCCAACCCTTCCGCTCAAGATGAATCCACGGTTCATTTTGAGTGGGGGTAATATTTAATTCCAAGTGCACAAGTCTCCAGAGTAGTTGCCCTTTCATTTGGGGATTTCCTCCCGGGTGCTAAATCACTTCCTCCTAGCTTCAATCTGAAAAGCAATTCAGGTCTCCTGTGGCCTCACCAAGCTTCCTGCCCACACTGATTTTCTTCTAACCTCATGGGTCTACTTGTGTACATCACTTAACAACAAAGCCACTTAGCTGGTCGAAGGCCTCAAGAACAAATGACTTCCTCATAAGGTGATTTCTCCCTCACCCTAGGGTGGCCCATGGCTCCAGCACCTACTGAGAAGTGACCAGTTTGGATGAGGTAGCTGCCAGGAGTCAAACCGCAGAACCCTTCATAAAACCATGCTTAGTTACTCCACAAATTTCTCCAAATAATAAAACAGAGAGAAGAGTGAGAATACAATGAAAGAGAAATCTGGAAAAATACAAAAGATAAATTCATGTTCCTGTGAGTTGATAATCAGGCTGGCTAGCTGTCTAGTCTATGGGGGCAGAAAGGGGGCTGCCTTAACTTCCGGTAGGCACAGCATCTTTTTCTCTCTCTCTCTCTCTCTTTTTTTTTTTTTTTTAAATACTTTAAGTTCTGGGGTACATACGCAGATCATGTGGGATTGTTACATAGGTATACACATGCCAAGGTGGTTTGCTGCATCCATCCCCCTGTCATTTACATTAGGTATTTCTCCTAATGTTATTCCTCTTCAATCCCCCCACCCCCTGCTATCACTCCCCTAGTCCCCCCCACCCCCCAACAGGCCCTGGTATGTGATGTTCCCCTCCTTGTGACCATGTGTTCTAATCATTCAACACCCACTTATGAGTGAGAACAGGCAGTGTTTGGTTTTCTGTTCTTGGGTCAGTTTACAGAGAATGATGGTTTCTAGCTTCATCCGTTTCCCTGCAAACGACATGAATGCATCCTTCTTTATGGCTGCATAGTATTCCATGGCGTATATGTGCCACGTTTTCTTTATCCAGTCTATCACTGAAGGGCATTTGGGTTGGTTCCAAGTCTTTGCTATTGTAAACAGTGGCACAGTGTTTTGAAGGGGCTACCTCCCTGATGACACCTGGGTACGACAAGGACCTCACGGCAGACAAACAGGAGGAAATGCCGAGGGTGTGGGAACATGCCACCTCTAAATTCCAAAAATACACACCCTTCTTGTATGTTTCAACAATACCGCTTCCCATCTGTGTACTACTTGGCCATTTATTATCCCAAGTACCTAAAAACTAGTCAGTATTACCGAGACCTTAAGTGTGGCACCTGTTTGTCATCTTTCAAGGTACCAGTTACCGTAATACAGATATGGTTCATTTTGAGTGTCTGGGTGATATATTTACTTCTATTTTTGTCTTGTTCATAAGCACCAAATAAAGCAATTTTGAAATTCCTTTCTTCGGTCTTCCTTCACACTCAATTTATTGTCTAGACTCTAGAACAACATTTCAACACACAGTATGTTTGCTTTGCAGAATTCATTTACCACGTAGCTGGAGGCCTGGATTTAACATATTTCCTGTAGTGACAACTACTCTATTTGTAGGAACTATTTAGGTCACTGGAGTGGAGAAAAAGAGGTCGCTACTTAACAGAAATGGCATGTATCCAAATATGGATGCAGTATTCTGAACACCTGTTGAACATCAAATGATGAAGAGATTGTTACAATTTCCAAAACCCTGGACCAAAATCTTAAATGATTAGCACTTTGTTTCAACTGATACATGGTTTAAGTCAGAAAAACAAGTCTTCTTACCAAAAAAAAAGTGAACCTAACTCTGCTGGCTGCTTTAGAAATAAAACAGGTGATTAACAAAGCAATCTGTTTTTGTGTAAATTATTTCCCAGCTAAAGTCACTTCAGATGAAACTATATGATTTGAACCACAGGGCACGTACAGTGATCGTGTGCTTTTGGAAACACGCTAAGCATGACAAATATTTTCAGTTGTCAAGGGTGAGCGAGGAGGGAATGACCCACCTAAGAAATGGAAACTAACAAATGGTAATATGACACTCCCCCTTAGTTCCACGGGCTGGTGCGGCTGCTACATGCTGCAGTTCACTTCCTACTAAACGCTGTGCATGAGCTGAAGGAAGGCGGCCTCTTCATCCCCTCCCCAGAACACTGTGGGGTGGCACGTAAAGACCTCAAGGGAAGGCGGCCTGGGCGATGCCCTCTCCTGCTGCCATTCATTTGTTCACTAAATAAGTTATGTGCAGGGCACTGTGCTGGGAGCTTACTCTCCAACTAGGACTCCGTAGCCACTCGGATATCCCACGCCTCTGCCCCTATTTGCATCCCTAGGTGTCACTCCCGTGTCCAGAGGATGCTGATTCTGGCTCGCGCCCCTCCCTCCCTTGGGGCCTCCGGCCAGGGCGACGGGACAAGGCCGGCAGGAGCAAAGCCTTCCGAACCGCAATGAAAGAGAGCTCCGAGTGCGCAGGGCGCGGGTTCACGAGACCCTCTGGCGCCCGAGGCCGGCCAGCCGGGGCGGGGCCGAGGGCACCGGGCGTCGCGCTTAGGGAGGGGTCCCCGAGGTCGCGCCTGCCGGGAGGGGCAGCGGCGGGAGGCGGCAGCCCGCGGCGCACACGTGGGGAAGGCGGCGCCGGGCGGGGGCCGGGCGAGGGGCGGCGGCGTACCTGATGAAGGTGGTCTTGCCGGTGCTGTACTGGCCCACCAGCAGGATCATGGGCTTGTTCTCGAAGTCGGCGTCCTCCAGCGCGGGCGAGTGGAACTCGTGGAAGCGGTACGCCTCCTCCAGCGGCAGCACCTTGCGCAGGTAGAGCGAGCGCAGCCCGCCCGTCACCGTCTGCACCGCGTCCGCGCCTCCGGCGCGCTCGCGCCCGCCAGCCTGCCGCCCCAACCAGCTGAACATCCTGCCGCCAGTCCACGCTCGGCTGGGACCCTGCTCCGGGTTCGACCCTCCCCGGCTCGCACAGAGTCGCTCCGGCCGCGCGAGCCGCCGCCCGAGCCCGGCCCCGCCTCGCGCTGCCACAGCCAATCCTCGGCCGCTACGTCACGTGCGCTCGCTCACTATTCAGAGGAGTTCTCTCAGGTCCTTCCTGATTGGACCTCTGCCAGAGAGGGGTGGAAGCGTCAGCCAATGGAGAGGAGGTTCTTAATGAGTTACTGATGACGGGTCAGTCTAGAGGACTGGGAGGGGAGAGGGTGTCTCCCGGGCAGGGTGGCGCTGACTGGTCATGCCTAGGGCCCCCGTCTGGGCGCCGGGGCCCCATCTCTGGCCAGGTGGCATCGGCTTCCGGGTAAATCTGCACTGTCCAAAGAGAGCCTCGGGAGAATGCTCCATCTCCTGGAATGTTTACTCATTCAGGCCTCGGGACGTCGATACTGGGGATAAAAAGTTCAGAAAGTGGATGGGCAAGTTCTGTCTTCCCAGGGCGGGTCGTTATGACTCCATTTTACAGGCCAAGAGACCCAGGCTCACCGGCATAATTGACATAATCTTAAGAAGGGGAAGTGGACTGGAATCTATTTCAGAAGCTGTTTCTCCTGCTTCTCCACATTGCCCTCACTAAATTCTGGATTAACTAAAGGCCATTTCCCCTTAGTTTTCTTTATTTGATTTTCTGTATAGCCAAAAGTTTAGTCGTTACTCTCATTATTACATTATCGTCATGATTACAATCTTATTTCCACATATTGACATATGAGTTATTGTCACCGCCTAGCTGTTTCTTTTCTTTTCTTTCTTTCTTTTTTTTTTTTTTCTCTTTTTGAGACGGAGTCTCGCACTGTCGCCCGGGCTGGAGTGCAGTGGTGCGATCTCGGCTCACTGCAACCTCCGCCTCCCGAGTTCAGGCGATTCTCCTGCCTCAGCCTCCCGAGTAGTTGGAACTACAGGTGCCCCCAACGACGCCCGGCTAATTTTTGTATTTTAGTAGAGATGGGGTTTTTCCATGTTGGCCAGGCTGGTCTTGAACTCTTGACCTCAGGTGATCCACTTGCCTCGGCCTCCCAAAGTGCTGGGATTACAGCGCGAGCCACCGCACCCAGTCTAGCTGTTTCTTTTCTAGGTTAAAAGGACACTCACTTATCTAAGATGAGATTGGGGCACATCTTTGTGCCCCAATAACTTTCTCAGTTATTTCAGAGCATTTCTTTTTTTTTTTTTTTTAAGGTATATACACATTTTATTCAAAAAAAGTTTACAGTTTTCATTATACACAACTATTAAGAGGTTATAGTCAGAGGAGGCATGTGTCCTGTTGACAGACGTGCCTACTAGATCATCACAATGCAAGGAAAAGGGTGGAAGGGAGGACACAGGGTGAGGAAAAGTAAGCAATAAAAAGCTTAGATTTCAGTTAGGGCTGGTAGTCCCTTTTATCTTTTCAAGTATCACATGTTATGTACCAAATACAATCCATAAATAATGGCCACTTCTTCCCATGCCCACAGCCAAGATGCGTGTTTGGCTAAATTCAGAGCCCTGGCCCTTCCAAAGATGAATGGAAAACCTGCACACCAGAGGGCCAAACCCACTTCTCAAAGGGCTTCCTCCACTCATCTCACCCCTAAGGGAATCACTAGGAAGTTCAGGGGCCAGAGAAAGCATGAACGTGGATTCAGAAGTCCAAAGAAATGCAGTTCTTTGCGCCCAATCAGAGATATTTGATTTCATTCAACAAGGCTGGGAAGTTGATTTAAAAACCTTGCTAACTTTTGTAAATGGCTTTCACTTTTCTAATAGTCACTGAGACATATAAGGGCCACATGCCATTTAAAATCAAATGCTAGTTCCTAGAGATGGAGTGTCTAGAAACTTGACCTGTGGAGGCTGGACACCTTTGGTGTCCTCAGTTATAGCTTAGGAATATTTCTCAGTTATTTCAGAGCATTTCTTGGTGTGATCCATGGGGCTACCTGCATATATGGATTTATGACCTGGGATGCTTGTTAAAATGCAGATTCCTGGTCCCCAGTCCAGACCTAGTGAGTTTTAAAATATTGAGGAGACCACCGGGCGCGGTGGCTCACGCCTGTAATCCTAGCACTTTGGGAGGCCGAGGTGGGTGGATCACCTGAGGTCAGGAGTTCAAGACCAGCCTGGCCATCATGGTGAAACCTCATCTTTATTTTTTGTTTAAAAATATATTTTAAAAAATATTGAGGAGACTAGAGCTGAACAGATGCCCTAGGTGACTCTGATGTGCCCTGAATCTGGGGAAACAGTACACATTGCAGTATTTCTCCGACCTGACAAAAATACAGATTCTGATTCGGTAGGTATAGGATGGGGCCCATGACTCTGCATTTCTAACAGACTCTTGAGTATTGCCATTGCTACCTATCCATGGACCATATACCAAGGCTGTGGTGGAAAGAGAACAGGACTTGGCATCAAAAGATCTGGGTTTGAAGCTTGCCTAGGAAAATGAATGGCTATGTAACTTTCAATGTGATGAGTTACCTCTCTGTCCTAGCTTTCTTATGAGCAAAATGGAAACTCCTTTGGAGTTGTCCTGTGGGTCACATAGTTGGAGGGAATTGTATGTAACTAGGGAAGTGAAAAGAAAGCCAAGGAAAAATTAAGTTAGACATCTGCCTTGTGTCAAAATAGAACAAAGTTTGAAATGTAAAAATAAAATGAAACCAGTGCACTACTAGAAGAAAGTAGAAGAGATTTATACAGTTTTGGGGTGGAAAATTATGAAAGAAAAGGCTGACATATTTGACAACAAAAGTAAAATCTTCAATGTATTTTTAAAAAATACATGAAAGCAAACCAATATAAATACAATCTTACCATATGATGCAGAAATCAGCTCCTTGGTATTTACCCAAATGAGTTGAAAACTTATGTCCACACAAAAACCTGCACATGGATGTTTACAGTGGCTTTATTCATAGGTACCGAAAATTGGAAGCAACTAACATGTCCCTCAGTAAGTGAATGGGTAATCTGCGGTACATCCAAGCAATGGAATATTATTCAGCACTAAAAAGAAATGAGCGGGCTGGGTGAGGTGGCTCATGCCTGTAATCCTAACACTTTGGGAGGCCGAGGTGGGTAGATGATCACAAGGTCAGGAGTTCAAGACCAGCCTGACCAATATGATAAAACTCCCATCTCTACTAAAAATACAAAAATTAGCCAGGCATGGTGGCACCCACCTGTAGTCCCAGCTACAGGAGAATCAACTGAACCTGGGAGGCAGAGGTTGCAATGAGCCAAAATTGTGCCACTGCACTCCAGCCTGGGTGACAGAGCAAGACTCTATCTCAAAAAAAAAAAAAAAAAAAAAAAGAAAGAAAGAAAAGAAATGAGCTATGAGCTATCAAGCCATAAAAAGACACAGAGGAAACTTAAACACATATTACTAAGTGAAGCCAATCCAAAAAGGCTATATACTGTACGATTTCATCTTTATGACATTCTGGAGAAGGCAAAATTATGGAAGCAGTAAAAAGGTTAGTAGTGTCTAGGTGTTAGGGAGAGGGAAGGAATGAATAGGCAGAGAACAGAGGATTTTTATGGCAGTGGCTCTACTTTGTATGGTACTATAATGATGGATACATGTCATTATATACTTGTCAAAACCCACAGAATGTACAACACTGAGAGTGAATGTGATAATGACTTGTGAATTTCAGATCAGTTTTAGGTTCACAGCAAAATGGAGCATAAAGTACAGAGAGTTCCTCCTGCCATCACACCCAGCCTACCCCACTATCAACATTCTGCACCAAGTGAACAACATTACAGTCAATAAACCTAACCTAAATTGACACATCATTAAATTAACTCAAAATGGAACTAGATATAAAACTAATATAAATGTAGAACTAATTGTAAAACTTAAGATTATAAAACTTCTAGAAGAAAAATGGAAGAAAATTTTTGTGACCTTGGGTTAGAGGACCCCAAAAGCACAATCCATAAAAGAAAAAAAAATTGGTAAATTGGACTTCATCAAAATTGAGAACTTCTGACATTTGAAAGTACTATGAAGAGAATGAAAAGACAAGGCAGAGAATATGTTTGCAAATCACATATCTGATAAAGGGCTTGTATCCAGAATATTAAAAAGGTCTTAAAACTTAATAGCAAAACCTCCAATTTTAAAAAATGGAAAAAAGATCTAAATGTATTTTACAAAAGAAGATATATGGAGGGTATATAAGCACATGAAAAGATGTTCAACATTGTTGGTTGTTAGGAAAATGCAAATTTAAACCACAGCAAGATACTGCTACATACCTATTAGAATGTCTAAAATTAGGAAGACTGATCATGCCAATTATTGATGAGGATGTGGAGGAGCTGGAACTCTCATACATGGTTGGTCAGAATGTAAAATGGTACAATCACTTTGGAAAAGTGTTGCCGTTTCTTAAAGAGTAGAACGTACACTTACCACATGACCCAGAAGGGGAGGAGCAGAAGGAAGGATTGCAAAGGGCACTGGAAAGCTTTGGGGGCTGAAGGGTTTATTCACTATCTTTACTGTGGTAATGGTTTCAACGTTGTATACATATGTAAAAACTCATCAAATTATGTGCGGTGGATCCTCCATATCTATGTGTTCTGTATCCATGAATGTGACTAACCACAGATGGAAGATATTTGGGGGAAAAAATGGATGGTTGGATCCATACCGAACACATACAGACCTTTTTTCCTTTTTGTTATTCCCTAAGCAACATAATATAACAACTATTTTCATATCATCTACATTGTATAGTAAGTAATCTAGATATGATTTAAAGTATATGGGTTCATGGTGGATGGCATTTTAAGTTTAAAAAAAGTATATGGAGGATGTGCTTAGGCTGTATGCAAATACGATACCATTTTATATAAGGAACTTGAGCATCCATGGTTTTGGTATCCCCAGGGGTCCTGGACTCAGGGATAAATGCACTTTAAATATATGCAGTTGATGGTATGTTGATTACACCTTGATTAGTTGTAAAATACGGTCATGCTTTTTGACTCAGGAATTGTTATCTTGAGGAAATTTATCCTGAGGATATTTATACTGAGGAAACAATGAATGTAAACTTTTATCTAAGAGGAGGTTTGTCAGCATGGAGCTGTCTATCATCATGGAGGATTAGATAAGCTAATTATGGATTCCTATGTGGTTACTGAAAACTATATCAAATGAGAAGAATATTAATGATGTGGTGCAAAAATGCTCAAAATATACTTTTAAGTGGGAAAAGGCTAGGTTACAGAAGTGAACGTACGTGCAGCTGCTATGGAAAACAGTATGGAGGTTCTGCCCAGGTGCAGCGGCTCGTGCCTGTAATCCCAGCACTCTGGGAGGCCGAGGCAGGTGGATCCCTTGAGGTAAGGAGTTGGAGACCAGCCTGGCCAAGATAGCAGAACCCTATCTCTACCCAAAATACAAAAATTAGCTGGGTGTGGTGGTGGATACCTGTAATCCCAGCTACTCAGGAGGCTGAGGTGGGAGGATCACCTGAACCTGGGAGGTGGAGGTTGTAGTAAACCGAGATCGTGCCACTGCACTCCAGCCTGGGTGACAGACTGAGACTGTCTCAAAAAAAAAAAAAAAGAACTTCCATATGATTTACCAATCCCCAACTTGGGTATAGATATAAAAGAATTAAAAGCAGGATCTCAAAGAGTTATTTGCCCACCCAGGTTCACAGCAGCATCATTCATTATAGCCAAGAGGTGGAAGCAAGCCACTGTCCATTAATGGATGAATGGATAATTGAAATGTAACACACACACACACAGGAATAGTATTCATCCTTAAAATGGAAGAAAATTCTGGTACATGCTACACCCTGCAACATAGATGAACCTTGAGGACACTGTGCTAAGTGAAATAAGCCAGTCACAAACAGCCAAATCTCAGATAAGGCTTCTAAAGTAGTGAAATTCATAGAAACAGGAAGCAGAACAGTGGTTATCAGGGGATGGAGAGAGGGAGACTGGGGAGTTGTTCAATAGGCATAGAGTTTTAGTTTTGCAAAATGAAAAAGGGATAGAGATCTGTTGCACAGCAATGAGAACATGCCTAACACTACTGAACTATAGACTTAAAATTATTAAAATGGTAAATTGTGTGGGTATTTCTTACCACACTTTTTAAAAGTGAATGTACAAGATTTTTGTACTTTTGTTTAAAAATATTTAAAGTGTCCAAGAAAAAAAGGGAAGGATAAACCTCCAAATAATGATGATGTCTGAGTTTTGGAATGGTAAGTGTTCTTTGTTTCCTCTTTATAAGCTGTAGCATTTTTCAAATTTTATGCAATAATCAAGTTCATGTTATAAAAGCAGAAACAATTTCAGGAAGAAACAAAAAGTACTCTCTTTAATCTAAAAGAAAAAAAAAAGAAAGTCCTGAAAGCATCTGGCCAGATGTGGCACTGGCCCCATCTTGCTTTGCTCCCTGCTTGCCTTCTTGCCTTCATGCAGCTGCAGCTTTCTTATTATTTTTGTGGGCACATAATAGATGTGTATATTTATGGGGCAGCAGCAGCTTTCTTTTATATTTTAATATTTTTTGAGACAGAGTCTTGCTCTGTTGCCAGGCTGGAGTGCAGTGGTACCATCTTGGTTCACTGCAACCTCCACCTCCCGGGTTCAAGCAATTCTCCTGCCTCAGCCTCCCGAGTAGCTGGGACTACAGGTGCACCACCATGCCCAGCTAACTTTTTTTGTATTTTTAGTAGAGACAGGGTTTCACCATGTTGGCCAGGATGGTCTCAATCTCCCAACCTCGTGATCTGCTCACCTTGGCCTCCCAAAGTGCTGAGATTACAGGTGTGAGCCCCCACTCTCAGCCTATTTTAATTGTTTGTGGGGGCACATAGTAGCTGTGTATATTCATGGGGCAGAGGCAGCTTTCTTGTTCTTGCTCTGTCTGCAGTGAAGCAGAAGAGTGGCGGATTCTCCCTGCCATAGTCATGTTGCATCTGTTTACAAATCATGCTCCTCTTTTTGCTTTTCTTCCTTCATACTAAACAGTCCCAATGTAGTCACTCTTTCATCTGAACCCAGTTGTCTCTCAGGTTAAATCCTATCACAGGCAGTTCTACGAGGGAGTACCCTTAGTCGTTCAGAAATCGGTAAGAAGACTCAGGACTCCCCTTATTACATGGCACTTTTTAAAAAATCTTGATGCTGGGCGTGGTGGCTTACGCCTGTGATCCCAGCACTTTGGGAGGCCGAGGCAGGTGGATCATGAAGTTAAGAGATTGAGACCATCCTGGTCAACATGGTGAAACCCCGTCTCTACTAAAAATACAAAAAATCAGCTGGGCATGGTGGTGCGTGCCTGTAATCCCAGTTACTCGGGAGGCTGAGGCAGGATAATTGCCTGAACCCAGGAGGCAGAGGTTGCGGTGAGCCGAGATCGCGCCATTGCACTCCAGCCTGGGTAACAAGAGCGAAACTCCGTCTCAAAAAAAAAAGAAAAAAAATCTTGATAATTTGATGGTCACAAGATTTGCTCTAGATCATGTTCAGTGGTTCGCATTAAATGGTGATCAAGTCCAGCGTTTTACTCTGAAAACTGGACTGCAGAGTGGTCAAGGCCTGGAAGGCTCGTACTGAGACCAGGTGGTGGCATGACCTGTCTCTGTTGCCACTCACCCAGGTCACTGCCGCCACCCAGAGGAGGGCTTATATGACACAAAGGTGCAGATGGCTAGGAGGTACTTGCAGGAAGTCGGCTAGTTGTCTATAAATTGTCCTTCTTTCACAGCAGACCTCTGAGTTTTAGGTGGGTGCATTGCCGCCCACGTAAAAACCAAAAATTTCCAGGCTCCCCACACTTAAGTGTGGTGATGGAAGTCCTGGGAAGGGAGGGTTTCCAGAAGGAAGGAGTGGTCTGCGGTGCAAACACTGAGAACAATCAAGTCAGATAAGGCCTGTACAGGACTGGTGGGTTTAGCTCAGTGCATTTGGCAGTGAGGAGACCACTGGTGACCTTGGGGAGAAGTGTTTTCCTGGGGAGGCAGCGGGGACAGGGTAACTGGTGTGTGGGAGTGGGTGGGGTGCTAGCTGCCTTTTTGGGAAGAAAGGGTGGATACAAGGAGGGAGGAGTTTCATTTATTTTGTCAATTTCATCATCTTCATCATCTTCATTATAGGCAGAGAGTGGGAAGTGGGAGGGAGTTCCTGCTGCAGGACATCGTGTGCTTGTTCTGTCGGGGCCGATGACACTTTTGTCATTTCCATAGCTAACTCATCATTTAAGTTCTCATGTATGCATAACAATCTTTTCGTGGTTTTCCCCAAAACCAAAATGTAAGTTCCTAGAAAGTGGAGATTGTTTATAGTTTGCTGTATACAGAGTAGGTGCTTTGTTGGTGTTAATTGCCTCTGCTTCCTCTTTTTTTTTTTTTTTTTTTTTTTTTAGCAGAGTTTCGCTCTTGTTACCCAGGCTGGAGTGCAATGGCGCGATCTCGGCTCACCGCAACCTCCGCCTCCTGGGTTCAGGCAATTCTCTTGCCTCAGCCTCCTGAGTAGCTGGGATTACAGGCACGCACCACCATGCCCAGCTAATTTTTGTATTTTTAGTAGGGGTTTCACCATGTTGACCAGGATGGTCTCAATCTGTCGACCTCGTGATCCACCCGCCTCGGCCTCCCAAAGTGCTGGGATTACAGGCTTGAGCCACCGCACCCAGCCAGCCTCTGCTTCCTCTCAAGCAATGTTTCCTGAAACATATCTGAGCTTGAAACAGCATGGATCTGTCCATGCTGGTGCACCACTAATTGATGACGTGGCTTCCTGAAAGTGGAGGAGCACCTCACCACAAGAAGAAAGCCTTGCAGTAGGAAATAAAGCTGCTTGAGGAGAGGTGGGATGGGATGGAAACAGCCTACTCACTCTCCCAGGACTGGTGAGGAGGAAGCCTGGAGGGAGGGCAGGGTTATGCATATTCTGCAGCGTCAGATAACAAAGCAGATGAGTCAGCGGCATTCACCTGGCGTTTTATTCCAGGCGCAAATAATATGATGATTTTTATGAACCTCATTTAACAAACGTTGATGAATCCAAGGCATGGCTGCCTTTGCCTTACGATAAACAAGTCCTGTCTGTTGCTTGGCTCACTCTTTGATACTTGAAGGAAAATCTGTTGCAGTCAGAAAGAAAAGATGTCAAAGTGGAGGCAGCCAGTTGCTCTGGTGGAGGGAGGGCTGGTGTCCCAGGTTAGCATTACGTGGGTAGGGGCCAGTTTTGCCCGTCCAGAGCTCAGTTTATCGGAGGGAGTGGCATAAATCCATGCCTCTCAAACTTTAATATGCATAAGAATCACAGGGGGTGTGGGAGATTCCCACGAGGGCGTGGGAAATGCAGCTTCTGAAAATGCAGCTTCTGATTTAGTGGCATAAATCCATGCTTCTCAAACTTTAATATGCATGAGAATCACAGGGGGTGTGGGAGATTTCCACGATGGTGTGGGAATCTCCTGAAAATGCAGCTTCTAATTTAGTAGAGCCGGGCTGAGGCCTGAGATTCTACATGTCTCACCAGTTCCCGGCTGCACTTTGAGTAGCAAGGATGTAAATTGGAGGCCGATTTTTCTAAACTTTTGGTACCTGTCACCACTGGTTTCCTCACAACCCAAAGACTGCTTAGGCAGCACGGTGGCCCAGAAACGGGATTCTGCCTTCCAGGGTTGCTGGGTTTCCTGCAGACCTCATGTCTTCCCGCCTTTTTGCTTTCACCTTATCAGCCCGAGCCTGTCAATGGCTCTGGTTATGCATTTCCTTGGTTATGTTTCCAGCCTGAAGGGAGACCCGTTGACTTAGGGCTTCTCTGTGTCCCAGAGTTTTCCCAGAGATTCGTTAGAAAGCAATCTTCAAGGATGGGGTTCTTCCTCTGAGGGCTAACCCAGTATTTTTTTTGATTAATTCTTCCTGGTTTCAGTCTCTCTGGGTGATTCTCCAAGAGTTGGAATGCACTGGCCAGAATGATGACAAGACAGATAAGAGGAATCACATTTAGAAATAAGTAATCCCATCTGGCAGCCAGAGAGATAGGGCGGTAAGATGCTGAGCAATGCTCTTGGAGCAGGATCTTCCATGAGCACCGACAGCTGGAGTGGGGGCGCTGGATGCGTCACCTGCCTGCCACCTGACTTCATTTATCTGCAGCCTGCCTGACCTTGCTGAACTCCATCCCAGATCCTCATTTGGTGAACCTGGGCTGTAGACTTGGGCTTTGCCTGGCATTTCTTTGGAGCTGGATGCTTGGGCATGACTGCCTGGTCATGATCACATTGATGACCAGCTATGGAGCTCTGAGTAGCTGCAGAGAGCCTCTGAAACCGACCACTTACTTGGCTTTGTTGTGGCAGAGACTGGCTTGTCTCTAGGGCTCCATCTAGATCTTCTAGCTTCATGCTTGCCATTAATACCCAGATTCATAAAAGTAAAAATCACAAACTAGAATTGCCTATAAAAATGAGACTAGGGCCGGGCTCAGTGGTTCATGCCTGTAATCCCAGCACTTTGGGAGGTGGATCATTTGAGGTCAGGAGTTTGAGACCAGCCTAGCCTACATGGCGAAACCCCATCTTTACTAAAAATACAAAAAATTAGCTGGGCGTAGTGGAGGTGCCTGTAATCCCAGCTACTTGGGAGGCTGAGGCAGGAGAATTGCTTGAACCAGGGAGGTGGAGGTTGCAGTGAGCCGAGATCGCACCATTGCACTTCAGCCTGGCGACAGAGCAAGACTCCATCTAAAAAAATAAAACATGAGACTAGAATTGCCTTAAATTTTAAAGTGTTTTTCAGAGTAATGCATAGTGTCTGTCAGGTCCTCCTGTGCATTTGTCTAGGCCTGCCACACAAGGTGGAGGGCAGAGAGAGGAGGGCTGCCAGCCCTGGGCTCCACCTCTGAGTCGAGGTTTCTGGAGGTGTAGCCTCTTTCCCATGCTTTCCTCTCCACAGATGTGCGAGAGCCTGTGGCTATGAGACTGCCTTCTCCACAGGGAAGCACTTAAAGCAATTCCAGTGGGTATAGAGCCCCAACAGGGCTGCTCTCTCTCTCTGACTTTCTCAACTTTAAAAAAAAATTTTATATTTCATTAGAAAGCCCAGGACAACCTGCTCGCAACCCGTCGTCAGAGAGCAGAGCTGGCTTTGTAGTAACCTGGTTGGCCCTGATGGGTCCTGTGCCTCTGGCGGTAGAAGCTGACACAGGGCGGGGGAGGCTCCCTGGGCGGGGGCTAGGAGGGACACCGGCCCTTCAGCCCCTTCTTCTTCTCCACTGCGAGCCGCAGGGCGTGGAGGAGCGTGTCCTTATTATTCAGGATGTTGTACTCGGAGAGTTTCACCAGCTTGTCGAAGGTGGCCTCCGTGTACGTCAGCTCCTTGGTGGCATAGGGAGTTTTGGGACCATAAATATCCACCTGGCCGAGCTCCAGCTCCTCGGGGCTTCGCTCTACACCTGGGGGCAGCAGGAGGACTTGTTATAGATTCTGCCATGTTAGGTTGGAATGACTTGTTGCCACATCTGTCCCCAAGGCCCACCAACCTGCACTCATGGACACACACACACACCCGCATGAAAACGTGTACACATGTATCCTCACACACACGCACGCACACTCTTCAGGGTGGGGTACAGCTTGCCCGTTGGAGGATTGCCCTAGCCCCACTGGGCACACGGCCAAATGTCAGAAAATGTAGAATGCTGAAAGGATAGGGGATGACATTCCCAGCCCATGGGGGTGAGGGAATGGGAGGGGCTCTTTTCTTCTTTGTGGAAGCCAAGGTGGGCTCAGGCTGGAGCTGAGCCAGGTATCCCATTTAGTGATCTTAGCAGACACTGCAGGTCTAAAGGCAGCTCCGGAGCCAAGCGCAGCGGGTGCTGGGAACTGAGTGCAGAGGCAGCTCACCTGGTGCCTTGTATTTTTGGAAAGTGTCATTGATGAGTGGGAAGAAAGTCACAATGGGGGCATCGGGCTCCTGGGGGTTCTCCATCAGGTAGCATTCCTTGAGGTCTCCATTATCATCTGGCAGCTCGAATTTGGGGAAGGGGATGTTCTGCATGCTGCAGTACTCACTCGTTTGTTTCAGGGGCTGGAAAGGCAAGAGGGTGTGTTTGAGCATTAGGAGGAGTGGGAGTGTACAAGAAACACAGAGTTCTTAGCCCCAGCTTCCTGATCTCCCCAGCTAACAACTCAGCTCCCCAACTGCTTTGCTGGTTTGTGATATTTTGAGACTAAAGCCAGGTCAAGGCAAAAGGCCTGAGGCAATAAATTGATGCACCACCAGCTGCCAGCTCCTTCCCCAAGTATAACGGACAGAAGCCCTTTCGATGGTGTTCTCACCCAAACACAGAGCTGGGTGGATGTGGTGGGTGGCCCGGAAGGGTGACTGGAGCCAGGCCACGCACAGCCAGAGTTGGCCACGCCCCTGTGGGATGTACGTGGGCTTTGGAGCTGACGGCAGCACAGGGCTAGAAAGGACTCTGCAAGGGTGTCTCTAAAGCATGATGCTGCAGGAACAGTCCTGGCCTTAGAGTGTCAGAACCCCTCAGTTCTGCCCCTGTTCCTCTGCTCACTAGCTGTGTGATCTTAAGCAAATCTCCCTCTGCCTTGGTATTCTCATCCACAACACGAGAAAGATAACAGTTGTGCCGTCTCCCTCCAAGAGCTGGTGTAAGGGCCAAACGCGATGGCAAGTATGAAAGTGCATTGTTACCCATTTACAAACTTAGATTGCTATCACTGTTGCCTGGTGGGTCTGCCTACACTTCCCTTCCCCTGGCTTCAGGGTAGGACTGTACACAAAGAGAACTTTCCGAAGTAAATAAAAAACAAATAAAAACCTCTACCATCCTGGCCAACATAGTGAAACCCCATCTCTACTAAAAAATACAAAAGTTAGCTGGGCGTGGTGACGTGCATCTGTAGTCCCAGCTACTCGGGAGGCTGAGGCAGGAGAATTGCTTGAACCCGGGAGGCGGAGGTTCCAGTGAGCTGAGATCACACCACCGCACTGTAGCCTGGCACTTGACAACAGAGCGAGACTCTGTCTCAAAACAACAACAACAAAAAACACCTCTGGTCCCAGCCAGTCGTGGTGTCTCACTCTTGTAATCCCAGCACTTTGGGAGGTCGAGGCAGGTAGATCATATGAGGTCAGGAGACCGAGTCCAGTCAGGCCAAGATGGGGAAACCCCATAAAAAAACAAAAATTAGCCGGGTGTGGTGGCACATGCCTGTAATCCCAGCTACTTGGGAGGCTGAGGCAGGAGAATCACTTGAACTCAGGAGGTGGAGGTTACAGTGAGCTGAGATCACACCACTGCACTCCAGCCTGGGTGACAGAATGAGACTCCGTCTTCAAAACAAAACAAAACAAAACAAAAAACCCTGGTCCTGATTCTTGAGGGTAATTCATGGAGGGTTATATACCCTGGGGGAAGGGAAAGCGCCATCATTTTGAAAATAGGTTATTACAAGCTCTTGAATGGAATGGGTTCTGTTAAGGGTATTTTTAAAAACTTGTTTTTTGTAGCTGAGGAATTGGCAAATATGGCAGACGCTCCAAGTCAAGAGTAAAATTTGAACTGGCTAAGTCAACCCCTGCCCCACGGCGTGTGAGAGCCAGCTGGCTGCCCGCGAGGTCTGGGTGTCTGGCTTCCCATCATGACTGCTGCTTGGCTTTCTCTGATGCCGTCTTGGGGTTGTTGAGAGTGGGCCTCTTCCCAGTTCACAGCGAGGGAAGCCACTGACTGCAGGGCCTGTCTCAGGAGAGGCAGCAGCCCACGCCCAGGATGGAGGCTGTGTACTTGCCTTTGTCTGGGACCCGGCACAGTAGTTGAGGTGGATGATGAGGTCGACTTTTCGCTCTGGCCTAAGGAGGGGCGGGTAGCTGGAGTTGACAAAGAACGCTGTGTCCAGCAGGCACAGGTGGTTCGCGGTCTCGGTCAGCTGGTTCGGGAAACCATCCAGCACTGTGTCTGAAAGCCAAGCCTTCCAGTTACTGACACACCCGGTGCCCTGACTGACCTCAGCCAATGGACAGAGGCACCTGTGGGGACAGAGCGCCCTGACTGTAGCATCCTTCGCCTCAGCCTGACCAGGATGCCCACTGAGCTCCAGTGCCCCTCTGGGTGGACTGAGGAAGAACAGCATTATCTCGGGCTTTTAGCTGGTCTTCTGTGGGATATTCATACTTGAGGGGAATGAGGGGCTTAAGACCGCCTGTAAATAAGGTAAACCCTGGGCCCTGTGCCAGTGTCCAATTGGCCCCAGTTGGTGAGGATGAGGCTCAGCAGGCTAGGCTCAAGCAGCCATTTTTCATGGCCAATTGAAATACCAAAGGTGAAAGTCAATCCCTTAGAGTCCCAGCAGCAGAGGTGGCAGCACTGAGATGGTGCTACAGGACCACAGTTTCAGGCCCGGCTCTGCCGCTTACCACTTGGGGGTTCCTGAGCTGGGCCACCCCTGCCCAGTTCCAAGGGGACACCACACACATTATCTTTTTTTTTTTTTTTTTTTTTTTTTTTTTTTTTTTTTTTGAGACGGGGTCTTGCTCTATTGCCCAGGCTGGAGTGCAGTGGCGTGATCATGGCTCATTGCAGCCTTGACCTCCTGGGCTCAAATGATCTTCCATCTCAGGCCCCCAGGTAGCTGGGACTACAAGTGCCCATCACCATGCCCAGCTAATTAAAACAATTTTTTTTTTAGAGATGGGGGTCTTACCATATTGCACAGGCTGGGCTCAAACTCCTGGACTCAAGAGATTCTCCAGCCCCAGCCTCTCAAAGTGCTGGGATTACAGGTATGAGCTACTATGCCCAGCACCACTCACATTAAAGGGCACCCCCAGAACACACCTGCAGAAAGTAAGACCCCCTGTTTCCACATGTGTAACACGGGGCCAACTTCTACCTGCTGGGACTGTTGTACGGATTCTGTATAGAGCTGCTGCACAGTTGCAGTGAGTTAAGTACTCACACCGCTCCCTCCTGCTGGACTGTACAGTGTTCAAGATGACATCGCCAAATGTGGAACACCCCACGGGGAGAGGGCCACTGGCCCAGTGAACATGGCCAGAGAAGTTTTCTTATTCTTTCTCCATGTGGCAGCCTTGACGGCCACATCTTTCTCCTCCACATGGAGGCAGGCCTCAAGGAGCAGCCAGGTGGGGTTACCTTTCCACTTGGAGAACTGGCCATTCTGGAGGTAGTTGGTGTGCAGCTGCAGCCCAGACAGGAAGTTGTGAAACTCGGACCCAAAGGACCGGTAGGTGAGGATTTCTCGGAAAGTATTGGAGAGCCATGACCCCGGTATTACTACCGTGGTCTCCAGGATGTTAGCATCACATTTGGGGATTTCAGGCAGGATCGGCTCGTCTTCTGCAGGGGAAGGAGGGAGGAGGGGCAGGTCATGAGAGCTGGGGTCCCCGGATTGCCCACACAAAGCCCACAAGGTTGCCTGGCACCCAGGGGGGAGCACTGTGAAAGCAGCTCATACCTTCCTTGCGGGGCTCTCAAGGCCCTGGCACTGAGTTAGGAGGACCCAGATGGGAGACATGGGGTAAGTGGGGAGGGAGTAGACAGGGAGAGGGATGGAGACAGGCAACAATGATCCCGGGGAGGACAGGGAGCTTCAAAGAGTGCCCTGTAACTGCCATAGATCTACTCTCCCCACCTCTCCTGGGTGCTGGGAGCCTTGCTGCCGGGCCTTGGCACAGGCATCGCTCACCTACAGTCACCTCCCCACCAGGCAGGGAAGACACTGTAGCCCCAGCTGCCTTCCTGTGTCTTGGGCCGTAGGGGATGATGTGGAAACATGTGGCAGGTAGCCTGGTCCTCGGTTCGTGATCCACACCCTGCCCTCCATCACCCAACCATGAGGGAAAGCCGGGGTTCACGCACCGATGTCGTGCACTTTCTCCCTTGTCCATCTGTGGAAAAACTCCTCCGAGGTGTGTGACAGATTCCAGGCATCCAGCAGGTTCAGGGAGAAGATGCTGCTCCACAAGCCTGGGGAGCCAGGGCCAGCGTGAGCAGCTTCACCCCGCAGCCCCCAGGCCCCGCAGACACTGACGTGTGATTTCTCCCCCGGCACCCCCAAGCCAGGCTGCTCCGCAGGTGGGACAGACTTCCACCTCCCTCTCCCTTCCCCGTGCTGTTCAACACAGTGACTGAGGGTCTCAGCCCTCAGCTCTTCTCTTCCCTCCCCTCGGTGCTGGGAGACATTGTTGTAAATGTATTTAGGGCACAGCCCCAGCAGGGATTTAATGCTGGCAAGTACAGGCTTTGAGTTCAAGTCCAGCTGCCGTCAGTGAATACAGGTAAAGCATCTAGGGCAGCACTTGGCACATGGTGAACACTCAGTAAATGTTAATGCTCTTTGTTATTATGATTTTTAAATGTAGGACATTAGACATTGACCCATTTGGATCCTCTACAAGGTAGGCTTAACTCTTTTTTTTTTTTTTTTTTTTTTTTTTTTTGAGACGGAGTTTCGCTTTTGTTACCCAGGCTGGAGTGCAATGGCGCGATCTCGGCTCACCGCAACCTCCACCTCCTGGGCTCAGGCAATTCTCCTGCCTCAGCCTCCTAAGTAGCTGGGATTACAGGCACGCGCCACCATGCCCAGCTAGTTTTTTGTATTTTTATTAGAGACGGGGTTTCACCATGTTGACCAGGATGGTCTCGATCTCTTGACTTCGTGATCCACCCGCCTCAGCCTCCCAAAGTGCTGGGATTACAGGCTTGAGCCACCGCGCCCGGCAGGCTTAACTCTTAAGCCTGATTAATTAATGTAAAAACCTAGGCTCTGAGAGGTGAGGCAATTTGGCTACCTTTACACAGCTAGTGAGTGAGAAGCCAGAGTACAAGCCCGAGTGCTTTGACCACAGTTTTCTTAACCACATGCTCAGCGGCATAGGTGTTCAGGGGAAGGAGAGGCCGCCGTGGGCTGGGGGCTTCTGGGGCAGCTTCACAGAAGAGATGGGACTGAGTTGGATCTCTGGGATGGGTTAGTTTGGGATAGACAGAGGGGAGGCACAGACAACTAATTTAAATAAGGGCATGTCGAGGCTGTGAATGTGGGTCTGTTTCTGAAGCAGCCCTTTGATGGCTGCAGTGAAGACTCTGAAGGGAAGAATTCAAGTGGGCCCTGCACCCAGTGGGCCCAGCTTCTGAAGGACTGAGGTGCTTAGGGTGGGAGGCTGGGCCAGGCTTCCCTGGTGACCCTGCCCCTTACCCTGTGGTCTCCCTGGCCCCTAGGTCCTAGGGCTGGGTTGGCCCCTGGAAGCAGGCACCTGCTGCCTGAAGCCAGAGGGGGAGCGGGTGGGAGCTAAAGAAGTTTCTGCTTGAGTCTGCTATTCCCCGAGTGGTGCTGAACAGACCGCAGGGAGACTGCTGGAGACCAGCCCCCTCCGGTCCCCAGTGACCTGGGGGCCCCTGTCATGTCCTGGGCTGAAAGGGCCACAGGGAGGTCAGGCCAGTCCTGGAGCCCATCTGGGGCTGGCTCAGAAGCCTCTCCTAGGATGAGGCGATGCTGGCAAGTGTCCCGAGTGTCACATGCTCAGGGGCCAACCCAGGGCAGCCCAGCGCTGGGGCAGCAGCCCCCTGTCATTCCGCCAGTTCCAAGGCAGTCACCTAGCATGTAGCAGATTCGAGACTCTGGGATCCTCTTCATCAGCCGCCCCATGAAGAACTCGGAGCCGAAGAGCTCAGAGGGGACGAAGGCCCCGTATTTCTGCAGGCCCACCTCATAGGGGGAGAACTCGAACCACTCTGCACATGAAGCAGCAGGACAGGGGGTCTGTCTCAGGCCAGGAGCCGTCCACACAGCCCAGTCCCCTCTCGCCTGCAGGCACTGGTTCCTGGGCCTGGAGGAGCCAGGGACTGGAAGGCCACAGTTCCCCCAAAGGACACATGGGGGCACCCTTGGCCAGCTTCCACTGGCATGGCGATGCTCAACTTTGCAACAGGGACGGGACTGTTCATTTGCACCTCAGAGACTGCTGAACAGGACAAAGAGTGACCCTGAAGCAGGTCTCTTGAGTCCCTCCCTTTGGGCAGGTTAGAAATATCTTCCTTTCATGACCTTTCTCTTCCCCAGTCCCATCAAACATGTGCCCAGGGAAGCTGCAAATGGCATCTGCCAGCCTCACCCATGCAGCAGGGCAGACTGGGATAGCAAAGGTGATTTCTTAGGCCGTGGGTACAGTCTGAATATAGGTTGGCAAAGATGGGTGGGATTGGGGAACCTGGAGGTGCTGGGTGCCTCTGCCCACCAAGAAGGGACTCCCTACTTATAAATCACCAGCCAGTGGTGTTACCTCTGAAGTCCTGGTTGCTTACATCATCCTTGACATTGATGGTGAGGTAGATGGGCAGGGGGTTCTGGCCGCAGCTCAAAGCAGCACGCTGATCTGACAGTTTGCATTCATTTCTCTGCGGGGAAACGGAATGGTTAAAGAGAAGCAGCAGCCCGGGGGCTGGGGAGGCAGTGCAGAATGAGGGGACAATCTGGACCCCTGCAGCTGGCTTCTGGCTCCTGAGCTCACCAGGCTGCTGTATAGGCCCCAGCAGACACCAGCCGAAGCACCCTTAAAAGGCACGTGTGGCATGCACACCACCTCCTTGGGCTGTCCGCCACCGGATAGGGGCCGGGACCGGGACTGGATCTGCAGTTCAGGACAGTCCCTCCAGGTCTTGGTCTCAGGGGCCAGCAGATAAAAAGGAAGGGGTGGGAGAGGCTGACACTGCCCCTCTTCTGCCCCATCGTCTTCCCTCTGCTAGAACTGGAGCAGCTCCAGTTTTTTTTTTTTTTTAATCAATTTGGCATGTTGAGCTCCCTCAATTGATGGGTAAAAAGTTGAGGGGAAAAAAAGTTTCCCTCCCTCCTTCCCTCCTTCCCTCCCTCCTCCCTCCCTCCTCCACCTCTCCTCCCTCTTCCCTTCCCCTCTCTTCTCTTCCCTGCTTCTCTCCCATCCCCTTCCACCTCCCCTCCCCTTCCACCTCCCCTCCCCTCCCCTTCTTCCCTTTCTTCCTTTTTTTAACAAAAGACTTAGGACTTGAGCACTAGATGGTGGCTGAGGTCCCTCTAATCACCAGAGTGGGGAGCCTTGCAGATCAGCCCAGACCACAGGCGACCTCCCAAAGTGAATCAGCCACTGCAGATAAGGCAGAATCAAGGTCTTAGAGGGCCAGATTCTGACCCCAGCCCAACCAGCTGACTTCTGGGTGACCAACCCTTGTCACCCAAGTGTACAAAGGCTACAGAACCCGTGTGGGACGGCGAACACATGTATATGCCCATTGACATGTGGGTATCCTTTGAAAGCAAGCAGGGTCATAACTGGGCCCAGAGATCTGGGCGTCACAGAGCCGGCAGTCCTGGAAGTAAAGTTGCAGGCTCAGGGAAGAGCCAGTCCACACTCACTGTCGAGGGGACCCAAGGGCCGGGGGCTCCTGTTGTGGGCAGAGGGTAAGAGCAGAGGTCTCCCAACATCAACCCTGCCCTGGCTTTCCTGGGAACCCAGCTCCTTCCCACCAAACCCCCAGAATGCCAAGACTCCTGATACAGGAAGACTCAGTGCTTCTCCTTATCATATGCAGCACTCACGATTGTTAGAATACTGTTGAAAATGTTAACTGGCACTTATTGATGCAATCCCCACTTAAGGAATAGCAAAGAGCAGGGCCTGGATTTCAACCCCCTCCTGCCTGAATCCCAAAGCCAACACCCTTGGCCTCTGCCTGCTCCCCTTAACTGGGGGGAGGACAGGCTAGGTGGTGGGCTACACAGGGGCAGGGTGGGTGGGATCCACCAGGAGTGGTGAGTGCCTGGGGTTGGAAGCCACGTCTGATTCCTTTCTGAATCCCCATTTGCCAGGGCACTTCCTGGCATGCAGGAGGTACTCCGTTAATTTAATTGAAAGAATGCGGGAAGACTAAAGATGAGGATCAGGTCGTTCTCAGGTGCTCAAACTGTCTGGCTTTCTGGAAGATGGGACCAACTATTATAACAAATAATTTGCAGCAATAATTTTCTGGCAAGTCCTGATTTAAATTCAGAACTCTCCAGACACCTTTTGAGTGGAGCAGAGAACCACGGGCCTGGCAGAGGTCAGGTGGGAAGCTCTGCTTTGGGGCCATGCAACAGCCCAAGTTGGTTCATCTCGGCCTGTGCAGCCTAAAGCGCACAGATGTCAGCTGAGCCCGCCCTGCGGTCCAGAATCACAACACCCCTTGGGGATCCCTCTGCTCTGCCATGTGTCCAGGAAGAGGACCAGCCTGTGTTGGGTCACAGCTCTCACAGCAGCAGCCACCCCACACAGGCCGCTCCTCTTCTTGGACACATAGTAGTCAGATCACTGGATCTCAGAATAGGAAGGAACCTCATTGGGCCCATTGGTGGTTGTGAGAACAAGTCCTGCAGACCTCCAACTACAGAGTGTTATTGACTAAGGATCCCAGCTGCTGTGTTCTGAAATCCACAGCTGAGTCTGTGCTGAGGCTGGCACTTCCTGTGCCTGAGTGTGGCAGGGTTACCGAGGCTGGCCTGTTCTGGGGGATGCAGGACTCCCGTGACAGCCAGCTGCAGCCGGAGAACCCTGCAAGGACCTTGTAGGACACACCGCGGTCTAGAACGCTTCCACCCGACCTTTCTTCCTCTCCCCACTCCTAGGGTCAGCCTCGCTTCACAGTGTCGTGCTCTCCAGTCTTCCCCGGCTCCTCCCCGTGTTTCCCTCACAGGTGTCTTGGCATGGCTCTCAGAGGATGTGCTACCTCTCGGCAGGGTTGCCTCCAACATGAGGGTCTCAGCCGTCCTCTAAAGATGCACCGGAGACAACCCTACCACCTCCCTCTGGCGTACATTCTGACACCTTATGGGTCTTCCAGCCCAAGGATACGTCCACAGTTCTAACCTAACTCCCTGTGAGCAATGGAAGTCTTGACTCCCCTGAGGATGAAAGCGAGGCGGACGTCAGCCAGGGCAGGGTGGGGCCCGGGACAAGCTGAGCACCTACCTCGTCCCCCAGGCAGGCCTCTATCAACAGGCCCCAGAAGTCGGTGAAGGTGACCTTGTAGCCTTCCTGGCTGCGCTGCCGCAGCTCCTCCTGGAATTTGAAGAGCTGGTCTGGAAACAGGTAGGGTAGCTTGTCCTTTACCACGTGTCTCCGGGCCTCGAAGATAGCCGGCTCCAGGTTTTTGGAGGACCAGTCAGGGTCACGGTACAAGGTAGCCATGGTCCTGCAGAGGGACAGGCACGGCTGATAGGGCTGCCCCAGCCCCTGTCTCATCAGTCCTGGACCTGGGCAGGAAGGCAGGCAGGCAGGACATTGGGAGCCCTAACCTGCCAGGAGGGGAAGCTGGAGGAGGAGGGGCGAGGCAGAGGCCTGGCAGGTGGCGCGGAGCAGGGAAGGTGAACACTGTTACTCATAATCAAAAGTGCTACCAGTTCTCCAATGCCCACTGTGTGCCAGGAACAACAGCGGTTAAGATGAAGCTTCTGGATCCAGATCTTTCTGGATCAAACAAGGTCTCACCCTCACTAGCTGTGTGAGCTTGCAAAAGCTACTTAATCACTGTTCCCTTCAGTTCACCTGTCTGTGGAATGGGGAGAATTACAATAATTGTACCCACTTCATGGGTACAGCCCCGGGGAAACAGTAACACCAGGAAAGGCCAGTGCATAAGGTGTCTCTGGCATACTTAGTGGGAGAGCCTCTTACAGCCACCGCATGAGGTCAGAGCTATTGTTATCCCCACTGTGCAGACGCAGAAACTGAGCCTTCTAGGAGTCAGGCTGGATGCCCAAGGCCACACCGTTGCACGTGGGGCGCTCCTTAGGCTTCAGGAGTCACTTTATCTTGGGGTGGGAGGTGGGAGGAGCTTCACCTGAGACCCAAGGCCAGCCTGTTGCGGCTCGCTCTGGGCTCCACAGACAGTGGCTCTAGCGTCCTTACCAGGTTGCCCCCGACAGGCCAGTGATGTAGCTGGCACAGTCCAGGAGGTTCAGCTTCTGCAGCCCCAGCAAGTGGCCATACATGGCGGTCATGGATCTTGTTCCACCCCCAGTGGCCATGATGGCTATCAGCGGCACCTGGGGGACACAGAGGCAGGTGTTTGGGGAAGGCTCCAGAGCCAAGACTGGGGAGAAGACTTAGAATGACAGCAGCTTCGAAGGAACAATGGAGGAAGCAGAGCTGGCTACAGAGGGCAGGGGTGCGGCGTTGAGTTACCTGAAGCCTGCCTTTCCACAGAGCAGTGGGTCTAGAAATAGACCTCAGCTCCGGTGTCAGTGAAGGACTCTGCAGCCTAACACAGGCTTGGTGAACCACAGAAAGCTGTGTCTACAGAGTTCTTAGCACTATTACTCCAGCTCTCAGTTAACGCATGATAAAACTAGGGTTCAAGGGGGGTGGGCAGCTTCTTCAAGACCCCTACTAATGTGTGATCCCTCAGTGGGACAAACCAACATCTTCTGTAGCTGGATCTGGTGTAAGGCACCAGGCTGGCAGATGGCATCTTCTCAGCAGGTACTGTGCTGGTAATGCCAAGAGTCAATGGACTGGTGAAGTGGGAAGGAGCAGGGTTGCCAGCTCTGGGTTGACGGCGGTTTAAGAGGCCCCTGGAATGTTTTCCTAAAGATAGGGCCAGGCACAGTGGCTCACATTTGTAATCCCAGCATTTATGGAGGCCGAGGCGGGCAGATTAGATTGCTTAAGCCCAGAAGTTCAAGACCAGCCTGGGCAACACAGGGAAACCCCATCTCTACAAAAAAAAAAAAAAAAAAAAGGAAAAATCTGCCAGCCATAGTGGCTGGTTCCTGGAGTCCCAGCTACTAGGGAGATTAAGGTAGGAGGATTTCTTGAGCCTGGGAGGTGGAGGCTGCTGTGAGCTGCGACGGTGCCACTGTACTCCAGCCTGGGCAACAGAGCAAGAAGCTGTCACCCTCCCAAAAAAAGAGGAGGAAGGAAAGGGCTCTTTGTCAAGACTTACTCTGTGTGTTTCATTTGAGTTGGGGCTGTAAGAGCCTTCCATTGGCTAAAGCCCTATCATAAGTCCTCCTCGGGCATGTGCCAGGCCTCTGTCCTCACCTATGGTCAGCCTCAGAAGGCAGGCACTTGGAGGAATTGCCTGCTGCCCAGGGGAGTGTGGGCCTTGGTCCATGCAAGGGAGGCAACCGAGGGCTCTGGCAGAGGCGCCATCGTCTGCTCCTGTGGGAAGAAGGGACAGGCCCTAGGGGTGCAAGCTGCTTCTCTCCAGCTTCCTAGCACTGATACTGCTGGGAGCGTGTCTACCTGTGTGGATCTGAGAAGAGAGATAACTGGGGAAAGAAGGATCTAAAGCCTTTTGGGTGGACGTGTGGGGTGCAGGAGGTGGTACAGCTTAACATGTTTTCTTGGTGGGGATGAGGAGGGCATTTTGTCCCTGGGTAAGGCTGCTTTAGCCAGTGCAGGAGCTCTCAGTGCTTGGGAGGAGCCGCTGGGGCTCTCCCCTTCGTTTGTGAATATAAAACAGAGTCACTTCCAGCACAGCTGTCACCTGCCTGAACCTCAGCAGTAAGAGCTGAGGTTACTCTTCGATGGAGTTGGTACGTGGGGCAGGGCAGGGCCTGGGTTGGCTGGCAGGGTGAGGTGCTGGAAGGACCAGCTGGGCCCAGGCTGGCCACCCCTAATTACCCACCTCATCCTCCTGCAGATCCTCCTCCAGCTGCAGCACCTGCTTTAGGGCTTTGGCCGCCACCACTTTCCGCTTCTGCAGAAACTCCAGCTCTTCTGAGCACAGGCTGAAGCCCAGCCGCACGTCCAGTGTTTCAGGGCTGGAGGGAGAGAGGACCCTGTAGTGGGCCTGCAGTCTCTACCTTCCCAGAATAGACACGGCTTTAGGGTCCATTGGACCTAGGCCCAAAGCCTAGCTCTGCCGTGGGCCACTTCTGTGACCTGGGGTCTCCACTTTCTCAACTGTAAGGTGGGGCGAATCATACTGAACTCTCAGCACTGTTGGCAGCACTTAAAGAGATAACAAATGCAAAGCCCCCAAAGCCTTGGCAGGCACAGTGCGAGCTGGTACTCAACAAAAGGTAACTGTTGGCACTGCATTAGGGACGCTTTGAGTCCTCTGTCTCCTCGGCCAGATCTGGAAAGTCCAGAAAGCCTTCCCCAGGGGGCTTCTCTAGCCCAGGGCCAGGCATGGCGACAAGAGGCCCTGAGATCATTTTGCCAGATCCCTCTGAACAAGCTCCCACAGTATGGACTCTTCTGTACTAGATAAACAAACTCCCTGTTCCTATGGAGCTCACATTCTTCAATGAGCTCTTCCTGCTCCTAGAATGATGATTATCCTATGTGTGTGTGCAACTGACAAAACCATCCCATCCCTGATCTCACTGTGTTAGCTCACAGGTCTGCAGGCAGGTGGGGCAGAAGCTTGTGACATGCCCAGTGCTTGCCCTCTTTTTTTTTTTTTAAATCACATCCCTGTCCCAAGGCTCCTGGCCTGGCATCCAAGGCCCTGCTTAACCTTTCCAAGCTCACCGGAAGCTACCCTCAGAGCTGCTGGGTTAGGTCTCAGAGCCCCCAGAAGCAGTCCCGTTTCCAGGCCTTGGCACAGGCCCCTGCCTTCACCAGAACTGTTCTCCCTTTGCCCACCTCCAGCCTGTGCATCCTCCGAGGCCCAGCTCCCCAGTGGCTGCAGATAGATAGACCTTGACCATTTCCGACTGAGCCTGGGCTCACTAATAAAGCCACATCTCTTTGAAGACAGGGCCTGGGAGATTTCCATCATGTCTCCTCTTGTCTAGCACAGGGCTGCAGACACGGCTGCTAGAAAATAATTCTTTCTTTGGCCTCAGCAGGGAATGAGTAACAGTACAACAATAATAGCAGGAACAGTTGAGTTTGCTGAGCGTCCCACTTGCCATGTGGATCACTGAGCACTTCGCATGTGCTGCCTCGCTGGATCCTCAGAGCAACCCGGTGATGCACAGGATCCTTACTATGCTCCCAATGCACAGAGGAGGAAAGCGGAGGCTCAGTGAGGGCAAAGGACTTGTCCAAGGGCAAATAGCTCATCAAAGTGTAAACAGAAATCACGGCCACTTGATTTCTGACAGTCAAGATTTCTGACAACGATGTTGTTTTCAGCAGATGGTGCTGAGACAACTGGATATTCACCTGCCAAAGAATGAGGTGGAGCCCCTCTTTCACACTGTAGAGATAAATTAACTAAAAATTGATCACAGACCTAAATGTGAGAGCTAAAACTATACAAGTCTTAGAAAAAAACATGGAAATACATTTTCAGGACCTTGGTGGTGGGTGGTGACTCACGCCTGTAATCCTAGCACTTTGGGATTTGGGAGGCCGAGGTGGGTGGATCAATTGAGGTCAGGAGTTTGAGACCAGCCTGGCCAATATGGTGAAACCCCACCACTACGGAAATACAAAAGTTAGCCAGGTGTGATGGTGTGCACCTGTAATCCCAGCTACTAGGAAGGCTGAGGCAGGAGAATCGCTTAACCTGGGAGGCAGAGGTTGCAGTGAGTCGACATTGTGCATGCTGCACTCCAGCCTGGGCGACAGTGAGACTCCGTCTCAAAATAAAATAAAATAAAATAAAAAATAAAAACTTCAGAACCTTGGATTAGGCAATGATTTCTGGTTTCTTAGATGTGACACCAAAAGCACAAATGGCAAGACAAAAAAAAAAATATGTCATCAGAAGTAAAGTCCTTTGTGTTTCAAAGGACACCACCAAGAATGTGAAAAGATAAACCATACAATAAGAGGAAATATTTGCAAATCATATATCTGACAAGGGATTTGTATCTGAAATACGTAAAGCACTTTTACAACTTAACAATAAAAACATGAATAACCCACATAAAAAGTGGGAAAAGAATCTGAATAGAAACGTCTCCAAAGAAGAGATGGCAACCAGCCCGTGGAAAGATGGTCAACATCATTAGGCATGGGGGAAATGCGAATCAAAACCACAATGAGATATGACTCCACACCCACTAGTGTGAATAAGTGAGAGCCACAGACAGAATGAGGGTACCGTACCAGGGTGTAGACTTCACGTGTAATTCATAACTCTTGTCCTGGGGAGGGAAAAATGTAAAGCTTGTCAGAGGTGACAGTTAAGAGCCAAGTGGCCCCAGATCCATACTATCCAACCAGACCCCACGCGGCACACACGCACGCATACACAAGCGCTCTATCCCCGCCTCCCTCTTCTGGACACGATCTCCCTACCATCTCCAACTCTGCCTCCATATGATCTTTGGACCACATTGTAGCTTGTCAATCTCCTGCCCCGCAAGATTCCTCCATCCTACCTGAGAGCGACTCTTACGAGCCACCTTCTCTCTTGTACCCCCCAGGCTCTCCCCATCTCCCTGCCACAGGAGCTCCAGGGGAAGTAACTCAAGGACCCCTTCCCAGACCCAGGCACTCACCACAGGCAGGGTCATCTCCTGACCATCCGAAAGGCAGTCGAGGGGCTGGCTGATAGGGCTATTCTTGCGAGAGCCGTAGCAGCAAAGCTGGAGAGATGGGCAGGCTCTGTGAGAGGGGCTGCGTGCCTCCTCTGGCACCCCCCACCTGCCCTGGTCCCCCACACCTCCCCTGGTGGCCACCGCCTTGTACCCCACAGCTCCAGTGGCTCTTGGGCACTTCCACGTGCACCCGGGACTGGAAGTACTTGGGGTAGTGGAAGCAGGCAGAGGTTGGGCTGCAGGGGTCCGAGCAGGGCCGGACGTGCTGGGTGTTCTCAAAGGACTCGCTCACCATCACCAGGAGGTTCTTTGCTGGGAGAGAGGACAAGAGGGTGAGATCCCGGGAGCCTCTCGCTCCCGACCCCCACTTGGTCCAGCAGAAAGCCTCTCAGGAGGCGTCCAGGAGGAGTTTAGAATCACCTGGGGCACTGTTCAAATGCCCCAGAGTCTCAATCTATAGGATAGGGCAGGGCCCAGGAATCTGCATTTTAATGAGGTTTATGAGGATGCGGACAAACATGGTTCCCAGAAAACCCTTTACGATGCTGAGAAGGTGCTCAGGACCAGTTCTTGGCTCAGTTTTGCTAGAAGATGCCCCAAAGTCACCTGCCCACTGCAGAGGAGGCAGGCCCTCAGCACACTGCCGGTTTTGGGGTAGAGGCCTCTTCCATCTGCCCTCCCTCCCTCCTCATGTCTGGTACCCTTCCATGGGCAACACGGGGTGGGGTGGGGTAGGGTGGGGAGTAGGGTCGGGGGGTCTGGTATTTGCGGATCTCTTAGGTCTCTGCCAGCTATAAAGTGCCAGGACTCTGAACTGCGGTCTGCCTAGAGGAAGGGGCATAACTAGAGGGGCCCTGGGCATCAGGTGCTGACCACCTCACTGACCCAGGCCACCCGAGGTCCTGGCAGGGTACAGCACAGACAAGTGTGGACAGAGGGGGCAGCACTGGGACCCCAGACCTGGGATGCTCATCAGGCCTGGGAACGCCAAGCTTATGTGGGTGCTTGGGAGAACATGCCCTTTACTGAGCAGACTGGGAGGTCAGGGGCTCATAACCCCTGGAGGTGAGATGATTCTGAGGAGTCCTGGCCAAGTGTTTGGTTCCCTCTGAGCCAGGGAAGCCCCCGACTAGGCGGAGTCTGATGCTGATGGGATTTGGAAGGAGCTCCCCTTTGTCCCCCAGTAGGCAGAAAAGGCAAAACGGCTCACTTTTCTCCCTCTTCTTCCACCTCCTGTACTGTGCATGAACCTCCAGGCAGGAGACTTGTCGAGACTGTAAAAAACAAGAGAGGGTCATTGAGCATCTGAGCACCAGCCACCTCCTCCCTCTTCTGGGCTGAAGGGAGGAGATGAGGGACCAGCAGATAAATTCAGCATTGGTTTGACTCGGCTGATGCTGGGGAATGCAGGGTGTATTAAGCACAATTTCTGAACCCCATCAAGCCATGTCATCTCACTCAGAGAGAGGATGCTTGACCATGAAGCTGGCCTAGGATGTCTAGGATCCATGGTCACAGTTTACTAGGGGTCTGGTCCTTGGTTGCGGGTCGGGGATCTGACCTGAGGGAATGTTCGACTCTGGACTTTCAAAGAGAGAGCTTCCAACAAAATAGCCTTGTCAAGATGGAGAGGCAGATCATCCTCCTTTGCCACAAATTCCCAAAGACTCTTTTTTTTTTTTTTTTTTTTTTTTTTTGAGGGAGAGGTCTCCTTGAACCCTGGGGCACTGGATGCATTTAATTAAAATAGCTGTAGCAACAGCTGAATTACGAATTTTTGGTTTTGACACAGGGTTTTGCTCTGTCACCCAGGCTGGAGTGCAGTGACACAATCAAAGCTCATTGCAGCCTCCACCTCCTGGGCTCAGGCAATCCTCCCACCTCAGCCTCCCGAGTAGCTGGGACTACAGACACATGTTACCATGCCTGGCTAATTTTTGTATTTTTTTTTTTTTTGTAGGGATGGGGTCTTACTATGTTGCCCAGACTGGTCTTAAACTCCTGGGCTCAAGTGACCCTCCTACCTTGGCCTCCCAAAGTGCTGGGGTTATAGGCATGAGCCACCATGCCTGGCTATGAAACAATTTTTAATACAGAAATTGTGATTGTAGGCCGGGCGATTGTGATTATAGGTGGCTCATACCTATAATCGCAGTACTTTGGGAGGCTGAGGTGGGTGGATTGCTTGAACTCCAGAGTTTGAAACCAGCCTGGGCAACATGGTGAAACCCTGTCTTTGCATAATACAAACTAATAGCTAGGTGTGGTGTTGTGCTTGAGCTGGGGAGGCGGAGGTTGTACTGATCTGAGATAGCACCACTGCCCTCCAGCCTGGGTGACAGAGTGAGAACCCATCTCAAAAAAAAAAAAAGAAAAAAAAGAAAAGAAAATTGTGCTTGTAAAATTACTGGGGTTATGGGGTACAGGACCAAGACTGAGTCTGAGAGGAGGCCACACTTGGGCTCTTTTATTGGGGAGGTTCTCAAGGGGAGGGTCATCTTTGTGGGATATGGGGTGCCAGGCCAGTGTGATGTCCCAGCTACCTCCTCCCTTTGTACAGAAGTCTCAGCTGGTGCCCCAGGGCTGCCTGCGCCCCATCTGGCTGGCCTCGGTTAGTCTAACTCCTGCAGGGCTCGGGATGGGACAGGGACCAAGCTAGGCCCAGTGTCTTCTCCCTTGGTTCTGTTTCCCTGAGTGTAGCAGCCAGCTGTGGCCTCTGAAGCAACAGGAACCCAGGAAGACAATTACCACCAGCACGCCATTGGTGACGAGGCTCTCGGGTGCAGAGGGGCTGCAAAACAAAAGAACTCCTGGTCAGTTCTAGCATTCTTGGCTGGATTCTTCTAAAGGCGACAAAGGGAATACATAGGGTCAGCAATGAAATGACAGAGCCTTCTTTGTTCTCATAAAAAATATTAGCCACAGAAACCTTAGCTTTATAGATTGTCAGGGAGGAAACTGGCATAGATTTGAAACAAAATGTCCTGATAAAAAAACAGATTTATAGGTTAGTTGAGTAGAAGAGTTCTATTCTTTTTTTTAAAGGAAAAATTTTTTTTATGTCCAACCAGATGCAACTGCATGGGGTTAGAATGACTAGGTTGCAAGAAATGGCTGCAGCCCACCATCTAGAGAACACATCAACAGTTTGGTAGCAAAAAAATCATCCTTTTGGGCCGGGCGCGGTGGCTCACGCCTGTAATCCAAGCACTTTGGAGGCCAGGGCGGGCGGATCACCTGAGGTCGGGAGTTCAAGACCAGCCTGACCAACATGGTGAAACCCCGTCTTTGAAAAAAATAAAAATAAAAAATAAAAAATAAATCATCCTTTCTCCATTCTGTGCTTTTAATTTATGCATTTAACAATCCGACCCAGCCGAGAGGGTGAATGTTAAATGTCCTTGTGTTATAAAGTCGAGAACATAAGCCTCCAAGGTTTCAATTAGCCTGGCAGAGTCCACAGCATCCCTTGTCAAAATTAAGCCCAAGATGACTGCGTCTCCAGATCAACTCGGTTGTGTTGAGACAGAGTCTTGCTCTATTGCCCAGTCTGGAGCTCAGTGACACAGTCTAAGCTCACTGCATCCTCTGCCTTCTGGGTTGAAGTGATTCTCCTGCCTCAGTCTCCTAAATAGCTGGGATTACAGGTGCACACCGCCACGCTGGGCTGATGTTTTGCATTTTAGTAGAGACAGAGTTTCACCAGATCAACTCTTATTACCAAGCATAACGTGTTTCATTTTGCAAGCCCTAATTCAGCCCAGAAGTTTTCCCCGCCCTCTAAAAATCCTGTCAAATCAGGAATGGGAAGGGAGAGTTTTGATTTTCTTCCATGTGAAATAAATAAAGTCGATTTTAATTTGCCAATCAGTTGTTGATAGGAAGTAAGTTCCCTCACATAGTTTGAAGATAGATCCCCTAGGCAGAAGATTCTTTGAGTGGCAGCTGACGAGCCCTCTGGTCCTGTCTCCCACCTGTCATTCTCCTCCTGTGCCTGGGCTCATCACAAGGTGAAGAGGGAGGAGAGAGGAACCAGCTGCCCAGTTACAGCCTGCCTGCCTGCCTGCTTTTCCTCTTTGTTCTCTCCTTCCAGACCTCCAGCTCTGTGGTCCTTGGTACAGTCATATCTCCAGGACCCTGAGTCATTTTCCTAATTGAAAATGATTGGGGCAGGGCATGGTGGCTCATGCCTGTAATCCCAATACTTTGGGAGGCCGAGGCGGGTGAATCACAAGTTCAGGAGTTCGAGAACAGCCTGGCCATTATGGTGAAACCCTGTCTCTACTGAAAATACAAAACTTAGCTGGGCGTGGTGACGCATGCCTGTAATCCCAGCTACTAGGGAGGCTGAGGGAGGAGAATCGCTTGAACCTGGGAGGCAGAGGTTGCAGTGAGCTGAGATTGCACCACAGCATACCAGCCTGGGCAACAGAGTGAGACTCTGTCTAAAAAAATAATAATAAATAATAATAATAATATAATAATAAGGGAATGATTGGCAACAACCCTGCAAGGTGGGCCTGAGCCTCCCACTGACTTGGTTTCCAAGTTGGCTGCAGAGGGGGCAGCCTCCGCTTGAGGCCAGGGTTTGGGGTGTTTGTTCTAACAGTTCTAGTCAAGGAGGAGACCCCTGGCCTCTGACCTCCTTCTCAGCTGGGCCTCAACAAGGCCCCTGTCACCATGGTAGCAGGAACTCTTCCTGGAAGCCACCCCCAGGACTCCATCTGGCCAGAGCGCTAGATCTTTAAAGCAATGCTGAGTGCAGCAGAGCTGGGTAAGTGCGGTGGGTGGGGCCCCGGCTCCTACACTGTGGAGCTCCCGGTGATTCTGATGCGCAGTGACGAGTCAGGGTTAGTTCCAGGAGTGAGACTGGAAGAGGGTGGGCGGCAAAAGGGCCGACTTGACTCTGAAATGCTCGTTGCCAGAAGTCAGGACCTTGGTGGGCCCCGGCGCCCCAGCCTACTCACCTCTCCTCCAGCAGGAATTCCACCTCCAGCTCTTCCATGCCCTGGTGGGGAGGAAGGGAAGGCGGCTGTGAGCGGCGTCTGCACATCTCTGTCGACCAGAACCCTCTGCCACCGCGGGAGCCCTGAGGACCCGCCTCCATCTTTACCCCACGGCTGCCCTGCTGCATGGAGTGCACCTGCAGTCTCCTCTGCCAATCTCTGTCTGCAAGTCTTTGATATCAGGAGCTTTCCTGACAGCCCAGGGGAGATCGGGGAGTGGAGCCGACCCCCAACCCCAGCATGTGCATTCCTCTGCCCCAGAATGGCTCCCTTCTGTCACTTCCCTGATTCCCACCACTCTCCTACCTTCCCAAGGGGCTCAGTGCCTGTGGCTAAGGAGCGCTGAGATGCGCCTTCAGAAAGCCCGTTCCTTCCCTCACAGAGTCCTTCACACCTCTTGCTGTGTAACCAGAGGCAAGCTGGGGCTTCACTGGGCCTCACTTTCCCCACCGGAATATAAGCTAGGTGAGGGCAGAGATGGTAGTTCCAGAGGGGACCCAGTGCCTGGAATAGTGCCGGCCCCTCGCAGCCACTCAAGTGCTGGTTGAATGATTGAATTGACAGCATCCTGGGGGCTCCAGCTCTGACTGTCTCTGATCTGCAGATTCAACTGCCTTTACCCTCATTTGTCCTCTGTTCCTGGGACCACCCCAGCAACGGGACTTGCAGGAAAGAAAAGGAGGAAGGGGAACCCGAACTTACTGCATCTCCACTGTGGCCTGTGAATCTTGCTAGGTGCCTGGGTTATGGTTTCTCATTTAAGTCCGACAACAACCTTATGTGGTAGGTATTATTATCAGCATTGTGGAGATGAGGGAATAGGAACTCAGGAAGTGATTTTTACAGCCTCCCACAGTGAGTGACAGGGCTGGGATTTAAGCCAGCAGCACCATCTTTTCTCGACTTGACTGTGTGCACAGAGAAGGTCCTGGGGAATGGCTTTGTGGGAAGAAGCGGCAGCTCTGAGGTTATGATGAGGGCGGAGTCTCAGAGCCTGGACCCCTGCACCCACCTGTGGGTTGAGAGGAAACTTCACGTGGGTTTTCTTTCGGAAACAGAGCTTGGTGAGGTCATAGAGAACTGTCAAGAGATGGTCATCTGGTGTCACTGTGTCTTCATCACACACACTCAACTCTAGCACGTTCTAGGGGACAAGGAAGGACACCGGTCCGGTCACCACGGTTGCATTGAGCCCTTCCCAGAATGAGGAGCCTGACCTCTGTCCTAGCAAGGAGGTAGGTCTGAGGGATGAGAACCAGCCCAGAAGTCCCTTCTCAGACATGAGAAACGCATGGTGGAAAAGGAATCGAGGATGGAAGGCATCTATCCCCTCCTTTCCAACTCCCCGAAGCCTTCGTGGCCCTCTGCTCTCACTCTCCTACTAGAGAATTTTGCCTGTTTTACAAGCTTGGCAGAGACCTATGAAGTGTGGAAGGATTTCATTTCACCTGAGGGGACAGATGGACGGGAAAGAGCAAGAAGCAAGACCCCTGCCAGGATATAGAATGTGGCCAGCACTGGGCCCTTGGGCCTGAAGACAGCCCCTTTGGTGCTAGAAAATCCAGATCAGGGAAGCTAACATCTAAAACTCCAGGGAGTGAGGTGGCGAAGCTTGTAGGGGTTCTGATAATTGGTGGGGTTGGTGTGAGGTCTGTGAATGCTATCCTTTGACTCATCAGCCCCTAGAAAGTTCTCATGGATGGCCTCAAAGCCGCTATCCTGTCATCTAGCTGAACTCTGAGGTCAATGTTCTCAGGTGACCTGGACTAACCTCCGAGGCCTCTTGATCCGAGGATCCTGGGAGATGCAGGTTGAGGGTGGGCCTACCTCTGAAACCCATCTAGTGGACATAGGTTGTTCTGGGGGTTCCCAACGGGATGTAATTGCTGACCTTGTAATTACTAGAACCAACCCAGCTGCTCCACAATCAAAAGATGGCAGACGGAGCTCACATCTATATCCTTCTCTCTCACCACCTCACATGTGTGAGAGAAAAGGTATTGTAAAAATAGTAAGTATAAAGCCCTTCTTGAAAACAAAAAGGGTATGTCACGTAACAGAAATAAATACGTTTCCCTAAAACCTGGAAGCAGTAAGGTGGAGCTGTCCAGCCTCAAGCACCTCAAGACTGGGGCTGATGCCACTAGCATGGGACCAAATGTGTCTTAAGGGCTCTCTGCTGAGGCTGTCACAACTCAAGAGGCTCAAAGGGTAATGATCCCATGGGAGACGTGAACTCAACTTAGCCTCATCATGTAGCTGAAGAAGACCAATCCTTTGAAACAACTCAACAAATAAAAGCATACACACTCAAAGCAATGGATATAATAAAGCAATATGAAAAGAATTTAAGAGGGAGAGAACCCTCTGGCTGGAATTAGACTGGCCTCGAATCTAGTGAATAGAATGGTTCTTCCACTCTGTGGATTTCCCTGCTTGGAGAAGTCTCTGGAAATACAATCTGTTTTGGATAAGAGACACCTAGTTTCAGCAACAATTAAGACAAGAGAGACTAGGAGAAAACGCTAGAAACATAAATCGACTCAGAGAGGGGCAACCACGAGACAGGGAGGAGGAAGTAGTGGGTGAGTGGGAAGACAGGTTTGCAGGACAAGAAGCAGACGGAAGAAAAAGAGGCAGAAGAACAAAGAGGCAAAGAGAAGGACACGTGGGCAAGAGGGGAGCAGAACGCAGACAGGCAGACAGGTGCAGTCCTCCGTGTCTCACCTTCACTTGGCTCTGGATCTGGAAGTTGAAGCTTTCATTCCACTCTGGGTTTGGGCAGTTGGAGATGGTCCTTGTCCTCAGCCTCTTCTGAGAGGCAGTGGGCAGCCAGAGGCTCACAAAACAGTCTGCCTGGCTCACTGTTCAAGAAAGATAAGTGGAACCCATTCAGGTTCAGAGAAGAGAAAATGTGGAGTCAAAAGGGATCTTCAGGCAAGCCTCTTCCAGAGCCTGGCCCTGTCTCAGCCGGTTCCTCTCCTTACTCATAGGTCTAACTTTTCAGAGACCCAGAACCTCAAGAAGTCACAGACTGCAGGCTATGGGTCTCACAGAGGGTGACCCAGTCCCAGTGGCCATTCTCATAGACACAGATGGCCCCCGACTCTTATCAGAAGCACCCTTGTCTCTGAGCAAACAAATACCTGGTGGTTTTGGACAAGGTATGGTCACACAGTTTTTCCCTCTGCCAAGGTAAGATCTGGAAGACCAGCCCCCAGGGTCCAGTTTACTTATTGTGTTAGCCCAGGGCACCAGGTAAACCAAAGTAGGACCACACGCTCCCTCTGGGCTGAGGAGACGCGAAGATGGGAAGGAACACAGCCTGCTGGGAGTCGGTCAAGAAGGGCTCCAGTGGGCAAGGGCTTGAGTGAAACTAGCTATTCAGCATGATCCAGGAGCAGGAACCCATCTCCATACGGCTTAATGCCTCCACTGCATCTGGCCAGGCTCTTCATACCTATCCTATCTACAGCATGAGGTTATGGCCCAAGAAAGCCTCCCCGCTGTGGCCATGTATTTCTTTTTCATTCCAAATGAACAACCCAAGTGTAATGCTGCTGGATATGCTCTGGAGAAGGGACAGAGGCTTTGATCCCAACAAGCTCTCCCAAAATGAGGGAAGGTCTCCTAAGTCTTCCACCTGGAGCAGCAGAAGGGATAGGGTGAAAAGAGCAGCCCAGACTGGCTCCTTGCTCCATTCTACCTGGGAGGAAGGAGGCAGAGGGGCCATGACTGTCCTTGTTACTCTCTTGGCAATCGGCGAGGGTACGTCCCAGGATACACACCAGATACATAGGAAATGGTGAAAGCCAACACGGTTCGCAGCGTCAGACAGTTCTCTCGATGGTAAAGCTGACAAGAGGATGGGCGTTCTACCCTGGTAGGACTGATTTAAACTAGTTTTTAATTATTAAGAGTCACTAATGAGCGTGGAGCCAGGGCTGTCTTCGCCCTGCGTTGTCACCACACTGAAAGGTTTATCAGAATCAAGAGGCCTGATCTGCACCACAGACGTTCCTGTGATTTCATCCCTGAAGTCTGGTTAATCTTTGAGGCCTCACCATTCAGTGAAACGAAATGCACAGCCCTCCTCCTATTGAATAAAGGTGAGATGATGCCATACTTTAGATGTCATGATAATCGCTTAATCCAGACAAAAAGAATGACTGAAACCCAAACAGAATCAAAAGAAAATGATGACCTAATCACCCTATTCATCCCCTCTATGCTCAACCTGCTCTTCCTTATCATCACTCAGGCTTCCAGGCCAGAAACCAGTGTCATCCCTGATTCTCAGCTTCAGCTGATTTAACCCTTTGTCTCTCTTGGGCCCCCCATTTCTCATCTACCCTGCCACTCTGCTGGTGCAGAACACCGTGATCTCTGAGGCCACTTCCCAGATGGGCTCCCCATGTCCTGTCTTGCCCCACTCTAATCTTTTCTCCAAAGAGAAGTCACAGGGAGCTTTTTAGATATGACCATGCCACTCCCCAGTTTAAGAACCATCAGGGGCTCCCTTCTGCCCTCAGGAAGGAGTCCCAGACACAGAGTGGCTGCCCCTGCCCACTTCCCCAACCTCAGCCTCATCTCTCCAGCCTCTCTAATACCCACCCCTGCCCTCTGTGTGTATGTGCACATGTGCACACATGTACATTCACAAACACACACAGACGCATGCACTCAAACTTACACACACACACTCACAGTTTAGAATCCAGCCAAACACAATCACTTGCATGAAAAGGTGTCAGGCTGTCTTGATTTCAGCCTTCGCATGGGTAGCGCCCTCTGCCCAGAACACTCTCCTACTTTCACCCACCCTTCTCCTGGCTAGCCTCTTGGGGCCTTCAGAAGGAACCTCCTCTGGAAGCTTTTCCTGAGCACCCAAGTCTGGGCCAGGTATCCCTGAATCCAGAGTCCTGCTCCTCTCCCTGGGAGAACCCCTATGCTGCCCTGCAATAACAGATGGACTCCTTGGAATACATTACACTGTGGCCACAGGATACAGGTACAGATACATCACTGCAGATGTGTAAGAGGTCAGCCTGTCTCATTGCTCTGCCGATATGGAGACTCACTGGGGACCTGCTCAGCCCTCTTGAACCCCTCCCTTGGTTTTTCTAGAATACTGGTCCCTCCTCCCAGGCCTGAACCATACCCCTCATGTCTGTCTCCTGTCCGCTGGGAGCCTGCAGGCAGGGACCGGCCAGCTCCACACCTACTGGCTCTGTCACTTGCCTCGCACTCGCAATTTGATGGACCCTGGAAGGGCCCCTTCCCTCTAAAATTGTTTTCCTATCATTAGTCCATGCCTAAAACTCTCCTACTACCACCCATTAAATAAAAACTCAGTATTTTTGGCCTAAGGCTTAAATGTCTACTAAAGAAAAAGAAATATTCTTGGCGGAGACCAGAGGGATCAGATATTCACATTCCAAACATTATTTTTTCAGTAGTGTTGTGGAGAGTGGCTTCCTCTGTCCACCCCCAGCAATGAAGAATGGTTAGGCAATGGTGACCTGGTTCCAAGAATTTCACGGACTATGGGGATTTCCTAGGTACAGATAGGTTCTAATCTCTGTTTCTCTTGGAGTGACAGAAGGTTTGGTCATCTGAATGACATGTCTTCTTTCCTGGAATGTGGGTGGCAGAGGCTACTTAATCAACTCTACAGATGTCCAGAACTCTGTCTCTCTAACACCTCTGGTATTAGACACCTGTCTGATGTCCCTTGGGGTGCTGGTTTGGGTTTTAATTTGTTTTCCCAAGAGAAACAAAACTCCTGACCACTGGGAGGTTTCCAGACCTGATGGTCTCTCAGTCCTGGCCCAGGGCTCTTCCAACTATCAAGAAAGAGTCAGCCTCGAGTCTGTGTATTCATTGCCATTTAGCCTCTTTGAAATCTTAGGAGACTCAGGTACAAGTTACAAGACTAAATGGGAGTGCTGTTTGTGTTGGATTCAAACTAGAAGGGAAAATTTGGGGACAAGAGTAACCCAGGACCTAAAAGGCTTTGGGATAGTCTTAAATGTAACCCAGGCAAGGTAGCAACACAGCCCAGCCTGCAGCAACTGTGGAATCCAGACAGAACGTGACTGGGGTTGGCACCCTGAGATGCCACATGTACCTTCCACCTTGTTCCTCAGGGGAAATGAAGGAAAACATAAGGAGCAAGGGGGTTCTCAAAAAGTACCAGGTACCCCCCAAAGGCAGCCTGCGTGCCCGAGGGTCATTCAGGGAAGGGAGGAGGAGGAGGCTTGCAGAGCTAGACCACAGCCTGTTTCTCTGGCCGCCTGTCCTTCCTCATGCCCTGTCACCCGCTGAGTGACAGGTGTGGCAGGAAAAAGACAGAAGAATGGGCCCTGAACACTGGGAAGTCTGACTGTGCAGGTGCAGGCATGCAGCTGGGGGCGTGTGGCCAGGTGACTGGAGGGGCTGGGACAGACACCTCAAAAGGAGTTGGAGGGCTCACGCCTATAATCCCAGCATTTTGGGAGGCTGAAACAGGATCGCTTGAGCCCAGAAGTTCAAACCCAGCTTGGGCAATATGGTGAAACTCTGTCTCCACAAATATATATATATATATATATTTTAAAATCAGCCAGGTGTGGTGGTGCATGGTTGTAGTCCTAGCTACTCAGGAGGCTGAGGTGGGAGGATCACCTGAGCCCAGGAGGTCGAGGCTGCAGAGAGATGGCACTGAGCCACTGTACTCCAGTCTGGGCAACAGAGTGAGGCTCTGTCTCCAAAAAAAGAAAAGAAAAAGAAAAAGAAAAAACAGAAGGAGCTAAAGGAACGCAAGCACTGCTGTGGATATGTGGGAGCTGGGTTGTCCCAAGGATGAGGGTGAACCCTGCCCAAGAGTGGGGAAATGTCTGAGTGACCTCCATGGCATGGGCAAGAGAGGAGGCCATGTCCCAGGCCCAGGGGACACTCCCTGGCTCCTCAGATTGCTCACTGATGGGCTGGGAAAGACCCCAAGAAGCTCGAGGAGAAGTCCCTGACCCTTTGGTTGGCCAGATGGCAGACACAGACTCAAACTGAGGCTGCTGAAGCCACTCCTACTGGCACGGGCTCTGAACACATCACCCTCTGGGGCTCTGTCTCTGGAATCCTGCTTGGTCCCTTCGCTGTCTCTGGGGCTCAGGGCCCTGCCACACTCATCCATCCACACTCAGCCTTGCCTTGCAGTGACAGGTTCCTGCAAGCTCCCAGACTCGCCGCACCTGCGCTCTGGCCCAGGCTGCATTGGAACCCTGAGGAAGTCATGCAATCGCTTGCTCAAGACCTCAGGCACTCCATCACTTTGAAGGCATCCGATCCCTCCTCTGCCTCACTTCCTGGTTCCCCGCACTTGGCTTGTCTCTTCTCTTCCCACACTCTCCAGAACTGGGATCAAGCCACTTCCCTCTTAGGCAATCATTAACCTTTCATCTGCAAAATGGGCCTCCAGGATTTCCCCTCTTGCTGTTGGGAGCATCAGGCAGTGTGTGGATGTCTGGTCACAGGTCAGCCAGGCAGGTGCTCAGGGGGTGTGGTTGCCCTCTCTCAGGACAGCCTCTGCCCCAGACTGGGCTCCCCAGCCCTCTGGATGCTCAGGTGCTGCCCCATTAGACCCCACACCCTCCGTGCGGCTTATGGAAAAAAGAAGGGCCCAGCTCTCAGTGTTCTCCTCCGCCTCTAACCTCCCTGGTGACAAGATGGGAACACTGTCTCCTATTATTCTAGAGCTGCTTTGGACATAGACAGCTCCTCTTGTTAAAATGTACACTCAGTCTCAGGGCTCTGTGTCTTCTCTGCCCCTCTCAGGCCCTCTCTAGCCTTTGGGGGTCCTTGTGGCCCTTGAGCCATTTCGGCGTGGTTACCGGTGAGTGGGGATGCTCCCCAGCTGGGGGCCTGGACACGACTTTTTCCTCCTTGGGGCCAATTTCGTCTCTGGATGAGGCTAGTGAGGGCAGTGTGGGGAGGGGCTTTGGGTTGTCATGATTGCCTACAAAGCCACCCAAAGACAGGGATGGGAGGATTTTGCCCCCTGAGACGCCTCCATTGGTCCCCATGGCCTGGAAATGCAGCAGGTGCTGGGATGAAGGGGGAGGTCAGGGCTGCAGGAAACAGCACTGCCCAAACAGCCCCGGGAAGTCCAGCCATATCCTTGGGCTGAACTGCACAACTGGGTGCTGTGGGCTCTGGCATGGCCCCCAGAGCCCAGTTTCAGATCTTTGTTCTGAGAAGGGGCTCTGGGAGTCAGCTGGCAGCTGGCTCCAGATGCCTATGCGCCTCTCCTTCCACTTAACCCCAAGAGGCCCTAAACACAAGGAGGAGCAAGGAGTGCTCCATGTGGGCAAAGCTTGTGCCCCTGGAAATGGATTCCAGGGAGAAAGTTTGGGGAGGAGACAGTGGGCAAACAGAGCTCTTGGATGCGGGCACAGATTGTGGGGCAGGTAGCATCGAGGAAACAGCACAAGCGAGTGGCCTAGAAGAGTGACGGCAACCCGAAAGTCTAAACTACAACTTGAGTAAGAACACACATGCATGCACATGCATGCACACATATACACCCCCCCATCCCCCCACCCCCCGCCCACAGAGATCCGCCTGACCATTTCTCCAGCCAGGGCCTCCCCGCTCCAGACCCTGTAAGCAGAGCAGAAGGAGAAAAGTGAGGTGAATACTCACGCATATCACCCTGCCGGACATTTTTCATCCGGATGACCCGCACTGTCAACAGGTGGCATGGAGACAGCCCGTCCTGTGGAAGGAGAGGACAGAGAACTCACTCTTCAAGCATCACCCCAAGGTCATCACCCCTGGGAGACTTCCCCACTTTGCCTCCGCAGGCCTGTCCACTTGCGTTACAGCAGCCCTCATGCTGAATATATACATATATATTTTATTTATTTATTTCGAGACAAGAGTTTCACTCTTGTTGCCCAGGCTGGAGTGCAACAGTGCAATCTTGGTTCACTGCAACCTTTGCCTCCTAGGTTCAAGCAATTCTCCTGCCTTAGCCTCCCAAGTAGCTGGGGTTACAGGTGCCTGTCACACGCCTGGCTAATTTTTTGGAGTTTTAGTAGAGATGGGATTTCACCATGTTGTCCAGGCTGATCTCGAACTCCTGACATCAGGTGATCCACCTGTCTCAGCCTCCAAAAGTGCTGGGATTACAGGTGTGAGTCAGGACGCCCAGCTCCCCATGCCGTTTTAGATTTGTTTGCTTGGGTTTCTGTTTGCTCTTCACCCTGTAAGATCCTGGAAGCGCCAGAGAGCCTGGGGCCCTGACTGGCTTTTCATCTTTGTACCTCCAATACTCCAGAAAACCGTCTGCCTCTTGCTGCTTCACTGTTTCCCGCGAGGGGTCCTTGGGGAGTCTTGGTTTATCTGCGATGACCTCTCTGTCCTGACGGCAAAAGCTCAAGTAGTCCTTGGTTTGATGACTGGCTCCTGTCAGATGCCTCTGCGGGTCATGATCACCCCACGGGACCAGAGCCCTGAGGTGTCCCCCTCCCTAGCACCTTGTCCTAACGTCTGGGGTGCGGGAACACCCCAGCCCCGCTCACACCATGCTGATGCTCCTGCTCCTGTCCTGCCCCTCTTCGAGCTCTGATCACCTCCTGGGGGCTCTGCAATCATCTCAAGCCCGGGTCCTCATGGAACCCCCAGATCCCTCCCTGGGCTGCAGTGTCTGGGGCAGTAGCCATGATTCCGTAAAGCCCCGCACACCCCTCTCCAGCCGCCCCTGCACTCTGAGTCTCAGCAGCCACCACTCCACTTTGTCCCCCTTGGACCCATGACTTTCTGCCTCCCAGAGGCTCCGAAACCACCTCTCCCAGCCGCACCAGCTTCTCTGGACCCTGCAGCCGCAGAGGGTCCTTGGATCATCCTTCCTGCCTACCGAGGGACCGCGGCTGTCTCCCAGTGCTCCTCTGCCCACTGCCCTCCGCCCCAGGCATTAAGCCTGTGGGAGCCGCTTTCGTTTCACCCCTCTCCTTGCCGGCATCTCTTCCAGGGGCTGTCTTTAGAGCTCAGGGCCTGTGCGCTTGCTGGTGGGGCTCCCTGCCTCTGTTGCTCTGAGGGTGCCAGTCCTCTGATTGTTCCTCTGAATCAATGAGCCATCTTCTGGAGTATTACTTTTCAGCACCTACTGTGTACCAGGCCTTATGCTAGATGCTGGGGAGTCAGGGGTGAATATGAGGCAGAGACAGACAGGTTAAAGGCAACGGTGGCCAGTGGCTTTGATGGAGAGAACAAGTCAAGCTGGTCACAGGCTGTCCACACCTTGGCTTGGGGCCTCTCCCTGGCTCCAGAAGCCTCCCCGCCATCAGTCATGCTTCTGGACTCTGAAACCCTCTTCTGGTCCCTAGGTGCCCAAGGCTGCAGAGGTGAGGTGCGTTTCCACTCTGAGCTGGCATACCCTGGAAGGGGGCAGCCTCGCACCTGTTCTCTTCAGGTGTCCTGGTTCTGTTTTTCTTGGGGCGTGCCTTTCCTGTTGGAATCTTGGGACGTGAAGCCTCTTTGCTGAGAGTTTTACCCAGGCTTAGATGAGTCTTCGTTGCCGTCCATTCCCAGCCTGCACCCATGGTAAATGCCAACCGACCGAATGTCTGTATTTATAGAGTCCTCTGAACTGGCCCCTCCACACGCCACCCTGCATGTTCTACTCTGTGTGGCCAGAATTGCTTTAGACCTTTTTGAGAGGATGCAATTCTCCTCTCCTTAAATACTACTGGAATTGGTGGCAGGGGAAACAAGATATGAAGGAAAAAAGTTTCTCTAATCCCACCACTTAGAGAAAAACTTTTTTTTTTTTGAGACGGAGTTTCGCTCTTGTTACCCAGGCTGGAGTGCAATGGCACGATCTCGGCTCACCGCAACCTCCGCCTCCTGGGTTCAGGCAATTCTCCTGCCTCAGCCTCCTGAGTAGCTGGCATTACAGGCACATGCTACCATGCCCAGCTAATTTTTAGTATTTTTAGTAGAGACAGGGTTTCACCATGTTGACCGGGATGGTCTCCATCTCTTGACCTCGTGATCCACCCGCCTTGGCCTCCCAAAGTGCTGGGATTACAGGCGTGAGCCACCGCGCCCGGCAGAGAAAAACATTTTATCTTTATTTTATTTTTTTATTTTTAGTGACAGGGTCTCGCTCTGTTGCCCAGGATAGGCAATCTTTTGATGTTGGTCCTTCCAGACTTTCCTGGGACTTAATTTTTCTTTTTTTCTTTTCAAGATGGAGTCCTGCTCTGTCACACAGGCTGGAGTGCAGTATCGTGATCTCAGCTCACTGCAAACTCCACTTCCCAGGTTCAAGCAATTCTCCCACCTCAGCCTCCTGAGTAGCTGGAATTAAAGGCGCTCATGACCATGCCCAGCTAATTTTTGTATGTCTAGTAGAGACGGAGTTTCACCATGTTGGCCAGGTTGCTCTTGAACTCCTAGCCTCAGGTGATTCTGCCTGCCTCAGCCTCCCAAAGTGCTGTGATTACAGGCATGAGCTACCGTGCGCAGCTCCTGGGACTTAATTCTGATCAGTAACAGAATGCAGATTCTGCGAAGGTTACATTATTTAGTCCCTTTTAAGATCTCTCCTCTTCTCAATAGCTGCCTCAAAATTAGGACAAAAGTCAAACTCAGTGAGTTATAGGCCTGAAGATTTCTTTTGTGAGATCAACTGTGAAATATGGTCCATCACTTGCTCTAACAGCATTCTGTTGGGAGCTGGAGACTTGGGCCACAAGCCACACACACTGCTTGTCCTCTGGTGCTGGAGACATGGCTATGGCCTTTGGCCAGACCTCCAAGGCACAGTGCACCCCACCCTTCTCACTCTGCCTGAGTGCAGCACACACACTGGGCTGGCCTGGTGAGGAGGCAGGGTCAGCTTTCACCAGGCAAGCACTTTTGGCAAAACCTGTGCCCACCGGCCCGCTTTCTCAATGGGCAACTAGAGTCTAAGCTGTGGAGGCTTCCACAGGCAGGAGTCAGTCCTGGGGGATATTTCACAGTGTTTCAGGGCTCTGAACCCAGGTCAGGTGGTCCTCTCGGCCATCACAGCCCTTCTCCTGCGTCCAGGAGGGGCTGCCTGTGGCCTAGCCTTCCTGCTTCAATATCTACCCCAACAGGGAAGGCACAGGCACAGTTTTTCTTAGGACCTCACTCCAGGTGTCCTGCCTTCCAGGACAAGTTCACTCCAGTCATCTAACCCCAGTGCCTTCCAATGCATGTGACCATTTCTTCCTGCTCTAACAGAGCAACAGTAACAGCTGGCATCTGCTGTGTGCCAGCCATACACAGGAACTGTGTACAGATTCTCTGCATATTATCTTGCTTACTCCCTAAAATCACCCACAAAGCAGTTATTATTGGCCTCACCTTTACAGATGGAGAATCAGAGGCTAAGCCCTTTGACGCAGCGTTCGCAGCTAGAATCAGAGAAATCCAATGCTGCTTCTCAAGCCTGTATTTCTCCTACTGCTATTGTATCTGTTTACTTGGCAAACAGGAAGACAGGTGTTGCTTGCCCTCATCTCTTCTTTGGTTTTTGTCTCTTTAAAACAATTTTCTGACAGATTCTGCTTTTCACCCAAAGCCAAAACATAATCCCAAACTCTCACATTCTTCTATGGTCTGCACTCTTACTGGCTGGCTGTGCTTCTACCAACACATTCTAGGATCTCCCTCTCTCTCTCTCTCTCTTTTTTTTTTTAGACAGAGTCTCCCTCTGTCACCCAGGCTGGAGTGCAGTGGCATGATCTCAGCTCGCTGCAACCTCCACCTCCTGGGTTCAAGCAATTCTCCTGCCTCAGCCTCCCAAGTAGCTGGAATTATAGGCACCGGCTACCATGCCCAGCTAATTTTTTTTTTTAGTAGAGATGAGGTTTCACCGTGTTGGCCAGGTTGGTCTTGAACTGCTGACCTTGTGATCCACGCACCTTAGCCTCCCAAAGTGCTAGGATTATAAGCATAAGCCATTATGCCTGGCCCTGATCTCCCTCTCGTTTTTAAACATCTGGACTACATTAGAACCATAAGGTCCTTGGAGAAGTTCCCATTTTCCAGTAGCCACAGATTGCTCCACTTGAGCCTCAGATCACCACCCTCCAGCTCACAAATTTTCAGGAGAGACCCAGTTTGCAGGAGACAACCATATTTTGCCAGCACAGAAATGGGACCGGAAAGGGAGTTTGAGAGTCATCCCAGTGGGGCCATGCTGGGAGGAAGGCAGCAGGAATATGGGACTTAGGAATATGATATGGGGTGCAGATGCATTCCGGGAACCAGGTCTATGAGGAATGGCCTTCTTGGGTTGCAATAAATATACCTATTTTGCTTCTGATATAATCTGCTCGATCAGTATTGCTAGAGGTGAGCAAAAATTCATGGCCTAGAGGCAATTAATCTCCAGTGGAAAGATGCAGTAAAGGACGGTATCTCGCATCTGTGACTATGCACGTGGGAACCAGAAACCCGGGAGGCTGTGGAACCCAAGTTGACAGGGTTGCACATGGTGTGATAAGGGCCAAAGCTTTAAGACTCAGACAGCTCGTCCCTAGAACAGGATGCCCTGGCTGGGATTGGGTATCAAGGTGAAGAGTCAAAATATTTCACAACGGACATGATCAAGCACCATGCCAGCTGGGCTGCAGCCCTGGAGGAGGGACAGGCATTCATCCTTCATAGGGGCATTGGAAGGGCCGTGCGGTAAGGACCAGGGGAGCACTCAGGGACTTGGAGCTCAAAGCAGGAACCGTTTGGGAAGCAGTCCAGAGGTATATTTCGCCACTTTGACAGCCAATACAGCTGGGTCAGGCAGGACAGGCTGGACAGCAGTTTTCCGGGAAGCCAGGGGAGAGAGAAGGCCTCACTGCTCATGCTACAGACACATGGCCCCAGCCCACTCCCCAGCCTGGACTCTGGGGTTGATCTTACCAGGACTCCGCTGCCCCCTGGGGACCTACGGGGAACGGTGGGACCTTGTCAGCTCATGTGAAAAAGAGGCAGCCCCTTGAATCTCAGGACCGGCTATGATGCAATCCAATGCTGCCCCTTCCCACACCTAATTTGATAGATACGATCTTTGGCGGGGGTGGGGGTGGGAACAAAATGTAAGACTCTGCTGTGGCGGGCCCAGCTGGGCTGTGCTCTAGGTGTCGTGCAGATGCTCTTGTCTAACCCTCCAACCACCACCGAGGAAGACATCATCATCCCTGCTTTATAGAGGGGAAGGCCGAGTTTAGAGAGGTTACATCTCACACAGGCGCATGCAGCTCGGGAGTGGCAGAGCCAGGACTTGGTCCAGGTCTCCAGGGCCCATGCCCTCCGTCCACCCAGCCCTCACCAGGAATGTACAGCACAGGCCAGCAGCTTGCTCCGAGTCATGTGCTAGACTCATCAGTAGCAGAGACAGGAGGAAAAGCCTCAGTTTCCAAATTGGAGCTCTTCCTACACCCCAAGAATCTACCTATTACCACAAATCAGTCAAAAGAATACTTAATTACAGAAGGGCTCCCAGGGTCAGGTGTCTGGGTGGAAGCAGGGTCTGGGGAAGGGTCTGACAACCATGTTTCAGAAGTGGTGGGTCTGATGCCCATCCCTGAGCCAGACACTCCCTCAGCAAACCATCCATGAGTTCTGGGGAGCCTGGAGAGGGGGAAGATGGCTCCTGTGGAGACTGTAGGAACTTCTTCCCCAGCACTTCTCAGGTCAGGCTAGGTGGATGATGCCACCTCCTCCTCCCTAGAGAGCTAGGTGTACCCTTCAGTTTCTTGCAACACCTGTGTCAGAGTTAGCCCAGGCTTGTGCTGTCTTCCAGAACGTGTGGGCCCTCTCTTAAGGATATCATTGGGAGGGGACATCATGGGACCCTAATACACGTCCCAGCCACTCTGAGCAATGTCCCAGACTAAGGGTCAACTGGGAGGAGCTACTATGGCTGTTTTCCTTTTTATCACCAGGCTAGTTGAATGGTCAGGGCAAGAAATCCTGGTACCAACATGGACCTGCCAGGGCTGACAGGGACAGACGCAGCTCATGGAGAGGCTCCTGAAGCCACACTTGGGATCCTGGGCTCTCAGCTGTTTCACTGCCCTCTTTGAGGTAAGCTCTGTCACCTCTGTAGATCTCTCCTAGCCCAAGCTCTTGAAGACTCAAAAAGATTGGCAGGAACAATCGCTGGCCAGAGGCCCTTCCAGCCACCCAAGTACTACAGGGAAACCAAGGCACAGCCCAGGAGGCAGTGTCTACCTGGCCTTCACAGCGGGGTCACTGGCCACCATCTGGCACAGAGCTCCCTGCCTTGGGCTCCTTGGAGACTGAACAGGGTCTCCATCTCCTCCACCAAGGGACAAGGGACTTTCAGGGCATCACTCATGTCATTCAATGATTTGATAGGAACCAGGGAGGAGGCCCTGGGGAGGGTGATGAGGAAGAAATGCTGCCCTCCAGGAGCCAGCTAATGACCCTTCCCAAGGGAAGCCTACAGCAGATTGAAGCATTAAGGCCATCTCCCTATTGTCTAGTTGGGGAAACTGAGGCAGGGCTGGTTTAGAGCCCCAGCAACCTGATTCATGAACCCAGAGGTCTCCCTGTGAGGCTGTGAAGAGTTGGTTGGACCCAGGAGCCTTGTCTATAAACCCAGGTGGGCAGCTTTGTGGCAGATGGCAACAGATTTATAAGGCCACCAATTCTCACCATACACTATACGATACTCTTGCACAGTGTAGAAGCTTAGGATGTTTGCAAGGTTAATACCTGCATGTCATTAAGGCAGGCCAAATGTGGATCCCTCTGGCATACTGTCTACCCTGGGTGCTGGCCTGGCCCCAGGATGGTCCCAAGCCACTGCATGGTGCCTTGAAAAGCTTGAGGGTACTTTCAGCTGGGCCACTCACCCAGGATCCCTGGCCCCAAATGGGCTAAACTGCTTCCCCCAGGTTTTAGGATGAGGCTCCCTGAGCCCAGGTCCCTAGGACGTCCAACGCCCACCAGCCCTCCCTGAGGCCTGTCTCTTGTCCTCGGCTCCCCACCCCTGCCCCTTGCTGCCTGGCCATGCCTCACTGGCCCTCAGCCTTTGGCCCCAGCCACCAAGCACCCCCCCCCTCACCTTCAAGGCACAGGTGGCCGAGGGCCTGCCGTCTTCTGCTTGGCATGGGTCAGTCAGGGAGTGGGAGACCCAGGCAGGTATCTGCCTCAGGAGCATTGCGGCGGCTCTCCAGCTGGGTGGCAAGAGCAGGAACTTATACTCTGACTCAGAACTCCACCCTCCAGGCTGCAGCTTGGCAGTATTGGGATTGCCCTGGGAGTGGTTTGGGTGTGTAGACAGATAGGGTACTTGGGCCTAGATCTCTCAGTATCAAGGAAATCACACGTCTTTCGGTCATAGAAATACAGGGACCCACAGGGCTCTGGCCCTTGGGGTCAGCAGTCTGTAGCCCCCAGCCACTCAGAATGACCAGGCCTTTGAGGGCATAGGGTGGCAAGAAGAGGACACTGAACCCACACGACTATAGGACTAGCCCCACCATAATTTAGGAAACCTCTATCTCTTCGGGTCAAAGAGGTCATGGCTCATAGATGCGCCTCTAGGAAGACGGGACCCTCACTCCCAACAGCACTTCAGTGTCATGGCTTGGCAAAGCTTCACAGGATTCCTGACCACAACTCCAACAGAGACCAAGGTCCGGGCTTCCAAAGTTACAGGGTGAAGAAAGAAAGCAATTGCCCAATACTTGATGAGAAGAGGGTCCAGGGCAACTGCCCTCTGTCCTCCCTCCTGGTGGACAGAGGGTGTGTCCACCTCCTGCCTGGTCTCAGGACAGGTTGGAGGATGCACCTGCCCCACCCAGATGATTCCTATCTCTAGCCTGGTGGTTCACACGAGGGCCTGACAAGGGTAGGGTGGCTTTGCCTGCCCTGCTGCCTGACTATACACTGGGAGTTTCCTGCCTGAGCTATTGCCTGGGGCCCCACAACCGGCTTTTCTGGCCCATAGACAGAAGTGCTTTTTTGGAATTAAGGATGAGATCTGAACACGGGATAGACTGGGCCTGAACATAGGGATGGCACCAGGATGGAGGTACCTCTGGGACCTCTTCACGTGCCTGGCCCTCCAGAGAGTGGAGGGGCCTTAGCCTGCTGCCCTCCCCTCCTCTGCCAAGGATGGAGACTCAGCACCACATCCCTCGCAGACTCCACAAATTCTATTTAGTTCATGTACCTAGTAAGCACCTGCTGTATACATCTTACTAAGAGAGGAAATTCTAAGCTTGAAGTTGCTGACAGTCTGGCTGGAGAGCCAGATGCATCCAACCCCTCAAAGGCTCAGAGATCCAAGTTTCCCTATGGGGAGAGGGGGGCATCTTAGAGGGATCAACATAAACCCTTTGTGTTTGTGAAGAACCATGGTTTACAGCAGCAGTCCCAACCTTTTTAGTGCCAGGGACTGGTTTCATGGAAAACAGTTTTCCTATGGACCAGGTTGAGGGGATGGTTTTGGGATGCTTCAAGTGCCTTACATTTATTGTGCACTTTATTTCTATTATTATTACATTGTCTTATATAATGAAATAATCATACAGCTCACCATAATGTAGAATCAGTGCGAGCCCTGAGTTCGTTTTCCTGCAACTAGATGGTCCCATCTTGGGGTGACGGGAGACAGTGACAGATCAGCAGGTGTCAGGTTCTCACAAGGAGTATACAACTTAGATCCCTTGTGTGTACAGTTCACAGTGGGGTTTGCTCTCCTATGAGAATCTCATGCCCCTGCTGATCTGATGGAAGGTAGAGCTCGGGAGGTAATACTAGCGATGGGGAGCGGCAGTAAATACAGATAAAGCTTCGCTCACTAGCCCACTGCTTACCACCTGCTGTGTGGCCCGGTTTGGAACAGGCCGTGAACTAGTGCTGGTCTATGGCCAGGGGGTTGGGGGCCCCTGGTTTCCAGAGCCCTGCCACACAACTAAGAACTGGCTAGAAAACACAGAGGATGGAAAACGGATTCCAGCTGGAGATGGAAAGAGTGGATCTAAAAAGGCCTCATAGAGGAGGCGACATCTGAATTGGGCTTTAGACGAGGGATGGGATTTCAACAGCAATTGAGCCTAGGGACCACTGGGTGGAAGAAAAAGGCATCCCAGGAGGAAGGAACAGCATGAACATGGGCAGGGAGGCCAGAAAGCAAGGCACGCTTGGGAATGCAGGTGGTCTGGTGTCTGTGCAATGAGGTGTATGGGAGGAGATACAGAGGGTAGATAGTGGAACACAGGGGTGGTAGAAATTGGGCAGAAAGAAGGAGGCTTTGTGAAAGAACAAATCTGGATAATACCAGGGTAAGGCCCCTCTGCTCTCTGGAGAGCCAGGCACACGAAGAGGTCCCACAGACACCACAAACTGGGCTCTAGCCCTGCATTCGGACCCAGTCTGCCCTGCATTGTGATGTCACCCTTAGTTCCATAAAAGCACTAGATTAGGATCCAACAATCATGACCTCAAAAGGCCATACTTTAAATTTGGACTTCGTCTCTAAGAAGTAGGGGGCTATTGATGGTTTTTGAGCAGGGGAGCTGAAATTTAAGAAGGCAAGGCTGATTGATGTAGAAACAAGGGATCATTTAGGAGATGAGATGTGAACCATCTGGGATAGGGGCAATAGGGTGAGAAGCTAATAGAGACATAAGGCCAGAACAGGCTGTACAAGCTAAGTCCAGGAACTTTCGTGGCAACCCAACTCACAGCACTACACGGTCCTGAAAGTCATGGGGTCCCATCTGTCTCCCCAACCCTTCACTCCCCTACCCTTCCCAATCAAACAGGCCCAGGGTGAGCCCCAAACACAGGGCCTATAATTTGGTCTCTACTCACTGAAGAAGCCCAGCCACAAACACCCACTCCACCCTCATCCATTCCACATGATGTGTGGAAAATCTAGGTTTCCAACCCTTATGCTTCCTCACTGTCTATCAACTCCTCCAAAGCAGGATCTCAACTCATTTTGGTTGAATTAAATCAATTTGAATAGGGGTTGATGGGAGGTCCATGGAAGTTTCTTCCTCTACACCCTTCCTGGTGCCTCTCTTCCAGGTGCGAGCCAGGGTCACCTTGAACTAAGTGGACCAATCTACCAGAAAGTATTTGCCAACCACCTGCTGGGTGCTCACCTCTGTACTGACCACTCCAGTGGGGTCTGGAATAAAACCATGAATGTATAATCTAGAAAGGGGAAGAGTGGGGGTAAAATTAAAGGGTAAATTGTCCAGTGTGGGCTCTAAGGGGAACAGGAGGGAAGCAGAGGACTGGGGTAGGTGGAAGAGGGCTGGGATGGTGAGTAAGGAGTGTCAGGAAAACAGCAATGTCCATCCCCATGCCAGGGGTGTGTGTACCAAAGCAATGATCTTGGTATATACAACTGCTGCTCCAAGTCAAGTCCCCTTTTGCCAGAGTTCCTTCCATGTGGAAATTCTGAACCTGTCTCTGTGACAAGGGGAAGGAACAGTTCCTTTCCACCCAGCACTGATGAACAGGGAGCCCCAGGATTCTCAGATCCCCTGGCCTGGCCTACTTGGGTCCAGCCTTGCTGCTGTGTGTGCTGAGGCCTCTGACTCCAGCCCTGTCCCCAGGCTTGCTAACTGGCACTTCAGCTGGGTTGACCATGTGCTGCCTCTGCTAGCAGCCTCTTGGCCTCAGGTAACCCAATACTGAAAAGCACATTCCTCCCAGAAGCCTAGTGGATGCCACTCCCCTGTGGGCCTAGCAAGGATGACTTCTCACTGTCCTCCTTCCAGGGGCCTCAGGGGCCTGTCCCTTCCTTCCCATCTCTTCAGCAGCACCTGTCTCCAGCCTCCTCTCTGCCTCTTGCAGCCTGCGAGCTTTAGAAACACCCCTTCAACCTCTGGTTCTTCTGCCGAAATGCACCTAACGCTTTTCTAGTCTTTGCCAATAAACTCTGGATTCCAATACCTTCCATAAACCAGGTAGGGCCAGGAGCTGCTCTATGTAAATATGGAATTTTAGCATCCAACAAAGGAAGTATGTGAAATCAGTGGTGAAAGTGTAAGAATTAAAGAAAGAGAAAAAAAAAAAAAAAAAAAAGGAAGGTGGCTTGCCAGTCAATACAGGTTTATTTCAGAGAAAACAAACCTGAGAGGGGCTTCTGGACAAGTTAGGTGAGAGGCATGCTCTCTTACACACTAAGAGTTTTTAAGGATTCAGGGTGGGAGAGTTTATCAGAGGCTTGGACTGCTTCTGTGTCTCTTTCTTGTGCTTATCTGAAAGGGAGAGTTGTGTGTCTGTTTCTATACATCTTTCTACAGCTGCTTTCAGCTTCCCTATCTTAGTGCACCTGAAGGGAAAGGAATGTACTTATTAAGGCCACTGTTTTACTGGGGCCCGTTGTATGAGGATGAAGTTTGGCAGTTACCGAAAAGACTTTTCCCCCACCTCCCTATGCGTCCAAGCAGTCTTATCCATGTTTTACTATCTACTTTTTATGGCTGCTTATAGTTAGAAGAGAAGTGATTTCCTTGAAATGCATGAAGCTAGAAAGGGAGCCGGAACTAAAAATGGTAGTGTTTGTCTGAGGCGACGGTACTCCTGCTCTGTCAGAAAGGATGGACTGTTCATTCTTGGAAAAAGTAGCTTACCATTTGGAATAACATCCAATTAGATCCTTACTTTGTAACTTCACAAAAATAAATTCCAGATAGCTTAAATATCTAACCATTATAATAAAACTAGAAATGCTCTAAAATAAAATATGAGAGTACATTTTTATAATATTGAGTGAAGGAGAATCTTCCAAAATAAGGTAAAAAACCTGGAAGCCAATAGGGAAATACTGCCTGATTTGAATATACAGAAAGTTAAAACTATGGTAAAGCAAAAGTTGCCATAAGCAGAGTTCTACCTCTACAGTATAGCTCACATTTCCCCCTCTTAATAAATATCCATGGGTAACAAGATCACCTTAAAAGAAAAGAGAGAGAAAAATCTTATCCTACCAGATACTAAGATAAATCCTAAGATAAATTACAGACACTAAGATAAATTACAAAAATCTTATCCTACCAGATACTAAGATAAATTACAAAGCCATACAAACAGTATATTGTTGGCACAAGAATAGGGCCAATGGGAACGAAACGGAGGGATCAGAGACAGACCCCTGCTTTTCAAGGGAACTTAATAGATGATAAAATTAACACCACAAGTCAACGGTAAAAAACAAACTTTTAACGGTTGACATGGCAAAAGTGACTTATCACATAGCATAAAAGAAGACAACATTCTCATTTAATACCATATAAAAAGGCAGGCTATAAAAGATCAACACAGGGAAAAAACAGGGAAATTGAAGTTCATCAAAAATGCAAAGAAAAATGAAAATTAGATTTTACTACATCTACTAAACTGGAAAACATTGAGAAAGCTGGATAATGGCAAGTGCTGGTGGGGTTGTGGGAACAGAGTCACTGTCGTGCTCTGCTGTGGAAGAGGAGGCTGCCAGGTCAGTAAGGCACTGTCACTACCTAGTCAAAGCAAGAAGGTCAGACAGCAATTCTGACTTGGATATAGAAAGGTATGTATGAGAGCCAGGCGCGGTGGCACACACCTGCAATCCCAGCACTTTGGGAGGCCAAGGTGGGAGGATCGTTTGAGGTCAGGAGTTCGAGAGCAGCCTGGCCAGCATGGTGAAACCCCCATCTCTACTCAAAATACAAAAATTAGCTGCGCGTGGCGGTGGGTGCCTAGAATCCCAGCTACTCAGGAGGTTGAGGCAGAAGAATTTCTTGAACTCAGGAGATGGAGGTTGCAGTGAGCCGAGATCACGCTACTGCACTCCAGCCTGGGTGACAAGGCGAGACACCATCTCAGAAAGAAAAAAAAGAGAAAGATGTGTATGAGGGCATTTGCTCCACATCACTTATAGTATCAGCAATGCCGAAGCAGCCCATGTGAGCATTGCAGGAAGCGTGAATGGGGAGTGAAGGATGCACAACCTGGAATGTGACATGGTTCAAAGCAACACATGAGAGGCACACGGAGCTGCATGATGGGTCTGGGACACTCAGTGTTGATAGGAAGAGGTAGGAAACACTGGTACATCAATCAAGGACGTCAACAACAACTTCAGTATGGCTAGGGAATATATTCAAATAAAATCCACATTGAACACAGTAAAATGATTGCCTTTCTGCTGGGAGGGGATGGGGAAGCTTTTGTGGGTTTAGGGAAATAGCAATCAAGAAAGCTGGGAGGGCCCCCAGGGACCAGCGAGGATATTGGGTCATGTCTTGGAGCCCTCTGCACCTCAGATGAGGTATATTTTTTCCTCCAGTTTTTTCCCAGATGTCCCTGTCACTGCTCTTATCTAAGCCATTATCTCCACTTAATTCCTGCATTGCCTAATGGGTCTCCCTGCTTCTACTTTTGGCTTCCTATAAGCCACTTTCTACTAAACAGTAAGAGTGATCTCCTGAAAACATATGCGAGATTACGTGACTGGCTGAATTAAAGCCTGCCCCTCACTTCTGGTGGCTGACTTCTTGCCACATCTCTGAAGGTCTGTGTGGTTGGGCTGTTCACATTTATTCTACTTTTTCCTTCACACTCAAGCTGCAGCTACACCGGCCCTTCATGCCCAGCCTCCCTCCCCTGTCGGGAATTTTGCCTGAAGTTCTTGACTCCCACTCTGTTCATAGCTGCTCTGTCTCACTCATCACAGCTCTGCTCAAATGTCATTTTCTGTAGCAGCCCTCCTGGGCCACCCTCCATAATATGTGTACCTCTCATCTACCTACTTGCTTCCGGGTTTCTCTATTAACATAATTTATCATACATTCACCAATCTTATTTTCTTATTCTTTTTGCCTTTTTCCACCAGCCTGTAACCCTTTTCAAGGCAAGGGCATTGCCTGTCTTGTTTGTCACCTGGAAATACCTCGTCCCCATTAGTAAAGAAATGGCTAAATTAGTTATGACACATTCACACACATTACACAAATGTCAACAGGAGCAAAGTAACTCTCATTTATTGAATGTTTACGAAGTAGCAGGGGCTGGTCTAAGGGTTTTATGTTGTCTGTGAAGAAACTATTATTATCTCATTTTAAAGAAGCAAAATTGAGACAGAGAGGATAAGAACCTTGCTCAAGGTCAAGATCATAAGTCACAAAGCTGTGGCACTAGTTAGTCTGGATTTAACCACCATCTACACTGCCTCTCAGGAAATGCATAGATCCCAAGAAAGCTGCTGACCTGGAAAACAGATTCTGTATTGTATTTCTATTTATTTACTTTTATTTGCTTATTATTTTTTGAGACAGAGTCTCACTCTGTTGCCCAAGCTGGAGTACAGTGGTGAGATCTCTGCTCACTGCAATCTACACCTCCCAGGTTCGAGCAACTCTCCTGCCTCAGCCTCCTGAGTAGCTGGGATTACAGGAGTGATCTGCCATGCCTGGCTAATTTTTGTATTTTTTTGCAGAGACGGAGTTTCACCATGTTGGTAAAGCTGGTGTTAAACTCCCGACCCCAGGTGATCCACCCAGAGTGCTGGGGTAACAGGAGTGAAGTGAGCCCCCACGCCCAGCCTGCACTGTCTTTTTAAAAGGCTTCTTCTATGTGCTTATGTTCCTTGATAAATAAAATCCAATTTCCTAAAACAATTGTACAATGTGGAATAGAATTTCCATGACGAAAAGCAAAACAAGCATTAGAACTTCTCTGGGTAAGAGGAAATTTAAAAAATCAAATATGGAAGTTAACACGTTGAGATGTCCCAGAACTTCTGGCCAGCAAACGAGATGTGACTCTATTTCATGATGACAAGATACACAGTACAGACATGGCAAGAAAGGACCTTCGCCCTGATGTAGGTGATGTTCATATTCTTAGTGTCATCAATGTATCTGGCTCATGAAATTCTTCCCTGCTTTATCTTTACAAAATATTAAGGGCCAGCTCAGTGTCTTTCTTTTTGTTTCTTTTCTTTACTTTTTTCTTTCCTTTTCTTTGAGACAGAGCCTTACTCTGTCACCTAGACTGGACTGCAGCGGCACTATCTCGGCTCATTGCAGCCTCGCTTCCCAAGCTCAAGTGTGATTCTCCCATTTTTGCCTCCCAAATAGCTGAGATTACAGGCACACATCACGCCTAGCTAATTTTTGTATTCTTTTTTCTTTTTTTTTTTTCCTCCTTCTACTCATTACACAATAATTTTTGCATTTTTTTGTAGAGACAAGTTTTGCCATGTTGTCCAGGCTGGTCTCAAACACCTGGGCTCAAGCAATCGGCCTGCCTCAGTTTACCAAAGCACTGGGATTACAGGCATAAGCTACCGTGCCTGGCTCTTTTCATTCTCAAAGCGTTTGTATCCATAGCACTTTTTTTTTTTAATGAAATTCTCATTTCATAAAGTTCCTGCTATTAAAACTTGTGGCCCCTGGTTTCAGCTAGATGCCAGGCTTTGCATCCCTGCTCTGGACTCTCTTGCCTACACGGTGAGGTGCCAAGAGCCTTCTGCACACTGAGTTTACTCCTTATCACCCATCACTTTGGTGAGGATGACATCGTCATTGTCTCAAGGCTAAGCATGGTATAGTGGTCTAGACTTTGATGTCTAATAGACCTGGGTTTTTACCTTCATTCTATTATGTATCCGCTACATGGACTTAGGTAAATTTACCCCTCTAAGTCTGAGTTTCTTCATCTATAGAACAGGAAGCAAAACAGTTTCTACATCATGGGATGGTTGTCCAGAATAAATGAGATGAAGGATTTAGCACATGGCTGGCACACGGCTGATTGTTAGCGACGGATTCACTATAAGTGATCCATAGTACAGTAACATCAGGGACACAAAGACATCATCGCTGCCCCAAGGGACCCCCAATTTAAGTTGGGTGAGACAGGAAGGTCACACAAATGGTCTCAGGATGATCATGTCACATATGAGAAGAGAGGTCAAAATAAGCTGCTCAGAGTTGGGTCATTCAGGGCTGGGAAGGTCAGAAGAGCACCTGGAGGAAGAATTTGAACTTACCCTTGAAGGAAGGGTATGGACCTGACAAATGAAGAGAAGGGGAGAGGACGTTTTTCTCAGGTGAGGTGGCAAGGTTGGAGGAGGGGATTAAGGAGGTTCATGGATATGGAGTGAAAGAATCACAATCTTTCTTCAGTTGGTAGTGGTGACTCATGGAAGGTTTTTGAGCAGACACAGTTTAAGAAAGAGAGCAAATTCTATTCCTGCAGTAGAACAAGTGACCCTCCGCGCTGTGTGGTTAGGGTGAGCTGGAAGGCAGGTGTGCCTCCTGCATCAGCCATCATGGCTCCTGGGGCAAGTGGTGGCCTGCAAAAAGCCCCAGATCAATTGCCTTTCCCTCTTCATCTGCAAGGTATGGCCACCCCGTTTAGTTTTCTCCAAATCCACCATAGGCTTCCAGTGCACGGCAGACTTTGCGTCAGACTCTCTCTCACTCTGGGCCCTGAGGGGATGGGCCTCCTGAAAGAGAAATCTGCACATCTGTGGTGAAGGAGGAGAAATTTGGAGCAGGGCCTGTGTGAGAGGGAGATGGTGCGAGGCTAGGTGGCAGGCTTCATTCATTTCTTCCTCTGGCCATCCCCCGTTAAGCCAGAACAGAGTCCTGCTCCATCTGTGTTCAGGTGGTCTTACAGCCTTCTGCTTCCCCCTCGGCCCCAGGTAACCACTCATCTGCCTCCTGTTGCTATAGACTCGGTGCGTCTGTTCTGGAATTTCACATAAATAGAATCATACAGTGTTTGCTCTTTTGTGTGTGGGCCCTTTCACTTAGCATAAGATTTTTGAGATTATCTAGGATTTTGTGTGTAACCAGAGTTTACTTTTTCATTGCAGTGTAGTATTCTGTTGTAAAATTATTACAATTTGTTTATCCATTCATCAGCTGAAGGGCAAAATTCTTTCTTTTCTTTTTTCTTTTTGAGACAGAATATTGTTCTGTTGCCCAGGCTGGAGTACAGTGGCACAATCATGGCTCATTGCACAATCCTTGACTTCCCTGGCTCCAGCGATCCTCTCCCTTTAGCCTCCCAAGTAGCTGGGACCACAGGCAACTGCCACCATGCGCAGCTAATTAAAATTTTGTTTTGGTAGAGTTGGGGTCTCACTATGTTGCCCAGGCTGGTCTTGAACTTCTGGGCTCAAGAAATCCACTTGCCTCTTCCTCCCACAGTGCTGGGATTACAGGTAAGAGCTACCACACCCATCTGCTCACAACCATAGCAACAGCATTCATAGGCTACGTACTCCCATGAGGCCAAAGGTTTTTTCCTTCATGGTTAGTTATCATAAATGAAGCTGCTGTAAACGTTTGCACACAGGTTTTTATGTCAGTATACATTTTCTTTTTTCTTGGCTAAATCCCCAGACATGAAATGACCGGGGCTGATTGATGTTTTTACAGAGTGATGCCATAACTTGGCTCCTCTGAAAATCCCAGCCTCCTGCACAGAGGCTTCTCTCTTGGGCCCGTTCCCATTTTTTAATTCCTCTCATTTTCCTCTCTTCTTCTCCCTTCATCCTCCGCTTTCTCCTGTTGGCTTCTCTTTTCCCTCCTCCATCCCACAGTCCTCTCCTGCCAGGCTCCTGGGTTCTCCCTGAGAAGGGTAGTGGTAACAGGCAGCCCTCACGTTTGCTTGGTCCAAGGCCGGCAGACCAAGCACCCACTACTAAACTCTGCCAAGCTTCTTGACATCAACTCCTGAGCCAGGGCACCTCTGGGAGACTTCCAGGAGCCCTACAGTAATTTGGCAAGGATGGGTTTTCCTAGTTCTACTTTCTTAAGAACTATGTCAGATGGTTCTAGTCTACCTGAGGTCATTTGGATGTTTGTCTCCTCCAAAATGTTGAAACGTGATCCTTGATGTTGGTAGTGGGGCCTAGTGAAAAGTACTTGAGTCTTGGGGATGGATTTCTTATGAATGGCTTGGTGCCTTCTGGTGGTAATGGGTGAGTTATCACTCTGAGTTCACGCAAGATCTAGTTGTTAAAAAAAGAGTTGCCCTCCCACCACCTCCTTGCTTTCTCTCTTGCCACGAAACATGCTTGCTCCCCCTCAGCCTTCAGCCATGAGTAAAAGCTTCCTGAGGTCTCACCAGAAGCCAAGCAGATGCTGGTGTCATGCTTGCACAGCCTACAGAACCTCTCTTCTTTGTAAATTACCCAGTCTCAGATATTCCTTTATATAATACAAAATGGACTGATATACTACCCCATTCACTGGTGCTCTGTGTTTTGACTGAATTGGTTTCCAGCCAATTTCTAACAGAGAAAAATAATTCCCCATGGGCTCCATTTGGTTCAAACCCCTGAGGCAAGGGTCCCTGCCCACCATCCCACAGGGAATGGGAGGTGGAAGGGCAGTGTCAGGCCTGGGAGGGACTCTGAAGGCAGGAGATGCCTTCAGATCACATCTTGAATTTGACAGGGACAGCACGGCTGAGGAAGGCCTCTGCTCCCTACTGGCTTTAGGCCAGGGTCCATTGGCTTTTAGAAAGGTAGAGTAGGGGTGGGCAGAATCGGGGGCTGGGAGACTTCTGTATATTTTCGCCATCTCAGATGAGTCTGCGAGGCAGCCATGGTGTGGACCATCCAACCAAGTGGCCTCAGAGGCCTTTCTTACTCCTGACTTCAGGGGTCGGGTTTGTCCCTTGCTGCCCAGTGAGGCTATGCCACGCTTGAGTACAGAGAGAGAACAAGGTGGGAGATGTGTGGGTAAGACACCAGCCTAAAAATTGTGTTTGATGTCAGAAAGGAGGAACACAGCCAGAAAAGAGCTTAAAGTAACTAAAAATAGGCTGATAATTAGTAAGGGGACTGAGATATTTTGGGGAGGGTATTGGGGTTATGTGAAAACAGAGCTTGTGGCCTGTCATTGTCAGGATCCAGGGCAGGGGGCTCCCCCACCTCTCCCCACTGTGTGTGTGTGTGTGTGTGTGTGTATGTGTGTGTGTGTGTGTGAGAGAGAGAGAGAGAGAGAGAGAGAGAGAGAGAGAGAAGTGTGTGAGGGAGAGAACAGTGTGTCTGAGTGGTGTGTGGTGTGAGTGTGCGAGTGTGTTGTGTGGGTGTGCTGTGTGAATGTGTCATGTGAGTGTGTGTGTTGCGTGAGAGTACTTGAGAGGGGAAGCTTATGTGTTCGTGTTGACCTTTAGGAGGAAGAAGGCCCCTGAGCTCTTGCTGAAGCATAAATTCCGGTTGCACTGAGCTGGATTAAAGTCAGCAGCCCTGTGGGGCCGGGCATGTGGCCCTGGAGCCCCATTTCTGGCTGTCCCAATGAGCCTTGGCCCTGCTTTACCTGCCAGCCATAAAATCAGGGCAAGTTTTGTAGCCGATAAAAGCAAAATACCCTAAGGATTTTTTCAGTGCCATGTAGTTGGTTTTAAGGTTTGAGTGAGAGAGTTTTCACTGAGGAAATACAGTCGTGGCTGAGCTGGCCCTTGTGACACCGTGAGGGCATCTGGGAAGGGCCCTGCCCAGCCTCTGCACTCTGTCTGGTTGGTGACTGGTGGGATCCAGGGCTGGCATGGTGAGATGCCTGCCACCTGGAGGAGGCGGCACTGGGGCAAAGGGCATCCTGGGTGGGAGGGGCGTGTCCTTTGGGGTGACTCTGCAGTCCTGGTTGCTGTCATCTAGGCAGTGCCCGGGTGAGGCTGAACACATGGGTGATCAAGCACCAAAGGCAGAAGAGGGTCCTGGTCTGTGAGGAGCAGGAGAGGGACAAGAGCCACCACCTGGAACCCTCTTCCTGCTGCCACCTGGGCCCCTGGCCCTGGTGGGGCTGGGCTCAGGGCTCCTGTCCTGTGCAGGGGAGCTGGCAGCATGGCAGACACCCTTTGCCAAGGTGCAAATGGCGCTTCACCTCTCTAAACTGCTGTTTCCCTCTGTGCACGTGTATTTGTAGGGATTGAGTGGAGTGGAAGTGGGGAGTTCAAGCCCTTTTTCAGTGATGTAGAAATTCAGGTGGAAGGACTGTGGTCTCCAAGAGTGCAGATCTGACTCCCTGTAGTACCAGGCCTGTTGCCCTCAGCAACTCTCTGCCGTAGACAATAACCAAAGATGAATTTCTAAGTAACCAAACACCCTGGTTTGCCCAGGACTAAAGTGTTTTTTGGGACTCAGGACTTTTAGTGTTAAAACTGGAAAGTTCCAGGCAAACTGGGATGATCAGATCACTTATTTCTAATTTCCCTTTAAAGTATTTTTGGAAGCAGAGACATAGCAGGTATGCCAGACCCAGAGTACTCCTAGGCTTTGTACTATTTGAGGCAAAATAATTTGATTACTTTCTGATTTTATTTTGGAGAATATGAAGAAAATCTGTGTGTGCTGATTTTGAGTACATAAGCCAGGGAAGGGTTGGGGATTGACTGTGTCTGTACATGGGATGCCGGTATAGTGGACACATCACCCGTAGAGTCCCTTTCCCTTGCCTCTGATAAGAGAGCACCATTTTCCTTTGTGATCTTATGAAGCTGTCATTATACGCAATCATCCTGCTTTCTCAAAGGTAGGCCCTTAGCAGTCTGCGCAGTGACATTCCCATCCTCTTAGACTCAGCGATTGGTTCAGAAACAATTAAATCTCCTCCCCTGCCTCCTCCTCTTCTGCCTCCTCCTTTTAAGGATTATATGAATGTTGAGAAAGAGAGAGAGGAAGAGGTCCGCTTTGAGTTACTGGTGGCCAGCTTTGTCACCATGTGGAAGGACTCAGCCTTAAAAAGTTCAGAGGAGGAGAGAAAAAGACAAAGTTCTGAGGACATGATGTGGACTCCTAGATCCAGCTATGCCTGAAGCCTATATGCCCCTTGGGCTTCCCAGTTACATGAGCAATAAAGGCTTTTCATTGCTTAAGCTTACTTGAATTCGTCTTTAGTTACTGTGGCACTTGTGGCTGAACAGAACTCCACACAGACTCCTGATCCGCCTGGCTGCCACATCTGTGGGAAGGCCCTACTCTGGGCTCTGTGCAGGGGATCACAGAGGTGGTTGGTGCCTTTCACTGTCCCCTGAACTGAGTCCCTTCTGTCTTTCAATTAGGGCACTTCTTCCTCCAGGGCACATCTAGGGTGGGAGGCACATGTCTCAGCGTTTGCCTTCAGGAGCCCTCTTCTGGGGATCATGGGGAAAGAGATCTTCCCACTTCCTTCTCCCAACTCCCGTTCTTCTCGCCTCATTTCCAGAATCTGCTCTGATCTCTCATTTACTCCTTGACTGGAAGTCAACACTGTCATACATCCACCCACCTCTCACATACCTTACTGCCTTGGTGACATCTCCTGCAGATAGAAAACCTCTCCTAGTCATGGGAGGAGCAACCAGCACCTGAAACATTGCATTTCAACACCTGTAAACTGGGACAGGGAAAGAGCGTTGGTTACTGTCCATGCCTAGGGCCTGGGGAGTGGAGACTCACCCCTGTTCCTCGCTGGGGTTGGGAGAGGCAACCATTCTCTCCCAGCGAGTAAGGCTGAGTTGAAGGCAGGGAAAGGCAGACAGGATGGGACAGGCCTGGGAGATGTGGCAAACCAGCCACAGGAAGTGCAGATCATGTCCTATGCAAGTCAGGATAAGAATTTGCAAAGTAGCTCAGCACTTGGGCTTCAGGTTAACTTTACATTAAAAACCATCCCTAGGAAGAGAAAGAGGGGAAGTGATTGGGTAAGGGGCATACTGGGGGCTTTGACTCTGTCACCAATGTCATTTTTTAAGCTCAAAAGTGGATTCATGGGTATTCATTATTCCTTATACATTTTGTACGTTATGAATATTGTTTAATACTTTTTAAAAGCAACCTGAATTCATGTCTATCACTCCTAGGCATTTCTTTACTCTTTATGTATGTGTGTATTCCTGAGCTATACTTGGTGTTATTTCACATGTTTAAACCTTGTATAAGCTAGACAACATACAAATATCCATTCTGCTATAAACAATTTTTTTTTTCTCCAATCTACATTAGGCTTGTAAGATTCATCTATATTGGTAAGAATAGATCTGGTTCATTCATTTTCAGAGGTGTGACCTATTCCACCGCTTACGTTTTTGTGTTAAAGACAGTTAAGCATCACAGGTCACCGCAGGGAGGGTGAGGGGAGGAGGCCGGGAGCCTGCTCTGCAGCCCACCCTCCTGGGGACCAGTGGGCCAGGTCACCCGCTGGTGGAGAAGTGGCCCAGCTGGGTAGCAGCACGGTTGGGCAGCATGGGGCCAGAGGCGGAACTGGGCCTAGGTGGTGCTGCCCTTGCACACACAGCACCGGCCCCAGGGAGGTGGAACTGGGGATGTGCCTCTGGGGCCCGGGGCTGGCAGTGGGAGCAGTGCCCGCTTTGGGGACCGGCCAGCAGTGCAGCCATTGCTCCTACCTGCTGAGGGCGCCAGGGTCCTGTGCCCCAGGAGGAGACCCTGCGGGGCGTTGCCCAGGCCTGTGTCCTCAGCTCCACCCCACACTGGGGTGACCGCAAAGACTGACACTCCCAAAGGCTGGGCAGGGGCCTGCAATCCACTCCACCCTAGGCCATCACTGGGTGCCAGGGCAATGGGAGGGAGCTCGTAGTGATGTGGCCCCTGCCCTGGACACGGGCCAAGCCCCAGCCAGGACCTGGCGCCCCTGCCCCAGGCTGTAAGGTGGCGTGGATGAGGCTCCAGGCTCCACAGAGCTGGTGGGAGCCAGGAAGAGGCAACGGCCTACGATAGGGCTGTGGACCTGGGCCTCTGTGTGCTCTTGGGGGTCCCGGCCTTGCAGGCTTGGAATTGCCTGCTCCTGTTGCCTGGCTTCTCTCCACTGTCGGCCCTTATCCAATCTCGGAGCACCATGAGGCCAAGCCCGGGTGCTGTTGCAGCCTGGCTGAGGGTGCACATGTTTGGGGTAGTGCTGACACACTAGCTCCCTGCCACTTTAGGCCCCTACAGACCTCTGCTGCCAGCAAACATGGGGTGGAGGTTGAAGCCCAGTGGGGGCTGAGGGCAGCTCAGTGCCCATCTGTAGGTGCCCCCAGTGCCAGCAGCCTGGGCTCCATAGATGGCATCAGGAGGCACACAGCCTCCTGGGCAGAAGGCACTGGGTCCCTGGTGAGGTCCCACCTTCAGGCCAGGCTGCCAGTCCTGCAGACCAGAGTGGGAAGTTGTGGTACCATTTCCACGGTCACCCATGGCTGCTCATGGACTAATTGGCATGCTCTACCTCCCCTGCGAAGCCCTGGGCTCAGCAGAGCAGAGCAGACATCAGGATGACCAGCTGCTGAGAGGACTTCCCAGTCTAGGGCCTCCTCTCAGCTAGGAGTTGACCACTGGGTGGGACACCCCGGCTGGGAAAGGAGCTGCCTACTGTGGGTCTCCTCTGAGCTGTTCTATGGCTCCATAAAGCACCTCATCTTCTTGCTCACCCTCCACTTCTCTGTGTACTTCATTCTTCCTGGTCACAGGACAAGAACTCAGGACCTGTCCAACGGCGGGGCTGAAAGAGCTGTAACACAAACAGGGCTGAAAGATGCCCCTTGCTCACCATGTTGTGAGGGAAGAGAAGGAAAGAAGGGCTGTGACCCTTCCAGGAACCCAGACCTGGGAGCTCACAGAGCCAGGTCTATGACTCCCTCTTCGGGGCCCTGTGGTTCCTGGCATCTCTAAGCTTCTGGGCACCATGGCATTCCCTGGAGCCAACTGTGGAAGCTGCATGCAGTGTGCCTAATCTAGCCACAGCATCACAGAGGGCTGGCACCTGGAGCTGCCCACCTCACTGCAGCAGCCGGCACGTAGCCAGACCTCGCTCTTACTCACACCATGCAGTCACTGCTCCATGCAGTCTCCCTTGGCAGGAGTGGAATCCAGGCCGGTAGTGTGAGCTGAGCACAACCTGCCAGGCTGAGTGGGCAGAACGAACCCAGCAGACCCAAGCAAAATTGGGCAAAGTGCCACCAGCCACAGGTTTCTTGCCAGAAAAGTGACACCCCAAAGATCCCATAACACTAACTTTTTGCTCAATTCCAAGGTACCTATTTTTCCCATTTTAAAATCTCTGAAGTAAGAAATAGTTTTAAAAAAATTACAATGTGTGATATTCTGATGAGTAATATCTAAGGTATTGATACATCTCAGATCAGTGGTCCCATCCTTTTTGTACCAGGGACTGGCTTTGTGGAAGACAATTTTTCCATGGATGGTGGGGGGCAGGGATGGTTTCTGGATGATTCAAGCGCCTTATATTTATTATGCACTTTATTGCTATTATTAAATCGTGATATATAATAGAATACTTATACAACTCACCGTATGTAAAATCAGTAGGAGCCCTGAGCTTATTTTCATACATCTAGATGATCCCCTTCTAGGGTGATGGGAGACAGTGACAGATCATCAGGCACTAGATTCTCATAAGGAGCGTGCAGCCTAGATCCCTTGCGTGGGCAGTTCACAATAGGGTCTGCACTCCAATGAGAATCTAATGGCACCGCTGATCTGATGGGAGACAGAGCTCAGGCACTAATGCTCACCAGCCTGCTGCTCACCACCTGCTAGGAGGCCCAGTTCCTAACAGGCCATGGACTGGTACTGGAACCGTTAGCTTTCTTAGAATGACTATGCTAAGGGAGGATAAGAGGCTTGAAACCAGTGTGGGCTCGGGGAGGACAATGCTACTGTGTGCTTTCTTGTACATGTCATGTTTCTTTAGTGCCTGTATTCCTAGGAGTATAAATTGCTTTTATGAGGGATTATGAGGGATATTATCACCAATTTTACTAGATATTATCAAAGTGTTCTCCAAACTAATTGTTACTGATTCACACTTCCAACACTACGTATGAGTATGCCCATTGGGCTATACCAAGGGGTATCATCTGACTTTTTGAGTTTTGCTAAACCAGTGGATATAAAAAGGTCTCTCGTTGCACTTTTCATAGGCATTTTCCTTATTATTACGGGTTTTGGGTAACTTTTGAAGATCCTTTACTTTCACTAACCCATATTCTTGGGACTTACTTTTCACTGGCTCCGCCCACTGCCCCCACCCACTGCCTTCAAGCCTCTTACCCTCCCTTACCATAGTCAAATCTAAGTACTATCAACACTTATGAATATACAGCAGCATTATCCAAAGTTACAAGACTATTTATGCCCAACTAATTACACTCTTGGAACCGCACGCCGAAGAAGAAAAATGCTACCTGGTCAAAAATTGCACTTAAAATTTTTGATGGTAAAGAACTGAAAATTACATATCTGTTCAATATTGGTAGAAATATTAGTAAATGATTGCATATTTCTGTGACTGAATTCTATGCAGTCTTGGAAAGAGAACTATAAAGAGAATGTACCAATATGGAAAAACACTTTTGTTAATGATGTGATACTGATATACTGATTAGCAGAGTGATCGACGGAATAGAATGAGTATCTCCAAACAGAACCAAGTGTACATACATACATATAGATGTGTATGTATATGTATATGAATACTTGAATTTGCATATGTATGTATATATACATATTCTTGAATTTAGGATATAATAAGAATGGATTATAAAGATAAATAAGTTTAAAATATTAATTTTTCTATAAAAAACATAGCCACATGAGAAAACAAGATCACATACAAAATGGCAATGTAAAATAAATAAACCTAAGGAAAAATAAATAAGACCTTCACCCATGCCCACCCTCTGGGAGTAACAGGAGGATTAGTTTGAGGATTGGGTCAGTGGGTCAAACCCACCCAGGAATTTTTTCTCAAGAGCTGGGAAGCCCTTTCTTCCTCCTCCCAAGCATCTGGCCGTCTGTCCACCAACCAGATACTTCTCTTTGCCTTGGGTAAAATATCCACTGACTGGGCAGGGAAGAGGGCGGAGCCGTGGTTCACTGAAAATTTGACTGAAGCAGATATTGGAGGCCAGGCCAGTAGGGGCTTGAAATTGGAGAGTAGGGGAGGCAACTTCAGGTATAAAAAGGGCTGTCAAGCACGGAAAAGGGTTGGACTGATATTGTGCCTGACCTGATGGTGGAAATAGGGCCTTTCTGAGTGGATCGACTTGACCTTGGTGTAAGAAAGAACTTAGTCACTTGGAAGGTAATAAGCTTCCATTCTTGGAATTATGCCAAGGGTCACTGCCTGGAATGTACAGAGGAGAGTCCTACACTGGGCATGGGGGTGGCTCTGGAACCCTGATGCTCCGTCCCAGCTTTGAGAGTCTGTTACTATCTATCCCGCCAGGCCCCAGATTCAGAGGACAGCTTGCTCACCCTGTCGGCAGCTGGACGCAGCTGCGGGAGAGGCCTTCCAGAGGCCAGGCCCACCTTCGTTGCCTAAGATGCAAGTGGCTCTCACAGTGGGAACTTTACTAGGCAGGGAGGAGGGAAGAGGGCAGGGCCAGCCTGGCCTGGTGAGGGATATACGTGGGGAAGGCGGGCCTTTGGTCATCCGTCGGTTATTCTGCTTTTCTCAGAACCAGCCCTGGAACTCATCTCTTGGGGCGAGTCTGGTGCAGACACAGAGTCTCTGGTCCTGGGTGGCTCCCACCTGCTGACGGACCCACCCTCGCAAATGGTAGGTATTTAGGGAGCATTTGCAGCACGACGGTGGAGGATACGAAAAAAACCAACCACAACCAAAGAGGCCAGGACAAAAAGCATACAACAACAGCAACAAAAGTTCATGGGCAAGACCCACAAAGACAGATGTGGAGGAAAGAGCTGAAGATCTGGAGTTAGAGAGACCTGAATTTGTATCTTGGCTTTGGCACTTACTGGGGCAGCATTCAGCAACTGTACTCTCTCTCTCTGAAACTCACCTTCCTCATCTGTAAAATGGGGTTAACTGTACTGATCTCATAGGATTGTTGCAAAGATTATATACTATAGATACATCAACACTGTATACACACATCTGGCACACAGAAGATGGCATGTCATAGACCTTAATAAATTGTCACAGTTGCTGTTATAATTTTTGCCACAGGACAAATAAATTGAAAAGAACTACCTCTAAGTGAACTTGGAAGGCAAAGAGCCTCAAGGTTGGCATGGGTTGGAGAAGTCAGCGAAAGCTTAGTTCCCTGGTGACAGAGACTTTTGAGCACCTCCTAACTGCTAGGTACCATGCTATAGGTTCTGAGTATCACAATCAATGTGGTACCTGCTCTTGGGAAGCTTCTAGTGAAGTAGCTTTGAAAGAAAATTTCTAACCTTCAACTGTGGTATGTCTCAGGAAGGAAAAGAACAGGGTGCTGTGAAAGGCAGGAACAGATTCTGATTTGGGGAGAAGTCAGGGGTGACCTCCCAGAGGAAACAGCCTTGAAGCTAAAGCCTATAGGAAAATTGGGGGTAGCTACATGTAGGCTGTGAGGAGAGACCCCCATGCTGACGGTACAGCAGTGCAATGCTCTAAGGAGTGGAAAAGGCCAGCATGTTCAGCACCTGTGTCTGGGGCACAGTGAGGAAGGAGTGATGAGGTCAGAGGCGTCTGGGGAGGTGGATCACATGAGGTCTTGGAAGCCATGGTCAAGATCTGGGATTTTATCTTAAGAAACTGGATGCCACCAAAGGGTATTAAGCAGGGAAGTGGTGTGAAATGGTCATCTGGCTGCTGGGTGGGGAAAGAATTGGGCTGGACTGGAGCAGGAAGATGTGCTGTAGTGGCTCAGATGGCAAACAAATGGTCACTTAGGCCAGGGTGGGGGGCTGGTGGAGAAGGAAGAAGTATTGGACTTGTGGGGTATTTCTGAGCAGAAGCTACATGGCATGGTGATAGATTAGATATGAGGGCATTCAGTGGGATTCAGTGACCCGGCAGGTGAAGGCGTGGTACACAGGGCTGGTCTTGAAGGGAAGCCATCAAGAGCCAACATGGAGGCTGGTGGGGAGTCTTGTGGGGTTGAGCCTTGAGTTGGAGGCAAGTTTTGGAAAGGTGGTAGTTCAGGAAGGGATAGACTCCGGGCCAGGAGGCAGCAGAATTGGGGAAAGAGGTAGGAATGAGCTTGCCTCATACCATGTGGGCAAAACAGAGTAGGGTGAGCCCTGTTGGAGGGAAGGGAATGAGCTGGGGGCCAAGAGTGTGTAACCAGGAGGGTGGAGTGGGGTGGAGCCCCTGGAGTGGGTGGTGGCTGCCTCCCATGAGATGTAAGAGATAGTGGGGAGCTGTTAGGTTCTCGGGCCAGCAGCCAGCCACCCAGGCAGCGCTGGCACTGCACAGCAGGGTCGGGGAATGAGAAGGCACAAACAGGCCTCGGCAGAGCTAGCACTTTCTGAGAGTATTTACTGACCACCTACTCTGTGCTCACAAAGATAACAGGATGGGACGTTTATAGGAAAAGTCTCTCGGCTCCCGGACACTACTTTCTCAGTGGTTCCTTCTTCTCCTTCGCTTTTGTCTCTTTATCCTTTGGAGATCTCATCCAGCTCCATGGCTTAAAAACCTTCTACATTCTGCTTTATGATTTCAAACAGATTTCCTCCTTAACCTGTTTCCTGAGTTCCAGACTTGTATTTTCAGTGGCGCACCTGACAGCTCTGCTTGGATATGAATCTCAAGTGTAAAATGCCAAAGACAGAAGCACCCAGACCTCTCCATCCCACCCCATTTCTTTCTTAGCTGAGTTAGGGGTATTTCCCAGTTATTAAGGCAAAAACCCACTAGGCATCTGTGATTCCTCATTCCATATCCAGTCTATCCACAAGTCCTATAAATTCTACCTCCAGGAAATCCAGAATCGATTCACTCCGACTGTCTCCTGCTACCACCACAATCAAGCCACCCCCATTTCTCTCTGGGCCACAGCAAACACCTCCTTACTTGGCCAGTGTTTCCCCTCTGGCCCATATTTCCCCAGGCAATCCCTGTCCCACAGACCAGACAAAGGATGCAGGTAAAACATAAAACAGATCAAGTCAGTCCTCAGATTAAATCCCCCTATGGGCTCCCCCTGTGTTTTGGAACAAAATCAAAGCTACTTTCTGCAGCATCCGGCCCAGCATAAGGCACTGATTTCACCTCCCATTGCTTTCTTCCTTGCGTCCCCTGCTCTCTGCTCTCCAATCACCCTGGTTTTCTCTCTGTTTCTAGAACAAACCAATCCTGTGTCCACCTCAGGGCCTTTAGAATGTGCTCTTTCTGGAACACTTGGAATGTGCTCTTTCTGGAACACTTGCCATCCATCCCGTCATCATTTGGATCTTAGTTCAAATGTCATCCTCTTCTGATGTCCCCTCGCTGCTGCCTGTCACTTGCTGTCACATTTGGTTCTAAGAGCACCAATATCAGAAATAGGCAGATATTTATTTACTGTCTGTCTTCCCCATTGAAAGGTAAGTTTCATGAGAGCTGGATCTTGCCTGACTGCTCAGTGCTCTATCTCCCACTCCTGGAACAATACTAGGCACATAGTGGGAGTTCAGTCAATATTTGTTCTATGAATGAAAACATCTTTGGATGTGGTTCCAGGTGTTCTTAAGGGAGCATGACAAGCCACATGAGGAGTTATCTAAGAACACAGGCAGGAGATGCTAACTCCTCCGTAGGGCGGGAGACAAAATGATTCAGATGTAATTTGATAAGCTGCTATCTGCTTTAGTGTTACTAGATGACAAGATGCTACTCAATAATGGGAACCTCCAACTGGCCCTAGAAAAGACAAAGGCCTGATCCATAGGGGCGGTCCTGGAGGGAACCCTTCAAAGACCAACATGGAGGGCAGATGAGGAACGATTTGAAGACTGGTGAGTGTCTCAGTCCATTTTATGCTGCTATAACAGAATAGCTGAGGCTGGGTGATTTATAAAGAACAGAACTCTATTTATATTAAAAAAATGTTTTGGCAGGTAGAGATAGGGTATCACTATGTTGACCAGGCTGAACTCCTGACCTCAAGTGATGACCCTGTCTTGGCCTCTCAGTGCTGGGACGATGGGTGTGACCCATAGCACCTGACCAAGAACAGAGACTATTTCTACTTCTTCTTATTTTTTTTTTGAGACAGAGTTTTGCTCTTGTTACCCAGGCTAGAGTGCAATGGTGCAATCTCGGCTCACCACAACCTCCGCCCCCTGGGTTCAGGCAATTCTCCTGCCTCAGCCTCCTGAGTAGCTGGGATTAAAGGCACGTGCCACCATACCCAGCTAATTTTTTATATTTTCAGTAGAGACGAGGTTTCACCATGTTGACCAGGACGGTCTCGATCTCTTGACCTCGTGATCCACCCGCCTCGGCCTCCCAAAGTGCTGGGATTACAGGCTTGAGCCACCGCGCCCGGCCTGAGACTATTTCTTGTAGCTCTAGAGGCAGGGAGGTCCAAGGTCAAGAGGTCTGCATCTGGCAAGGGCCTTCTTGTTGTGTCATCCTATGGTGGAGAGCAGAAGGGCAAGATGGCACAAGAGAGATCCATAGGGCACCAAACTCACTTTTATAACATCCCACTCTCTCAGTAACTCACTCTGATGATAACCACATGAATTCATCCACGTGGGCAGTGGACCCTTGACTGAATCCCCTCCTAAAGGTCCCACCTCTTAACACTGTTGCACTGGGGATTGAGTTTCCAATATGTGAACTTTGGGGGCCATATGCAGACCCTAGCAGTGGGTCCTTGCACTTCCCTCAAAATCTGCCATGTAAGTAATCAAAGATTCCACTGTTACCCAATGTGCACACATTCCCCAAGCCCACATGCCCCCATTCATACCTATATACACACCCTCTTGCAGAGCTGGTGGTAACTCTTTTGATCACATTCAGATATTTCACAAGTGTCTCAGGGAATGACCAATTGACCGGTCTCTGAGAAATTCCACAGACCTTTGCAAAAATAAAACACCTATAAAAACTCTGTCATTTCATCGTAAAAATCCTAATAAATTTTGGTGCATATACGTACACAGTAGAATATTATTTAGCCACTAAAATGACACAAAGTTTAGATAGCAAGATAGAAAATATTCACGACTATAGTTTTAGACTAACCTCACTCCAGCATAGATATAGTATAAATATTACAGCATATCATTATGCACTGCATAATGATGTTTTGGTTAACAATGAACCACGTATAGGGTGGTGGTCCTATAAGATCAGAATGCTCTGTTTTTACTGTAGCCTTTCTATATTTCGATACTTTTAGGTATACAAATACTTACTGTGTTACAATTGCCTGCAGTGTGTAGTATAGTAACAGGCTATACAGGTTTGCAGCCTAGATCAACAGGCCACCCCATGTAACCTAGCTGTGTAGTGAGCTATGCCATCTAGGTTTGTGTACGCACACTCTGTGATGTTTGCAAAATGACAAAATTGCCTAACGATGCATTTCTCAGAACATGTCCCTCTTGTTAAGCAACACGTGACTGTAGTTATCATATTGGTTAATGGGATTTTATTGGATTTGCCCTTTATGTTTTCCAAATATTTTTAGAAATTACTTTACATTGGTTGGGCACAGTGGCTCCCACCTGTAATCCCAGCACTTTGGGAGGCTGAGGTGGGTGGATCACTTGAGGTCAGGAGTTCGAGACCACCCTGACCAACATGGAGAAACCCCATCTCTACTAAAAATACAAAATTAGCCAGGCGTGGTGGTGCACACCTGTAATCCCAGCTATTTGGGAGGCTGAGGCAAGAGAATTGCTTGAACCCAGGAGGTGGAGGTTGTGGTGAGCTGAGATTGCACCATTGCACTCCAGCCTGGGAAACAAGAGCAAAGCTCTGGAAAGAAAGAAAGGAAGGAAGGAAATAACTTTACACATATCAAAATTAAAATATTAAAATTAAAAACAGTGTCTTTTTTGCTTGTCTATATCCCAGTCATGTGGGTCTTTCGGCTCTCGCCTCAAGCAGCTAGAGGAGGAGCAGGGGGCCATGGGCACAGCCTCATGTGTGCAATGTGACAGACGTGGGGATGACAGGAGCAGAGGAAGAAACCATGGTAAAGTCACAGTGGTAACAATGACAGCAAGCCACCTTGCTCCAGCTTCATACGCCACGGGCACTAGGCTAAGCATGTTGTTTACTCTGTACCTCATTTTCCCCACAGAGGGAGAAACTGAAGTTCCAAGAGGTTAAGGAGCTTGTCTGAGGCAGCAGGGCTGGCCAATGACGGAGCAAGGGATCGAACCGGGAGTAACTCCAGAGCCCGTGCTCTTAACCACTTGAATGAGGCCAACAATTTCACAAATATTAAGCCATTATGTTTTCATTGCTCCCACAGCCTTTCAGCTGCCACCTCTAGGTGTGAGTCAGGCGGCTGAAGATCCCAGGGCAGGCCAGGGCAGGCCATTGACCTTGTTAGCGAGGCAGTAGGGGAGCGAGCTCACCCCAGTTCCCATCCCCCCCCAGAGTATCAACAGCAGGCCTGCCCAGGAGACACACAGACGTCTGGAACAGAGGTAGGGTCAGGAAGAGGAAGGGGAGAAACGCCTGCTCACCGGAGACTAGAAGACTGCCGAAGACATGCTCTTTGGGAAGGGTGGGATAGCGTGGCGGAGAGAAGTCAAGGGAAACCCCGGGGCGGGGCTCTTGAGTCCTCTTCACATGTGACTCTGGGAAGTGTCACCAGCAGAGGCCCGAGCCTGCAGTCCACCTGGTTAAGGGATGGAGCGGCGTTCTCGTGAGGACCACGCCATCCCCAAGCAGCCCTCAGTTACCTGTGTGGTGGACGCTGTGGTAGGTATGAAGTGTGACCTTCTGGATCCAGACAAGGTGACCCCATGGTTGAGGGTCAGGATGGAGTCTCCAGGACAGAAGCCAGACAGAAGGAGGCAGAGGCCAGATGGGTCCATGGGAGCTGAGGGGACTTTGAGTCAGTGCTTCCTGTGAGCCAGGCCTTGCCTGGCAGGAGGAAGTGAGGCTGACTCCCTGCAGAGCTCAGCATGGTGCCACTGCTAAGACCATAGCAGCCAGAGGGGCACAGGAACGCTGCCACCCCTCCAAATCACTGGGAGCCTCCCAGAAGCTGACACGCCCACCCAGAGGAGAAGCTGCACGAGGCCGACCCGGATGACCTGATGATTACCTTCAGATGCTGTTGATTCTGTAGCCTACTCAACTACCAGATGAGACTTATATATTCACTAATAGGTGGGGTTTGCGAGGCAAGCCAGATCTCTACGCTCCCGCCAACTCTCTGTGAGTTGCATGGAAATTAACAAAACCAGAACCTGCAGCAATGCAGGTGATCTTATTCCGAGTCAGGAAAGTGACGGTAAAATTTAAGGGACCAGGCACCTCCTTCCAGGAACACAGACATACCTGAGAGCCCCAACGAGCCGTGGCATGGAAAGGTGGGAGATCGGGAGTTTCCGGGTCCTGTGTATCCTTGACCTCACTGAAATTTCTTCCTGACCTGCTGCCTTCATCCTTTTGTGGGCTCTGTGGGACAAATACATCAGTTCCCAGGCCAGGACAGCCTTCCGAGGACTGGAGGCTCATCCCAACCTCCTCGCTGGGGCTCAGGACAGGCTGTGTGGAGCTGAGGCTGGTCCTCAAAGTGAGGTGGTGTTGGAACCTGGGGGACTTTCAAGGGAGTTTTGCGCGAAAGGGAAGCGATGCCATCAGACTCCTCCTGCGGCTGAGCCAGAGTGAATTATTAAGGAGCTGAAGGAAGCCAGGGCTTAACTAAAGGAGCTCCACGTCTATCTCTTTGAATATTTCAAGCAATCTGGGCCTATTTTGGGAAGAGAAATTTCCTTCGCTGTCTGAAAGACAAGCAGAGAGCCCTCCAGCACTACACTCACAGAGGGCAGTTCTCCGTCAAGGGAGGCCTGCGTTTCACAGCTGGGATCCAGGCTCACAGAAAGCTGCTTACTGCTCCAAAGCTATTTTTAAAGTGCGACACTCAATATGTCAGTGGCGGAGGGAGGGAGCGAGGGTAGGGGGTGAAATGGCTGAGGCCATCCAGGTCCGTGAAGGAATCTCACTTTCCTGGGAAGCTGAAGTCACTCATTTGGCTCTTGCCTGACACCCCCAGATCTCCATTTTAAACCCTGAAAATAAATACCCAGCCTTGTGTTCAGAGCTGATGGTGGGGCCATGAGCCAGAATAGAATGTGATAATTTAGTTTGCCCCTCTTTGGTTTAATAGATGCTGTGCCTGGCAGCTTAGTTCCATGTTAAAAACAAAAATTAAAAATATTTAAGAACCGGTCTTTGTGTTCTGTTTACAACCGTTTATTTTTTATTTTTTATATTTTTAAAATTTATTTATTGTACTTTAAGTTCTGGGGTACATGTGCAGATCGTGCAGAATTGTTACATAGGTATACACGTGCCATGGTGGTTTGCTGCACCTATCAGCCCATCATCTACATTAGGTATTTCTCCTAATGCTATCCCTCCCCTAGCCCCCCACCCCCTGCTATTCTTCCCCTAGTCCCCCTCCCCCAGGCCCCAGTGTGTGACATTCCCCTCCCTGAGTCCATGTGTTCTCATTGTTCAACACCCACTTATGAGAACATGTCGTGTTTGGTTTTCTGTCCCCGTATCAGTTTGCTGAGAATGATGGTTTCCAGTTTCATCCATGTCCCTGCAAAGGATGTGAACTCATTCTTGTTTCCTTCCAACATCAAGCTTCCTTTCTCCCTTGTGGCAAAATAAAAAGTAAAATAGTATAGCCATGTCTGGCATCTGCACACTTCCTCCATGAAGAGTTGCCTTTTCCCAATTACTTGCCAGCACTGGCTTCTAGTAAAGCCCTCTGGACCAAGTCCCCTAGGAAATGGAAAACATACATGAAAGAGCTTTGTCAACTGTGAAATGTCCTGCCAGGAGGAGACCTAGCAACTCTCCAAGTCACTTCAAACTGATATTTTTACAATGTATTTTCCATTTATTTTATTTCATTTTGGAAGTTTACTTTTAATTGTTTAATTTCAAACTGCCTTTGCTTTGTAAGGGGACCAGGTGCGTGCTTGACAAACAACTATTTTTATCATTATTAGCACTGCCATTCAAGCTATTTTTTTCCTATATAGCACAAAAGGAAAAATGACACTTTATACATGTCTCCTACTGAAACACATGACTGGTCAATCTAAGCATACGTCTGGCTGTCGCTTGGTTGATCGATCGATCGACTGATTGATTGATTGAGATAGGGTCTTGTTCCGTAACCCAGGCTGGAGTGTAGTGGCACAAGGGAGAAAGGAAGCTTGATGTTGGAAGGAAAAAAGTTCTGTGCATGGAGATACCTAGATACAAAGGTGTTTGAAATCAAACTTCCTTGAAGTCAAAGAGAAAGTTATGTGTAAGACCCAGAGTAACTTCTGATTCAAGGTGAACTTTTAGAATGTGAGAGGGAGACCCGGATTAGACTAAATATTGATAGGCAATGGCTTATTTTGCAATAAAGACCCTCACTAATCATAAGTTCTTTATCTGATTTCCAGTGAGAATTACTTTAGTGAATAATCAATGCAAAACAAAACCAACACCAGCTAAAATTTCACATGGTAAACTTTGAAAGAATCATTATCTTGGGCATAAAAAACCGACCTGGCAAAAACAAACAAACAAACAAAACAAACAGAGACTTGTTAAGAAATAGTGGCCACCAAAGAAAAGTCACAAAGGTCAAGCTAGAATGGAAAACTGGTGAGGGTGAGTAAATGGAAGACTGAAGTGTTTTGTCATTTCTCTACATCTTATCTTGATTAAATTTTTAAAAATAAATATAGAGATCAGAATGGGGTTGTTGAAGACTTCTTTTGGTAGACATGTTTTGGGCTTAGTCAAGGTGAAAGGATGCCCAGGCACTGCCATTCAGAGATCTCTGCACTGCTCGGGGGCATCTGGAAGGAGTCTCTTCCTCATGGCTCTGTCCAGCTTACCCGTGCAGGTGAGACCCAGAATGGGAACTGCTTTGAGGCAGCTGACCAGTGGGATCCTTGGTCAGGATCTGACCTGGGGCAGCTGGTGGTGGCTGGGGCTGAGGGCCGGGATGAGTGTGGAGATGGTGGCACACTAGAGACCGAGCAGAGAGGGCAGCCTCGCTGGTAGACTGGGTGTGGGGCCCGGCAGGGAGGAGCCAGGCTTCCTTTCCCTGTTCTTGGGACATCCTGTCTCCTGTTCTTTCTTCCTGCCCTTGAAGACCCTCCTGTTGCTTGTGTTATTTTTCTCTCCTGTGGTCCAGACTCCAGGACTTCTCCAAGCCAGGAACTATGGTGATGGATAGACGGCAGACAGGGCGAGAGGAGGGACTTTCCCTGCAGACCCTTGGGAACTTAGTGCCAGGGGAGGGGGCTCTGACTCCCTGACCCGGTGGGCACAATGGCAGGAGCAGACAGATACCCTCATGTCATTTCCAGATTTGAGTCAGGGAGTATCTGAATGTGTTTATCCTTTAGAAATGTTTCTAGGGGGTGTCTCCCGGCCTCATAGAGCTTTGTTTCCTGTAAAATTCACCTCCTACATGTTAAAAATTAAAGCCAAGCAAATAATTTCAACCTCAGTAGAAATAACAACTTCAACAAATGTTCTTGCATGGACCACCACATGCCCAGAATCCCTCAAGGGCACCTGGCCACTGGTCCTGCCAAATTCCCCCTTCCCTGCCCAGCCTGCCCCTAGGTGGCCCCACAGTTGGTCACTCCTGGAAGAGACTCCACAGGAGTGTTGGGAATGCTGGCCTGGGCGGGTTCAGTCAGCATTGCTCCTAATGGAAAGCGTGTTCTGAACTTAAATATATATATCCTCAAATATTTCCCATGATTCCCGGGCCCCCACCCTCACCTTGTGGTGTCCTTTCTGCTGTGAGTCCTTTTTCCTCTCTCAGGCAGAGACTGTATTTGAGCAGAGTGCCTGACACATAACAAGGGCTTGGTAAATATTGACAGAAAAGGAAAAATGGAAAGAAGAAAAGGAGGGAGGGAAATAGGAGAGAAGGGAAAGAAAGAAAAGCAAGGCAAGGCCTGGGAAGATTTGCAGAAGTAATGACAGCTTTTTAATTTTTTATTTTTTGAAGACATAGTCTCACTCTGTCACCCAGGCTGGAGTGCAGTGGTGTGATCTCAACTCACTGCAACCTCTGTCCTGTGTTCAAGCGATTCTTCTGTCTCAGCCTCCCAAGTAGCTGGGATTACAGGTGTGCACCACCACACCTGTCTCATTTTAATTTTTTTAGTAGAGAAGGGATTTCGCCATGTTGGCCAGGCTGGTCTCAAACTCCTGACGTCAAGTGATCCGCCCACCTGTGCTTCCCAAAGTGTTGGGATTACAGGCGTAAGCTACCAAACCCAACCAGTAATGACAGCTTGTAATGGTGAAAAACAAGAGAGAACAAGCTGAGAAAACTACAGCAAGGGCTGGAGAGTGTGGCCCTGATGTGTGGCTTTCGCACGTGTATATTTTAGCTTCTCTCTTTTTTACATCCCTGGGGAAGTTTTAACTTCATTCTGTTAAGCTTAAATGCTTTTATGAGAACTATACTAATCTAATAATCCCTTATCTAGAAAATGTTTTATGAAAATACCCCAGATGTATAATAGGGAGTAGAATGGAATCTGCTGGGTAAAGGTGGGCTGTATACATAATTTTAAAGAAAAGAAAAAGAGAAAAATGTATTTTCTGGAGCAAATTAAACCAATTTAATTTCTTGATCTTCTTGATTATTTTTAATAGAATAACATTTAGCAATTTCCATTTTTGCTGCTTATCTTCATTGGGACCAAATCTTTTCCACGCACCATGAAATTGCACCCATTATGATGGGTTTTTCTTTGTGGCCACTATTTCTTAACAAGTCTAATTTTTTCTTTCTTTACCTTTTTCTTTACCTTTTTCTTTGTGGCCACTATTTCTTAACAAGTCTAATTTTTGCCAGGACAGTTTTTTTCTATTCTTAAGATGTGGTTTTTTAAAAGTTTATCATGTGAGATTTTAGTTGTTGGTTTCACTTTGCATTGATTATTCACAAAAGTAATGCTCATTGCACTGGATATAGGACTGATTATTTGTTTTTATTTTTTATTGCAAAAAGAAAAGATAAAGAAAAGGCATGTTCCATAGTGAAATGTCAGGAAGCTTTGTTACATTAAAGTAGTTGTTCAGAATGTGGAAAAGCCTACAGATAGAAAAAAAAAAAAAAAAGCATCCTTAGTTTCCAGGGGCAGGTTCTTAAATAAGGAAGGATTTTCTCCAATAAGGGGAAGGCCCTTCACAAGAAGCAGAGGGAGACCACACAGGGAAAGGGGTTGTTGGACACCCCAGAGACCTCAAGCCACTTCGGAAGAACTGTCCCACTGGGGCTTAAATTAAAATGTTCAGATTGGGTCTTGGCACATTTAACTAAGTGTGGAGAGTAATAGTGTGCCTTTAGGTTTTGGAAGCTGAGAACTTACTTAGTGAGCCTTCTATCCACCTGTAGACCTTTCATTTTAGGAAGTGAACAAGAAAAAAAATGAACAAATGCAAAAAATACACATAGCAATTAATGCAGGTTGTTTGCACATAGTAACAGTGGTCTGGTCTCATATCAGTGGCATCATAACAGTGACTATGGTCTCATATCATTACGAGGACTCTATTCAAGGAAGGAGGATTTAATAGAGTATAGCTGGGGACAATTAGTATAAAAAATAAAATCATTTCCTGTTTGGCCCCCAAGTGAGCTGAGACTCCTCAATGAACTGGTTCAGTTTGTAAAGGGTGTGGAGTAGAGACCGTGGCTGGGAAGCCCCTGGGGACGACGGTAGCTGCTACTATCACCCTTAGGTACAAGCAGAAGCTGCCCAAGACACGTATGTTTCAGGGAACAAAAGTCTACTCAATTTTGTAGTAGATAAAGTTGATAAAGCCCCACACCCCTTTTGCTCTACAAAGAAAAGACTTGGTCCCAATGAAGATAGCGATTTTTAACTGGAAATCGCTAAAGATTATTCTATTAAAAATAATCAAGAAGATCAAGAAATTAAATTGGTTTAATTTGCTCCGGAAAATACATTTTTCTCTTTTTCTTTTCTTTTGTAGAGCAAAAGGGGTGTGGGGCTTTATCAGAAGGAGCTGATTACCTTCAGCCCTGGATCCAGGCCTACTTCCTTCCGGGTGCGTGGGAAACACACTGGGTGACATCAGGAAGACACGAGAGGCTGGGCTCCGTGCCTCTCTGGTGGTCCCTGATTTGAAAGTGGATGGTGCCCCCCTGCCCAGGGGAGGGTGGGGCTCCCACAGCTCTTCAGAGTATCGTTGGCAAGTTACCCTGTCTTTCTGAGCCTTAGTTTCTTCCTTGGTAAAACAGGGATAATAATGATGATGCCGACTTTATAGAAGTGTGAGAACTAACGCCTGCCAAATAGTAGGGCCCAGTTAATGTTAGTGCCTTTTCTGCCCAATTGCCCACTACAGAAAGTGTTGCTTCAGTAAGCTAGCTGGAGGCCACGGCTGATTCATAGGAATATCATAGATAATATTCGCAACTCCTAAAATGATCTCAATATAACAATGATCGTTTTTACGAAAATAAGATATATTGTCTGTTTTGTATCCCATGAAGCGGAAGGGAGGCATTTGCCTAACTTTCCTTCCAGAACCGGCTATCAGGGTGGCGGACTCAGCACCTTTCTCTGCTCCCCTCCCCCACTCTCAAGAGTTGCGCTTAACAGTCGGAAATGGGGATAGAGCCTGGCCCAAGTTGGAATTTTTCCCCACTGCAGAGGCAGAATGCAGAGAGAGAAGAAAAGCAGCAGGGGGCCTGGCAGAGCCGCTGCTGCTGTGCAGAGACCCTTTGGAGCTGCCACCCTGGCAGGGCCGGCCTTAGGGGATATACCTGAAGACGGCGAGCCAGCAAAGCCACCTGGCCCGGCGCAGAGCCTGCGGATTGTGCTCTGCAAAGCCCTCCCAGTTTCATTCCCAGAGAGGTGGTGAGAAAGGGCAAGCCAGGCAGCAGATGCTGGGGGGTGTGTGGCCAGGCTACCGGATCGTCCAGCTCAGCAGGGTGTCAGCAGGCCTGTCTGTGTCTCAGCACTGACACCGTGTGGCGCTGAGCGGAAGCAGGAGAGGGGGCCGCTGAATGCCTTGGTGATGGGAGGTGGTCCCGTTTCCTTTTTTGGGGTTGTTAATCAGCATCCCTGGGAATGTCCTGGTTATCGCTGATGGGATAAGTACAGTAAGGAAGGGAATACATCTAAGCAGTGACGCCTTCAAGACTTAGAAGTCAATTCGATCAACAGTGAGAAAGAATGCTATCTCAATGTGAACTCCAGAGTAGGGAGTGAGTGTGTATCATTACCTTGGGGGCTAGTTATCGCCCTGGCATAGACAAAGGTGATGTGAAACACCTGTGTCAGGTTGCGAAATCCTCCTGACTGAAGGAGTGCTCACTCCTTCCTGGATCATAGGGGCTTGCACAGCTCACACTTTCTCCGCCTCCTCTGGCAGCACCTGCTTCAGTCAGTGACTCTGCCATCCACCCAGTTGTGTAATGGATCGTCAAGACTCCCTGTCATAGGTAGGAGCCAAACTAAACAAGATGAAGCATAAAAAGCAATTGACTGGCTCACCTAGCTGGGCAAGAGGCCGAACTAACTCACAGATTCAACACAAGGAAGATTCTGGGAAGTTGAGGAAGAACAGACCTGGGATTCACAGCAGCCAGGGCTCTCTGTCCTGCCCTTGTCTCCTCTGTCCCCTTTCGCCCACTGGCTTATTCCCCACTGATGGGGACACAGCCCCTGGCAGCCTCCCTCCACTGATGGGGACACAGCCCCTGGCAGCCTCCCTTCACTGAGGGGGACATGACCCGTGGCAGCCCAGGCTCAGCCACCTCAACATCAAGGGAGAAGTTTTTTCAACAGGAATTTTTAGGAATCTTTATAATAGGGAAGGGCTCAGATGGCTTTGCTCAAGTTAGGTGTCTGGCCCCCAAGACAATCCCCAGTGACAAGGAGATGACATACTGAGATAGGCCAGTCCTGGTCACACCCTCTCGCCTGGGGCTGCTGGGCAGGAGTTGTCAAAAGAGAAGAGTGACAGGAACACTCAAAAAAAATATTTTTCAGGGCCGGGCGCGGTGGCTCAAGCCTGTAATCCCAGCACTTTGGGAGGCCGAGGCGGGTGGATCACGAGGTCAGGAGATCGAGACCATCCCGGTCAACATGGTGAAACCCCGTCTCTACTAAAAATACAAAAAATCAGCTGGGCATGGTGGCACGTGCCTGTAGTCCCAGCGACTCGGGAGGCTGAGACAGGAGAATTGCCTGAACCCAGGAGGCGGAGGTTGCGGTGAGCCGAGATCGCGCCATTGCACTCCAGCCTGGGTAACAAGAGTGAAACTCCGTCTCAAAAAAAAAAAAAAAAGAAAAAAAAGAGAAAAAAAAATATTTTTCTGTATTTTAAAGTAGGATTCGTGATTATGAGTGACAAAAAAAACTGAACTGAAGTGATATCAAGCAGGAAAAAAATGGTGGGGTAGAGAGGAGAAATGTATTGGGATGGACGATTGGGCAATTTAGAGGGGACTGGTTGAATCTTAGACTAAGCGTGTCTCTCTGTCACAGGGCTAGGACACCCCCATCTTTCTTCCATCCTTGGACAGACTCTTCCCTCCTTGGGAACAGATAGTGGCAGTCACTTCTGCCTGCAGTGCCCAGGACCGAGGCCAGTGGGAGGGAGCGTCTATCTCTGCAGCCCTAAAAAAGCCTCTGGGTGTGTCACTGGCCACCTGCTCCTCCCTATGCTAATCTCTGTGGCCAGAGGAATGCAGTCCATCCCTTGACTTAGGATGCATCATCGCCCTAAGCTTTCGGGCTGAGAGTGAAGTCAAGGGGATTTCCTCCCAGGGAAATCGGGGTACTGTTCCTAAAAGAAGGGTGATGACTGTAGAGGGCCCAAAACAGTATGTGCCATACAGGCGTGGTGGCTCACACCTGCAATCCCAGCATGTGGGAAGCCAAGGCGGGTGGTGGATTGCTTGAGGCCAGGAATTTGAGATCAACCAGAACAACATAGTGAGATAACGTCTCTACAAAAAATAAAATTGCCAGGCGCGGTGACTCAAGCCTGTAATCCCAGCACTTTGGGAAGCCGAGGCGGGTGGATCACGCGGTCAAGAGATCGAGACCATCCTGGTCAACATGGTGAAACCCCGTCTCTACTAAAAATACAAAAAAACTAGCTGGGCATGGTGGGGCGTGCCTGTAATCCCAGCTACTCAGGAGGCTGAGGCAGGAGAATTGCCTGAGCCCAGGAGGCGGAGGTTGCGGTGAGCCGAGATTGCGCCATTGCACTCCAGCCTGGGTAACAAGAGCGAAATTCCATCTCAAAAAAATAAAATAAAATAAAATAAAATAAAATAAAATAAAATTAGCTAGGTATGGTGACACACACCTGTAGTCCCAGGTACTCTGGAGGCTGAGGCTGGAGGCTTACTTGCACCCAGGAGATTGAGGCTGTAGTGAGCTATGATCATGCAAATGCACTCCGGCCTGGACAACAGAGTGAGACTGTTTCAAACAAAAAACAAACGAAAAGTGAGTGTCTAATACACCCCAGGCTTGCTGTGTGACCTTGGACAAAGGACTTTGCATTTGTGGTGTCCAGGTCTTCATCACGGATGAGTGTGGAGGAGCTAACGGTCCCTGAGATCCTGTCTGACCTTGACCTCTATTGTGTGGGGTCTGGCTGACCTGTCATCCTCTTCCTGCCACTCTTGTGCCCTTCAATACCATAGCTTGGCCTGATCTCTTGAGAACTCTGTCAATACTGGCTTGTCTGGTCCTCTAGAGCTTTGCCCTAGAATGTCAAGTGCATGCTTCTGGGATCACCTCTGTGAGCTCATTCCTCTTATGGACAACACAGCTTCTCAGAGGTAGCCCAGAGTAGATCAGCTCCTCAAACTGCACCCTCTGCCAAGACCGGGAGCTCTCTAGAGCACTTCATCGTGCTTGCCACCACCAGCCTTTCCGGCCACAGCCTTTGGAGTCTTCTGTGGATCTCCATCTTCCTTAAGCCCCTGAACCTGCTCTGTGATGGAATCTGGACCTTTGTCTCCTCCTCTCAGAGTTCTTGCTTGCTCACATCAATGAAGCCAGCTGCCGTATGGTGACTACCCCATGGACAGGCCCATGCGGCAAGGAGCTGAGAGTGGCCTCAGGACACATGGCCCATGAGGAACTGACCCCTGTCAGCAGCCACATGCATAAGCCTGGAGACAGATCCCTCCCCAGCTGAGCCTCGGGGTGAGAGCAGCCCTGGCCAACATATTGATTGCAGAGGACCAGCTAAGTCATGCCTCAATTCCTGACCCACAGAAACTGAACAAGCTCCAGAAAACCAACATCAAGAAACAGAGGTAGTGGGCATCCTGATCTTCTTCCTTAGCTGTAAGGAAATGAATGTAAGGTTTGACGGGTTTGTTTTTTTTCATCAAATATATACTATATTTGTCAATGCTCTACAGAGAAACAGAACCTACAGAGAAAGGGAGAGAGACAGAGAGACAGAGAGAGAGAGAGAGAGAGAGAGAAGTGAGAGACATATATATATGTATTAAGACAGAGTTTCGCTCTTGTCACCCAGGCTGGAGTGCATGATCTCTGCTCACTGCAACCTCTGCCTCCCAGCTTCAAGCAATTATCCTGCCTCAGCCGCCTGAGTAGCTGGAATTATAGGCACACACCACCACACCTGGCTAATTTTTGTATTTTCAGTAGAGACGGGTTTCACCATGTTGTCCAGGCTGGTCTCAAACTCCTGCCTTCAGGTGATCTGCCCGCCTCGGCCTCCCAAAGTGCTGGGATTACAGGTGTGAGCCACCGCACCTGGCTGAGACATGTATTTTAAGAAATTAGCTCAACATGGTGGAGGCTTGGTGAGTCCAGAGCCTGATGGGGCAGGCTGACATGCTAGAGACCGAGGGAGTAGTTGCAGCTTGGATCCAATGGCACTCTGCCAACAGAATTCCTTCTTGCTGCTGAGAGGTCAGTTTTTGTTCTATTAAGGTCTTCAACTGATTGGTGGAGGCCCAACTCATGTATTTATTATTATTGTTTTAGAGACTGGGTCTTGCTTTACTGCCTATGCTGGTCTTGAACTCCTGGCATCACACAATCTTCTCGCCTCTGCCTCCCAAAGTGCTGAGATTACTGGCATAAGCCACTGCACTCAGCCCAAAATCCACGAATTTAAATGCTCCCTCCCTTCACAGAAACACCTAGAATACTTTGAAACCAAATCTCTGGGCACTGTAACACAGCCAAGTTGACACATAAAACGAACCAGCACAATTGCCCCACATCAGGTTATGCAGATGCCCTACTTTGTTAAGAGCTGTTTATAACTTCCAAGTTTGTGTTGGATTTTATCAAGCAATTGCTTTCCTATTATTGTTCTTATTTGTTTATACACTGTTTTTAAAAACTGCAAATTTTCTGATATAAAAGCATCATTGCATTGTTGAGATAAATCCAACTTGAAGAGAGTAGCTCTCAGTTCATCTTGCTTGCCATTTCCCTGGTCACAGCCTACGGTGAGCAGAGGGCACAGCGCCAGCCGCGTCCTGGGACTTGTGACAGACAGCCTGCTGTCTTCCTGTCTCTGGGCCGGCCCTGGGAGGGGCCCATAGGCTGCAGGAAGAGCATTGTGCAATTTACATGGATGCCTTTGGGTGGGGGCCTGACAGCTGCTGGAGTCATGGTCCTCACCCAGATCAAGGTGGGGCTGACAGGGCCTCCTGGTGCTCGGGAAGTCAGGGGCTAAGGTGACAGCAGCTAGTGGGGTCGGGTGTATGAGACAGATAAACACTCACACTCACATGCCAGGTGTGGCTTTGAGCCTCAGCCCAGCCCACTCCCCTCAGCTGTCTGGCTGGCTTTATCGAAAGTTCCCTAAATGGAAAGGGTCTTTCTTTCCTACCGTGCCTGCTCACTCTCCAGAGAACCAGTGCCTGCAAGTGGCCAGACTGAGGTTGGGGGCATAGCCCTCCAGACCACCACATCTCTGGGACGCCTGGCCTCCTCTGCAGCAGAGGTCCAGTCCAAGGGAACAGTCCCCACAAGACTGTCCCAACATCAGCCGCCAGCTGCAAGTTCAGAGTCCCCAGGGCCACCTCCACTTCAGACCAGCTGGCTGCAAATATGGGGGTGCTTACAACCACACACAGCTTCAGAAATTTTCTAGGGTGACTCACAGAACTCAGGAAAGCACTAAACTTATGATTATAGTTTTATGATCATGAAAAGATACAAATTAAAATCAGCCAAAGGAAGAGACGCTTAGGGCAGGATCCAGGAAGGGCCCAGTTGTGAGCTTCCAGGGAGGCGTGCTCTCCCTCTGGGGCTCTGGGCAGCCTTGCCTTCTCAGGGCCACAATGTGTGAGGATATGAACAGGGCACTGTCCACCAGGAAAGTCTACCTGAGCCTTTGCTGCCCAGAGACTTTACTGAGGCTTGATCAGACTCTGCCTTTAGTCTCCAAAGCCCCCAAACAAACAAAGACACTCCTGTGAGATAAGACATTCCAGGACCCAGAGGTCACCTCCCCCTAGCCAAGGGCAGAGGCTGGACCTCTCTTTGGGTGAGGTTAATTCTAAACTATGAATCGGGCGTGTTACAAAGTAAGTGCCCAAAGATGCAGAGTGATGTGGCAGTCAGAAGCTCCAGTTCTGGCTTTGCCACCTTTGAGTTTAGCAAGTTACTTACATCCTGTGGACACCCACCAGCCAGAGGCCAAGCCAGCAGGAACAGCCTGGTAGCCAAACAAATTTTGAGTTAATTGGTACCCATTGCACTAAGAAGACTGCACACTAGGGGGCAGCGCAGAGTCTCAGTGTGTGTGCGTCGGGGTGCTTACTGAAGGATTTGGGCATTGGTAGGGTGATTTTAGGAAATGTTCAAGGAAACAAAGTGTTGCCCTGGATTGGGTGCTGTCGAGGAATGGGGCTATAACAGTGTCTATAACTTGGGATCTTCACAATTGTTATCCAGGAGGTGGAGGAACAGGGGAGGGCCGAAAAACCTGGGAGAGAAACAGCAGTCTCTCACGTGAAACAGGAGAGGGCACTGTTTGGCCATTTTTATGGTTTCACAGCGACATCGCTTTTGTCCATGCTCAGGCCTAGTTACCGAGTGGCCTTAATTCTGTCCTGCTGCGTCACGGGTGCACAATGATCCTGCCTGACATGGATGCTCTGTGAAGTTGGTGTGCATCAGGCAGACACCAGGGCCCAGCCAACGAGTCACGGGATGCTTTGTTCTTTTCCCACACCTGAGTTTCATCGTTGATAACACAGAGAGTGATTCTACCTAACACATTAGGCAGATATGAGAATTAAAGGGAATAATGTAAAATGCCCAGCATAAAATAAAACACAACAGCCAGTCAATTCCCATACCAATGTTAAAAAATAAGAGTCTGTGATAAAATGAAAAAAGTGAAGAATTAAAATAAAGCCAAATGGAGAAGAGGCGCAGGGAAAGAAACTGAGAGAGGACATCAGATGCGGGCAGTCTCTGAGCCAAGGTCTGTCCCGAAGCTCCCACTGTGACCTCCACCTGGGCCCAGGTGTGTGTGTGTGTGTGTGTGTGTGTGTGTGCATGTGTGTGTCTGTGTGTGTACCCTTGCATGAGGGAGGTAAGAAATATACCAGCAGCTGACCATGCTGGCTCACGCCTGAAATCCCAACACTTTGGGAGGCTGAGGCAGGAGGACTGCTTGAGTTCAGCAGCTCAGGACGAGCCTGGGCAACATAGTGAGATCTCATCTGTACAATTGTTTTTAATTTAGCCAAGAATGGTGTTGAATGTCTTGTATCCCAGCTACTTGGGAGGCTGAAGTAGAAGGATCCCTTGAGCCCAGGAAGTTGAGGATGCAATGAGCCATGATTGCACCATTGCATGCAGTCTGGGTGACAGAGTGTGATGAGATCCTGTCTCAAAAGAAAAGAAAAACAAATGTGCCAGCAATACACAAAAAGGTTTACATATCATAATGAAATGGAAACTGCCCCAGGAATGCAAAGTTGGTTTAATATCCAAAAACCAATGAATGCAATATAGTACATTAATAAAATAGAGGACAAAACCACCATGATGATGTCCATAGACACAGAAAAATCACTTGACAAAACCTAACACCCTTTCATAAAAACACTCAATAAACTAGAAATAGAAGAGAACTTTCTCAACCAGATAAAGGATGTCTAAGAAAAACCCACAGTTAAAATCACACTAAATGGTGACAGACAGATGCTTTCCTCTCAGTGCCAGGAACAAGACAAAATGTCTGCTCTTGACACATGTATTCATCATTGTACTGGAGGTTCTAGTCAGGGCAATTGGGAAAGAAAAATAAATAAAGGGTATTCAGATCAGAAAGGAAGAAGTAAAACCATCCCTATTTGGAGATGGCATGACCCGTCTACAGAAAATTCTAAAAAATCCACAAAAGTATTAGAGCCAGTAAACGACTTCAGCGAGATTGCAGAATACAAGATCAACATTTAAAAATCTATTGTATTTCTATAAAATAGCAAAGCATAATCTACAATAAAATTAAAATAACTACACTTGTCAACGAGAATAAAATATTTAGGAATAAATTTAAACAAGTACAAGACTTGCATACTGAAAGCAGGAAGAGAAAGAGAACAGGGAGAGGAGGAGGAGGAGGACGAGGAGGAGGCAATGTGTTCAGGGTGTCCCGTGATTCCCGAGGCCTGAAGCTACCTGTCAGGTCAGGCCTCCCCTGTCCTTCCTGTCCCTACTCTGATCTGCCGCCTCCCGCTTGCACCTCCAATCTATTCTGCTCAGGCATGGAAGGAAGTGGTGTGAAAGTCGGTCTGTGTACCAGCTGTTCGACACACTGGCCTGGTGAAGTTATTTTCAACTCCTCCTAAGCCAGCCATGAATATGAGGGAGAACTCTGAGTGGGGTGCAGTTCCCTCTGGGCAGTGAGACCAGCTGCAGAGGCCACCCAGGCCTGGTAGAGCCCACAGCTCCGGCCAGGAAGGGCTGTGGCTGAGGCCAGCTGCGGATCTCAGCCTGCAGTCCCTGGAGGGTCAGAGTGTGGCCCTCAGGGTCCTGGGGCCTCTGAGCAGCCTCAGGTCTGTGCCCCTGAAGGCTTCACCTCTCGGGCCCGGTGCTTCAGTGCAGTCCTCAGGGCCTGCAGGATGGCACCATGGCTGGTCCGCACGTTGTAGTGGCTGAGCTGCAGGAGGCGCTCAAAGTCTTCCTCCTTGTAGGTCATGTTGAACAGGGCGTAGGGGGAGGTGGCCCCGGTGAGATCTACTTGGCCAGCCTGGAGCTCAGCGGGGCTGCGCTGGACACCTACCCAAAGGTGGGAGGGGTGTCAGGAACAGGCCACCAGGGCCTCCACAGCCTGGCAGCGGTGCACTGGGAGGGCTGCCCCCACTGGAGGGGTCCCTGCTTTCCCCCCAGCTCTCTGCGTCCTTTCCCCAGGAATACAAGCGTGGGGGCAGTGTGCTCTTTGGATGGGTACTATTTGGTGGTAGAAAATACAATTTTGTAGCCAGGTGCGGTGGCTCATGCCTGTAATCCCAGCACTTTGGGAGGCCGAGGTGGGTGGATCACGAGGTCGAGAGATCGCGACCATCCTGGCCAACATGGTGAAACCCCGACTCTACTATAATACACAAATTAGCTGGGCATGGTGGCACGTGCCTGTAGTCCCAGCTACTTGGGAGGCTGAGGCAAGGGAATTGCTTGCACCCGGGAGGTGGAGGTTGCAGTGAGCCGAGATCGCGCTACTGCACTCCAGCCTGGCACCTGGCAACAAAACAAGACTCTGTCTCCAAAAAAAAAAAAAAAAAAAAAAAAAAGAAAGAAAGAAAGAAAGAAAATACGATTTCGCGCTTGGTTTCCTGAGTGACACTCCTAATGCTATTCAGGCAGCCCCAGGTCTCTCCATTGCTTGGGGGTAAGGTGGAAACAGCCAGAAGGGGGACGTCAACTGGGTTTGTGAACGGATTCTTAGAACTCATGCTGGAATTAAGGGGGCAGCGAGAATTTGTTGAGAGATGAAAGTTCTTCAGAATTCTCAGATGTGGCTGAGCGTGTTCAGAGGACAGTTGGGAGATCTGGAATTATGGTGGGAAGCAGAAAGCTGGGAATATCGCGCGAAGGCAGCAATGAGTTTTTCCGACCGAAAGGAAATAAAATTCTGACCAGTTGGTAAGAAGAGAGGATAGGAAGGAATGCGATGGGGGTTTCAATTTCGGGAGCCCCTGAGGAGAGGCTCAGCTCCCTGAGAAGGGATCCCAGCCTGGGCTGCGGAAGGATGATGGAGAGGCCAACTAAGTCCCCCACAGAGCAGAAGAGCAGAGGAGGCGGGGCAGAGGGGGTACCAGGGCAGGAGGGAGGCCACAGGAGGCCAGCGTCATGACAGAGGGGACCCCCGCACAGCGACCCTGCAAACAGAGGGCCTGCAGGGACATGGGCATCAGCAAGGAGGCCTGGGTGGGCTGCAAGGCCTGGGGGGGTCTAGCCTGAAGACTTCTCCTGGCAGACTTGCTTCCCTTCCCTCTGCTCGGCAGCGGGGGGCCCAGGGAGGGCGTCTGAGGGGCCAGGCAGCCTGGCTGTTTGGGAGGGGCTGCCTTACCGGGGGCTGAGTGGTCCTTGAAGGAGGCATTGACCAGTGGGAAGTGCAGCAGGATGGGGGCCTCCGGACAGGCAGGGTCTGAGAACAGGTGGCACTCCCTTGGCTGGTGCTGGTCCTGAGGGCTGGGTTCCACCCGGGGGAAGGGCAGTCCCCGGGCCCGGCAGTACAGCTCCGTCTGCTGCAGTGCCTGGTGGGGAGAAGGTGGCTTGGAGAGAGCCAGGCTGGCCCAGGTCAGTGCTGGGACAGTTCCAGCCCACACCGGCTGCCTCAGTATCAGGGCAACAGCCTGGCTCTGTCCTGTCTGTGGCTGGGCCAAGCTGCAGAGTGACTAGGAGGGAGACCCAGGGGAGTCCAAGGACCCCAGTGGTCTGCAATGTTGTTTGGTTAAAATCTTTAGGGGGGGTACAAACCTAACCCCAAGCCCCACAGACCCCAACTCTGGATTGCTATTGCTGGATTGTTCAAATCCCAGAGCCAAGAGGGGACCCACATCTGTGCACAGTCTGCAAGGGAAGAAGTCTGGGTTGCGGGGGGGATGGAGGAGATGCTTAGGGTCTCCTCTGAGCTCTTTCCAGCTGTTCTTTTGACCCACGGCCCCTGCACCACCACAGCCCTTCCCAAGTGAGGACCCTGGCAGAAGCCCGTAGATGAAGGTCTGACACCCCTCCTTCCCTTCGGGACCCGGGTGGTGTAGGGCAGTGGCTCCGTGGCCCTGCTGCTTGCCTCTGGAGATTGGCCTGGCTGGGCAGAGGGGTTCTCATGGGGTGACCAGGGTACCTCAAAGGGCGCAGATAGGGAGTAGTCGAAGGAGAGGATGAGGTCCAGCCTGCGGCCCGGCCGGAACATGGAGGGGCAGCTGGTGTTGATAAAATAGCAAGCGTCCACCAGGCAGAGCTGAGGCTCCTGGGGGGTCAGCTGGCTGGGTGTGGAGTCAAGCTGGCAGTCTGTTGGGAAACGCAGGATGGTCAGAGGCCGACACTGTGCCACAGGTCTGTCCTCTGGGTCACCCCCTGAATGTGTGTGCCACCCCAGCCCTGCCCCAGGACCTTCCAAGGGGCTCTTCTCCAGGCCACACCCCAGAGGAGGATGCTGACCTCCTAGGCCTTTCTCTGCCAGTCCCCGCCACGCCACCCAGAGCCCAATCTCACGTCCGCCTGGCCACGGCCCTTACCTGCCCAGGTGGAGAAGTCCCTGTGGCCGCGGTAGTTCTGGTGCAGCTGGAGGCCCTGGAGGAAGTTGGAGCTGCGCTGGTGGAGGGGCCTGCCGGTCAGGAAGCCTTTAAACGCCCGGGCCAGTGCCGTTCCTGGCTGCAGCCACGAGGCCCCCAGCCATGACGAGGTCCCTGAGGAGGTGGGGGGCTCCTCCTCTGAAGCCAGAGAAGCAGACATTGGTCCCTTCTTCCCCTCAGACCCCGCACACTGCAAGCAGAGTCTGAAGGAGCAGCCTCATCCCAGGCCCCTCGGCTCCCGCTTCCCACCTAAGCTCCTGGTCTTGTCCTTGATGTGCTGTGTCCAGGCCTCCCCGGAGCTGGTGAGGTCATACCAGGCGTCCAGCAGGTTCAGGGAGAAAATGTTGCTCCAGATGGCTGAGGGAACCCCAAGAGAGGTCAGCCTGAGGCCCCAGCCAGGGACCCTCTCACGGGTGCTGATGGGAAACAGGGGTGGGGAGAGGGCTGCCCCTATGACGCCCCCTCTGTGTGCCACCCACCCATACCCCTCATCCTGAGGTTCTGCCCCACCTGAGCTACAGGAGGGGCATTCAGACGCCTGGCCCAGGGCCGCCCAGGGCCTTCGGAGCCACCACCCTCACCTTCCAGAAAGCAGATCCGGGGCTCAGAGGTCTTCCTCATCAGCCGTCCCATGAAGAACTCGGAGCCGAAGAGCTCAGGAGGGATGAAGGCTCCGTACTTCAGGAACCCGACCTCATAGGGGGAGAACTCAACCCATTCTAATGGGGTTGGAGGAAGAGGCGGGAGTGTGAGGGGAGTGGATGGCAGGAGCCCCAACACTGGCCAAAGGTACTGCCCCAGCAGGCCTGAGCACCCTGTGCCTGGCGCCAATGCAGCAGACATGGGGAGCGTGCACTCCCTCCCAGTCCCTGGTCCACACCCTCAAGCTCTCCCCACTCCCATGCACAGAGAGCTCCCCTGAGCCCTCAGCACCGCTGCCCTTCCTGTAGGTTGGGCAATCTGTGCGGAGTTTCCAGCTTGAATTCTCTGGGGACTCTTGGGGTGCAAAGGGTTTGGGGGGGTGGAGCGTGTGGGAGGGGGAGTGGGAAGAACCGTACCCTTGAAGTCCAGTGTCTCCAGATTGTCCTCTTTGACACTGAGGCTCAAGTAGAGGGGTAGAGGGTTCTGACCCCGTTCCAGGGCGGCTCTCTGTCCTGACAGCTTTTGATCCATCACCTGGGGCCAGAGGGTGTCAGGGCCTAAGTGATGCTGGGAGCACCCCGGAGGCAGCAGCCCAGGCTGGGGTTGAGGAGGCAGCTTCTCCAGTGGGATCTTCGGGCCATGCACGGGTCAGTTCCCACTCCCACTCCCGTGTACTGACCAGCCCCAGACGCAGGGTCTCTGGACACGGCGTGCAGGCTACGTGCTGCGTTTCTCCAGGGAGGGCCATTCACAGGGACCACAATGCCAGCTGGCTTCCAGACCCATCTTCATGGGTTTAAGAGTGAAATGGGTGTGGATACTGACACACACACACAAGGCACACGCACACATACACATACTGCTTTCCAGAAAGGGCCCAGCAACATCCTTTGTGCATACACTATAAGCTACGCTGGGGGCTGGACTGCCCCCTCTTCCAGGTTCACCTTAATGCACTTCAAGTTTCAGTTCCTTCCGAATGCTTTCCTGACATCCTTGCCTCCCACGTTGTACCCCGTTGTTAATTCTTGCCTTCTGTTCTTAATTTCCTCTTCAATAGAGTTCCAAGCTCTGTCTTTGTTTTATTTTATTTTATTTTGAGGCAGGGTCTCACTCTGTCACCCAGGCTGGAGTGCAGTTGTGTGATCTTGGCTCAATGCAACCTCCACCTCCCAGGCCCAACTGATCCTCCCACCTCAGCCTCCCAAGTAGAGTAGCTGGGACTACAAGTTACGCTCGGCTAATTTTTGTATTTTTGTAGAGATGGAGTTTTGCCATGTTGCCCAGGCTGGTCTCAAATTCCTGACCTCAAACAATCTACCCTTCTTGGCCTCCCAAAGTGCTGGGATTATAGGCGTGAGCCACGGCACCCGGCCTAAACTCTGTCTTTGATGGCAACGACTGCAGCTTGCCTTTTGGGGGAGCCCCTACAGAGTCCCTGAATTCTAGGGGAACAGAAAGACCTCATTCTATGCTGAACTAGAGTTGCAAACAGAGCTCTTCCCAAGCACCAGAAAGGCTAATGGTGCCTGCCTGCAGCGCCATCTTGGGAAGGATTCTGCCACCACAGCTGAGGTTGATGCCGTCAGCCCTAGGCTGTTCCTACTGGGCAGTACATGTACCACGAATACGTTATCCCACCTTTGGGCTCTCCAAGCTAGAAGGGGGTCTAGTCTTAGAGGCTTCCAACCTGCCACAGCAGCTCTTATCATCAGATTGACTCGGGGAATGTGAGCATGTAAAGCATGTGGGTGTCTGGGTCTCCACGGAGGGTCAGCCTGTTGGAAGTCACTTTGGAATTTGCCTTTTAAAAACCCTCAGATGATCCTGATGCCCAGCCAGGTGTGAGGATTCCTGCCCAGCCTATCCAAGGAGGATCCCTCTCCCACATCCATGGCAAAAACCCAACATACCCAGTATGTATGTCCTCCTCACTGGCAGCCCTTCTGTCCCAGACGAAAACACTGCTGTGTCCACCAGTTATCTTTCCACCCCATTCTTCAGTGGTCCCCGGTACGAGTTATAGAGAATTCACAGGAAATCTCTAAATAGGGCCCTATCCCCCGCCACTGACAGTGGTGGTGTATGTAAAGTCAGTCCTTAGGTACAAATGTGTATACATGATCCCTTCTCAAAGTCTTTTTATTTAGAAACCCTGTTTGTTGCTCTTCTGATGCATATGATGAGGCAAAATGTGTCCTTTTACTATAGTTGCACAATTCATGCCCCAGGGAAAGCTCTGGAAAAAGGTCAGCACACCCCTCCATCTGCTGAAACAACACGCAGTGTGTCTCATGGCTCATCAGTCAGCTGCGGCAGGACTCTCAGTCTCTAACCCCGCAGCTTCTAAGCCAGTAACCTCAACCCTGCAAAACACCATTCTGATGATTTGAGGGTCCCACCGGAAGCACTGGAGCTTGGTGCAGTACTGTTAATGCAGACTAAAGGGTGTGCAAAACATTTTCTTCAGAGTTGAAGGAAAGTGTGCCAGCTCTTAACTCAGGAAAGCATAAGAGAAACACTCTGAGTTTCTCTTTGAGGAATGATAAGCAGCTTTTAAGCAGTTTGGTACTTGCCAGCAAAAGACTGATGAAAAAAGTTCCAAAGAGATGAGAATTTGAGAAGCACTGATTACAGCTAGTGTATTCGATGAGTGGGTTTTTATAAAAACCTAATCAATATTAGAGGTGTATGTAGACTAATAAAGTCATTCTGAGCAAAGTTTCAGGGTATGATAATTCTTAATATTAATGAAATTGTGATTTGTCATAAACGGAGTTATTTTTCTGATGTTGTAAAGTGACTTTTGGTACTATAGATTATTATGTCATAGAGGTAATAAATACCTGTTTTTATCTAAGGCTTTAAAAAATTAGAAATCAACATTAAAATTGACTGAATAAAACATTATTTTGTAAAGTCTACAATGAATGTTAGCTTTTAAGATTTGATAACCAAGAAGAAAAGAAATTACAAATTGAAAATCTTTCATATTGGGAAAAAATTTTAAAAATAGCATAAGTGATTTTTTTTTATAAAGTCTCACTCTAATGCCCAGGCTGGAATGCAGTGGCATGATTACAGCTCACTGCAGCCTCGACCTCCCATGTTCAAGCAATCCTCCCACCTTAGCCTCCTGAGTAGCTGGGACTACAGGCATGCATCACCACACCCAGCTATTTCTTTTTGTAGAGATGGGGGTCTCCTTATGTTGTCCAGGTTCATTTTTAAGAATATATAGATGTCCCATAATATCACAAGCATGGCTATTTTTGTGAATAATTAAAAATTGTCTTCTAAAAAAATGCCTATAAAGCTTACACATAAAACCATGTATTAAGTCATGGAGGATAAGGGTAATTAAATAAAAATCTACTTTATAGCCTAGGATCAAACTGCATTTTCTATTACCTTGTAAAGTGAACTGTTAAAACAAGCTTCTCCCATTCTATAGTAACTAATCACTGCCACCAAGCAGGAAAGCCAGTTATTAAAACACAACACCTTCAAAGTTGAATATGAACTTAAACTGTAGATCCAAAGAATACACAGGACATAGTAATAAAATGAAAATATTTCCAGTAATTATGTTGGCTTTATAAATTCAATGCCATTTCAATAAATATCCCAACAACATTTATCAGAAAGCATGACTAGGTGATTTTATCATATAATTAGAACAGTAGGCTGGACGTAGTGGCTCACACATGTAATCCCAGCACTTTGGGAGGCTGAGGCAGACAGATCACTCGAGGCCAAGAGTTCAAGGCCACCCTGGCCAACATGGTGAAACAGTCTCTACTAAAAATACAAAAAATTAGCTGGGCGTGGTGGTTCACACCTGTAGTCCCAGCTACACGGAAGGCTGAGGCACAAGAGTGGCTTGAACCCCAGGCAGAGGTTGCGGTGAGCCGAGATTGTGCCACTGCACTCCAGCCTGGGCGACAGATATATATATATATATATATATATATATATATGAGAGAGAGAGAGAAAGAGAGAGAGAGAGAGAGAGAGAGAGAGAGGAAGAAGGGGGGGGAATGGATGGGAAGGGGAAGGGAAGAGAGAAAGAAACAGTAAAGGGGCAAGTACCGCCAAAAGAATTCTAAAGAATTCAAGTGGAGTGGTAACTTAGCCTACCAGATACCAAGATTTATCACAAAACTTTAGTCCAGGTGCTATTGGCATAGGGAAAGATAATCTGTCCTGTTAAAACAGAAGAGGGCACTCAGGAAGAGTCCCAGGAATATAAATATATGAAAAATATATGAAACCTGATACATGACAGAATTAGCAACACAGGTCAATGGAGAAAATATTTAATAGATCAGACTGGAAAAATTTGTTATTAATGTGAGAAAAAAAGAACTGTATCCCTATCCACATGATACCTGCAGATAAATTCTTGGTGGATTGAAGTCCTATTAGTAATAAATAAATCTTTAAAAAATCTTATAAGAATGTATAGATTTTATAACTTTGGGGGAGAGAAAAGGAAGACCCCCCCCAAAAAAACATAAAAAGAATGATAAGTTAGATTATATTGAAATTATGGATTAAAACCATTAGAACTAATGAGGATTCACATCAAGAATATATAAAGAATTCCTATAAAACAATATGAAAAAGACAAATTAAACAGGAACATGGAAAGGGATTTGAATAGGTAATTAATGGAAGAGGAAGCCTAAATGATAAATATACTTGAAAACATGAGCTGTTTAAAAATCAAAGTACCAAACTATGATAAATGTTCCTTTTATACCCCATGCTAAACAAAAAATTAAAAGTCTGCACAGGATATAGAGAAAATGCAACTATTACACACAAGTAGTGGGAGTGTGAATTAATACAACTCCTTTGGAGAATGGTTTGCCAATAGCTAGGAAAGCTGAAGGTGTACAAACCCAGTGGCCCAACAATTCAACTACTGGGTATGTATCTTGAAGACTTAGAGAATCTCTAATGCAGGTGTACAAGGGGACTTGTACAAAGTTGTTTGCAAATAATATCACATTTTTCTTAAGGATATATATATTACAACATTGTGAACTGGAAAACCTAGAGGAATTAGATAAATTCCTGGACACATTCAACCTACCAAGATTGAACTATGAAGAAACAGAAAAGCTGAACAGACCAATGACAAGCAATGAGATTGGAGCAGTAATAAAATGCCCATCAAAGAAAAGTTAAGGACTTGCCAGGCGCGGTGGCTCAAGCCTGTAATCCCAGCACTTTGGGAGGCCGAGGCGGGTGGATCAAGAGGTCGAGAGATCGAGACCATCCCGGTCAACATGGTGAAACCCCGTCTCTACTAAAAATACAAAAAATTAGCTGGGCATGGTGGCGCGTGCCTGTAATCCCAGCTACTCAGGAGGCTGAGGCAGGAGAATTGCCTGAACCCAGGAGGCGGAGGTTGCGGTGAGCCGAGATCACGCCATTGCACTCCAGCCTGCATAACAAGAGCGAAACTCCGTCTCAAAAAAAAAAAAAAAAAAAAAAAAGTTAAGGACCTGATGGCTTCACTGCTGAATTCCACCAAACATTTAAGGAACTAATACCAATTCTACTCAAACTATTTCAAAAAATTGAAGAGGAGGGAATACTTCCAAAGTCATGATCCAAGGTCAGAACTACATTGATACCAAAGCCAGATAAGGACACAAACAAAAAAGAAAGCTACAGGCCAAGATCCTTGATGAACACAGATACAAAAGTTCTCAACAAAATACTATCATACTAACTTCAGCAACACATCAAAAAGATTATTCACCGTTGAGCACGTGGAATTCATCCTAGGAATGCAAGGATGGTTCGACATAGACAAATCAATAAATGTGATACATTACATCAACAGATATAGTTGGGATTAGTGCCCTGGTTACATAATCAAAAATGCCTTCCTAAGTCTCACCTCGTTCTTACCTCTCCTAGGACCTTTGAAAGCTATCTTGTTATTACTAATCTTTGGCCTTGCTTGATTAACCTCTTAGTAAAGCTTGTGTCTTTTAGATTACAACAATTGCAGGTAAAGATGATGCTGGCACAAGGTTTCTAATCTATCCAGCCTACTGACCAGGAGAATTTAAGTATTCTGCTTCTGGGCTCCTTAGATCAGGTATCCAGAGATTTTTTTTACTCCTCTGTTGCTTGACCAGGCCTACCCCCATAAAATAAGCAGGAAGCAGTTACAAAAGAACAGATTTCCACCCTTCTGCACCCTGTTACAATTAAGGAAGAGTGTCTAATCTCTGAGACAGGAATGAGGTAGGTGGTGGGGCTTGACTCTGGAACCAGACTGGAGACTGGCTGAAACAGGTAAAGGCTGAAAGCACCTCTCCATAAAGACATGCTCACCAGTATCATGACAGTTTACTCCTTCACTGGCAATAACCTGGAAGCTACTGCCCTTTTTCTAGAAATTTCTGAATAATCTAGTCCTTAATTTGCATATAATTAAAAGTGGGTATAAACGTGACTGTGGAACTGCCCCTGAGCTGCTGCTCTGGACGCACTGCTGATGGGTGGCCCTGCTCTGTAGGAGAGTCACAGAGCCGTAACACTGTGCCCTCAATAAAGCTATTTTTTCTACCACCAGCTAGCCCTTGAATTTCTTCCTGGGGGAAGCCAAGAACCTCCATGGGCAGAACCCCAGTTTCGAGGCTCCCCTGCCCTGCAACATGATGATAAACCTAAATTCCAAAGTCAGGATGACATCAAAAACAGGGGCTCTTCCATGCTGCAGGAAATGCACATACGCATGTCAGCTGCTAGGGAGTCCTACCTTGGCCCCCGCGGTGCACATACGCTCCTCCCCACATGCACAGGTGCCCTACCTGGCCATGCAGCATGGACTCCAGCACCAGCGCCCACAGGTCCACAAAGGTGGTGGGGTGGCCCTGCTCAGCCCGCAGCTCCAACTCCCTGCGGTAGCTCATCAGGCGGTCTGGGGAAAAGACCTCCAGCTTGCTCTTGGTCAGGTGCTCCCGGGCGTGTCTGATAGGTCCCTCCAGGTCCCTCTGTGACCATTCAGGGTCCCCATACAGGTGGGCCATTGTCCTGGGAGAATGAGAAGACAGAGAAGTAGGAGGCCGAGGCCAGGCGTGGGGAGCTGCAACTCCTCCTTCCCACCCTGCAGCTTCTCCTAACACGTGGCTCCTGCCGCCAAGGCTCTGCCCATCTGGGAAATGGGTCTCAGGGCTTTCTCTCCTTCCAGATCAGCGCTGTCCAATATTAATTCAATGTGAGCCACACACGGAATTGTAAATTTCCTAGTAACCACATTAAAAAGATATAAAAGCCTGTAAAATTAATTTTAATATTTTATTTAATTCACCATATTCAAAAATTTTTATTTCCATATGTGGGACCCCAGTCCCATGTGGTGTGCACTATGATTGTCCCCGTCTGGAGCCGCGTCAACTGAGAATCAGAGGAGATAAGCTGCTCAGGGTCAGCCAGCCCGTAAGTGGTGCTGCCGGGACTCAAACTCAGCTCCGTCTGAATCGGCGACCTCACAGCCCTTCAGGAACCTCCAGAACGCGCCTCCTCTGCTGCCTTGCTCATGGCAGGGCTTCTGTAAATGCCTCTTTCCTCCCTTGTGGGAAAGTTGCTTGGCTCCTATCAGATCACACTGCTCACACCTACTTGGCCTCCCCACACAGAGGGTCTCTGCTGTCCAGTCCCCCAGGATCCTCACCACGTAGAGCCGGAGACACCACTGAAGTAGGTCACACAGTCCAGGAGGCCCAGCTTCTGCAGGGCCAACAGGTGGCCATAGAGTGAGGTCATGGCCCGGGCACCTCCTCCTGTGGCCATGATGCCCACGACAGGTACCTGGACCACAGACGGACACAGGCTGGATTAACAAGGAAAGGGACCGGCTGCCTCCTGTGTCACAGGGAAGGGAACCGCAGGATCAGGGCCTGACAGAGTCAGGGTTAAGGCTGGGTCCAGCCCTCTTCTGGAAGCAATGGCTCTCAGCCCAGGATGGAACTCCCGAGAGTTAGAACCCCAAAGCCTAGCCACAGTCCCATGTCTCCCGACACATGCCCAGTCTCCACTGACTGGAGTTTCTGGAGAGGCATAGGAATCAGGTACTCCCTTATGGCCAGTCCAGGATATCTGTACCCACATCCCCTGAGCCCCAGACCTCATCCTCCTGCAGGTCTCTGTCCAGCTGCAGGGCCTGCTTCAGGGCCTTGGCCACCACCTGCTTCCTCCTGCTCAGGAAGGCCTGCTCCTCTGCACACAGGTTGAAGCTCAGGTGCATGGCCAGCTCCTTGGGGCTGCAGCAATGGAGGATACAGGGGTCAGGAACACACGCACAGCTCAGCCACTGGCTGGCCAAGCCCAGAGTGAGCCGCCAAAGAAGCCCCCTCCTCCAGTCTCAAGGCCCACCCTTGTGCACAGCCCTCCCCTCCAGCATGCCTGCCACTCACAGTCCCCACAGATGTGAATGTCCCTTACCAGCTCTCTGCCTTGAGCTGCAGCTGCACTCCTGGGGCCTGAAACCAAAGCCAGAGACTCTGCTCAGATCCTCCTATACCCTAAGCACCACATGGGAATCCCCTGAGGCCTTGGTCCCCTTCGTCTTCTTTCTTTCTTTCTTTCTTTTTCTTTCTTTCCTTCCTTCCTTCCTTCCTTCCTTCCTTCCTTCCTTCCTTCCTTCCTTCCTTTCTTTTTTTTTTGTCGAGAGGGAGTCTTACTCTGTCACCCAGGCTGGAGTACAATGGCACAATCTCAGCTCACTGCAACCTCCGCCTCCCAGGTTCAAGCGATTCTCCTGCCTCAGCCTCCCTAGTAACTGGGATTACAGGCACCTAGCACCATGCCTGTCTAATTTTTGCAGTTTCAGTACAGATAGGTTTCGTCATGTTGGCTAGGCTGTTCTCAAACTCCTGACTTCAGGTGATCTGACTGCCTTGGCCTCCCAAAGTGCTGGGATTACAGGCTTGAGCTACTGCGCCTGGCCTCATCTTCATTCTTACTGGATGGGCATTTGCCATCCAGTTGAAGCCACTTACATGTGGAGCAGGAACACCTGTGGTCACCTCCTTCCCGATGGTCAAGGGCCTCAGGGGCACAGTGAGGTGTTCAGTTGAGTTGTCTCCATTCCAGCCATTGCTTATGGAGCTCTGGAAGGAAAATATCATTTATTCGCTCATTCATTCATTCATTCATTCAACAAATCCTTACTGAGTATCTAGACTGTAATCCAGACAGATGTCTCTCCCTGATAATACAGATTATAATATTGATAAGTATTGTAATTACATTGATAAGTATCATAATTATAATAACTATAAAATTATAAGAGCTAATATTTATCTAGTACAAAGGCATTGCTCTCACCAAATAGCATGTGTAAATTCAGAAAGACATGGGTAATGAACTGATGCTAGTGTCATGAAAAAAATAAATGGGGTGATATGTTTCTAATGCAACCAAAGGTGGAATGCATGGGGTTTATTTCAGGTGGGGATCAAGGAGGGCCCTCATTTGAGCTGAGATATTGAGGAGGAGTAAGAGAAGGAGGAGGAGGAGGAGGAGAGGAGGAGAAGGAAGAGAGGAGGAGGAGGAGAGGGGAGGAGAAGGAGAGGAGGAGGAGAAGGGGAGGAAGAGGAGGGGACAAAGAGGAGGGGAGGAGGCGGAGAAGAGGGGGAGGAGGATGAAGAGAGCAGGAGGAGGGGAGGAGGAGAAGGGGAGGAGGAGGAAGAGAGGAGGAGGAGAGGGGAGGAGAAGGAGGGGAAGAGGAGGAGAGGTGGAGGAGGAGGGGGGAGGAGGAGAGGGGGAAGAGGAGGAGGAGAGCAGGAGGGCAGGAGGAGGAGGGGAGGAGAAGTAGAGGAGGAGGAGAAGGGGAGGAGAAGACGGGGAAGAGTAGAGGGGGAGGAGGAGAAGAGGGGGAGGAGAGGACTAGGAGGAGAGGAGAAGGGGAGGAGGGGAGGAGGGGAGGAGGGGAGGAGGGGAGGAGGGGAGGAGGGGAGGAGGGGAGGAGGGGAGGAGGGGAGGAGGAAAAGGCAGCCTTGGAAGGAGCCAGTGGGGTACAGGAGAGCATTTGGCATGTTGGAAGTGAGAGAGGAGGCAAGGATGGCTGGCACATCATGCATGGGGGGGTGTGTGGAACAAAATGAGGTGGCAGAGGTCGGCAGGTGCCAGGCTGTGCAGGGCCTTGTGGGCACAGACATCACATTTTATTCTAAGGGTTTCGCTTGAGGGGCTGCTGGAGGATTCAAAGACTGACATGGTGCAGCAGTCCCATGCCCACCTAACACCTGGTGGTCTTCCGTGTCTGCCAATGGTGAGGTGCTTAATTAGGGGAGGCTGACAAGGCCACAGGGGCCTTGGCTCTGGTGGGCAGGGAAGGCAGGGAGGGGCCCGCTGCAGCTGGAGCTGCCCAGCCTGAGATTTTGGGAGAGGTCTAGCCAAGACCCACCCTCAGGCGCCCGCTCAGCTCTGTCTCTAGGGCTGCCATGTAGTGGAAACGGAAGGCAGTGGCTGTGCCCAGGGAGGATGTCTGGGTGTCCTCATAGGACCCCTTCAGCACCAGCTCCAGCTCCAGCTTGTCCTGATCTAGGGAGAGAGAGGGCGGGTTAGCATGACAACAAGAGCCCAGCCCGCCAGCTCGGACTTGGGAAAGTGACCACCAGGACTCAGAGCACGCCCAGGAGGCTGGGCCATCGTCAATGGCAGTATGAAAAGGGCCTTTCCCAGCCCATGGGGCCCCACAAGGCCCCCACCCCGGACTCCTACCTTGTGTAATGTGCTGTCCCCCAGGTCAGGGGACCCTCCTGCCTAGAGGAGACACATGGCCCTCTGTGCCATTCGGGTGGGAAGGGAGAGGCAAGTTCGATCCTGCTGCTGCCTGCCGCCCTGTGCAGCCTTCCCAGCAATCCTCACCCCCACGTCCAGACAGAGTCCGGGCCTGGTTCCGAGCCGGTCTCACCTGCAACCACAGCGGTGTTCCCTGCGCTGTCCAGGTGCACATCCAGGCAGCACAGCTCTCGGGCCTGGGGGAGACCAAGTCATGGGCAGGGGCCTCTGCAGGGTAAGCTGAGGTCGCCTCATCTTCACCTCTCTGAGCCCCAGTGTCTCAAATCCGCCACACACACAACAAGAAGTCGTGTGGGCTCAGGATGGGACTGGCTGCAGGGGCCCTTCACCCCATCACTGCTCCTCTGCCACTGCTGAGCCTCATGTTCTTGAGCCAGGAGGGCTGGGGCTCCACACCTCCCTGCAAGCTCTCCTGGCTTTGCCAAACTTCCGAAACCTCCCAGAGCGCCCAGCCCTTGGACACAGCCCCTTCTTCTCCTGTTTCCCTGTGGCTGGAGTCGGAAGAAGTATTCTACCACAACTCCAAATAATCTAAACAAGCCATCCATCCACAGGAGGCTGGACTGCATGTCAGAGAAACACCCAAAACATCTCCTGGCTGTCCTCTGTGGCCTAACTGAGGGATACTGTCAAGGCCAGGCCCGCGTGGCCTTGCCAAGATGCCCGCCACCCACGCGCTACACAATCACTAAATATGCCCACCGCCTGCAGGTCTCCATCACCTGCTAAGAGGCAGTGCCATTGGCATGACTATTTTATTTTTTAACCAGTGTCATGTGATGCTATTCTTTCATGCGTATTTTAAAAAGTATACTAGCCCATCAGACAACCCTAGGAGTGAGCGCCTCCTCAGCTGCTGGCTCTAGGTACATTCGCACGTGACCCTGGGCCCACCTGCTCCCAGGTCTGTGCTGCTGATCGGGGCGTCACATTGTGAGAAAAGCATGTATCTAGCGCATCGCCTGCTCGCCGCCTCCTGGCCATTTCTGGCCACTGCAGCGGCTTCGTGAGCCCATGGTCAGGAGCGCTGGCGGGGACTCTTCCCCCGTCCGGGAGCTGACCGAGCCGCTGAACCTATGGTCTCCCAGGTTGGAAGTAACCGCGCTGGGAGCGCCCTCTGAGCCTCGGTGACCTCAACATTAACAACCGGAAGGTGGGCCTGGCCTGCCTGATTTCGTCACCGCTTCCCGGGGAAGTACTCAGGCAATCCCTAGAGCTACGAGTTCACCGCAGGTGACTAAACACCTTGGGGAAGCACCCCAAACAGCGGCGGGCTGGAACCTCCTCTCCGCAGAGCCCTGCCTCCCCTCTCTCCACGCATCCTTAGCTCCAGGCCCCTCGAAGACCCACAGCCCCAGGTGACCACCTGGCTCCGAGGCCAGGGGTGGTTTTACCACGAAGCCCTGCCCATGCCTTGTCCCTGCTGGTTCACACCCCAGGCAGCTGTCCTCCCCGCCACGCGTCTGCTCTGGAGCCCCTTCCCTCAGCCTGGGAAGGCACTTACCACAAGGACTTTGTTGGTGATGAGGTTTTCTGGGCGATCCGACCTAGAAAAATCAAACCTTGCAAAGGCAAAAGCTTCTTGTATTGACCTCCCCCTCCCGCCAGTGTGGGGCTTCCTTGGTTGATGCCGAGGGCTCTATAAGTTCCGGATAAGGTTCGGGGGGAAGGGGAGATGCTTCTGCAGGAGGAGAGGGGAGGGGAGAGAGCAGGGAGAGAAAACATCGACCTTCCTCTCCACATTTTTTCATTTATAACATTGATCAATTTTTTGTTATAATATTGATACGTATCATAATTATAATACCTATAAATTATAAAAGCTAATATTTATGTAGTACGAAGAGACTGTTCTCCCTGAAAGCATGTATAAATTTATAAAGACATGGGTAACGAACTGATATTAGTAAGCGTCGTGAAGGAAGTGGTGTGATATGAGAAGCCCCACCCAAGACCGGACCTCCCTGGCAGGGTTACGACATGAGGAACAGTCAGGCTGGCCTGACCACAGGGAGATCTAGGTCAGGGCCATTTCCTCTGACAGAGCCTCAGTCCTGAGACACTCCCTGGGCTGTGGGTCGTTACTCACGTTTCTTCCATCAGGAACTCCACGTCCAGCTCCTCCTCTCCCTGCAATCAGAGAGAGTGAGCCAGTCACAAGCACTTACCTATGTCTTCAGAGTTGACACAGTTCTTTTACAGGCTTCATCTCATCCTCTCAAGCAGTCTCTGAGGGAGGCACGTCCGTACAATTATTTCCAATTTACGGATGAGGAAGCTGAGGTCTGGGGCCAGATGGGCTACCTACCCACATTACCCATGGCCAGTAAGTCTGCAGAGAACGCGTCTCCCTCCCTTGGAGGTCCCAAAACTCTGGGCAACACTGAGGGGAAGACAAAGAGCACAGCCAAAGGAAGCATGGCCTGCAGGACCCATTTGCTCTTCTTGAGGAGGACCCAGACCCCCAGAACTGCCGTCCCCACCTCCAGGCTGCCGCAGGAAGGGAGCGGAGGGCTTCACAGAGCAGGCCTTAGTGCCGCCCCGCAGCAGTGATGGAGGCTGAGCTGTTTTGATGGATGTCACGAAGTTCTCCACCTCCCAAATCCTTCCTGCCACCAGTGGCTCAAATCCCTCCACTGGGTGATTCAGTCTGTAACTGTCAAGTTAAGCCTTCTCCTTGCTTATTAAAATGTAAATATCTCTGGAAGGGGTTTAGAGTTTTCTGTGACTGAGTTCTCCAGGGAAGCCTCCCCACAGGTGGGAGAAACAGCAGCTTCCTCAGCCTGGAGTCGGAAGAGGTGGGGCCCCTGGGGACTTCCCCACCCACCTGGGGACTCTGGGAGAAGGTTTTCCGGAACAGCTTGCCAGGGAGGACTTCTGAGATGTCGTAGAGAACCTTGAAGCAGATGTCATCCTCTGTGACTGAGTCTTCATCATAGATGATAAGCTCCAGAACATTCTAGAAACCAGGAACAGCAACTTAGCCTTTTACCTGCTCAAGTAAGGGCTCGAGCCCCTACTTGGTGTCTAGAGCCAGAAATGATCGTTATGCCCCACACTTTTCTGTTTCAAAATAAAAAGAACTGTAAAACTTAAATAGGAGGAAATCTTCTAAAATTCCTAATTTCCCTTTCTAATGTTTTTATCAAACATAAATTTCTGTCAACGAATTCTCTCTTCCTCTCTGTCTCTGTCTCCATCTCCGTCTCTGTCCATGGCTTTTCTGGCTCCCCAAGGTGCGCCCTAAGGTATGTGCTGGTGATCTTCCACAGTCTCCCACACACGCTCTCATCTCCCCACTGCAGCGACCTACTCAGGAGGGGGCTCTTACTGTCTCTGTTTCATAGCTGGGCTTAGAGAGGAACCAGCTGCGGGAGTCGGTCCCACAGCCAGCTGGTGGGAGGACCATGTTCGTTCCTTCATGCATTCCCTTGTACACAGCACAGACAGGCTGGGCACAGAGACCCCTTCTCCTGAGAGCTTCTCCACCCCAGGAACCGTCACATGGAGGTCCGGCCTGTTCACAGGGGAGTGGCCAGGATTCCCCCGGCTTCACCTTGACCTGACTTTGGATAAGGAAGCTGAAGGCCTCATTCCACACAGGATGACTGGAGTCTGTGAGCGTCTTGGTCTTAAACTTCATTCCAGGCGCGGTGGACAGCTGTAGGGTCACGTAAGGGTCGGCCTCACTCACTGCCAAGGTTAAGGAAGCCTTTGTGAGGGGGCAGTCCTCACACCCTCTCCACAGGCCATGACAGTTTCCTACCAAGACCCTGGTGGTCACCACGGGCAGCCAAGCCCAGCCCAGCCCCACCCCAGGGTGCTCATCTGGGCCCTTCCCAGGGTATCTGGTACCCCCTGCTCCCACCAGAATGCACAGGGTGGTTACTCACGCAGGTCGGCCCGGCACAGATTCCGCGCCTCCAGGACCCTCACGGTGAGCTGCCAACAGGCAGAGGCCTCCCCCTGGGGAGAAAATCAAACTCCAGAGTCCCTCTCGCATTCCCCCCACCAAGCCTGGAGTCGCTGTGCTGCAGCCCGGGCTGCCCACACCCCTCACCACCCTCCTGGTACTTGGTGGTGTTGATGCTGCTGCCAGGCATTCCGGGACACCCTCTGGGGACCAATCAGCCTTTGTTCACCTCTGTCTTTGGGGTCACGGTTCTGGGCTGCAGCAGTCAGGGAATAGACTCCCCAGGGGTGGAATTTGTGGGACCCTTTCCCCTTCGGGAACAGGCTAACACGTGGTAGTGGACAGAGCAAGGAACTGAGTGGCCGCCACATGGGTCAGTTAGATGTCAGCCATTCCCAGAGCTCCCAGGGAGGGCAGCCCGCAGCCTCTTGGCAAAGCAAGGGCTACCTTTGGTGACCCTGCTGCCAGCACCCCACCCCAGCCCTTCTGGACAGAAAGCAGGCGCATGACTTAAGAGAGGCTGAGCCTCGGCAGCCCAGTCCACAGGCGCTACCCTGGATCTCAGCCGTCTGCACCGTATGGGGTATGAATGAGGAAACTCTGAGAGTGTTGGGCCGTCACTGGGAGCAGTGGGTGCTGTGGGCAAAAGGCTACTGTATTAAGATGCTGATGAGGCCACGTCAGCCACAGACAGCCCAGGTGAGAGGGAGAAGCTGCTGAGTGGGCAGAAGCTAGAGGAGATGAGCTGAGAGTAGGTGGCAGGAGGGAAAGCAGGCGGTCGGTGGGGCGCGGCTGAGTCCTGCTGGGACAGGGCACTGGAGGTGTCCTCACGCCCACTGCTGAGGTCCCTGGCACTGCCAGGATCAGGAGGGCCCTGGGGTTTCTGTTCTTCCTGGACCCTGCTGCTTGGCTTTTTTTTGTGCACCTGGCACTAGTTTCTTATAAGCCTCTTTGAAGTCAGGTTACTCAGATGGGTCTGGCAGGGCAAATAGCATTTTTTCCTGTGGGCTGACCCCAAGGAAGGTTGTTGGCCTTGCATCCTCTTGGAAGGGAGCCTGCCCAGGAGGACCACCTACGGGATGTGTGGACCCAGCAGAAAGAGCCCATGTCCAACGGGCTGTTAGAACAGGGCTTTCAGGAAGGAGCAGTGCCTGTGCCGGGGAGTAGGGCAGTAGGAGCCCCCAGCCAGGAGGGGACCCAGCAGAACCACAGGGTGGCAGGACCCCCACAGGACACCTGGCACATGAAGGCCTATGAAATGCTAACCCAGGGAGCACGCAGCGTGGCAGTCCTGGTGAAGAACCCACAGACCGTCTCCACTCCAGAAAAAACCCATGCTGGGGCTTCTGCCATTCAGTGGCTCTGCCACCAGGTTAGACTCCCCACTAAGTACGATCTTCTCGGACTCGTAAGGCCCCTTCATCCCCCATCCCCTGAGGGAGCCAGGAGGCAGTGCAGTGTTTGCACAGGAAACATTCAGCATCACATAGCTGGGAGATGATTGTGGCGAAACCAGAGCCGTTTCCTGCTTTGCACCCTCCCATGACCAGATCCACACCCATGCATGTGGCTGGAAGTTCTCGGTGCCCATGAGGACTCATCTCCACTCTGCCCAGATGCTGCTCGCTAGGGGCTGGCTCACCACCCACCTGACTCTCCACTCCCCACCAAAAACTGTGAAGGACCATGGGCCACAGCAAAGCCACATACCTGGTGGCTCTGCCCCTGCATCGTTCCTCTCTGTGGTTCCATGCCAACATCCCTGTCATTCCAGGCCACTTCCAAGCAGAGCACATGTGACCTCCCCAGGCAAGGTAGACTTGTTTGTCTCTTCTTGGGGATTAGCTCCAGTGGCATTGGCCACATGTCAACTCTATAAACCTTAAGCCCTTATAAGGGTTGTCAGCAGCACTGATTTCATGAACTTTGAGACATCTGGCTCCATTTCCTCCCCTCGCTCCGACTCCACCACTGCTGGCCACAGGGAGGTGATGGCTAGGATGCTGGGGCCCTGTGGGGTGTTGAGTTTCGATGTCCCACTCCAGTATAAGATAGGGGAAGGGCAGAGGCAGCCCGGCCTCATTCCCCTGACTTTCGGGCCAGGCCGACACTGCACAGGTCCCAAGCGTGTGGGCTGCTTCCCTGGCAGGTTATTTTTCCTAGAGTGAAATCCCAATTCTCTTCACCTCTAAGATCAGCGCTAACATGGAGTGCCCAGAACATGGTATTATTGTGACAATCATTACTATGACTGGTCTTTACCAGGACGTAAAGGAAGCCTCTAGAGCCAGATTGTCTGGATTTAAACCCTGGCTCTGCCACTTACTTGCTGTGTGACCCTGGACAAGTCACTAAACTTCTCTGTGCCTCTGTTTGTTTCCTCACGTGTAGTGGAAATAATAACAGTTTTGACCTCACATGGTACTTTAAGGCTTAAAATGTTAATACTTGCACACTGCTTAGGAATAAAGTAAGCAGTTTCTAGATAACTGCTATTATTATCACTATTTATTAAGTATTTGTCATGGTTCCAGGCACTGTGAATGCGGCAGACACCAAGATGAAATCACTTTTGTCAGACCCCAACAAATCAGGGCTGGAAACACATGAAAGAGCAGAGCTCATGTTTACACACCTGAGATAAGAGCTGTTTCCAAGGACTTCCTACAAACCCCACAGAAAACGCCTTCACTTACTTCATGCATCTGCTACTTGGAGAAGGTTTATTACCAGACATCCTTCAGGATGGCAGTAACCCAGATAAGATACTCTAAAAAAACACACGTGCCCAGTAACAGCATCGCCACCAATGAACTAACGGCTCTGGCTGTGAGCCTCTGGAACCAAGGAACTCCGTTTCCAAGCAGTTTCTGTGAGCCTCTCCCCTTTTTTCCAGTAAAAGCTTCCCTTTCCCCTTCCCTCACCGTGGCACTGGCGGCCTGTCATTCCACACATTCCGGGCTCCAGTCATTTCTTATTCCAGAGGAAATACAACATAGAGATAATTTTCTCTAGTGTCTTTCTGTAAGGTGACAATACTGTACTAAGCATATTGCCTATTGTCACTTGATTTATCCTCCCACCACTTCAAAAGACGGTACTTCCATTTCCTCCCATTTTATAGATGAGGAAATTGAGGCTCAGAGAGGCTAACGTGTGCAAGTTCACAGAGTTAGAAGTGATAGAGTTGGAATCCAAACTTCAAGGCCAGAGCTCATAATCCCTCTGTATGCTACCTTCCCAGGACTTTGCTTCTGTGGAAAAGCATGCAACTCTCCCCTCATTGCCCCATGGATAGCTAGACACTAGATTTTCATAGATTTGTCTAATTTGACTAATAGATACTCATAGATTTGTCATAGATTTGACTAATATGATTACTGAGCTAACTGACATATTAACTGATACGAATCTTTTCTCCTGAGGGCATACGGGCTTCACCTTCCCTTCTGAAAGATCCTCCCACCTGAGATACCACCTTAACTGATGACTAACCCTGAGGCTTCTGGAGGGCATTCAGCAGCCCAGCACCTGTGGGATCCCAGGAGTGGCTCCCTGTTGAGGATCTCAGCCATTCTCTGAGCCTTGCGCAGGGACCCCAGAGGCTCTGCCATTCTGCTCTGGGAGGAGAGGCCCAGGACACGTTTGTCAGCAAGTTTTTTGAGAGGCTCAGTGCTGCCCCCTGCCCATCTTGGGAGATGTGGCCCAAGGGAGCTTAACAGGGCTGAGTATCCTCAATTGGGGTCCAGTTGCCCCTGATCCTGGGTGTTCAGCAGGAAGAGGGAATGAGCAGACCCCGTCCTCTGCTGGCACTCGTGCCCGTGGTGGGGCAGTGCAGGAGGTCAGAGAGAGGAGTGGAACCCCTGGGCACAGCCCCGGGCCCTGCACCTCCCTCATTCAGGCTGGGCAGAGGCTCCTGGACTGGACTACACAGCAGGCACGTTTCAGAACAGGTTCCAGACAGCCAGCCCGCCCTGCCAGCCCTGCTGCGACTCTGGGGCAGGTTCCAAGCCCCTGTTCTAGCAGGAACGTGGCTAGGAGAAGCCGCTGCTGATGCTCGCCACCGCAGGAGCTGACTTGAAGGCTGGAGTTGAGGGCCTGGTCCTGGGGACTCAGTCCTGTGAATGCTGGCTGGGGATGAGGTGCTTCGCAAGTGTGGGGCAGACTCAGGCTCCCAAATCGCTGGCACTTAGGCTTTCGTTTTACCCGGGAGCCAGACCTGGAGCAGGCTGAGGGGAAAGGGGGAAGGGCACAGCCTTCCCCAGGGAGATGAGCCTAAAGCTGGTATATTTCAGAAACCTCCACAGCGGGCCATTCTGGGCTCAGGGCTCCTGATGGGATGGGTGGGGGACCCAGGGTTGCCAGCCCCTCCCCTGCCGTGCAGCCATTGGCTCCCCAATATCCAAATGTCCACTGATGTCTGATTTGTGGGTGGCTCCTCCTGACCTCAGGCTGGGGCAGCACCGTGGTCCTTCACCAAGGGGTCCCTCTCACCTTCCGCCAGGGCTCCGCGATGTCTGCCCTGCCCCAGGTCGAGCCTCTTCCAGGAGCACCAGACTGGAGCTGCCTGCCCGGATCCAGCTCAGGCCTGGGTCTCAGAGACAGAGCTCTAGAAGCCCCGGGGGGTCTGCACATGAGGCAAAGGACCTCAGGACAGTGACTTTGGCACAGTTAGCCTCATTCCGGGCCACTGCCTTGGGCACCAGGGAGACCTCAGGAGCCAGCCCTGCTGGCCTTGGTCCCTGGCAGACGATGAAAATTCTGGGCTTTGGGAAACTCATGCCAGAGGTGGGGGTGAGCAGCTTGCAGGCCTCTTTGGCCTGGGTGCAGCCCCACAGCTCTTGGGCTTAGTAAATAGTTGGGAGTGAATGGGGATTTGGTGCCCCAGAGCTCCAGAGACATACAGGCTGATCCCAGGGCTCCAGCCAGTTCTGGGAAGTTGCTGGCCTGTGGGGGTGGGGCTGTGGACCTGGCGGGTCTCCTTTTGCGACACATGCAGTCACTATGTTCTTCAATGTTGGGGGCAGGGGAGGTCCCTAAGGGCACTGCTGTAGTCACTGGGTATGGGGAGGGGAAGCTCTCCTGACTAGACTCATGTTTCCCGGCCCCCGTATCTATAGATGCTGCTCACTCACCCAACCTGCTCCGCATCCCAAGTCTCAGACTCCCTTGCCTTCTGGCTCAGTCTGGGCAGAGACTGAAATCACCCTGATTCCAGCTGTTAGATTTGCCAGAGTGCACCCTGGCCACAGGCCCACCCTGACTGGTGCCCACATGCTCTGCAGACACTGTTACCTGGTGAGGGTGGCCAGGTAGTCCCCCAGGTGACAGGCTCTCCATGCCAGCCCTTCCAGCTCCACTCCAGGCCCAGCCCTTGCCAAGATGCTGGCTCTCCGGCTGGGTGGCAGCGACTGTCCCAGTGGGATGGGACCAGCGTGAATCTGCCAGCCTCCAAGGAGCCATGATCCTATAAATAGGTTGGAGCTCCACCCCCAGGTCCCTCCTTCAGACCTGCACCTGCCCTTTTCCCCAAGAGGCTGGGTCAACCAGCATCTCTAGAAACCTCTGGCAGGGCTCCAGGACCTGCAGGTGGAGCACCTCTTCCAGACCTAGAGCTTCAGGACAGAAGATGCAGCCAGGGGGAGGCTAGATGAGTCCCAGGAGTGGTAGCAGGAAGCTGGTTCCCCTGAGGCTGAGGGCAGAAGATGGGATGGGGGTAGAGCTGAGGGAACCCCCTAGCCCTGCCGGAGCCAGGCCAGCTTCTATGGGAGGAGGGCTGAGCGCCTGAGACTAGGCAAGGGGCCAGCCTTCCTGGGCAGCTCTGTGCAGCTGGGAGTCCAGGGGATGAAGAAACAAGAGCAGTCGTGGTGGCAGGCCCCGGGCTAGTACATCCTCCTCATCTGACCTGAGCAGACTCCGGGGAGCTGCAGAGGGGTCTGGACACCCACCCATCACAGGCCCCTCACCTCCATAGTGGCTGTCCCTAGGAATTTAGGGGATTTCAGTTAGACTTTGTAATAAAGGTAAAAGAGACCAATCAGGAGACTCTTGGGTTATGCAAGTTACAGAAGAAAACTTTCTGAAGCCACCTCACTCTTTAAAGCATTCAGTGAGCACATCAGCACTGAACACTCTCCTAACATGACATGAATTCAGTCATTTTACTGTCAGTTCTGTATACAGTTGAACAGCGGTGATGTTTCTGAAAGCAAATGAAACTGAGTTGATGTTAAATTACTACAAATGGATCTAAAATGTATTATTTTAGAATTGGCCAAAACAGAAATCTAATGGTCTATGAACAAGTGAACATAATTTGGATGGAAATATCTGTCATTTGCATGAACCAGACATTAAATCTAATTCAAAACTGAACGTAGTGGTTCAGTGTGCTGACTTATCTGATGTTGTGACAGGAAGGTACAAGGCCAGAGGTTGCACTGTGATGTGGGCGTGTCCTTTGGTGCTAGAAGAATTAGGTAGAGGAAGAGAAACGAGGTCTGAAATATCCAGAGCCAGAAACCAATCTGAAAAATTCCTCCAATCCAACACACAACATTGTAAGTGGAAGACTTAGTTTTCCTTGACACCTGATCAAAATAGAAATTCTCTCCTGAAAAGGGTGTTTCCGGTCATGCCTTGAATGCATGCTTTCCTTAGAGGGTAATTTTAACAAATATTAATAGAATGTATCGTGATTCCTTACTAGAGTAGCTAGCACAATACCTACAACAAGAAAGCTTGTTGTAGGTGCTGTGCTTCCTATGCACCAAAGAAGCTTGATAGAGGCTGTGGCAGACGATGTTTTCCGATAATGGTTGCACAGATATCTCCTGTCCACACTCTTGCAGCACCTCAGCACTCCCCCATCAAAAAGTAGAGGACCACTCCCTTGCTCTTGAATCTGGTGGGCTTGTGATTGTATGGTGACTTACAGGATGTGAGAAAGTGACTGCTTGACAGCTTCTGAGGTTAGATCATAAGGTGATGTAGCTCTCTTTTTTAATGGCTAGAACACTCCCCCTTAGAGCCCTAGGCCACCAAGTAAAACACCCAACTCCCCTGAGGCGGCCACGCCATGGGGAAGGCCAGTCATATGGACAGGCCATCAGTCGCACTGGAGTCAGCTGTCATCTCCAGCCCCCCCAGCCCAGGCTCCAGACACGCAGACAAATGAGCCTTCCGATGATTTTAGCCCCAGCGGTTGGGTCACCCCTAGTCAGGGGTGAATTTCTGATACAAAAAATATCTGTGAGCCTAAAAGAGTGGTTGCTGTGTTATGCCATTACATTTGGGGTGATTTGTTACATAGCCATAGTAAGTAAAGCAGAGGTTTTTCTAAATTTGTAATGATCCTGAAGTTTTAAGTAAAGAATTATGAAGCTGAAAGAAACCATCCATAATGAACTACTGTTAACTATCAATAATTTTCTAAAACTTTCAATCAACCAGACTAGAGGAAAGATTGCTACCTATCTGCATCAAAGAAAGTGGTATTACAAAATTGGCATTATATAGCAAGGAAGAAATGAAAAAAAGAATCTCACCAAATGGGTGTTGAACAAAAAGGCCATCAAGGCGTATTCAGGCAAGCAGTGGAAGGAACAGCGTGGAGGTGCGCCTGGCAGCTGATTCACACAAATATCATGGTTTTTCTTTCTTTTTTTTTTCTTTTTTTGAGATGCAGTCTCACTTTGTGGCCCAGGCTGGAGTGCAGTGACATGACCTCGGCTTACTGCAATCTCCACCTCCCAGGTTCAAGCAATTCTCCTGCCTCAGCCTCCTCAGTAGGTAGAATTACAGGTGTGCACCACCACGTCTGGGTAATTTTTATATTTGTAGTAGAGACGGGGTTTCACCATGTTGACCAGGCTGGTCTCGAACTCCTGACTCAAGTGATCCACCCACCTCAGACTTCCAAAGTGCTGGGGTTACAGGCATGAGCCACTGCACCCAGCCCACATCACGGTGTTTTTTTACATTTTGTGATATTTTAGAATTTATCAACCTTTTAAAATTTGAATTTTTGAGTGATTTCTTTTTATCATTTACAATGAATGTTAACTTTTGTACCTAACTTTGTGTCAACTTGTATAACCTTCAGGCTCCATAGTACACGCCCTTGTGTCACACTGTCAAAGCACTTTATGTAGGGAACATCATTATTTTATCTACAGCTGCTGAGGCCGACTGCCTTCCTGTTTCTGCCTTTCTGCCAACATTGGTGTGGCTGTGGATGTTTTTAGGATCTGACTAAGGAGAGCTCCCAAACCCTGTCCGGTGGGAAGTTTTCTTATCTTCCTTCTACAAATGAGAAAACGGAGGCAGGACTTGGTTGATGAACTGCCCCCAGGTCACCCAGGGAATGCAGCTCAGAGGCCACAGTACAGTCTCCCTCCAGAGGAAATGCAGGCAAAAGGGAGCACAGACAGTCCCTGGACCAAGCCTTGCCTGAAGGAGTAGATCCAGTCCTGGGCATTTCACTTGGGTCTCAGCACCTCCCTATCTACTTTAACACCAGGAAAGAAAGGTGTGGTCACTCCCTTACCCTTGCTTAGAACAGCACTCCATGACAATGTCACAGAGAAGAGGAGGCAGCTGACTGAAAGGGGTGGAGGAGGTCTCAGGGCCAATGACCTGCTGAGTTTCCATTCCAGGCAAAAGCCCTGGAGCAGGTGGTGGGTCAGAGGGCGAGATGTGTAACGTGAGGCAGGCATGACACATGCTTCGGTGTTCAGTGCTGAGTGCCACGGGAAGGCACAGGCAGGCCTGTACGCTTGCCTCATGGGGAAGTGATTATTTACTCTGTTGACATGAAAGAAAGGATCATTTCCTGTCCAGGATGCTCAAGATCAAACAGAAAAGGGACACCTTACCCCTGCCCTCATTCTAGGGCAACTGGAAAGGACAAGCCTTGCTCTAAGCAAGGGGCAGGGCACCACCCAGCCAAGCCGTTCATTCATTCCACAAATCGTGAGTGAGAGTCTACCATGTCCCAGACAGAGAGCTGTGAGAGTCAAAACAGGCCCGATCCCCACCTCCAGTGTACAATCCATCTTCCACTCCATGTCCCTCAGCCAATGGGATAAGTCTGTGCTCCAGAACCTGGGACATTCCACCACAGGCCCTGGAGTGCTGGGGCAGATATAGCACCCAGAACAGAGCCCCTGGAATTTCAAGGTAAAGAGCTGTGGAAGAGCTGGAAACTCACATTATCAGCTAATTAACTTTGTTTGGAGGCAGTGATAGCATGAGCGTTGAGATACGTTAAGAAATAGAACTATGTTTGAAGACTTCTTGAGGCACCTGCTCCAACCTCTCCCAGAACCCCTCTGCCTCTCCTCACCCAGCCTTCTCCATCCTCTAAGGGATCTCCCCGCTCCCCACTTCACCCTGTTTGCCTTTTCCTCTAATTCCTGTTTTCATAAAGCTTCCAAGCAATGGAAATATGTATGCATGTTTTAAATATACTGTATTTGAACTAGACTATATGAATATTCTACTTCATATTTTTTTAAAATGAGACTTTTATACATTTTCAAAACATAAACCAAAACAAAACTGGTTTAATTATGAATAGGGCCCTCTAAAGATTATTGCTGTAGGCTGGTTGATCTGAATAGAAAACATCCCTTTCTCTAGACTCCAGTAGTGGCCTCCTGCTGACCATGGATCTGGCCAGAGGATCCCCAGTCCAGACCTGTGTCTGCAGTTTCACGCCACCACTCTACCACCAGGAGTGTCTGAAATTTTCTCCCTCTTCGCCCCACGAGGCACTGACTCATCTGAAAGGCAATAGGTTTCCTGTAAATACCCAACTCACCGACAGCTGCCAAGGGGGCCAACCGGGGCCCAATGATCTGCCTGCCCTGGGTTCAGGAGGCTGTAGGGCACACCTATGATACCTGCAAGGCCCAGGGCCCTGGCCAACCTGCTCCCTTCCTGCCCCTGAGGAAGCAGGACCTGAGGCCGGTGCCAGTGCGGAGGAGATTTCCCTTCTGTGTACCTGGGGTGGCCCGGAGGGATTTGAGATGAAGCCCAAGCCCAGGCCTCCCCATCACACTCCCTGAGCACCACGCTGGATGACCTCCGTCACGTGACGTGGCAGGATCTGAAATGCATACGTGAACGTGCTTTTAATGTTTTGCCCCTTCCTCCTATTCATTTCTCCCATCCTCAGCCAATGGCACCGACTGTTAAAGCTGGAGATGAGAGAAAGAAAGGGGCCCTCTTGGCCAGGTGCAGTGGCTCATGCCTGTAATCCCAGCACTTGGGGAGGCTGAGGCAGGCGGATCACCTGAGGTTAGGAGTTCAAGACCAGCCTGGCCAACAAGGTAAAACCCCGTCTCTACTAAAAATATGAAAAATTAGCCAGGTATGGTGGCTTGCAACTCTAATCCCAGCTACTTGAGGCCGGAGAATCTCTTGAGCCCAAGAGGGGAAGGTTGCAGTGAGCCAAGATTGCACCATTGCACTCCAGCCTGCGTGACAGAGCAAGACTGTCAAAAAAAAAAAAAAAAAAAGAAAGAAAGAAAAAAGAAAGGTGCCCTCCTTTGGCCTCAAGTCTCAGAGCCAATGTTCCAGAAAGAAGGCTCGAAGGCTGACCACTGTGAGGAAGATGAAGGGTTTTCTCAATTCCCAAAGTTTCCTTTTACAGACCATAAGTATGGCTTTGAAATGTGGTCCTGTGAAGAGAGAGCCTTAGAAGAGGAAGTGCCCACCCAGCATAGGACGAAAGGAGAAAGCCCCCATACTTCCAGGAGGGGAGAAGGGAGAAGGACTCACGTATCTTCCCAGCCCAGAGCAAGTCTTCGGGGGTATTCTGCACAAACAGATCACGTGGGTGAAATCTCCTAACTGTGGGCTTGGCCGTCTCTCCCCAGGAACATCATAGGAAAAGTCACGTCCCTAGACAGAAGCACTGTGTCCCACATAGTGATGACTGCTCACTATGGGTATGGGAAAGGACTGGGGATGGTCCTAGATAGAAAGGGGGTCTGTGGTGGGGCTCCCTCATCTTCCTAGGCCCCCTTGTGTGATGGAAGGATCCAGAAATCTTCCTGACCTCCCACTGGGGGAGCAGGGGTTGCTAAGCTGAGAGCAAGAGGCCTGCCTGGAGCTGCCATGGGCAGGGGTGAGGTATGGAAGAAGCTGGGGGTGGTCAGCTTGAGCCAGGGCCTGCCCCAGCCTGGCCGGTGTGGAACACAGCAGTGGTCCCACCAGCTGCAGCTTTGGCTGTGCGTACAAGCGGGAGTCCAAAGGCCCGCTCAGGGACACCTCAGAAGACCCCACACAGATCCTAGACTACAACCCTCCCAAGACCATTGAGGGTCCCCCATGCTTAGCTGCTGTCTCAGGTCTAAGGATTGGGGTAGCGAGAGCTTAAAAATGAGCATTTCCTAAAAGAAGTGGGAAACTGTAACTCCTCCCAGCCTATTTGTAACCTCCTCCTTACACAACTGTCCAGAGGCCTGGGGACTAGGAAATAAGATGTCACCAGCTATAAAGCAGAAATCTAAATGGGATATCTGGAAAGAGATTCATGGAGGCATTTCTTAAGTTGAGCCTTTAGAAGATGGGTTGGGCTCACTAATTATTGCAACACCAATGTACAGCTTCCTGTGCTGTTTAAAAGTAAAGTACCACAATTGGCTATAAGTTGTTACTTCAGAGGTCATACAGCAGCTACATTCAGCCTTTTTGGCTGTCGGTAACCCCTTCCTATTTCCCCGCCTACCCTCTTCACAGAGCCTCTCACCACACTCCATTCTAAGTCCTCTTCCTCACGCAGCTCCTGCAAACCCCCATTTCTTCCATATCATATTGCCAGCCCTTCTCCAAAAAAAGCCTGAGTAGGGCTGGGCACAGTGGCTCACACCTGTAACCCCAGCACTTTGGGAGACTGAGACAGGTGGATCACCCAAAGTCAGGAATTCGACACCAGCCTGGCCAACATGGTGAAACCCTGTCTCTACTGAAAATACAAAAATTAGCCAGGCATGGTGGTGTATGCCTGAAATCCCCGCTACTCGGGAGGCTGAGGCAGGAGAATCGCCTTAACCCAGGAGGCAGAGTTTGCAGTGAGCCGAGATCATGCCACTGCACTCTATCCTGGGTGACAGAGCAAGACTCTGTCTCAAAAACAAAAACAAAGCCTGAGTAGGGGAGGTCTCCACCAGGAGACCTCCAGCATCTCCTGAAGCGGATGCTCCACCAGGCATGGGAGGGATTCGGCACCCAGCACACCACAGCCCCCTTCACCAGGGCAGAGTAGAAGCTCAGAAGCAGAAGTCCTGGAATTTCCATCCCAAGAAGCCACAAAGAGCAGGAAGGAAACCAGCCCTTTCATCAAGAGCTGCCCCTCTGAGGACACCCAGAGAGGATGGCACTGTCAGAGCCAGCAGGACAGAGAGACAAGACCCTAGAATCCTTTCTTCTGGCATTTAAAATTGGAATCAGAACCATCTTGAAGCCAATATCAGTGACTCTATAATTCTGTGTAAGCTGAAACTATTTGCTGAATACAACTTTCCCCTGTGTAGACAGGGAGGCAGGCCCTATAATCAAATGTCAAACCAAACCAAGGCCCATTCTGTTTATAAAACTTTTCTATGGTTTCCTTAATCTTCATGCTTCTTTAATCTTTAGGAAAAGAAAGAAAATTATAATCAACAAGACAAAGCTCCTACGATAAAAACAATGTATACTTTAGTTAAAGAATTTCCCGGTTGGGTACAGTGGCTCAGGCCTGTAATCCCAGCACTTTGGGAGACCAAGGTGGGTGGATCACCTGAGGTCAGGAGTTCAAGACCAGCCTGGCCATCATGGTGAAACCCCTTAAAAAAAAAAAAAAAAGGATTTGGAGAGCTTGCTATTTAAAAAAAAAAAAAAAAAAAAAAAGATTTCTGGCTGCTTGGATATGTCTTTGTAGCAATGAGTGAAAAAAGAAAAAAGAAAAGAAAAGATTGCTGGCTGCATGTGGTGGCTCATGCCTGTAATCCCAGCACTTTGGGAGGCTGAGGTGGGAGGATTGCTTAAGCCCAGGCATTTGAGACCAGCCTGAGCAACACAGTGAGACCTAGCCTCCACAAAAAAAATTTTTTTTAATTAGCCAGGCATGGTAGCATGGTAGTGCTTGCCTACAATCCCAGCTACTCAGGAAGCTGAAGTGGAAGGATCACTTGAGCCCAGAAGTTCAAGGCCACAGTGAGCCATGATTGTACTGCTGCACTCCAGCTGGGGTGACAGAGGGAAAAATGGCAACTTCTACCAAAAAAAAAAAAAAAAAAAAAAGGCAACTTCTACCAAAAAAAAATTAAGTAAATTTTATTAAGAAGATGCCCTCAGTTACCAAATAAGGGGTGGCCTGATTTGAACATGAAGGACTCAGAGAAAAGTTTTAAGTTTGAAAGTTTGAAGTTAGTTTCAAGTTAGCTCTTTACCATTCCCATGGCTCATATAGATTCAGAAGAGCCTTTTTTTAATTTTAATTTTTATTATTATTATTTTTTTAAGACAGAGTCTGCTCTGTTGCCAGGCTGGAGTGCCGTGGCACAATCTCAGCTCATTGCAACCTCTGACTCCCTGGTTCAAACAATTCTCCTGCCTCAGCCACCACAGTAGCTGGGATTACAAGCATACGCCATCACACCCAGCTAACTTTTGTATTTTTAGTACAGACAGGGTGTTTCCATGTTGGCCAGGATGATCTCGATCTTCTGAGTTTGTGATCCACCCACCTCAAAGAGCTGAAATTACAGGCATGAGCCACCGTGCCTGGCCAATAGCATACTTTTCAAAAAGATCACATATTACTCTCATTTTTACCCAGCGGTCTCATGTCTGCCACCCTGGCACCCTGGCCATGCTGAGCTGCTGTAGTGAGGCTGCTGTGTGGCTTGTGGTACTTCCCCCAAGGGGGATTGGGGCCAGGTGCTGTGACTCACACCTGTAATCCTAGCACTTTGGGAGACTGAGGTGGGCAGATCACCTGAGGTCAGGAGTTTGAAACCTGCTTGACCAATATGGTGAAACCCCATCTGTACTAAAAATACAGAAAATTAGCCGGGCATGGTGACAGACCCCTGTAATCTCAGCTACTTAGGAGACTCAGGCAGAAGAACTACTTGAACCCAGGAGGCAGTGGTTGCAGTGAGCCAAGATTACATCGTTGTACTCCAGCCTGGGCAACAAGAATGAAACTCCATCTCAAAAAAAAAAAAAAATAGTGAGGGGTGTCAGGTGGAGATCACTGGGTCAGAATGAGTCTCCTCTTCACAGCCTAAAATTTGCTGACCCTATAGAAACTCACAATATTTGATGGATACAAGGGGCTTGGAGGAATGAGAATCAGAGGGACAGAGAAACAAGCTTGCTTAGATCAAAAGATGCATCGTGAAAGAGCCAAGAATTCAACCCAGACTTACATGCCCCCTCACCCTCCTCAACACTTTCTCACAGACACTGTTCAGCTACCAGGAACAATGAACATATTTGCATGGGGTGGCAGCTGTGTACCTGACCCAAGTTCAAAGAGCTGACTGTGGATAATTATCAAGGAAACTGTGCACACCCACCTGCTGGAGCCATGCGGGGACGGGTTCAGCCTTTCACAGCCATCAGGAAGCCAATCAGAGGAGGCACCAGGTTATGAAGAAGGACAAGGGAGGCCACAGAGTCAAGGGGTGGAGAAGAAAAGATGGTGAATCAGAAACCAAGACTAGCAACTCAAAACAAAATACCCTGTAGCCTGAAAGAAGCCAGGCACGGAAGAGTGCATACTATGTGATTCCAAGGATGCCAAGTTCTATAATGAACACATTTCTTTTCTTTTTTTTTTTTCTTACTCATTGCTACAAAGACGTATCCAAAGGTAAAATTGTTTACGTTTGGTTGAGGAGTGTCTTCCAGAAAGAGGCACAAGGCAATCCTCATACATGATGAAAATGTTATGTATCTTGATCGAGGTGGTGGTTACAGGGATAGATACATGTAAGCATCCATCCAGCTGTACACCTACATCTTGTACTTTGCTGTCTATGTTATACTCAATAACATTAAAAAAAAAATTAAGCGTCTGCATTTGGGGGTGGGAGCAAAGAGCTAAGCAAACCGATTAATGGTTCAACTTCTAGAAGAGTTCAGGTACCATGAAAGGGAAAGGTGCAGATTAACTTGAAAATAGGATTAGTTGGAAGTTGGCAGAAGCATAATAGTCCCAAAAATCACCTGTCCAACCTCAGCAGAAGAATAAGGGTTTACTCTCTGGAGAGGAACAAGCAGAGGACATGGGAGTGCACGTACTGAAATGGGAGTCATCACCTTCAGACCTCTTTCCCCACTCAGCCCTGAGAATGCTGGCAGCCAGTCTTATGTCTCCCCTGCTGCCACCACCACCAGTATCACCAGGTAAGAACACAGGATTCCCTTCCAGGGAAACACACCAACACAGAAGGAAAAGCAAAAACAAACCAAAAAAACTACCAATACTAATAGGTGATTGTGGTACTCCAGAGTTCCATGTCTCTACCTAATCAACCTACAATGAAGTTTCTATTCAGCCAGATCAGACCGCGTGCACAGAGCTTCCAGTAATCACTTTAGTGTCTCACTCTTAAATGTGACCAGACAACCTGGGATCACCAAACATTTGAAGAAATCCTCTAACAGGATATAAGATTAAAACTACAAATCAAATAAAGGGACACAGAAATAGAGACAATGCTGGAAGTATGAGAAAACTTTTTACAAAGCTGAAATTTATGTTGTTAAAATAAAAACTGCAGCTTAATTAAATGTAAAGGAGTTTAATTGAGCAACGAACAATTAGCAAATTGGGCAGCTCCCAGAATCACAGCAGATTCTGAGAGACTCCAGCGGAACCACATGGTAGAAAAAAGTGTATAGACAAAAATGGGAAGTGGCATACGGAAATCAGAAGTGAGGTACGGAAATAACTGGATTGGTTACAACTCAGCATTTGCCTTATTTGAACATCGTTTGAACACTCGGCAATGTATGAGTGGTTGATGTATGGCTGCTGGGATTGGCCAAGATCCAGCCACTGTTCCAATGTTAGCGTATGTGCTGCCAAAGCGAGCACAAGATCCAGCCACTGTTAAGGCTCATACTCCCAAGGTAGTGTGAGCCCTAGAATAAGAAAAAGGAGGAGGCGGAGGGGGAGGAAGAGAAAGAAGAAGGGAGGGAAGGAGGAGAAGGGGGGAGGGGAAGAAGGAAAAGGAGAGGGGAAGAAAAAATAAATTAGGCTTCCTGGCATGCTCTTTTAAATAAAGAGTCTTATCATAAATCTCCTATTTTCATTTCTTTTTTTTTTCCTTTTCCTTTTTCTTTTTCTTTTAGGCAAGGTCTGTCACTCAGGCTGAAGTGCAGTTGTGACATCATGGCTCACTGCAATCTTGTCTACCTATTAAGTTAGGTTGCAGTTCATCAGGAAGAACTCAAATACAGAAGTACAGAATGCTTCTCGAGCCATCTTTACTTCACTTTAACAGTATCTTCACACGAAAAGACATAAAAAAGATAATGAAGACAAAAGATGATGCAACATCTTGTATCTTTGCAACAATAAGGGTGGGGATGCCATGAAATGGAATGTTCAGAGTATAAAGAATACTTGTGCGTTAAAATATGACAGCAGAAATAAGTAAAATTAACGGAAGAATTAGATAACAGAATTGAGAAAATCTCCCTGGAAAAGCAAATCAAAAATTCAAAGAAATGGACCAGGCACAGAGGCTCATATCCACAATCCCAGCTCTTTGGGAGGCTGGGGCAGGCAGATCGCTTGAGCCCAGGAATTCTAGACCAGCCTTGGCAACATGATGAAACCCCGTCTCTACAAAAAAAAAAAAAAAAAAAAAATACTAAAATTGGCTGGGCATGGTGGCACATGTCTGTAGTCCCAGCTACTTGGAAGACTGAAGTGGGAGGACTGCTTGAGACTGGGAAGCAGAGGTTGCAGTGAGCCATGATGGCATCACTGTACTTCAGTCTGAGTGACAGAGTGAGCTTGCCTCAAAACAAACAAACAAACAAACAAGCAAACAAACAAAAAACCAAAGAAATGAAAATAGGAGATTTAAGATAAGACTATTTTTTTAATTGCATTTTAGGTTTTGGGGTACATGTGAAGAACATGTAAGATTGTTGCATAGGTACACACATGGCAGTATGGTTTGCCGCCTTCCTCCCCATCACCTATGTCTGGCGTCTCTCCCCATGTTATCCTTCCCCAACTCCCCGCCCCCCACTATCCCTCCCCCATTCCTCCCCCACAGACCCCAGTGTGTGATGCTCCTCTCCCTCTGTCCATGTGTTCTCATTGTTCAACACCCACCTATGAGTGAGAACATGTGTTTGATTTTCTGTTCTCAGTTTGCTGAGAATGATGGTTTCCAGGTTCATCCACGTCCCTACAAAGGACACGAACTCATCGTTTTTTATGGCTGCATAGTATTCCATGGTGTATATGTGCCACATTTTCCCTGTCCAGTCTATCATTGCTGGGCATTTGGGTTGGTTCGAAGTCTTTGCTTTTGTAAACAGTACCACAGTGAACGTTCATGTGCATGTGTCCTTATAATCCTTTGGAATATATAATCCTTTGGATATATACCCAGTAATGGGATTGCTGGGTCAAATGGAATTTCTATTTCTAGGTCCTTGAGGAATCGCCACACTGTCTTCCACAATGGTTGAACTAATTTACACTCCCATCAACAGTGTAAAGTGTTCCTATTTCTCCACATCCTCTCCAGCATCTGTTGTCTCCAGATTTTTTAATGGTCGCCATTCTAACTGGCGTGAGATGGTATCTCAATGTAGTTTTGATTTGCATTTCTCTAATGACCAGTGATGATGAGCATTTTTTCATATGTTTTTTGTCCTCATATATGTCTTCTTTTATAAAGTGTCTGTTCATATATCCTTTGCCCACTTTTGAATGGGCTTGCTTGTTTTTTTCTTGTAAATCTGTTTCAGTTCTTGTAGATTCTGGATATTAGCCCTTTGTCAGATGGGTAGATTGCAAAAATTTTTTCCCATTCTGTTGGTTGCCAATTCAGTCTAATGACTGTTTCTTTTGCTGTGCAGAAGCTGTGGAGTTTGATTAGATCCCATTTGTCTATTTTGGCTTTTGTTGCCAATGCTTTTGGTGTAAGACTATTTATTTAAAACAGGATGCCAGGAAGCCCAATTTATTCTCTCTCCCCTCTTCTCCCTCTACTACCTTCTTCCCCTCTCTTCTCCTCCTTCGGCCCCTTCTTCTTCTCTTCCTCCCCCTCCTTCTCATCTCTCTTTTTCTTCTTCTCCTCTTTAGAGATGTGGTCTCACTCTGTTGCTCAGCTGAAGTACAGTAATGTCTTTTTGGAAGTTCCAGGAATAAATAGTAGAAGAAACAATTAAAGAAAATTATTAAATAAATAACGTAAGAAAAGGCTGCAGAAGCAGAAGAATCTCTAAATAAAAGGGTTCACTGAATACACAGAACACCCAGCAAACAGGTTAAAAAAAAAAAAAAAAGGACCCTCACCAAAGCATATTTATTATGAAATTTTAGAAATCTGGAAATAACAGCACCTGGTGATAAAAAGGGTCGCACACTAGGGACTAAAAATCATAATGGGATTGCTCTTACTAACAGCAACACTGGAGGTTAGGACAATGGAAAAATGTCTTGAAGTTTTTGATGGAAAATTATTTACAACTTAGAAGATTTTTTTCCCAATCAAACTGCTAGTCAAAAGTGAGAGTAGCATATAGGCATATACAGCAATTCAAGGACTCACTTTTTTTTTTTAAGCTTTCCTCCTGAGCTACCAGAACAGCACTTTCTACATCTTAAAGTGCCATGAATCGCCTAGGAACTTGTGATGATGCAAATTCTGGTTCAGCTGGTCTGGAATGGGGCCTGAGCATTTCCGACAAGCTCTCAAGTGACGCCAATGCTGCTGATCTGTAGACCACACGGTGAGAATGAAATACCAGAGGATGTGTCTCACCAAAATGAAAGAATAAACCAACAAAAAGGAAGACGTAGGACCCAGAAAATTGAGGCACCAACATAAAAGCTGGTTAACATCCAAAATGATGCTGAAGGGAGATCCAGAACATTACCTAAAGGGAAACCAGTCCAAATTGGGACATATAAGGAGGTATTGAAACAATAAGGAAGTTGTAAGAGGAGAAAAATAATAAAACTATGATTACCTGATATATTGAGAGGATATTTATACTTCTGGGGGAGAGTTTACAGACAAATTACTGCTGATGACTCTTTTAATTGTGTCTTCAGGTATTTATCTCCAGATTTCTTTTTTTGTTCTTTTCTTTTCTTTCTTTCTTTCTTTATTTGTTTTTTATTTTACTTTAGGTTCTGGGGTACACGTGCAGGTCATAGAAAACTAAGCTAATCAGGAAGAAAGGTAATTATTAACTCCAAGGAAAACTAAAAGAATGAAAATAATCACATCATACTATGTAATCACAATAATGTAAAATATTAATATTGATCAAAAAATTATAACAGGAAAATATTGAGGAATTAAAGTAATCACATCATACTACGTAATCACAATAATGTAAAATATGAATATTGACCAAAAAATTGTAACAGAACAATATTGAGGAGTTGAGAGAGGACAGAGCAAAAAAATTAAGCCCTTATCTTCCATAACAGGAAGTCAATAAAAATAAAAAAATAATAGTATAAGCATGTTATTTAGAAATCTGGAGATAGGGTTCATACCTGTAATCCCAGCACTTTAGGAGGCTGAGGCAGGCAGATCATGAGGGCAGGAGTTCAAGACCAGCCTGGCCAACATGGTGAAATACCATCTCTACTAAAAATACAAAAATTAGCTCAGTGCGGTTGTGCACACCTGTAATCCCAGCTCCTTGGGAACCTGAGGCAGGAGAATCACTTGAATCCAGGAAGCGGAGGTTGCAGTGAGCTGAGATCACACCACAGCACTCCTGCCTGGGAGACAGAGCGAGATGAAAAAATGCTCATAATCACTGGTCATTAGAGAAATGCAAATCAAAACCACATTGAGGTATCATCTCACACCAGTTAGAATGGCGATCACTAAAAAATCTGGAGACAACAGATGCTGGAGAGAATGTGGAGGAATAGGAACACTCTTACACAATCAGGATCTAGAAATAGAAATTCTATTTGACCCAGCAATCCCATTACTGGGCATATACCTAAAAAACTACAAATCATTCTACTATAAAGACACATGCACACATATATTCATTGCAGCCCTGTGTACAATAACAATGACCTGGAACCAACTCCAATGCCCATCAGTGATAGACTGGGCAAAGAAAATCTGGCACATATAGACCATGGAATACTATGCAGCTATGAAAACTGATGAGTTCATGTCCTTTGTGGGGACTTGGATGAATCTGGAAACCATCATTCTCAGCAAACTGACACAAGAACAGAAAACCAAACACTGCATGTTCTCACTCATAGGCGGGTGTTAAACAATGAGAACATGTGGACTCAGGGAGAGGAGCATCACACACTGGGGGCAGTTGTGGGGGCTAGGGGAGGGACAGTGGGAGGTGGGGAGGGTGGGGAAGCATAAAATGGGGAGAAATGCCAGATATAGACAAAGGAGGAAAAGAGACAGGAAACCACCTGGTTATGTATGCACCTATGCAACAGCCTTGCATGACCTGCACGTTTACCCCAGAACCTAAAGTAAAATAAAAAACAAATAAATAGGCCGCCCTGCTTCCACCCTGTCAGGGAGGCCCGGGTGACTCTGGCCACAGCCTTGGCCTCCGTCACTCTGTGAGCTGCGGGCATCGCATGATTCGCAGCTGAGACTCCGCGACACCCTGAAGCCCAGAAATGGAACTCTTAACATTCAAGGATGTGGCCATAGAATTCTCCCCAGAAGAGTGGAAAAGTCTGGATCTTGCTCAGCAGAATTTATATAGAGATGTGATATTGGAGAACTACAGAAACTTGGTCACCCTGGGTGCTGCTCCCTCTAACTCAGACGGGGTCACCTGTTTGGAGCAAAGAAAAGAGCCCTTCAGTGAAAGACATGTGAGACAGTAACTGAAAGCCCAGTGATGTATTCTCATTTCACCCAAGACCTTTGGCCAGTGCAGGGCATAGAAGATTCATTCCACAAACTTGCACTGAGAAGATAGGAGAAAAGTGTAAATTCTTATGTCCAATTAAGAAAAGGTTGTAAAAGTGTAAATGAGTGTAAGGTACAGACAGGAGGTTATAATGGACTTTATCAATGCTTGTCAACTACCCCCAGCAAAATAATTCAATGTAATATGTGTGTCAGTGTTTTTAATAAATTTTCAAATTCATACAAAAAAACACAAACAAATAAATAAGTAAAGAAAGAAAGAAAGAAAAGAAAAGAACAAAAAAGAAATCTGGAGACAAATACCTAAAGACACAATTAAAAGAGTCCTCAGCAGCTGCTGCTGGGTGAATAGGAGTGGAGCAGAAACCTAATGTTTCTTCATTATAAGCTTTGTAAAGCTGTTTGACTTTAAACAATAATTACTTGATCAAAATAAACTTTTCAAATCAGATAAAAATTATTTGAAAATGTGGATGTTTTGTCATTCATAATAACTGGCTTACAACACATGTCACAACTAATTGCCACTCCCCATGGTTTTGGGACTGCAAACCACAGCTCAGAGGCAGTTCATTCCCTTCAGCTGCTCAATTCTAGGAGAGGCCGTGTGGGCAGGAAACATGTGGAGTACAGCAACAGCAAGTTCAAGAGATGGTTATGAAAATTCCTGACATTCAACAGGTTTCTAGATGAGACAAGGTCATGCTGTATCTATTTTTTTTTTTCGAAAGAACTTATCCCTTTTCAGGTATATCCACCCAGTTATCCAATGGACTAGTCAGGACTTTTTCAGTTGCAAGTACCAGAAACCAAACTCAAACTGGCTTAAGTAGAAAAGCAATTTTGGAGTCCCATAAAGTCCATGGGAAAAACCTAGGTTCAAATCCTACCTTCAGTATTTACGACTGTGTGACTTAATTGCCTATAAAATGAATATGATAATAGTATCATTGTGGATATGAAATGAGTTCACATTTACTTAGTGCCTGGTGCATAGTGTATTAGTTCTCCCACTGCTATGAAGAAATACCTGAGACTGGGTAATTTATAAAGAAAAGAAATTTAATTGACTCAAGGTTTCATAGGCTGTACAAGAACCATGGCTGGGGAGGCATCAGGAAACTTACAATCATGGCGGACGGCAAAAAGGAAGCAGGCACGTCTTCATATGGTCAGAGCAGAGGGAAGAGAGAGAAGGGAAACGTGCTGCACATTTTTAAGCAACCAGATCTCATGAGAACCACAAGGAGGAAATTCGCCCCCATGATCCAATCAACTTTCACCCGGCCCCTCTTCCAACACTGGGATACAACTGGTCATGAGATCTGGGTGGGGCACAAATCCAGACCATATCACACAGCTAACACTTAACAGATATTACCATTATAACATTATTATTATAAGCTATTATTCAGGAATCACAGCAAATCTAGAGAATAAATTAAAATGTTCATACTGGATACATGGTAGTATAACTGCAGAACACCAAAGATAAAAAAAAAAAATACAAAAGACCTCAGAAAAAAAGACATAAGTTGCCTATGAAGGATAGACAGCTAGGCTGGAGCAGGCTTCTCACCAGCAGTAACTGAAGCCAGAAGAAAGTAAAATATCTTCAAAAGGCTGGGTGAAAAGAACCTGCCAACTAATAATTTTATACTCAAACTATTATTTAAGAATGAGCATGAAATGAATAATTTATTGGATCAACAAAAATGGAATGTTTACCACTAAGAAACCTCACCAAGCACTTCCATAGATTTACCCCAGAAAGAAGGAAATAGGTTATTAAACATACAGTAAATTTTCTGGGTCCTACGTCTTCCTTTTTGTTGGTCTATTCTTTCATTTTGGTGAGACACATCCTCTGGTATTTCATTCTCACCGTGTGGTCTACAGATCAGCAGCATTGGCGTCACTTGAGAGCTTGTCGGAAATGCTCAGGCCCCATTCCAGACCAGCTGAACCAGAATTTGCATCATCACAAGTTCCTAGGCGATTCATGGCACTTTAAGATGTAGAAAGTGCTGTTCTGGTAGCTCAGGAGGAAAGCTTAAAAAAAAAAAGTGAGTCCTTGAATTGCTGTATATGCCTATATGCTACTCTCACTTTTGACTAGCAGTTTGGGAAAAAAATCTTCTAAGTTGTAAATAATTTTCCATCAAAAACTTCAAGACATTTTTCCATTGTCCTAACCTCCAGTGTTGCTGTTAGTAAGAGCAATCCCATTATGATTACTAGTTCAGTTTTTCTCTCTCTCTTTTTTTTTTTTTTTAAGGTGGAGTCTTGCTGTGTCACCCAGGCTGGACTGCAATGGCACAATCTTGGCTCACTACAACCTCCACCTCCCAGGTTCAAGCAATTCTCCTGCCTCAGCCTCCGATTAGCTGAGACTATTGGTGTGCACCACTGTGCCTGAGTAATTTTTTTGTATTTTTAGTAGAGTCAAGGTTTTACCATGTTAGCCAGGCTGGTTGTGAACTCCTGACCTCAGGCATTCCACCTGCCTCAGCCTCCCAAAGTGCTGAGATTACAGGCGTGAGCCAGCATGCCCAGGCACTAATTCAGTTTTTCAGAAGACGTTTGCATTACTAGAATGAACAATGTGGTGCTGGATTAGAGTCAGTGATAGCATGTTTAGGTTAGATATTGATGGATAGATATAAAAATAATTATAGATATGTGTGTACACGTAGGTCAATGTATGTCATCCACAGATTTCTATAAATATATATATTCAGTATGTTACACACACGGATACACACACACTCAAATAGAATAACCTAGCTCTGTCTGCTGAAAGAATCTAGAAGCAATGACACCCAAGTAGCAATGAGCACACACAGTGTCCAGATCTTGGCTTCTAATATCATTCTTCATTAAGAAAAAACCTCCATTTTTCATTCCCCGTATTAGTCATCATGATTATTATTTGTATAGTCAATATATATTGAGGAGCATCTGTGGTTGGCTCCTGTGTCTCTTTTGACACAGATCTATTGCTTTGCTTTTTGAGCAGCTCCTTGCTTTTTTATCATTTCCTTACTTTCTAGCACTGCAAGATGATTTAGGATCATTGTGTGTACTTACTGTTTCCACTCTAGAATGAGCCATTTCTCCAAGAAACCCTGGTTTTTTCTTATTGAAGAATGATATTAGAAGCCAAGATCTGGACACTGTGTGTGCTCATTGCTACTTGGGTGTCATTGCTTCTAGATTCTTTCAGCAGACAGAGCTAGGTTATTCTATTTGAGTGTGTGTGTATCCGTGTGTGTAACATACTGAATATATATATTTATAGAAATCTGTGGATGACATACATTGACCTACGTGTACACACATATCTATAATTATTTTTATATCTATCCATCAATATCTAACCTAAACATGCTATCACTGACTCTAATCCAGCACCACATTGTTCATTCTAGTAATGCAAACGTCTTCTGAAAAACTGAATTAGCAAATCAGAATAGACAAAAACACACCAAAAATATGCTGCGTGTCACTAGTATCTGGAGAAATGCAAATTAAATCCACAGTGAGATACTATGTCGAAGACAACAGATTTGCAAAATCTCAAGTCTTTCGGGATCCCTGCACTCAGCATTTTCCCTTCTCGTAAGTCATTTGAAGGCAACAGGAGAAAATAATAACAGAAACACAAACTCCGCCTTTGATGAAATTTTTAAAAATTTGAATCCCAATCCACACATATATGTGGACTACCAGAAGCAATGAAAATCAAACAGGACTGTGGAGGGAAGGGGATCAAAGACGCCTGCAACTTCCAAGCTCACAGACATCTACAGGGTACACGTGCCAACGGGAGGAACACACCTTGAATTGCAAAGCCAAAATAATGAATGGGGTACATGGACTTGTGGCAGAAACTTCTCTGGAATTGATTTAGTTATGGGAAATATTGGGGCAAGGCTGACTGACAAATCCCAGAAGGAAGGCTCTTTCACGAGAAGCTGCGTATTCCAGCAGCTGCCTGTCTCCTTTGGCTGAGTAATGGTAAAGCTAAAGGAACTCACGCATACTCCCCTGAAAAGACAGTTCCTGCTGCAGCATGAGCAGCCCATCCCCATCCCTGAGACTCACTTTCTGAAATAGCTGGTGTCTGTGTTAGGGTTCTCCAGAGAAACAAAACAAATAGGATGTGTACATAGAGAGAGAGAGAGATAGATTTATTACAAGAAATCAGCTCACAATTATGGCGGCTGACAAATCCAGAATCTGCAGTGTGGGCCAGCAGGCTGAAGATCCAGGAGAGCTAATGGCGCAGATGAGGTCCAAAGGCAGTCTGCTGCAGAACTGCCCCTTGCTTGGGGAGGGTCAGTCTTTTTGCTCAATTCAGGCCTTCAGCTGATTGGATGAGGCCCACCTGCATTATGGAGGGCAGTCTGCTTTACTCGGAGTTCACCAATTTAAACGCTAATCTCTTCCCAAAACACCCTCCAAATTGATACATAACATTACCCATCACAGGTGTTTTAGGTTTGGTTCCTAACCAAACAGAGCTAACCAAAGCAGAGCCTGAGGCAGCGACTGGGGGCACTTGTATAGGGAGAATACTTCCAGGAGACAGGCAGAGAGAGAGAAGCAGGGAGGAAAAGTAGCTAAACAAACACAAGGTCTCAGCTGCAGCCTTGATTCAGCCTGATCCAACCGGGACCTCTGCAGGACAAATTGCAACAGGATCAGTCCCACTTTGGAGCAAAGGGCCTGGGCTTCCGAGCCCCTCTCTCTGTCGGGGATTGACTGCTGACGGCCTCAGGGTTGTGGGTATGAGTGAGGACTTTACCTCTCAGGTGTGATCGTTCATTGCATGTGCTTTCTTGGCCAGGCTATGATACTCAGCAGTTTGGTCAAACACCAGTCCAGATACTCCCATGAAGGTATTTTGTAGATGTGACTAATTTACAATAAGTTGACTTTAAGTAAAGGACATTACCCTCAGTAATGTGGGCTGGCCTTGTTGAATCAGTTGAAAAGCATTAGGAGCAAAAACAGGTTTCTCTGAAAAGGAGGAATTATGTCTCAAGACTTCAGCTCTTGCCTGTGTTTCCAGCCTGCCAGCCTGCCCTACAAATGTCACTTGTCAGAGCACACAAATGCATGAGCCAATTCTCTCCCTCTCTCACTGATATTGTTTCTCTGAAGAATCCTGAGTGATAAAGCAGGTACAGGAGTCTCATTCAGCCAAACACAAATCTTTGAAGAAGGGGTTAGCTGAGAGCCATTAGCAACCAACCCTCTCAGCCCCCAGGCTGGTCAAAGGAAGCTGTGCTGGCCACCAACAGCACACACTACGGTCCACCTCCCGAGCCACTCAGATCCAATTGCTTCCCATGTCAACTTCATTCAATCTAGGCACAGCTTTTCCAGGATTCTGGTTGGTCACAATTTGTGGAAACATTTACAGGAGGAGTTGGTGGAATGAACTACAGCCCACACTACCCCAATTTGTCTCAACCTGTCACTGATACTCATCATCTTCCTCCTCCACCACCCATTCTAGGTTCCCTTTCCTCTCAGCAGGCACTCCTGTTGCTCTCTGTGGCTTTGGGGTTGGGTATTCTAGACCCTCATCTCAGAGGAGTCTGAAGCTCCAGTTACTATGCTTTACTCAGACCATGGTTGCTATATTTACCCATTTTACATGAAAATTTCACACAGAGAAAAGCAAACTCAGGATCACCTGAGTGCCAAACATAATCTTCCCTGCCTGCCTCGCCCCATTATATAGCAGCAACTCTGTCTGTTCCTGATGACCAGATCAATTACACCTGTTAGAGTTGTAATCCCTTCCTTTGCCTGATGGTCTACCAGCATGAGGAGGCCAATGTAGCCAGGCTATAGCCATAGCTGTAAGTTTATTTGGTGACCTACGGTATCCTCAGGATAGAAGCATTTCTCACTCCTGCCTCCAGGAACCAGGAGCTCTAGACCCACAGGGCCTAAAGTTTCTGTGAAGAGAAGCACAATTTCCCAGGCAGGTCACTTAGAATAGTGATGAGCAGAGCCACTCCTTCTTCTACCTCTTGGCCCCTGGACCATCTATTCTCCCTAGAGGGGACAAATGTACTTGCAATGGCCATTGGCTGATGTATATTACATCCTGAAGATAGCGCACTATCCCCAAATTAGCTCCTCTACTGCGTCTTCAAGAGGCCATGTCACTGCTCTATTGGGCAGTAGTTTCTGATTGATGTGATATGCACCACCCTGCCTCCTTTAGGCTAAGCTGATGTTATACAGTCATATGTTGATTAAACAAGTCCCTGGATTGTGGGGCTTGCTGAGGTGCAGTAAGCAGGAAAGGTCATTCACATACAGAATGTGTGTCCATTTCAGTCAGCATGAATTGTCTTTTCAGGATGGAAGGGGTCCTGTATAATCAGCTTGCCGTCAGTGGCTAGTTGAGCTTCTGGGTGCCACATTGCAGACTCAGTGCCAGTCTTTGCAGCTGGAAGGTTGGACAATAACAATGTCATAGCTGGATCAGTCTTGGAAAGGGGATCCCATGCTATTGGACCCATGTACTGCCTCCATCTCTTCTCCATTTGGGAGCACAAACATTGGGATGGCTGAGGACAGGGCTGATTGACAACCACTGGACGAACCATCCTACTCATCTGGTTGTTCTGTTCTTCTGTGAGTGGCCAGCACTGTCATTAGCATAAACATGCTCACTCTTTGTGCCTACTCCCAAAAGGGCTCAGCTGTACTACAGACTGGGCAGAACAAGCCAAGTGACAGGCCAGCACTGGTAGTGATGACTAACAGCCTGTTGGACCTCCCTGCCCTAGTCCTGAGTTTGAGCTCTACTGGCTGGCTCTGGGCTTGGCCCTGGAGGGGTCCGCAGGCTGCAAGTACCTTGTGCAATCCACACTGGAAGCCTGCCTTCACCCAGATCAGGGTGTGGCTCAGGGAGCCCCCAGGGTTTCAGGGCCTGGGTGTAACAGCAGCCAGTCAGATCAGGGTAGAAAGACACACACACACACACACACACACACATATTGTCCCTGAGACTCAGCCCAGCCCACTCTGGAGGCTGAAGGCCTGTATCCGGCTTCATTGGAAGTTTCCTAAACACAAAGACTTTTTGTTGTTGTAGAACTCAGGCCCCTTCTAACTTTCTCCACATTCATGCCTAAAACACAAGGTGCTAAAAAATCCCAAATGCTCAAAGACATAGGGTATATGGTGGCAAATTGCTTGGGTGCTGGAATAAAAAATAAGCCCTGGATTTGAATTCAAGACACGGTTTTGTCACTTTTGACTTTAATGTTCCCGGGTAAATAGCAATTCTCTGAGCCTCAGTCTCTACATCTGTAAAACATGAATATATTACCTCCCTCATAGAATTGTGAGGGTAAAGGAAAACATATGTGTAAAATGTTTGACACAAAACAATCATTCAACTGAGGATATATAACAATATTATTAAAAACAAGAGTTTGTGATAAAATAGGGGACACAGACCGAAAACCCAAAATAAATGCAGGAGACAGAAAGAAATGGGGAACAGTGAAGACAAGACCCTGTGGAATCACAAAAATCAGACCTCCTTCAAGAGAACCTGCTGCAGGCACATAGTGACCACCAGCCCCTGGCTACCCTCTGGAGCTATCACTGCGTTCATGCCAAGGCCACAGTTCCTTGAGCTACTCCCAGCCAAAGACAGTCGTGGTGGGGCACTAGTGCTGGCCCATTCCTGTGGGATATGGGACTCCTCTAATGGGCAACTTTGGCTTCAGGACTCCTATCATCCAGGCTTCAATTTTCTTAGAACTGCACTGAGTCTGAGACCCTTCCTTCCTTCGCCCCTTCCTTTCCTGTCTCCTTTCATAGGGGTCCAAATGGCGTTACAATCGGAAGGCTCTCCTGCTCCCGACCTTCCTCATTCACAGGTGTTTCCCTCAACAAATCTCTGGCACAAATCATCTCATCTTGGCCTCTTTAGAGCACCTGAGCTAACACAGGCCCCTTCCCTAAGGCTGGGCTTTCTTAGAGGGAGGGTCCTGAGAGGATCTGTCCCAAATCCATGTTGTGCGCCACCTGGGTGACGGCAGCCACAGTTGCAGGTTGACATGAAACTCTTTGATCATGGAGCTTGAATGGAAAATAGGAAGTGAGTGTCCTTGGGACATGCTATGATGCCTGATGGTTCATATTCCACTCTGTATCTGAAGTCACCCTTCAGGTCAAGCAATCCCTGCCTCTTCCTGCCTCCACTCCCTAGGCTGACTCCTCTGGCTTGAGCTTCAAATTCGTTTTGCTTGTGCTGAAACATAATTAGTGTGAATGCTTTGTTTGGTTGAACCAGTATTCTCTACAGGTCTGGGTAAGAGTTCATTGTTGGCTTCTGTGAAGCCATCAACGTAAGGGAGACCTTTAAGTGAGATGTGCAGCTGCAGAGGTGGCCCAAGCGTAGGAGAGCTGGGAAACTCCAGCCCAGGGAGGGCTGTGGCTGTGCCCAGCTGCAGATTGGCTTCAATCCCCAGCCCTTGAAAGGACAGAGTGTGACCCTCAGGGTCCTGGGGGCTCTGGGGCAGATAAGGGTCTCTGGGGGCTTCCCTCCACCCCTCACCCTAGGGCCCAGTGTATCAGGGAAGTCCTCAAGGTCTGTAGCATGGCGCTGTGGCCACTCAGGTGCAACAGGTGGTCAAAGTCTTTCACCTTGAACATCATGTAATGCAAAGAATAGGGCGTGGAAAAGTCATAAAGGTATCATTGGCTTCCCTGACTCCAGGGGGAGAGGAGGAGATTAGCAGCAGGTTACAGAAGGCTCCCACCTATCTAGCAAACTAAGGTCTCGTGGTTGGGGACAAGCTAGACTTCATTCCTGGAAACATGGAAATGCTGCACATTTTGTGGATTCGGACACATGTAACCAACCACATGTGACCACCACTACAGGGTCATATAGCTTCACTATATGACCTAGAAGGCCTTCATGCTCTGCCTCTTCATCCCCCACTCCCACCTAACCCTTGGCAATCACAATTTTTGAGATAATTTTTGTGAAGGATGTAAGGTCTGTAGCTAGCATCTCTCTCTTTTTTTTTTTTTTGGCCTGTGGATGTCCAGCTGCCCAAGCATCATTTGTTGAAAAAACTGTGCTTTATTGTATTGCCTTTGCTCCTTTTTAAAGATCCTATATTTATGTGAGTCTATTTCTGAGCTCTCATTCTGTTCCATTGATCTATTTGATCATTTGATCTCTGTGCCATTTGTCTTTATGCCTTCCTCCCCTTTATCCTCTGTCACCAATACCACATTGTCTTGATTACCATAGCTTTAGAGTCTAAGTTAGTATCAGTCGACCAACTTTATTCTTCTTTAATTTAGATTTGGCTACTCGGGGTCTCTTGCCTCCCCATACAGACTTTAGAACCAGTTTGTCAGTATCCACAAAATAGCTTGCTGGGATTTTGATTGGAAGTGAATTAAAACTATAGATCAAGTTGTGAGGAACTGACATATTGACAATATTGAATCTTCCTAACCGTGAATATGGAATATCTCTCCATTTATTTAGTTCTTTAAATTTCTTTCACTGGGGTTGTATAGTTTTCTTTGTATAAATGTTATGCATTTTTTAGCTTCATATTTAAGTATTCATTTTGGGGGAATGCTAAAGTAAATAGTATTCTGTTTTTAATTTCAAATTCCACTCGCTCACTGCTGGTATATAGGAAAGTGATGGACTTTTGGGTATTACAATTGTATCCTGCAACCTTGCCATAATTGCTTGCTCACTTGGAGTTTTTCTAGTACATGGTATGGAGTATGTGAATCCAACTTTATTTTATTTTATTTTACAAATAACTTTCTGTTTATCACAATACCCTTATTTAAAAGTCATTTTTTTCTTCATTGACTTGAGACATCATGTATGGTTTATACCAAATGTTGATATGTATTACCATCTATTTTTATACTTTGTATTCTGCTCCATTGGTTTATGTGTCAGCGGCATATAATTTTAATTATAAGGCCTTTATCATGTTGTAATAGCTGATAAGGCTCATTCCCTGGCCCCCATTCACACCACATTTATTGCTTTTTTAAGAGATGGGGTCTCACTCTATTGCCCAGGCTGATCTCAAACTCCTGGGCTCAAGCAATCCTTCCACCTCAGCCTCGCAAAATACTAGAATTATAGGCATGAGCCACTGTGCTTGGCTCCTGCAAGTTTATCTGTTCATATACACTATACAATTAACTTTTGTAGCTTAAAAAATAGTTATTGTTAATTGAATTACATGGGGGAAATTGATGACTTTATGACAGGGAGTGATTCTACTTATTTATTTATTATTGTTATTTTTTTGAGACAGAGTTTTGTTTTGTTACCCAGGCTAGAGTGCAGTGGCACAATCTCAGCTCACTGCAACTTCCACCTCCTGATGGGTTTAAGCAATTCTTGTGCCTCAGCCTCCAGAGTAGCTGGGACTAGCGGCACCTGCCACCATGCCCAGCTAGTTTCACCACGTTGGCCAGGCTGGTCTCGAACTCTTGATCTCAGGTGATCCTCCTGCCTCGCCCTCCCAAAGTGCTGGGGTTATAGTGGCTTGAGCCACTGTGCCACGGCCTGCCCTATTTTTCTTGTAATTATTAACCATCCTTTGAAAACAAGTACCTTGGCTAGGTGCTGTGGCTTACGCCTGTAATCCTAGCACTTTGGTAATCTGAAGCAGGAGGATCACTTGAGCTTGGGAGTTCAAGACCAGCCTGGGCAACATAGTGAGACCTTGTCTCTACAGAAAATACAAAAATTAGTGGGGTGTGGAAGTGTATGCCTGTAGTCCAGCTACTTGGGTGTCTGAGGCAGGAGGATCACTTGAGCCCAGGAGGTTGATGCTGCAGTGAGTTATGATCACATCACTGCTCTCCAGCCTGAGTGGTGGAGCAAGACCCTGTCTTCAAACAAACAAACAAACGAACAAACACACACACAGAAAACCAAAAATCTTGCTGCTGCTTTCTAAAGCAAAAGCACACTCTACAGAGATGTTTTATGGAAAGCATCTGATTTGCAAAAACAGTGCCTGCATTTCCCAGCCTATAGCTTTCAATTTGGGGCCTGTGTGTCAAATAGTTGTTTCTTTTCTCTGACCCTAATGTCTTTATATGTACGGCATGTCTCTCCTGACAAAGCTGTCCTGGGAGCCTCTTTTTGTAACTGCTTAGACTGCTCTGGAGGATACCACCTATGTCTTCAAGGTGCTCCACAGATTGTGGTGAGTGCCAAATAGCCAGAATTTTAATACCATCACAAACATATCTTTCACACTATGCCATGATTTCGGACAAGTGAAATTTCATTTCATTTTAGTAAATGTAGTCTGGATCCAATAACTTGGCTGTATCATTTATCCAACTTAAAATTTTATCATAATCAAAATGAGAATAGTACCAGGCACAGTGGTTCACACTTGTAATCCCAGCACTTTGGGAGGCTGAGGAGGGAGGATTGCTTGAGCCCAGGAGTTCGAGACCAGCCTGGGCCACATGGTGAAACCCCATCTCCACTAAAAATTAAAAAAATTAGCTGGGCATGTTAGCGTGCCCATGTATTCTCTGCTATTCGAGAGGCTGATTGGGGAGGATCGCTTGGGTCCAGGAGTTCAAGGCTGCAATGAGCTATGACTGGACCACGGTACTCCAGCCTGGGCATCAGAGCTGGAGAATAGACAAATAAAAGACACCAAGAATATCGAAAGAATTATTTTAAAAATCTGCAATCCTAAATTAAATTCGTCATTGTCAGATTGTCCCAGAAGATAACTTCTAAAGGAAAAAAAAAACACTATAAAATAAAGTATCAATCAGTTAATGTCCTGGTATCTCACCCTCCTCCCACAGGAGACAAGACAGATTTGGTTTTGCTTTGAAATTATACAGAACTTCAAGTTAAGTTTTCCACAAATTACAAATAATTTTTGCAATTTCCACAAATAAAGAATAAACTAGAACTTTCAAACTTATTTCTTTTGAAACTGTTAGAACATGTGTTCTAATATTGAATGTTATCAAATGTCTTTCTAACATATATGGAGATAACCATGTTTTTTCTCCTTACCGTCTTGCAACCAGGAATCATACCAGATTTTCTAATAGTAATTCAAGAGAAAAGGTTCATGTGGGTGTGTGGCATAATTATTCCAATGTGCCATAGGATTTTTTCATTACTAATCATGAGTGAGAGACAGAGAGAGAGAAAGAGAGAGTGTGCTTTAATGCTACCTTTGTCCTTGAGACCTACCAAGGTCTCACTACATTGCCCAGGCTGGTCTCCTCCTGGAAGAGACCCTGCACTTTGCCCATACTGTCTGGATGGGTAAGGTGCCCGCCTCGGCAAAGTGTTCTCTTCTGTGCTTTTTCTATGGTTCCATTTCATAGGAAGATTTGGGGTGATGTTTCTGTTCTCTCAACCTTTTATTTTAAAGAATTGCAAACAAGGAAAAGTTGAAAAAAGTAATACAGTGAACATCTGTATGCTATTCAACTGGATTCACCAACTAACATTTTGTCATATTTGTTTTCTCTCCCCCATGTATGTAAGATTGTATATGTGCCCTTTTCCCCCCAAATCATTTCAAAGTAAGTTGCCAGTATCATAGCATTTCACTTTGAAGTACTTTTGCAGATATCTTCTAAGAACTAGGACATTGTCCTATATAATCACAATACCATTAATCCACCCCCAAAATTTAACATCAATACACTAATGATACCTAATGTTTAGTTTGTCATCAGCTCTCTTTAGTAATCTATTGTCTACTGATTACATTTTGAAATCCAACTTGAAAACCTGGTCATCTCATTGCCTTCTTTCTTGTACCCATTAAATCAAAATGAGGTCTCCTTTTATTTCAGCAGAAGAGAGAATGGAAAAGAGGGGAAGAGTCCCTAGGTATCTTGGATAAAACATTAGCACTTATTACCAAATGTATTCTATCTAGTTCTGTGGTTTTCAAACTTCAGGGAGCATCTCAAGGCTTCTTAAAGCACGGATAGCTGTCCCTCTTCCCCACTTTCTGATTCAGGAGATTCGGGGCTTGCCCAGGAATTTGATTTCTAACAAGTTCCCACATGTTGCTGATGCTGAGGGTCTAAGGACTACAGTGTGAGACTCAGTGGTTTTGTGGCTATCTACTTAGTGAATACATGTGGTATTTCCTTTAGCACCTGTGATTACAGAGAAAACACCCTTCATCTGGAAGACATCATTAAACAGAGCATAAGAGATCAGGTCAGTAAGAATTAAATTTAACTTAATTGAAATGTCACTGAAATTTCAATTAGTGGTGATGAGAAATTGGGAATATCCTCATTGGTCTTTAGTGTTTTGTCCTGTGCTGTTTATCAAGCTGCTTAGTTTGATGTTGTTGAACTTATTTCCTAAGCAAAAAACAGCAGCAGAAGAAAATCCAGAGCACGTAGAAATTCAGAAGATGATGGATTCCCTCTTCTTAAAATTGGATGCCCTCTCAAACTTCCACTTCATCCCTAAACCGGTATGTGTGTTCACAATTCAGTGGGTAGCTACAGCAGGGTGACCTTCATAGATCTGAGCCTTTGTGAGACTAGCTCTGTATTTTGTTTCAGGACAGGAACCTGCGGTAGTTCCCTGTAAATTCTGGGCACGGTCTCCAGAAGGAAGACTTAACTTCTGGTCCCGTGACCGTTCTGCCTCTTCCCAGATCTTGAGTGGGCCCCTGCCAGACCCTTAGCCATAGCAGCAGGGACCCCTCTTTTCCCCACTCTGAGTCTTCTGTTGCATTTTCATTGTATGGTGGGGTTGGAGACCTAGGGATCTCTATACCTGGCATTTATTGAGTATCTGCTACAGGTCATGTTAGGTCCTTTACGTACGTGAACACGTAATGCACACAACACGGAGGCAGGTACTGTAGTTTCCATTTCGCAGGTAAGAAAAATCAAGGTTTAGGGGGTGCTGTTGGAATCTTTTTGAGACAGAAAACCCTAAAATACCCAGGTCTTATGGCATTCTGAAGCAGCTTGTGCCACCCCTCAGCACTGCCATGATGCCTATCAGCTTAGGACTTCAGCTGTCACCATATCTGACATTTTAAATAATCTCCATTAGATTTGCTGAATTTCAAGCGAGTGAAAAAAGATAATCTCCATAAAGTATTTTGTAGATTATGCCTGAAGGTAATAGGTTCAGAATTCACACATTTGGTGTTAGATCCCCTTCTGACTTCTCATCGAATGTATTCTCTCTTTTCTAGCCTGTACCAGAGAATAAAGTTGTGTCAAATCTGTCAGCCATAACCATGAAGGAAGTAGCCCCAACAAGTGTTAGTGATGCAGCTCACCTGGCCCCAGAGGAGATCAAGGTAAGAAACCAGTGTTAGGTTGCAGTGAACCACGATTGCATCACATCATCACTGTACTCTAGCCTGGGTGACGGAGTGAAACTGTCTCAAAAAAAAAAAAAAAAAAAAAAAAAAAAAAAAAAAAAAAGGCTGGGCCCAGTGGCTCATGCCTGTAATCGCAGCACTTTGGGAGGCCAAGGGGTGGCTCACCTGCAGTCGGGAGTTCTAGGCCAGTCTAACCAATATGGAGAAACCCCAGTTCTTCTAAAAATACAAAATTAGTGTGGTGGCGCATGCCTGTAATCCCAGCTACTTGGGAAGCTGAGGTGGGAGAATTGCTTGAACCTGGGAGGTGGAGGTTGTGGTGAGCCAAGATCATGCCATTGCACTCCAGCGTGGGCAACAAGAGTAAAACTCTGTTTCAGAAAAAAACAAAACAAAAAAACCCAGTGTTGAAACCTTAAGTGTCTGTTGCAAGTTAGTTGATTATAGCCAGGCTCCCTTTACTTAATGTCATGTGCCTTGCATTTGTAGTTTTTATTCCAATGTATCTCAGCAGTTTCTAAGTATATACAAACTAATAATTTTATGATATTCAAACACCAGTCTCCAGTATTCTGGTTTTAATATGAGGTACAGGTTTGAGAGTTACTATAAAAGCAGTTTTAAAATAGCTAGTATGGATATCTTGTTATAATCCATTTCAAATACTAGCAACGATGTTAGGTTTAAAACAAATTGCTTGCATTGCGTACATACTAGCAATACTTTAATATCAGCATTTCCTTCTTATTTTATGCATGTAACGCTGATTAGTCATGGAATCTGGGTCTAGAATCAAGCATTTGGTTATCGGAAGAGGTTGGATACATCAAATGCAGCAGTCCCTGCCATGTGAACATTGAAGCCCATGCCTTACACAGTAATAATGGTTTCTGCCAGGTGCTCTTCCTCCTGGCTGTCTTAGCAGCTGGGACATGACAGGCAAATAATGTAAGAAAAAACTGGAGTGTTCAATAGCCTTCCAAGTGATCATGGAAATTTAAGTTGAAACAAAAAATAAAATACAATTTCCCTCTATTATCTTGGAAAACAACTAAGTTGGATAGTATAGAGCATTGGTAAAATTTTGAGTAAACAAGTACTCTTATAAATGGCAGTAGAAATGTAAAAATAGGCCGGGCGCGGTGGCTCAAGCCTGTAATCCCAGCACTTTGGGAGGCCGAGGCGGGTGGATCACCAGGTCAAAAGATCGAGACCATCCTGGTCAATAATGGTGAAACCCCGTTTCTACTAAAAATACAAAAAAGTAGCTGGGCATGGTGGCACATGCCTGTAATCCGAGCTACTTAGGAGGCTGAGGCAGGAGAATTGCCTGAACCCAGGAGGCGGAGGTTGCGGTGAGCCGAGATCGCGCCATTGCACTCCAGCCTGCATAACAAGAGAGAAACTCCGTCTCAAAAAAAAAAAAAAAAAAAAAAAAAAAAAAAAAAAAAAAAAGAAATGTAAAAATGACCATTTGGTAGTATCCAGTAAAAATAAAAATGTGAATTGTGCAAATACTATTACCAACAATTCCATCTATAAGGTTCACTCTAGGAAAACAGCACATAGATCTAAGGAAAGTTGTAGAAAGATGTTCTTTGCAGCATTGTATGAAATCATGACATATTGGAAATAACCTAATGGCCCATTAGTAAAGCACGTAAAACTTGGTGAACCAGTAAGGAGTGTATTCCAAATGTACTTGTTACACAGGTGAGTCTTGAGTGGATTGGAAGGACAAATGAATTCTGGACAAGTTTCAAATCTGTACCAGTTGTGAATTGCTGTGACTGCAATTGAAAACCAAAGTTATTTTTGTACACTTTAAACAAAATTTTCGTTTTTATTTTACTTTAGGTGCATACTATATCTGGCTTTTCTCCCCATGTTATCCCTCCCCACCCTCTCCACCCGCCCCCATCCCTCCCCTAACCCCCACAACTGCCCCCAGTGTATGATGCTCCTCTCCCCGAGTTCATGTGTTCACATTGCTCAACAACAGCATATGAGTGAGAACATGTGGTGTTTGGTTTTTTGTTCTTGTGTCAGTTTACTGAAAATGATGGTTTCCAGATTCACCCAAGTCCCCACAAAGGACACAAACTCATCGCTTTTTTATGGCTGCATAGTATTCCATGGTGTATATGTGCCACATTTTCTTTGTCCAGTCTATCATTGATAGGCACTGGAGTTGGTTCCAGGTCATTGCTAACAGGGTGCAACAAACATACGTGTGCATGTGTCTTTATAGTAGAATGATTTATAGTTTTTGGGGTATATACCCAGTAATGAGATTGCTGGGTCAAATGGAATTTCTATTTCTAGATCTTTGAGAAATCGCCATACTGTCTTCTGCAATGGTTGGACTAATTTACACTCCCACCAACTGTGCAAGAGTGTTCCTATTTCTCCACATTCTCTCCAGCATCTGTTGTCTCCAGATTTTTTAATGATCGCCATTCTAACTGGCATGAGATGGTATCTCAATGTGGTTTTGATTTGCATTTCTCTAATGACCAGTGATGATGAGCATTTTTTCATATGTTTGTTGACCTCATATATGTCTTCTTTTGAAAGGTATCTGTTCATGTCCTTTACCCACTTTTGAATGGGGTTGTTTGTTTTTTTTCTTGTAAATCTGTTTTAGTTCTTTGCATATTGTGGATATTAGCCCTTTGTCAGATGGGTAAATTGCAAAAATCGTTTCCCATTCTGTTGGTTGCTGGTTCACTCTAATGATGGTTTCTTTTGCTGTACAGAAGCTCTGAATTTTAATTAGATCCCATTTGTCTATCTTGGCTTTTTTTTACCATTGCATTTGGCGTTTTAGTCATGAAGTCCTTGCCTACGCCTATGTCTTTGATGGTTTTGCCTACATTTTCTTTTAGTGTTTTTATGGTGTTAGGTTTTATGTTTAAATCTTTAATCCATCTGGAGTTAATTTTAGTGTAGGGTGACAGGAAGTGGTCCAGTTTCTGTTTTCTGGACATGGCTAGCCAGTTTTTCCAACAGCATTTATTAAACATGGAGTCCTTTCCCCATTGCTTGTTTTTGTCAGATTTGTCAAAGATCAGATGGTTGTAGATGTGTGGTGTTGCTTCTGAGGTCTCTGTTCTGTTCCATTGGTCTATGTCTCTGTTTTGGTACCAGTACCATGCTGTTTTGATTACTGTAGTCTTGTAGTATAGTTTGAAGTCCAGCAATGTGATGACTCCAGTTTTGTTAATTTTGCTTAGGATTGTCTTGGCTATGCAGGCTCTCTTGTAATTCCATATGAAATTTAAAGTGTGTTTTTTTTTTCCAGTGCTGTGAAGAAGGTCATTGGTAGCTTGATGGGGATAGCACTGAATCTATAAGTTTCTTTGGGCAGTATGGCCATTTTCATGATATTGATTCTTCCTAACCATGAGCATGGAATGTGTTTCCATCTGTTTGTGTCCTCTCTTTGTTGAGCAGTGGTTTGTAGTTCTCTTTGAAGAAGTCCTTTTCATCATTTGTTAGTTGTATTCCTAGGTATTTTATGATCTTTGTAGCAATTGTGAATGGGAGTTCGCTCTTGATTTGGCTCTCTGTTTGTCTGTTATCAGTATAAAGGAATGCTTGTGATTTCCCCACATTGATTTTGTATGCTGAGACTTTGCTGAAGTTGCTTATCAGTTTGAGAAGATTTGGGGCTGAGACAATGGGGTCTTCTAAATATACGATCATGTCGTCTGCAAATAGAGACAGTTTGACTTCCTCCTTTCCTAATTGAATATGCTTTATTTCTTTTTCTTGCCTGATTGCTCTGGCTAGAACTTCCAATACTGTATTGAATAGGAGTGATGAGAGATAGCATCCTTGTCTAGTGCCTGATTTCGAAGGGAATTCTTTCAACTTTTGCCCGTTCAGTATGATATTGGATGTGGGTTTGTCATAAATGGCTTTTATCATTTTATGATACATTCCATTGATACCAAGTTTATGGAGAGTTTTTAGCATAGGGCTGTTGAATTTTGTCAAAGGCCTTCTCTGCATCTACTGAGATAATCATGTGGTTTTTGTCTTTGGTTCCATTTATGTGATGGATTACATTTACGGACTTGTGTATGTTGAACGAGCCTTGCATCCCTGGGATGAAGCCTACTTGATTGTGATGAATAAGCTTCTTGATGTGTTGTTGCAATCTGTTTGCTAGTATTTTATTGAAGATTTTTGTATCGATGTTCTTCATAGATATTGGCCTGAAGTTTTCCTTTTTAGTTGAGTCTCTGTCTGATTTTGGTATCAGGATGATGTTGGTCTCATAAAATGAGTTAAGGAGGATTCCCTCCTTTTGTATTGTTTGATTCAGTTTCAGAAGGAATGGAAACAGATCCTCTTAGTACATCTGGTAGAATTAGGCTGTGAACCTGTCTGGACTTTGACTTTTTTTGGTTGGCAGGCTATTGATTACTGCCTCTACTTCAGCCCTTGTTATTGGTCTATTCAGGCTTTCAACTTCCTCCTGGTTTAGTCTTGGTAGAGTACAAGTGTCCAGGAATTTATCCATTTCTTTCTGGTTTACTGGTTTATGTGCATAGAGCTGTTTGTAGTAACCTCCGATGGTCACTTGTATTTCTGTGGGATCAGTGGTAATGTCCCCTTTATCTTTTTTGTTGCATCTATTTGATTCTTCTCTCTCTTCTTTTTTATTAATCTGGCTAGCGGTCTGTCTATTTTGTTGATCTTTTCAAAAAACCAGCTCCTGGATTTATTGATTTTTTTGAAGGATTTTTGTGTCTCTGTCTCCTTCAGTTCTGCTCTGATCTTTGTTATTTCTTGTCTTCTGCTAGGTTTTGAGTTTTTTAAAAAAATCTTCCTCCTCTAGCTCTTTCAATTTTGATGATAGAGCATCGATTTTAGATCTTCCCTTGTTTCTCATGTGGGCATTTATTGCTAGAGATTTCCCTCTTGACACTGCTTTAAAGGTATCCCAGAGATTCTGCTAAGTTGTGTCTTCATTCTGATTGGTTTAGAAGAACATCTTTAATTCTGCCTTCATTTCATTGTTTATCCAGTCAACACTCAGAAGCAAGTTTTTCAGTTTCCAAGTGGTTCTGTGGGTTTGAGTGTGTTTCTTAATCCTGAGTTCTAATCTGATTGTGCTGTGATCTGATAGACTGTTACGATTTCTATTTTTTGGATTTGCTGAGGAGTGATTTGCTTCCAATGATGTGGTCAATTTTAGAGGAAGTGTGATGTGGTGCTGAGAAAAATGTATATTCTGTGGATTTGGGGTGGAGCATTCTGTATATGCCTATTAGGTCCGCTTGGTCCAGCTCTGCATTCAAGTCCTGGATGTCCTTGTTAATTTTCTGTCTCATTGATCTGTCTAATATTGACAGTGGAGTGTTGAAGTCTCCCACTATTATTGCGTGGAAGTCTAAATCTCGTTTTAGGTTGTTAAGAACTTGCTTTATGTATCTGGGTGCTCCTGTGTTTGGGGCGTATATATTTAGGATAGTTAGCTCTTCTTGTTGGATTGATCCTTTTACCATTATGTAATGCCCTTCTTTGTCTCTTTTGATGTTTGTTGGTTTGAAGTCCATTTTCTCAGACACTAGGATTGCAACCCCTGCTTTTTTTGTTCTCCATTTGCTTGGTAAATCTTCTTCCATCCCTTTATTTTGAGGCTATGTGTCTTTGTATGTGAAATGGGTTTCCTGAATACAGCACACCAATGGGTCTTGACCTTTTATGCAGTTTGCCAGTCTGTGTCTTTTGACTAGGGCGTTTAGGCCGTTTACATTCAATGTTAATATTGTTATGTGTGAATTTGATCCTGCCATTTTGATGCTAGCTAGTTGTTTTACCCATTAGTTGACGCAGTTTCTTCATTGCATTTTTGGTCTTTGTCAACTGGTGTGCGATCGCAGTGACTTGTACTTGTTCTTTTCCAGGCTTAGTGTTTCTTTCAGGAGCACTTGTAGGGCAGGTCTGGTGGTGACAAAATCTCTCAATAATTGCTTGTCTGTAAAGGCTTTTATTTCTCCTTCATTTAAGAAGCTTAGTTTGGCTAGACATGAGATTCTGGGTTGAAAGTTCGTTGCTTTAAGAATGTTGAATATTGGCCCCCTCTCTCTTCTGGCTTGTAGGGTTTCTGCCAAGAGATCTGCTGTGATTCTGATTGGCTTCCCTCTGTGGGTGACCCGACCTTTCTCTCTGGCTGCCCTTAGCATTTTTTCCTTCATTTCAACCTGGAGAATCTGACAATTATGTGCCTTGGGGTTGCTCTTCTTGAGGAATATCTTTGTGAAGTTCTTTGTATTTCTTGGATTTGAATGTTGGACTGCCTTGCTAGGCTTGGGTTCTCCTGGATAACATCCTGGAGCGTGTTTTCCAGTTTGGATTAATTCTTCCCATCATATTCAGGTACACTGATCGAGGGTTGATTAGGTCTTTTCATATAATCCCATATTTCTTGGAGGCTTTGTTCATTTCTTTTCACTCTTTTTTCTCTTGTCTTGCCTTCTCTTTTTATTTCATTGAGTTGATCTTCAATCTCTGATATTCTTTCTCTGCTTGGTCGATTTGGCTATTAAAACTTGCATTTGCTTCATGTCGTTCTCATGCTGTGTTTTTCAATTCCATCAAGTTGTTTATGTTCTTCTCTAAGCTGGTTATTCTAGTTAACATTTCCTCTAACCTTTTTTCAAGGTTTTTGGTTTCTTTGCATTGAGTTAGAACGTGTTCCTTTAGCTCAGAAAAGGTCGTTATTATCCGCCTGCTGAAGCCTGTTTCTGTCAATTTGTTACTCTTTCTTGGTCATGTTGTGTTCCTGTGTTGTTGAGGAGTTATAATCCCTTGAAGGAGAAGAGGTGTTTTGGTCTTTGATGGTTTCATCTTTTTTGCACTGGTTTTTCCCCTCTTAGTGGATTTACCTAGCTGTGATCTCAGGGAGCTGTTTGATGAGGCGATGAGGTCGCTTGTCTGCCTGTCAAGACAATACTGGGTTTCTATGGACTCCTTCAGGTTACTAGGTAGGCTTCCTGTGTCTTTTTTTGTTTATACTGGGAGATTAGGCCCACCTCTTCTGCTGACCTGGAGGTGCTGCTGGGTGATCAAGAATGCCGTCCCATTGCTACGTAGACTTCCCGTGTTTTTTGTTAAAACATGAAGCCTAGTCCCACCCCGTTAATGGTGGGTTGTAACTTTCCTCCACCAGGCTGGATCTCTCAGGGTTCAGCTCAGACTGTGGCACTGGCTGCACAACCCACTAGAGTTAGTGCTTCAGTGCTCTGGGGTTTGTGGGGGAGGTAGGAACCCGCCCAGTGACACCTGCTGGCCGACTCCCTGCTCTCAGCTTCCTCTCTTTGTGGGGGGTGCGGTGGGGGGCTGCTCCATCTGTTTTCCCGATTTCGGCTCCCTCTCTCCCTGGGTAGGGGGACAGGGCAATAGCTCAGTCCACAGGCTCTACCAGCCGGCTTTTGGGCTTTTGCATTTGCTTAGATCTGTGCACCAATCTAGGACACCATCCTGGATTATTATTCAGCTCTACGCTTGTAGTTCCTGGCGCTTGACTGGCAAAGGTCCCTTGTTCTGTGTATTGCTGAGGCTTTGGAGGAAGCGCTATATCTGGACCAGAGTGCTAGAGGGGGAGCCTCTGATTTGCTGGTCAGATGCGCTTTCTGGATGAAGCAGCATCCCTCCCCACCTCGGTCTGCCCTGCCTGGGCTTTGCTCGCCATCAGACCAGACCCACTGAAATGCACATGGTACCTCTGTTGGACTTAAGAGATCTCTGGATTTCTGCGTCTCTCTCGCTGGGTTTTGTGCACTGGGGTTGTGTCTATTCAGTCATCTTGACTCCTCTCTCATTTTTGTACAGTCATTTGGGTGTATTTCTATTTAATAATAACTTGTTTGCAAATTGAGAGGACTCTACCTATGATTTCTGCTTAGAGATCTTGACCTTGAGGAGCTCATAGTTTAATGGAAGGGAGATCTAGAAAGCAAGAATCCAATGCAGAGAGTGAGGTTCTGTGGTACATGATGTGTACAGGGTGCAGAGAAGCGTTATGGTACCTTGTTCTGGTCTCACCTTCTAATGTTCTAGATTTCCCATAGTGCCATTTCCTGAACCTGCCTGATTTTTTTCTACCATCTGGACCTCTGTCTAAGGCACCGTTCTCTCTCCTTGCAGGACTTTTCCATGCCTTATGTGTTGGGTGAAGTTCTGTTTCTTCAAAATCTTCTTGAAACCTGCCTCTACCTCATCCAAATAATTGTTATGTCTATGTCTCCATGATTTCTTTATAAATAATTATAGCCAATTCTCATTATTTTCAGTAGTCCTATTCTATAAAGTTGCCTAGAACACTGAGTTAATCAGATACTAAACCCTGTTCCCAGGGAAAATATGTACACATGTACGTATCTCACATAGGTTATAATCTGAATTCCTAAGAACAACTCACCCTGGTAAATTAAATTTTCTTTATTTACCAAAGAATAAAGGAAGGATAGAAGTGTTAAGTGATTTTCCCGAGGCCACTCCACTAATAGTTGCCAGAGTTCAGATTCAGACCTCGCCCAGTTGGCCCCAGAGCCAGAGTTTCCTGCACTACCCTGCACTGCCCTCTACCGTCTCTGCCCTCTGATCATCTTCGTATGAGATCTGAAAGCAGAAGACTGAGGGTCATCTTATTTGACCTTAGCCTGGGAAGTGTGCAAGGAATGGCAGATTTCTCACTACTGTGTGTATTGCCATGAGTCACCTTGAAAGGTTCCCAGGCACTGGGGAATACAAAGACATTTCAGCCAGTAAGCAAATGTGCAAATATGGGACCCACAAATAATGAGCATCAACTGTATATGTACGCGACTGCTAGGGTCTGTTTCATGGTAACCCCTCCCGCCAGCAATGTGGACTTTTCTTTAGCTTCTTTGATAGTTCAATTCTCTATTTATTCATTTATATAGTTCTTTAAGCACTTACCATATGAAATGAATCCCCAAAGAGTACAGCTGCTTTGCTCAAGGGAGTCTTGGTGTGTGTAGGTGTTTATGCCACATACTTTTATAGATGGTTTTATTTAACAATTTTTTGAACTATGTATTTATGCACATTACCCAGTAAAATACAAGTGAATGGGCCAGGCATGGTGGCTCACACATGTAATTCCAGCACTTTGGGAGGCCGAGGCAGGTGTATCACCTGAGGTTAGGAGTTCAAGACCAGCCTGGCCAACATAGTGAAACTCTGTCTCTACCTTAAAAAAAAAAAATGCTTAGCTGGGCAATATGTTTTATTCATATGAATAAAATAAGAAAATGAGTGACAATCAGAGATTTCATCTAAAAAGCATACTTACAGCCTGATTTCATCCAATATCATTTACATCCTTTTACATCTAAAGTTTGAGAAAGGGATCTTCACAACGGAAGACTCAGGCGCACTAGGAGTTCTATCATAAAAGACCAAGTAGAGCCGAATGTCCAAACTTACTAGAGAAGAAAAGCAGAATCATTGGCTATATTTTCACATTGCATACAACAGGAAATTGAAGTTTTGAATTTTTATCAGCATCATTCTTCCAAGTTAATAGAATTAAACCAGAATACTCCATTCTTCCAAAGCCTCTAGCCAGGCACAGTTTTACTGATTGCTTCCTGCTTTTCAATGGTTATAAAGCAGAGTCCTGATAGGCACATTTTGTGTACCTGCAAAGACCCAGAACTAAACAGTTCCATCTGTTCAATATTCAAACAAAAGTCCTGTAAAGCTCAGATGGTCTGTGTAATATGTCAGTACTAGCACCAAAGCCTCAAATAGAAATAGATACTGAGAACACTACTAGCAGACAAAAGTAAGCTCTCAGCTGGGAGTAGTAGTTCACACCTGTAATGCCAGCACATTGGTAAGCCAAGGTGGGAGGATTACTTGAAGTCAGGAGTTCAAGACCAGCCTGGGCAGCATAGAGAATTCACATCTTTATACAAATTTTTCAAAATTAGTGGGGTATGGCAGCACACACCTGTAGTCCTAGCTACTTGGGAGGCTGAGGTGGGCAAAATCACTTGAGCCCAGGAGTTTGAGGCTGTAGTAGCCATGATCATAAATAATGGCAGTAACCCTGAAACAGCCACTTGCACTGGTTGCCACTCACTGGAGGATATGAGTTTTGGCTGGCCAGGTTTCTGGGGACAGAGGGCTCAAGGGACAGTAGAGCATAATTGTTAAGATTGTGGACAAACTGTAGGGTACTGGTTAAGGATCCTGGGTTTGAATGTGCTCTCTCCATCTGCTAAGGGTATGATTTAGAGCCAATTGCTTGAGCTCTTTGGGCCTCTCTTTTCACATCTGTAAAATAGGGGTGGTATTGTTTTACTTACATTTGTGAAGCTTCAATGAGATTTGTTATTGTTGTTTTTATGTTGATCCCTAGTACAGGGCATGCTATAAACTCCTCTCCTCTTGGGCTTGTGTTTCTTGAGGAGGTGGAGGTAGAGAGTATCAGAGGTTTCTGTTAGCTCTGAGAGTCCGAGATTTCAAGGCCCACTAGAGTGGAAACCTCGGGGTCAAGGGCTCCTGTCTGCCTTTTCTATCCTGTGTCCCCGCTGTGAAGAACCACACCTGGCCCGTATGTGTTCAGCGTTTGTTGAATGAATGCACCTTTGTAAATCACAAGCTGGCAGAAGCGTGGGCTTTTCTCACACTCCATCTCTGAAGATTGATGTGACCATCCTTTCGAGAGAATCTAGTTTCAGACTTTCAGTTCTGTGGCTGTGGGTGACAACCAACAAAGACCCAAATCCTCTTTCTTTGGGAGCTTGAGGAGAGTTCACTAATTTATGTTCCCATTGGGTCTCAGAACTTTGACTTTAAACTCCACTCCTGGCCCCTGCCTACCGCTTCCTGGCCTGCGGAATAGAATCGAGGGGGCCACCCTCAGTCACCTTTGACTCTCCCGACAGAAACAACAGAACTGAGCTCAGCTGGATGAAGTAACACTTCTTCGTTTGCTCATGACGTGACTGCTGGGTTTGGGGGGCACTGAGATGTAGAGGCCCGTCTTGTCTCACTCACTCCCATACCGGGGAAGAAGGCTCGCCCCCCAGATTCCACTCCATCCCACAGGGTCCCTGAAAACCTGGTCCCTTAGGCGGTCCTTTCCTGGGGCATTGGTGGCATTCTGGGGACATGTCTGGCTCTGCCGTCTCTGCCACTCCCCCGGTAAGAGCTCTGCCTTCCTCTTCCTGTAGGAAAATAAGCCAAGCCACCACCATCAGGCAGCACTCAGGAGGCAGGTAGAGGTGAGTAGAGGATGTGAAGTTCCCTCCCGTTCCCTGGAGGTTTCTTTGCTTCTCTTTCAGCACGTCCTTGGCTTTTCTCCCACAGGCTCACAAAATCACCAAATTGCAGAAGGCACTCTATGTCACTGAGAATGCGGCCAGGCGGCTAGGTGGGAATCTGGGCACACCATCATCCTTCAACCTGGCACTTTGACAGGCTTTTAGGGGGAGTCCCTTGGGCCTCATCTCAACCTCTCTCATTCCAGGAGGCTGCAGATACCTCTCTGGCCGCCTACCCTGTGCCTCAGAACACATGGAGGACTTGATGCAGGCTCTCTCTGATGTCTTCACAGAGAAAAAGGCAGCGGACAGGGTGAGTCCAACCACCTGCCCCATCCCCTGGTAACCTGGCTTCCCAGATGGAGGAGTGAGTCTAAAGGTTCCTTCTGCAGGACGGAGTGTCCTTCCCAGAAGGCAGCATGGGCCATTTCTTGCTGCTTTTGTGTGTGGTTGTTAGAGGCAGGCTGCTGTGGGTTAGTTGGGGGTGCTGTAGGCAGTGAGCACAGGAAACAGAGCTCAGGGTCCAAGTGCCCACCCTGCCCTTACCTGGCTGTGGCCTTGGCCAAATCCTAGGTGCAGGTTATAACGGGTACTTATACCATGAAGATACAGAAGAGTATCTTTCGTATGTTACTATTTGTGTAGAGAGAGGGAATATGTGTTGTGTATGTGTGTGTGTGTGTGTGTGTGTGTGTGTGTGTGTGTGTTTATCATGGTAGGATACATAAAATATGTTTGTAAGGATTCATTAACAACTCAGGAGAGAGGAACAGTGTGGGTGGGAGATGTTTTCCTCTTGTACCTTCCGAGTTTTGGACTATGTGAACCTATCATCCTTTCAAAAAGTCAACAAAACATTAATTTTCTTCTTCTTATGTGTCCCCACCCCCAGGAAAGAATGGGTTTGGAGAATCAGAGATACCTGGGTATTGAAATCCCAGTTCTGTCTCAGTGATCTTAGGCAAGCACTTAACCTTTAATATCCCATGTTTTTCATCTACACAATAGAAGTAATAATAGTACCTGTCTCCTGGTGGTTGTGAGGATTAAATGGGATTGTTAGCATAGTACCTGGTAAAGCACTCAATGAAGATTCCAACAGTGGTAGTAGTAACAGTCATAGCAATATTTTCTGATCTCTCTGGGCCCCTTAGCCAGCTATAAATTCAACTCTTTCCCTGTCCCTTCCACCCTTACTGAGCTCTTTGAAAAACAAATGAGGGCCAGGCTCCTTGGCTCACACCTGTAATCCCAGCACTTTGGGAGACTGAGGCGGGCAGACCACCTACGGTTGGGAGTTTCAGACCAGCCTGACTACATGAAGAAGCCTGGTCTGTACTAAAAATACGAAATTAGCCAGGCGTGATGGTGCATGGCAGCAGTCCCAGCTACTCAGGAGGCTGAGGCAGGAGCATCACTTGAACCTGGGAGGTGAAGGTTGCGGTGAACCAAGATCGCGCCATTGTCCTCCAGCCTGGGCAACAAGAGCGAAACTCCAACTCAAAATAAAAAAGAAAAGAAAAAAAATGACACCATGGGCTCAGACATGCCTTTGGAACATGCCAGGCGTGACTGAGACTGAGGAAGTGTTACTGTGGAGTAGTAACTGCCACTATTGTTCCTGGTCGGCCGGTTGCTGCTCTGTCTGCTGCATCCTGACTTAACCTTTCTGTAATTGCAGTGCAATGAGGAGTTACTAAAGGAGGGGACGGCCGGAGTCTGGAACTGTACAGGAACATGTAGGACGGCGGAAGGGGGGATGGGAGGCCTGGGGGCCCTTAGCGTGGGTGGTGTGCTGGGAGGTGGGGGGTACAGGTTAACATGGTGAGGGGGTCATACAGGTTTGCACGTGTGCCCAGCAAAGCTCTAGTGCCTGCTGTACCACTGACTCGTGGGGTAGCCTTAATCAACTCACGTCTTCTCTCTGGCCTGCCACCTGTGACTTTTAATTCCTGGGGTCCCTACCAGTGCCATGGTTCTGTGGTTGTGGGGCAAGGGTAGAGGGTTGATCACCAAAGTGGTCCTTTCTGCTCTTCATTCATGCCTTTCTCTACTGCCTCTGTACATTGTATCAATGAGGAGCTGCAAAAGAGAACACCAAACTTGAAGAACAACTTCAACCCTTACAGTCCAAAAAGGCCACCATCCAGCTCAATGTCCAAGAGCTAAAAAGAAAGCTGGATAGGGCCAAGCTCCTGCTGCCACCAATGAGAGGCTGCAGCCCCGGGGATTGTGGAGCCCCATCCAGCTGGGGCCATGGTCTCCAGATCATCCAGGGTATGGGGAGGCTCCAGCCCAGAGCTGGAAAATCTGGATCCTGGTTCTGGTCCCACTATAAAATCCTCTAGGGTGTGCTAAAAATCTGCAAACTGTGGCCCTGCCTGTGGAATCAGAACTCAGGGTTAGGGCTTAGGGAAAAAATTTTTAAAGCATCGTGGATGAAAACCATTATTTTATAGATGACATTTCTATGGCTAGCTCATGAGTCTATTCCTTTTTGAGGTTCAAACCAACACTTTCACTATTCCAGGTGCAGCTACAGGAGGAGGTCGAGAACCTGAAGTAGGAGCTTCACAGAGTGAAAGGAGAGCTCCAAGAACAGCTGGATGAAAATAATTGCTGGAATCGCCTCTACCAGGAGCAGGAGGAGAAGATCTGGAAGAGGGAGGAGAAGATACAGGAGCGTGGGTGGAAGATACAGGCAGGAGCAGCGATGCGGCAGTAGGAGGAGAGGATGCAGGAGTGGGAACAGATGATGTGGGAGTGTGAGGAGAAGATGAGGGAACAAGAGCAGAAGATGCGGGAGCAGGAACAAAAGATGCGGGAGCAGGGGCAGAAGATGTGAAGGCAAGAGGAGACGATTCCGGGACAGGTGGAGAAGATGAGGGGACGGGAACAGAAGATTCAGGAGCAGGAGGAAAAGATTCGGGAGCAGAAGAGGTTTCAGGAGAAGGAAAAGATGAGGGAGCAGGAGGAGAAGATGCAGCCTCCCTTCCATGTATCGGTAAGTCTAAGTCAACTCTAGTCATTTCATTCCTCTGGCCAATGATTGCTTAGGGCTTGGGCATGAGCTGCCTCTTCGCCTGAGCCTGAGCCACAACTGTCCTCTGCACCTACCACACTGATGTGCTGGGCCAGGGACAGCTCCATCTCGATGGAGATAAGCTGTGAGGAGCTGGTGGCTGGGAAGATCAGGTTGTGGCAACAGGTTTTGTTCAGAAGGTTGTCCATCAGCTTGCCCTTGGCATTAGCCATGAGGCAGGGAAAACACACACACACACACACACACACACACACACACACACACACACACAGACCTGCCAGACCCTTGTGCAACTGCCCCCACTGCAGCTGACCGCTATGAAGGGAGAGCCCAGGGGGCCAGGGAGCACAGGTGCCTCAAGGGCTGGCTGAAGCAGTGAAGGCGCTGGCAGGCCTGGCTCTCCCTGGGGACTTCAAATGACATTCAAGACAGAGCTCATCTATATTCTCCTATGCCAGAGGTCTTCCTCCTTTTCTTCTCTCGATCAATGGATGGCATCCCATGGTCTGCACATCTGATACAAAACTGAGTATCTCTTCCTGACCTCTCCCTTGTTTCATCCAAGTAGCCACCTAGTCCTGTCTGTCCTCTCATCTCCCCAGCTACAGCCATGTCCGTATCGCCCCAGCCTGGCCCTCCTTGTATCTCCACCCATGCTCTGCCTCTGCCATCCATGTACCATACAGTGGTAGGCTGGTCTTTCTACAGCAAACTGGACTAGGGCCCTTCCCTACCCACAGCTCTCACAGCTAAAGTTGGATTTAAGCCTCACATGGTTCAGCTTGGCATTCAGAACTCTTTCCCCCTCGGCACTGTTTCATCCAGAGCACTCACAGGGCAGGGCAGGAGCCCCCTTCCTCAAATGTGGCTTTGGTGCACAACTGGGTATGAGATGGTGATTTCCCTAAGAAGAAACAGGGCTGAGGTGGGGGGATTTTCTGGGTTCAGAGTTAGCCCTCCAGAGTACAAGCTTCCTTTGAGACACTAAATGAAGGGGTCCAGCTGGCAGCTGGCTCCTGGTCTGGAGCTTCACAGAGAGGTCTCAGCTCAAAGCCACAATCAAGAGCCAGCTTAAATGCAGCCTCCTGCAGGGAACGCCCAGAGCTTCCACAGCCTCATATCTGCCCCTCTACATACTCCAGATCTTTTTGCCAAGTGGTGTTTGGCTCTTCATGTCGTCTCCCTTCCATGCCTGGGAGTAAAGGTGAGGTGCAGACACTTAAACTTGTGTACTCTGGTGCCTTCAGGGAGAATGTGTCAAGTAGAGAGGAGGCAGCTTGCAAAGAGGGAGACTCAGAGGAGAGTCAAGGACATGTGAGCAGGCGAGCCTGGGAAAAGGAAAAGAGATGAGAGTGAGCAGAGGCACGTGTTGGGGCAGGGGAGCAGGTGGGAGAACTGGGGAATGAGGGGGCTGGAGAGGTAGGGGGTGGGGATGTGGGTGAGGGGCTGCCTGGCTGTCCAGGCTCAGGAGTCAATTACATCCTCCTGCAAGGGCCAGCTCACCAAGTAGCCCAAAGCCCTCCCTCTGCGTGTGGGGCCAGAGGGCCCAGAGCAGGAATGACTCAATTGAGCAGGACTGAGGCAGACTTGAGTGGGTGCTGGGCTGGACTCCTGGACGTGGGGAGCAGCTGCCACCCTGCTTACCACATCCACTTTCCAGCTGGCTGCCTCTCTGAGCGGATGCAATATTGGGTGCCTTGTGAAACATGCTCCTAGTGCACTTGCTGCCTGCTGTGCCCCTAGGACTGCCCTGGGCTCTCCAGAGGGGGTTGCTATGGAGGCTGGGCCTAGATTTTGAGCCCTGCCTCTCATACTTGGTTCCCCTCCCCCAGAGGCCAGCTGCTTGAGTATCCTGGAAGCCAGTCTATCCCCGGGGTACGGCTGGGTTTGTTCCACAGCCCTTTGTGGTGTATGTATTTGAACTGACTGCTCATTTCACAGAGAGGGGTGTGTCTTGCCGCAGGTCATCTGGCACATGTAAAGCAACTGTGGGGTCAGAATCTGCAGCTCCCAGCCCCTAGCTCTGAAACATTAGGGGAGGCTGGACCTCACATCTCTGAAGTCCCACCAGGCTGGTGCGAGTGGGCTCCTGAGTCCAGGGCTGCCCTGCAGGCTGTGGGGCTCACGCTCCAGCTCTTGGCCCACCTGATGTGCTCAGGCTGCTCACCTCTGGGCCTGTCCTGCCTCTCAGGCATTCAGCTGACCCCGAGGGCCTCTCCCTCATCTTGACCACCAGCTATGGACTCTGACTTAGAGGTTCCCAGAACCTTAGACCGTTTGGCTCAACACCCCCCCATTTCTCAGCTGGGGAAACTGGGACCAAAAAGGGGAAGCAACTTTCTCACAGACGCCTAGCAAGTGAGAGGCAGAGCCAGGTCTGGGAGCGTCTTTCCGACAGAGGTCCTCCCTGACCCCTGAGCCTTCTTCTGTGTCCGATTAACTTCCCCGTAAGGAGACCGCCCTGCAGAGGATGGAAATGGTGCAGTCCAGGGCGGTGGGTGCCTGCGACTCTGCCTGTGTTTGTACTTGTGAGTGTGTAGGGGAGCGGGGATGAGGGGTGGGAATAAACAGCAGCATGCTAGGGGCTGGAATGCACGCCAGCTCACCCCCCAAAAAGACACGGGAGAGTCCTGCCCAGCATAGCACATGCTTAGGCTTTCCAATCTGCTGAATGCCTGTGAGACTGGCTGGGCTAAGAAAACAAAGGATAGGCATTTCCCCCACAGATGGCAAGTGTGGTCCAGGACGGGTGGAAACTTCTGCAGCAGCTTTGGGGGTCACATTCCAGCCCATGGGCTGACAGTTAAGCAGAAAAGCCGCCTCTAGGGGTCAGTCACGATGCAGTGACTGTGATGAGGACAGGTGAAACCCTGTCTTTAATAAAAATACAGCGCCGGGCGCGGTGGCTCAAGCCTGTAATCCCAGCACTTTGGGAGGCCGAGGCGGGTGGATCACGAGGTCGAGAGTTCGAGACCATCCTGGTCGACATGGTGAAACCCCGTCTCTACTAAAAATACAAAAAATCAGCTGGGCATGGTGGCGTGTGCCTGTAATCCCAGCTACTCAGGAGGCTGAGGCAGGAGAAATGCCTGAACCCAGGAGGCGGAGGTTGCGGTGAGCCGAGATCGCGCCATTGCACTCCAGCCTGCAGCCTGGGTAACGAGAGCGAAACTCCGCCTCAAAAAAAAAAAAAAAATACAAAAAAGTTAGCCAGGTGTGGTGGCAGGTGACTGTAATCTCAGCTACTCGGGAGGCTGAGGCCGGATTATCACTTGAACCCACGAGGCGGAGATTGCAGTGAGCTAAGATCATGCCACTGCACTCCAGCCTGGGCGACAATAGCGAGACTCTGTCTCAGAAAAAAAGAAAGAAAGAAAGAATGCTGGAGGATGGGGGAGTCTGCTGCTGATCTGTGTCCATATCCCTGGCTTTATGGGGTGTATACCTCCCCAGTATCCCTAGGACAGGAGCTTGCAAATACCATGAAACCTGGAGACCCCTGCAAAACTGGAGAAGTCAGGCTAGAAAAGGTGATAAAATTTAATAGGTTTTTATAAAAGTTTCATGAGTATGTCTATAAAAAAAGAAAAAGAAGACCTATCTAATTATCTATGGGGAATAATATAATCTTGGTGCAAAACTGGAGCAAGGATGTACAGGGAAAGTTCACGACAGAACAGTCTGAATGATGGGTCTTTGTCACAGGGAGAGGGCGCAGGGCAGTGCTTAGTGACGGCCTCTGGAGCCATACAATCTGGATTTGTATTTCTGCTGCCACTACTTACCTTCCCTGTGACCTTAGGGAAAATGACTTGTCTCCACTGCGCCTTAACTTCCTTGTATATAAAGGGGAAATAACCTTTGCAATAAGCCTTCTAGAATGAAATGAAATACTTCAAGGAAAGTAACTTAACAATATCCAAAACATAGAAAACCAAATAGAAGTTAGCTGTTAACTTTTATGAACATGAATTCCAAATTTTGTATAAAATAATACCAAGCCAAATACAGTAATGTGCACACAAAAATAATGCATCATCGTGAATTAGACTTTATTACAGTCATGCAAGGGCAGAGTCAACAGATAATGCACTATTAGCAAGCTAGCATCCTTTTTTTGTTTTGGGTTTTCTGTTTTTTGGTGTTTGGGGGTTTTTTTGAGACAAGGTCTCTCTGTTACACAGGCTGGAGTGCAGTGTCAAGATCTTGGCTCACTTCGACCTCCCCCTTCCCGGCTGAAGCAATCCTCCCCACAAACCTTCCAAAGTGCTGGGATTACAGGTGTGCGCCACTGCACCTGGTCCTATTTTCCTTAGTGTATAGGAATTATCACACCTAATGGCAAAAATTTTAGAAGCAATTTTTATCAATGTTAGGACGTAGACAAGGGTAGCTTTTATCACTGTCTTTTTTTTTTTTTTTTTTTTTTTTTTGAGGCGGAGTTTCGCTCTCGTTACCCAGGCTGGAGTGCAATGGCGCGATCTCGGCTCACCGCAACCTCCGCCTCCTGGGTTCAGGCAATTCTCCTGCCTCAGCCTCCTGAGTAGCTGGGATTACGGGCACGTGCCACCATGCCCAGCTAATTTTTTGTATTTTTAGTAGAGACGGGGTTTCACCATGTTGACCAGGATGGTCTCGATCTCTCGACCTCGTGATCCACCCGCCTCGGCCTCCCAAAGTGCTGGGATTACAGGCTTGAGCCACCGCGCCCGGCTTTTATCACTGTCTTTATTGAACATGGCACTGGAGTTCCTAGGCAATGTGTTCAGCTGATACATAGGAAGTTGCCATTTTTTTTTTAAGGTTATGAGATGCCCAACATCAGACATGTATGTGAGTCAACCTGTAATAGAAATAAATCGGCTAGGTGAGATGGATCATTCCTATAATCCCAGCACTTTGGGAGGCTGAGGCAGGTGGATCACCTGAGGTTAGAAGTTGGAGACTAGCCTGGCCAACATGGTGAAAACCCCATCTCTACTAAAAATACAAAAATTAGCTGCATGTGATGGCTCATGCCTATAATCCCAACTACCTGGGAGGCTGAGGCAGAAGAATCACTTGAACCCAGGAGGTGGATGTTGCAGTGTGTGGAGATCATGCCACTGGACTCCAACCTGGGCGACAGAGTGATATTCTGTCAAGAAAGAAAGAAAGAGAAAGAAATCAACAGGCATGGTGGCTCACACCTGTACTCCCAGCCCTTTGGGAGGTCGAGGCAGGAGAATTGCTAGAACCTGGGAAGTGGAGGTTGCAGTGTGTGAAGACTGTGCTACTGCACTCCAGCCTGGGTGAAACTCTGAAAACAAGAAAGAGAAAGAGAGAGAGAAAGAGAAAGAGAGAGAAAGAGAAAGAGAGAGAGAGAGAGAGAGAGAGAGAGAGCGAGCGAGGAGGGTGGGAGGGAGGAAGGGAAGAAGGGAGGGAAATCAACCAGGCGTGGTGGCTCACACCTATACTCCTAGTACTTTGGGTGGCCTAGGTGGATAGATCACCTGAGGTCAAGAGTTGGAGACAAGCCAGGCCAAAATGGTGAAACCTTGTCTCTAATAACAAACATATACAAATTAGCCAGACATGGTAGTGGGCTTCTGTAATCCCACCTACTCAGGAGGCTGAGGCAGGAGAATCTCTTGAACCCAGAAGGTGGAGGTTGCAGTGAGCCAAGATTGTGCCACTGCACTCCAGCCTGGGTGACCGAGTGAGACTCTGTCTAAAAAAAAAAAAAAAGAAAGAAAGAAAGAAATATACGAAGAAAATAAAAATTTTAAATTGGAAATAAGAAAACTACTTATATTTTCAGACCTTATGAATGTCTATGCAGAAAATCCAGAAGAATATACAGATACGTTATTTGGACTAGTAACACGGTTTGCAGGTTTTTTAAAATTCAAGATCAACTTTAAAAAAACTATTAGCATTCCTGTACATCAGAAGTAACAAATTAGAAAATGTAATAGAAAAAGAGATTCTATTCACAATAGCAACAAAACCCTGAGAATATATCTACCAAATGTACACAGACCTTTCATGAAGAGTATTGCTATAGCCGGAATGTGTCTCCCCAAATTCCTGTTAAAACTTAATCACGGCCGGGCGCGGTGGCTCAAGCCTGTAATCCCAGCACTTTGGGAGGCTGAGACGGGTGGATCACCAGGTCAAGAGATCGAGACCATCCTGGTCAACATGGTGAAATCCTGTTTCTACTAAAAATACAAAAAATTAGCTGGGCATGGTGGCGCGTGCCTGTAATCCCAGCTACTCAGGAGGCTGAGGCAGGAGAATTGCTTGAACCCAGGAGGTGGAGGTTGCGGTGAGCCGAGATCGCACCATTGCACTCCAGCCTGGGTAACAAGAGCAAAACTCTGTCTAAAAAAAAAAAAAAAAAGCAAAAAACTTAATCGTCAGGATGATAGTATTAAGAAGTGGAGCTTTTCAGAAGTGAGTAAGTCATTAGGGTGAGCCCTCATGCATGAGATTAGCACCTTATAAAGGGCTTGAGGTGGTAGCAAATCTGTTCCTTCTGCCTCATGAGAACATAGCATTTGTCTGCTTCAGAGGAACCAGTATTCAAGGTACCATCTTGGAAGCAGAGACCAGGCCCTCACTGGACACTGTACCTGCTGAAGCTTTGATCTCTGCTTCCAACCTCCAGAACTGAGAGAATAACTTCTGTTGTTTGTAAAGTACCCAGTCTCAGGTGTTTTGCACTACAAAAAGACTAAGACAAATATAAAAATTACCCATAGATGTAAAGGAAGAATGGAAATATATGCCATATATATTATGAATGGTAGGACTCAATCCTATAAACATATTACTTCTCACTGAATTAACCCATAAATTAAAACAATTCCCAGACAAATGCCAATAGAATTGTTTTGGAACTTGACAGGCTGATCTGAAAATTCATGTAGTCATTGAGGGGCCAAGAGTAGTGTAGCTGGCTGGGCGTGGTGGCTCACACCTGTAATCCCAGCACTTTGGGAGGCCGAGGCAGGCGGATCACGTGGTCAGGAGTTGAGAACAGCCTGGCTGATATGGTGAAACCCCACCTCTACTAAAAATAAAAAATTAGCCAGGCTGTTGGTGCGTGCCTGTAGTCCCAGCTACTTGGGAGGGCTAGGCGGAAGAATCTCTTGAACTCGTGAGCAGAGGTTGCAGTGAGCCAAAATTGTGCCACTACACTGCAGCCTGGGTGACAGAGAGTGACTCTGTCTTAAAAAAAAAAAAAAAAAAGCAAACCAACAACAGAAACTTTGAAAGCATTTAGATGAAAACGTAAGGGGACATCATTATGATTGGGGCAGTGTCTTAGTTTGGGCTCCTCTAACAAAATGCCATAGACTGGGTGGCTTAAACAACAAACACTGATTTCTCCCAGTTCTGGAGGCTAGATGTCCAAGATCACGGTGTCAGCATGGTTGGTTTTTGGGGAGGGCCCACCTTCTGGTTCACAGAGGGCCATCTTCTTGTATCCTCACGTGGCAGAGAGCAAGAAAGACAGGAAGCCACTCTCTTGTATCCCCCTGCTCTTCCCCCCCCCGCCCGCAAAGGTTGAGTCTCACTCTGCTGCCCAGGTCGGAGTGCAGTGGTACCAACCCGGCTCACTACAACCTCTGCCTCCCGGGTTCAAGCAGTTCTCCTTCCTCAGCTCCTGAGTAGCTGGGATTACAGGCACCTGCCACCACGCACAGCTAATTTTTGTATTTTAGTAGAGACGGGCATTCGCCATGTTGGCCAGGTTGGTCTAGAATTCCTGATCTCGTGATCTGCCTGCTTCGGCCTCGCAAAGTGCTGGGATTACAGGCATGAGCCACCTCGCCCAGCCTGATCCTTTTTTATTTAAAATTTTACTTTAAGTTCCTGAATACAAGTATAGAATGTGTCGGTTTGTTACGTGGGGGATACATGTATGGTGGATTGCTGCACCTATCAACCTGTCATCTAAGTTTTAAGTCCCTCATGCATTAGCTATTTGTCCTAATGATTCTTTAAAAATTCTCTGAATACTGGCAGTTGGCTCAAGCCCACCAGATTTGGGTCCTGAGTGAGGCTGGGGGCAGGCCTGTACCTTTATTTTTAAATTTATTTAATTTATTTCATTTTTTAAAGAGATAGGGTCTTGTTTTGCCACCAAGGCTGGAGTGCAAGTGGCATAATCATAGCTCACTACAGACTTGAACTGCTGGGCTCAAGTGAGCCTTCTGCTTCAGCTTCCAAAACATTGGGATTACAGGTGGCAGCCGCTGTTTCTGGCCGTAAGCCTGTATCTGTCATCCTATGGACTGTGGACATCAGCCACTCACTCCCAGGTGCTGGGACGGGGTTTAATTTCCAGTGACTGGCCCAGAGCCTGCCCACGGGAAGATCTCAAAGGAGGCTGTTGAAGGAACAGCATATAACTTGCCCGACAGCACACGCTCACACAGATGGGGGTGGGGGTTTGAGGAGGTGGGGTGGGGGGGTTGTGTGGATCAGCTTCAGGCACAGCTGTCTGGTTTCCTATGGATGTGACCACATAACGGTCAGGCAAGAAGATGGCTGAATTTATCTTCTTGGAATCATTGCTTAGTAATTGTTGCTTCCCACCATTGGCATTGGAGAAAGGCTGGGCCACAGGCTGGGTGAACTTTGTTTTGGCCGGGTAAGCAGAATGGAAAGGTGGAAAGTAAGCAGTGAAGGTATGCTCACCCGAGCGGGGAGGGGGTCACGAACTTCGCTGACCTGCCCCAGCTCTGCCTTTGCCCCTTTGGCCCTGTGGCTATAAAGCTGCCCTACCAGGAGCAGCCCCTACTGGCAGCTCTGGCCCTGGGGATTTGTGAGTGTTTGGTGGGGGCAGAGTGTGGAGAGGTCAAGTCCACACTGCATTTAACCCTAGTGCAGCTCAGGATTCGGCTTGCGTCAGCCCCTTCTTCTCAGGGTCTCAGCTCGGGCCCTCAAGGCAGCAGGCAGATGGGCTCTCCTCACCCCCTAGGTCCCCTGTCCTTCACCCCCCACTTCGGACACAGATTCACCTAATCCAGCCACAAGGAGAAAAGAGAGCAAATCACTCAGGGAAGGAGGCACCTGAGCCCCTGCTCTGCCCAGACAAGGCACCCTGTGCGTCTCCAGGGTTTACCACATCTACCTGGGATTCCCCAAAAGGGCCAGAGGGCCGAAGTGACACCGCAGTCTCCAGCACCACCTTCCAGGGCCCCCAGGGAATCGCTGGCGCTGTGGGGGCAGAAGACTGGCTCCCCTGGGTACGTGTGTGTTCCCCAGGGCCCCGCGGAGGTCAGGGTCCTCTCCATTCAGGACAGCAAGGAGAGAATGGCCTGGAGTGAGGTCCTAGGATTGGGGGCTAAAGCAGCACAGAGTATCGGAAACGGGGTGCTGGGGTGGTTAGAGAGAACCGGTAGGGAATACTTGGGGTCTTGCATGCGCCTAGGGGAGCTGCAGTGGGGGGGGGCAGCAGGGGGCCTCTCCTGCAGGATGGAGTTTTCTGAGGGTCGCCTCCTACAATTGCGGTGGTGGTGGGGGGCGGGTCGAGTGAGTTGAGTAGGGCGCAGTGAGGCGGCGGTGGTTCGGTGGGAGTCTCCTGTTCAAGGGCTCTACCCGCGGGACCAGACCCCTGCAGCTCCCCAGCCAGCAGGGCCAGGACTTGCCTCGGGAATCTGGGTGCTCCCCAGGGCCCGAGGCATTCGGCAAGCCGCGCCTTCCACCGCCTGAGCTCCAGCTCCAGCACCAGTCCGGGAGGCCAGCCCGGCGGCCCCGGTTCCAGGTGCACCCGCCCGCTCTGCCTATTGTCCCAGCAGGGCCAGGGGGGCCAGGGCCTTGTACACTCCCGGCTCCGACGCATCTTTGTATTCCATCTCTTCCTGCCACGCCGTGTGGGTGTGGCCGGGAAGCTTTTCCCGCCCCAGAAACCCAAGGGAGGGTGAAGGGAAGGGAGCGATTGGGGGTCCGTGTCTCAGGTGAGTGCGCGTGTGCCCGGTAAAGGTGGCCCTGCGCGCTTGCCGTCTGCCGTTTCCGGTTCACGCCCGGCGGCTACTCAGCTGCAGAACGTGTGCGCGGCTCGGCGCGGGCTCGCTGAGGAGCTCGGCCTGGCGGACGGAGCGGGCGGCGACTCTGGGAGGACGGCAGCGCGCTGGAACAGCCCCGCGCCCTGGCCAGGTAAGCTGCGGGACCCGGGCTGCCCGACTCTCCGGTGGCAGCCTGCGACCTGGCGGGGTGCTTCAGGGACCGGAACGAGTCGGGGGATGCGCGTAGGTGGCTGCCCAAGTGCTCCGAGCGCTGCCCTCTGGACTCCGCGGGGTTGTGGGACGGCTGCTGCTGGGATCTGGGGGTGCAGCCCGGAGGCCCCACTCCTCTCCTATGGCCACCTCCTCTTCCCACGACCCGCAGGCGGGTGCCGCATCCCGGGAGGGGTGGCACCGCAGGGACGGGCCACTTGGCGGCGGCTACAGGCGCTGTCTGGTGGGGGTGAGGGGTAGTGGTGGGGGAGCGAGGGCGCCCACTTGGGTCCCACCAGGATGGCCGGGCCGCTGGTGCGTTCCTTGGCCGGAGAACCCGAGCCCGGATCTTGTCCCATTTCTCTTTCCCTTCATAATAAGGCCCAGAGGGAAACATTTCTAAACTAAAAATCCCACACTCTGTTGCCCGTGGGCTGCAGGCGCCGGGTTGGGTGTGTGCGGCTGGGCGCGCGCTTGCCAAGGAGCTCTGCTTCGCAGACCGACCGAGCGGGCGGCGGCGGGGCACGGCGGGGCACGGCGGGGCGGGGACGGCAGCACGCTGAAGCAGCCGGGTGCCCTGGCCAGGTAAGCTGGGGGGCCCAGGCTGCCTCAGTTACCGGCGGTGGCAACCTGGGGCCTCCCGCGGCGCTGCAGGGACCCGGATGTGTGGGGGCGGGCTGGCCAGCCGGAGGTTGCAGCCCCAGTGCTCCCGAGCGCTGCCCTGTGGACCCCGCTGGGCTGCGGGGAGGCTGTTGATGGGATCTGGGTTTCAGCCCAGCGGCCCAACTTCTCTCCTGCCGGCCACTTCCCTCTCCCACGACCGGTGGGTGGGCGCAGTGGGTACTAGGCGGCGGCTGTTGCATCCCGTGGTTGGGTGGGCGTGGCGGGGGGATGCCTCGCAGTGGATAGCCACGCGGCGCCGGCTAGAGGCGCTGTCTGGGGGTGGAGGGGCAGTGGGGTCCTGTCGCTGGGCTGGGCGGGCCGCTGGTGCATTCCCCCGTCCTCGCTTGGCGCTGGCATCAAGTCCCAATGCCAGGCGGGAGCTGGTTTGGGGTCCTCTCTAGGTTCGCTGTCCCTGGAGAACCGGAGCCCGGATCTTCGCCTCCTTCCCTTTTCCCTTTATAATAAGGCCTAGAGGGAAAAACTTCTCAATTAAAGACCCGACACCCTGTTGTCCCTGGGCTGCAGGCGCCGGGTTGGGGGCACGGTGGGGGCCTGCTCCTGTGCCAGGCCCCTTCCCCAAGGCAGGCACTGCCTGGAAGGCTGCTGGTGGTAGATCTGGCTGCAGACGGTGAAGGAGAACATTGAGGACAGATCCCCCAACTTTGGCTGTGCTGAGCCCATCTGGAGTGTTTGTTTCTGCTTTTTTTTTTTTTTTTTTGAGACGGAGTTTCGCTCTTGTTATGTTACCCAGGCTGGAGTGCAATGGCGCGATCTCGGCTCACCGCAACCTCCGCCTCCTGGGTTCAAGCAGTTGTCCTGCCTTAGCCTCCTGAGTAGCTGGGGTTACAGGCACGTGCCACCATGCCCAGCTAATTTTTTGTATTTTTAGTAGAGACAGGGTTTCACCATGTTAACCAGGATGGTCTCGATCTCTCGACTTCGTGATCCACCCGCCTTGGCCTCCCAAAGTGCTGGGATTACAGGCTTGAGCCACCGCGCCCGGCTGTTTCTGGATTTAATCGGAAGTGGAACAGTTTCAGTGCATCTTACAGGTTCATGTTAGTGATGAACTTGGGTGGAGATTGTGACACAGCTTGTTCTCTCTTCCCAGGCTCTTAGTGCATCCAAGATCCTGAGCTACCAGGTGCCTGGCCACTCCCGCCCAGAGCTCTGCCTTGGCTGAGCTGGTCACCGCTGTGTGTCCCGGGCTGCCGGCCTGTCATCTGCAGTGCACAGGTATGCATGTGTGCGCATATGTACATACACCACACACGTACCATGCTCACTGCACACATACCACACTCATAACCCATACACACCACACACAACAAACATATCTACCCACCTCACACACCATACACTACGTTATACACCATGCCCACCTCACATACACCACACACGTACCCCATACACTTAACCCATATGCAGCACACACACACCACACACAACACACATATCATACCCACCTCATACTACACACATACCATGCCCGCCTCACACACACCGCACACATACCCCATACACAGCACACACAACACACATCATACCCACCTCACACTATACACATGCCATGACCACCTCACATACACCACACACATACCCCATACACACCACACACAACATACATATCATACCCACCTCACACACCAGGCACACTTAACCCATATACACCGCACACCACATATGTACCATGCCCACCTCACACACCCCACACACTTAACCCATCTACACCACACACACAGCACACACATACCATACCTACCTCACACACACCACACATACCTCAGATGCACTGCACACATATCATACCCATGTCACACATCACACACCACATATATGCCATGCCCACCTCAGACACACCACACACTTAATCTCATGTACATCACACACACCACACACATATCCCATACACACCACACACAGCATGCATATCATACCCATCTCACACACCACAAACCACATATACACCATGCCCACCTCACACACACCACACATTTAACCCATGTACACCACACAATATCATACGTGCATACACTACACACATCTCTTACACACCACACACACCCCATACACACTACAGCATGCACACAAAACATGCACACTCAACCCTTCCACACTGCATCACACTCCACACATACCACAGACACATCACAGACACCACATACCATACACCATATACAGTACGCTGCACACACTCACCACACCATCAAGTATGCCCCACCACCACACACACACACACACACACACACACACACACACACTACGTACTCCCTACGCATCACACCACACACACTGTATCTCATGCACGCACCACACAGCCCCCGCCACACAAGCTACTCATTGAATGAAATGAAATGATTTAGTTTTCCCTAACACCATTACATTGGAGGCTAGGATTTCAACATATAAATTTTGAAGGGACACATTCAGTCCATAGTACATAGAAAGTAATTTCTTAAAGTACTGAAAGTGTCTGGGTGTGGTGGTTCACGCCTGTAATCCCAGCACTTTGGTCGGCTGAAGCAGGAGGATTCCTTGAGCCCAGGACTTCCAGACCAGCCCGGGTAACATAGCAAGACCCTGTCTCTCCATATTACATATGTGTATGTATATATATATATATATATATATATATATCTCATTCCACAAATTTAGCTTTTTGGTCTGCTGTGTGCCTGTAGTCGTAGCTACTCTGTCTCAAAAGCAAGAAATATTAAAAGCATAAGCTCAAAAGAAAAATGGTGATAGATTTGATTTCGCCAAAGTATTTAGACTTCTGTTTGACCAAACGTATTGCAGACAAAGTTTAAAAAGAAACCGTAGATCAGGAGCAGGTATTTGCAATTCGTATAATCAGCAAAGGATGCATATGTAGAATATATAAGGAATTCTTATAAACTAATATTTTTAAAAGTCAACTAACTGAAAGAAAAGTGAGCAAACAATATGAACATGTAATTCATAGAAAAGTTAACTTGGCAGGCACAGTGGATCACACTTCTGATCCCCGCACTTTGGTAGGCCAAGGTGGGAAGATCACCTGAGGTCAGGAGTTTGAAAGTAGCCTGGCCAACATGGTGAAACCTCGTTTCTATTAAAAACACAAAAATTAGCCGGACGAGATGGCACGTGCCTGTAGTCCCAGGTACTCGAGAGGCTGAGGCATGAGAATCGTTTGAACCCAGGAGGTGGAGGTTGCAGTGAGCCGAGATTGTGCCACTGTGCACCAGACTGGGAAGCAGAGCAAGATTCCATCTGAAAGAAAAGAAAAAAAAAAAAGAAAAGGAAACTTGAATTATGTGATCTGGAAACATAGCAAGAGGTTTAGCATCAATAGGAATGAGGGAATTGGGCATAGAAATGAGAAAGAGAGGCTGGGTGCGGTGGCTCACACCTATAATCCCAGCGCTTTGGGGAGGTTAAGGCAGGTGGATCATGAGGTTAAGAGATGGAGACCATCCTGGCCAACACGGTGAAACCCTGTCTCTAATAACAATACAAAAATTAGCTGTGCGTGGTGGTGCGTGCCTGTAATCCCAGCTACTCAGGAGAATCGCGTGAACCAGGGAGTCAGAGGTGGTAAGTGAGGTGGTGCCATTGCACTCCAGCCTGAGACAGAGCGACTGTCAAAAAAAAAAAAAAAAAGCAAGTTTTGAATAATATGTACAAGTCACATATAATATATAATAGGACATACATGTATTAGCTAACATTTTAAAATATATTTGAAGACATCCACATAAGTAGCAGAACTATAAAATATTGCACAGGAGTCACGAACTCTAAATTCAAAGGAGTGGGTACCTCTGGGGACGGGTAGCGGAATAAGCCTGTAGGGGGAGGTTCTGGGGGCTTTATTTCATATATAAGTTTGCTTTAGTTTATGAAACAAGAAAAAGTCTGAAGCAAGTACCACTACATATGAGTATGTTCTGATAACCCCAGAGAGTGGTACCCAGGTGTTTGGCATACGGGCTCCTACAGATTTGTGTATGTTTGAAACATTTATTTATGTATTTATTTATTCTTGAGACTGAGTCTTGCTCTGTCACCCTTGACTGCAACCTCTGCCTCCCGAGTTCAAGTGATTCTCCCACCTTAGCCCTGGGTTTACAGGCTCATGCAACCACGCCGGGGTAATTTTTGTGTTTTTAGTAGAGACCAGGGTATCACCATGTTGACCAGACTGGTCTTTAACTCCTGACCTCAAGTGATCCACTTGTCTCCTCCCAAAGTGATGGGGTTATAGGCATGGGACACTGTACCTGGCCTGGAATATTTGACCATATATTTTATTTTATTTTAAGGAGTGCCTTTTGTTGAGTGTGCCCAGGAGGAGGATGGCTGTGGCGATGGGCAGGTGCCCTCCCTGCTGTGCACCCGGCCGCATGTCTGCCCTAGCCAGGCCCCAGCTGCAGGCTGAGCAATTGTCCACAGGCCAGACAGGGCGACGTCCTGGCCTGGGGCTCTGCCCACAACTGCCGAGTGCCCTTTTTGCAGTTGCTTGGCAGTAGGTGAGCCCGGTTTGCTCCACCAGCTGAGGCCCAGGCTGCAGTGGTGCTGGCTACCGAGGACAGAGTTAGTGGCCTGGGACCTGCCACAATCCACAGCAGGAGTCAGAGCCCGATTTCCCAGTCAGCAGAGTGAGAAGGTGGATCTCATGGTCTCCAAGGATTCATCCAGCTGTTTTCCTTGGCCCAAGGTTTATCCCGAGGCCTGTGGCTGATGGCCTGGGGTCCAGTCTCTGTAAGCAAGGGAGCAAAGCTGAGCAGAAGTCAGCCTCCACATTCCTGGCTTTTCACCCCCATCCTGAGCTTCCTCTCTCTGCCTTCCTTACCAGTTCTGGTGCCCCTTGAGGAGGGGCTTCCTAGAGGAAGAGTTGGCCAAAAGGGGCTTTTATGTGTGACTTGGAAGGCAGAAGGAAAGAGGCAGCCGTTGCTGTCTGCAGGCAGCTGTGGCCATCCGCGGTGTCACTGGCCAGGTCTCGGTCCCTTCTGCCTGTGCACAGCAAGTCCATCATTGTGACACGGGTTTTGCAAAAGAAAAAAGATGGATTCACAAGGCAGCCAAAGGAGGAGGAGGTGGGAAAACAGCTCTCAAATCCACCTCCCTGGCGATAAGGCTGGGGGTTGTTTCTAGGTTAGGGAAGTGTGATGCTCTAAGAGGTGGAGGAGGTGGCATTATTTGCGTCCAATAGTACCAAATATTAAATGCATTTAATAAATAGATCTTCCAAAGAGGCTTTGTGTGGGCAACAAAGCCGTTTTATTATTTCTCGCTGGAGTGCAAGTGGACCAAATCCAAGAAAGGCGAAGGGGTTAAGATGGGAATTGGCTTTATAGGTTGGGGTAGTTTTTTCAGGGGTAGGGGTGTTGCAGAGTAAGATCAGTTACAGTGGTGGGGGTAGGGGCAAGGAGTATACATGACCACAAGCTTAGTTACAATGGCGGGTGGGGATGAGACAGAAGAGCGGATGGGTGAGAGATATTCACATTATCATAAGAACAGTTAAGATGGCAGGGTTGGGTGAGGGGCTTGTGTGGGGAAGCTCTGCTGGGCAATCAGGGACAATGGCGAACAAAAGTGCAGGATGGGAGGCGGTCAGCTGAGGCAGACGGGACTTCAGACTTTCATGCTCCAGGCTTGTCTATGGAGACTTGACAGGTATTGGCAGTGGGCAAAAATGAAGTAATAGGTTCATTTTGTGCAGAGGAGGCCGGGCACGGTGGCTCATGCCTGCAATCCCAGCACTTGGAAGGCGGAGATAGGTGGATCACACAGTCAGGAGATCGAGATGATCCTAACATGGTGAAACCCCATCTCTACTAAAAATACAAAAATTAGCCAGGTGTGGTGGCACATGCCTGTAGTCCCAGCTACTCTGGAGGCTGAGGCAGGAGAAATGCTTTAACCTGGGAGGTGGAGGTGGCAGTGAGCCAAGATCGCACTACTGCACCCCAGCCTGGGCAACAGAGCCAGACTGTGTTTCAAAAACAAATAGAAGAAATGTTCAGAGGAAGGCAGTGCAAGGCTCTTGTCAGTTTTCTGGTACTTCCTTAGCCATGTAGCTTTTGTTCTTGTGGTTACAATGTGGCTGCTGTTTTTCCAGGCCTTGGATTGCCTTCCTGGGAGGGAAAAAGGGAAGGTTCAAAGGCGGAGTCTGTCTCTTTTTAGCTGAAAAACATATTCTCAAAAGTTTTTATCTTTCAGCTGCAAATAAGTTGTGTCACTATTCTCAACTGCAGGAGTGTTTAACTGAGCATGTTGCTTCCTCTGTTAGATCGGTTTGCAAATTTATTAATGGGTACTGAAATTGTATCAGTTGCTTTTTCTTTGTGGATTGAGCATTTGTTTCTTATATTTTTATGTTGATAAGGTAGTTTACAGTGATTGGCTTTTGCATGTTAACTAACACCGCATTTCTGGAATTCAGTCAACTTGCTTGTGATGTATGATCAACCCAATTTTATATGTGGTTTAATTGGGTTTGCTCATAGTTCATTTGGTAATTTTGTACTTATGTTCACAAGAGGAAGTGGAGTGTAAGTTCCCTTTCTGGTGATGTCATATTAGGTTTCAATATGAAATAGTAAGGCTATACTGGTTAAACAATTTAGAAATTGTTTCTTCTCCTATTTCTGACATAGTTCATGTAAGATGTATGCTATTTCTTCCTTAAGCATTTGGAAAGAATTCACTTATTTAAGCCATGTGAGACTGTAGTTTTTATAAGGTTTTTAATTACAGGTCCAATTACATATATATCACTTCATTTTGTTAAGCCGTGTTTGTTGAATGAATTTGTTCATTTTATCTCAAATTTCAAAGTTGTTCTAATATTTATCTCATTTTTTTTTTTTTTTTTTTGAGATGGAGTCTCATTCTGTCGCCAAGTTGGAGTGCAGTGGTACAATCTCGGCTCATTGCAACCTCTGCCTCCCAGGTTCAAAGGATTCTCCTGCCTCAGCCTCCTGCTGAGTAGCTGGGACTACAGGCTCGCACCACCACACCCAGCTAATTTTTTGTTTTTAGTAGAGACAGGGTTTTTCACTATGTTGGCCAGGATGGGCCTCGATCTCTGCACCTCGTGATCCGCCCTCGTAGACCTCTCAAAGTGCTGGGATTACAGGCATGAGCCACCGTGCCTGGCCTCATTTATCTTTTTAATACTGATAAGGTCTGCAGTTTGTGTCTCTTGTCTGTTTTTTTTTGTTTTTTTGAGACGGAGTCTCACTGTTTCGCCTGGGCTGGCGTGCAATGTCGAGATCTTGGCTCACTGCAACCTCGGCCTCCCGGTTCAAGCAATTCTCCTGCCTCAGCCTCCCCAGTAGCTGGGACTACAGGCACCTGCAACCATGCCTGGCATGAGCCACCGTGCCCGGCCTTACTTCTTTATTTTTTTATTATTTTTTTTGAGAAACAGTCGGTCTGTCGCTAGGCGTCAGGCTGGAGTGCAGTGATGCAATCTCTGCTCACTACCAACCTCTGCCTCTCAGGATCAAGGAGTTCTCCTGCCTCAGCCTCCTGAGTAGCTGGGACTACAGGTGCCTGCCACCACGCCCAGCTAATTTTTGTATTTTAAGAGAGACAGGTTTTCATTGTGTTGGCCAGGATGGTCTCGGTATCTTGACCTTGTGATCTGCCCGCCTCGGCCTCCAAAAGTGCTGGGATTACAGGCAAGAGCCATCGCGCTCCGCCCTTTTGCTAACCCGTTTAATGGGTTCCCCACAGTGCTGGGATTGGCCTCCAGAAGTGCTGGATTACAGGCAGGGGCATTCGGGACGCCACGCCTTCCATCGTCGGGGGCTCCAGCCCGGTTCCGGAGACCAGCTCGGGGACCGGTCCCGGGTGCCCCCTCTCGCTCTGGCGACCGTCCCAGCGCAGGAACCAGTGGGCGCAGGGCCTCCCGGCGCGGTCGCAGCTTTATCTTCCCTCTCTTCCCACCGCTCATTGTCGCCCGGAAGCTTTTCCCGCTCCAAAAATCCAAGAGGCGAATGAGCGCCTCTGGTGAGGGGAAGCAGCGGGGACGGGGCTGTGGATGGGGGCCGCAGGTGAGTGCGCGTGCGCAGGGTGGAGGCGGCCCTGCGGACTTGCCGTACTCCGCTTCCGGGGCGCGCGGGCCGCCGTTTAGTTTGGGGGGTCGCAGCTGAGTGCGCGTGCGCAGGGTAGAGGCGGCCCTGCGGACTTGCCGTACTCCGCTTCCGGGGCGCGCGGGCCGCCGTTTAGTTTGGGGGCCGCAGGTGAGTGCGCGTGCGCAGGGTGGAGGCGGCCCTGCGGACTTGCCGTACTCCGCTTCCGGGGCGCGCGGGCCGCCGCTTAGTTTGGGGGCCGCAGGTGAGTGCGCGTGCGCAGGCTGGAGGCGGCCCTGCGGACTTGCCGTACTCTGCTTCCCGGGCGCGCGGGCCACCGTTTAGCTTGGGGGCCGTTGGCAGTTGCCGGGCTGTGCAGTTACTAGTTGTGGTGTGTGGCTCCGCGCGGGTTAGTCAGGAGCTGGGCTTCCCGGACCGAGCGAGCGGCGATGGGCGTCTTAGCTGGAGGGTACGGGGGCTGGCTCTACCCGCGGGGTAGACGGGTGCGTACCCAGAGGAGACGGCGGTGGCGCGCAACCTGCGGCCACAGCGCGCCGAGCTTTGCGGTCTGGACTCGGCGGGGCCGCGGGCTGCGGGGCTGCTTACTGCTAACTGCTGGGATCTGGGGGTGCAGCCTGGTGGCCCCACTCCTCTCGGGCGGCCCCTTCCCCCTCCTACGACCGGCGGGCGGGTGCAGCGGGGTCCAGGAGTCGGCTTTCGCATTCTGGGCAGCGGGTACCACAGCAAAGGGCCACCGGGCGCCGGCAAGAGGCACTCTCTAGGGATGCTCGGGCGCCCTCTCAGGGCCTGCCAGATTGGCAGGGCCGCTGGTGCATTCTGTGGCCCCGCTTGGTGCCTGCATGAAGTCCTGGTGCTGGGGCGGCAACTGGGTTGGGGTCGCCTATGGGTTTGCTGCCCCCGGGGAATTCCGAGTCCAGATCTTCATCTTCTTCCCTTTCCCTTTATAAGAAGACCTAGAGGGGAAAACTCAATTAAACACCGCGTTGCTCCTGGGCTCCAGGCTCCGGATTGGGGGCGCGGCGTGGACCTGATCTGAGGCCGCGCCCCTTTCCCACGTCAGGCACTGCCTGGCAAGGCTGCTGGCGGGAGGTCTGACCGCAGATGGTGAAGAAGAGCATTGAGGCTCCCGGTCCCCCAGCAGGGCTCTACGGACCGGGCAGTGGGCCTCCGTGTGCCCAGGCCTGGGCGAACTTTTTTCCTGGCCCGATGCGGAGGGAGGATGAGGGTGAGGACACCTGCGAGGGGCCTGCCCTTCGGGACCCCAGTGGAGAGCAGAGCCTTAGAGGGGCCTGCCAGTGTTAACTTAGTATTTACTGGAAAGAGGAAAGTTTATTTTTTCAGATCTGTTTAGATAACACCTGGCAGAGACCAGACCTAAATCTTGGTTGAGCACAGTCAGCTCCTAAATGGGCACATGGAGGGTCAAGCACCCCAAACTCCGTATCAGGTGTTTGGCACTTTTTGGGGAGGGGCGCTAAACTGCTTTTGGCCTCTTCAACCTCCTGTGCTTCTTTTTGTTGTTGTTGTTGTTGTTTTGTTTTGTTTTGTTTTTTTCTATTTTCCGACATCTTTGAGAAAGGACAGAGGTTCTAGAAATTAGAACATGAGGGCTTTGCAGGTTGAAGCAGGACAGGTTTTCCTGAGGTGCAGCTTGGTAGGTGCTGGGAGCCTGCAGGTGGCTTTTTTTTTTTTTTTTTTTTTGATACGGATTTCGCTGTTGTTACCAAGGCTGGAGTGCAATGGCGCGATCTCGGCTCACCGCAACCTCTGCCTCCTGGGTTCAGGCAATTCTCCTGTCTCCGCCTCCTGAGTAGCTGGGATTACAGGCACGCGCCACCATGCCCAGCTAATTTTTTGTATTTTTAGTGGTGACGGGGTTTCACCTTGTTGACAGGATGGTCTCAATCTCTTGACCTCGTGATCCACCCGCCTTGGCCTCCCAGAGTGCTGGGATTACAGGCTTGAACCACCGTGCCTGGCACAGGTGGCTTTTTCTCAGGTCTCTGGGTCAGGGTCTCTCCATTGAGATGAGGCAGGAGTTTCTCCTCTCCCAGGAGGTGTGGCCACTATGTAGGAGATAGAATCTGTGTTTCCCAGTCTGAAGCATCCAGGATGCCCTTTCCTCTGCACTCATTCCTAGGTGACACTGGGGGCTGCCTTCCCCTGCAGCCTGGGCTTGGAGAGGGTCTCCTGAACTTAGGATCTCTTGGGCAGGAGGGCTAGGGTGACATGAACATGGAACCTGCTGGGGCTCTGAGCAGTGTCCAGGGCATGAGTGGATAAAGCTGGAGCTTGTGACTGTGTACTGACAGCCCTCCCTCGGTGGGTGCTAGCAGCACTGGCAGGGGGGTCCCTTGGAGTGGGCTCCATGGCTAAGCTGGGACTGGGCGATGGCACTAGTGATGGGGCACTGTGTCTTCCCTCTCATTTGTTAGGAAGGGAGGTCTGTGCCTCTACCCACTGTCCAGCTCCTGGGCTCCTGGGCTGGGAGAAGCTGCAGGCTGAGTCCCATGGGGTGTGAGTTTGTGTGAACAGTAGAGATGGGGTGGACTGAATGCTGGAAGGAGGTGAAGCTCTTCCTTCTGTCTCCCCCCAACCCCTGGCAGCTACCATTCTACTGTCTGTCTTTACATTTTTTTGAGGTGGAGTCTTGCTCTTGTTGCCCAGGCTGGAGTGCAACGGTGTGATCTCAGCTCACCGCAACCTCTGGCTCCAGGGTTCAAGTGGTTCTCCTGCCTTAGCCTCCCGAGTAGCTGGGATTACAGGTGCCTGCCACCACACTGGGCTAATTTTTTGTATTTTTAGTAGAGATGGGGTTTCACCATGTTGGTCAGGCTAGTCTCGAACTCTTGACCTCAGGCGATCTACCCGCCTCGGCCTCCCAAAGTGCTGGGATTACAGGCATGAGCCACTGCGCCCAGCCTCTACTTTCTGTCTCTGTGAGTTTGACGACTCTAGGTGCCACATCTGAGTGGAATCATACAGTCATTTGTCTTTTTGCAACTGGCTTTCTTTCACTTTGCATGATGTCTTCAAGCCCCATCTGTGTTGTAGCATGCATCAGAATTTCCTTCCTTCTTAGGGCTGATTACTGTCCCCATTGTATGGGTAGAGGACGTCTTCTTTGCTGTTCATCCCTCAGGTATGGAGAATATCTCACATAGTAGAAAGAATCAAGCCTGTGAGGACTTCATCTTGGCTGCTCATACTCTCTGCTCCTCTACCCTTTGTGAGGGTTGGATGGACCGCCTGAAGCTACCTGCTCATCCTGCATGGAGCAGATTGGCTGGTGCTGGAAGCAGAGGATGCAACCTGGAGCAGGAGCCAGTTCCTGCCCTCAAAGTGTGACAGTGACATGCCGTGTTAGTGCCAGCCTATCTGGGGCTTTATAAAGTGAAGAAAAGAGCCTGTATCCATCCTGAAGGCTTTGTGACCACCGGTCTTCTGATGGATGCTTCTGTGTCCCCAGAGTTAGGTGAGAGCTCTTGGAAGGACCTCTTTGACCCCAGGTTCGCTAAGAATGGAAAGCCCCTCTGTGTGACTGTGGCTGCAGTAGCTGATGTGATTATCTGGTTACTTGGACCAGAGCCTGGGAGTTTGTGGCCTGCCAAGCTCACCTCTCATACTGAGATGCCAATAAATATTATCCAAGGGTGACACCCAGAAAGAGAGTTTTAAAAATATTTAGAGAGGTGAAAAATAGCCACCAGTAGAATTAAAATCAGAAATAATGACAAGGTTGGCCAGCGGAGTTGCTGAGTCCAGATTGGGGAATGCGACGTTTCATTATAAGCGCTTTCAGCATTTGCTTACTTTGGTGTAAGTGAAAGAATTGTCTCATTTTTTTTGAGGACCGTGTATAACAAAGGACTCGCCATCTCAGACACACTGGTCAGTTTACCTGGCAAGGCAGAGTTGGAGGTTTCTGTCCTTAGGTGGGTGGGCAGGGACAACAGCTTGCCCTAAAGTATCCAGCAGCACCAGGGGCAGGAAATAATTACTGCTCAGTGATTGGTGGGGAAATGGCATCTAGCACAAGGATTCCTGCCAAAATCTAATGGTAGCCAGGTGTGGTGGCCCATGCCTGTAATCCCCACACTTTGGGAGGCGGAGGCATGTGGATCGCTTGAGGTCAGGAGTTCAAGACCAGCCTGGCCAATGTGATGAAACCCCATCTTTACTTAAAAAAAAAACAACAAAAATTAGCCGGGTGTGGTGGCACAGACCTGTAATCCCAGCTACTCGGGAGGCTGAGGCAGGAGAATTGATTGAACATAGGAAGCAGAGTTTGCAGTGATCTGAGATTGCCCCACTGCTCTCCAGCCTGGGGAACAGAGCAAGATTCTGTCTCTACAAACCAAACCACACCACACCACACCACACCACACGAAACCAAACCAACGAAACCCCAACCTTAATGGTGTGCAATAAATGAAAATGCTGCCCCAGTCAGATGGGACTAGCATTTTTCAGCAACCTTCAAGGTCTTGTGTCATAGGAATGAAGATCCCAGCCTTTCCCACCCATGGAAGCATTGATGGAATTTTCAATTCCGGGAACCCTGGGCTGTGCTGAAAGCCTGCACTCTCACTGCCTGGGTTAGTTGGGAAAGCGAGCTCTCACTGATCTCATTTAATCCTCGTCCTTTTGTACCACAGTAGTTGCTTTCCTAGACATCAGAACCGTGGCTGGGTTTAACATCATCTTTGAAAATTCTAAAAAGCAATGAGGCGATTTTTCTCTCTTCATTTTTTTTTTTTGATACAGCTGTGTCAGTTTGAAATTTGATTTTCCAATCAGTTCTAATAGTGTGTCTGCTTGACATCGTTTTTATTAAAGGCGCTTGATATGAAGTTAGTTAACAATTCAAATATTTAGAGTTTCAGGGCCCATCATCTTGGTTTTAGGGGCAATACCTCAATTTCATATAGTGTTACTCTTTTCCAGAAAGATGGGTCACTGAATGATTTACATTTTATTGGTTTTTATGAGAAACAGTATTTCTGGTTATAAATGGTAAACATCTTTTAGTATTTGCAATAAGAAATACTGATTATGTTAGAAAAAATGTAGAAATACTTGATTTTAATATTCACTTCCTGTAAGTGCCTTCTGGAGCAGAAGGTTTTCTGTTCATGGATTCTGCGTCTTGGATTTGGAAACTGTGTTGCACTGAGGTGTGGTCTGTAGGGAGGAGCCTGTGGGCAGAACAGTTTGGGTTCTGCTGGCCACCTTTCTACTCTATTCACGAGGCTGGGTCCCAGAGAAAGATGACAGCAGTTAGGTCTTGCTGGGAAGAAAACACGGCTACCAACCCTGGACCATTTTGCCATCCCTGAACAAATGAGATAGTCATTTGCCTGCTTTTGGGGATGGTGTCTGGGGTGTGCACAAGATGACGTGGCATCTGGCTTGCCTGCTGGCCTGCTTGGTGGAGATAAGATGCTCAGACCCGCTGCTGCTGTTCAGGGATCATGGAAGTAATGATCGATCTTCCCTCTGTCCCCCAGTCTCATTTGCATGTCTCTGGAGCTGAGCATGTATTCTTTTTCTTTCTTCATCTCAATTGAGCTTTTAAATTAAATACGTGTTGCTTAAGCCTTTCAGAATGTTTTGCATTTGAAAAAACAAAAGGTAGCTGCCTCCGTGATTCATTCGCCCACCCCACACTGTGGCCTTGTAAGACAGTCCCCCCTTGGCTGCGCTGAGCCCATCTGGAGTGTTTCTGGTTCTAATCAGAAGTGGAACAGTTCAAGTGCATCTTACAGGTTCATGTTAGTGATGAACTTGGGTGGAGATGGTGACACAGCTAGTTCTCTAGATCCTGATCTGCCAGGTGCCTGGCCACTCCCGCCCAGAGCTCTGCCTTGGCGGAGCTGGTCACCGCTGTGTGTCCCGGGCTGCTGGCCTGCCTGTCATCTGCAGTGCACAGGTATGCATGTGTGCGCATATGTACATACAGCACACACATACCATGCCCACTGCACACATACCACACTCATAACCCATACACACCACACACTACATATGTACCATGCCCACCTCATAGATACCACACCCATACCCCATACACACCATACACAACACACATACACCCACCTCACACACCATGCACTACATTATACACCATGCCCACCTCACACACCCCACACATTGAATTTGTACGGATACAGCACATATGTATACTATACTATAACCACAGACATACTATAACCACCTCACATACACCATACACATATCATACCCACCTGACACACCAGGAACCTATCATATTCACCTCACACACACTACACACAACACACATATCATACACACACCTCACACACTACATAACACTTATAAACCATGCCCACCTGTCACACCCCAACATTTAACCCATATACACCACGCACGTCATTCCCACCTCACACACATACCCCTTACACATATCACCCACCTCACACACATACCCCATACATGCCACACACGACACACATACACACCTCACACACCACGTATATACCATGGCTACCTCAAACACACCACACATTTAACCCGTAGATACCACACACAGCACACATACCATGCCCACCTCACACACACCGTACACATATCATACCCATCTCATACACCACGCATGTATCATACCCACTTCTCACACATACCCCATACACATACCATATGCACCTCACACACATACCCCATACATGCCACACATACACGCACATACACACCACATACATACTATGCCTACCTCACCCATACCACACACTTAACCCATATATACCACATACAGCATGCATACCATGCCCACCTCACACACACCACACACTTAACCATGTACAACACACACCACACACGTCATATCCACACCACATACATTACACCCCCCTCACACACATACCCCATACACAGCACATACCTATTATACCTATCTCATACACACCATACGTGTAACCACCCCACACCACATATACACCATGCCCACTTCACACACCCCAGACATTTAACCCATAGACACCACATACACATTATTCCCACCTCACACACATATCCCATACGCAGTACATGCATATCATACCTACCTCACACACACACCATACACATAACATAGCCACCTCATACCACACACCACATATACACCATGCCCACCTCACACACTGCACATATTGAACCCATATACACCACACACACATCATTCCCACCTCACACACGTACCCCATCCATGCCACACACAACACATACCCACTTAACACACCACATATATACCGTGCCCACCTCACATGCCACACACTTACCCATATATAGCATACACACTGCACACACACATACCCACCTCACACACACCACACTTAACCCATATGTTACACATACACCACACCCATGTCATACCCACCTCACATACACTACACACATATCATACCCACCTCTCACACACCACAGACTTAACCCATATACACTACGTACACACCACACACGTATCATACCTCACACACACCACACACACTGCATATACACCACACAGACGCCACACACATATACCCACCTCACACACCACACACCATATATATGCCTTGCCCACGTCACATACACCACACATTTAACCCATATACACCACACATATCATACCCATCTCACACACACCGCACACATATCATACCCACCTCACACACACCACACACGTATCATACCCACCATACACAACACATACACCCACCTCACACACACCACACACATATCATGCCCACCTCACACACACCACACACATATCATATCCACCATACACAACAGATATATCATACCCGCCTCACACACATACCCCATACACACCACATGCATATTATAACCACCTCACACACACTGCGTATATTCCATTGCCCACCTCATACACACCATGCACTGAACACATATACATCACAGACACCACACACATATTATACCCACCTCACACACACCATACACTGCACAATACATATACACCATGCCCACCTCACACACTGCACATATTGAACCCATATATGCCACACTCACCACACACATACCCGATACACACAACATGCATGTAACCCTCACACACATCATGTATATACCATGCCTACCTCACACACACCACGCACTTATACACATCATGCACTTTTCACACGTGCCACACACTACACATATACCCCATACACACCACACACACCTTATATACACACAACACACATACCACACTCACTGCATAATACCATACATACACCACATACATTTAATACACACCACACACCCCATACATGCCACACACACACAGACACTTCATAAATACCCCATACACAGCAAACCACACTTGACCTACATATTACATCACCTGTACAACACACCACATTCCACCAGACAACTTACTCACACTACACAGATACCGCACACACAATATCATACATACACACACCATACATACCTCATGTACACGACACACATCCCATACACACCACATATACTACACACACCTCATACAACCACACAGTTACACACACCCCATACATACCATACACCACAAACACTACACCATACACATAAAGCATATGTACACACTCAACCCTTCCACACTGTATCATATTCCACACACTATCACATTCATATCACACACACCACATACCACACACCATACACAGTACACTACACACGCTCACCACACTTTCCAGGACTCCTTGCCACCATACACACACACAGCACACACTTCCTACTTCCCACACCACACACACTGTATCTCATGCACACACCACACACCCCTGCTACACACCTTTGCATGCAAACTACTCGTTTTGCATTCAAACTACTCCAATGAAACCAAACAATTTAGTTTTTCCCAAATTAATACTGCTCGTCTGCGCGCCCTGGCTGTGCTGGCTGGCACATCCCCTGGTCCTGCCTTCCCTTGGGTCAGCACCCCCTCCTGTGTTTTGGGTGTCTCTGGCTGTGCCCTGTGGAGTGCTCATGTTTGGATCGCCTGGGAGGCTGGCCCCTTTGCTCCACTGGCTGCTTTCCCGGAGGAAACTGGCCTGTTTGCCACCTTTCCTGATGCCCAGAGCAGCAGCTGGTGCAGGAAGACCCACTTCCTTCCCTTGGTGTCTGCCCTTCCCCATGGGACATTTTGTCTCAGTTCTGACATCTCCCCAGCTAGAAGAGAGACCCTCAAAGGTATGCAGGTCAGTTTCATTATAATGCTGATTATAACAATCGGTGTGTTTTTGTAAAACACTCAACCAGTGCATACATCTTTAATAAAGTAAAATGTGCACAGCCCCTCTGCTCCTACCTGTTTCCCCTCCCCTCCACTCCCCAGAGGACATGGCTGATAGGCCATTTGGGGCTCCCCCTTTCTGTGTGCCTTTGTGTCTGTGCATGGGCTGGGGATTGTGTGTATGTTCTCTAGCCATCTTGACAGAGCTGGAACTGGGATCTACACACGTGCGCTTGCTGTAGCTCACTTGTCATTTTCCCTCCAAAACAGGCCTTTAAGATCCCTCACTGTAGTGTGTTTTGTCCTGCCTCTTTAAAAATGCCGTCAACTCTTGCAGCGTGCAAACTCTGCCATCATTTATTTAACCATTCTTTTATTTACGAGTACTTAGGTCATTTCCAGTTTTTTAAAAGATGCTGCGGTGAAAATCTTCAGCCGTCGTTATTCACGTTGCTGTGGGAGAATGTGGTGGGAGGCGCCATGGGGGTGAGTGATCCCATGTGTGGCCAGGCTTTGTGAGGTTTTGACTCTGTCCTTCCCAATGTTCCCCCTACAGTGGCTGCTCCGGGTGATGATGGCTGTGTGGGTGCCCACCATGGCCCACCGGAAGTGTGAGTGTGGGGAGCAGCATGTTGGACCACAGGGTGAGGCCAGGCCCTGTCTCCCATGGCCAGGAGCGAGGACGTGGAGCTGCCCTAGGAGGGCTGTGTGCCCGAGGGCCAGGAGCTGGCTGCCCTGTGGCCAGAGATCTTCATGCCCAAGGAACAGGAGTGCTGCTACCATAGCCGCGATGGGGACTCCAGCTCCTACTATGTGAATAACACCTCTGAAGAGGAAGACTGCGACAAGAGCTTGCCTGAGGAAGAGGGCATCACCTATATATCTGCTACTGCCGCGAGGATGACAGCTACCTGGAGGGCATGGACTACAACTGGGAGGAGTACCTGGCCCACGGCATGCACCCTGTGGACACTGATGAGTTCCAGGAGGCGGTGGAGGAGTGGGTGGAGGGCAGACTGGGCAGACCTGCACCTTTACTGCCATGGGGCAGAGGGAAGCCAGGATTACTCGGACGGCCACCTGCCCATCCTGGAGGATGAGCCCTCTGTCCTGGAGGCCCATGACCAGGAAGAAGATGGCCACTACTGTCCCAGCAAACAGGGCTACCGGGATTGCTACCCCATGGAGGCCAATGGGAGCCCCAGTGCCTCCCTCTACCACCTGAGGTGTGGGGATGGGGACCTGGAGGACCAGGAGGAGGACATCAACCAGATCATGGCCGAGATCAACATGAACCTGAGCATGACCAGCATCACTGGCACCAGTAAGGCCAGGGATTCTGCAGAGGCTGGCCTGCCTGCCCGCCCAACAAGGCCAGCTGCAGCCCCAGGAGGCACAAAACGAGGCCCAAGTCACTGAACCTCCCTCCTGAGACAAAGCACTGTAGAGACCCCCAGAGAGGCTTCAAGCCCAAGATCAGGACCCCAGAGGAGAGGCTGAAGTGGCCCCATAAGCAGGTAGGACTCTGGCTGTCTCAGGGAAGGGAGCAGAGGGGCCCAAGAGCAAGAAATGTCCTGGTACAGCCCCCACAGATGCTGAAGTGAGGCGGTGGGAGGGGTTGCGTGCCTTGCAGTTCTTTTTTTTTGTTTTTTGTTTTTGTTTTTGCCTTGTGATTCTAATGGTGGATGAGCTCTTCATTGGTGCAGTTGCCAGGCATGTCGTGTGGATGCTCCGGCCACTCTTACGCTCACCCCTCAGACTCAGGAGTAAAGTCTTGTTGAAGACTGATTGGCAGCTAGTTTTTGGCAGAAGATGCCCCTCCTCCCATCTAGAAGTAGTTTGATATCTTCCCCACTACCCTGAATCTGCTTATGGTGGGAGAGTGTCTGTGGGAGAGCCCCTTAATTCTCAGGGGTGTACTTGTTCCAGCAAGGCAGTGGCAAAGATATGGCCAGTGGCGGGTGGCTGGTGGCCGGGGTGGGGCCTGGAGTGTATTTCATAGTGGAGAAGTCTCTGAAAGCCTGGGGACCTTGGCCTGATGGGCAGTTAGCTGTGAATAACTATTTGGAAAAGGATCTTGCAGATCTGATCTTACAGGTTTGTTACATAGGTATACACATGCCATGGTGGTTTGCTGCCTCCATCTCCTTGCCACCAACATTAGGTATCTCTCTCATAATAAGAATGATGGTTTCTGGCTTCATCCACGTCCCTGCAAAGAACATGAACTCATTCTTTTTTATGACTGCATAGTATTCCATTGTGTATATGTGCCACATTTTCTTTAGTCTATCTTCAATAGGCATTTGGGTTGGTTCCAAGTCTCTGCTATTGTAAACAGGGCTGCAGTGAACATATATGTGCATGTGTCTTTATAATAGATCGATTTATAATCCTTTGGGTATATACCCAGTATTGGGATTGCTAGGTCAAATATACAAGAAAAAAACAACCCCGTCAAAAAGTGGATGAAAGATCCGAATGGACACTTTTCAAAAGAAGACATTTATGAGGCCAGCAAACATATGAAAAAATGCTCCTCGGCTCTGGTCATTAGAGAAATGCAAATCAAAACCACATTGAGTTACCATATCACGCCAGTTAGAATGGCGATCATTAAAAAAATTGAGACAATGGATGCTGGAGAGGATATGGAGAAATAGGAACACTTTTACACTGTTGGTGAGAGTGTAAATTAGTTCAACCATTGTGGAAGACTGTGGTGATTCCTCAAGGATCTAGAAATTGAAATATATATAAATAATTCTTTAACATACATAATCTATATCTTAGAATATAGAATATAATTCTTTAATATAATCTGTATCTTAGAATATATTTATAAATATCAGACATAAGACATGCAAATATTTTCTTTTATTCTGTGGATTGCCTTTCCACTCTTTTGAAAATACTCTTTGATGCAAAATAGTTTTAAATTTCAAATAAGTGTAATTTATCTACTTTCAATTTAGTTGCCTGTGTTTTTGGTGTTTCATCTAAGAAAGCTTTGCCAAATGCAATGTTACGAACCTTTCCATTCTGTTTTCCTCTAAGACTTTAGTACTATTAGCTGTTGCATTTACCTCTTTGATCCAATTTGAGTTAATTTTTTGTATACGGTGTAAGGTAAGCATCTAACTTTTTGGCATATAGATATCCAGTTTATGCAGGATCACTTTTGTTCAAAAGACTGTCTGCTTTGTCTGTGTGTTTTTGTTCCCCTAAAGTTTATATGTTAAACCCTAACCCCCTTGATAATGGTATTAAGAAGTGGGACCTTGGAGAGGTGATTAGTTAGGTCATAAAAGTTTCATCCTCATACATGGGATTTGTTCCTTTATAAAAGAGGCTGAGGCCGGGAGCAGTGGCTCACTCCTGTAATTCCAGTATTTTGGGAGGCTGAGGTGGGTGGATCACCTGAGGTCAGGAGTTTGAGACTAGCCTGGCCAACATGGTGAAATCACGTCTCTACTAAAAATACAAAATTAACTGGGCTTGGTGATGTGTGCCTGTAATGTCAGCTTCTCTGGAGCCTGAGACCAGGAGAATTGCTTAGAATCTGGGAGGCAGAGGTTGCAGTGAGCTGGGATAGCACCACTGCCCTCCGTCTTGGGTGACAGAGGGAGACTGTCTTTAAAAATAAAAGGCATAAAGAAGCCTGTTTGCCCATTCTGCCATGTGAGAACACAACACATAGAAGGTGCCATCTATGAGGAATAGGCCCTCATCAGACACTGAGTATGCTGATGTCTCGATCTTGGACTCCTCAGGCTGTAGAACTGTGAGGAATAAATCATGTTGTTTACAAATTGCCTGGTCCAAGTTATTTTGTTATAGAATCCCAAATAGTTTAATACACAGTCCTTTCCTCATTGAATGTTAGTGCCTGTGTCAAAAATAAATATGATGATTTATTTTTGGAGTCTCTACTATATTCCATTGGTATATGTGTGTATTTTCGTGCCAGAACCACACTAATGTGATTATTATAGCTTTGCAGTAAAATTTGAAATCAGAAAATATGAGGCATACAACTTTGTTCTTCTTCATCAAGATTATTTTGGCTACTCAGGGTCCCTTGAATTTCATAGGAATTTTTTATACTTTTTTCTATTTCTGGAAAAAAAACTTTGGGAATTTGGATAGGGATGAATACTTTGGGTTGTATTGACATCTTAACAATGTTACCTTTTCCAATTCATGAGCAAAGTTGTCTTTCCATTTATGTATATCTTCTTTAATTTGTATCAGCAATGTTTTATAGTTTTCAATGTATTAGTCTTTACATCCTTGATTGTATTTATTATAAATACTTTATTATTTTCTATAAAGTTATTTTCTTGCTTTCTTTTTCAGATTCTTCAGTGGTAGTGTATGGAAATGATTTTTTTTTTTCCAGTCCCTGATGTAGCCATCCTAGCAATTGATTTTTATGTGGTAGCTTTTTTAATTCTTCTACTTTGTTTAATTTATCTGTTATACAGCATTGGGTAGAGTTGTGAGGCTCCCAGTCCAGGCCCTAACTCTTAAGACTATATTCCTGGACATACCTTGGGCCAAAAGGGAACCTACTGCCTTGAAGGAAAGGCCCCATCATGGCAGGATTTATCTTCTGCTGACTAAGAGCCTTAGGGTCCAGAATAAACAGCAGTGATATCAAACTATGGGCCTTGGGCTCCTAGACATGCTGGCTTCAGGGGTAACCCAGCATATTTGCAGCGGTGATGGCTATGGCAAAAGACTCCTGATGTCTGAGAAAAACAGAGGGAAAATTAAAGGGAACTTCATCTTGCATCTTAGGTACCAGCTTGGCCACAGGGTGGCAGAGCAAAAAGTAGGCTCTTGGGGTCCCTGAGTCTAGGGCTAGGCTCTTGGACAGCATTTCTGGACCTGCTTTGGGCCAGGGGACCCTCTTCCCATGTGTCAGGGGAGGGATCTGGTGAAAGGTGATTAGATTATGGCAGCAGATTTCCCCCGTGCTGTTCTTAGGATAGTGAGTGAGTTCTCATGAGATCTGATAGTTTAATAAAAGTGTAGCACTTTCCTCATTCTCTTTCTCTCTTGCCACCATGTAAGACATCCCTTGCTTCCCCTTTGCTTTCCACCATGATTGTTAAGTTTCCGGTGGCCTGCACAGGCCATGTGGAACTGTGAGTCAATTGAACCTCTTTTCTTTATAAATTACTCAGTCTCAGGTAGTTCTTTATAGCAGTGTGAAAATGAACTAATACACCAGGCACAGTAAGACAGACTTCACATTTTCTCATTTATTTGTGAGATGTACAAATCAAAACAGTGAACTAATAGAGAAGAAGAGTAGAAAGATGGTTATCAGAGGCTGGCTAGGATAGTAGAGGGTGAAGCATATGTGGGGATGGGTAATGAGTAACAAAAAACAAAGAATGTAGAAGACTAGTCATTTACATTTACTTGGTTTTCTTGACTGGTCATTTACTTTTACTTGGTTACTGAACACATGGTCTGTTTTTCAGAATTTAGCCACTTTCAGTTTTTTTATTATTATTTTTTATTTTATAATACATCTGTGGGTGGTGTGGACTGGGAGTATCCTAGTCTTCCGTGTTGCAGATGTCGCTTTTCTCAAGTGAATAGATTTAAATGCAATCCATAAATTGATGATTCTCAACTTGTCATCTCCAAGGAAGTCTTACTCTGAATCTCAAAGTCATATCCAATTGCCTTTCTGACATCTCATTTTAAGTTAACTCATAATCTGCCTCACTGTCTTAAATTTACTCCTGCTACCTGCTTTCTCTGAAATTTTGCATTTCTAAAACTGTATAAAAATGAAATCATGCAGTATGTGTACTTTTTTGTCTTCTCTCATTCAGCATAATTATTTTCAGATTAATCTCTATATTGTAGCATTGATTAATGATTTATTCCTTTTTTATTGCTTAATAATAAGTATGAATATAACACATCCATTCACTTGTTGATAGCAATTTGGGTTGTTTCCACTTTCTGGCTATAAAATAAAGTTGCAGTGAACATTAATATAGGAATCTTTGTATGAACATAGGCTTATATTGTTCTTGGCTACATCCTTAAGAATGGAATGATTATATCATTTTTTAATCCCAAAAAAACCTGCCAAACTTACATAAAATAGTTGTATGATTCAGATATCTGTTACTTAGTCAGCTTTGGTAGTTTGTGATTCTAGGAATTTTTTCATTTCATCTATGTTTTCTAATTTGTTGTTAGACAATTGTTAATTTTATTTCCTCAATAACCCTTTTATTTGTCTAAGGTCAGTAATAAAGTCCTCACTTTTATTTCCAGTTGCAGTAATTGAATATTTTGTCTCTCTCCATCTGTCTCTCCCCTTCCTTCTCTCTTTTTGCTCTCTCTCCTTTTCTTGGTGAGTCTAACTATAAGTTTGTCAATTCTCCTAATCATTACAAAGTACAAAGCGTTATTTTGTTGATTTTTCTCTACATTTTTCTATTCTCCAATCTATTTACTCTCACTCTGATCTTTACTGTTTTACTGTTTCCTTCCTTCCGTTTGTTTTGAGTTAAGTTGACCTTTCTTTTTTACGTGGTTTTTTTTTTAAATTTAAGTTCAGGCAGGGGTACATGTGCAGAATGTGCAGGTTTGTTACATAGGTAAACACATGCCATGGTGGTTTGCTGCATCCATCCCCCACCTGTCATCTACATTAGACATTTCTCCTAATGTTATCCCTCCCCAATCCCCCACCCCCTGCTAACCCTCCCCTATCCTCCACTCTCTGACAGGCCCCGGTGTGTGATGTTCCCCTCCCTGTGTCCATGTGTTCTCATTGTTCAGCACCCACTTATGAGTGAGAACATGCAGGTTTGGTTTTCTGTTCTTGTGTTAGTTTGCTGAGAATGATGGTTTTCAACATCATCCATGTCCCTGCAAAGGACATGAACTCAAATTGTTTTTTATGGCTGCATAGTATTCCATGGTGTATATGTGCCACATTTTCCCTGTCCAGTCTTATCATCGATGGGCATTTGGGTTGATTCCAAGTCTTTGCTACGGTAAACAGTGCTGCAGTGAACATTCGTGTGCATGTGTCCTTATAGTATAATGATTTATAATCCTTTCAATATATACCCAGTAATGGGATTGCTGGGTCAAATTGTATTTCTGTTTCTAGGTCCTTGAGTAATCGCCACACTGTCTTCCACAATGGTTGAATTAATTTACACTTCCACCAACAGTGTAAAAGCATTCCTGTTTCTCCACATCCTCTCCAACATCTGTTGTCTCCTGATTTTTTTAATGATCGCTCTTCTAACGGTCATGAGATGGTATCTCATTGTGGTTTTGATTTGCATTTCCCTAATTACCAGTGATGATTAGCGTTTTTTCATATGTTTGTTGGCTGCATAAATGTCTTCTTTTGAAAAGCGTCTGTTCATATCCTTTGGGTAAAGGGTATGATGAGGTTGTTTTTTTTTTTTTGTTTGTTTGTTTTTTTTTTTTTTTTTTTTTTTTGTTTTTTTTTTGTATTTTTGTTTAGGTTATTTGTAGATTCTGGGTATCAGCCCTTTGTCAGATGGGTGGATTGCAAAATTTTTTTCCCATTCTGTTGGTTGCCGGTTCACTCTAATGATTGTTTCTTCAGCTGTGCAGAAGCTCTTAAATTTAATTAGATCCTGTTGGGAAAAGCAGCAAAGGAGAAAGCGCTTACATAGTGCCTATATAAATTGGTTATGAGTAACATGTAAACAGGGAACAACAAATTGCAGAAGGCCACAGGGGGCCTCTGAGGAGGAAGGCCTCTCTATGCCTCATGTTCTGGTGCAGGGTGACCTAGGCTCTGTTTCCATAAACTTTGTGTTCAAGGACGTAAAACCCCTTTATATCACTATGACATAGTCAGACTTGTAGGCTCCTTGTAAGGTCCGAGTTCCATCAGCTGCACGTAGGTAATAAGTTAAAGATAACCACATGTTCTTGTTTTGTGAAACTCTCAAACCACCGCTGTTGTCTGTCTTTAGAATGATACACCAGTTCTGGCTCACTGATTAACTCCACCATCACCCTCTCCCTATCACTTCACTCCTACCCTGTAGATCAAAGTGATTGTAACTCCAGTAAATAGAGTGGATGATCAGAGCTTGGGGCCTTCCAAAGTAGAGCTTCTGCCTCCTCCAAAGTAATAAAGTGATGGCCCCCTGGTCCCACTGACTCTCTTAATCTGTCTTTTTCATTCCTTTGTCACCACGAAACTCAGGGTACCCATGGGTGATGTAGGGCTGGCTCTCTACATTCTGGTACCCAATGTGGGGCTCATGGATCCCTACATTCTGGCCCCAACTGTGTGGGGCTCATGGATTCCCTAAAGATCTCATTTGTCTATTTTGGCTTTTGCTGCCATTGCTTTTGATGTTTTAGTCATGAAGTCCTTGCCCACATCTATGTCCTGAATGGTATTGCCTAGGTTTTCTTCTAGAGTTTTTATGATGTTAGGTCTTAGGTTTAAATCTTTAATTCATCTGGAGTTAATTTTTATATAAAGTGTAAGGACTTTTTTACTTCCTTGTCATAAAATTTTGGTAATTTATTCCTCATATAGGCTTACAGCTGTGTATTTCATGCTAAGCACTACTTCAGTTGCATCCCATAAGTTTTGTGTTTTCTTTTTCTTCATCTCTAGATATTTTCTAATTTCCTTTATTATTTCTTGTTTGACTACTGTCCTTTGAGTTACGTGTTTAATTTCTACATATTTATGAATTTCTCTGCTTTTCTTCTGTCATTGTTTTCTAATTTTTATTTCATTGTGGTTGGAGAACATACGTTGTATGATATTAGGTCTATCAAATTTTTTATCGTGTGGTATCTTTGAGTTTATCCTCTCCAGAATTTGTTGAGCTTTTTGGTGTTTCTAAAAAATCAAATTTTGGAAGTTTTTAACCATTACCTTTTTCTTTCTGTTACTATAATTATATAATTTCAACTGACCTAACTTGAAGTTTCCTAATTCTTTTTCTGACTTTTTAACTCTGCTGTTTAGCCCATCTAGTGAATTTTTCATTTCAGTTATTGTGGTTGTCCACTCCAGATTTTCTGTTTGGTTCTTTTTTAAGAAAACATTCTGTTTCTTTAAACTTTAAGTTCAGGGGTACATGTGCAGGTTTGTCACATAGGTAAACTTGTATCATGGGGATTTGTTGTACAGATAATTTCATCACCCAGGTATTAAGCCTAGTACTGATTATTTTTCCTGATCCAGTATTTACTATTTTGTGAGACACTGCTCTTATACTTTCCTATAGTTCTTCTGACATGGTTTCCTTGAACTCTTTGAAGTAACTGATTTAGAATAGTTGACTTAGACTTTGTCTATTCAGTCCAATGTCTAGATTTCCTCAAGAACAGTTCCCTACTGACTGCTTTTCCCTCTTGGGGCCATATATTCTTATTTCTTTGCATGCTTCATTATATATTTTGATGGAAACTGGACACCTTAAATTAGGTGGCAGCTCTGGAAATCAGATTTGCCACTTGCTCCAAGTTTTGTTACTGTGATTATTTAGCATCGTTTGAGTTATATTTCTGAGCTAAATCTGTAAAGTCTATTCCACATAAGTGGAATCATAAAGTATTTCTCTTTTTGTGACTGGCTTATTTCACTTTGCATAAAACATCCTCAAGGTTCATCTATGTGCTAGCATGTGTCGGAATTTCCTTCCTTTTTAAGGCTGAATAATGTTTGACTGTATGGAGAGACCACATTTGTTTGTTGATCCGTTGGTGGGCACTTGGGTTGCTGCTATCTTTTTGGCTGCTATGAATAATGAGACCAGCTCAGTCATGGAGACGCCCAACCCACGCGGTGCTGAAGGAATTAAGAAACAGAGATAGAGAGCCAAAGTTGGGTTCCGAGGGGAGTACCAGGGGTCTCACAGCATTTCCAGCTGAGAGTCCAGAGCAAACTCTGACCTATGTATTTATTCTTTTTTTTTGAGACGGAGTTTTGCTCTTGTTACCCAGGCTGGAGTGCAATGGTGCGATCTCGGCTCACCACAACCTCCGCCTCCTGGGTTCAGGCAATTCTCCTGCCTCAGCCTCCTGAGTAGCTGAGATTACAGGCACGCGCCACTATGCCCAGCTAATTTTTTGTATTTTTAGTAGGACGGGGTTTCACCGTGTTGACCATGATGGTCTTGATCTCTTGATTTCGTGATGCACCCACCTTAGCCTCCCAAAGTGTTAGGATTACAGGCGTGAGCCACTGCGCCTGGCTGTATTTATTCTTGACTTTACAGTGACAAGTTTTACAAGCGGATGCTCTGTGTTCTTTCATTGGTTAAAGGTAAACTAAGGCCGGGTGCGGTGGCTCAAGCCTGTAATCCCAGCACTTTGGGAGGCCGAGGCGGGTGGATCACGAGGTCGAGAGATCGAGACCATCCTGGTCAACATGGTGAAACCCCGTCTCTACTAAAAATACAAAAAAATTAGCTGGGCATGGTGGCACGTGCCTGTAATCCCAGCTACTCAGGAGGCTGAGGAAGGAGAATTGCCTGAACCCGGGAGGCGGAGGTTGCGGTGAGCCGAGATCGCGCCATTGCACTCCAGCCTGGGTAACAAGAGCGAAACTCCGTCTCAAAAAGAAAAAAAAGGTAAACTAACCAGGCAGCTAGTGTGTGTTTACTGTTGGTTAAAGACAAACTAGAAAGCACTCTTTACAAAGGAACAAAGGAAAGGTTCACATGTCCTGTGTTCAAAGAACTAATTCATCTGGCGTGAGACATACTTATATTGGTTACTGTTTTATAGTGCTTTGCAGTTTTCTGCTTTGGGGGCAGTTTGCTGCTTTGGGGGGCTGACTAGGTTTCCCTTGCCACCACTCTCAGTAGGATTTCTCAGCAAACAATATGATTTTTCACACACGTCAGAATTTGCTCTCAACAACGCTGCTATGAACATCAGTGTATAAATGTGTGAGGCCCTTTGAATTGTAGGGAATACACATCCAGAAGTGGAAATGCTGGGTTATGTGGTAATTCTTTGTTTTGAGACAGTCTCTCGCTCTGTCACCCAGGCTGGAATGCAGTGGTGCAATCTTGGCTGACTACAACCTCTGCCTCCTGGGTTCGAGCAATTCTTATCCCTCAGCCTCCTGAGTAGCTAGAATTACAGGCCTGCACCACCATGCCTGGCTAATTTTTGCATTTCTGGTAGAGATAGGGTTTCACCATGTTGGCCTGGCTGGTATTGAACTCCTGGCCTTAAGTGATTTGCCTGCCCCGGCCTCACAAAGTTCTGGGATTACAAGTGTGAGCCACCGCACCTGGCCTATTTTTACCTTTTTGATGAATTGCCATACTGTTTTCCATAGCTGCAGCTCCATTTTAAGCTTCCAGTAAGAGTACACAAGGGTTCCAACTGCTCAGCATCCTCGCTAACACTTGTTATTTTCTGTATTGATTGCAGCCATCCTAATGAGTCTGAGGTGGCCTGTCCATGTAGGTTTTCTTCTTTTTCTTTTTTTCTTTTTTTTTTTTTTAGGTGGAGTTTCACTCTTGTTACCCAGGCTGGAGTGCAATGGCGCGATCTCGGCTCACTGCAACCTCCGCCTCCTGGGTTCAGGCAATTCTCCTGCCTCAGCCTCATGAGTAGTGGGATTACAGGCACGCGTCACCATGCCCAGCTAATTTTTGTATTTTTAGTAGAGACGGGGTTTCACCATGTTGACCGGGATGGTCTCGATCTCTTGACCTCATAATCCACCCGCCTCGGCCTCCCAAAGTGCTGGGATTACAGGCTTGAGCCACCGCGCCCGGCCTTTTTCTTTTTTTGAGATGGAGTCTCGCTCTGTCACCCAGGCTAGAGTGCAGTGGTGCAATCTTGGCTCACTGCACCCTCCACCTCCCAGGTTCAACAATTCTCCTGCCTCAGCCTTCTCAGCATCTGGGACTTCAGGCATGTGCCACTACATCCAGCCAATTTTTCTGTTTTTAGTAGAGATACAGTGTTACCATATCAGCCAGGCTGGTCTAAAACTCCTGACCTCAAGTGATCCACCCACCTCGGCCTTTCAGAGTACTGGGATTACAGGCGTGAGCCAGCATGCCCAGCCTCTCCCCGTGGTTTTGGTTTGTTTCCCTAATAATTAGTGATGGTGAGCATCTTCTTATGTGCTGATTGGCCATTTGCATCTCTTACTTGGAGGACTGTCTGTTCACATCCTTTGCACATTTCTGAACTGCGTTAGTTGGGTTTTTGTTGTTGCATTGTGAGAGTGCTTTGTCTGTTCTAGATGGGAACTCTGTCACGTGTAATTTGTACCTCTGTCCTGTCATTCCGCAGGTTGCCTTTTCACTCTGTTAATAGTATCCTTTGATGCAATCCAATTTGTCTACTTTTCCTTTTGTTGGTTGGGCCTTTGGTGTCATATCCAAGAAATGACTGCCAAAGGACGCTCTCCTTCTATGTTTTAAGAGTTGTCGGCTTGGAATGGTGGCTCACGCCTATAATCCCAGCACATTGGGAGGCGGAAGTGGGTGAATCACAAGGTCAGGAGTTCAAGACCAGCCTGACCAAGATGCCCTGTCTCTACTAAAAATACAAAAATCAGGTAGGCGTGATGGTGGTTGCCTGTAATCCCAGCTACTTGGCAGGCTGAGGCAGAGAGTTGCTTGAACCTGGGAGCCAGAGGTTGCAGTGAGCCGAGATCATGCCACTGCACTCCAGCCTGGACGACAGAGTGAGACTCCATCTCAAAAAAAACAAGAGTTGTATAGTTTTAGATCTTACACTTGGGTCTTTGATTCATTATTGAGGTGTTTTTTTGTTTGTTTGTTTTTTAAACATGATATAAGGTAAAGCTTTAACTTAATTCTTTTGCCTGTGGATATCTAGTTTTCCCATATCATTTGTTGAAAGACTGTCCCTTCCCTGATTGAAAAGTCTTGGCATCCTTATTGAACTCATTCGACCGTATGTGTAAGAGTTTCCTTCTGCACTGTGTATTGCATTCCACTGGTCTCTCTGTACGTCTTTACTGCTGTACCACACTTTTGACCACCGTAGCATTTAATAATACATTTTGAAATTTGGAAGTAAAATCCTTCCAACTTTCTTTTTCAAGATTGCTTTGGCCATTTGGAATCCCTTGAAATTGCATGTAAACTTTATGCAGTTTATAAGGGTGGATTTTTATATAATTGAAGAAAAAATGTCACTGGGATTTTGAGAGCAATTACACTAAACCTGTAGATCACTTTGTGTCCTACTGACATCTTAATGAAACTGAGCCTTATAATCTATAAATATAAGATTTTTTGTATTTTACATTTGTTACACAACCAGTCTCTGGAACTTTAAATTCTGCCAATCTTTGCCTCCTGGTTAAGTTTATTCCTATTTTATTCTTTTTGATGCTATTGTAAACTGACTTTTTTTTTTTTTTTTTTAAAGATGGTGTCTCACTATATTGCCAGGCTGGAGTACACTGGCTATTCACAGGCATAATCATTATAAAAACTGACAGCATTGAACTCCCAGGCTCAAGCAATTTTTCTGCCTCATCCTCCCAAGTAGCTGGGACTATAGGCATCCACAACCAAGCCGGGAGGAACTGTTTTCTTAATTTCCTTCTTGGATCATTGACTGTTAGTGTGTAGAAATGCAGCTGACTTTTGTATGCTGATTTCATAATCCTGAAACTTGGACAAATTATTAGTTCTAACAGTTTATTTTGTGCAGTCTTCAGGATTTTCTACAAAGATGATCATGTCATTTGTGAATAGAGAAAATTTTACTTCTTCATTTCCAATTTGGATGCCTTTTCTTTTTCCTTTCTTTCTTAATAGCTCTGGCTAGGTTATCCAGTATTGTGAAAGCAGGCATCATTGTTTTATTCCTCTTGGAAAACTTTGTCTCTCATCATTGAGAATGATATTAGCTGGAGGTTGTTCATCTGACCTTTATTATGTTGAGGTTGTTTCAATTTCTAGTCAGTATGTTTTTAATCATGAAAGGATATTAAACTTTATTAAATGCTTTTGCTGTGCTAATTGAAACAAATTGTCATGTGCTTTCTTTCCTTCATTCTTTTAACATGGTATCTTTCATTAATGTGTTTATGGTATCCATCTTTGCATTCCAGGAATAACTCTCACTTGATCATGTTGTATAATTCATCTAGGACACTGTTGAATTCTCCTTATTAGTATTTTCTTGAGCACTTTTGCATCTGTATTGATCCAGGATAGTGGTGTATTTTCTTATGCTCCTTTGTCTGCCTTTGGTATCAGTAATGCTGGCCTCACAGAATGAGTTTGGAGGTATTCTTGGGATTTTTGAAGATGAGCAGGATTGGTATTGGTTCTGTAAATGTTTGGTACAAGTCACCCTTGAAGCCATCTGTTCTTGTAATTTTCTTTCTTGTCAAGTTTTTGGTCACTGACTCAATCTCCTTGGTAGTTATAAGTCAGTTTTTCCATCTTCTATTTCATTTATTTCTGTTGTAACCTTTATTATTTCCTTCCTTCTCCTAGCTTTGGGTTTAGGCTGTTCTTCATTTTCTGATAATTTAAGGTACAAAGTTAGGACTGTGGTTTGAGAGCTTTTTCCTTTTTCTTTTATTTGACAGAGGGTCTTGCCACTTGCTGAGTTAGTCTCAAATTCCTGGGCTCAAGCAATCTCCTGGGCTCAGCCTTCCTTCCAAGTAGCTGGAATTATAGAACAGTGTCAATATACCTGGCTGCTGCTGCTTTGTGTGTGTGTGGTGGGGGCAGGGGTTGGGGGAAATGGAGTCTAGCTGTCTCGCCTAGGCTGGAGTGCTGTGGTGCAATCTCGGCCCACTGTAACCTTCTCTTCATAGGTCCAAGTGATTCTGCCCCCTCAGCCTCCCAAGTAGCTGGGACTACAGGTGCTTGCCACCACACCTGGCTGATTTTTATGTTTCTAGTAGAAATGGGGTTTTGTCATGTCAGCCAGGCTGGTCTTGAACTCCTGACCTGAGGTTATCTGCCTTCCTCATCCTTCCAAAGTGCTGGGATTGCAGGTGTGAGCCACCGCCCTTGGCCAGCTTTCTTTAATGTAAGCATGTACAGCTATAAATTTCCCTCATAGCACTGCTTTTGTTGCATCCCATAAGATTTGATATGTTTTGTCTCAAAATACTTTCTAATTGTCCTTATTATTTTTCTTTGATTGATAGTTTTGTAGTATGTTGTTTAGTTCCCATAGATTTGTGAATATTCCGGTTTTCCTTCTGCTATTATGATTTCAGTCATTTAAAATGTATTAAATCTTGCTTTGAGGCCTAATATATGATCTTTTCCAGAGAACATTCCACATGTACTTTGAAGAATGTTCATTCTGCTGCTGGGTGTACTCATCTGTGTATGTCTGGTAGGTCCAATTAGTCTATAGTATTGTTCAAGCCCTCTGTTTTCCTTCTTGATCTTCTGTCTGGGTGTTGTATCCATTATTGAAAGTGAGTTATTGGGCCAGGCACAGTGGCTCATGCCTTTAATCCCAGCACTTTGGGAGGCCAAGGGAAGTGGATCACTTGAGGTCAGGAGTTTGAGACCAGCCTTGCCAACATGGTGAAACCCTGTCTTTACTAAAAATAGCCAGGCGTGGTGGCATACACCTGTAATCCCAGCTACTCTGAGGCTGAGGCACAGGAATCACTTGAATCCAGGAGGTTGCAGTGACCTGTCTCACGCTACTGCACTCCAGCCTGGGCAATAGAGTCAGATTCTGTCTCAAAAAAAGGTGACATGTTAAAGTCGCCTACGTTTTCATAGAACTGTTTCTCCTTTCATTCTGTTGGTGTTTGCTTCATGTATTTAGGAGCTCTGAGGTGTGCTGCATGCACATTTATAACTTATATCTTTTTGGTGGATTGACTGTTACTATCTCTTAAAACAGCTTTTGACCTTAAGTCTATTTAGTCTGAGATTAATCTAGCTCCTCCTCCTTTTTTTTTGGTTATCATTTGCATGGAATATCCTTTTTCATTCTTTCACTTTCAACCAATGTATAAGTCTCTTACAGTCTTTTGATTGTAGAATTCATTTGCATTTTTTAAAGACTATCATCTGACGAAGCTCACTACCCTGTTGGGTGACTGTACCATGAGGCCCACAGCCAAGGGCTCAGTGAGCAGTTCCTCTGGGAGGACTCCAGCACACCATTTACGGGGCCTCCCGGTGCCACTCTGTGGATTGTTTTCTGCATGGCTTATTGGTTTGTTTTCTCTCTCATTTTCTTCCTTCTGCCTTCCTTTGTGTTAATTGATTTTTTGGTGGGACACACTTAGAATCCCTTCTTATTTCCTTTTGTGTACATTCTATAGATATTTTCTTTGTAATTACCTTGAGAATTACATAGTACATCCTGAAGTTATAGCAATCGATTTTTAAACTAGTAAGTTCGATCACATATAAATAATCTACTCCTTGACAGCTCTACCCCGTCCTATGTTGTTCTTACAAAGTATATCTGTATTTTGGAGAGAGGGTCTCACTCTGTCACCCAGGCTAGAGTGCAGTGGCACTGTCATAGCTCACTGTAACATCCAGCCCTAGGACTCAAGCAATCCTCCATAGCTGAGACTACAGGTGCATGTCACCATGCCTAATTTGTTTTTTTCATAAATTATATATTTAACACAGACTTAAGGTTACACATCTCTTTTAAATCCAATAAAATAATTAAAATCAGAGATACGAATCAAAATTCCAATAATACAGGTCTTTTTATGTGGCTTCAAATGTCCACCTAGCATCCTTTTATTTTAACTTGAAGGACTCCCTTTAGCATTTCTTGCAGGGTAGGTCCCAGTGTAATGAACTCTCTGAGCTTTTGTTTATCTGAGAATGTCTTAATTTCTCTGGTCGGGTGCGAGGTGGGAGGATCACATGAGGTCAGGGGTTCGAGACCAGCCTGGCTAACATAGTGAAACCCCGTCTCCATTAAAAATACAAAAACGTGGTGGCAGATTCCTGTAATCCCAAATACTTGGGAGGCTGCACCAGTGTACTGCAACCTGGAGGACAGAGCAAGACCCTGTCTCAAAAAGATAATAAAAAGTGTCGTAATTTCTTCCTTTTTTTCTTATGAGAGTTCATGAGATGCCTTTATGTTGTAATTTATTTATAGTTGTAACCGAGTGAGCGCGAAATCACCACTGAGACAAAGACTAGGCCAAATTACAGGGTCTTCATTGCCGGTGGTGCTGAGGACTCTCTCTAACCCACGGCCTCAAAGGGAGGGTGTCAAGACCTTTTATGCCCGTAAACCACCTTCTGGGTGGGGGTGAGGGTGAGGGGCTTCAGACATTCCCAGGGCCAGGGAACTTTGGTCATTCTAATTGTTACTTAAGTGGTTCACGGAAGTCAAGATAAGTGTAGTTTACACATTGTCTGGGTAGGGTGGAAATTACAGGCCTTAGTTACTTATTACAAGTCGCAGGGGCCAAGATGGCGTGGGTTTGGACTGCTTGCCTGTCACATCAGGGTGACAGAGAGCAATTTCAACAGAAAGCCGACGTATGGTTGAGGTATGCAGTTTTATGGGGGCATTTCCCATGTCACATTATAACCACCTTTTAATTTGTCTTTCAAAATTTCACTATAATTGGTGACTGCTTTTCTTAAATACTTCACTGGTGTCCGAGAGGGGAAGAATTTAGCCCTTGTTTAAAAAATAATAATAAAAAACCTGGCCGGACATGGTGGCTCACATCTGTAATCCCAACACTTTGGGAGGCCAGGCAGGCGGATCATGAGGTCAGACATTTGAGACCATCCTGGCCAACATGGTGCAACCCCATCTCCGCTAAAAACACACACAAAAAATTAGCTGGGCTTGGTGGCACCTGACTGTAATCACAGCTACTCAGGAGGCTGAGGCAGGAGAATTGCTGGAACCCGGGAGATGGAGGTTACAGTGAGCTAAGATGGTGCCACTGCAGTCCAGCCTGGGTGATATAGCAAGACTCTGTCTCAAATAGATAAATAAGCCCTAAGAGGAAGGGAGAGGACCTTAACTGCAGATAATAGTCCATTGTTACCTTGTGGCTGTAAATCTTCTGAGTTGCTTGTCCTGCCAGATGTTTTGTTGATGGCTGTAGTAGCTTACAGTTTTGTATTTACACGGTCAGAACAATGAGTGCTTCTGCTTGATTCCCAGATTCTCCAAGAGTCCCATGGAGCCACACCACCTGCTGTCTTGGCACTTCATGAGTCCAATGCTGCTTCCCGAGAGGATCTGGTTGGTAGACCATGACCTTGATTACTGCCTCTAAGCCTAGCTTTATTCTCAGCAGCCACCACCTTTTTTGGTACTAGAACAGTGCTTTTTCTAGTACACTCATAAGTGGATGCTGAAATCACAACCTGGCCATTTGGATGTTCAGCTAATGCATTATGCCACAGAGTCCCCGGAACTCACCAACCCATGCTGGAACTCACCGGAGCTCAGGTGTGTAGCACTACCTTGTTTCTCTATGGCTGGGAATGCAAACATTGTTGATGTGTTTATTTCCCATTTTTTACTTTGGAGGTTTTGTTTTGTGAGACAAGGTCTCACTCTGTCATGCAACCAGGAGTGTAATCATGGCTCACTGTAGCCTTGACTTCCCGGGTTCAAGCCATCTCACCTCAGCCTCCAAAAGTGCAAGGAGTCCAAGCGTGAGCCACTGCACCTGGCCTACTTTTGAGCTTTGAGTTCTTTAGAGATGAGTCTCTGGAGATGAGTCCTTGGTCCGATAGGTGGTTTGTAAACATTTTTTCCAATCTGTAGCTTATCTTTCCATCTTTCTAATCAAGTCTTTCAGAGAGCAAAAATATGGTCTCTCTTAGCAGTACTCCGCTGCTGTAGCAGGAGAGCAGACACAGACAGTGTGTAAATGAACATGTGGATGTATCCCTTGAGTAAGTGTCCATTTGTCCACTGATCTCTAGGCAGATCAGTGCTGAGAGGTTGTTTCATTCAGTAGTAGTTGAGCTGCAGATCATCTCTAACCTCATGCTTACTTTCTGTTACTCCACTGTCTTCTGTTGCTGCGGGTGGGAAAGCAGTTCTCATGTTCTTCCTTCTTTCGACCCTTCTGAGTAGCTTTTAGGACCTTTTCTTTGTTTTTTCTGCAATTGTGTTTGGATGGGTCTAGGTATGGATGGATTTGGGGATTGTGCCTCCTGACTCTAAAGGGTCCTGGGTCCTGTCTCTGTTTTCATTCTGGATTTTTTTTTTTTTTTTTTTTTTGAGACAGAGTTTCGCTCTCGTTACCCAGGCTGGAGTGCAATGGCGTGATCTTGGCTCACCGCAACCTCCGCCTCCTGGGTTCAGGCAATTCTCCTGCCTCAGCCTCCTGAGTAGCTGGGATTACAGGCACGCGCCACCATGCCCGGCTAATTTTTTGTGTTTTTAGTAGAGACGGGGTTTCACCATGTTGACCGGGATGGTCTCGATCTCTTGACCTCGTGATCCACCCACCTCGGCCTCCCAAAGTGCTGGGATTACAGGCTTGAGCCACCGCGCCCGGCCAATTTTTTTTTTTTTTTGAGACAGACTCTCTTACTCTGTCACCAGCCTGGAGTGCAGTGGCAAGATCTCAACTCACTGCAACCTCCACCTCCTGAGTGCAAGTGTTTCTCCTGCTTCAGCCTCCCAAGTAGCTGGGATTACAGGCAAACACCACCACGCCTGGCTAATTTTTATATTTTTAGTAGAGACGGGGTTTCACCATGTTGGCCAGATTGGTCTCAAACTCCTGACCTTAGGTGATCCACTCATCTTGGCCTCCCAAAGTGCTGGGATTACAGGATTGAGCCACCACACCCGGCCTGGAATTTCTTTGAGACATGTTGGATCCTGTCATATCATCTGCCCTTTGTCATATTTCCAGTTGATTAATTTTCTCTTCTGCTGTTGAATTCATTAAGTTTTAAATGTCTGTGAATGGCAGCCACTAATTCTGGCATCTGAAGCTCTTAGAAGTCCACTCCTCTTGTTGCCACTGACTTCTGTGCCCTTTTAGTGGTGCTTTGGCTGTGGAAGTCGTATGCAGCACTGGCTGAAGAATCTCAAGGTAGCTAGTGTTAGAACTGAATTGGAGGTCCACCCTGGTAGTGGGGACACACCCCCACACATTTGCTTACAGAAGTCATCTTCTGTGTTGATAATGATTTTTGCAGTATGAGAGCAGAGGGAAAACGGGCTGAGCATTTTCCCTAAACGAGAGTGGACATTCCAATCCCTAGTGAGGCTGGGCGTGGTGGCTCATGCCTGTCATCCAGCACTTTGGGAGGCAGAGGCAGGTGGATCACCAGAGGTCAAGAATTCATGACCAGCCTGGCCAACATGGAAAAACACCATCTCTACAAAAATAACTACCTGTATTTTGGGGAGGCTGAGGCAGGGCGTATTGCTTGAACCTGGGAGGTGGAAGTTGCAGTGAGGTGAGATTCTGCCACTACACTCCAGCCTGGGTAGATCATAAATAAGAGAGATAATTGACTCACAGTTCTACAGCATCTGCTTGGCTTCTGGCGAGGCCTCGGGAAGCTTACAATCATGGCAGAAATGGGAGTGGGTACAAAGAGAGAGAGGAGGGGCCAGGCTTTTTATAAACAAACTGCTCTCAGGTGAACTAACAGAGCAAGAACTCATGCTTCACCAAATGCAGGATGCTAAGCCATCCATGAGGGATGTTCCCCCTCTAACAAATGTGAGATTTGGAGGGGACACACATCCGAGCTGTATCAGGCTGTAAATGTTTTGTTTTGACTCTTAGCTCCTTGAATGACAATTATTTGTTCTCCCTGGCAAGAGAGAGGGATTTTTCCTCCAGCTGGAAGGCAGATGCCAGCCAGGGGGCAGACTGCCAGCCGGCTGGGGTGGCTTACCACACTGTGGAGGAGGGGCCAGGGTCCTGAAGTTGCAGGCACACAGGTGGATATAGGTGGCCGCCAGAGTGGAGGCAGGCTGGAGCTTCCGGGTGCCACAGGGGTCCTGTACACACAGGCTGAGGAATGGTTCAGGGTCCACCTGAAATCAGGGCCACCCAGTCACTGTCTCTAGCCTAGGCCCCTCCTCTCTGCCACTCCCCACGGTAGACTGGGGAAAGGCCTTTCTGGCCCCAGGGGCCAGGCTCACACTCACCACCCAGAAGCAGTTCCCCAAGCTGGAACGGGGGTCCTGGAAGAAGGCCCAGCAGGTGGGGCTCTGTCCTGGGCAGGTCGGCTGAGTCTTCTCGGTGGCCCTGCAGTGACCATCCACCTGGTGGGACAGATGCAAAACGCAGGCCTCCCGCTGGACCATGTGGCTCCCCCATATACATCGGCCGCAGCAGGAGACTCCCCCAACCCTGGTTCTGCAAAGACCTCTGCAGAGCCAGCAGGCCACCGGCCTCTCCTGGGACTCTGCAGCCAGCAGCCCTCAAGAATCTCAGCCAGAGGGAGGAAGGGCAGGTGCACCTGCTCACCTGCCAGGCCAGGCTGAGCTCCTCCAGGCTGCGGGCCACAGAGCCAGCCGGCAACATCAGCTCATTGCCTGCTTCATTGTCATTGGTGCCCAGAAGGCCAGCGGATGATATGCCTGTAGGGAGGAGGGAAGCTGAGGAGGTCCTGAGAGCCTGTGATCCTCCCCCTGGGGACCTGTATGAGAGACAAGCCTGAGGCATGCTCAGAAGCGGTAGAATCCCGCCACCTCCGGCCCTGGCTCCATACCCTCATCGAAGGAGGGAGAGAAAGCACAAGGACTAAGGACAGCATGTGTCCCCCCATCCCCTCTCCAGATCCTCAGCTCGAGTGGTCAGAATCCAGGCCCACCCTTTATGTTCCTTGGCAGAGGGACCACAGAAGGGCCCACTCCACCCTTATCCCAGGGAGCCACATGTCCCAGGGTTGGGGGCAGAAAGCCCTGGGCCTCAGTGCCATCATCTCATCTCAACCACAGTCACCGCCTACAGCCCGGGGACCTGTCGCACTGGAAGCTGAGAATCGTGCATCCGGAAGAGGCTCTTGGTGGTGGGGCCAACCCTGCCGGGGCCCAGACTCACCGTGGTGCCAGAGGCCCAGAGTCAGGCTGCAGAAGCTAGTGGGCACGTCACAGGAGACGGAGACCCCATCCTCACTGGCCAGCTCAATCCTGGGGACATCCCTCCTTGTCATGGCAGGAGGCAGCTGGAGGTCTGGACAGCTCTCCCCCGGCAGGTAGGAGTGGTATAGCCTGTATGCCTGTGGACCAGAGGGGGTGGGCAGGAGGGCTGACCCACAGCCAGGGGACAAACCCCAACCTGCCACAGGCACAGGTCTCCAGGGGAAGCTCGGGCTCTCCTCCTTACCTGTAGGTTGGGGTAGAAGATGAGGGTCACGAGTTTCAGCTCCATGGTCAGGGCCATGAGCCCCAGGCTTGTCCAACTCAGCATCAGGGAGAATGTGTTGTGAGCAAAGTCTTGGGCCAGGAGGATGCTGCTGCACTGGATGCTGAGGCCCACACCCGGCTGTCAAAAGTCACCACGTGCTGGGCCCCGACTACCAGGGCATGGTCTGGGGAGAAGCAGCCCCAAAGGCAATGTGGAGCCAGCTCCACCCACCACAGTGGGAGCACAGTGCCTGCTGGGCACCACAATGCCTAGAGCCCTGGCTTAGGCTGCCCTGAGACCAGGAGTCCCCCTCCCCTGGTGCAGCAGCCAGAGGCCCAGTGATACCCCACCAGCTTCAGGATGACATGAGCTGAAGGTCTATGGCTGATTCAGCCCTAATGAGGAATCAAGTCCTGAGACCCGCTACAAGAATGCTGTGCTTAGTAACAAAGCCTGGCTCAGAGGCCACGTATTCTATGCTTCCATTTATATCAGCTGTCTAGTGCAGGCACAGCCATGGACACAGCAGGCAGACGGGCAGCTACAGTGTTTCATTTGAGGATGATAGAAACGTTTTAAAATCGATTGTGGTGAGGCATGCACAACTCTGAACAAACCAGAAGCCACTGAATCGTGCACTTACAATTCACAGATCGGCCAGGCACGGTGGTGCTAAGCCATCCCAGAGCTTTGCAGGGCTGAGGTAGGAGGACCACTTGAACCCAGGAAGTCAAGGGTGCAGTGAGCCGAGAGCACACCACTGCACTCCAACCATGACAACAGAGTGAGACCTAGTCTAAAAAAAACAAAACAAAACAACAAAAAAAAACCAGATCATACAAGTCATCCATTTAATCTCAAGCTACTGGGGGGAAAAAGACATTAAGTGGATGGCCAACGGCTCACTCAAACAGGACAGCAGTGTCCTGCAGATCTGCCCTCTTGAGGGTAAGGAAGAGATGGCCTGTGCAGGAGCAGGTCCGACCAGTCCAGCCATCGAGGCCCCTGAGCTGTGCCTTGGGGGTGCTCGTGCCCGTGGTGGGACAGCACCATCCACCATGCACAGCCAGATACCTGTTGGCCAGGGCCAGCATCCCGTGGGAGGCACTACCAGTCCCGTGGTCAGGTATCAGAACTGAGGGGCATAGAGAAGCCCATGGTCACACACACAGAACTTGAAGACCAGGCTGTTTTCTGCAGCATCAGCGTGCTGCTTAGACATGACTGCATCCATGCTTCTAGGGAGCCCTAGGCCTCCATGTGAGTCGCACACAGATAAACCGCTCTTTGCCAGGCCTGGGTACTGTGGCTCCCCCATGGACATGAGGGGCTCCCTCATGCATTAAGAACCGTACATGCCTCTTACCCATGTGAGCGAGCCACATGGTTACCTGCATTTCACAGTGGAGGAATCCAAGTCCACAGAGGTTAGCCGACTCACCTGAGCCACACGCAAGCTCCGCAGGAGCCCAGAGCCGCTCATCACAGCACCAGATCACCCCTGACCTGCGAATCTGAACTCAATTAGTGCCCTTCCAGCTGTAATGGGAGGTCTGCCTTCTGTTCCAGCAGAGCCCACAGGGAGAGAGCTGGCCTGAAGCCCTAAACCACCCATGGTACTCCTCTGTTGGGCCAGGCCTTATGTTCTGGACAAAAGCAGGATGTGTAGCCTCAGCCCGAGTCCCATAGGACCTTGGGAAGTCCAGTAAGCTCTGGGCCTGGCACTGTGATGCCACGAGCCTCTACAGGCTTCCCTGTGCCCCCACAGTACGTGCCCTTGCAGGCTCGAGTACAGTGTTACTATCTTGACACTGCGACCTCTGCCTCCTGGGTTTAAGTGATTCTCCTGTCTCAGCCTCCAGAGTAGCTGGAACTATATGCACTCACTGCCATGCCTGGCTAATTTTTTTATTTTTAGTAGAGTCAGGGTTTCACCATGTTGGCCAGGCTGGTCTCGAACTCCCGATCTCACGTGATCTGCCCAAAGTGCTGGGATTACAGGCATGAGCCACTGTGCCTGACTAACAGGTCTAGAAAGTGTCTACAGTTGAGGGGAGGACTGGAACTTTCTCAATATGTAGAGTAGTGTCAAGCCTGGGAGATCTGAATGATCTGGGAGATCTCAGCTCATGTGTGGGTGGAGTGGGTTGAGGAACACTGCTCACTCTGTTGTTGATGGGCTGGTGGAGGGGGTGCAGGGGCAGGTGGACTCACTTACCTTCTAGGGAGCCCAGAAGCCCTGCAGCTGGGGGCACAAAGCAGCCTGAACTCTCTCCCTGCCAGCTAAATCCATTTTTTGGCACCCTCACCAGATCCCACTCACCAGGTAAGCAAATAACCAGGCAGGTGATTCTTCAGGCAAGCCAAAGCCCTGCCCTGGGAGCTCTTCCCTTCCTCAGCCTACATTCTGACCGCAAGGCAGGCGGCAGGAGCAGGAACTTGTATTACATGGAGCCTTTTCCCCATGATGTGGGTCTAGTCCCTATTCTACAGCTGGGGAAACTGAGGCACACAGAGCCGATGCAGAGGAATCCCAGTTAGAGGCAGAGCTGGAGTCCAAATGCTCTGTGAGGCCACCAGCATGGAAGAAGGGGGCTGCCTCCCTTCCTGGAGCCTGGTTCCTGGTGGGTCTCATGCCTGGGAGGGAAAAGGATACTGGGTCCCCAGGCCCCTGCTCTAGACTTGGTTCCCCACTTCCATCTACCACCACTGTGTTTTCAACACAGGAACCAAAGGGGCCTTTTGAAGTGAAAGGCTGATCATGTCCTTCCTAGGTAGAGCAGAAGCCAGAGTCCTCCCTGCTACCCTTCAGCCTCGGGACCTCCCAATCCCTCCCAGTTACATCCACTCTCCCTTGCTCACATTCTGCTTCAGCCCAACCAGCTTGCTATTAAAACAGGCCAGGCATGGTGGCTCTTGCCCGTAATCCCAGCACTTTGGGAGGCCAAGTCTCTGGAGCCCAGGAGTCTGAGACCAGCCTGGCTAATATGGTGAAACCCTGACTCTACTAAAAATACGAACATTAGCCACATATGGTGGCACATGCCTGTAATCCTAGCCACTTGGGAGGCTGAGGCAGGAGAATCACTTGAATTTGAGAGACAGAGGTTGCAGTGAGCTGAGATCACACCACAGCACTCCAGCCTGGGTGACAGCAAATGAGACTCCATCTCAAAAACCAACAGGCCAGGCACATCCCTCTCCCACGCCTCTGTGCAGAGGTGCCCCCACCTGGAGCTCTCTTCCCACGCTGGCCCCATGGCTCTTGCTTGAACTGTACCTTCTCAAAGCTGGCCATGGCCACACCATAGGATCCCCATCCCACCGTCTCACCAATGTTCCATCTCCAGCATTTGCCACCTAAGGTATGGCTCAGTGGTGGTAAATGTTGAGCAGTGGGCCACACCCAGCCTGTAGCCGGCTTCTGCAGGGCCTGCAAGAAAGAAGGGATTTGTGTACTTAAAAGATTACAAAACAGGCTGGGAGTGGTGGCTCATGCCTGTAATCCCAACACTTTGAAAGGGCAAGGGAGGGTGCATTACCTAAGGTCGGGAGTTTGAGACCAGCCTGTAGTGACAAAACCCTGCCTCTACTAAAAACTGAAAAACAGCCAGGTGCGGTGGTGTACATACCTGTAGTCCCAGCAACTCAGAAGGATGAGGCAGGAGAATCGTTTGAACTCAGGAGGCGTAGGTTGCAATGAGCTGAGATTACACCACTGCATTCCAGCCTGGGCTACAGAGCAAAAAAAAAAAAAAAAAAAAAAAAAATGATAAAACAAAAGAAAATGTGACAGCGGAATGGCCTGCTTAAGAGGTGACTCTCAGGCTCTCTGCAGGGAGCTGTGCACACTCTGCTGTAGATTATTTCTTGGGCTTCATGTCTGTCTGAGTAAAACTGAATTTCCTGAAGGCAGGGGTCAGCCTTGCCCACTGCGCTCCTCTGCAGCAGCTCCTAAAATCTTGCCTGCACTGGAACCATGCTCACGAGGTCTCTACGGAGTGAGGAAGGAACCTCAGCTTCCTCTTCTGTGAAATGGGGAGTGAAGAAGCCTCTGTGCAGGGTGGTCAGAGGAGTCAGTGTGTGTCAAAGCATTCAGCATTGTGCCTAATATGTGGCAGGAACGCTGGATGCGCCACTCCCAACCCTGTGTTACCTGGCTGTGAGGCCATACAGGTCCAGCAGGGGTTTGCAGGGCCTCTTCTGTGCCCGTGAGAACGTGGCCTCAGCCCAGGACAGTATCTGGTGGGCCACCTGGAGAGGGAGGGGATAGTGAGAGCTGTCCTGGTCGTCCTCAACTGCCAGACACGCCCCATCCTTGCTCTCACTCACCAGCTCCAGGGTGCGTTTCATGGCCCCAGGGCCACCCTGATGGGCCTGGCACCCCTGATGCCTGGCATCCCGGGCACCCAGGTCTGCAGCTGCCACATGGCCTCCTCTGCCTGCTCCCACTACGGCCTTCAGGGGCCGCAGCGTCACCTCCAGGTAGGAGTCCTTCAGTGTGGCCAGGGGCCCTGCAGCTCGAAGCCAACACCCACCATGAGGCCTCTGGGCAGGTCAGAGGCCCAGCTTGGGCCTCAAGGAAACAGGGCCTCTTCCTGGGGTAAAGATGGTTGGGGAGTTGGGGAAAAGGAATAGAGCAACAGGCACTGGAGATTGCGGGTGAGTTGTCACAGCAGACGCGAGCCACCTCTGCATGGCCTGCTCATAGCTTGTCTGGGAACTTGGATTGGGGGAGGGTTCCCGCCACTCCTAGAAGGGATACAAGGCTCTCTGCGCCTGAACTGTGTGCACAAATGTGGTTTATGCTGAACCCCTGCTTGCCTCCTAGGAGTCTGACAGTGTGGTCTGCGCCAAGCAGCACCTGCCAATGGGGCAGCCCCACTAAACACCCTGGGTCACATAGTGCTGGGACAGCCAAGTGCCTCCCATGTGAAGGCGCTGGGACTGGGAGAGGACACTAGGTGCTGGCCCTGGTTCCCCCTGGACTCCGCCCCAGCCCCCTTCCCTGTGGAAACACTCCTGCCTCCTCTCACTGTAGTCAGTGACAGCTGTAAACAGCACAGTGTGCCGAATTGTGGAGCACTCTCAAATTCACTGCCCTGTGGGTGGCCATAGGACTCTGGCACAGCAGAGAGGCTATGGAGGTGACATTCAATAGCCAGTCAGAGGTACGCCCACCCTGGCACTGGGCAGGGTCTTGGGGGCTCTGCACTGGGCTGGGCATTAGTCCTGGATGGTGGAGAGGCCAGAAGTTCTTAGTCCTGCCAGGAGGGCAGTAACTGTGAGCGTTTAACGATCACAAGGCCACAGAGAGCTCGTCGTGGAACCAGAAAGAGACCCTGTGGCAGTGAGCTTCACAGAAACAAGGCTGTCCACTCAAAAGAAAGCAGGCAGAAGACTGGAGAAACCTAGGCAGCAGGCATAAGGGATATTAGCTTGGAGACCCTGTAAGAATAAGACAGCAGACCGTGGAAAAAAAGGTTGGGCCAGGCACGGTGGCTGACACATGTAATCCCAGCACTTTGGGAGGCTGAGGCAGGCGGATCACAAGGTCAAGAGATCAAGACCATCCTGGCCAATATGGTGAAACCCCATCTCTACTAAAAATAGAAAAATTGGCTGGGCGTGGTGGCACTCACCTGTAGTCCCAGCTACTTGGAAGGCTGTGACAGTAATTGCTTGAACTTGGGAGGCGGAGGTTGCAGTGAGCCAAATTCGTGTCACAGCACTCCAGCTTGGGCAACAGAGCAAGACTCTGTTAAAAAACAACAGCAAAAAACCCAAGACTGTAGGTCCGTAAGAAGTAAGGCGGGGGTCTCAACACAGCTGGGCTGCAGGCTGGCGGGAAGCAAGGCCACCATTCTGATTGAAACAATGCCATAGGCCAATGTGAAGGCTTAGGGCCCCGGACTGGGCGTGGATTTTGGTGCAGGGTTGAGCCCTCCCTCCCACACTCACATTGCAGCTCATTCCACACCTGCTCCAGCCCCACCTGCAGCCAGTCCATTTAAAGAGGCAGGTGCTGAGTCCGTGCCTGCCTGGCCTGGCTCTAGCCCCACAAGGTGGTGACAGCCCAGCCACTTGCCTGCACCGCCTCTAGCCCTGCCTGGGACAGCTGAAGGAGGAGGCCTGCCATGCCATCCAGGGTGCCTGCTGGCTGTACCTATGCAGGGAAGCCAAGGCAGAATCAGGGTGAGGTCCAGGGCAGAGAGAGCCCCAGACCCTCTTGCCCAGGGTGGGATGACTGGCAAGTGGGGGCTACAAGCCAGGCCAGAGGGGGAACTCTCCACCCAATCCTTCCCCCCTCTGCTACCCACCAGGTGCTGGAACCTTCTTTTCTAGCCAAGCTTGCACCTGGGAGCCAACTGCTGCAATCCTGGACTGTTAGGACAGAGAAGAGGTTGGGGCTCCCTCGGGGCAGCATAGGAATGAAATAGACAAAAGGTTTCGGTGCCAGCAGCAGATGCAGGCCTCATCCTGGGGCCATGTGCTCTGTTTTTCTGGGCACAGATGGCCCAAAGAGCTTGGGGTTCCTGACACTGGCTTCTGCCCAGAGAGAGAATGGTAACCCCTTCCCTGTGTCCCAGTCCAGGCCCTCTCACCTCCACATGGCCCCGCAGGTGCCCCTGGCAGCCGTACGCAGCCAGTAGGAGGCTGTGGCTGGCAGCCGGAAAGGTCAGGTATCCCAGGGGCGGAAGGGCTGCCTGTCATCCTGGAACAGGAGCTCCACCTCTGCTGACCGCCTGTGGGCACATGCCCGCAGCACCACACTCTCTTCTCTGCCCCCTGGAGCCAGAAGGGGACCTGCTGGGGCACCCTGATGTTTCCAGCGGCCTCCTCCTCCACCGCTTTCTGTAGCTCCCTACTGCCCCAGGCCAAGCCTCAAAGCCCTAGGACTTGAGAACCTGGAGCTGCACCACCTCAGTCAACCTGCTGAGCCACCTGAAGCCCTCTCTTCTGTACCCTTCCCAGCCGCCTCACCTGACATGGCTGTCAGTGAGGAATGCCATGCAGTCCTGACAGGGTTTCCTGAGCCTTTTTTTGAGACAGGGTCTTACTGTCACTGAGGCAGGAGTGCAGTGGCACCATCACACTTGCTCCCAGCAGCTGGGACACAGGAGCACCCCACTGCACCAGGCTTTAAGTAGAGATGGGAGTCTCACTGTGTTGCCCAGGCTGGTCTCGAACCCCTGAGCTCAAGCGATTCTCCTGTCTTGGCCTCCCAAAGGGCTGGGATTGTAGGTGTGAGTCCCTGGGCCCAGTCCTGACTTCTGAAATCTAAATGCCCAGACCCCTCTCCTTTCTTGAGGCAATGGGGACCATGACCCAGTGAGCCGAGCTGGGACCCAGCCACCACTCACTTTCCTCATGGGACACGGAAGCCTGGAGACGGCCTGGGGCCCTGGACATGGGCAGCCTCACCTCCTCCTCCCTGTTGTCCACATTTCCCTCCAACTGGACCAGGCTTTGAGAAGCTGAGGTGGAGACACGTCCCAGAAGTCCAACCCGCTGAGCCTTGGAGCCGCAAAGCTGGGAGCAGAAGGGCAAAGTCCTGAGTGGAGTCTGTCCCAGGCCCTGTCCCTGGTCTTTGTCTCCTGCCAGCCCCAGGCTTAGGAAGGGGCTGGCTGAGGAGGCTGTAGTTGGACCTGTAGGAAACAAAGGGCAGGCACAATAACCACCCCCAATCTCCAGGGCACCAGGCTCCCAGTGCCTCATCACAGAAAGCACCTATGAGAATACTCGGGGTCAGGCACAGTGGCTCACTGCTGTAATCCCAGCACTTTAGAAGGCTAAGGTGAGCAGATCACTTGAGCCCAGGAGTTTGAGACCAGCCTGGGCAACATGGCAAAACCCTGTCTACCAAAAACACAAAAATTAGCCAGTCTCTTAGCAAATAGATTTAAACAATTTTTAAAATATCCATCTAGGCCAGGCACGGTGGCTCGCCTGTAATCCCAGCACTTTGGGAGGCCCAGGCAGGTGGATCGTGGATCACGAGGTCAGGAGCTCAAGACCGTCCTGGCTGATCTGGTAAAACGCTGTCTCTACCAAAAACACAAAAAATTAGCTGGGTGTAGTGGCACACACCTGTAGTTGTAGCTACTTGAGAGGCTGAGGCAGAAGAATTGCTTGAACCAGGAGGCGGAGGTTGCAGTGAGCCCAAGATGGCACCACTGCCCTTCAGCCTGGGTGACAGAGTGAGACTTTATGAAAAAAAAAAAAAAATGTGAAATAACCATCTAGGAGCCCACCAACCCAGCAGCAGCCTCTACAGGGCAACTTAGAGATGGCTTCCCAGGCCCCACCCAGACACTGATTTAATTGGTTCGAGGGGACACCCCAGGCACTAGTGTTTCTAACATACGCAGTTCCCTGGTGTTTCTGCCAACAGCCCAGGCTTTCTGAGTTTGCATAGGAACCACTGCAAGTTCTAAGCAAGTTCAAGGAGATGCGGGTAACACCTGGCCTAACACCCCCAGGCACTGAGCAGTTTACCTAAATCCCTGCAAGCACCTGTCTTTGGGGTACGGCAGGGACCGGGACCAGGACCAGGACCGGTGTCTAGAATGGGGTGGGGGAGAGGCTCAGAGGCCCCAAGAGAACAGAAGCCTGGAGGAGGCCCTGCCAGGTAAAGGAGCCTCAGCTACCCTGTATTCTAGTCCAGACACTGCAGCTAAGAAGCTGTGCACCCTTCAATAAGGGCAGCACCCTCTGTGGGCCTCAGCTCCAAGGTATGTAAAACAAAGAACAATGGTTCACAAAACTTAGAAGGACTTAAAAGAGTTTGTGTCTGTTACGGGTTGAATTTGGTTCCTCACATATGTTGAAGTCGTGACCCCCTATATCCGTGAACATGGTATTATTTGGAAATAGTTTTTTTGCAAATATCATCAAGTTAAGATGGGACCACAGTGGATGAAGGTAGGCCACACACCCTATGAATGCTGTTCCTAGGAGAAGGCCATGTGAAGACAGCACCCAGAAGGCAGAAGGCCACCACGTGGGACAGAGGCAGAGACTGGCGCGATGCCATCATAGCCAAGCATTGCCGTCAGTGACCAGAAGCTAGAGGTGGTATGGGAGTATCTTCCCTAGGACTTTCAGAGGCAGTGTGGCCCTGCTGACAACTTGATTTTGGACTTCTGGCCTCGCTTGTATTAAGCCTTCTGTTTGGTGGCAGTTTAATACAGTGGCCCTTGGAACTTAATGCAGCGTGCTTACTAAACATGCAGAAGCACATTGATCTCTGAGGAGATCCAAGTTGCTAAGAAGGTACAGCCTAGGATTCCTGTGGAATTTCACAGAGCACAGTGTGATCCTGCCAGGCAGATTGTGGCAGGGGACAGTCTGCAGACCACACAGAGTCGGCCTGAGCCCCGCTGGCTATCGCTGAAGAGCGAGGGCCCCACCCACCTCTGTGCAGCCTGGGAGAGTGTCTGACCTCCCTGAATCTGTCCCTCATCTGTCCTGGGGCCACTGGGTTGTGGGGAGGAACAAAGAAGGCTGACAAAGCCTCTGACCACTCCACAGACCCCAGAATGGAACCAATGAGGAGGCGTCGCAACACCCATCCCAAATAAATCTGGGACAGGGAAGCAAGAGGACCAGTCACTTGCTGAGTGTCCACCACAGGCTCATTCCCAGGCATCTGGTTCGATCAGGCATGGGGCTTACAGATCTGGGAGCAGCCAGGAGCCTGGCAGGGAAAAGGGAAGTGACCATCAGTCCCAGAGAAGAAGAAGCTTGGAAGGAGAAGCTCCTTTGAAACGGCCGCAGCTGCTGGAGTATCAACCCACAAATGCCATCCTCATCCAGCTCCAGATGCCAGGAAGGGAGGGAATTCCTTTCTCACAAGCACCTACTGTGTGCAGATGTACAAATGTCTCTTTATCTCCCAAGGATTCTGCAAGGGATATGTTAGATGTTCCCATTTGACAGTGGGGAAGACTGAGGCTCAGCAAAGGAAAGTCACAAGGTCAAGTTCACCCAGCCAGGGAGACAGAGGCGGCGATGGAAACACAGAGAGAGCAACTGCTATGTCACATGCCTTGGCTTTGCCGGCAGTGGGAACTGCTATCCAGGGCTCTTATCCAGAGCCCCCAAAACCACCCTATGAATTACCTGATCCAAGATGAGGAAACAGATGTTCAGAGAGGTTCCTTGCTGGGATCGCCTGGCAGGTCAGGGCAGAGCAGGCATTGGAGGCAAACTTTGCCCCTTCCTACTTCCCAGGGCTGCTGGGAGGCAGGAAGGGGGGAGATGGGGCCAATAATGGCTAATGACAGCAAATACTTACGTAGTGGCAGCTTTCCACCAGGCATTGCTCTAAGCAATCTATGCCTGTGAACATATGTAATTTTTGCAATATTAACCCCAGTTAGGGCTAGTCCAATTATTATAACCATTTTACACGGGAGGAAACTCGGGTGCCAGGAGGCAGCTGGGCTCAGATTCAAACTTGGGCAGCCCAGCTATTACCTCTCCATTATAGGAAGGGCTGGGCGTTGGGCCGGTGGAGGAGCTGCTTTGTCTTGGGGCCAGGCCTAGCCTGGGGTTCAGCAGGTGTTCCCTGCACCCAGAGTAACGCTCTGGTTCCACCCGGGGTGCTCGTCTGCAGTTCCTCAGGTAGCCACTAGATGGCGGGGCCGCCCAGGCAGTGAGGGCCTGCTGGCCAGGGAGGAGCAGGAGGGAAGTCTGGGCATCTTCCTGAGGGATTGTCAGCCTGGTGCTAGCCACCCACCTCCAGCTCGCCGGAGAAGTCGGGCGAAAGGCCTGCTGTGGTTTCGGAGGGTCAGGCTGAGGTGCAGGCTGTGGGCTGGGGCTGGGGCTGGGGCTGGGTTCACGCTGGCCCAGGATGTACTTGCCGGAGACCAAGAGGGCCTAGGATGAGAGTCTGGGTGTCAAGGCAGGCACAGGGTGGGGCAGGGGTGGGTGGTAAGAGCTGCTGCTTCTCACCATCCCCTGCACCTCGAATACCGAATACTGCAGCACCTGCCACCTCCCAGCCTCCATGCCTGCCCCTGCCCCAGCTGACCTCTAAGAAACACAAATCAGGGCCAGGCGTGGTGGCTCACACCTGTAATCCCAGCACTTTGGGAGACCGAGGTGGGTGGATCACGAGGTCAGGAGTTCAAGACCAGCCTGACCAACATGGTGAAACCCCGTCTCTACTAAAAGTACAAAAATTAGCCGGGCATGGTGGCGCTCACGTATAATCCCAGTTACTCAGGAGGCTGAGGCAGGAGAATCCCTTGAACCTGGGAGGCGGAGGTTGCAGTGAGCTGAGATAGCACCACTGCACTCCAGCTTGGGTGACAGAGCGAAACCCTTTGTCTCCGGAAAAAAAAGAAAAAAACAAACGCAAATCAGACATTGTCACCTGCACTTAAGAGAAACCAGGCTCTGGCACGGCCTGTAGACTGTTTTGTCTTCCCAACCTCACCTCCCTCACTCCCTCCATAAGGGCTGCCCCGTGGTCCTCAAGACAAAGGCCTGCCTCAGTCCCCGTCCGTCTGCAGGGCTAACCCTCACCAGTGAGGCCCCTTTTCCAACACCCTGCCCCCACTCCCTGCTTCCTCCCTGCACAGCATTTACCACGCCCTGACCACAGACCAAACAGCTCTAGTTTGCTGTATCTTCCTGGCCCCGCTGGAATACACCACCCAGGAGGCCAGCACCTGTGCCGTCTCTCTCACTACCCAGTCCCTGAACCTAGAGCACAGCCTGGCATCGTTAAAACACATACATGTTTTCTGAACAGAGGAATAGACAAGGGGTGGGAAACAATGGTTCAGGGCTGAATCTGTCTCACTGCCAACCCTGTTATAAATACTTTTACTGGAATACAGCCATATGCATATCATCTATAGCTGCTTTCACAAGACAGTGGTGGAGTTGGTAGTTGAAACAGACTGGATGGTTCATAAAGCCTAAAATATTTACTATCTGTCCCTTTACAGAAGAGTGTGGGTCCCTGGGATGCATGGATGGATGATAGATGGATGATGATGGATGGATGCAAGGACAGATGGTATGGATGGATGGTGGAGGGATGGAGGGATACAAGGGAGGGAGGGTGGAAGGGTGGGAGGACAGAAATGGGATGGATGGAAGATGGGAAGGAGGAAGGAAGGATGGGTGAATGAATGGATGGGTGGGTGGATAAAAGAACCAATGAACCAGCTACCAACCCCAGGAGGGGAAAGGGGTTGAGGAAAAGGGGTCCCAACACCTCTTTTGAGGCAATCATGACAACGGCAATGCTAACTTCTGTGCCAGGCACCAAGGCTGAGCATTGCTGCGTCACATCTTAACTCTCACCATCACCCTGACACCTGGAACCTGCTGCTGTTTCCATTCCTCAGATGAAACACTGGAAGCTCAGAGAGGAGATGTGCCCTGCCCAGTCACCCAGCAGGCAAATGGCAGAGCCACCATACTGGCGTCTGGCTGCCTCGCTCACACCCCTGCCTTCTGTGGGCACCACCCTCCATACTGCCTCATCACGACGGGTCCCTGGTCCTCCAGCTGCCCCTTTCTCCAGGGGAGACTCACCCTGGGCAGGTCACAGAGCCCCAGCTGGAGGTAGTGCCGCAGTCAGTGTGCGTAGTCGTCTGTACTTCTCCCCAGAAGCTCTGCCGGGCACAAGAGGCCCTGAAGACGTGCTCCAGCATGGCCTCCATGATGATCTTGTCTGGCTGAGATGGCCGATGCCTCTGGAATGAGAGGGTCCATGTGTCGGGCTCATCATGTAAGAGAATGCCCATGGCCAGCTGCAGGTGGAGACCCTCACCTGGCAAGATCATGTGCCAGGAATCCACTGTCAGAGCCCTCATCAGCCACAGCACTTCCTTACACTCTGGTGCAGGATTTTCTTCTTTTTTTTTTTTGAGACACTGTCTTGCTCTGTAGCCCAAGCTGGAGTGCAGTGGCACAATCTCGGCTCACTTCAACCTCTACCTCCCAGATGCAAGTCATCCCACCTCAGCCTCCCAGATAGTTGAGACTACAGGTGCACATCACCATGCCCAGCTAATTTTTTTGTATTCTTAATAGAGACAGCATTCCATCATGTTGGCCAGGCTGGTCTCGAACTCCTGACTTCAGATGATTCCCCGTCTCAGCCTCCGAAAGTGGTGGGATTACAGGCACGAGCCACTGCACTCTGACCATGGCAGGATTTCCGCTGTGAGTACTTAGGGGGATGGGCCTGAGAGACCCAGGAACCCGGATGGGAGGCCCAGAAGAGGAAGGGGGCTTCCAGGGTCAGTTATCCCCAGTTCTCCATGGGCGGGTTCCTGCCCGAGGCTCTGCAGAACAGTGCTTGGCCCCATGAGGAGCCCATCAGGTAGTGATGCTGGAGGAGACCTGGTCCCTGATGCCTACAGGAACCTAAGCTCCCAATTTCCCTCCACCCCCTCCTGAGAAGCCCACTAGCATCTCACCTCCTTCCCCATCTGTTTCCAGCATCTCATGTGGGAAACATGCTTTTCTTGTCTTCCAGAGCCCTCACCACATCCCAGGTAGGAAGGGGGTATTGTGCCCATTTCACAGGTGAGAAAACCAAGGTGCACAGCAGAGAAGTGAGTTGCCCAGGGTCCCACAAGCACTGGAACTCAAGACCACACAGTCCCAGAGCGGGGCACTCCTGCAGCATGTGGAGCCACGTGGAGTTCCCTGCCTGGACACTGTTCCCCAGGCCTCACCTCCTGTGTCAAGTTCTGCTGCATATGGTGCTGGCCCCAGGACAGGTGAAGCTGTTCAATGAACACGTCTGGGGTCTGTGTTATGGCCCCACAGGCCCGGAGTGGGTCTAGGCCCAAAGTTTCCTGGAGCTGATAGAGAATAGGATACATGACCTGGGGCAGGGGGGTGCAGCTGAGAAAGCCTGGAGCAAAGGGGAGCCCCGCACTGGGCACAGCGGCCAGACCCCACATACCTGCCCTGGGGAGGCCGCCAGGCAGGGAAATTAGATCTCTGTTGGGAAATTAGAGGCTAGGGAGGATGGAGAAGCTGACACCGCCCTCCTGCAATATCCTTGTAGAGGAGTTGGGGTGAAGGGTGAAGAGATGCCCTGCCCCTCCTGTCTGGAAGAGCCCAGAGCCGTTCCCAGCTGCAGACTGAAAGCATCTTGGATTTAAAAAACCGCCTCATCTGCAACACCCAGACTCACCATTTCCAAAGGCAGAAAGCAATTGTGTTCTTCCATGGGCCACCAGGCCCAGCAGGATCTGTCCCTGCCTGGCGGACCTCATCTGATCACCCGCCCCCGCCAAGCACTCTACCCCTGTCTTATTCCCCTTCCAGCTTTTCCAGAAGCACCAGGCTCCTTCCCACCACAGAGGCCTTTGCACATGCTTTTCCTGCCTCCTGCAGTGCTGCTTCTGCAGCTTTTCACAAGCCTGGTCCTTCCCATTTCAGGGCTGCCTCTCCCATGAGGCCCTCACTGACTACCCGCCTGCAGTAGCTCCCCCACCCACCTGCCCAGTTACTCTCAATTTTATATACTCTTTACTTTTTTTTTTCCCCCCTGAGTTAGAGTGTCACTCGGTCACCCATGCTGGAGTGCAATGGCATGATCTTGGCTCACTGCAACCTCTGCCTCCAGGGCTCAAGCGATTTTCCTGCTTCAGCCTCCCGAGTAGCTGTGATAGCAGGTGTGCACCACCATGCCCGGCTAATGTTTTGTATTTTTAGTAGACAGGGTTTTGCCGTGTTGGCCAGACTGGTCTCAAACTCCTGACCTCAAGTGATCCACCTGCCTCGACCTCCTGAAGTCCTCGGATTACAGGCCTGAGCCACTGCGCCCAGCCCATCTTTACTGCTTTATGGTGCTTATCACACCTTCTGATTTTTAAATTCATTCCTTGGCTTGAATTCTGGAGTGTCTTTTACCTGCAGACAACTGGTCTATTGTCCTCCCTTTCACAGATGGAAAAACTGAAAGGCTCAGAGAGGCGATGGGAGACGCCAGAGGCCACCCAGCCAGATGGGGTGCCCAGCTGCTCACTCAGTCCCCAAAGCTACCACTAAACAGGCAACTATAAATGATAAATTGGAGACACCTGGACCTGTTTCCCCATGTTGAAATGTGAGCTGTCCGCAAACACTGCATGGTATACAGTAGATGCTTCATGAGGTATTGATAGAGGAACAACTGAATGAAGGACCCTGGAGATCCCAGGCTTCAAGGAGCTCTGATTCTGGAGAAGTTGTCACTGATGAAGATGGTCTCCTCCTACCTGAGGTGCTCAGCCCCCCAGGCTCAGCCACGTAGCTCCTGGCTTCTGCCCCACCAAGGGCGCCTGGGACATCCTCGATCACCTACCGGCTCTGCCTGCTACCCCTGCTTTCAGCAAGGCCACTTACCTCAGCTTGCCGCCAGGGGACATTGAATGGGTGAGCAAGGGCCAGGCGGGCAGCCAGCTCACTCTTCCCCAGCCATAGGGAGGAGGAGACCAGCACCTGGGGAGGGGGACAGACTCAGTCAGGGTCCTTACCCAGACAGGCCACACCAGTTTCCCACCTGCCCAGACCACCTTCTCTATCAAGATCAAGGCTTCAAGGACAGATGGTGTTAGGCACAAACCCAGCCCTGGGAGAGCTCAGCCCATTTCTCAGAGGAGGACATCGAGGCTTGGAGAGGAGCGGAGGGAGTAAACACATGACAGAGATGAAACTGGAGGTCGCCCTCCTCTTCCACTATCTTCCCTAGCTCTGTGGCTCCGGACAGGTCACAGCATCTCTAAGTCCTTCAATTTCGTCATCTGAACATGGGACTATTAATAGCACTGAGCAGATTGGAGGCTGAGGTGTGGGTTGACCCACAGCACCTATCATGGGATAAGCATTCCCGGCCTGTCAGCCACGTCACTGCCCTGCCTGTCAAGGTGTTGTGGGGACCCAGGTCTCCTGCTGCCCTTCTAGTGAGACTGTGGGACATGGTGCAGCCTTCTCAGCCCCAGGTAAGACTCCTCGAGCAGGGGAGGGCCCCAAGGATCCTGCTCAGCCTGCAGAGTGGAGTTCAGCTCTGTGCTAGGGTGACCTTCAGCCCTGACCCCTACCTGGTTCCTGCCATCCCACCCGACAACCAGGCTGTCCCGGTGGCTGCCTCCCAAATGCTCTGAGGACGTGGAGGGGCAGCGGGTGGGTGAGCTCCACTGGGCTGGGGAGGACACACGCAAAGGGTAGGCCATGTGAGCTGAGGTCAGCAGCTGCAGCCCCAGGGTGGTTCAGAGGACTCTTGGCAGCCGCCGCTGCCGGCTCAGGCAAGTGGCCACTCAGGGCCACACACCCAGATAATTTTCACAAAATTTGGAAGCTATGTGCGTACTTTGTCACCATTACCACTTGACACCCTGCACTGTCCCTGTGGGAATCCCCATTCCAATGAGACTTCAAGGCTTCTCTTGGAGGTGACATACCTCCTCAGCCCTCAGACCTGGGCTGGCCTCGTGATGTTCTAATATAATTCAGTGACGTGACCGAGCGAGCACCAGTTCTAAGCCCAGGCCTTAAGAGGCCTCGCCACACTTCCTCCCTTGAACCCCTTTCCCAGCCACATGAGCACCAACCCTGCCCGCCTTTGGGCTGGTGCCACCCGGGGTTGGAGGGAGCCTGGTTTTAGCTCAGGATGTCTGAGTGAAGCTGATAGCCAGCCCCCGAGCAGGTCAGAGAGCCCAGCCAAGGCCAGCAGAACCGCCTGCTCACCCTATAGACCTTGAACATGTGGAAGACCAGAAAAGCTGCCCAGGTAACCCACAGCCTTGTGAGCAAGGACCAATGCTTGCTTGATGCCGCTGAGTTTCGGAGCAGTTTTTTACCATCTTGAATCAAGATCTAATGGGAGCAGTCCCAACCCCCAACAACCTGCATCGCTCTTGGGGACCTCACAGACATGAGTGACCTGCGCCCTCCCAGATTCCCCATGCCGCCCAATCCTATGCTCTCATTCCATCTCGGGGTATGACAGGTGGCACCCCATAGCTGAGTCCTCGCAACAGTCTGCACAGCCTGGCTCTTCTTCCTTTTTCCCCCAGGTGAGTCAAGCTGCCCTTACCTCCTGCATCACGACCCCACCTCCTGAGGCCCCTGCACAGTCTGCTTTCCCAGACCCCTACAGCAGGAGGGTGCCCAGAGGCCCTTTGTGCTGTGGTGAGCTCTGAGCTCCGTACAAAGGGCACCCACCTGTTCAGATGGGCTGCAGGGAGCTGTGCCCAGAGACACTGGCACTGGCTGGTTCTCATGGCATCACTCAATGACTGGTTCTGGGGAGGCTGACCAAATGCAGGCCTGGAAGCCTCTTCCCTGCCACCTGCTGACCCACCACGTGCAACACTGACCACAGTGTGGGGCTGCAAGCTGTGAGGCTCACCAAGGGTGGCACAAATACACAAACGCATGCACGTGCATATATACACACACCCATGCACACAGGCATACATGCACACATAGGCATACACATGCACACATACATGCACACGTGCATACAGGCATGCACACACATACACACTGCCTTGGCCTGTTGAGGACTTGCTCATTTCCTCTGCCTTCCAGGGCACACAAATGGCAAATGTGACACTGGGAGGATTCCATCAGGCCACCTGGCAAGCCGTGCCCCCGAGCTGGGGTCTGCATTCTGTCAGGTCTGGGGTTGGGCTCTTCTCTGTGCACAGGGGGTTTCTCACACAGAAACTGACAGTCTGCATGGCTGCACAGACCACGAATGACAGCCCCTTCCAAGGATGCCTTTTCCTGGCGAATTTTGTATATTTATATTTAAATACAGATGGGGTTTCTCCATATTGGTCAGGCTGGTCTTGAACTCCTGACCTCAGGTGATCAACCCACCTCAGCCTCCCAAAGTGCTGGGATTACAGGCATGAACCACCATGCCTGGCCTTCCCATAGATTTTCAAATGGCTGCACTTACCATCCAAGGCTAGCACAAGCACCGCCGCCTCAGTGGAGCCTTCCCTGGCCACCTAATCTAAATATACTCACTGTTCAGTCACTTCAGTACATTTTCTCCAGATCTTACTACTGTCGATTTGTGTCATTTTGGTTAGTTAATCTTCCCCTACTACAGTACACAATTGATGAGAGAAAGGATTGATCAGTTCCGTTTTAGGTCACACCCCACCTTCTGAAATAGTGCCTGGCACCTAGTAGATGTTCAATAAATCATGCCAAAGGAAGAAGGGATGGATAAAGACACCAGCTGATAATCTACTCCAGCAAATTTTGTCCATTCCACAGCCTTGCCTGCCCTTCCTCCCAGGAACCAGGACATTAGGACCATTTCTTTTTTATTCCAAGGGCTGTCCCAGGAGCCCCCCCACCCCCACCCCAGCATGCCCTTGGCCTGAGCTGTCCTCCACACACCTGCGGGAAGGAATGTTCCAGCTTCATGAAGTTGGTGAGACTGGCCTCAGCAGCTACCAGATGGGTGCTGATGCGAAAATGATGCTCCTCCACACCCAAGGCAAACGTGTTCTGAACCTCACCCTTGGAGGAGTGTAGCTGAATCAGGAAAACACACACACACACACACACACACACACACACACACACACACACACACAAGATCTCCTCGGGGCTCTGATGGAACATTTAAGCAGATACTGGCTTTAAGCCATGAGTTCTGCCTCTCAAAGCCCCAGGCCCAAGAGACCCACAGCTTCCTGAGCTGGAGGAACTTTGGTGAAGTAAGGGTTTGGAGCCTCAGTTGAGGCCATCAAATGTGGCCATAGCAGCTATCTTCTTGGGCCCTCCCTGCTTTAACACTGACTTGAAAATATCTACCAGCCTGGTACTAACAGGCAAGAACTCTAGTTGCAGTACTGTTGCAGACAGCAGGGGGCAGTCTAGCAGAAAGGACAATGCTTGGGCTTGTGTCAGCATCAAACAGACAGAGCTCCAAGTGTGGATGCACCACGGAGAGGTGAGTAATCTCCAGCTAGTTTCGTAACCACCTGAGTGTCAGCTTTCTAATTCAAAACACAGGGATGAGGACATCTATTTTATTATGGGTTGCTGTCAACATTGTATGAAATAATGTGCTAACTTCCAGGTTGGCTGAACAGCAGATTCACTAGGGGGAACTTACAAAAAATGTGTTCTGGGCTCCCATTTAAAACCTACAAAATGGAGTCTCTGAAAAGAGGTTCAAGAGCTGGTGCTCTTTTTTTTTTTTTTTTTTTTTTTTTTTTTTTTTTTTTTTAGATGGAGTCTTGCTCTGTTACCCAGGCTGGAGAGCAGTGGCATGATCTTGGCTCAGTGCAACCTCCACCTCCCAGGTTCAAGTGATTCTCCTGCCTCAGCCTCTCCAGTAGCTAATATTACAAATGTGTGCCACCATACCCAGCTAATTTTGTTATTTTTAGTAGAGACGGGGGTTTCACCATGTTGGCCAGGCTAGTCTCGAACTCCTGACCTCAGTTGCTCTGCCCACCTCAGGCTCCCAGAGTGCTGGGATTACAGGCTCGAGCCACCACATCTGGCCAAGAACTGGTACTTTTAATGAGCCCACCAGAGATGTGTCATTACATTAGTGATAGCCGTGTCAAAAATGTTCAACCTGAATCTTGTCTTCAGCAAGCAATCTGACAAATCCACATTAGGAGAATGTTTTGCAAAATGACTTCCTGGACACTTCAAAATTGTCAATGCAGGATTTTTTTTTTTTTTTTTTTTTTTTTTTTGAGACGGACAGGGTCTGGTCTATCATCCAGGCTGGAGTATGCAGTGGTGTGAACACAGCTCCCTGTATCCTCAACCTCCTGGGCTCAAGCAATTCTCCCATACCTCAGCCTCGCAGGTAGCTGAGACTACAAGTCGGCACTGCCATGCCTGGTGACTTTTTTTATTTTTTGTAGAGACAGGGTCTCCCTACATTGCCCAGGCTGTTCTTGAACTCCTGAAGTCAAACAGTTCTCCCATCTTGGCCTCCCAAATTGTTGGGATTACAAGTGTGAGTCACTGCATCTGGTTGGAATTTTTTTTAAAAGGTAGTTGATGATAATAAAATGTTTAGGGGAAATCATATTGATATCTGCAACTTACTTTGAAATGTATCCAAAACTAAGATGGATGGATTATGTGATTATGCAAAATAAAATGTGAACAGAAAAATCTAGGTATGTGGGCGTTCACTGTGAAATTGCTTCCATTTATTAGTGTCTGAAAAATTCTATAATAAAATGTTGGGGGACTGGTGCTGGGCACAGTGGCTCACGCCTGTAATCCCAGCACTTTGGGAGCCCAAGGTGGGTGGATCACTTGAGGCCAAGTGTTTGAGACCCATCCTGGCCACCATGGTGAAACCCCATCTCTACTAAAAATGCAAAACTTAGCCATGTGTGGTAGTGCATGCCTGTAATTTCAGCTACTCAGGAGGCTGAGGCAGTAGAATTGTTTGAACCCAGTGGGCAGAGGTTGGCAGACTCGAGATTGCATCACTGCACTCCTGCCTGGGTAACAGAGAAACTCTGTATTTAAAAAAGTTAAAAAAAAAAATTAAACATTGGTTAAAGAAAGGTAGGGTGTGGAAGGAGAATGTTCTAGATCAGGAGCTGACTTTTGGGTTAAAGGTGGTCCACAACCTGATTTTGTAAATAAAGATTTATTGTAACGCAACCATGCGTATTCACTTACATGTTGTCTAGAGCTGCTTTTGTATTACAGTGACAATTCTGAGTAGCTGTAACAGCAATCATAAGGCCTGCAACCTCTACATTTCACTTTACAGTAAAAGTTTGTAGACCTCTGTTCTAGATTAAGAAAATTAAAAAGACATGGTAATTATGCACACTGTGCGATCTTGGCCTGCATTCCAGATTTAAAACAAAACAAAACAATTTTTTAAAAGAACGTTACTGGGAAAGCTGGGAAATTTTATATGGGCTGTACATTAAATGAAGGTATGACTTCAATGTTCAGTTTCCTGAATGCTGTAATTATTGTGTTAAATCAGAAAATTTCCTTGTTACAGGAAAGAGTTGAAGTATTTCAGAGTAAAAAGGTGACATCTTCAGAAACATCTCTATATTAATTCTTAATGATACAGAAAAAAATGTATGTATGATAATACAAATGCATGTAACACAGATGAGAAATACGGAAAGATATTAGCAATTGATCAATGTTCACTGTCCCACAGTAACTTTTATATAGGTTCAAATGACTCAAAACAAAACTTGGGGAAAAACTAAGCAGCTCCCTGAACAGAACCAGGTGTAGTGGTACCACCTGTAGTCCCAGCTACCCTGGAGGCTGAGGCGGGAGGATCACTTGCACCCCAGAGCTGGAGGCTGCAGTGAACTATGATCATGTCACTACACTCCAGCCTGGGTCACAGAGCAAGACCCTGTCTCAAAAAGAAATTTTAGAAATAAGAAGTAAGGCCAGGCATGGTGACTCACACCTGTAATCCCAACACTTTGGGAGGCCGAGGTGGTGGATCATTTGAGGTCAGGAGTTTGCAACCAGCTGAGTAAGATGGTAAAACCCCATCTCTACAAAAACAAAACAAAACAAAAATTAGCCAAGTGTCGTGGTGCGTGCCTGTAATTCCAGCTATTCCAGGAGGCTGGGGCGGGAGAATCGTTTGAACCCAGGAGGTGGAGGTTGCAGTGAGCTGAAATCATGCCACTGCACTCCAGCCCGGGTGACATAGCGAGACTCTGTCTCAAAAAACAAATAAATAATAAGGAAAGAAAGAAGTTACCTGAATGATTGCGCAGTTGTAGCGAAGTGTAGGGAACTCCAAAATCCTGTGTAAATACGGCAGAGTACCCCAGCACGTAGCACATGCTCTGTAAAGAAATTCAGCCTCGGCCAGGACTAGGAGGGTGCCTAGCAAAACACGGTGGCTGGCAGGAAAATGAAATGACCAGTTGGCAGATGTGACCATTCATGCATGCACTCACCCATTCATGCCCTGTTTTTTTACTGAGCACCTACTATGCACTGGGCCCTGTGTCAGGCACTAGGCATGCCCTCCAGGGAGTCCAGATTTGGACACGAACAACGACAGCTTAGACGGACAGAGGAACCTGGCCTAAGTCTAATGGGCCCTTCTGTTTACTCCCAGGATCCCCCAGTCCTTCCTGCAGAGCAGAAACGGGGGTGACACTGGCTCAGCTCCAATGGCTGTGTCATCAGCTCCAGCCTCTACAAGTGCTCCAGGCTGGGTGAGGCAACACCAGGCACCAGGCACTGGATGAGGAGGCCTCCCCCATCTCCCAAAGGGCTCATGGGCCTGGCTGTGGACCGGCCCAAGAATGTAAACCTGGGTATGTTTGGGAAAGATGGAGCCAGAGGTTTCCAAGGGTGGCGCATGTGGTCCTGCTGCAGGCTGGCGGACAGATGCGCATGCGTTAACATGCCCCGGAGGGGCCTGGCCCCCTTCCACCTGGGGCAAGCATCTGGAACCAGTTAGGAGCCAGGTGGCTGGGACACAGTTACTTTAGCTGAGACTGAGGTTGAGCTGAGGCAGCAGCCCAGGAGGGAGGGGAGGTGATGCCAGCCTGAGAACAGCAGCTCTTTGCCAGAAGGAAGGAAAGTGAGAGCTTGAAGCTGGCAAGACGCTGCCTTGTCCAGTGCCCCCAGGGCCAGGCTGAGACCAAGTCAGCTTCCCCAAGAGAGGGTCAGAGAGCCAGGATCACATCAGTGGCCCAATGCAGGGCTATTCCCACACCCTGAGGCCCAAGGGCCATACGGTATCCTGGTTAGGGCTGGACTCTGGAGCCAGGTGACCTGGGTTTGAATCCCAGCTTGGCCTCTACCTAGCTCTGGCACCATGGGCAAGCATCTCAGTTGCCCCTGTCTGAGCCTCAGTTTCTCCATTAGTATCAAGGGTTAAGCATGGCTCTGGGCTGCAAGTCTGCTATGAGCCCCTCCATGAACTTTCTTGGGTTGGTCCCATGGGAGTCCCAGCAGAGTCTGGACAGCAGGATTGTGACCGCCTGGCCACCTCCAGGGCTCCTCCTCACATAACTCCCCTCCCCTCAGTCCTTCAAGCCAGGGTGGGAATCATCTCCATTGTGGGCAGCAGCACAGGCCAAATCCTGGGGCCAAGAGAGCCCAGGTGCCGCTTGTGGGAGGCTCAAGTCCTGATGATTCAGGTCCAGCCTGTGGACGGCACGAGGCTGGTAGCGGCACCTGGCACACCTGGCCGGAATTTCCCAACAGCAAGCTTCCTTTGCCCCGCCTCCCTGCCTGGCCTATTTAAGCTGTGAGCTCAGCAACAATAAACGAGACTTGATCAGACTCCTGTCTTGTCTCCATTCTTCGCGTCTCCTGCCCATCCATCCCCACTCCCTCCCTTTGGGCTCCTGTTGTTGTCCTGCGGGTCGGGACAGTTTGGCGCCCGAACAGGGACCCGAAGTAAGAGGGACACAGTGAGGGACGTCGTCGAAGCCGGCCAGATTGAAGAAAGAAATCCAGAGGAGGAGTCACCGCGGGAACCTGCTGCGGCCTTGCTCTCTGGTAAGTGGACGACGATATTATGGGTCAGGAAATTAGTAAGCATGAGTTGTTTGTAGAAGAACTCAGCATAGCATTAAAGGTGCGAGGAGTAAAGGTGAAAGTAAACCGGTTAATTAAATATTTTGATTATATTAAGGATGTTTGTCCCTGGTTCCCTCAAGAAGGAACCATAGAACAAAGATGTTGGAAAAGAGTAGCGGATGCCCTAAAAGATTATTATGATGCTTTCGGGCTTCAAAAGGTCCCTGTAATTGCTTTCTCATACTGGAATCTAATAAATGAGGTCATTACCCAAAAACATGACGATCCAGTCATTGCTAATCTCATAACCCAGGGGGAAACTTGCCTGAGAGACTCATGAAAGTCCCCCTTTTAAAGAAAATTCGTTAGTTTTGGAAAAACCAGAACCCAAAGAGGGCAAGGAGAAAAAGTCAGGGGAAGCTGACTTAATGTCATTTAATAGCAACTCTGGTAAAGAGGAACAGAAACCCGCGAAGAGCGGTGGGTCTGTGTGCTCCTTAGAGAAATTTGCTGAACGTGTAGCCGCAGGCCTTAAACAAAAATTAGCTAACCCAAAATATCGAAAGAGGATTGTCTGGCTAGCCAGTAGAGCCAATAATTCAGAGGATGAAGGCATTGATGAGGGTATTGATTGGGACGATCTTGAGGGTGAAGCGGCTCGATACCAAAATTCTGATTGGCCGCCTGCCTCATTTCGGCCACCTCCGTATGTGCCTCAGCCTTCAGCTCCACCTATGGCTTTCCCCGCCATTGATCCTCAAAAAGAAATCCAATCTAAAATAGAATATCTTAAAACTCAAATAAAGCTTGAAACTGAACATCAGGAACTTATTAAGCAATTAGAAAAAGTCAAACTAGGAAAGGTAAAAGGGGATGCTTGCTTGCCCGTTACCCCTTCACCTTGTATCGGAGCTATATCTAGGCAGCGCCCTGTAACCATGGCACCCTCCGGTACTGACCCTTTCATGTCCACTGCTTTTCCGGTCACTGAAACCATGGACCAACAAAATAACGCCTGGCAGCATCATAATGGATTTGATTTTAAGGTCATAAAAGAGTTAAAAACAGCGGTGGCGCAATATGGTGCAACTGCCCCCTATAGTACTGCCATTATAGAGTCTGTGGCTGAAAATTGGCTGACCCCCGGGGACTGGCAGACGTTAGCGCGAGCCACACTTTCCGGTGGGGATTACTTATTATGGAAGTCAGAATACCATGAGTGTTGCAAAGAGACTGCTCGCCGCAATGCCCAAGCTAATAATAATTGGACTTTAGATATGCTAGCCGGCGAAGGCAATTTTGCCTCCAGTGACATGCAAATGCAATATGATGCTGGCCTGTATGCCCAAATACAGGCTGCGGGTATGAAGGCTTGGCGAAAGCTCCCCACAAAAGGGGATGTCAGCTCCTCTCTAACTACCATAAAACAAGGCCCCGATGAACCTTTCTCTGAGTTCGTTCATCGCCTTCTTATGGCAGCGGGCAGAATTTTCGGCAGTGCTGAAACTGGAACTGACTTTGTTAAACAACTTGCATTTGAAAATGCTAATGCTGCTTGCAAAGCCGCCATACATCCATATAAGAAAAGGACAGATCTTTCCGGCTACATCCGCCTTTGTTCTGATATAGGCGCTGCCTATCAGCAGGGCTTAGCAATGGCTGCCGCTTTACAAGGCTATACAGTCAAACAATATTTAACTCATCAAACAAAAGGAAAATGTTTTCAGTGCGGAAATGTGGGACACTTTGCCAGGGATTGCAGGGCAGCGAGAAACCCTCCCCCTAAGGCTCCTGGCCTTTGCCCTCGATGTAAACGTGGCAATCACTGGGTAAACGAATGCAAATCAAAAAGGGACGCCCAGGGACAACCGCTTCTTCCATGGTCGGGAAACGGGCACAGGGGCCAGTCTCAGGCCCCGAACCAGAAACAAATTTTTGGGGCAGTCAGTTTTTTCCCACAGGGCCATCAAACTCCCAGCAACAGTCTGTTTCTGCCCTTTACAGAGCCACGAAAGGAAGCGCAGGACTGGACCTCTGTTCCTCCACCCACACAGTATTAACACCTGAAATGGGGGTCCAGGCTTTGCCTACTGGTATTTTTGGACCACTGCCAGATGGCACATGTGGAATTGTTCTGGGACGTAGTAGCCTAGCCATGCAGGGCTTGCAGGTTCTTCCTGGATTAATAGATAGTGACTATTCTGGGGAAATTAAGGTTATGGTTACTTCTCCCAAAGTCATTAGTACCATTTCCCCTGGACAAAGGTTCGCTCAATTGTTATTACTACCTATGGTACAAACCAATAATCCTGCAAAAAAACGCCAGCGAGGGGATGCAGGCTTTGGCTCCTCAGATGTTTACTGGGCTCATTTTATATCTCATAATAAGCCTATGATGACCTTGTGGCTAGATGAGAAACGAATCGAGGGATTTGTAGATACTGGAGCAGATGTTACCATTATATGCAAATCTCAGTGGCCTCCCAGTTGGCCCAGTACCCCCACACTTACCAGCCTTACCGGCATTGGACAGTCTAAAAATCCAGAGAAGAGCTCTAAATTATTAGTCTGGAGGGATGAGCAAGACCACACAGGAAACATTCAGCCTTATATTCTGGAAGGCCTTCCCTTTAACCTCTGGGGCAGAGATCTTCTCACCCAGTTGGGGATTGTAATTGGTAGCCCTAATGACATTGTCACTGCTCAAATGCTTAACAAAGGGTATGTCCCAGGCACGGGGCTTGGAAAAAATAACAATGGGCTCTTAGAGCCTTTACAGCCTAGTGGAAAAACCAATCGTACTGGCCTAGGGTATTTTCCCTAGGGGCCTCGGTCTTTCCTGTAGCCCACACTGAAAAAATCACGTGGCTGTCGGATCAGCCCGTGTGGGTTGACCAACGGCCCCTCTCAAAGGAAAAACTAGCCGCTGCACAGCAGTTGGTACAGGAGCAGCTGCTGGCTGGACATACTGAACCTAGTAATTCTCCCTGGAATACGCCAATTTTTGTCGTAAAAAAGAAGTCAGGAAAATGGCGGTTGCTACAAGATTTAAGGGAAGTAAATAAATCCATGGTCCCTATGGGAGCTTTACAACCCGGCCTCCCTTCCCCTGTAGCCATACCTCTGGGATTCTACAAAGTTATTGTAGACTTAAAAGACTGTTTTTTTAGTATTCCTCTCCATCCAGAGGATTGTAAGCGTTTCGCTTTCAGCCTTCCCGCAATTAACTTTAAAGAGCCTATGAAGAGATATCAATGGAAGGTTTTGCCTCAGGGCATGGCCAACAGTCCCACCTTATGCCAGTCATATGTGGCCATCGCCATTGCTGAAGTTAGAAAAGATTGGAAGGATGTATACATCATCCATTATATGGATGACATACTTTTAGCAGCAGCAAAAGAGGAAGTGGTCTTGTCTTATTTCAAAAGTCTACAAACTGCCCTTACTGCTAGTGGATTAGCCATAGCCCCAGAGAAGGTGCAACTTACTGATCCCTACACTTACCTAGGATTTCAGTTAAGTGGAACTCGCCTATCAACTCAAAAGGTGCAACTCAGGCTAGACTGTTTAAAAACCCTCAATGATTTTCAAAAATTATTAGGAGACATAAACTGGCTGTTACCTTATCTAAAATTATGCAAAGCTGATCTCAAGCCCCTATACGATACATTGGTAGGAGATCCCAGTCCTACTTCTTTAAGACAACTCACCCCTGAAGCAAAATCAGCTATCAATTTAGTTAACCAAGCTATCAATAACCAAACCATCACCTTTTTCGATATTGACAAACCACTCCAATTTATTATGTCATACCTCATTATCTCCCACAGCTGTGTTCTGGCAAACTGCTCCACTTACGTGGATCCATCTTCCTAATATGCCCACTAAAGTCATTGAACCTTACTACCTTATGGTAGCCAGTCTAATTACAAAAGGAAGAACCCTAGGCAAGGAATATTTCGGACAGGAACCTAACAACATTGTCCAACCTTATACCAAACAGCAGATCCATTGGCTCATGCAAAATACTGAAGCATGGCCCATTGCACTTGCCTCTTATACTGGCAACCTTGATAATCATTATCCTCCCAATAAGCTTCTAGATTTTGCCAACAGACATGATTTCGTTTTTCCTAAAAATACCAGACTTCATCCCCTTCCAAATGGAATTACCATTTTCACTGACGGGTCATCCACAGGGCTTGCAGCCTTTGTTACCCCAAACCAAACTACCAGCTTTCAATCCCAATCTTCATCTGCCCAATTAGCAGAGCTACATGCAGTTATAGCTGCATTTTCCATTTTTCCCAATGATCCTCTCAATGTTTATACAGACAGTGCATACATTGCTACCTCTGTCCCAAAGTTAGAAACAGCCCCATTCATAAAACACACCTCAACTGCTGCAAAACTATTTTCTCAACTACAAAAGCTATTAATTTCCAGAACACAACCTTTCTACATTGGACATTTACGTGCTCATTCAGGCTTACCTGGTCCATTGTCCTCTGGAAACGCCAAGGCAGACCTAGCCACCCGTGTTCTGTTAATTCAACTCCCTAACACCCCTCTAGCTCAAGCACAACATTCACACAACTTGCATCATCTTAATGCTCAATCCTTAAGACTATTCCATCACATAACTAGAGAACAAGCCCGACAAATAGCAAAGTCCTGCACACAATGTGCACCTCACTTACCGGTCCCACATCTTGGAGTTAACCCTCGAGGCCTCCTACCTAACGCCCTTTGGCAAATGGATGTCACCCACATCCCAGAATTTGGAAATCTTAAATACGTTCATGTTTGCATTGATACTTGTAGTGGATATATCTTTGCCACCTTACAAACCGGAGAAGCCACAAAACATGTTATTGTTCATCTTTTAACTGCCTTTGCATCCCTGGGGTGTCCACGTAAAATCAAAACTGACAACGGGCCTGGTTATGTCAGTACAGCCTTCACTCAATTCTGTACTCAGCTAAACATTCAACATGTTACAGGCATCCCGTATAACCCCCAGGGACAAGGCATAGTAGAAAGAGCTCATCTCACCATAAAAACCACTCTAAATAAAATAAAAAAAGGGGGAATGGTATCCCCATAAGGGATCACCAAAAAACCTTTTATTACACTCTATTTATTTTAAATTTTTTAACACTGGATCAAGAAGGACACTCCGCTGCCGATCGACACTGGCATTTTGAATCCAAAAGCCATTATGCATCGGTAATATGGAAAGATCCCATGACGGGCGCATGGCATGGCCCGGACCCGGTCCTGATTTGGGGTCGAGGATCGGTGTGCATTTATGCCAAGGAAGCCGATTCGGCCAGGTGGCTTCCCGAGAGGCTTGTAAAGCAAGTAGATACCAAAAAATCCGAAAAACCAACTCCACCCAGGGACGATATCGAGCCCTGAGGGTCTTCTATCTTTTCCCTTTCTTAGGAGTCAACAACATGGTATTATATATCCTGATTGCTTTCCCTCCTTGTCTATTGTCTATCGGTCCTGTTACACTCAGCAAACTCAGGAGCTTCTCAAGATCACAAATTGAGGCCATAAAGATGCAGCCTATTCAGGTCCATTACCACAGGCTGGAGATGGCAGATCTAGAGATGGAGCTTGATACCTTTCCTCTCAGGTCACCCGGCGAGCTGAACCTGTTAGCCAATGACGGGCAACTGAGGAGCATGAGTAAGGACACTCCGCCTAAGATAGGGAGGAAAACGTTTTTCCCCTCCCCATGACGGATAAGGAGTCAATGTTCTCTCATGTGGGGTCCTCTGACCTAAGACAGGCACGGTTCCCGCGGGCATAACTACCACTGAGCCTAATTTCTAAATGAAATAAAAAAGGGGGACCTGTGGGCAGCAGCACAGGCCAAATCCTGGGGCCAAGAGAGCCCAGGTGCCGCTTGTGGGAGGCTCAAGTCCTGATGATTCAGGTCCAGCCCGTGGACGACACGAGGCTGGTAGCGGCACACCTGGCCGGAATTTCTCAACTGCAAGCTTCCTTTGCCCCGCCCCCCTGCCTGGCCTATTTAAGCTGTGAGCTCAGCAACAATAAACGAGACTTGATCAGACTCCTGTCTTGTCTCCGTTCTTCGCGTCTCCTGCCCATCCATCCCCACTCCCTCCCTTCGGGCTCCTGTTGTTGTCCTGCAGGTCGGGACAGCCCTGGGTTTTAGACTGGAATTTAAATCCATTTGACTGATTTGCCCCAGTCTTCTGTTCTAGCTTGCTTCCTACCATTTCTCAATACAAATACTCCACTGACTCAGTCAGTCTCCCGGTTATACCACAAACATAACTCGTTTTCTTCTCTTTCCATCCTGTGTGGTTTCTCCTTCCCGTAATGCTCATTTTCTTATCCAAATACTACAGAGTATTTTTATTCTAGAGCCACATTAATCTTCTTTGCTCTTTGGGAAGACCGGGACCTTGGAGTGAGAGGATCTTTAGTAGCTTAGCCACTTTGGACCAGTTATTTACAACTTCTGTAGGCTTTAATTTCTTCATTTGAAAAGGGCTCATAAAAGTACCTGGCTCATAAAGGCTTTGTGAGGTTGCTTCGAAGGCACTTAACTTGTTGGCACACAGTAAACATTCTGTGGATGATGATGTTGAGAAAGATGATGAATCTTGGCTTACATAATTGTGTGTTTGGTCTTTGTCAGGATAGACATGCCTTATGTTTTAATTCATATCAGTGTGAAAGATCCAGGGGTCTCACTGTATTGTTAAATTTTTCTTCCTATACACCAGAGTGTGATATTAAAAAAAAAAAATTCCACATGTTCCCTTCCACCTTTGTGAGAAAAATAAGCTAATCTCTTTGAGAAACAAAGTCTCTCAGTGAAAGAAAGCAGCCAGTTTCAGAACTGCAACTTCTCTGGCTGTCTCCTTAGCTGTGCTTTATTTCTCAGAGTTTTTAGTCCATTCCACTTTCTCTTCACTCCTCCTGGGCTCACAGTAGTAAACTGATGCATACTTTATTAAGATAAAATGAAATAATTATATCATGCTTCTTACCTGCAAGCACATGAATTTTGATGCCTTTCAAGAGGAATGTATTAGATGGGCAGGTGGTTGGTAATCATCCTACTCTGTCTCATTGGGTGACATTTAAATAATCACACTCAATTCTGCAGTAACTAGGGAGGAGCATTTCAATTGAATTATTGAGTATTTACTTCATACTACAGTTTAATGATTAGGCATACAGATAAATAAGGGAACATTTTCATGACATCCATACTATTGAATGCAGTGAACATCGAGAATGCAACTTGATTTCTAAAAATTTCTACAGTTACCAGTGAACAAAAAGAATGCATCTGAATGGGGAAATTTTCAGTTCTTTTCCAGGTTCGGGTTGTCTGGCAGCCTATTTTTAGAGATGCCTAGGGCACAGAAATAACCGATGATTCATAGGCAAATTCTTCTTTGACTTGGTAATTATGTCCACAAAAACTATTTATAGAGTTAAAAAAATTAACCTGGACTGCTAGAATATTTTCCCTGAAGATCTCTCAGTAGAATGTGGCAGACATTATTATTTTTAGTAATAATTTATGTGGGTTCTATTAATATTCACCATGTTAAAAATTAATACTGAGAAATGCTTAAAACAAGTATACAGTTATCTTAATATAATTTATATTTTAACAGTTTCTATGAAAAATAATTTTATTTCTCAGTAATAATGATGAGTAATATTTTTATTGTATAAATGTAAGGTGTACAACATGTGATCGTGTACATCTGCATGGCAAAGTGCTTATAACAGTCGAATACGTTAATTACTACATTGGCTTCCATAGTTACCTTTCCTTTTTGCATGTATGTGTGTGTGTGGCGGGGGGGGTAAGAGCATCTAAAATTTATTGTTTTAACAAAGTTCCAGTGTATACAATGCAATATCATCAACTACGGTGCTTATGCTGCATGCTGGTTCTCTACCCGTATTCATCCTGTGTAAATAAAAAATTCGTACTCTTTGGCCCACATCTCCCATTTCTCCTGTACCTTTCCCAACTACCATTCCACTCTGCTGCGTTGTGTTTATGATTATGTTTTTAAGTTTCCATATATAAGGGAGTTCATGTAGTATTTGTCTTCCTATATCTGGCTTATTTTACTGAACATAATGTCATCTAGGTTCATCCGTGTTGCTGAAAATGGCAGGATCTCCTTATTTAAGGCCAGATAGTATTCTGTTGTATATGTATACCCTGGTTTCTTTATCCATTCCTTTATCAGTAGACACTTAGGTCGTTTCCTTATCTTGGCTATTGAGAATAATTCTCCAAAAAGCATGGACACACAGATATCCTTATAAGGTGGTGATTTCATTTCCTTTGGGGATATATCCAGAAGAGGAATTGCTATGGTAATTCTGCATGAATTACTATATGGTAGTTCTACATTGAATTTCTTTTAGGAAGCTCTGTGAAATTTTCCAAGGTGGCCACCTAAATCTGCATTCCGACCAGCAGTTTACAAGTCTTTCCTTTTCTCTACACCTTCAGCACCACCTATCTCTTGTCTTTTTCATAATAAGCATCCCAGCAGATGTTAGGGGATAAATCAGTGTGGTTTTGATTTGTATTTCCCTGATGACCAGTGATGTTGAGCATCCTTTCATATACTTGGCCATTTTTATGTCTTCTCTGGAGATAAGTCTGTTCAGGTCCTTTACCTATTTTTTAATCAGGTTATCATATTGTTTTGCTATTGGGTTGTTTGAATTCTTTACATATTTTAGGTATTAACCTTTTAAGAGAGACTATGGTTGGTAAATCTATTCTCCCAGTATTTAAGTTGTCTCTTTAGCCTCTTTACCATTGTTTCATGGTAAAAACAGTGTGGAGACAGGGATAAATCCAACTTGGTCACTATGTGTAATTTCTTTGATGTGTTCTTAAGTTCATTTTGCTGGTGTTTTCTTGATTTTTCCATCTATGTTCATCTTAGATAGTGGTCTTTAGTTTTCTTATTGTGTCTGACTTTGACATAGGAATGATGCTGGCCCCAAAAATGGGTTTGAAAGTATTCCCTCTAGTTCTCAACTTTAGAAAAGTTTAGGCCGGGCGCAGTGGCTCAAGCCTGTAATCCCAGCCCTTTGGGAGGCCGAGGTGGGCGGATCAAGAGGTCAAGAGATCGAGACCATCTTGGCCAACATGGTGAAACCCCGTCTCTACTGAAAATACAAAAATTAGCTGGGTGTGGTGGCGCATGCCTGTAGTCCTAGCTACTTGGGAGACTGAGGCGGAAGAATTGCTTGAACCCAGGAGGCCAAGGTTGCAGTGAGCCGAGATTGTGTGTCACTGCACTCCAGCCTGGCGCCTGGCAACGGAGTGAGACTCTGTCTCCAAAAAAAAAAAAAAAAGTTTAAGGAGAATTTGAGATGTTCCATGGATATCTAGTTCATTGTGCGTTTTTAACATGAAAGGGTGTTAAATTTTATCAAAGGCTTTTTCCGCATGTATTGAGATAATCATGTGGTTTTTCTCCTTGGTTCTGTTTAGGTGGTTTGTTTATTGATTTGCATATGTTGAACCAGCCTTAGATCCCAGGGATGAAGCCAACTTGATCGTAGTGGATAAACTTTTTGATGTGCTGCTGGATTCAGTTTGCCAATATCTTATTGAGGATTTTCACATTGATGTTCATTAGGGATATAGGCCTGAAGTTTTCTATTTTTTGTCTGTCTGCCACGTATTTGTATCAGGATGATGTTGGCATCATAGAATGAGTTAGAAAGAAGTCTCCCCTTTTCAGCTGTTTGGAATAGTTTCAGAAGGAATGGTACAGGCTCCTCTTTGTACCTCTGGTAGAATTGGTCTTTGAATCTGTCTGGTCCTGGGTTTCTTTTTTGGTAGGTAGGCTATTAGTTACTCCCTCAATTTCAGAACTTGTTATTGGTCTATTCAAGGATTTGACTTTTTCCCAGTTTATTCTTTTTTTTTTTTTTTTTTTTGAGACGGAGTTTCGCTCTTGTTACCCAGGCTGGAGTGCAATGGCGCGATCTCAGCTCACCGCAACCTCCACCCCATGGGTTCAGGCAAGTCTCCTGCCTCAGCCTTCTGAGTAGTTGGGATTACAGGCACACACCACCATGCCCAGCTGACTTTTTGTATTTTTAGTAGAGACGGGGTTTCACTATGTTGAACGGGATGGTCTCGATCTCTTGACCTCGTGATCCACCCGTCTCAGCCTCCCAAAGTGCTGGGATTACAGGCTTGAGCCACCACGCCCGGCGTTTCCAGTTTATTCTTGGGAAGATGTATGTGTCCAGGAATTTATCCATTTCTGGTAAATTTTCTAATTTATTGGCATAGAAGTAATATAGTATTCTCTGAGTTTGTATTTCTGTGGGGTCAGTTGTGATATCGCCTTTAATAACTTTTTACTCTGTCTGTTTGATTCTTCTCTCTTTTTTCTTCATTAGTCTAGCTAGGGTTTATCTATTTTGTTATTTTTTTCAAAAAACCAGCTCCTGGATTCATTGATTGTTTTGGAGGGTTTTTATGTCTCTATCTCCTTCAATTCTTGTCTGATCTTAGTTATTTCTTGTCTTCTGCTAGCTTTTGGATTAGTTTGCTCTTGCCCATCTAGTTCTTTTAGTTGTGATGTTAGGTTGTCAATTTGAGATCTTTCTAACTTTCTTATGTGGGCATTTAGTGCTATAAATTTCCCTCTTACCACTACTGTAGCTGTATCCCAGAGATTCTGGTATGGTGTCTCTTTGTTGTTGTTTTCAAAGAACTTTTACAAGGAGAATAATTGGTTATACTGTATTAGGAGAATAACGGTTTGTAACAATATTACTTGAAATGAACTCCATACTTTCTTTCTTTTTTTTTTTTTTCTTTTGAGACAGAGTTTCGCTCTTGTTACCCAGGCTGGAGTGCAATGGCGCGATCTCGGCTCACCGCAACCTCCGCCTCCTGGGTTCAAGCAATTCTCCTGCCTCAGCCTCCTGGGTAGCTGGGATTACAGGCACGCACCAGCATGCCCAGCTAATTTTTTTGTATTTTTAGTAGAGACGGGGTTTCACCATGTTGACCAGGATGGTCTCGATCTCTCGACCTCGTGATCCACCCGCCGCAGCCTCCCAAAGTGCTGGGATTACAGGCTTGAGCCACCGTGCCCGGCTCATACTTTCTTTTACTATTCAGTGAAGCAATTGTTTGGCTTTATGGCTACACAGGCAGTTTTTCTTTCATAGCTAAGTTAATTTCGTCTTTAGGCAATCAGGTGGCACAAAAGTATTAACAACTACAGGAAACCAACATCTGGCAAAGACATTTGAAGATCATGTTCACCCTGAATAAACAGGTGCCTTTAAAAAAAATTCTTCCAACTTTTAACATCAAACAGAAAAGTTGAAAAAGAAGTACCGTAAAGACACATGCGCCCTTTATTTAGATTCACAAATTAACATTTTCTGGGATTGGCTTTGTGTGTGTCTCTGTCTCTTTTCCTCTTCACATACACATTCATTTTCTCTCTCTTACACAGGCGTACATATGCATGCACACACTCACATTTTGGGGAGTTCTGAACTGCTTGAAAACAAATTGCAGACATTAAGATTATTTAAAAATACTTAAGGGATTTTTTTCCCAAAATTAGCACATTCTTTTATATTACCACTATAACAATTACAAGACATTAGCTACTGATAATTAATATTATGTAGTATACAGTCTAAATGTCTCCACTTGCTCTCAGATATTCTCTATATCAGTCAGGGATCTTATATTGGAATTTTTGTCATGTTTCTTATTTTCATCAGTCTTGAATATTGCTTCCCCTCCACCCTTTTTTCTCATCTTTTACAACCTTGATATTTTTGAAGAGTCCAGATTAATTGTCTCATAGAATGTTTCTCAAACTGGATTTATCTAACTGTTCTTCTGGATTAGGCAAAATGTTTAGGCAAGTATTACGTTTCCCATTGCATTGCATCGGGATGTTTATAATGTCACTTTATCTCAATATTTGTGAAGCTAAGTTTCATCTCTTCGATTTAAATTCCATGCTTAATAAACATTTGACGGGTAATAGAGATATATGAATGTCCTTTTCCTAACAATATGTTAGTATATAGTGTTAGGAGTAATTTCATGCCAGAATCTTATATTACCTTGGTGGTATTTGCAAAACGGTGATTTTAAAATTCAGGCATTTTTCTAGCTCAGGGGCCAGTAGATTTTTCCAGTAAAGAGCCACATTCTAAGTCTTTTAGGCTTTGTGGGCCACATATGGTCTCTGTTACAGATTCTATTTCTTCTTTAGCGGTGTAAAATTATTAGCTCATGGAGTGCAGGAAAATGGTCTGCAGCAGGATTTGAGCCATGAGTAGTAGTTTGTCGAAGTCCTGTTTGTGTTATAAAGAAGAGCTTTCCTTTTCCTTGTAACACCTGTGTGTGTGTGTGTGTGTGTGTCAGAGGGAGAGAATGAGATTGTTTTTTGTTTGTTTTTGAGACGGAGTTTCGCTCTTGTTACCCAGGCTGGAGTGTAATGGCGCGATCTCGGCTCACCGCAACCTCCACCTCCTGGGTTCAGGCAATTCTCCTGCCTCAGCCTCCTGAGTAGCTGGGATTACAGGCACGTGCCACCATGCCCAGCTAATGTTTTGTATTTTTAGTAGAGGCGGGGTTTCACCATGTTGACCATGATGGTCTCGATCTCTTGACCTCGTGATCCACCTGCCTCGGCCTCCCAAAGTGCTGGGATTACAGGCTTGAGCCACCGCGCCCGGGAGAATGAGATTCTTTAGTAACTTTATGTCTTTTGTAGACTTGGTCTGTTTAAACTTTTTAAAAAAATAAATACTCTTGGATTTAACTTTGGTAAATAATATTGTCTTAAGAAAATTTCAATTTCATATTCTGTGCTTTCTGATACAATACCACTAGCTGCATGAGACTATTCAATTTTAAACTAATTATAATGCAGTTATAATTAAAAATTAAGTAAATTAATCAGAAAAATTCAATTTCTCAGTCACAGGAGCCACATTTAAGTGTACAAGTATTCACTCAACGCACGTAGCTAGTGGCTACATATTCAACAGTGCAGATGTAGGACATTTTTATGATTTAGAAGTTGTATTGGATAGTAATCAATGCAGATTTCAAATATATTTGTATATTTGAAAGTTGTGTAAAATAGTCCCTTATAATTAGAGTTAACTTATAATGTTTTTCTTGCCTTTTTTTTTTTTGCTTTTATGCTTATTTCCTTTCTTACTAATTTGTCTATTTCTTTTTTTTCAAGGCACCAAACTATTATGTCTACTATTTTTTGGTTTTTGTCTCACATTTTCCTTTCCTTATGCTTTCTTTTGATTTAGTTTATCCGTTATTCTTGAAATTTTAGTTTCAGAGGTACGGTGCAGGTTTATTATATAGGTGTCACTGGGGATTTGTGTACAGATTATTTATTCACCTATGTGGTAGGCACTGTACCTCATAGGTAGTTTGTCAGTCCCGACCCTCCTCCTTCCCTCCATCCTCAAATAAGTCCCAGTGTCTGTGTGTCCATGTGTACTCAATGTTGAGCTTCTACTTATGAGAACATGTAGTATGTGGTTTTCTGTTCCTCTGTTAGTTCATGTAAGATAATGGCTTTTACCTTCATCGATGTTGCTGCAGAGGACATGACCTCATTCTGTTTTATGGCTCCATCATGTTCCATGGTGTATATGTACCACATTTTCTTTATCAGTCTACCATTGATGGGCATTTAAGTTGGTTTTGGTTCTTTGCTATTGGGAATCATGCTGCAATAAGCATATGCGTGCATGTATCTTTTTCTTTTCTCTCTTATATTTCCCTCCCTCCGTCCCTCCCTCCCTTCTTCCTTCCTTCCTTTCTCTTTTCTCTCTTCCTTTTTTTCTCTTTCCTTCTCTTTTTCTCTCTCTTCCTTTCTCTCTTGTTTCTTGCTTGCTTGCTTGCTTCTTTTTGTCTCTTATCTTCCTTCCTTTCTCTCTTTCTGTTTCTCTCTCTTTCTTTCTCTCTTTCTCTCTCTGTCTTTTTTCTTTCTCTTTTCCTCCCTCCTTCTCTCCCCCGCTTTCTCCCTCCTTCCCTCCCTCCCTCCTTCTCTCTGCTTCTGTCACCCAGGTTGGAGTGCAGTGGCACCATCTTGCCTCATTGCAAGCTCCACATCCCAGGTTCAAATGATTCTCCTTTCTTAGCCTCCCAAGTAGCTGGGACCACAAGCGCCCGCCACCAGATCCAGCTAAGTTTTGTATTTTTTATTAGAGGCTGGGTTTCTCCATGTTGTTCAGGTTATCAGGCTGGTCTTGAACTCCTGATCTAAGGTTATCTGCCCACCTCGGCCTCCCAAAGTGCTGGGATTATAGGTGTGAGCCACCACACCCAGCCCTCACTACTACTCCCCTTTGTATCCCCCAACTCACATCTTGCCCATACCACTCATGCATACCCCCTGCCTTTCCCCACGGTCATTTGTGAGTCCTGCACTAAATGGCCTTCAGCCCAGAGACCAGACATCAGACAGCAATCTGGACCTCTTCCTTGATGGGAGGTGAGACCTCCAGAAGAGGAAAACACCTGCTTTGGAGACTGCAGGCTGAACACAGTGACTCTCCAGGCAAACAGCTAGAACCGAACTGAGTAAAATCTCCAGCCAGAAAGAAAACTTCCCAGTCAGCTCTTCCCTGACCCCATTTTACAGATGGAAACATTAAGGCTCAGAGGAGAGGAGACAGAGCAGGCATTGGAACCATAGTCTCCTGGCTCCAAAGCCAAGTTCTGTCCACCCAGCCAGGCTGCATCCTTCCTTCTATAAATGTTTATAACAGTATGTGCTGGGCACTCTCGTTAGGCCCTTTTATACATATCACTCAGTCTGTTTTTCCCATTCATTTGACAAGTGTTTATTGAGCTCCTACTGTGTGCAGATGCTGGACTCGATACTAGGGACATCTTGGTAAAAAGCTCAGGCAAAGTCTACCCACCTGGGGCTCTAACAAGACAAAGTGAGGCTTGGCGCCATGGGCAAAGCTGTGAAGGCAATGAATGAAACGGTGGGGTCAGACAGAAAGGGTGGTCAGGGATGCTCTCTGCATGGAAGGGGCATCTTCTTGGCTTTGAGACCCAAGTGCCAAAATACCTGTGAGCAGCAGGCCATGCCCATTCAGTAAGAGAGCTGAGCCACAACCCTCCATAGATGCCAAACCAAACACCAGATCAGGTCAGCAATGAGGGACAAAGATCATGGCCGGCAAGGGTCTTGCCGCCTGAGCTCACAAGGGGATTTTTGTTATGCTTCTTTTATTATTATTATTATGGTGGGGTTGGGGGTCCTTAGTGCACAAGACACACTCTAGGAACCATAAGTCAAGATCGAGGCTGCAATCCCTGCTCTGCTCTTGCTGTGTGACCTCGGGCTGCTATCGCCACCTCTCAGAGCCTCAGCTTCCTTCCCCTTCTGTAAAATGGAGAGTCTAATAATACCCACCTGGCAACGGGGTCCAGGGAAGTCAGTGAGCTCCTTCATGTAAGGAGCCGATGTCTGCACGTGGCCCCGGGTCAGAGATTTGTAATGGAGATTGAAATTACTGATAAGTGGCCAGGCATGTTGGCTCACACCCTTAATCCCAGTACTTTGGGAGGCCAAGGCAGGTGGACCACCTGCGGTCAGGAGTTTAAGATTAGCTTGGCCAACGTGTTGAAACCCCATCATTACTAAAAGTACAAAAATTAGTTGGGCATGTGGGTGTGTCCCAGCTACTTGGGAGGCTGAGGCAGGGGAATCGCTGGAACCTGAGAGATGGAGGTTGCAGTGTGCTTAGATCATGCCACTGCACTCCTGCCTGAGCAAGAAGAGTGAAACTTTGTCTCAAAAGAGCAAGCAAGCAAGCAATTACTGATAACCTTACAGGTTTTCAGAGGTACACAAGGGACTCAGAGGGGGGACCACACCCATCCTCTCACACACACAGAAGGAAGCAGCCTACCTACCCAAGACCACACAGTGACCAGCTGTCAACAGCTGCATCACCCCAGGCTCTCCATTGTGGCCCAGGGCTTCTGACCTGCCCTGGAGGGGCCCTTGGGCCTCCCCCTACCACCTCCTCTCTGTTCCTCACTTTAGCTCTTCTCTGTGGCCCCTGGTTATGGCCAAAGGCTGGGGATCTTACGAGTTTGAGGCAGCCTGAGCATCTGTCTGTGCTTTCACCCAGAGCCAGAGCACCAGGCCCCATGCATATCAGCTGTGATTCTCCACCGATTCAAAACCACCTAAGGGCTGGCTGGTTGTGCATGTGGAAGAGGGGGTGCTGTTCTTCCTCCAGGTTGAAAACATGATATATTGAAAAGTACATGAGAGGCTGGGTGCAGGGGCTCAGGCCTGTAATTTCAGCACTTCGGGAGGCTGAGGCTGGTGGATCACCTGAGGTAGGAGTTCAAAACCAGCCTGGCCAACATGGGGAAACCCCATCTCCTAAACATACAAAAATTAGCTGGGCGGCATTTGCCTGTAATCCCAGCTACTTGGGAGGCTGAGGTGAGGGAATCACTTGAATCCAGGAAGCAGAGGTTGCAGTGAGCCGAGATCACACCACTGCACTGCCGCCTGGGTGACAGAGTGAGACTTCGTCTTAAAAAAAAAGTGCCTGGGCTCTGGATGCAGAGAGATGGAATTGAATTCCAGCTTTTACTTCTCAGCTGTGTGCTCTTGGACAAGTTCACTTCTCTGAGCTTCAGTTTTCTCATCTGTGAAATGGGAACAACATTTGGCTTGCCGGGGGTCTTAGGATGACTGGGAAGTGTCTGGCACGTAGTAGGTGCTCAACGTGTGTGTTTTCCCATGGCCATCTAAGAGTCCTCAGGGCTGCCCTCCTGCCCTTCCCCCACAACTCCTGTGCCTGCCTCTTAAATGGGTGCTCAGGGTGATAAGGAGGCACAGGTGAGAGCCAGGCTGGATCCACATCCACGCATGCCCATTGTTAGGAAAACAAGCTTTTAATGCCTGGTCCTGTGGCTGGTGGCTGAGTATAAAATGGGACCCAGAGCCAGCCTCTCCTTTCCTCTAAGGCACACCAAGGCAATAGTGTTTTAAAGGAAAGGAGTCAGTGGCATGGAGGCTCCAGAGACTGAGCCGTTCCTATGTCAAGAAGGGAGGCAGTGGGGCCCACTGCTGAGGGCCGTCTGGCAGGTGTTCCATTCTGCCTTCCTCCTGGGACCCACAGCGTCTTCATCAGTGATGTTTTCAGGTTCACTGTCCCCAAGCTGCTTAGGTGAGTCCAGACTTCAGGAGCTCTGCTAAGGCTGGTAGTCTCTTAATGGCATCCCTTCAGAGTCAGAGGGCTTCAGCTCTCATGCCTCTGCCTATAGATCTGGTGCTGAGGACACTGGAGGGTGGGTGAGAAGGATACTGAAAAAGGGAAATGATTAATGAGAAAGTGACTGTGCCCCAGAAGGGCAAATAAGCAAGCTCTTACCTGACTGCATCAATTAGCTTTTGTTGTAAAATGCTCCAAAAATGAGTGGCTTAAAATTATAAGCATTCATTTTTTTTGTTCCCGGTAATGCGGGTCAGTAACATGGACTGGGCTCAGCTGGGTGGTGCTTCTTTTCTTGGCTGGGTTTCCTCATGTGCCTGCAGTTGTGTGTCTGAATCTGGGATGGCTTTCTGTTTCATGTGGGTTCCCATCCTCCAAAAAGCTAGCTCAGACTTGTTCATGTGGCTGCTTCGGGGGCTTCCAAGCAATAGGCCAAAAGCCACATTGTCTCTTGAGGCTCACAGCTGGCATAGCTTTACCTCCACTCTACTCTATTGGTCAAAGGTGGTTTTGTGGCCAGCCCAGATTCAAGTGGTGTCTGCTCAGCTGCTCAGTCTGCATCACAGACTGAGTAGCTTCAACAACAGAAATGTATTTTTCTCATGATTCTGGAGGCTGGAAGTTCCAGATCAGGTATCCACAAGTTGGTTCCATCTGAGGCCTCTGCCTTTGGCGTGCAATTGGCCACCTCCTACGTGTGTCCTCGTACGGTCTTTCCTGTGTGTCCGGCCTGGTATCTCCCTGTGTGTCTACATTTTCTCCTCTTATACGAACCTCAGTCAGATTAGATAAGAGCCCAGCCTAATGACCTCATTTTAACTTTATTGTCTCTTTAAAGGCCCTATTTCCAAATACAGTCACCTTCAGAGATACTGGGGGTTGGGGCTTCGACATACAAATTTTGTGAGGACACAGTTTAGCCCATAACAAGGGGTAAGAAAAATGCCATCTCTTGATTTTGAGAAGCTGCAGTCAGATTGAAAAGAAGCATGGACTGTGGGGGAAATAACCGAGATCATGATTGTGAAAAAGCCAACCACGTCGACTGATCCCCCGCACCTGGTCTGCACTGGGCTAAGGCAGCACACATGGGCACCTCCTCTCACCAGCTGTACCTTCTCCCTCCTTCCCCTGCAAGCCTTTTCCTGGAGTTTATTGGTGATCCCAAGTCTCTGGCCTGGAAGGGCTACCTCCTCGCGGTGCTGATGTTCCTCTCGGCCTGCCTGCAAACGCTGTTTAAGCAGCAGAACACGTACCGGCTCACGGTGCTGCAGATGAGGCTGCAGTTGGCCATCGCTTGTCTGGTGTACAGAAAGGTGAGCCCCGGGGAACAAGTGCAGGTCTTCCCAGGTGGGAAAAGGAACATCACTGAACTGGTTGGTAGTAATGCTATCAGCAGCTGAGAACGCTTTCAGTTCTTAGTTATTAGAGTCACTCACGATATATTCCCACTTCCTTTGTAATTTCTCTTTATTTGCATGTATTTATTTTTTCGAGACAGAGTCTCCACCCACCGTGACCTCCTAGAGTGTTGGGATTACAGGCGTGAGCCACGTCGCCCAGCCTCCCTCCCTTCTTAAGTCTGAGTCCTATTCTGCTGTGCGGATGGATCACACAGTGTTTATCTTTTCATCTGATGGTGGACCCCTCGGTGGATTTTTGCCTTTTGGCTGCTGTGAATCACACTGCTGTGAGCACAGGTGTGCACATACCTCCCTGAGTTCCTGCTTTCTATTCTTTTGGAATGGATGGCAGTGGCTTTGTTAGAGCAAATGGCAATGCTGTGTGTAAGTGTTTTGAGGGACCACCATTTGTAAAGTGTTTTGTCATTGTTGTTGATATGGACTCTCACTGTGTCGCCCAGGCTGGAGTGCAGTGGCATGATCTGGCCTCACTGCAACCTCCTCCTCCCACATTCAAGCCATTCTCATGCCTCGGCCTCCTGAGTAGCTGAGATTACAGGCAGCTGCCACCACACCTGGCTCATTTATGTATTTTTAGGATAGACAGGGTTTCACCTTGTTTGCCAGGCTGGTCTCGAACTCCTGGCCTCAGGTGATCCACCCACCTTGGCCTCCCAGAGTGCTGGGATTACGGGTGTGAGCCACCTCACCTGGCTCTTGAAAAGTGTTTTAATCATCCTGTTTTACTGTTCTTTAGCTGGGGTTGTGATCGCAGCCCTGTTTCTCTCTGCTCCTGCTAAGGAACTTCCCGTAGGCAGCCCAGTCCCCACCTCTGTCTAGGAGACAGCATAGCTGGAAGGGAACCTGGGTCTGTCCTTCCTCAGTGCTGCTTCTGTTTTAGGTAAATATCCTGTGGGGTCAGGAGAGAAAATCCCAAGTGCACCTGGGGAACACCATGGGCATCCCCCAACTCAGGACTGTGGGAGAGATGGGGTGTTCGAGGAGAGGTAAACCTGGGAGCCACTTAGACCCACTCCGTCCCTTGCCCCGACTTTTTTTTTTTTTTTTTGAGATGGAGTCTTGCTGTGTCACCCAGGCCTGGAGTGCAGTGATGCAATCTTGGTTCACTGCAACCTCCGCCTCCCAGGTTCAAGAGACTCTTCTGCCTCATCCGCCTGAGTAGCAGGGACAACAGGTGAGTGCTACCACACGTGGCTCATTTTTGTATTTTTAGTAGAGCTGGGGTTTCACCATGTTGGCCAGATTGGTCTCCAACTCCTGACCCTAGGCCATCCACCCACCTTGGCCTCCCAAAGTGCTGGGATTTCAAGTGTGAGCCACTGCACTCAGCCAATCCCTGCTGCATTCTAATCCCACCACCTGTGAAAGGCTTCTGGAAGCTCACAGAAACAATGGCCCCAGTATGACAGCTCCCACTCACTGCTCCCAGAGTTCTGGGGACACACAGTGAGGAGTGATTGTTTTTCTCACTCATCTAGATGTGATGAGCCTGGACAAAGAAGTTTGCTGTTGCTGACTTGCAGCTGGTCAGGCCCCTGCCCCGTGGAAATTGCCCCCACTAAATCCTTATGCCTCAGTTTACTCAGCTAACTCAGATCTCCAGCCTTGTCTCAGGCTGGGTTAGGCTCCTCCCTGTCACGACATGCGGGAATCCACCATGTGATACTTACTTACTTATTTGATTGATTGATTGATTGATTGAGATGGGATCTTACTCCATCACCCAGGCTGGAGTGCAGTGGTACAATCCCAGCTCACTGCAACCTCTGCCTCCCGGGTTCAAGTAATTCTCCTACCTCAGCCTATTGAGTATCTGGGATTATAGGCACATGCCACCACGGCCTGCTGATTTTTTAATTTTTAGTAGAGACGGGGTGTCTCCATGTTGGTCAGGTGGGTCCCAAACTCTTGACCTTGTGATCCACCTGCCTCAGCCTCCCAAAGTGCTGGGGTTACAGGCTCCCACACGCCTGACCTGTGTGGCACTTTAATGAAGTAAGGTGTGTAGATGTTGGCTGCCTGATGATCTTCCCACCACAGGGCAGGGCTAGGGGCTGTGTTGTCTGGAAATTCCTCAGCTCTTTATGCTGGTAAGGGAAGAAGGAAGAGAAATCCCTCGGGAGACATGCAGCGAGGTTTGGTGGGGACATAGCTCACCAGATTGTACTTGGTGTTCCCATGTAACTTGTAACAGCTCTCATGGAAGGTGGCCAAGAACCTCAGGAAGTGGGGGTTGCTCACTATCACCTAAGGGGTGGGGGGGAAGAGAAGCTGAGGCTGTACAGAGCCAGCAGGCAGAACAGGGAAACCAGGGCTAGGTGCGGTGGCTCATACTTGTAATTCCAGCAGTTTGGGAGGCGGAGGCAGGTGGACCATTTGAGGTCCAGGAGTTTGAGACCAGCTGGCCAACATGGTGAAACCCCGTCTCTACTAAAAACACAAAATTAGCCAGGCGTGTTAGTGCATGCCTGTAATCCTGGCTACTCAGGAGGGTGATGCAGGAGAATCACTTGAATATGGGATGCTGAGGTTGCGGTGAACCGAGGTCATGCCATTGCACTCCAGCCTGGGCAATAAGAATGAAACTCCTTTTTTAAAAAAAAAAAAAAAAAGAAAAAAGGAAATGAACTTGCTCTGCCAATGTGGCTCCAGGTGCAACCCCTGATGTGTTCCCCCTGACCTGCTCCTGCTCCAACATGACCCACAACCCCCAGCTGTGGATTTGAAGTCCTGCAGTGCAGACAGCCTGAATTTGCAGAGCTGCGGGCCTGGGGTCTGTCTTGCAGCAGGAGACACAGAGGAGGGAGCCTTGGGTTTGAGCCAGAGACAGCCTGTGGTGTCCCGATGCAGGTCCTGGTCCCCTTGTGTTTTGTGACACTCCCCCATATCCTCACAGAAGCCATCCCCATTTTCAGCATGATTAAAGATGCTACTTAACTCATGACGGGGTCATGTCCCCATAAATCTATCATAAATTGGTAATAGCAGCCAAGTGCAGCAGCTCACGTCTGTAATCCCAGCACTTTGGGAGGTCAACGTGGGAAGATTGCTTGATCCCAGGAGTTCAAAACCAGCCTGGGCAACACAGAGAGATCCTGTCTCTGAAGAAAAAAAAAAAAAAAGTGAAAACATACTAGGTTGAAAATGCATTTATTTATTTTTTGAGACAGAGTCTCACACTGTCATCCAGGCTGGAGTGTAGTGGTGCAGTCTTGGCTCACTGCAACCTCTGCCTATCAGGTTCCAGTTATTCTCCTGCCTCAGCCTCCCGAGTGGCTGGTATTACAGGCATGAGCACTGGGTAAATTTTGTATTTTTAGTAGAGATTGGGTTTCACCATGTTGGCCAGGCTGGTCACGACCTTTTGACCTCAGGTAGTCTGCCTATATCAGTCTCCTAAAGTGCTGCGATTACAAGCGTGAGCCACTGTACCTGTCCTATTTATTTTTATTTTTATTTTTGGAGGTGGAGTCTGGCTCTGTTGCCTGGGCTGCAGTGCAGTGATCCCATGTTGGCTCACTGCCTGCAACCTCTGCCTCCCGGGTTCAAGTGATTCTCCTGCCTCAGCTTACCGGGTAGCTGGGACTACAGGCACCCTACCACACCTAGCTAATTTTTGTATTTTTAGTGAAGACAGGGTTTCACCATGTTGCCCAGGCTGGTCTTGATCTCCTGAGCTTAGGCAATCTGCCCACCTCAGCCTCCCAAAGTGCAGGGATTACATGTGTGAGCCAGCCTACCCGGCCCGCAAATGCATGTAATACACCTACCTTACCAAGCATTGGATGTTAGTCCAGCCGACTTCAGGTTGAGAACAAACCGAGCAGTACTAAAAGGAGAACAAAACCCACTCACCCTTCCCCACCTTGGATCATGACTTTGACATTTCAGGGGTTCAGCCTTCGTGAATGTTTGTAGAAATAGATAATAAACTTGGATAAATGTACCACCTTTAAGTGTACAATTCAGTGGCGTTTGGTAGCTTCACAATATTGTGCAACAACCACTACCATCTGTTTCTATACTTTCTCATCATCCCAAACAGAAATGCTGTCCTCGTGAAACAATACTTTACGTGCTTTTAAATTTTTATTTACTTATTTATTTATTATGAGACCGAGTCTTTCTCTGTTTCCCAGGCTAGAGTACAGTGGTGCAATCTCGGCTCACTGCTACTTCCACCTCCCACGTTCTAAGCAATTCTCCTGCCTCAGCCTCCGGAGTTGGGATTACAGGTGCATGCCACCACACCCAGCTAATTTTTGTATTTTTTGTAGAGATGGGGTTTCACCATGTTGGTCATGCTGGTCTTGAACTCCTGACCTCGTCGCAATCCAGCCACCTCCGTCTCCCAAAGTGCTGGGATTACAGGCATAAACCAAAATTTTTTATTTATTTATTTATTTTTTTGGAGACGGAGTTTTTGCTCTTGTTACCCAGGCTGGAGTGCAATGGCGCGATCTCGGCTCACCGCAACCTCCGCCTCCTGGGTTCTGGCAATTCTCCTGCCTCAGCCTCCTGAGTAGCTGGGATTACAGGCACGTGCCACCATGCCCAGCTAATTTTTTTGTATTTTAGTAGAGACGGGGTTTCACCATGTTGACCAGGATGGTCTCGATCCCTTGACCTCGTGATCCACCCGCCTCGGCCTCCCAAAGTGCTGGGATTACAGGCTTGAGCCACCGCGCCCGGCCCCCAAAATTTTTTATTTTTTAAGAGATGAGGTCCTGCTCTGTTACCCAGGCTGGAGTGCAGTGGCATAACTATAGCTCACTGCAGCCTCAATCTCCTGGGCTCAAGTGATCCCTCCTGCCTCAGCCTCCCAAGTAGATGGGACTACAGGTGCACACAATTGCACGTGGCTAATTTTTATCTTTATATTTTATAGAGACAGGATGTTACTATGTTCCCAGGCTGGTCTCAAACTCCTGGGTTCCAGCGATCCTCCCACCTCAGGCTTCTGAAGTACTGGGATTAAGGGCATGAGCCACTGTGCCTAGCCCTCATGCAATGTATTGAATACTATGCTAACAGTGAAAAACAGACAGATTGTATCGGTACTGGAAGCAGAGTTTCTACTGAATGTGATCATTTTTGTGCCATTGTAAAGTCAAAAAGTTGTGTGACCATCTGCACTTGGAACTACTGGTAGGCTTAGACACTTGGATTTTAGATCCAGAAACATCCAAACACCTCCTGCTGGGTGGGAGAAGGGGTTTTTATTTACGTAGTCATTTATTATGAGACCAAGTCTTTCTCTGTCTCATAATAATATTTTATTTTATTTTATAAATATTTTATTTACATATTTATTATGATGCCGTAGGAGTCAGAGCTCTTAGCTGCTAGCGAGAGAAGCCCACTCAGGCTGAGTATAAAAACTGAGGCCGGGCACTGTGGCTTATGCCTGTAATCCCAGCACTTTGGGAGGTCGAGGTGGGTGGATCACCTGAGGTCAGGAGTTTGAGACCAGCCTGACCAACATGATGAAACCCTATCTTACTAAAAATACAAAAATTAGCCTGGCATGGTGGCACGTGTCTGTAGTCTCAGCTACTTGGGGGGCTGAGGCAGGAAAATTGCTTGTACATGAGAGGTGGAGGTTGCAATGAGCCGAGATCATGTCATTGCACTCCAGCCTGGGTGACAGAGCAAAACTCCATCTCAAGAAAAAAACAAAAGAAAGAAAAGGAAATGAATTTATGGGGCAGCTGAGAAGGATCGAGGAGACACAGAGACTAAAGATGACAGGCAGCCAGCTGGACAGCCACAGCCTCATCAAGCCGAAACATGCAGAGGCTGGCCTGGGGGGGTGACACAGAAATGGCCAGACATGGTGGCTCATGCCTATAATTTCTGCATTTTAGGAGGCCTAGGTGAGCGGATCACTTGAGACCAGGAGTTCAAGACCAGCCTGACCAATATGGTGAAACCCCGTCTCCACTAAAAATACAAAATTAGCCAGGCATGGTTGCAGGTGCCTGTAACTCCAGCTACTTGGGAGGCTGAGGCAGGAGAACTGCTTGAGCCTGGGAGATGGAGGTTGCAGTGAGCTGAGATCACACCATTGGACTACAGTCTGATCAACAGAGTGACTCTGTCTCAAAAAAAAAAAAATGACACATAGAGACAGTTTCTATGCAGAACTGTGAGTGAGTGTCTCTCCTTTTGGGGGCAATGCCAGGGGATTTCCAGGATCTGCGAGTGGGCACTCAGCATGTGGCTGAGAATCCTGGGCAGCAGCAACATCCAGATGTACTTAGCAGAGGAATCAGGGATGTGTCTCGCTGGGGTATCAACAAAGCCGTCAATTCCGGCTGGCTGTGGATGTTGATGCTATACATCCTGTATGTGAATTCTCCCATCAGAAACTCAATCTAGTTAGAAATGCAAATAAGAAAGAAAATCATGCTCCCATTCCCCAAAGGAAAGGGCAGGGAGGCGGGAAGGTGGAAGGGAACTTCCTGGTGCTGCGGCCTGAATCTCCACTTGTGCCGCTGTCTTCCCCACTAGACTCTGTACTTCCAGAAAGGGCTGGGGATGGGCACAATCCAGCCCCTCTCTTCTCTCCAGAAGTATTCCCAATCCTGACATTCACAGTAATTGCTTCTTTCTGTTCCTTTCTCCTTTTTTGAGGCAGGTTCTTGCTCTGTCACCCAGGCTGGAGAGCAGTGGTGCAATCACGGCTCACTGCAGCCTTGATTTCTTGAGCTCAAGTGATCTTCTCCCCTCAGCCTGCTGAGTAGGCAGGACAATAGTCGTGCACCACCCTTCCCCGCTAATTTAAAAAACAAAACAAAACAAAACAAAACAAAAAAAACTCCCCCCCCCCCCCCAGAGACAGGGTCTTACTATGTTGCCAGGCTGGTCCCAAACTCCTGGGCACAAGCGATCTCCCTTCTCAGCCTCCCAAAGTGTTGGGTGTTACAGGTGTGAGCCACCACACCTGGCCTCTTTCTGTTTCTTTAGAGTAGAGCTGCCCTAGTATGCATCTCTAACGTATAACTGTTACCCAGCATTGTTTTGTCTTTTAAGCCTCTTTCAATCTCCAAGTTTGTTGGCTGGGTGAGTGCTCACTCCTGTAATCCTGATGTGAGAGGATCATTTAAGTTCAGAGGTTTGAGACAACACAGGAGACTCTTGTCTCTACAAAAACTAATTTTTTCTTTTTCACTCCACTCAGGCTGCAATGCAGTGGTGCAATCTCAGCTCACTGCAACCTTTGCCTCCTGGGTTCAAGCCATTCTTCTGCCTCATCCTCCCATGTAGCTGGGATTACAGGCACATGGGACCATGCGCAGCTAATTTTTGTAATTTTAGTAGAGCCGGGGTTTTGCCATGTTGGCCTGGCAGTTCTCAAACTCCTGACTTCAGGTGATCTGCCCACGTCAGTCTCCCAAAGTGCAAAGATTGGGATCACAGGTGTGAACAACAGTGCCCGGCCAAAAACTAAAATTTTAAAAAAGACACAATCTACAAGTTTCTCCTCTATCTCTTTTCCTTTTTTATGTATGTATGTATGTATGTATGTATGTATGTATGTATGTATGTATTTTATTTATTTACAGACAGTCATGCTCTGTCACCCAGGCTGGAGTGCAATGTCACAATCTCAGCCCACTGCAACCTCCGTCTCCCAAGGTTCAAGTGATTCTCTTGTTTCAGCCTCCTGAGTAGCTGGAATTACAGGTATGTGCTACCACACCTGGCTGATTTTTGTATTTTTGATAGAGATAGGATTTCTCCATGTTGGTCAGGCTGATCTCAAACTTCTGACCTCGGGATCCACCCACCTCGGCCTCCCAATGTGTTGGGATTACAGGCGTGAGCCTCCTTGCCTGGCCTATCCCTTTTCCTTTCTATGGATTTTGGAAGACTCCACACTGTTGGGTCTGTAGCATTTCTTAAAGTCTGGATTTCCCTGGTGCATGTGAACCCATTCTCTGTCTTTTGTATTTGTAGCATATTTGCAGCTGGATTAATTATCACCCCATCAGATTAGAGTTTGATCGTGTTGGCAAGATTCAGTGGGTGATGTGATTGATCTCTTATTGGTGATGGATATTATCCTATTGTCTCTCTTATTTTGTTACTTTTTTAAATTCATTTTTTAGAAATAGGGATCTCATTTTGTCACCCAGGCTGAAGTGCAGTGACTCCACCATAACTCCCTAAAGCCTCAAACTCCTGGGCTCAAGCGATCTGCGCACTTCAGCCTCCTGAGTAGCTGAGACCACACGCCACCACACCCAACTTTTTTTTTTTTCTTTTTTGAGATGAAGTCTCATTCTGTCACCCAGGCTGGAGTGCCTTGGCGTGATCTCAGCTAGTTGCAAGCTCCGCCTCCCAGGTTAATGCAATTCTCTTGCCTCAGCACTCCAAGTAGGTGAAATTATAGGCACCTGCCACAGCACCCAGCTAATTTTCATATTTTTAGTAGAAATGGGCTTTCACCATGTTGGTTAGGCTGGTCTGAAACTCCTGACCTCTAGTAATCTGCCTGCCACAGCCTCCCCAAGTGCTGGGATTACAGGTGTGAGCCATGGCACCACACCTGGCCAATGCTAGCATTTTTTTTTTTTTTTTAGACTAACTGTTGTGTTGTCACCCAGGCTAGAGTGCAGCGGTGTGGTCTCAGCTCGCTGCAACCTCTATCTCCTGAGTTCACGTGATTCTGCTGCCCCAGCCTCTTGAGTAGCTGGAATTACAGGCACCCGCCAACATGCCTGGCTAATTCTTGTATTGTTTTAGTAGAGACGGGGTTTCACCATGTTGACCAGGCTAGACTTGAATTCCTCGCCTCAGGTGATTTGCCCACCTCAGCCTCACGAAGTACTGGGATTGCAGGCATGAGCCACCGCAGCCAGCCACTCAGCATTTTTTTTTTTTTAAATTTTAGAAATGGGTCTATGTTTCCAGGCTGGTCTTGAACTCTTGGCCTCAAGCAACCCTCCAGCCTTAGCCTCTTGAGACAGAAGCCTTAGCCTCCTGAGGGTGGTACCATGCCCAGCTTGAATTTGCCTTTTTAAAAAAGAGTGCATTGAACATTGGTGTAAACAGTTAGGATCACATACATTGCACCTCCCAATGTGGAATTCAGGATGCATGAGAAGTGCCTGGATATTCACAAGGCACTTCTGGAATCAAAAGCTGAAAGGCTGCCCCGTGCAATGGGTATTTCCACAATCTCTGGGCTCCTGAGAATCAGGGCCACCTCCCACCACATGGATTGGTCTGCAAACTAACTGATTTCTGAGATTCAGTCATTCTAATTGTTTTTTTGGAGATTTAAATTTTATTTCATGATGCAGACTTAAAGAAGGTAGAGAGAAGAAAGAAAGAAAGAGAAAGGGCCAGGTGCCTGCCTCACACCTGTAATCTCAACACTTTGGGAGGCCAAGGCGGGTGAAATCATGAGGTCAGGAGTTTGAGAGCAGCCTGGTCAACATGGTAAAACCCCAGTTCTATTAAAAATAGAAAAGTTGGGAGCACTACACACTGGGGTCTGTTGGGGGGAAATGGGGGAGGGACCAGGGGGTGGGGAGGTGGGAAGAGATAGCATGGGGTGAAATGACAGATACAGGCGAGGGGACAGAAGGCAGAAAACCACACTGCCATGTGTGTACCTATGCAACAATCTTGCATATTCTTCACATGCACCCTAAAACCTAAAATGCAATAAAAAAGAAAAAAAAAATAGAAAAGCTGCATGTAGTGGTGGGCGCCTGTAATCCCAGCTACTCAGAAGGCTGAGGCAGGAGAACCTGGTAGGTGAAGGTTGCAGTGAGCCAAGATTGCGCCACTGCACTCCAGCCTGGGTGACAGAGCAAGACTTCAACTTGGGGGTGGGGGCGGGCAGGAAGAGATTAAGGGAAGGAGAGAGGGCTGGGGGAAGGAGGAAACACAGTCATAAGGACAACAACTTGTGATCTAACTACTCTTCAGCTTCATTCATCCTTTGGTAATTATTATTATTTTCTGTTTTTGAGATGGAGTCTCTGTGGCCCAGGCTGGAGTGTAGTGATACAATCGGCACACTGCAACCTCTGCCTCCCAGGTTCAAGCCATTCTCCTGCCTCACAAGTAGCTGGGATTACAGGTGCACACCACCATGCCCAGGTAATTTTCACATTTTTAGTAGAGATGGGGTCTTACTGTGTTGCCCAGGCTGGTGATAATCTCCTGGAACCAAAGTGCTGGGATTTGCAGGAAGGAGCCACTGTGCCTCGCCAAAATAATTCTTTTATTAACATTTTTGTTAGTTTTAAAAATTATGATTATTTTAAGAGACAGAGTTTCATGCTGTCACCCAGGCTGGAGCACAGTGCTGCAACCATAGCTCATTGAAACCTCAACCTCTGGGGCTCAAGTGATCCTCCTGCCTCAGCCTCTCAAGTAGGTGGAACTACAGGTATGCACCACCACAGCCAGCTAATGGGTTTTTTGTTGTTGTTGTTGTTGTCTTTAGACAGAGTCTTTCTCTGATGTCCAGGCTGGAGTGCAGTGGCTCAACATGGGCTCATTGCAACCTCCGCCTCCTGGGCTCAAGCAATGCTTCTGCCTCAGCCTCCCAAGTAGATGGGATGAAAGAAGCCCACCACCATGTCTGGCTAATTTTTATATTTTCGTAAAGATGCGGTTTCACCATGTTGGTCAGGCTAGTCTTAAAATCCTGACCTCAGGTGATCTGCCCGCCTTGGCCTCCCAAAGTGCTGGGATTATAGGCATGAGCCACTGTGCCCAGTCAAAATTTTAAATTATTTTTCTAGAGACTCGGTTTCCCTGTCTTACCCAGTCTGGTCTTGAACTCCTGGCCTCAGATGGTCCTCCTGCATTGGCCTCCCAAAGCTCTGCGATCACAGGCAGGAGCCACTACATGTAGCCTAATTTTTTTTTTTTTTTTTGAGACTGAATCTTGCTCTGTCACCTAGGCTAGAGTGCAGTGGCATGATAGCTCACTGCAACCTCTGCCTCATGGGTTCAAGGGATTCTCCTGCCTCAGCCTCCCAAGTATCTGTGATTAGAGGCACCTGCCACCACACCCAGCTAATTTTTGTATTTTTAGTAGAGATGGGGTTTCTTTTTTTCTTTTTCTTTGAGACGGAGTTTCTCTCTTGTTACCCAGGCTGGAGTGCAATGGCATGATCTCAGCTCACCACAACCTCCGCCTCCTGGGTTCAGGCAATTGTCCTGCCTCAGCCTCCCGAGTAGCTGGGATTACAGGCATGCGCCACCACGCTTAGCTAATTTTTTGTATTTTTGGTAGAGACGGGGTTTCACCATGTTGACCAGGATGGCCTCGATCTCTTGACTTTGTGATCCGCCCGCCTCGGCCTCCCAAAGTGCTGGGATTACAGGCTTGAGCCACCGTGCCCGGCCCAGAGATGGGGTTTCACCATAGTGGCCAGGCTGGTCTTGAACTGACCTAGTGATCTGCCCACCTTGGCCTCTGATAGTGCTGGGATTGCAGGCATGAGCCACCACGCCTTGTACCTAATTCCTATTCACTGGTCGTGGATGGGAGCTATGGAATCTCTTCCTACAAAACATCCTGGCCGCATCAGAATGTGAGAGTTAAGGTTTCTAAGAGATGGTTCCTCTGTTTGTGCTCCACACCCAAATAATCGATCTTACTTCACTGTCAGACAACTTCTAGGTATTACAGTGGCTGTAGTCTAGCTGGAAAAACGCTGAAGTAGACCCCCGGGACTCTCTTGACTCAGTCACTAACAACTTAGTGTGGCCCTGGGAAACAAAGAAGCTGGAGCAACCATGCCTGCAATCCCAGCACTTTGGGAGGTTGAGGTGGGAGGATTGCTTGAGCCCAGGAGTTTGAGAGCAGCCTGGGCAACATAGCAAGACCCCATCTCTACAAAAAAAAAATCAAAAAATTATCCAGGTGTGGTGGTGTCACCCTGTAGTCCCAGCTATTCAGGAGGCTAAAGTGGGAGGATCACTTGAGTCCCAGAGGTCAAGACTGCAGTGAGCCAATATCATGCCACTGCCCTCGAGCTTGGGCTTCAAAGTGAGACACTGTCTCAGGAGGAAAAAACAAAACAAAACAAAACAAAAAAACTGGAGCTTTTGTTTTCTCATTTGTTAAAGGTGGATGATATTATCTCCTTCATGGAGTTACTGTGAGGATGGAAGTACAATTTTTTTCCCCTTTCCTTTTAGAAACACAATGAGATAGGCATAGTGGCCAGGTGAGGTGGCTCATACCTGTAATCCCAGCACTTTGGGAGCCTGAAGCAGGTGGATCACCTGAGGTCCGGAGTTCAAGACCATCCTGGCCACCATGGTGAAACCCTGACTCCACTAAAATTACAAAAATTAGCCTAGCGTGGTGGCACGTGCCTACAATCGCAGCTACTCAGGAAGCTGAGGCAGGAGAATTGCTTGAACCTGGGAGGTGGAGGGTGTAGTGAGCAGAGATCATCCCACGGCACTCCAGTCTGGACGACAGAGTGAGACTCCATCTCAAAAAAAAAAAAAAAAAAAGCCAGATGTGGTGGCTCATGCCTGTAAACCCAGCACTATGGGAGGCGGAGGAAGGTGGATCACCTGAGGTCAGGAGTTCAAGACCAGCCTGACCAACATGCAGAAACCCCATCTCTAATAAACATATAAAATTCACCAAGCATGATGGCACATGCCTGTAATCCCAACTACTTGGGAGGCTGAGGCAGGAGAATCGCTTGAACCTGGGAAGCAGAGGTTGCAGTGAGCCAAGATTGCACTCCTGCATGGACGAGAAGAAGGAAACTGTGTCTCAAAAACAATAATTAGATAGGCATAGTGCACAAGATAATGTCAGGTGACACGTGCACTACCACTTAGTACCACTGTGAGTCCGGACAGATGACATAGGTCTCCGTGCCTCAGTTTTTCCACCTGTCGAATAGGAACCATATGAGGATGTACTCGTAAGATGATGCTCAAGGCTAAATAATGTCATCCATGAACGTGCCTAGACCAGCACCTCCTGCATTTTAAATACTCTTCCCTTTTGGCTGCTGTTGCTACTATTTTACTAACTGGGTTGATTTCTAGCCTGCAAAAAAAGGATCACAAGTTTGTGAACAAGACCATTATTCCTTACCAAATGATTCATAACCCCAATTTTACTTTTGCTTTTTTTTTTTTGTTTGTGTTTTTGGAAACAGAGTCTCACTCCCACTCCCAGGCTCGAGTGATTCTCCTGCTCAGTCTCATGAGTAACTGGGATTAAAGGTACCCACAACTAGGCCCAGCTAATTTATGTATTTTTAGTACAGATGGGGTTTCACCATGTTGGCCAGGCTGATCTCAAACTCCTGACCTCACGTAATCCATCCACCTCGGCCTCCCAAAGTGCTGGGATTATAGGCGTGTGCCACCCCACCAGCCCATAACCCCAGTTTCTTTTTACCAACTTAGATTATGGAACTTGGCATGATGCCCAGATTCCCATAATGCAAATTGTCCTCCCCAATTATAACTACCAGTTTTTTTTCATCTAAGAAAAACAAAACAAAAATTGAAATGCTGGTCATTTTTGTGGACAAAAAGATAAGTATGGCCAGGGGTAGTGGCTCATGCCTGTAATTCCAGCACTTTGAGAGGCTGAGGCGGGAACATCACTTGAAGCCAGAAGTTCGAGACCAGCCTGACCAACACGGTGAATGCCCCTCTCTACTAAAACTACAAAAATGAGCCAGGTGGGCTGGTGTGCGCCTGCAGTCCCAGCTACTCAGGAGGCTGAGGCAGGAGAATCACTTAACCCAGGAGGCAGAGGTTGCAGTGAGCAGAGATCACGCCACTGCAGTCCAGCTTGGGCAACAAGATCAGAACTCCATCTCAAAAAACAAACAAAAAAAAGTAATGCGACTGCTATTTTCTGGTTATAATCACAGAGTTCATGTAGAAAAGCTAAGCAATATGAAAAAATACAGAGTTAAAGTTTTTAAAAATTACCCCAAATTGGATCAGCAAACTTTTTTTTTTTTTTTCCCTCTTGAGACAGACTAGGTCTTGCTGCTGCCCAAGCTGGTGTACAGTGACACAATCACAGATGACTGCAGCCTCGACCTCCTGGACTGGCTCTGTGCTCCTGCCTCCCAAGGAGCTGGGACTACAGGTGCATATTCCTATACCCAGCTAATTTTTTTTTTAATTGGTTTTGTAGAGGTGAAGTCTCACTATGTTGCCCAGGCTGGTCTCGAGCTCTGGCCTCAAGTAATCCTCCCGCTTCAGCCTTCCAAAGTGCTGGAATTACAAGCATGACCTTATTTGGAGACTGGGTCATTACAGAGGTCATCAAGTTAAAATGGGTCATGAAGGTGGGGCCCTGATGCTATATAACTGTTGTCCTTACTAAAAGAAAAATTTGTTGCCTGTGAAAAAAAAAGAAAGAATAAAATATTTTTTCCTTGAGACAGGGTCTTGTTCTGTCACCCAGGCTGGAGTGAAGTGGTGTGATCTCAGCTCACTGCAGCCTCATCCTCCCTGACTCAAGCAATCCTCCAACCTCAGCCTCCTGAGTAGCTTGGGAACACAGGTACATGCAACCATACCTGGCTTTTTTTTTTTTTCTCCCGAGATGGATTCTTGCTCTTTCCTCCAGTCTGGAGTGCAGTGGTGCAATCTCAGCTCACTGCAAACTCCAGCTCTGGGTTCAAGCAGTTCTCCTGCCTCAGCCTCCTGAGTAGCTAGGATGGCAGGCGTGCACCACCACAGCCAGCTAATTTTTATATTTTTAGTAGAGATGGGGTTTCACCATGTTGGCTATGCTGGTCTCAAACTCCTGACCTCTTGATCTGCCAACCTCAGCCTCCCAAAGTGCTAGGATTACAGGTGTGAGCCACCACTCCCGGCTGTATTGTTTTTAGTACAGGTTGGGTTTCATCCTGTTGGCCTGGCTGGTATTGAACTCCTGACCTGAAGTTATCCTCTCACTCATGCTCCCAAAGTACAGGGATTACAGACATGAGCCACGGCATCTGGCCTGAGACAACAAATTTGTCTTATTCTAAGCCACTTAGTTGGTGGCACTTTGTTACAGCATCCCCAGCAAAGTTATATCCAACGAATAATCCATTTCATTGTTGTTGTTGTTGTTGTTGTTGTTGTTGTTGTTGTTGCTGTGGTTGTTGTTTTTGAGACGGAGTTTCGCTCTTGTTACCCAGGCTGGAGTGCAATGGCACGATCTCGGCTCACCGCAACCTCCGCCTCCTGGGTTCAGGCAATTCTCCTGCCTCAGCCTCCTGAGTAGCTGGGATTACAGGCACGCACCACCATGCCCAGCTTATTTTTTGTATTTTTAGTAGAGACGGGATTTCACCATGTTGACCAGGATGGTCTCGATCTCTTGACCTCGTGATCCACCCGCCTCGGCCTCCCAAAGTGCTGGGATTACAGGCTTGAGACACCACGCCCGGCCGTTGTTGTTGTTTTTAAGGAAAAAAAAAAAGGAAAGAAAGAAAGAAAAAAGAATAATTAAAAAGAATGAAGGAGAGGAAGAAAGAGGAAGAGGGAGAGAGAACGGGAGTGTTGCTTTATTGCCCAGGCTAGAATGCAGTCTAAAAACGGGTATTGAAAACGTCTTTTATGCCAGTAGTTTTGCTTAATAATGGAGACAGGAAAAAAATGAGGAAAGAAAATAACAAACAAGCAGCCAACCAATAATTCATTTAAACCTGTAAGTAGGTATGATGTGGTACTGATAAGAGTGTATATTTTGTGTATTTAAAATGGAGAGTTCTATAAATGTTTATTAAGTTTACTTGTTCCGGATGTGAGTTCAAGTCCTGGATATCCTTGTTAATTTTCTGTCTCGTTGATCTGTCTAATATTGATGTTGAAGTCTCCCCCTATTATTGTGTGGGAGTCTGTCTCTTTATAAGTCTTACGTAATCTGGGTGTTCCTGTATTGGGTGCGTATATATTTAGGATCGTTAGCTCTTCTCGTTGCATTGATCCTTTGACCATTATGTAATGTCCTTCTTTGCCTCTTTTGATCTTTGTTGCTTTAAAGTTTATTTTATCAGAGGCGAGAATTCCAACTCCTGCTTTTTATTAATTAACTTATTTTTGCTCTCAAGTTGGTTGGTAAATCTTTCTCCATCCATTTATGTTGAGTCTTTGTGTATCCCTGCATGTGAGATGGGTCTGGATGCAGCATACCGATGGATTTTGCATTTCATTGTTAAAGGACACAGAAGCTCATGCTCTCTGTCATTCACAAATGTGTAATTAGGTTTTGGCCAGGAGCAGAGGCTCATACCTGTAATCCCAGGACTTTGGAAGGCTGAGATGGGAGGATCACTTGAAGCTCAGAGTTCGAGGCCAGCCTGGCCAACATGGTGAGGCCCCATCTCCACACACACACACACAAATATTAGTTGGGCATGGTAGCATTCACCTGTAATCCCAGCTACTCAGGAGGCTAAGGTGTGAGGACTGCTTGATCCTGGGAGTAAGAGGCTGCAGAGGGCTATGATTATACGACTGCACTGTAGGCTGAACAACACAGGAAGTCCCTATCTATCTCTTAAAAAAGAAAAGAAAAAAGGGCTGGAGTTTGAGTTTGTGTTTTTGTTGTTGTTACTGTTGTTGTTGTTGTTGTTGTCGTCTTTTTTTTTAGTCGGAGTTTCACTCTTGTTACCCAGGCTATAGTGCAATGGCAGGATCTCGGCTCACCGCAACGTCCGCCTCCTGGGTTCAGGCAATTGTCCTGCCTCAGCCTCCTGAGTAACTGGGATTACAGGCATGTGCCACCATGCCCAGCTATTTTTTTATATTTTTTAGTAGAGACGGGTTTTCACCATGTTGACCAGGATGGTCTCAATCTCTTGACCTCGTGATCCACCCGCCTTGGCTTCCCAAAGTGCTGGGGTTACAGGCGTGAGCCACCGGGCCCAGCCTCGTTACTGTTGTTTTTTGAGATGGAGTGTCATGCTCTGCCCGGGCTGGAGTGCGGTGGTTCAATCTCAGCTCACTGCAACTCCACCTCCTGTGTTCAAGTGATTCTCCCACCTCAGCCTCCCAAGTAGCTGGGATTACAGGTGTGCACCCCCACACCCGGCTCATTTTTATATTTTCAGTAGAGATGGGATTTCACCATGTTGGCCAGGCTGGTCTGAAACTCCTGACCTCAGGAGATCCACCGGCCTTGGCCTCCCAAAGTGATGGGATTACAGGTGTGGGTCACTGCGTTCGGTCGATTTATTGTTTTGGCTGGGTTGGATCTGGCAGGTGTGTGGTTAATAAACCAGGTCTAAATATTTCCAGGCTACTGGTGGGTCAGGCATGCACTGACAGCAATGTTGTGGATGGTGATACTGGCTGTGAACATGGAAGAAAACAAGGTCTGGTCTCCTTTTTTCACCCAGACGGTGTCGACGAGCTGACCTAAGAGATAACAGGACAGGTACATGAGACCCCGTGTACATCCTGGGAAAGGCGGTGGCAACTGCTTGGGACCCCAGCCCACCCGGCCAGTGGATCTTCCATATTCCTTACAGCTTTTGAGAGGTTCGCTACTCAAAGGAGGATGAATCAAGGAAAGTACAGGGCTGGGGCACAATTTTGTTAAACATGACAAGGAATATGCCTTGGTTCAAGAAAACCCATGGCTCAGCACGGTGGTTTACACCTGTAATCTCAGCACTTTAGAAGGTGGAGGTGAGAAGATCACCAGAGGTCAGGAGTTCGAGGCCATCACGGCCAACATAGAAACCCCATCTCTACTAAAAATACAGAAATTAGCCAGGTGTGGTGGCACATGCCTGTAGTCCCAGCTACTCAAGAGGCTGAGGCCTGAGAATCCCAGGAGGTGGAGGTTGCAGTGAGCCGAACCACACCATTGTACTCCAGCCTGGGTGACAGAGTGAGACTCCATCTAAAAAATAAAATGAGAAAATCCGATCCTTCTGCCACGCATGGGGGTGCATGCCTGTAATCCCAGCACTTTGGGAGGCTGAGGTGGGCACATCACTTGAGGTCAGGAGTTCAAGATCAGCCTGGCTAACATGGCAAAACCTTGGCTCTACTAAAAATACAAAAATGAACCGGGTATGGTTGCATGTGCCTGTAATCCCAGCTAATTGGGAGACCGAGGCAGGAGAATCACTTGAACCCCGAAGGTGGAGCTAGCAGTGAGCTTAGATCACGCCACTGCACTTAAGCCTGGGGCCAGAGAAGACTCCATCTCAAAAGAAAAAAGAAAAGGCAATGCAACCCCTACTAGTCTTCTCTATAAGCAGGCTCAGAGTGATGGCCGTGGAGTTTTTGGTCAGCCAGGGGCTTGAACACAATGGAATGTCTTCTTTTTTTTTTTTTTGAGACAGAGTTTTCGCTCTTGTTTACCCAGGCTGGAGTGCAATGGCGCCATCTCAGCTCACCGCAACCTCTGCCTCCTGGGTTCAGGCAATTCTCCTGCCTCAGCCTCCTGAGTAGCTGGGATTACAGGCACGTGCCACCATGCCCAGCTAATTTTTTGTATTTTTTAGTAGAGACGGGGTTTCACCATGCTGACCAGAATGGTCTCGATCTCTTGACCTCGTGATCCACCCGCCTCAGCCTCCCAAAGTGCTGGGATTACAGGCTTGAGCCACTGCGCCCGGCTTGGAATGTCTTCTAATACAGGCAACTACTATAAGCAATAAAACAGGTTGGGTTTGGCAGCTCTCATCTGTAATCCCAGCACTTTGGGAGGCTGAGGCTGGAGGATCATTTGAGTCCAGCTGTTTGAGATCAGCCCAGGTAGGAGGGTGAAAGCCCATCTCTACAAAAAATAAGTTAGTCTCACATGGTGGTGCACCTGTGGTCCCAGCTACTGGGAGGCTGAAGCAGGAGGACTGGTTGAGCCTGAGAGGTGGAGGCTGCAGTGAGCCACAATTACACCTGGATGCAGTGAGCCTGGATGACAGACTGAGACCCTGTCTTCAAAAAAGAAAAAAAAAATTCGTTTGTAAGGATAATACAGACTGAGTACAGTGGCTCACCGCTGTAATATCCAGAATTCCGGACTTTGGGAGGCTAAGGCAGGGGGACTGCTTGAAGCCAGGTGTTTGAGACCAGCGTGCATAACATAGAGGGACCCAGTCTCTACAAAAAACACAAAAAAATTAGCCAGGCATGGTGGCATGTTCTTGTAGCCAGCTACTCACGAGGCTGAAGGGGGAGGATCGTTTGAATCCAGGGAAGGTGGAGGCTGCAGTGAGCCATTATGTCACTTCTGCACTCCAGCCTGGGTGCAGTAGTACAGTCAGAACTCAGCACAGCCTGCAACTTCACAGAGCGAGACCCTCTCTCAAAACAAAACAAAAACAACAACAAAAAAAGCTGGGGCTCATGCCTGTAATCCCATCACTTTGGGAGGCTGTGGTGGGCAGATCATGAGGTCAGGAGATCGAGACCATCCTCCCCAACATGGTGAAACTCCATCTCTACTAATAATATATATATATAAAAAAAAAGGTGGGCATGGTGGTACACACCTGTAGTCCTAGCTACTTGGGAGGCTGAGGCAGGAGAACTACTTGAACCCAGGAGGCAGAGATTGCAGTGAGCCAAGACTGAACCACTGCACTATAGTCTGAAATTACAGGTGTGTGCCACCAGGCCTGGCTAATTTTTGTATTTTAGTAGAGATGGGGTTTCACCATGTTAGCCAGGCTGGTCTCCAACTCCTGATCTCAGGTGATCCTCCCACTTTAGCCTCCCAAAGTGCTGGGATTGCAGGTGTGAGCCACTGTGCCCAGTCTGATTTTTTTCAAGTATTTAAAAATATAAAACCAATAAACATTCTTGGGCAGATATGAGCTGTATAAAAACAGATGGTGAGCTGGGCGCAGTGGCTCAAGCCTGTAATCCCAGCACTTTGGGAGGCCGAGGCGGGTGGATCACGAGGTTGAGAGATCGAGACCATCCTGGTCAACATGGTGAAACCCTGTCTCTACTAAAAATACAAAAAATTAGCTGGGCATGGTGGCACATGCCTGTAATACCAGCTACTGAGGAGGTTGAGGCAGGACAATTGCCTGAACCCAGGAGGCGGACGTTGCGGTGACCCGAGATCCTGCCATTGCACTACAGCCTGGGTAACAAGAGCGAAACTCCGACTAAAAAAAAAGACGACAACAACAACAACAACAACAACAGTAACAACAACAAAAACACAAACTCAAACTCCAGCCCTTTTTTTTTCTTTTTTGTTTCTTTTTTAAGAGATAGATAGGGACTAGGGACTTCCTGTGTTGTTCAGCCTACAGTGCAGTGGTATAATCATAGCCCACAGCAGCCTCTTACTACCAGGATCAAGCAGTCCTCCCACCTTAGCCTCCTGAGTAGCTGGGATTATAATAGCACAGCTTGGGTGTGTATTTGTATTATTTTCCAAGATAAAGGTAAGGGTTTTATTTGTATTTTTGACAATAACACACCTTGGGGGAGTATTTGTATTATTTTGAAAGATACAGCTAAGGGTTGTATTTGTATTTTTGACAATAACACAGCTTGGGGGTGTATTTGTATTATTTTCAAAGATACAGCTAAGGTTTGTATTTGTATTTTTGAGAATAACAGAACGTGGGGGTGTATTTGTATTATTTTCAAGGATACAGCTAAGGGTTGTAATTGTATTTTTGACATTAACACAGATTTGGGGTGTATTTGTATTATTTTCAAAGATACAGCTAAGGGTTGTATTTGTATTTTTGACAATAACACAGCTTGGGGGTGTATTTGTATTATTTTGAAAGATACAGCTATGGGTTGTATTGGTATTTTTGGCAATAACACAGCTTGGGGGAGTATTTGTATTATTTTAAAATATAAAGCTAAGGGTTGTATTTGTATTTTTGACATTAACACAGCTTTGGGGTGTATTTGTATTATTTTCCAAGATACAGCTAAGGGTTGTATTTGTATTTTTGAGAATAACAGAGCTTGGGGGTGCATTTGTATTATTTTCCAAGATAGAGCTAAGGGTTATATTTGTCATTTTGAAAATAACGCAGCCTGGGGGTGTATTTGTATTATTTTCCAAGATACAGCTAAGGGTTGTATTTGTATTTTTGAAAATAACACAGCTTGGGGGTGTGTTTGTATTATTTTCCAAGATACAGCTAGGGGTTGTATTTTTATTTTTGACAATAACATAGCTTGGGGGTGTATTTGTACTATTTTCAAAGATACAGCTAAGGGTTGTGTTTGTATTTTTGACAATAACACAGCTTGGGAGTGTATTTGTATTATTTTCAAAGATAGAGCTAAGGGTAGTATTTGTATTTTTGACAATAACAGAGCTTGGGGGTGTATTTGTATGATTTTCAAAGATACAGCTAAGGGTTGTATTTGTATTTTTGACAATAACCCAGCTTTGGGGTGTATTTGTCTTATTTTCAAAGATACAGCTAAGGGTTGTATTTGTATTTTTAACAATAACACAGCTTGTGGGTGTATTTGCATTACTTTCAAAGATACAGCTAAGGATTGTATTTTTATTTTTGACAATAACACAGCTTGGGGGTGTATTTGTATTATTTTCCAAGATACAGCTAAGGGTTGTATTTGTATTTTTGACAATAACACAGCTTGGGGGTGTATTTGTATTATTATCAAAGATAGAGCCTAGGGTTGTATTTGTATTTTTGACAATATCACAGTTTGGGGTGTATTTGTATTATTTTCAAAGATACAGCCAAGGGTTGTATTTGTATTTTTGACATTACACAGCTTGGGTGTGTATTTGCATTATTTTCAAAGATACAGGTAAGGGTTTTATTTGTATTTTTGAGAATAACAGTGCTTGTGGGTGTATTTGTATTATTTTCAAGGATACAGCTAAGGGTTGTATATGTATTTTTGACAATAACACAGCTTGGGAGTGTATTTGTATTATTTTCAAAGATACAGCTAAGGGTTGTATTTGTATTTTTGACAATAACACAGCTTGGGGATGTATTTGTATTATTTTCCAAGATACAGCTAAGGGTTCTATTTGTATTTTTGACACTAACATAGCTTGGGTGTGTATTTGTATTATTTTCAAAGATACAGCCTAGGGTTGTATTTGAATTTTTGACAATAACACAGATTTGGGGTGTATTTGTATTATTTTCAAAGATACAGCTAAGGGTTGTATTTGCATTTTTGACAATAACACAGCTTGGGGGTGTATTTTTATTATTATCCAAGATACAGCTAAGGGTTGTATTTGTATTTTTGACAATAACACAGCTTGGGGGTGTATTTGTATTATTTTCAAAGATACAGCTATGTGTTGTATTTGTATTTTTGAAAATAACACAGCTTGGGGGTGTATCTGTACTATTTTCATATATACAGCTAAGGTTTGTATTTGTATTTTTGACATTAACACAGCTTCTGGGTGTATTTGTATTATTTTCAAAGACACAGCTAAGGGTTGTATTTGTATTTTATAGAATAACAGAGCTTGGGGGTGTATTTGTATTATTTTCAAGGATTCAGCTAAGGGTTGTATTTGTATTTTTGACAATAACACAGCTTTGGGGTGTATTTGTATTATTTTCAAAGATACAGCTAAGGGTTGTATTTGTATTTTTGACGATAACACAGCTTGGGGGTGTATTTGTATTATTTTCAAAGATACAGCTATGGGTTGTATTTGTATTTTTGGTAATAACAAAGCTTGGGGGTGTATTTGTATTATTTTAAAATATGCAGCTAAGGGTTGTATTTGTATTTTTCACATTAGCATAGCTTTGGGGTGTATTTGTATTATTTTCAAAGATACAGATAAGGGTTGTATTTGTATTTTTGAGAATAACACAGCTTAGGGGTGCATTTGTATTATTTTCCAAGATACAGCTAATGGTTATATTTATCATTTTGAAAATAACACAGCTTGGGGGTGTATTTGTATTAATTTCCAAGATACAGCTAAGGGATGTATTTGTATTTTTGAAAATAACACAGCTTGGTGGTGTATTTGTATTATTTTCCAAGATACAGCTAAGGGTTGTATTTTTATTTTTGACAAAAACACAGCTTGGTGGTGTATTTGTATTATTATCAAAGATACAGCTAAGGGTTGTGTTTGTATTTTTGACAATAAGAGAGTTTGGGAGTGTATTAGTATTATTTTCAAAGATACAGCTAAGGGTTGTATTTTTATTTTTGAGAATCACACTGCTTGGTAGTGTATTTGTATTATTTTCAAAGATAAGGCTAAGGGTTGTGTTTGTATTTTTGACAATAAGACATCTAGGGGGTGTATTTGTATTATTTTAAAAGATACAACTAAGGGTTGTTTTTGTATTTTTGACAATAACACAGCATGGGGGTGTATTTGTATTATTTTCAAAGATAAAGCTAAGGGTTGTATTTGTATTTTCGACAATAACACTGCTAGGGGGTGTATTTGTATTATTTTCAAAGATACAGCTAAGGATTGTATTTGTATTTATGACAATAACACAGCTTAGGGGTGTATTTGTATTATTTTCAAAGATAGAGCTAAGGGTTGTATTTGTAATTCTGACAATAACACAGCTTGGGGGTGTATTTGTATTATTTTCAAAGATACACCTAAGGGTTGTATTTGTATTTTTGACAATAACACAGCTTGGGGGTGTATTTGCATTATTTTCCACGATACAGCTAAGGGTTGTATTTGCATTTTTGACAATAACACAGGTTGGGGGTGTATTTGTATTATTTTGCAAGATAGAGCTAAGCGTTGTATTTGTATTTCTGACAATAACACATATTGGGGGTGTATTTGTATTATTTTCCGATTTACAGCTAAGGGTTGTATCTGTATTTTTGATTATAGCAGAGTTTTGGGTTGTATTTGTATTATTTTCAAAGATACAGCTAAGGGTTGTATTTGTATTTTTGACAATAACACAGCTTGGGGGTGTATTTGTATTATTTTCCGATTTACAGCTAAGGGTTGTATATGTATTTTTGATTATAACACCGCTTGGGGGTGTATTTGTATTATTTTCCAAGATATAGCTAAGGGTTTTTTCTGTATTTTTGAAAATAACACAGCTTGAGGGTGTAATTGTATTATTTTCCGAGATAAAGCTAAGGGTTGTATGTGTGTTTTTGACAATAACACAGCTTGGGGGTGTATTAGTATTATTTTCCGAGATAAAGCTAAGGGTTGTATCTGTATTTTTGACAATAACACAGATTGGGTGTGTATTTATATTATTTTCCGTGATATAGCTAAGGGTTGTATCTGTATTTTTGACAATAACAGAGCTTGGGGGTTTGTTTGTATTATTTTTCGAGATACAGCTAATGGTTGTATCTGTATTTTAGACAATAACACAGCGTGGGGGTGTATTTGTATTATTTTCCGAGATACAGCTAAGGATTGTATCTGTATTTTTGACAATAACACAGCTTGGGGATGTATTTGTATTATTTTACGAGATACAGCTTAGGGTTGTATCTGTATTTTTGACAATAACACAGCTTTGGGGTGTATTTGTATTATTTTCCGAGATACAGCTAAGGGTTGTATCTGTATTTTTGACGATAACACAGCTTGCGGGTGCATTTGTATTATTTTCCGAGATACAGCTAAGGGTTGTATCTGTATTTTTCACAATAACACAGCATGTGGGTGCATTTGTATTATTTTCCCAGGTACAGCTAAGGGTTGTATTTGTTTTTTTGACAATAACACATTTTGGGGGTGTTTTTGTATTATTTTCCAAGATACAGTTATGGGTTGTATTTGTATTTTTGACACTAACACAACTTGGGGGCGTATTTGTATTATTTTCCAAGACACAGCGAAGGGTTTTATTTGTATTTTTGACAATAACACTGCTTGGGGGTGAATTTGAATTATTTTCCAAGATACATCTAATCGTTTTATTTGTATTTTTGACAATAACACAGCTTGTGGATGTATTTGTATTATTATCCAAGATACAGCTAAGGGTTTTATTTGTATTTTTGACAATAACACAGCTTTGGGGTGTATTTGTATTATTTTCCAAGATACAGCTAAGGGTTGTATCTGTATTTTTGACAATAGCACAGCTTGGGGGTGTATTTCTATTATTTTCCGAGATACAGCTAAGGTTTGTATTTGTATTTTTGACAATAACACAGCTTCGGGGTGTAATTGTATTATTTTCCAAGATAAAGTTAAGGGTTGTATTTGTATTTTTGAAAATAACACAGCTTGGGGTCTATTTGTATTATTTTCCAAGATACAGCTAAGGGTTGCAATTGTATTATTGAAAATAAAACAGCTTGGGGGTGTATTTGTAATATTTTCCAAGATACAGCCAAGGGTGGTCTTTGTATTTTTGAAAATAACAAAGCTTGGGGGTGTATTTGTATTATTTTCCGAGATACATCTAAGGGTTATCTTTCTATTTTTGACAATAACACAGCTTGCGGGTGTATTTTTATTATTTTCCGAGAAACAGCTAAGGGTTCTATCTGTATTTTTGACAATAACACAGCTTGGGGTTGTATTTTTATTATTTTCCGAGATAGAGCTAAGGGTTGTATCTTTATTTTTCACAATAACACAGCTTGTGGGTGTATTTGTATTATTTTCTGAGATACAGCTAAGGGTTGTGTCTGTATTTTTGACAATAACACAGCTTGTGGGTGTATTTGTATTATTTTCCAAGATACAGCTAAGGGTTGTATCAGTATTTTTGACAATAACACAGCTTGGGTGTGTATTTGTATTATTTTCCGAGATACAGCTAAGGGTTTTATCTGTATTATTAACAAAAACACAGCTTGGCGGTGTATTTCAATTATTTTCCGAGGTACAGCTAAGGGTTGTATCTGAATTTTTGACAATAACATAGCTGGGGGTGTATTTGTATTATTTTCCGATATACAGCTAAGTATTGTATATGTATTTTTGACAATAACACAGCTTGGGTGTGTATTTGTATTATTTTTCAAGATACAGCTAAGGGCTGTATTTTTGTATTTTTGAAAATAACACAGGACGGGGTTGCATTTGTATTATTTTCCATGATACACATAAGGGTTGTATTTGTATTTTTGAAAATAACACAGCTTGGGGGTGTATTTGTATTATTTTCCGAGATACAGCTAAGGTTTGTATTTGTATTTTTGAAAATAACACAGCTTGGTGGTGTATTTGTATTATTTTCCAAGAACAGCTAAGGTTTGTATTTGTATTTTTGACAATAACACAGCTAGGGGGTGTATTTTTATTATTTTCCAAGATACAGCCCAGGGCTGTATTTGTATTTTTGACAGTAACACAGCTTGGGTGTGTATTTGTACTATTTTCGGAGATACAACTAAGGGTTGTATCTATATTTTTGACAATAACACAGCTTGGGGGTGTATTTGTATTATTTTCCGAGATACAGCTTAGGGTTGTATTTGTATTTTTGACAATAACACAGCTTGGCGGTGTATTTGTATTATTTTCCACGATATAGCTAAGGGTTGTATCTGTCTATTTGACAATAACACAGATTGTGGGTGAATTTGTATTATTTTCCGAGATACAGCTAAGTGTAGTATCTGTATTTTTGACAATAACGAAACTTGGGGGTGAATTTGTATTATTTTCCGAATACAGCTAAGGGTTGTATTTGTATTTTTGACAATAACACAGCATGGAAGTGTATTTGTATTATTTTGCAAGATACAGCTAAGGGTTGTAATTGTATTTTTGACAATAACATTGCTTGGGGGTGAATTTGAATTATTTTCCAAGATACAGCTAATCGTTGTATTTGTATATTTGACAATAAAAAAGGTTTGGGGTGTATTTCTATTATTTTCCAATATACAGCTAAGGGATGTATCTGTATTTTTGACAATAACACAGCTTGTGTGTGTATTTCTATTATTTTCCAAGATACAGCTAAGGGCTTTGTTTGTATTTTTGAAAATAACACAGCTTGGTGGTGTATTTATATTATTTTCCAAGATACAGCTAAGGGTTGTATTTTTATTTTTGAAAATAACGCAGCTTGTGGGTGTATTTGTATTATTTTCCAAGATAGAGCTAAGGGTTGTATTTGTATTTTTGAAAATAACGCAGCTTGGGGGTGTATTTGTATTATTTTCCAAGATACAGCTAAGGGTGGTATTTGTATTTTTGAAAATAACACAGCTTGGGGGTGTATTTGTATTATTTTCGAAGATAGAGCTAAGGGTTGTATTTGTATTTTTGACAATAACACAGCTTGGGGGTGTATTTGTATTATTTTCCAAGATACAGTTAAGGGCTGTATTTTTGTATTTTTGAAAATAAGACAGCTCGGGGGTGTATTTGTGTTATTTTCCATGATACAGCTAAGGGTTGTATTTGTATTTTTGAAAATAACACAGCTTGTGGGTGTGTTTGTATTATTTTCCTAGAACAGCTAAGTTTTGTATTTGTATTTTTGAGAATAACACAGCTTGGGTGTGTATTTCTATTATTTTCAAAGATACAGCTCAGGGCTTTATTTGTATTTTTGACAATAACACAGCTTGGGCGTGTATTTGTACTATTTTCGGAGATACAACTAAGGGTTGTATCTATATTTTTAACAATAACACAGCTTGGGGGTGTATTTGTATTATTTTCCAAGATACAGCTTAGGGTTGTATTTGTATTTTTGACAATAACACAGCGTGGCGGTGTATTTGTATTATTTTACGAGATACAGCTAAGGGTTATATCTGTCTTTTTGACAATAACATAGATTGTGGGTGTATTTGTATTATTTTCCGAGATACAGCTAAGGGTTGTATTTGTATTTCTGACAATAACAAAGCTTGGAAGTGTATTTGTATTATTTTCCAAGATACAGCTAAGGGTTGTATTTGTATTTTTGACAATAACATTGCTTGGGGGTGAATTTGAATTATTTTCCAAGATACAGCTAATCGTTGTATTTGTATTTTTGACAATAACAAAGCTTTGGGGTGTATTTCTATTATTTTCCAAGATCAGCTAAGGGTTGTATCTGTATTTTTGACAATAACACAGCTTGGGTGTGTATTTCTATTATTTTCCAAGATACAGCTAAGGGCTGTGTTTGTATTTTTGAAAATAACACAGCTTGGTGGTGTATTTGTATTATTTTCCGAGATACAACTAAGGGTTGTATTTGTATTTTTGAAAACAACACAGCTTGGGGGTGTGTTTGTATTATTTTCCAAGATACAGCTAAGGGTTTTACTTGTATTTTTGAAAATAACAGAGTTTGGGGGTGTATTTGTATTATTTTCCAAGATACAGCTAAGGGTTGTATTTGTACTTTTGAAAATAACACAGCTTGGTGGGGTCTTTGTATTATTTTCCAAGATACAGCTAAGGGTTTTATTTGTATTTTTGACAATAACACAGCTTGGTGGGGTCTTTGTATTATTTTCCAAGATACAGCTAAGGGTGGTATTTGTATTTTTGAAAATAACACAGCTTGGGGGTGTATTTGTATTATTTTCGAAGATAGAGCTAAGGGTTGTATTTGTATTTCTGACAATAACACAGCTTGGGGGTGTATTTGTATTATTTTCCAAGATACAGCTAAGGGTTGTATTTGTATTTTTGACAATAACATAGCTTGGGGGTGTATTCGTATTGTTTTCCAAGACAAAGCTACGAATTGTAATTGTATTTTTGAAAATAACACATCTTGGGTGTGTATTTGTATTATTTTCCGAGGTATAGCTAAGGGTTGTATCTGAATTTTTGACAATAACACAGCTTGGGGGTGTATTTGTATTATTTTCCGAGATACAGCTAAGTATTGTATCTGTATTTTTGACAACAACACAGCTTGGGGGTGTATTTGTATTATTTTTCAACATACAGCTAAGGGCTGTATTTTAGTATTTTTGAAAATAACACAGCTCGTGGGTGTATTTGTATTATTTTCCAAGATACACCTAAGGGTTGTATTTGTATTTTTGAAAATAACACAGCTTGGTGGTGTATTTATATTATTTTCCAAGATACAGCTAAGGGTTGTATTTGTATTTTTGAAAATAACGCAGCTTGTGGGTGTATTTGTATTATTTTTCAAGATAGAGCTAAGGGTTGTATTTGTATTTTTGAAAATAACGCAGCTTGGGGGTGTATTTGTATTATTTTCCAAGATACAGCTAAGGGGGGTATTTGTATTTTTGAAAATAACACAGCTTGGGGGTGTATTTGTATTATTTTCGAAGATAGGGCTAAGGGTTGTATTTGTATTTTTGACAATAACACAGCTTGGGGGTGTATTTGTATTATTTTCCAAGATACAGCTAAGGGTTATATTTGTATTTTTGACAATAACAGAGCTTGGGGGTGTATTCGTATTATTTTCCAAGACACAGCTAAGAATTGTAATTGTATTTTTGAAAATAACACATCTTGGGGGTGTATTTGTATTATTTTCCGAGGTATAGGTAAGGGTTGTATCTGAATTTTTGACAATAACACAGCTTTGGGGTGTATTTGTATTATTTTCCGAGGTACAGCTAAACTTTGTATTTGTATTTTTGACAATTACACTACTTGGGGGTGTATTTGTATTATTTTCCAAGATACAGCTAAGGGTTGTATGTGTATTTTTGACAATAACACAGCTTGGGGGTGTATTTGTGTTATTTTCCAAGATACAGCTAAGGGTAGTTTCTGTATTTTTGACAATAACACAGCTTAGTGGTGCATTTGTATTTTTTTCCAAGATACAGCTAAGGGTTTTATTTGTATTTTTGAAAATAACACAGCTTGGGGGTGTATTTGTATTATTTTCCGAGGTACAGCTAAGGGTTGTATTTGTTTTTTTGACAATAACACAGCTTGGGTGTGTATTTGTATTATTTTCCGAGATACATTTAAGGGTTGTACCTGTATTTTTGACAGTAACACAGCTTTGGTGTGTATTTGTATTATTTTCCGAGATACAGCTAAGGTTTGTATCTGTATTTTTCACAATAGCACAGCTTGGGTGTGTATTTCTATTATTTTCCAAGATACAGCTAAGTTTTTTTATTTGTATTTTTGAAAATAACACACCTTGTTGGTGTATTTGTATTATTTTCCAAGATAAAGCTAAGGGTTGTATTTGTATTTTTGAAAATAACACAGCTTCGTGGTCTATTTGTATTATTTTCCAAGATACTGCTAAGGGTTGTATTTGTATTTTTGAAAATAACACATCTTGGGGGTGTATTTGTAATATTTTCTAAGATACAGCCAAGGGTTTTATTTGTATTTTTGAAAATAACAAAGCTTGGGGGTGTATTTGTATTATTTTCCAAGATACAGCTAATGGTTTTGTTTGTATTTTTGGCAACAACACAGCTTGGTGGTGTATTAATATTATTTTCCGAGATACATCTAAGGGTTATCTTGTATTTTTGACAATAACACAACTTGGGGGTGTATTTGTATTATTTTCCGAGATACAGCTAAGGGTTCTATCTGTATTTTTGACAACAAAACAGCTTGGGGGTGTATTTGTATTATTTTCTGAGATATAGCTAAGGGTTGTATCTGTATTTTTGAGAATAACACAGCTTGGAGGTGTATTTGTATTATTTTCCGGGATACAGCTAAGTGTTGCATCTGTATTTTTGACAATAACACAGCTTGGTGTTGAATTTGTATTATTTTCCGAGTTACAGCTAAGGGTTTTTTGTGTATTTTTGACTGTAACACAGCTTGGGTGTGTATTTGTATTATTTTACGAGATACAGCTAAGGGTTGTATCTGTATTTTTGACAGTAACACAGCTTTGGGGTGTATTTCTATTATTTTCCGAGATACAGCTAAGGTGTGTATTTGTATTTTTGACAATAACACAGCTTGGTGGTGTAATTGTATTATTTTCCAAGATAAAGTTAAGGGTTTTATTTGTATTTTTGAAAATAACACAGCTTAAGGGTCTATTTGTATTATTTTCCAAGATACAGCTAAGGGTTGTATTTGTATTGTTGAAAATAAAACAGCTTGGGGGTGTATTTGTAATATTTTCCATGATACAGCCAAGGGTTGTTTTTGTATTCTTGACAGTAACACAGCTTGGGGGTGTATTTGTATTATTTTCTAAGATACAGCTAAGCGTTATCTTTCTATTTTTGAAAATAACACAGCTTGGGGGTGTATTTGTATTATTTTCTGAGATACAGCTAAGGGTTGTATTTGTATTTTTGACAATAACACAGCTTGGGGGTGTATTTGTATTATTTTCCGAGATACAGCTAAGGGTTGTATCTGTATTTTTGACAATAACACAGGTTGTGGGTGTATTTCTATTATTTTCCGAGATACAGCTAAGGGTTGTATCAGTATTTTTGACAATAACACAGCTTGGGTGTGTATTTGTATTATTTTCCGAGATACAGCTAAGGGTTTTATCTGTATTTTTAACAAAAACACAGCTTGGCGGTGTATTTCTATTATTTTCCGAGGTACAGCTAAGGGATGTATCTGAATTTTTGACAATAACATAGCTGGGGAGTGTATTTGTATTATTTTCTGATATAAAGCTAAGTATTGTATCTGTATTTCTGACAATAACACAGCTTGGGTGTGTATTTGTATTATTTTTAAAGATACAGTTAAGGGCTGTATTTTTGTATTTTTGAAAATAAGACAGCTCGGGGGTGTATTTGTGTTATTTTCCATGACACAGCTAAGGGTTGTATTTGTATTTTTGAAAATAACACAGCTTGTGGGTGTGTTTGTATTATTTTCCGAGATACAGCTAAGGTTTCCATTTGTATTTTTGAAAATAACACAGCTTGGTGGTGTATTTGTATTATTTTCCTAGAACAGCTAAGTTTTGTATTTGTATTTTTGAGAATAACACAGCTTGGGTGTGTATTTTTATTATTTTCCAAGATACAGCTCAGGGCTTTATTTGTATTTTTGACAATAACACAGCTTGGGCGTGTATTTGTACTATTTTCGGAGATACAACTAAGGGTTGTATCTATATTTTTAACAATAACACAGCTTGGGGGTGTATTTGTATTATTTTCCAAGATACAGCTTAGGGTTGTATTTGTATTTTCGACAATAACACAGCTTGGCGGTGTATTTGTATTATTTTACGAGATACAGCTAAGGGTTATATCTGTCTTTTTGACAATAACACAGATTGTGGGTGTATTTGTATTATTTTCCAAGATACAGCTAAGGGTTGTATTTGTATTTTTGACCATAACAAAGCTTGGAAGTGTATTTGTATTATTTTCCAAGATACAGCTAAGGGTTGTATTTGTATTTTTGACAATAACATTGCTTGGGGGTGAATTTGAATTATTTTCCAAGATACAGCTAATCGTTGTATTTGTATTTTTGACAATAACAAAGCTTTGGGGTGTATTTCTATTATTTTCTAAGATACAGCTAAGGGTTGTATCTGTATTTTTGACAATAACACAGCTTAGGTGTGTATTTCTATTATTTTCCAAGATACAGCTAAGGGCTGTGTTTGTATTTTTGAAAATAACACAGCTTGGTGGTGTATTTGTATTATTTTCCGAGATACAACTAAGGGTTGTATTTGTATTTTTGAAAACAACACAGCTTGGGGGTATGTTTGTATTATTTTCCAAGATACAGCTAAGGGTTTTACTTGTATTTTTGAAAATAACAGAGTTTGGGGGTGTATTTGTATTATTTTCCAAGATACAGCTAAGGGTTGTATTTGTACTTTTGAAAATTACACAGCTTGGTGGGGTCTTTGTATTATTTTCCAAGATACAGCTAAGGGTTTTATTTGTATTTTTGACAATAACACAGCTTGGTGGGGTCTTTGTATTATTTTCCAAGATACAGCTAAGGGTGGTATTTGTATTTTTGAAAATAACACAGCTTGGGGGTGTATTTGTATTATTTTCGAAGATAGAGCTAAGGGTTGTATTTGTATTTTTGACAATAACACAGCTTGGGGGTGTATTTGTATTATTTTCCAAGATACAGCTAAGGGTTGTATTTGTATTTTTGACAATAACATAGCTTGGGGGTGTATTCGTATTGTTTTCCAAGACAGAGTTACGAATTGTAATTGTATTTTTGAAAATAACACATCTTGGGGGTGTATTTGTATTATATTCCGAGGTATAGCTAAGGGTTGTATCTGAATTTTTGACAATAACACAGCTTGGGGGTGTATTTGTATTATTTTCCGAGATACAGCTAAGTATTGTATCTGTATTTTTGACAACAACACAGCTTGGGGGTGTATTTGTATTATTTTTCAACATACAGCTAAGGGCTGTATTTTAGTATTTTTGAAAATAACACAGCTCGTGGGTGTATTTGTATTATTTTCCAAGATACACCTAAGGGTTGTATTTGTATTTTTGAAAATAACACAGCTTGGGGGTGTATTTGTCTTATTTTCCGAGATACAGCTAAGAAATGTATTTGTATTTTTGAAAATAACACAGCTTGGGTGTGTATTTGTATTATTTTCGGAGGCACAGCTAAGGTTTGCATTTGTATTTTTGAAAATAACACAGCTTGGTGGTGTATTTGTATTATTTTCCAAGAACAGCTAAGGTTTGTATTTGTATTTCTGACAATAACACAGCTTGGGGGTGTATTTGTATTATTTTCCAAGATACAGCTAAGGGTTGTATTTGTATTTTTGAAAATAACACAGCTTGGGGGTGCATTTGTATTATTTTCCGAGGTACAGCTAAGGGTTGTATTTGTTTTTTTGACAATAACACAGCTTGCGTGTGTATTTGTATTATTTTTCGAGATACATTTAAGGGTTCTACCTGTATTTTTGACAGTAACACAGCTTTGGGGTGTATTTGTATTATTTTCCGAGATTCAGCTAAGGCTTGTATCTGTATTTTTGAGAATAGTACAGCTTGGGTGTGTATTTCTATTATTTTCCAAGATACAGCTAAGTTTTTTTATTTGTATTTTTGAAAATAACACACCTTGGTGGTGTATTTGTATTATTTTCCAAGATAAAGCTAAGGGTTGTATTTGTATTTTTGAAAATAACACAGCTTCGTGGTCTATTTGTATTATTTTCCATGATACTTCTCAGGGTTCTATTTGTATTTTTGAAAATAACACAGCTTGGGGGTGTATTTGTAATATTTTCTAAGATACAGCCAAGGGTTTTATTTGTATTTTTGAAAATAACAGAGCTTGGGTGTGTATTGGTATTATTTCCCAAGATACAGCTAAGGGTTGTATTTGTTGTTTTTGACAATAACACAGCTTGGGGGTGTATTTGTATTATTTTCCAAGATACAGCTATGGGTTGTTTTTGTATTTTTGAAAATAACACAGCTTGAGGGTGTATTTATATTATTTTCCAAGATACAGCTAAGGGTTTTATTTGTATTTTGGAAAATAACACAGCTTGGGGGTGTATTTGTATTATTTTCTGAGATACAGCTGAGTGCTGTATTTTTGTATTTTTGAAAATAACACTGTTTGGGGGTTTATTTGTATTATTTTCCAAGATACAGCTAAGGGCTGTATTTTTGTGTTTTTGAAAATAACACAGCTTTGGGGTGCATTTGTATTATTTTCCAAGATACAGTTAAGGGTTGTATTTGTATTTTTGAAAATGACACATCTTGGGGGTGTATTTGTATTACTTTCCAGGATACAGCTATGGGTTTTAATTGTATTTTTGACAATAACACAGCTTGAGGGTGTATTTGTATTATTTTACAAGATACAGCTAAGGGTTGTTTTTGTATTTTTGAAAATAACAAAGCTTGGGGATGTATTTGTATTATTTTCCAAGATACAGCTAAGGGTTGTATTTGTATTATTGACAATAACACAGCTTGGGTGTCTATTTGTATTATTTTCCAAGATACAACTAAGGATTGTATTTGTATTTTTGACAATAACACAGCTTGGGGGTGTATTTGTATTATTTTCCAAGATACACCTAAGGGTTGTATTTGTATTTTTGACAATAACACTGCTTGGGGGTGAATTTGAATTATTTTCCAAGATACAGCTAATCGTTGTATTTGCATTTTTGACAATAACACAGATTTGGTTTGTATTTGTATTATTTTCCAAGATACAACTAAGGGTTGTATTTGTATTTTTGACAATAACAGAGCTTGGGTGTGTATTTCTATTATTTTCTAAGATACACCTAAGGGTTGCGTTGTATTTTTGAAAATAACACAGCTTGTGGGTGTATTTGTATTATTTTCCAAGAAACAGCTAAGTGTTGTATTTGTATTTTTGAAAATAACACAGCTTGGGGGTGAATTTGTATTATTTTCAAAGATACAGCTAAGTGTTGTGTTTGTATTTTTGACAATAACACAGCTTGGGGGTGTATTTGTATTATTTTCAAAGATAAAGCTAAGGGTTTTATTTCTATTTTTGACTGTATCACAGCTTGGGGTGTATTTGTATTATTTTCAAAGATACACCTAAGGGTTGTATTTGTATTTTTGACAATAACAGAGCTTGGGGGTTTATTTGTATTATTTTCAAAGATACAGCTAAGGGTTGTATTTGTATTTTTGACAATAACACAGCTTGGGGGTGCATTTGTATTACTTTCCAAATTACAGCTAAGGGTTGTATTTGTATTTTTGAAAATAAAACAGCTTGGGGGTGTATTTGTATTATTTTCCTAGATACAGCTAAGGGTTGTATTTGTATTTTTGTAAATAACACAGTTTGCGGGTGTATTTGCATTATTTTCGAAGACACAGCTTAGTGTTGTATTCGTATTTTTGAAAATAACACAGCTTGGGGATGTATTTGTATTACTTTCTAAGATACAGGCAATTGTTTTATTTGTATTTTTGAAAATAACACAGCTTGGGGGTGTATTTATATTATTTTCCGAGTTACACCTAAAGGTTGTATCTGTATTTTTGAAAATAATACAGCTTGGGGGTGTTTTTGTGTTATTTTCTAAGATACAGCTAAGGGTTGTATCTGTATTTTTAACAATAACACAGCTTAGGGGTGTATTTGTATTATTTTCTGAGATACAGCTAAGGGTTGTATCTGTATTTTTGACAATAACACAGCTTAGGGGTGTATTTGTATTATTTTCTGAGATACAGCTAAGGGTTGTATCTGTGTTTTTGACAATAACACAGCTTTTGGTTTTATTTGTATTATTTTCCGAGTTACAGCTAAGGGTTTTATGTGCATTTTTAACTGTAACAGAGCTTGGGGGTGTATTTGTATTGTTTTCCAAGATAGGGCTCAGGGTTGTATTTGTATTTTGGCAATAACACAGCTTGTGTGTGTATTTGTACTATTTTCCGAGATACAGCTAAGGGTTGTATCTGTATTTTTGAAAATAACACAGCTTGGGTGTGTATTTGTATTATTTTCCGAGATAAAGCTAAGGGTTGTATTCAAAGGGAAAGCTACTTTTGCTGTGCCTTTGGGTTCGAGGGGAAATGGGAGTCCTCTTCAGTCAGCAGGGACGACACCTGAGTCCTTTGCAGTCCTCTTGTCTGCCTCTGAGGGTGAAATGAGAGTGGTTCCTGTTATCTTGAGCCATGTCTGAAAGAATTATTCACATTCCCTACGAGAATATACGGGTGAAATAGCGAAAGGTGTGTCTTCCTTTGGAGCATGGACGGGTTCAAAGCCCACCTCATACCACTAAGTATTTTGCTGAACACGAGCAGTTGTGTGTGCGGCCTGTGTTTTGGGTGTTTTTTGTGTCACGTGTGTGTGTGTGTGTGTGTCTGTGTGTGTGTGTGTCTGTATTTCTGTCTCCATTCCTGAGCAGCAAATCTTTATTCCTCTTTTAGCATGTTACTCAGAACTGTGGATGAAGCCCAGCACTCCTGAAAACACAATCCATGTATGGTTGAAGGAATTTTTCTTGGTGATGAGTGAGAGTTTGGTGACTGAAACCAGCTGATTTCCCATTGACCACTGAGGCCACATCTCTCAGGTGAGAAGCAAAGTGAGAATTTGAACCAGGCACATTCTCCTTAGAGACAGTGGGCCAAAGACAGGTCCGATGGAATCTAATGTCTTTTCATTTTGACATCCATCCCGTCAAGCTCTCGTTAAGCCATTGAAGTGTCACATTGGGCCTGGGGTGGCGGTGCACCCTGTGAAATTACACGTCCGAAGATTTGGATTTGATTTCCAGCCATCTGCCAGTCAGTCTGCCAGGCACTTTCATGTGACAAGCCTTAGGCGAGTCCCTTTCTGTCTCTGTTTCCCGATTCCTTCACAGGGATTTATGTGGGCCTTAAGGCCCACTGGGAAAAGATCCCTCTGCCAGCTCAGTGCCTGCTTTCTTGGTTTGACTTGTCAATCTGGACTTGAATACACCTTTGATTTTGGATTGACTCCATTACCTCTCCTAGAAATTAACACACAAAACTGACAGCTGATTGACAAGATGAGAAGCAGTTTTCCAGAATTCAAATTGAACTTAATCCTTTCTTACTAAAAGAATGCTCAACTCAAGGGGACACAGATCACTCGTTTTTACTTCATGAGCTATGGCAGGTAGAGACAAATTTTGAAAAAACACAGCTAAAGCTGTCCGTGCTTTGAATGCTAGACAAGTTTTTCAGAATACACAGCTAAAACGGTCCCCGCTTTAAGTGCTTTAGCACTTAAAGCGGGGACCGTTTTAGCTGTGTATTTTGAAAAAGTTGTGTGCTCTTCAAAGAGAAAGCTACTTTTGCTGTGCCTTTGGGTTCGAGGGGAAATGGGAGTCCTCTTCAGTCAGCAGGGACGACACCTGAGTCCTTTGCAGTCCTCTTGTCTGCCTCTTAGGGTGAAATGAGAGTGGTCTGTGTCATCATGAGCCATGTCTGAAAGAATTATTCACATTCCCTACGAGAATAGATGGGTGAAATAGCGAAAGGTGTGTCTTCCTTTGGAGCATGGACGGGTTCGAAGATCACCTCATACCACTAAGTATTTTGCTGAACACGAGCAGTTGTGTGTGCGGCCTGTGTTTGAGTGTTTTCTGTGTCACTTGTGTGTTTGTGTGTGTGTGTGTGTGTTTCTGTGTGTGTGTGTGTCTGTATTTCTGTCTCCATTCCTGAGCAGCAAATCTTTTTTCCTCTTTTAGCATGTTACTCAGAATTGTGGATGAAGCAAAGAACTCCTGAAAACACAATCCATGTATGGTTGAAGGAATTTTTCTTGGTGATGAGTGAGAGGTTGGTGACTGAAACCAGCTGATTTCCCATTGACCACTGAGGCCACATCTCTCAGGTGAGAAGCAAAGTGAGAATTGAACCAGGCACATTCTCCTTAGAGACAATGGGCCAAAGACAGGTCCGATGGAATCTAATGTCTTTTCATGTTGACATCCATCCCGTGAAGCTCTCGTTAAGCCATTGAAGTGTCACATTGGGCCTGGGGGAGGCGGTGCACCCTGTGAAATTACACGTCCGAAGATTTGGATTTGATTTCCAGCCCTCTGCCAGTCAGTCTGCCAGGCACTTTCATGTGACAAGCCTTAGGCGAGTCCCTTTCTGTCTCTGTTTCCCGATTCCTTCACAGGGATTTATGTGGGCCTTAAGGCCCACTGGGAAAAGATCCCTCTGCCAGCTCAGTGCCTGCTTTCTTGGTTTGACTTGTCAATCTGGACTTGAATACACCTTTGGTTTTGGATTGACTCTATTACCTCTCCTAGAAATTAACACACAAAACTGACAGCTGATTGACAAGACGAGAAGCAGTTTTCCAGAATTCAAATTGAACTTAATCCTTTCTTACTAAAAGAATGCTCAACTCAAGGGGACACAGATCACTCGTTTTGACTTCATGAGCTATGGCAGATAGAGAAAGCTTTTTGGAAATACATAGCTAAAACTGTCCGTGCTTTGAATGCTAGACAAGTTTTTCAGAATACACAGTTAAAGCGGGGACCGTTTTAGCTGTGTATTTTGACAAAGTTGTGTGCTCTTCAAAGAGAAAGCTACTTTTCTGGGCCTTTGGGTTCGAGGGGAAATGGGAGTCCTCTTCAGTCAGCAGGGACGACACCTGAGTCCTTTGCAGTCCGCTTGTCTGCCTCTGAGTGTGAAATGAGAGTGGTCCCTGTCATCATGAGCCATGTCTGAAAGAATTATTCACATTCCCTTCGAGAATAGACGGGTGAAATAGCGAAATGTGTGTCTTCCTTTGGAGCATGGACGGGTTCAAAGCCCACGTCATACCACTAAGTATTTTGCTGAACACAAGCAGTTGTGTGTGCGGCCTGTGTTTGGGTGTTTTTTGTGTCACGTGTGTGTGTGTGTGTGTGTGTTTCTGTGTGTGTGTGTGTCTGTATTTCTGTCTCCATTCCTGAGCAGCAAATCTTTTTTCCTCTTTTAGCATGTTACTCAGAATTGTGGATGAAGCAAAGAACTCCTGAAAACACAATCCATGTATGGTTGAAGGAATTTTTCTTGGTGATGAGTGAGAGATTGGTGACTGAAACCAGCTGATTTCCCATTGACCACTGAGGCCACATCTCTCAGGTGAGAAGCAAAGTGAGAATTGAACCAGGCACATTCTCCTTAGAGACAATGGGCCAAAGACAGGTCCGATGGAATCTAATGTCTTTTCATGTTGACATCCATCCTGTGAAGCTCTCGTTAAGCCATTGAAGTGTCACATTGGGCCTGGTGGAGGCGGTGCACCCTGTGAAATTACACGTCCGAAGATTTGGATTTGATTTCCAGCCCTCTGCCAGTCAGTCTGCCATGCACGTTCATGTGACAAGCCTTAGGCGAGTCCCTTTCTGTCTCTGTTTCCCGATTCCTTCACAGGGATTTAGGTGGGCCTTAAGGCCCACTGGGAAAATATCCCTCTTCCAGCTCAGTGCCTGCTTTCTTGGTTTGACTTGTCAATCTGGACTTGAATACACCTTTGGTTTTGGATTGACTCTATTACCTCTCGTAGAAATTAACACACAAAACTGACAGCTGATTGACAAGATGAGAAGCAGTTTTCCAGAATTCAAATTGAACTTAATACTTTCTTACTAAAAGAATGCTCACCTCAAAAGGACACAGATCACTCGTTTTGACTTCATGAACTATGGCATGTAGAGACAACTTTTTGAAAATACACAGCTAAAACTGTCTGTGCTTTGAATGCTAGACAAGTTTTTCAGAATACACAGCTAAAGCGGGGACCGTTTTAGCTGTGTACTTTGAAAAAGTTGTGTGCTCTTCAAAGAGAAAGCTACTTTTGCTATGCCTTTGGGTTCGAGGGGAAATGGGAGTCCTCTTCAGTCAGCAGGGACGACACCTGAGTCCTTTGCAGTCCTCTTGTTTGCCTCTGAGGGTGAAATGAGAGTGGTCCCTGTCATCATGAGCCATGTCTGAAAGAATTATTCACATTCCCTACGAGAATAGACGGGTGAAATAGCAAAAGGTGTGTCTTCCTTTGGAGCATGGACGGGTTCAAAGCCCACCTCATACCTCTAAGTATTTTGCTGAACACGAGCAGTTGTGTGTGCGGCCTGTGTTTTGGGTGTTTTTTGTGTCACGTGTGTGTGTGTGTGTGTGTGTGTGTCTGTGTGTGTGTGTCTGTATTTCTGTCTCCATTCCGGAGCACCAAATCTTTTTTCCTCTTTTAGCATGTTACTCAGAACTGTGGATGAAGCCCAGCACTCCTGAAAACACAATCCATGTATGGTTGAAGGAATTTTTCTTGGTGATGAGTGAGAGGTTGGTGACTGAAACCAGCTCATTTCCCATTGACCACTGAGGCCACATCTCTCAGGTGAGAAGCAAAGTGAGAATTTGAACCAGGCACATTCTCCTTAGAGACAATGGGCCAAAGACAGGTCCGATGGAATCTAATGTCTTTTCATGTTGACATCCATCCCGTGAAGCTCTCGTTAAGCCATTGAAGTGTCACATTGGGCCTGGGGGAGGCGGTGCACCCTGTGAAATTACACGTCCGAAGATTTGGATTTGATTTCCAGCCCTCTGCCAGTCAGTCTGCCAGGCACTTTCATGTGACAAGCCTTAGGCGAGTCCCTTTCTGTCTCTGTTTCCCGATTCCTTCACAGGGATTTATGTGGGCCTTAAGGCCCACTGGGAAAAGATCCCTCTGCCAGCTCAGTGCCTGCTTTCTTGGTTTGACTTGTCAATCTGGACTTGAATACACCTTTGGTTTTGGATTGACTCTATTACCTCTCCTAGAAATTAACACACAAAACTGACAGCTGATTGACAAGATGAGAAGCAGTTTTCCAGAATTCAAATTGAACTTAATCCTTTCTTACTAAAAGAATGCTCAACTCAAGGGGACACAGATCACTCGTTTTGACTTCATGATTTATGGCAGGTAGAGACAACTTTTTTTTTTTTTTTCTTTTTTTTTTATTGCATTTTAGGTTTTGGGGTACATGTGATGAACATGCAAGATTGTTGCATAGGTACACACATGGCAGTGTGCTTTGCTGTTTTCCGTCCCCTCACCTGTATCTGTCATTTCTCCCCATACTATCTCTTCCCACCTCCCCACCCCCCGCCCCTCCCCCATTTCCCCCCAACAGACCCCAGTGTGTAGTGCTCCCCTCCCTGTGTCCATGTGTTCTCATTGTTCAACACCCGCCTATGAGCGAGAATATACGGTGTTTGATTTTCTGCTCTTGTGTCAGTTTGCTGAGAATGATGGTTTCCAGGTTCATCCATGTCCCTATAAAGGACGTGAACTCATCGTTTTTGATGGCTGCATAATATTCCATGGTGTATATGTACCACATTTTCCCTATCCAGTCTATCATCGTTGGGCATTTGGGTTGGTTCCAGGTCTTTGCTATTGTAAACAGTGCGGCAATGAACATTCGTGTGCACGTGTCCTTGTAGTAGAATGATTTATAATCCTTTGGATATATACCCAGTAATGGGATTGCTGGGTCAAATGGGATTTCTATCTTTAGGTCCTTGAGGAATCGCCACACTGTCTTCCACAATGGTTGAATTAATTTACATTCCCACCAACAGTGTAAAAGTGTTCCTATTTCTCCACATCCTCTCCAGCATCTGTTGTTTCCCGATTTTTTAATGATCGCCATTCTAACTGGTGTGAGATGGTATCTCAATGTGGTTTTGATTTGCATTTCTCTGATGACCAGTGATGATGAGCATTTTTTCATATGTTTGTTGGCCTCCTGTATGTCTTCTTTTGTAAAGTATCTGTTCATATCCTTTGCCCATTTTTGAATGGGCTTGTTTGTTTTTTTCTTGTAGATCTGCTTTAGTTCTTTGTAAATTCTGGATATCAGCCCCTTGTCAGATGGGTAGACTGCAAAAATTTTTTCCCATTCTGTTGGTTGCCGATTCACTCTACTGACTGTTTCTTTTGCCGTGCAGAAGCTGTGGAGTTTGATTAGGTCCCATTTGTCTATTTTGGCTTTTGTTGCCATTGCTTTTGGCGTTTTGGTCATGAAGTCCTTGCCTACACCTATGTCCTGAATGGTTTTGCCTAGATTTTCTTCTAAGGTTTTTATGGTATTAGGTCTGATGTTTAAGTCTTTAATCCATCTGGAGTTAATTTTGGTGTAAGGTGTCAGGAAGGGGTCCTGTTTCTGCTTTCTGCACATGGCTAGCCAGTTTTCCCAACACCATTTATTAAACAGGGAGTCCTTTCCCCATTGCTTGTTTTTGTCAGGTTTGTCGAAGATCAGATGGTTGTGGGTATGTTGTATTTCCTGTGAGGCCTCTGGTCTGTTCCATTGGTCTATATCTCTGTTTTGGTACCAGTACCATGCTGTTTTGATTACTGTAGCCTTGTAGTATAGTTTGAAGTCCGGTAGTGTGATGCCTCCTGCTTTGTTCTTTTTGCTTAGAATTGACTTGGCTATGCGGGCTCTCTTTTGGTTCCATATGAAGTTTAAGGTGTTTTTTTCCAGTTCTGTGAAGAAGGTCATTGGTAGCTTGATGGGAATAGCATTGAATCTGTAAATTACTTTGGGCAGTATGGCCATTTTCACGATATTGATTCTTCCTAACCATGAACATGGAATGTTTCTCCATCTGTTTGTATCCTCTCTTATTTCGTTGAGCAGTGGCTTGTAGTTCTCCTTGAAGAGGTCCTTTACGTTCCTTGTTAGTTGTATTCCTAGGTACTTTATTCTCTTTGTAGCAATTGTGAATGGCAGTTCATTCTTGATTTGGCTCTCTTGAAGTCTATTACTGGTGTATAGGAATGCTTGTGATTTTTGCACGTTGATTTTGTATCCTGAGACTTTGCTGAAGTTGTTTATCAGTTTCAGGAGATTTTGGGCTGAGATGATGGGGTCTTCCAGATATACAATCATGTCATCTGCAAATAGAGACAATTTGATTTCCTCCTTTCCAATTTGGATACCCTTTATTTCTTTTTCTTGCCTGATTGCTCTGGCTAGAACTTCCAGTACTATATTGAATAGGAGTGGTGAGAGAGGGCATCCTTGTCTAGTGCCAGATTTCAAAGGGAATGCTTCCAGTTTTTGCCCATTCAGTATGATATTGGCTGTTGGTTTGTCGTAAATAGCTTTTATTGTTTTGAGATACGTTCCGTCAATACCTAGTTTATTGAGGGTTTTTAGCATAAAGGGTTGTTGAATTTTGTCAAAAGCCTTCTCTGCATCAATCGAGATAATCATGTGGTTTTTGTCTTTGGTTCTGTTTATGTGGTGAATTACGTTTATGGACTTGCGTATGTTGAACCAGCCTTGCATCCCCGGGATGAATCCTACTTGATCATGGTGGATGAGCTTTTTGATATGCTGTTGCAATCGGTTTGCCAGTATTTTATTGAAGATTTTTGCATCTATGTTCATCATGGATATTGGCCTGAAATTTTCTTTTCTTGTTGAGTCTCTGCCGGGTTTTGGTATCAGGATGATGTTTGTCTCGTAAAATGATTTGGGAAGGATTCCCTCTTTTTGGATTGTCTGGAATAGTTTCAGAAGGAATGGTATCAGCTCCTCCTTGTATGTCTGGTAGAATTCAGCTGTGAACCCATCTGGACCTGGGCTTTTTTTGGGTGGTAGGCTCTTTATTGCTGCCTCAACTTCAGACCATGTTATTGGTCTATTCAGGGTTTCGGCTTCTTCCAGGTTTAGGCTTGGGAGGTTGCAGGTGTCCAGGAATTTATCCATTTCTTCCAGGTTTACTAGTTTATGTGCATAGAGTTGTTTGTAATAATCTCTGATGATGGTTTGGATTTCTGTGGAATCTGTGGTGATATCCCCTTTATCGTTTTTTATTGCATCAATTTGGTTATTCTCTCTTTTCTTTTTTATTAATCTGGCTAGTGGTCTGTCTATTTTGTTGATCTTTTCAAAAAACCAGCTCCTGGATTTATTGATTTTTTGAAGAGTTTTTTGTGTCTCTATTTCCTTCAGTTCTGCTCTGATCTTAGTTATTTCCTGTCTTCTGCTAGGTTTTGAGTTTTTTTGATCTTGCTCCTCTAGCTCTTTCAATTTTGATGATAGGGTGTCAATTTTAGATCTCTCCTTTCTTCTCATGTGGGCACTCATTGCTATATATTTTCCTCTAGAGACTGCTTTAAATGTGTCCCAGAGATTCTGGTATGTTGTGTCTTCGTTCTCATTGGTTTCGAAGAACATCTTTATTTCTGCCTTCATTTCATTGTTTATCCAGTCAACATTCAAGAGCAAGTTGTTCAGTTTCCATGAAGCTGTGCGGTTCTGAGTTAGTTTCTGCATTCTGAGTTCTAACTCGATTGCACTGTGGTCTGAGAGACTGTTTGTTATGATTTCTGTTCTTTTGCATTTGCTGAGGAGTGATTTATTGCCAATTATGTGGTCAATTTTAGAGTAGGTGTGATGTGGTGCTGAGAAGAATGTATATTCTGTGGATTTGGGGTGGAGAGTTCTGTAAATGTCTATTAGGTTTGCTCGTTCCAGGTCTGTGTTCAGGTCCTGGATATCCTTGTTGATTTTCTGTCTGGTTGATCTGTCTAATATTGACAATGGGGTGTTAAAGTCTCCCACTATTATTGTGTGGGAGTCTAAGTCTCTTTGTAAGTCATTAAGAACTTGCCTTATGTATCTGGGTGCTCCTGTATTGGGTGCATATATATTTAGGATCGTTAGCTCTTCTTGTTGCAGTGATCCTTTTACCATTATGTAATGTCCTTCTTTGTCTCTTTTGATCTTTGTTGCTTTAAAGTCTATTTTATCAGAGATGAGAATTGCAACTCCTGCCTTTTTTTGCTCTCCATTTGCTTGGTAGATCTTCCTCCATCCCTTTATTTTGAGCCTTTGTGTATCCTTGCATGTAAGATGGGTTTCCTGGATACAGCACACTGATGGGTTTTGGCTTTTTATCCAATTTGCCAGTCTGTGTCTTTTGATTGGGGCATTTAGTCCATTGACATTTAGGGATAGTATTGTTATGTGTGAATTTGATGCTGTCATTTTGATGCTACCTGGCTGTTTTGTTGGTTAGTTGATGCAGATTCTTGATTGTGTTGCTGCTTTTTTACCATTTGGTGTGTTTTTGGAGTGGCTGGTACTGGTTGTTCCTTTATATGTGTAGAGCCTCTTTCAGGAGTTCTTGTAGAGCAGGTTTGGTGGTGATGAAATCTCTGAGTGCTTGCTTGTTCACAAAGGATTTTATTTTTCCTTCACTTATGAAGCTGAGTTTGGCTGGATAGGAGATTCTGGGTTGAAAGTTCTTTTCTTTAAGGATGTTGAATATTGGCCCCCAGTCTCTTCTGGCTTGTAGGGTTTCTGCTGAGAGATCTGCTGTGAGTCTAATGGGCTTCCCTTTGTGGGTAACCCGACCTTTCTCTCTGGCTGCCCTTAGCATTTTCTCTTTCATTTCAACCCTGGTGAATCTGACGATTATGTGCCTTGGGGTTGCTCTTCTTGAGGAATATCTCTGTGGTGTTCTCTGTATTTCCTGGATTTGAATATTGGTCTGCCTTGCTAGGTTGGGGAAGTTTTCCTGGATAATATCCTGAAGAGTATTTTCCAGCTTGGATTCATTCTCTTCATCACATTCAGGTACACCTATCAGACATAGATTAGGTCTTTTCACATAGTCCCACATTTCTTGAAGATTTTGTTCATTCCTTTTTGCGCTTTTTTCTCTGTTCTTGCCTTCTCTTTTTATTTCATTGAGTTGGTCTTCGACCTCTGATATCCTTTCTTCTGCTTGGTCAATTCGGCTGTTGAAGCTTGTGCATGCTTCACGAAGTTCTCGTGTTGCGTTTTTCAGCTCCATCAATTCACTTATTCTCCTCTCTATGCTGTCCATTCTCGTCAGCAGTTTGTCCAATCTTTTTTCAAGGTTCCTATTTTCTTTGCGATGGGTTAGAACATGTTCTTTTAGCTCATTGTAGTTTCTTACTACCCATCTTCTGAAGTCTGATTCTGTCATTTCATCACCCTCCTTCTCCATCCGGTCTGGTTCCCTTGCTGGTGAGGAGTTGTGATCACTTTTAGGAGGAGAGGTGTTCTGGTTTCTGGAGTTTTCCTCCTTTTTACGCTGGTTTCTACCCATTTTTGTGGGTTTATCCACCTGTTGTCTGTCTCTGTCCCAGGGAGTTGGAGCTTTATGAGTTTCCGTTGCACTACTGCCTTTTTTGATTTTTTTTTTTTTTTTCGGGTCGGACCCGCCCAGCTAGCAGCACGCCTAGCCTCTGCCTGCCCGCAGGGGCTTTGCTGAGCTGCTGTGGGCTCCGCCCAGCTGCCCTGAGCTCTTCCCTGTAGTCCTTTTTATATGGGCGTAGTTAGAACTGTCTGGGCAATGGTGGCCCCGCCTCTGTTATGGCGGACTCTCTCTGTTGTGGCAGGTTGCCTCGGCAACGGCGGGTTGCCTCGGCAACGGCAGCCTGCCTCCGTAGTGGTGGAGAGTCTCAGTAATGGTGGAAGCCCCTCCCCCACGGAGCCGGACCATCCCGGTTCAGCTGTGCTTGGTTTGAAGGGCTCAACCCAGAGGGTTTCCAATTACTGTTTTTGTTTTCGTTGTTGTTGGGGGTGGAGGGGTGGGACCAACCGAGCCTGATCACCTGGCTCCCTGACTCAGAGTCTTTTCTTTTAAGTTGAACGACCCCGCGTTCCGGTCGCTTGTTGAAAAGGCGCCGGGATCTCCCGTGCTGCGACTCACGGAGTCGGCTCGAACCGCGGCGCCGGCTCCTGGCGGATTTTTTGCCTAGGAATCTCCTGGCCTGGCTCGCTATTTCAGACGAATGGGCTATTCTGCCATCTCAAGGCTCTGCTCGCCAGCTAAGAGGGCTCCCAGACCAGTGGCTTTTGTACGGAGAACCGCAGCAACAGGGAGTGGTCACAGCAGCCGCGCGGGCGGAATCAGCCCCGCGGGGGCCAAAACAGCCGCACCGGCTGGGACTGCGACGCTGGCGACCCCTCTGCCTGGGTATCTCCTGGTCTGTGGGCAATAAGAGTTCGTCTGGAAATGCGGCGTCCACTCACCCTCTGCACTTTCACTGGGAGCTGAAGTCCTGAGCTGTTCTTAGGCGGCCATCTTGAAAGTCCGAGACAACTTTTTGAAAATACACAGCTAAAACTGTCCGTGCTTTGAATGCTAGACAAGTTTTTCAGAATGGACTAACACAACTGGGAAGTCCCATCCTTGGGAAGAGCTGTCCCTAATCTTTTTGACAACAGAGACTGGTTTCCGTCTTGGGCAGCTTTACCCCAAAACCAGTTGGGATGGTTTTTGGATGAAACTGTTCCACTTCAGATCATCAGGCAATAGTTAGATTCTCATATGGAGTGCACAAGCTAGATCCCTCACATGTGCAGTTGATGACAGAGTTTACGCTCCTGTCAGAATCTAATGCTGGCTGATGTAACAGGAGGCAGGTTTCAGGTGGTAATGCTCACTTGCCTGCCACTGACCTCCTGCTGTACAGCCCAGTTCCTAGCAGGCCGCAGACCAGTCTCAGTCCACGGCCTGGGGAGTTAGGAACCCCTGCTCAGGAAGGTCAGAGCCAAAGACAATTGTAGTGCCAGCAAAGAATTCTACCAGGTGCATCAGGAGATGGCTTAACACCTTTGGAATCCAGGGTCCTCTGGTAGAAGGACATTCTACCGAACCTGCAGGCCAACGTTTCTGTGCATGTAAGGGGCTTATTTTAGGTAGCCCAGGGGTTGTGGTCCTCCACTTATGAACCTCAAATATGTCTGGGGTAACATATGGAAGGAGAGGGAAGATTGTTGGGCATGGAGAATTGCCTCTGAGATGCTACAGAAGAGGCAAGAGAGTCACCCCTGTGTAACACATAAAAATTACGATAAAGAATTGAATTTTGATCTTTTTCATGGACTGGTAATCTACATGACACATACTAAGAATGTAAAATATTTGAGTAAATTAATTAGTAAATACTGTATTAACATAATGTAAGAGATGAGGAGACTACTAACATTAATGATAATTTCAGGCGTTAAAAAGCAAGTATGTACGTATTTTATTCTGAGGGTCTAAAAATACATTATGTCCAGCTAATAATGTAAACAATTTTCCAGTTCTACCTAATTTTGATGGAGGACAATAATGACTTTTTTTTTTTCCCAAAATTGAGGCATTAAATGTGTTCCAGAAATACGGACTTTGTCTTAATATTTTACCAATGATATAATCGTTTGGGCTACCTAATGAAAGACTATGATGCCTTTTTTTTTTTTTAGATGTTTACATAATAGAAGGGAGTCTAGCTTTTAGACAGGTCAAAATTGTCCATGAATATTTTGTAAGACTCCTAGAATGAGTGGAAGATTTTAACCTCTAAGTTCCTTTTGTAATTCTAAAATTCTATGATATTGAAGTGGGATTTAAAAGTTGAGTGAAAAACTGTTCATGTACAGGGAGAGTTCGATGCTCTCCAGAGGCACATCCAGGCGCAGCACATATGATTTGGGTGGATTAAAGTTCTGTTGAAACAACCTGAAGGAAGCAACACTAGTAAGGGTTGAAGTTTTCTCAAAAGAATTCAATCGATATTGATTTAGTTCAAGCACCGTAAAATTTAAGTTGTAAAAACTGAGTCAATTTCTATTAATTTGATGTCATAACTTTTACTGAGCATTCTAAATTTTCTATCTTTTTAAAAGAAAACCTGGGCTCTTTCCATGTCAGAAAATAGTTTAAGCAAAATGATTGAGCTCTGAGTGTTTATATGAAAATATTCATGCACTTGTTGTCTAGCCGGCACTCAGGAAATGTTAGCTGTATTGTACTGAGGCACAAACATGTATTTGACAAGAGTTTGCTTTCCTTCAATCACTGCAGGAGTATTTGTTTTGTTATTTCTCTACCCTGGAAACCTGGTACTCAACAAGTATTAAACGGAAAATCGGCAATTGTGCTGTGGTAAAATAATAATAATAGAGTAAAATACTATTCTAATCATATTCTACTTTCCCCACCAAATTTCCCATAATAATCATACATTTCAGTAATAGCTCACTTTACTTTAGCAAATATGTTCATATTCATGACAGCATCTGGTCGCACCTATATAGGTAGATAAGTATTCTCATTCTCATCTTATGAATGGCGGAAAAACAGAGGTTCAGGGAGATTAAATAATCCCATTAGTGACTAGGATACACATCCCTACTTCAAGATTCCCTGTTGAGGACATTTCTAATAAACATGAGGGTTTATGCCAGCTTCAGAGTACAGATCAAGAAAAGAGAAAGGCTGAACAATTTCTTCTCCATTTGATGACGTTTTGCTTGCTTTTGCTTTGACTTTGTGTCTTCTATAAACCTGCAGTGTAATCTCTATTTCTTCAGTACCTACTTGCAATCATTGTTACATTTTTATGTTATTTGTGGATAAAAATGGTAAGAACTATTTCTTTCACTCCAGTAAGACTATCCAACTTTCTAAATGTAAGATTTTTCCAAAGACACTTGTTCATGATGGATCTAGGGCAGGGGGAGGAGAGTCAAGAAAGCGATTGTTCCTATAGTAGTAAAATGTTCCAACGAATGGAAAGACATCGTTGTCTACGTGGTTTTTGAAATTTCCTTTAAGAAGCTTGCTTCAGTGGTTAGCTGTGCAGTGAAAAATTCTTCCCCACGTATAAACAAATTTTCTCTCGGTCTGTGTGAAGCCTATTACATCACATATTTCTGGTCTGTATGGAAACGAAGGACATCTGCTTCTTTGCTTCTTGAGTAGTACTTAGAACATTAAAAAATTGCATTCTCCTCACTCGTCTTTCCTCCGACCTCTTCCGAAGAATCGCACTTAAACTTGAAGAGAATAGTCATTACCTAGGCCACTGAAATTAAAGACATTAGGAAGATTAACCTCTTCTCTTGCTTTTGTAGTAATTGTTTTAAGTACTTTGTTTTTTTTTAGGAAGAATTTTTTTAGGTCTAAAATAGCAAGTATATGAGCATTTATTAACCTCTTATTCAACCAGGTGATTTGGAACAAAGAGAACAATGGACACCATTCTTCCTCCAGAATAGTTTATGATCTAATTTGGCAGGGCACAATAAACAAGTGTGGTACAGTGAGAGAGTCATTTCATGGTAACACATATTTGTGTGAGAACGTGGCAGGTCCGGGACTGTTTCTTGATCTTATCTAAGTGAGACCTCTCTCAATTCTGCAAGAATAGTATTGTCATCTAGGGAACACTGTGAGGAAAAGGTGTATCTAGGGAGGGATTTTAACGGAGGCATATGATTTAGGAATTAGAGGATTTTTCCATGAACATCAAAAGGTGTCACCAAAGGCAAAGACGTATGAATGAGCAAGCTGTATTCAGAGTGTAGGGAAGTGGGCCACATAAGCTGGAGTCGAAGGTCCAATTTGAGAACAAGATGAACTCAGCTAGCTTATGTTAGATTATAGGGGGCCTTTGAGATTCCTTTGCCCCTGTGGTACTGTCCTATTGCTAAATGCACAATAATTTTCAGATTTTAATGTTCCCTGTAACTCACTTTTTTGTACCTTATTTTTCAGATATTTATCGATCAATAACATGTCTGAATTATGTGCCAAATCAGTGTTTGGTTTCTATCTTTTCTATAAAAAATGTGTTTTACCTTTGAAAACAAGTCTTTTTTGCTCTGCATTGATCCCTGTTTTATTTATTTATTAATTTTATTGTACTTTAAGTTCTGGGATACACGTACAGATCTTGCAGGATTGTTGTAAAGGTGCACACGTGCCATGGTGGTTTGCTGCCCCCATCCCCCCATCACCCACATCTGGCATTTCTCCCAATGTTATGCCTACCCAGCCTCCCCACTCCCTGCTGTCCCTCCCCTAACTCTGCACCCCCCAACAGAACCCAGTGTGTGATGTTCCCCTCCTGTGCCCATGTGTGCTTATTGTTCATCACCCACCTGTGAGCGAGAACATGGGGTGTTTGGTTTTCTGTTCTTGTGTCAGTTTGCTGAGAATGATGGTTTCCAGATTCATCCATGAACGTATGTGTGCATGGGTATTTATAATAGAATGATTTATAATCCTTTGGGCATATACTCAATAATGGGATTGCTGGGTCAAAATGAATTTCGATTTCTAGATCCTTAAGGAATCGCCATACTGTTTTCTACAACGGTTGAACGAATTTACACTCCCACCAACAGTGTAAAAGTGTTCCTATTTCTCCACATCCTCTCCAGGATCTGTTGTCTCCAGATTTTTTAATGATCACCATTCTAACTGGCCTGAAATGGTATCTCAGTGTAGTTTTGATTTGCATTTCTCTAATGACCAGAGATGATGAGCATTTTTTCAGGTATTTATTAGTCTCATCTATGTCTTCTTTTGAAAGGTGTCTGTTTATATCCTTTGTCCACTTTTGAATAGGTTCGTTTTTTCTTGTAAACCTGTTTTAGTTCTTTGTAGATTCTGGATAGCAGTCCTTTGTCAGATGGGTAGGTTGCAAAATTCCTTTCCCATTCTGTTGGTTGCCAGTTCACCCTAGTGATTGTTTCTTTTGCTATGCAGAAACGCTTCAGTTTAATTAGATCCCATTTGTCTATTTTGGCTTTTGTTGCCAGTACTTCTGATGTCTTAGTCATGAAGTCCTTGCCTGTGCCTATGTCCTGAGTGGCTTTGCTTAGGCTTTCTTTTAGGGTTTTTATGGTGTTAGGTCTTATGTTTAAATCTTTAATCTAACTGGAGTTAATTTTTGTATTAGGTGTAAGGAAGGGGTCCAGTTTCAGTTTTCTGCACATGGCTAGCCAGTTTTCCCAACACCATTCATTAAACATGGAATCCTTTCCCCATTGCTTGTTTTTGTCAAGTTTGTCAAAGATTAGATGGTTGTAGATGTGTGGCATTACTTCTGAGGTCTTGGTTCTGTTCCATTGCTCTATATCTCATTTTTGGTACCAGTACCATGCTGTTTTGATTACTGTAGCTTTGAGAATGGTTTGAAGTCAGGTAGCGTGATGCTTCCAGCTTTGTTTATTTTGCTTATGATTGTCGTTTTATGGGCTCTTTTTTTTGGTTATATATGAAGTTTAAAGTGTTTTTTTTTTTTTTTTTTTTTTTTTTTCCTAGTTCTGTGAAGAAGGTCAGTGGTAGATTGATGGGGATAGCACTGAATCTATAAATTACTTTGGAAAGTAGGGCCATTTTAACCATACCGATTTTTCCTGACCATAAGCATGGAATGTTTTTCCATCTGTTTGTGTCCTCCCTTATTTCCTTGAGTAGTGGTTTGTAATCCTCCTTGAAGAGGTCCTTCACAGCCTTTGCTAGTTGTATTCCTAGGCATTTTATTTTCTTTGTGGCAATCGTAAATGGGAATTTACTCATTATTTGGCTCTCTGTCTTTTACTGGTGTATAGGAATGCTTGTGATTTTTGCACATCGATTTTGTATTGTGAGACTTTGCTGAAGTTGCTTAGCAGCTTACGGAGATTTTGGGCCGAGACAATGGGATCTTCTAAATATACAATCATGTCATCTGCAAATAGAGACAATTTAACTTCTTTTTTTCCTAATCGAATACCCTTTATGACGTTTTCTTGCCTGATTGCTCTAGCTAGAACTTCCAATACTATGTTGAATAGAAAGGGTGAGATAGAGCACCTTTGCCTAGTGCCAGTTTTCAAAGGGAATGCTTCCAGTTTTTGCTCATTAAGTTAGATGTTGGCTGTGGGTTTGTCATAAATAGCTTTTTTTATTTTGAAATGTGTTCCATTGATACCTAGTTTATTGAGAGTTTTTTTTTTTTTTTTTTTTTGCATCAAGGGCTGTAGAAGTTTGTTGAAGGCCTTCTCTGCATCCTTTGAGATGATGTGTTTTTTTTTTTCTTTGTTTATGTGATGGATTACATTTATAGATTTACGTATGCTGAACCAGGCTTGCATCCCCGCGGTGAAGCCTACTTGATTGTGATGGATAAGCGTCTTGATGTGCTGTTGGATTCAGTTTGCCAGTATTTTATTGAAGATTTTTGCATCAATGTTCATCATGGCTATTGGCCTGAATTTTTTTCTTTTAGTTGTATGTCTGCCAGGTTTTGTCTGAGGATGATGATGGTCTCGTAAAATATGTTAGGGAGTATTCCTTCTTTTTGTATTGTTTCGAAGCGTTTTAGAAGGAGTGATATGAACTCCTCTTTGTACATCTGGTAGAATTCTGCTGTAAATCCATCTGGGCCTGGAATATCTTGGTTGGTAGGCTATTAATTACTGCCTCAACGTCAGTCCTTATTGTTGGTCTATTAAGGGATTAACTCCTTCTTGATTTAGTCTTGGGAAGGTGTAAGTGTCCAGGAGTTTATCCATTTCTTCCAGATTTACTGGTTTATATGCATAGAGTTGTTTGTAGTAATCTCTGATGGTAGTTTGTATTTCTTTGGAATTGGTGGTGATACCCTTTTTATCATTTTGTATTGCATCCATTTGAGTCTTCTCTCTTTTCTATGTCATTAGTATGGCTATCTTGTCTATTTTGTTGACCTTTTCAAAAAACCAGCTGCTTGATTTACCGATTTCTTGAAGAGTTTTTCTTTGCCTCTATCTCCACTTCTGCTCTCATCTTAGTTACTTCCTGTCTTCTGCTAGGTTTTGAACTTTTTTTGATCTTGCTTCTCTAGCTCTTTCCATTTTGATGATAGGGTGACGATTTTACATCTTTCCTCACTTCCAATGTGGGCATTTATTGCTATAATTTTTCTCGTAGTCACTGCTTTAAATGTGTCTCAGAAATTTTGGTATGTCGTGTCTTTGTTCTCATTGGTTTCGAAGAACATCTTTATTTCTGCCTTCATTTCATTGTTTATCCTGTTGCTGTTCTGGAGCAAATTGTCCCGGTTCCACGTACTCGTGTCGTTTTGAGTGACTTTCTTAATCCTGAGTTCTAATTTGATTTCACAGTGTTCTGAGAGATTGTTAGGATTTTCGTTCTTTTGCATTTGCTGAGGAGCGACTTACTTCCAATTATGTGGTCAGTTTTAGACTAGGTATCATGCAGTGCTGAGAGGAATATATATTCTGTGGATTTGGGGTGGAGATTTCTGTAGATGTCTGTTAGGTCCACTTGGTCCAGATCTGCGTTCAAGTCCCGGATATCCTTGTTGATTTTCTGTCTTGTTGATCTGTCAAATAGTGACAGTGGAATGTTAGTCTCCCACTATTATTGTTTGGGAGTCTAAGTCTCTCTGTGGGTCTTTGAAAACACCGCATGTTCTCACGCATAGGCGGGTGTTGAACAGTGAGAACACATGGACACAGGGAGGGGAGCACTACGCACTGGGGTCTGTCGGGGAGAAACAGGGGAGGGACAGCAGGGGGTGGGTAGTTGGGGAGAGATAGCATGGGGAGAAATGCCAGATACAGGTGAAGGGGAAGAAGGCAGCAAATCACACTGCCATGTTGTAGCTATGCAACAATCTTGCATGTTCTTCACATGTACCCCAAAACCTAAAATGCAATTTAAAAAAAGGGAGTATTCCTTCTTTTTGTATTGTTTCAAAGAGTTTTAGAAGGAGTGATATGCTTTACGTATCTGGGTGCTTCTGTATTGGGTGCATACATATTTAGGATACTTAGCTCTTCTTGCATTGATCCTTTTACCGTTATGTAAAAGACCTTGTCTCTTTTGATCTTTGTTGGTTGAAAGTCCATTTTATCAGACCAGGATTGCAACCCCTGCTTCTTTTTGCTCTCCATTTGCTTGGTAAATCTTCTTCCATCCCTTTATTTTGAGTCCATGTGTATATTTGCACATGAGATGGGTCTCCTGAATACAGAACAACAAAGGATCTTGACTTTTTATCCAGTTTGTCTGTGTCTTTCAATGGGTGCATTTAGACCATTTATATGTAACATTAATATTGATACATGCCAATTTTATCCTGCCATTTTGTCACTGGTTGGTGGTTTTGCCCGTTAGTCGATGCAGTTTATTCGTTATGTCCTCGGTCTTTACCTTTTGATACGTTTTTGTAGTGGCTGGTAGTGGTTGTTCCTTTCCGTGTTTAGTGCGTCTTTCAGGAACTCTTGTAAGGCAGGTCTGGTGGTGATAAAATCTCTCAGCAGTCGCTTGTCTGTAAAGGATTTTATTTCTCCTTCACTTATGAAGCTTAGTTTGACTGGATATGAAATTCTGTGTTGAAAGTTCTTTTCTTTAAGGGTGTTGAATATTGACCCCCACTCTCTTCCGGCCTGTAGGGTTTCTGCTGAGAGATCCACTGTAAGTCTAATGGGCTTCCGTTTGTTGATGACCCAACCTTTCTCTTTCTAGCTGCCCTTAACATTTTTTCCTTCATTTCAACCCCGGTCAGTCTGATGATTATGTGCCTTGGGGTTGCACTTTTTGAGAAATATCTTTGTGGTGTTCTCTGTATTTCCAGAATTTGAATGTCAGCTTGCCTTGCGAGGTTAGGGAAGTTCTCTTGGGTAATATTCTGAAGTGTGTTTTCCAGCTCGGATTCATTCTCCCTGTCACATTCAGGTACGTCGATCGTGCATAGATTTGGTTTCTTCACATAATCCCATAGGTCTTGTAGTCTTTATTCATTTTTGTTCACTCTTTTTTTTTCCTCTAATGTGGCCTTCTCATTTTATTTCATAGAGTTGATCTTCAATTTCTGATATTCCTCCTTCCACTTAATTGATTAAACTACTAAAATTGGCGTGTGCTTTGTGAAGTTCTCCTGCTGTGTTTTTCAGCTCCATTAAGTCTTTTATGTTCTTCTCTAAGCTGGTTATTCTAGTCAGAATTTTGTCTAACCACATTTCCAGCTCAGCGCCTGGATTGTTGAGTAAATTTATCAATCGGAACTTTCATAAACCTATGGTTTTGAACTAATTTTATTACCTGAACTGGAAATTGACACACAAAATTGACAGTGCATTGAAAAGATGATAAGCAGTTTTCTAGAATTAAAATAGAACGTGATCTTTACTTACTCAAAGAATGCTCAACTCAAGGGGACACAGATCACTCGTTTTGACTGCATGAGCTATGGGAGGTAGAGACAACTTTTTGAAAATACAGAGCTAAAACTGTCCGTGCTTTGAATGCTAGACAAGATTTTCAGAATACACAGCAAAAACGGTCCCAGCTTTAGCTCTGTATTTTGAAAAAGTTGTGTGCTCTTCAAAGAGAAAGCTACTTTTGCTGTGACTTTGGCTTTGAGGGGAAATGGGATGATGAGTGAGAGGGTGGTGACTGAAACCAGCTCATTTCCCATTGACCACTGAGGCCACATCTCTCAGGTGAGAAGCAAAGTGAGAATTTGAACCAGGCACATTCTCCTTAGAGACAATGGGCCAAAGACAGGTCCGATGGAATATAATGCCTTTTCATGTTGACATCAATCACATCAAGCTCTCGTTAAGCCATTGAAGTGTCACATTGGGTCTGGGGGAGGCGGTGCACACTGTGGAATTACAAGTCCGAAGATTTGGATTTGATTTCCAGCCCTCTGCCAGTCAGTCTGCCAGGCACTTTCAAGCGACAAGCCTTAGACGAGTCCATTTCTGTCTCTGATTCCAAATTCTTTCACAGGGATTTATGTGGGCCTTAAGGCCCACTAAGAAAAGATCCCTCTTCCGGCTTAGTGCCTGCTTTCTTGATTTGATTTGTCAATCTGGACTGAATACACCTTTGGTTTTGGATTGACTCTATTACCTCTCCTAGAAATTAACACACAAAACTGAGAGCTGATTGACAAGATGAGAAGCAGTTTTCCAGAATTCAAATTGAACTTAATCCTTTCTTAATAAAAGAATGCTCAATTCAAGGGCAGAGAGATCACTCGTTTTGAATTCATGAGCTATGGCAGGTAGAGACAACTTTTTGAAAATACACAGCTAAAACTGTCCGTACTTTGAATGCTAGACAAGTTTTTCAGAATACTGCTGTGTATTTTTAAAAGTGGCGTGCTCTTCAAAGAGAAAGCTACTTTTTCTGTGACTTTGGGTTCGAGGGGAAATGGGAGTCCTCTTCAGTCAGCAGGGACGACACCTGAGTCCTTTGCAGTCCTTTTGTCTGCCTCTGAGTGTGAAATGAGAGTGGTCACAGTCATCATGAGCCGTGTCTGAAAGAATTATTCACATTTCCTACGAGAATAGATGGCTGAAATAGCGAAAGGTGTGTGTTTTTTTGGAGCATGGACTGGTTCAAAGCCCATCTCAAACCACTAAGTATTTTGCTGAACACGAGAAGTGGTTTGTGCGGCCTGTGTTTGGGTGTTTTTTGTGTCACTGTGTGTGTGTGTGTGTGTGTGTGTGTGTGTCTGTCTGTCTGTCTGAGGGTCTGTGTGTCTGTGTTTCTGTCTCCATTCCTGAGCAGCAAATCTTTTTTCCTCTTTTAGCATGTTACTCAGAACTGTGGATGAAGCCCAGCACTCCTGAAAACACAATGCATGTATGGTTGAAGAAAATTTTCTTGATGATGAGTGAGAGGGTGGTGACTGAAACCAGCTCATTTCCCATTGACCACTGAGGCCACATCTCTCAGGTGAGAAGCAAAGTGAGAATTTGAACCAGGCACATTCTCCTTAGAGACAATGAGCCAAAGACAGGTCCGATGGAATCAAATGTCTCTTCATGTTGACATCCATCACTTCAAGCTCTCGTTAAGCCATTGAAGTGTCACACTGGGCCTGGGGGAGGCGTTGCACCCTTTGGAATTACACGTCCGAAGATTTGGATTTGATTTCCAGCCCTCTGCCAGTCAGTCTGCCAGGCCCTTTCAAGTGACAAGCCTTAGGTGAGTCCCTTTCTGTCTCTGTTTCCCGATTCCTTCACAGGGATTTATGTGGGCCTTAAGGCCTACTGGGAAAAGATACCTCTTCTGACTCAGTGCCTGCTTTCTTGATTTGACTTGTCAATCTGGAGTTGAATACACCTTTGATTTTGGATTGACTCTATTACCTCTCCTGGAAATTAACACACAAAACTGACAGTTGATTGACAGGATGAGAAGCAGTTTTCCAGAATTCAAATAGAACTTAATCCTTTCTTACGAAAAGAATGCTCAACTCAAGGGGACACAGATCACTCGTTTTGACTTCAAGAGCTATGAGCAAACTGACACAAGAGCAGAAAATCAAACACCGTATATTCTCGCTCATAGGCGGGTGTTGAACAATGAGAACACATGGACACAGGGAGGGGAGCACTACACACTGGGGTCTGTTGGGGGGAAATGGGGGAGGGGCGGGGAGTGGGGAGGTGGGAAGAGATAGCATGGGGAGAAATGACAGATACAGGTGAGGGGACAAAAGGCAGCAAAGCACACTGCCATGTGTGTACCTATGCAACAATCTTGCATGTTCATCACATGTACCCCAAAACCTAAAATGCAATAAAAAAAAAAAAAAAAAAAAAAAAAGAAAATACACAGCTAAAATTGTCCGTGCTTTGAATGCTAGACAAGTTTTTCAGAATAAACAGCTAAAACGGTCCCCGATTAAAGTGATTTAGTATTTGTATTTTTGAAAATTTCACAGCTTGGGGGTGTATTTGTATTATATTCAAAAACACAACTAAGAGTCGTATTTGTATTTTTGAAAATAACACAACTTGGGGGTGTATTTGTATTATATTCAAAAATAAAACTAAGAGTTGTATTTGTATTTTTGAAAATAACACATCTTGGGGGAGTATTTGTATTATTTTCCAAGATACAGCTAAGGGTGGTATATGTATTTTTGAAAATAACACAGCTTGGGGATGTATTTGTGTTATTTTCAAAGATACAGCTAAGGGTTGTATCTGTATTTTTGAAAATAACACAGCTTGGGGGTGTACTTGTATTATTTTCCAAAATACAGCTAAGGGTTGTATTTGTATTTTTGAAAATAAAACAGCTTGGTAGTGTATTTGTATTATTTTCCAAGATAAAGCTAAGGTTTGTATTTGTATTCTTGAAAACAACACAGATTGGGGGTGTATTTGTATTATTTTCCAAGATACAGCCAAGGTTTGTATTTGTATTTTTGAAAATAACACAGTTTGGGGTGGTATTTCTATTATTTTCCAAGATACAGTTAAGGGTGGTATTTGTATTTTTGAAAATAACACAGCTTGGGGGTGTATTTGTGTTATTTTCCTAGATACAGCTAAGGGATGTATTGGTATTTTTGAAAATAACACAGCTTGGGGATGTATTTGTATTATTTTAAAAGATACAGCTAAGGGTTGTATTGGTATTTTGGAAAATAACACAGCTTTGGGGTGTATTTGTATTATTTTCCAAGATACAGCTAAGGGTTGTATTTGTATTTTTTAAAATAACACACCTTGGGGGTGTATTTGTATTATTTTACAAGATACAGCTAAGGGTCGTATTTGTATTTTTGAAAATAACACAGCTTGTGGGTGTATTTGTATCATTTTTCTAGATACAGCGAAGGGTTGTATTTTTATTTTTGAAAATAACACAGCTTGGGGGTGTATTTGTATCATTTTCAAAGATACGGCTAAGGGTTGTATTTGTATTTTTGAAAATAACACAGCTTTGGGGTGTATTTGTATTATTTTCCAAGATACAGATAAGTGTTGTATTTTTGAAAATAACACAGTTGGGGGAGTATATGTATTATTTACCAAGATACAGCTAAGGGATGTATTTGTATTTTTGAAAATAACAGAGCTTAAGGGTGTATTTGTATTATTTTCCAAGATACAGCTAAGGGTTGTATTTGTATTTTTGAAAATAACACAGCTTGGGGGTGTATTTGTATTATTTTCCAAGATACAGCTCAGGGTTGTATTTGAATTTTTGACAATAACACAGCTTTGGGGTGTATTTGTATTATTTTCCAACATACACCTAAGGGTTTTATTTGTATTTTTGACAATAACACAACTTGTGTGTGTATTTGTGTTATTTTCAAAGATACAGCTAAGGGTTGTACTTGTATTTTTGATATTAACACAGCTTGCGGGTGTATTTGTATTATTTTCCAAGATACTGCTAAGGGTTGTATTTGTATTTTTGACAATAACACAGCTTGGGGGTGTATTTGTATTATTATCAAAGATACAACTAAGCATTGTATTTGTATTTTTGACAGTAACACAGCTTGTGGGTGTTTTTTGTTATTTTCAAAGATACAGCTAAGGTTTGTATTTGAATTTTTGACAATAACACAGCTTGGGCTTTTATTTGAATTATTTTCAAAATACAGCTAAGGGTTGTATTTGTATTTTTGAAAATAACACAGCTTGGGAGTGTATTTGTATTATTTTCCAAGATACATCTACGGGTTGTACTTTTATTTTTGAAAATCACACATCTTGGGTGTGTATTTGTATTAGTTTCGAAGATACACCTAAGTGTTGTATATGTATTCTTGAAAATAACACAGCTTGGGGGTGTATTTGTATTATTTCCCAAGATACAGCTAAGGGTTGTATTTGTATTTTTGACAATATCACAGCTTGGGGTGTATTTGTATTATTTTCCAATATACTGCTAAGGGTTGTATTTGTATTTTTGAAAATAACACAGCTTGTGTGTGTATTTGTATTATTTTCTGAGATACAGCTAAGGGTTGTATTTGTCTTTTTGAAAAAAAAAACACAGCTTGGGGGTGTATTTGTATTATTTTCCAAGATACAGCTAAGGTTTGTATTTGTATTTTTGCAAATAACACAGATTGGGGGTGTATTTGTACTATTTTCCAAGATAAAGCTAAGGGTTGTAATTGTCTTTTTAAAAATAACACAGCTTGGGGGTGTATTTGTACTATTCTCCAAGATTCAGCTAAGGGTTGTATTTGTATTTTTGAAAATAACACAGCTTGGGGTAGTATTTGTATTATTTTTCAAGATATAGCTAAGGGTTTTATTTGTATTTTTGAAAATAACAGTGTTGGGCGTGTATATGAATTATTTTCCAAGATTCAGCTAAGAGATGTATTTGTATTTTTGAAAATAACACAGCTTGGTGGTGGATTTGTATTATTTTCCAAGATACAGCTAAGGGTTGTATTTGAATTTTTGACAATAACACAGCTTGGGGGTGTATTTGTATTATTTTTCAACATACACGTAAGGGTTGTATTTGTATTTTTGACAAAAACACGGCTTGTGTGTGTATTTGTGTTATTTTCAAAGATACAGCTAAGGGTTGTATTAGTATTTTTGAAATTAACACAGCTTGCGGGTGTATTTGTATTATTTCCCAAGATACAGCTAAGGGTTGTATTTGTATTTTTGACAATAACACAGCTTGGGGGTGTATTTGTATTATTTTAAAAGATACAGCTAAGGGTTGTATTTGTATTTTGGCAATAACACAGCTTGGGGATGTATTTTTATTATTTTCAAAGATAGAGCTAAGGGTTGTATTTGTATTTTGGAAAATGACACAACTTGGGGGTTTATTTGTATTATTTTCAAAGATACAGCTTAGGGTTTTATTTGTCTTTTTCTAAATAACACAACTTGGGGGTGTATTTGTATTATTTTCCAAGATACAGCTAAGGGTTGTATTTGTATTTTTGAAAATAACACAGGTTGCACCTGTAATTGTATGATTTTCCAAGATAGAGCTAAAGGATGTATTGGTATTTTTGAAAATAACACAGCTTGGGGTTGTATTTGTGTTATTTTCCAAGATACAGCTAAAAGTTGCATTTGTATTTTTTAAAACAACACAGCTTGTGGGTGTTTTTGTATTATTTTCCAAGATACAGCTAAGAGTTGTATTTGTATTTTTGAAAATAACACAATTTGGGGATGTATTTGTATTATTTTCCAAGATACAGCTAAGGGTTTTATTTGTATTTTTGACAATAACACTGCTTGGGGATATATTTGTATTATTTTCCAACATACTGCGAAGGGTTGTATTTTTATTTTTGAAAATAACACAGCTTTTGGGTGTATTTGTATTATTTTCCAAAATACAGCTAAGGGTTGTATTTGTATTTTTGACAATAACAAAGCTTGGGGGTGTATTTGTATTATTTTCCAAGATAGAAATAAGGGTTGTATTTGTATTTTTAATGATAACACAGCTTGGGGTTGTATATGTCTTATTTTCCAAGATACAGCTAAGGGTTGTATTTGTATTTTTGACAATAACACAAATTGTGGGTTTATTTGTGTTATCTTCAAAGATACAGCTAAGGGTTGTATCTTTATTTTTTAAAATAACACAGCTTGGGGGTGTATTTGTATTATTTTCCAAGATACAGCTAAGGGTTGTATTTGTAGTTTTGAAAATAATACAGCTTGTGTCTGAGTTTGTATTATTTTACAAGACAGAGCTAAGTGATGTATTGGTATTTTTGAAAATAACACAGTTTGTGGGTGTATTTGTGTTATTTTCCAAGATAGAGCTAAGGGTTGTATTGGTATTTTGGAAAATAACACAGCTTTGTGGTGTATTTGTATTATTTTCGAAGACACAGCTAAGGGTTGTATTTGCATTTTTGACAACAACACAGCTTGTGGGTGTTTTTGTATTATATTCCAAGATACAGCTAAGTGTTGTATTTGTATTTTTGAAAATAACACAATTTCGGGGTGTATTTGTATTATTTTCAAAGATACAGCTAAGGGTTTTATTTGTATTTTTGAAAATAACACAGCTTGTGGGTGTATTTGTGTTATTTTCAAAGATAGAGCTAAGGGTTGTATTTGTATTTTTGAAAATAACACAGCTTGCGGGTGTATTTGCATTATTTTCCAAGATACAGCTAAGGGTTGTATTTGTATTTTTGAAAATAACACAGCTTGGCATTGTATTTGTATTATTTTCCGAGAAAAAGCTAAGGGTTGTATTTGTATTCTTTAGAATAACACAGCTTGGGGGTGTATTTGTATTATTTTTCAAGTTACAGCTAACGGTTGTATTTGTATTTTTGAAAATAACACAGCTTGGTCGTGTATTTGTATTATTTTCTGAGATACAGCTAAGGGTTGTATTTGTCTTTTTGAAAAAAAGCACAGCTGGGGGGGGTATTTGTATTATTTTCCAAGATACAGCTAAGGGTTTTATTTGTATTTTTGAAAATAACGCAGTATCTCAGAAAATAATACAAATACAACCCCAAGCTGTGTTATTTTCCAAAATACAAATATCACCCTTAGCTGTATCTTGGAAAATAGTACAAATACACCCCCAAGCAGTGTTATTTTCAAAAATACAAATACAACCCTTAGCTTTATCTCCGAAAATAATACAAATACACCCCCAAGCTGTGTTATTTTCAAAAATACAAATACAACCCTTAGCTGTATCTCGGAAAATAATACAAATACACACTCAAGCTGTGTTATTTTGAAAAATACAAATACAACCCTTAGCTGTATCTTGGAAAATAATACAAATACACCGCCAAGCTGTATTATTTTCAAAACTACAGATACCACCCTTAGCTGTGTCTTTGTAAATAATACAAATACACCAGTAAGCTGTGTTATTTTCAAAAATACAAATACAACCCTTTGCTGTATCTTGTAAAATAATACAAATACAACCCCAAGCTGTGTTATTTTCAAAAACACAAATACAACCCTTAGCTGTATCTTGGAATATAATACAAATACACCCCCAAGCTGTGTTATTTTCAAAAAGACAAATACAACCCTTAGCTTTATCTCGAAAAATAATACAAATACACCCCCAACCTGTGTTATTTTCAAAAACACAAATACAACCGTTAGCTGTATCTTGGAAAATAATACAAATACACCCCCAAGCTGTGTTATTTTCAAAAATACAAATAAAACCCTTAGCTTTATCTCGGAAAATAATACAAATACACCCCCAAGCTGTGTTATTTTCAAAAATACAAATACAACCCTTAGATGTATCTTGGAAAATAATACAAATACGCCCCCTCCTGTGTTATTTTCAAAAATACAAATACAACCCTTAGCTGTATCTCGGAAAATAATACAAATATACCGACAAGCTGTGTTATTTTCCAAAATACGTATAGAACCATTAGCTGTATCTTGGAATATAATACAAATACACCACCAAGCTGTGTTATTTTTAAAAATACAAATACAACCCTTAGCTGTATCTTTGAACATAATACAAATACAACCCCAAGCTGTGTTATTGTCAAAATACAAATACAAACCTTTAGCTGTATCTTTGAAAATAACACAAACACAAACCCAAGCTGTATTATTGTCAAAAATAAAAATACAACCCTTAGCTGCATCTTGGAAAATAATACAAATAACCCCCAAGCTCTGTTATTGTCAAAAATACAAATACAACCGTTAGCTGTATCTTGAAAAATAACACAAATAAACCCCAAAGCTGTGTTATTTTCAAAAATACCAATACAACACTTAGCCGTATCTTGTAAAATAATGCAAATACACCCCCAAGCTGTGTTATTTTCAAAAATACAAATACAAACCATAGCTGTATCTTGGAAAATATTTCAAATACACACCCAAGCTTTGATATTTTCAAAAACTCAAATACAACCCTTAGCTGTATCTTGGAAAATAATACAAATACACCACCAAGCTGTGTTATTTTCAGAAATACAAATACAACCCTTACCTCTATCTTGGAAAATAATACAAATACACACCCAAGCTGTGTTATTTTCAAAAATACAAATTCAACACTTAGCTCTATCTTGGAAAATAATAAAAATACACCGCCAAGCTGCGTTATTTTCAAAAATACATACACAACCCTTAGCTGTATTTTGGAAAATAATAGAAATACACCCCCAAGTTGTGTTATTTTCAAAAATACAAATACAACCCTTAGCTGTATCTTGGAAAATAATACAAATACACCTCCAACCTGTGTTATTTTCAAGAATACAAATACAACCCTTAGCTCTATTTTGGAAAATAATACAAACTCACCCACAAGCTGTGTTATTTTCAAAAATACAAATACAACCCTTAGCTGTATATTGGAAAATAATACAAATACACCCACAAGCTGTGTTATTTTCAAAAATACAAATAGAAACCTTAGCTGTATCTTCGAAAATAATGCAAATACACACCCAAGCTGTGTTATTCTCAAAAATTGAAATACAACACTTAGCTGTATCTTGGAAAATAATACAAATACAACCACAAGCCGTGTTATTTTAAAAATACAAATAGAAACCTTAGCTGTATCTTTGAAAATAATGCAAAAACACACCCAAGCTGTGTTATTCTCAAAAATTGAAATACAACACTTAGCTGTATCTTGGAAAATAATACAAATACACTCACATGCTGTGTTATTGTCATAAATACAAATAAAACCCTTAACTGTGTCTTGGAAAATAATACAAAATACACCCCAAAGCTGTGTTATTTTCAAAAATACAAATACAACCCTTCACTGTATCTTGGAAAATAATACAAATACACCCCCAATCTGTGTTGTATTAAAAAATACAAATACAACCCTTAGCTGCTTCTTGGAAAATAATACAAATACAACCCCAAGCTGTGTTATTTTCAAAAATACAAATACAATGCTTATCTGTATCTTTGAAAAGGATACAAATACACTCCAAAGCTGTGTTATTTTCAAAAATACAAATACGACCCTTAGCTGTATCTTGGAAAATAATACAAATACACCCCCAAGCTGTGTTATTTTCAAGAATACAAATACGACACTTAGCTATATCTTGGAATATAAAACAATTACACCCGCAAGCCGTGTTATTTTCCAAAATATAAGTACAAATCTTAGCTGTATCTTGGAAAAAATAAAATACACCCCCAGGCTATGTTATTTTCAAAAATACCAATACAACCCTTACCTTTATCTTGGAAAATAATGCAAATACAACCCCAAGCTGTGTTATTTTCAAAAATACAAATAAAACCCTTCGCTGTATCTTGGAAAATAATACAAATACACCCCCAACCTGTGTTAGTTTCAAAAATACAAACCAAACCCGTAGCTGTATCTTGGAAAATAATACAAATACACCCCCCAGCTGCCTTATTGTCAAAAATACAAATACAACCCTTAGCTGTATCTTGGAAAGTAATACAAATACACCCCCAAGCCGACTTATTTTCAAAAATGCAAATACAATCCTTAGCTGTATCTTGGAAAGTAATACAAATACAACCCAATGCTGTGTTATTTTCAAAAATACATATACAACTCTTAGCTGTATCTTGGAAAGTAATACAAATACACCCCAAAGCTGTGTAATTGTCAAAAACACAGATATAGTCTGTAGCTGTATCTTGGAAAATAATACAAATACACCTCCTAGCTGTGTTATTTTCAAAAATACAAATAAAACCCTTAGCTGTATCTTGGAAAATAATACGTATACACCCACAAGCTGTGTTATTTTCAAGAATACAAATACAACCCATAGCTGTATCTTGGAAAATAATACAAATACACCCCCAAGCTGTTTTATTTTCAAAAATACAAATACAACCCTAAGCTGTACCTTGGAAAACAATGCAAATACACCCCCAAGCTGTGTTATTTTCAAAAATACAAATACAACTATTACCTGTATCTTTGAAAATGATACAAATACACCCCCAAGCTGTGTTATTTTCAAAAATACAAATATGACCCTTAGCTGTATCTTTGAAAATAATACAAATAAACCCCGAAGCTGTGATGTTTTCCAAAATACAAGTAATATCCTTAGCTGTATCTTGGAAAAAAAAAACAAATACACCCCGAAGCTATGTTATTTTCAAAAATACCAATACAACCCTTAGCTGTATCTTGGAAAATAATGCAAATACATCACCAAGCTCTGTTATTTTCAAAAATACAAATACAACCCTGAGCTGTATCTCGGATAATAATAGAAATACACCCCCAAGCGGTGTTATTTTCAAAAATACGAGATAAAGCTCAGGGTTGTATTTGTATTTTTGAAAATAACACAGCTTGGGGGTGTATTTGTATTATTTTCCGAGATACAGCTAAGGGTTGTAATTGCATTTTTTAAAATAACCGAGCTTGGGGGTGTATTTGTATTATTTTCCGAGATACAGCTAAGGGCTGTATTTGTATTTTTGAAAATAACACAGCTTGGGGGTGTATATGTATTATTTTTCGAGATACAGCTAAGGGTTGTATTTGTATTTTTGAAAATAACATAGCTTGGGGGTGTATTTGTACTATTTTCCGAGATACAGCAAAGGGTTGTATTTGTATTTTTGAAAATTACACAACTTGGGGGTGTATTTGTATTATTTTCTGAGATGCAGCTAAAGGTTGTATTTGTATTTTTGAAAATAACACAGCTTGGGGGTGAATTTGTATTATTTTCCGAGACACAGCTAAGGGTTGTATTTGTATTTTTGAAAATAACACAGCTTTTGGGTGTATTTGTATTATTTTCCGAGATACAGCTAAAGGTTGTATTTGTATTTTTGAAAATAACACAGCTTGGGCGTGTATTTGTATTATTTTCAAAGATACAGCTAAGGGTAGTATTTGCATTTATGAAAGTAACATATCTTGTGGTAGTACTTGTATTATTTTCCGAGATACAGCTATCGGTTGTATTTGTATTTTTGAAAATAACACAGCTTGTGTGTGTATTTGTATTATTTCCCGAGTTACAGCTCAGGGTTGTAATTGTATTTTTGAAAACAACACAGCTTGGGGGTGTATTTGTATTATTTTCCGAGATACAGCTAATGGTTGTATTTGTATTTTTGAAAATAACACAGCTTGGGGGTGTATTTGTATTATTTTCCGAGATACAGCTATGGGTTGTATTTGTATTTTTGAAAATAACACAGCTTGGGGGTGTATTTGAATTATTATGCGAGGTACAGTTCAGGGTTGTATTTGTATTTTTGAAAATAACAGAGCTTGGGGGTGTATTTGTATTATTTTCCAAGATACAGCTATGGGTTGTATTTTCGTTTTTGAAAATTACACACCTTGGGGGTGTATTTGTATTATTTTCCCAGATACAGCTCAGGGTTGTATTTGTATTTTTGAAAATAACGCAACTTGGGGTTGTATTTTTATTACTTTCCCAGATACAGATAAGGATTGTTTTTGTATTTTTGAAAATAACACAGCTTGGGGGTGTATTTGTATTATTTTCCGAGTTACAGCTCATGGTTGTATTAGTATTTTTGAAAATAACACAGCTTTGGGGTGTATTTGTACTATTTTTCGAGATATAGCTATGGGTTGTATTTGTATTTTTGAAAATAACACAGCTTGGGGGTTTATTTGTAATATTTTCCGAGATACAGCTCAGGGTTGTATTTGTATTTTTGAAATTATCGCAGCTTGGCGGTGTATTTGTATTATTTTCGGAGATACAGCTCAGGGTTGTATTTGTATTTTTGAAAATAACACAGCTTGCGGATGTATTTGTATTATTTTCCCAGATACAGCTAAGGTTTGTATTTGTATTTTTGAAAATAACACAGCTTGGGGGTGTACTTGTACTATTTTCCCATCTACAGCTAAGGTTTGTGTTTGTATTTTGGAATATAACACAGCTTGGGGGTGTATTTGTATTATTTTTCCAGATACAGCTAAGGTTTGTATTTGTATTTTTGAAAATAACACAGCTTGGGGGTGTATTTGTATTATTTTCCGAGATACAGCTAAGGTTTTTATTTGTATTTTTGAAAATAACACAGCTTGGGTGTGTATTTGTATTATTTTCCGAGATAAAGCTAAGGGTTGTATTTGCATTTTTGAAAATAACACATGTTGTGGGTGTACTTGTATTATTTTCCAAGATACAGCTATGGGCTGTATTTGTATTTTTGAAAATAATACAGCTTGGGGGTGTATTTGTATTATTTTCCGAGATAGAGTTCAGGGTTGTATTTGTATTTTTGAAAATAACACAGCTTGGCGGTGTGTTTTTATTATTTTGCGAGATACAGCTAAGGGTTGAATTTGTGTTTTTGAAAATAACACAGCTTGGGGGTGTATTTGTATTATTTTCCGGGATAAAGATAAGGGTTGTTTTTGTATTTTGGAAAATAACGCAGCTTGGGGGTGTATTTGTATTATATTCCGAGATACAGCTAAGGTTTGTATTTGTATTTTTGAAAATACCACAGCTTGTGGGTGTATTTTTTAATATTTTCCCTGATTCAGCTAAGGTTTGTATTGGTATTTTTGATAATAACACAGCTTGGGGGTGTATTTGTATTATTTTCCCAGATACGGCTAAGGTTTGTATTTATATTTTGGAAAATAACACAGCTTCCGGGTGTTTTTGTATTATTTCCCGAGAGATAGCTCAGGGTTGTATTTGTATTTTTGAAAATGACACAGCTTGGGGGTGTTTTTGTATTATTTTCCGAGATACAGCTAAGGGTTGTATTTGTATTTTTGAAAATAACACAGCATGGGGGTGTATTTATATTATTTTCCGAGATAGAGCTAATGTTTGTATTTGTATTTTTGAAAATAACACAGCTTGGTGGTGTGTTTGTATTATTTTCCGAGATAACGCTAAGGGTTGTATTTGTATTTTTGAAAATAACACAGCTTTGGGGTGTATTTGGATTATTTTCTGAGATACAACTAAGGGTTTTATTTCTATCTTTGAAAATAACACAGCTTGGGGGTGTATTTATATTATTATCCGAGATACAGCTAAGGGTTGTATTTGTATTTTTGAAAATAACGCAGCTTGGGGTTGTATTTGTATTATTTTCCGAGATACAGCTAAGGTTTGTATTTGTATTTTTGAAAATGACACAGCTTGTGGGTGTATTTGTATTATTTTCCGAGACAGAGCTAAGGGTTGTGTTTGTATTTTTGAAAATAACACAGCTTGAGGGTGTATTTGTATTATTTTCCGAGATACAGCTATGGGTTGTATTTGCATTTTTGAAAATAACACAGCTTGGGGGTGTATTTGTATCATTTTCTGAGATACAGCTCAGGGTTCTATATGTATTTTTTAAAACACCACAGCTTGTGAGTGTATTTGTATTATTTTCCAAGATACAGCTATAGGTTGTATTTGTATTTTTGATAATAACACAGCTTGGGGTTGTATTTGTATTATTTTCTGAGATACAGCTCAGGTTTGTATTTGTATTTTTGAAAATAATGCAGCTTGGGGGTGTATTTGTATTATTTTCCGAGATACCGCGAAGGGTTGTATTTGTATTTTTGAAAATAACACACCTTGAGGGTGTCTTTGTATTATTATCCGAGATACAGCTAAGGGTTGTTTTTGTATTTTTGAAAATAACGCAGCTTGGTGTTGTATTTGTATTATTTTCCGAGATACAGCTAAGGTTTGTATTTGTATTTTTGAAAATGACACAGCTTGGGGGTGTATGTGTATTATTTTCCGAGATAGAGCTAAGGGTTGTGTTTGTATTTTTGAAAATAACACAGTTTGAGGGTGTATTTGTATTATTTTCCGAGATACAGCTATGGGTTGTATTTGCATTTTTGAAAATAACACAGCTTGGGGGTTTATTTGTATCATTTTCTGAGATACAGCTCAGGGTTCTATTTGTATTTTTTAAAATACCACAGCTTGTGAGTGTATTTGTATTATTTTCCATTATACAGGTATGGGTTGTATTTGTATTTTTGATAATAACACAGCTTGGGGGTGTATTTGTAGTATTTTCTTAGATACAGCTCAGGGTTGTATTTGTATTTTTGAAAATAACGCAGCTTGGGGGTGTATTTGTATTATTTTCGGAGATACAGCTAAGGGTTGTATTTGTATTTTTCAAAATAACACAGCTTGGGTGTGTATTTGTATTATTTTCCGAGATACAGGTATGGGTTGTATTTGCATTTTTGTAATAACACAGCTTGGGGGTGTAATTGTATCATTTTCTGAGATACAGCTCAGGGTTGTATTTGTATTTTTTAAAATAGCACAGCTTGTGAGTGTATTTGTATTATTTTCCAAGATACAGCTATGGGTTGTATTTGTGTTTTTGATAATAAGACAGCTTGGGGGTGTATTTGTAGTATTTTCTGAGATACAGTTCAGGGTTGTATTTGTATTTTTGAAAATATCGCAGCTTGGGGGTGTATTTGTATTATTTTCGGAGATACAGCTCAGGGTTGTATTTGTATTTTTGAAAATAACACAGCTTGCGGGTGTATTTGTATTATTTTCCCAGATACAGCTAAGGTTTGTATTTGTATTTTTGAAAATAACACAGCTTGGGGGTGTACTTGTACTATTTTCCCATCTACAGCTAAGGTTTGTATTTGTATTTTGGAATATAACACAGCTTGGGGGTGTATTTGTATTATTTTTCCAGATACAGCTAAGGTTTGTATTTGTATTTTTGAAAATAACACAGCTTGGGGGTGTATTTGTATTATATTCCGAGATACAGCTAAGGTTTGTATTTGTATTTTTGAAAATACCACAGCTTGTGGGTGTATTTTTTAATATTTTCCCTGATACAGCTAAGGTTTGTGTTTGTATTTTTGATAATAACACAGCTTGGGGGTGTATTTGTATTATTTTCCCAGATACGGCTAAGGTTTGTATTTATATTTTGGAAAATAACACAGCTTCGGGGTGTTTTTGTATTATTTCCCGAGAGACAGCTCAGGGTTGTATTTGTATTTTTGAAAATGACACAGCTTGGGGGTGTATTTGTATTATTTTCCGAGATACAGCTAAGGATTGTATTTGTATTTTTGAAAATAACACAGCATGGGGGTGTATTTATATTATTTTCCGAGATACAGCTCAGGGTTGTATTTGTATTTTTGAAAATAACACAGCTTGGGGGTGTGTTTGTATTATTTTCTGAGATAACGCTAAGGGTTGTATTTGTATTTTTGAAAATAACACAGCTTGGGGGTGTATTTGTATTATTTTCCGAGATACAGCTCAGGTTTGTATTTGTATTTTTGAAAATAACGCAGCTTGAGTTTGTATTTGTATTATTTTCCGAGATACAGCTAAGGTTTGTATTTGTATTTTTGAAAATAAGACAGCTTGGGGGTGTATTTGTATTATTTTCTGAGATACAACTAAGGGTTTTATTTCTATCTTTGAAAATAACACAGCTTGGGGGTGTATTTATATTATTTTCCGAAATACAGCTATGGACTGTATTTGCATTTTTGAAAATAACACAGCTTGGGGGTGTATTTTATCATTTTCCGACATACAGCTCTTTTTTTTATTTGTATTTTTGAAAATAACACAGCCTGTGAGTGTATTTGTATTATTTTCCAAGATACAGCTATGGGTTGTGTTTGTATTTTTGAAAATAACACAGCTTGGGGGTGTTTTTGTATTATTTTTCGAGATACAGCTCAGGGTTGTATATTTATTTTTGAAAATAACGCAGCTTTCGGGAGTATTTGTATTATTTTCCGAGATACAGTTAAGGTTTGTATTTGTATTTTTGAAAATAACACAGCTTGGGTGTGTATTGGTATTATTTTCCCAGATACAGCAAAGGATTTTATTTGTATTTTTGAAAATGTCACAGCTTGTGGGTGTACCTGAATTATTTTCCCAGATACAGCTAATGTTTCTATTTGTATTTTGGAAAATAACACAGCTTGGGGGTGTATTTGTATTATTTTCAAAAATACAGCTAAGGCTTGTATTTGTATTTTTGAAAATAACGCGGCTTGGGGGTGTATTTGTATTATTTTCCGAGATACAGCTAAGGGTTGTATTTCTATCATTGAAAATAACACAGCTTGAGGGTGTATTTGTATTTTTTTCCCAGATACAGCTAAGGGTTGTATTTGTATTTTTGAAAATAACAGAGCTTGGGAGTCTGTTTTTATTATTTTACGAGATACAGCTAAGGTTTGTATTTTTATTTTAGAAAATAACACAGCTTGGGTGTGTTTTTGTATTATTTTCTGAGATACAGCTCAGGGTTATATTTGTATTTTTGAAAATAACACAACTTGCTGGTGTATTTGTATTATTTTCCGAGATATAGCTAAGCGGTGTATTTGTATTATGAAAAATAACACAGTTTGGGGGTGTATTTGTATTATTTTTCGAGATACACCTAAGGGTTGTATTTGTGTTTTTGAAAATAACACCGCTTGGGGGTGTATTTGTATAATTTTCCGAGATACAGCTAAGGGTTTTATTTGTATTTTTGAAAATAACACAGCTTGGGGGAGTTTTTGTATTATATTCCCAGATACAGCACAAGGTTGTATTTGTATTTTTGAAAATAACACAGCTTGGGGTTGTATTTCTATTATTTTCGGAGATACAGCTAAGGTTTGTATTTGTATTTTTGAAAATAGCACAGCTTGGGGGTGTACTTGTATTATTTTCCGACATAGAGTTAAGGGTTGTATTTGTATTTTTGAAAATAACGCAGCTTGGTGGTGTATTTGTATTATTTTCCGAGATACAGGTCAGGGTTGTATTTGTATTTTTGAAAATAACACAGCTTGGGGGTGTATTTCTATTATTTTCCGTGATACAGCTAAGGGTTGTTTTTGTATTTTTGAAAATAACGCAGCTTGTGGGTGTATTTGTATTATTTTCCGAGATACAGCTAAGGTTTGTAAATGTATTTTTGAAAATAACGCAGCTTGTTGGTATATTTGTATTATTTTTGGAGATACAGCTAAGGGTTGTATTAGTATTTTTGAAAATAACGCAACTTGTCGGTATATTTGTATTATTTTCGGAGATACAGCTAAGGGTTGTATTTGTATTTTTGAAAATAACACAGCTTGGTGGTGTATTTGTGTTATTTTCTGAGATACAGCTAAGGGGTGTATTTGTATTTTTGAAAATAACACAAAATGGCTGTGTATTTGTATTATTTTCCGAGATACAGCTAAGGTTTGTATTTGAATTTTTGAAAATAACACACCTTGGGGTTGTATTTCTATTATTTTCTGAGATACAGCTAAGGGCTGTATTTGTATTTTTGAAAATAACACAAAATGGCTGTGTATTTGTATTATTTTCCGAGATACAGCTAAGGGTTGTATTTGTATTTTTGAAAATAACACACCTTGGGGTTGTATTTCTATTATTTTCTGAGATACAGCTAAGGGCTGTATTTGTATTTTTGAAAATAACACAAAATGGCTGTGTATTTGTATTATTTTCCGAGATACAGCTAAGGGTTTTATTTGTATTTTTGAAAATTACGCAGCTTGGGGGTGTATTTGTATTATTTTCCGAGATACAGGTAAGTGTTGTATTTGTATTTTTGAAAATAACACAGGTTGGGGGTTTATTTGTATTATTTTCCGAGACACAGTTAAGGGTTCTATTTGTATTTTTGAAAATAACGCAGCTTGTGGGTGTATTTGTATTATTTTCTGAGATACAGCTAAGGTTTTTATTTGTATTTTTGAAAATAAAAGAGCTTGGGGTTGTGTTTGTATTATTTTCCAAGATACAGCTAAGGATTGTATTTGTATTTTAGAAAATAGCACAGCTTGGGGGAGTTTTTGTATTGTTTTCTGAGATACAGCTCAGGGTTGTATTTGTATTTTTGAAAATAACACACCTTGGCGGTGTATTTGTATTATATTGAGAGATACAGCTAAGGGTTGTATATGTGTTTTTTAAAATAACACAGCTTTGGGGTGTATATGTATTATTTTCCGAGATATACCTAAGGGTTGTATTTGAATTTTGGAAAATAACACAGCTTGGGGGTGTTTTTATATTACTTTCCGAGATACATCTCAGGGTTGTATTTGTATTTTGAAAATGACACAGCTTAGGGGAGTATTTGTATTATTTTCCGAGATACAGCTAAGGGTTGTATTTGTATTTTTGAAAATAACACACCTTGGGGTTGTATTTCTATTATTTTCTGAGATACAGCTAAGGGCTGTATTTGTATTTTTGAAAATAACACAAAATGGCTGTGTATTTGTATTATTTTCCGAGATACAGCTAAGGGTTTTATTTGTATTTTTGAAAATTACGCAGCTTGGGGGTGTATTTGTATTATTTTCCGAGATACAGGTAAGTGTTGTATTTGTATTTTTGAAAATAACACAGGTTGGGGGTTTATTTGTATTATTTTCCGAGACACAGTTAAGGGTTCTATTTGTATTTTTGAAAATAACGCAGCTTGTGGGTGTATTTGTATTATTTTCTGAGATACAGCTAAGGTTTTTATTTGTATTTTTGAAAATAAAAGAGCTTGGGGTTGTGTTTGTATTATTTTCCAAGATACAGCTAAGGATTGTATTTGTATTTTAGAAAATAGCACAGCTTGGGGGAGTTTTTGTATTGTTTTCTGAGATACAGCTCAGGGTTGTATTTGTATTTTTGAAAATAACACACCTTGGCGGTGTATTTGTATTATATTGAGAGATACAGCTAAGGGTTGTATATGTGTTTTTTAAAATAACACAGCTTTGGGGTGTATATGTATTATTTTCCGAGATATACCTAAGGGTTGTATTTGAATTTTGGAAAATAACACAGCTTGGGGGTGTTTTTATATTACTTTCCGAGATACATCTCAGGGTTGTATTTGTATTTTGAAAATGACACAGCTTAGGGGAGTATTTGTATTATTTTCCCCGATACAGCTAAGGTTTTTATTTTTATTTTTGAAAATAACACAGCTTGGGTGTGTATTTGTATTATTTTCCCCGATACAGCTAAGGTTTTTATTTTTATTTTTGAAAATAACACAGCTTGGGTGTGTATTTGTATTATTTTCCCAAATACAGCTAAGGATTGTATTTGTATTTTTGAAAATAACACAGCTTGGGTGTGTATTGTATTATTTTCGGAGATACAGCTAAGGTTTCTATTAGTGTTTTTGAAAATAACAGAGTTTGGGGGTGTATTTCTATTATTTTCCGAGATACAGCTAAGGATTATATTTGTATTTTTGAAAATAACACATCTTGGGGGTGTACTTGTATTATTTTCCAAGATACTGGTATGGGTTGTATTTGTATTTTTGAAAATAATACAGCTTGGGGGTGTATTTGTATTATTTTCCGAGATACAGCTCAAAGTTGTATTTGTGTTTTTGAAAATAACACAGCTTGGCGGTGTAGTTGTATTATTTTGGGAGATACAGCTAAGTGTTGTATTTGTGTTTTTGAAAATAACACAGCTTGGGGGTGTATTTGTATTATTTTCTGAGATACAGCTTAGTGTTGTATTTCTGTTTTTGAAAATAACACAGCTTGGGGGTTATTTGTATTATTTTCCGAGATACACCTAAGGGTTGTATTTGTATTTTTGAAAATAACACAGCTTGGATGTGTACTTGTATTATTTTCCCAGATACAGCTAAGGTTTGTATTTGTATTTTGGAAAATAACACAGTTTGGGGTGTGTTTGTATTATTTTCCGAGATACAGCTAAGGATTGTATTTGCATTTCTGAAAATAACACATCTTGTGGCTGTACTTGTATTATTTTCCTAGATACAGCTTTGGGTTGTATTTGTATTTTTGAAAATAATACAGCTTGGGGGTGTATTTGTATTATTTCCCGAGATTCAGTTCAGGGTTGTATTTGTATTTTTGAAAATAACACAGCTTGGCGGTGTATTTGTATTATTTTGCGAGATACAGCTAATGGTTGTATTTGTATTTTTGAAAATAACACAGCATGGGGGTGAATTTATATTATTTTCCGAGATACAGCTAAGTTTTGTATTTTTATTTTTGAAAATAACACAGCTTGGGGGTGTATTTGTGTTATTTTCTGAGGTACAGCTAAGGGTTGTATTTCTATTTTTGAAAATAACACAGCTTATGGGTGTATTTGTATTATTTTCTGAGATAGAGCTAAGGATTGTGTTTGTATTTTTGAAAATAACGCAGCTTGGGGGTGTATTTGTATTATTTTCGGAGATACATCTCAGGGTTGTATTTGTATTTTTGAAAATAACACAGCATGTGGGTGTATTTGTATTATTTTCCGAGATACAGCTAAGTGTTGTATTTGTATTTTAGAAAATAACACAGCTTGGGGGTGTATATGTATTATTTTCCGAGATACCGGTAAGGTTTGTATTTGTATCTTTGACAATAACACAGCCTGGGGGTATATTTGTATTATTTTCCGAGATATACTTAAGAGTTGTATTTGTATTTTTGGAAATAACACAGCTTGGGGGTGTATTTGTATTATTTTCCGATATACAGCTACGGTCTGTATTTGTATTTCTGAAAATAACACAGCTTGGTGGTGTATTTGTATTATTTTCCGAGATACAGCTCAGGGTTTTATTTGTATTTTTGAAAATAACACAGCTTGGGGTTGTATTTGTATTATTTTCCGAGATAAAGCTATGGGTTTTATTTGTATTTTTGAAAATAACACAGCTTGGGTGAGTATTTCTATTATTATCCGAGATACAGCTCAGTTTTGTATTTGTATTTTTGAATATAACACAGCTTGGGGGTGTTTTTGTTTTATTTACCGAGATAAACCTAAGGTTTGTATTTCTATTTTTGAAAATAACACAGATTGGGTGTGTATTTGTATTATTTTCCGAGATACAGCTAAGTGTTGTATTTCTATTTTTGAAAATAACACAGATTGCGGCTGTATTTGTATTATTATCCGAGATACAGCTAAGGGTTTTATTTGTATTTTTGAAAATAACACAGCTTGGGTGTGTATTTGTATTATTTTCCGAGATACAGCTAGAGTTTGTATTTGCATTTTTGAAAATAACACAGCTGGAGGGTGCACTTGTAGTATTTTCCAAGATACAGCTAAGGGTTGTATTTGTATTTTTGTAAATAACGCCGCTTGGGGGTGTATTTGTATTATTTTCCAACATACAGCTAACGATTGTATTTGTATTTTTGAAAATAACATAGCTTGGTGGTGTATTTGAATTATTTTCCGAGTTAGAACTAAGGGTTGTATTTGTATTTTTGATAGTAACACAGCCTGTGTGTGTATTTGTATTATTTTCCGAGATACAGCTAAGGGTTGTATTTGTATTTTGGAAAATAACACAGATTTGGGGTGTATTTGTACTATTTTCCGAGATACAGCTAAGGGTTGTATTTGTATTTTTTAAAATAACGCAACTTCGGGATGTATTTGTTTTATTTTCCGAGATACAGCTAAGGGTTGTATTTTTATTTTTGAAAATAACACAGCTTGTGGGTGTTTTTGTATTATTTTCATAGATAGAGCTCAGGGTTGTATTTGTATTTTTGACAATAACACAGCTTGGGGGTGTATATTTATTATTTTCTGAGATACAACTAAGGGTTTTATTTGTATTTTTGAAAATAACACAACTTGGGGTTGTATTTGTATTATTTTCCGAGATACAGCTAAGGTTTGTATTTGTATTTTTGAAAATAACACAGTTTGGGGGTGTATTTGTATTATTTTCCCAGATACAGCTAAGGTTTGTATTTGTATTTTTGTAAATAACACAGCTTGGTGGTGTATTTGTATTATTTTAACAGATACAGGTAAGGTTTGTATTTGAATTTTGGAAAATAACACAGCTTCGGGGTGTTTTTGTATTATTTTCCGAGATACAGCTCAGGGTTGTATTTGTATTTTTGAAAATGACACAGCTTGGGGGTGTATTTGTATTATTTTCCGAGATACAGCTAAGGGTTGTATTTGTATTTTTGAAAATAACACAGCATGGGGGTGTATTTATATTATTTTCCGAGATACAGCTAATGTTTGTATTGGTATTTTTGAAAATAACACAGCTTGGGGGTGTGTTTGTATTATTTTCGAAGATAACGCTAAGGGTTGTATTTGTATTTTTGAAAATAACAGAGCTTGGGGGTGTATTTGTATTATTTTCCGAGATACAGCTAAGGTTTGTATTTGTATTTTTGAAAATAACGCAGCTTGGGTTTGTATTTGTATTATTTTCCGACATACAGCTAAGGTTTGTATTTGTATTTTTGAAAATAACACAGCTTGGGGGTGTATTTGTATTATTTTCTGAGATACAACTAAGGGTTTTATTTCTATCTTTGAAAATAACACAGCTTGGGGGTGTATTTATATTATTTTCCGAAATACAGCTAAGGGTTTTATTTGTATTTTTGAAAATAACACAGCTTGGGGGTGTATTTGTATTATTTTCCCGAGATACAGCTATGGACTGTATTTGTATTTTTGAAAATAACACAGCTTGGGGGTGTATTTTATCATTTTCCGAGATACAGCTCATTTTTGTGTTTGTATTTTTGAAAATAACACAGCTTGTGAGTGTATTTGTATTATTTTCCAAGATACAGCTATGGGTTGTGTTTGTATTTTTGAAAATAACACAGCTTGGGGGGTGTTTTTGTACTATTTTTCGAGATACAGCTCAGGGTTGTATATTTATTTTTGAAAAAAACGCAGCTTTCGGGAGTATTTGTATTATTTTCCGAGATACAGCTAAGGTTTTTATTTGTATTTTTGAAAATAACACAGCTTGGGTGTGTATTGGTATTATTTTCCCAGATACAGCAAAGGATTTTATTTGTATTTTTGAAAATGTCACAGCTTGTGTGTGTACTTGAATTATTTTCCCAGATACAGCTAATGTTTCTATTTGTATTTTGGAAAATAACACAGCTTGGGGGTGTATTTGTATTATTTTCCCAGATACAGCTAAGGTTTGTATTTGTATTTTTGAAAATAACACAGCTTGGGGGTGTATTTTTATTATTTTCGCAGATACAGCTAAGGTTTGTGTTTGTATTTTTGAAAATAATACAGCTTGGGGGTGTATTTGTATTATTTTCCGAGATACAGCTAAGGGTTGTATTCCTATCTTTGAAAATAACACAGCTTGGGGGTGTATTTGTTTTATTTTCCGAGATACAGCTAAGGGTTGTGTTTGTATTTTTGAAAATAACAGAGCTTGTGGGTGTGTTTGTATTAGTTTCCGACATACATTTAAGGGTTGTATATGTGTTTTAGAAAATAACACAGCTTGGGGGTGTTTTTGTATTATTTTCAGAGATACAGGTCAGGGTTGTATTTGTATTTTTGAAAATAACAGAGCTTGGGGGTGTATTTGTATTATTTTCCGAGATACAGCTAAGGGTTGTGTTTGTATTTTTGAAAATAACTCAGCTTGGGGGTGTATTTGTATTATTTTCCGAGATACAGCTGTGGGTTGTATTTGCATTTTTGAAAATAACTCAGCTTGGGGGTGTATTTGAATCATTTTCCGAGATACAGCTCAGGGTTGTATTTGTATTTTTGAAAATAAAACAGATTGTGAGTGTATTTGTATTATTTTCCAAGATACAGCCATGGGTTGTATTTGTATTTTTGACAATAACTCAGCTTAAGGGTTTATTTGTACTATTTTCCGAGATACAGCTAAGGTTTTTATTTGTATTTTTGAAAATAACACAGCTTGTGGGTGTATTTGTATTATTTTCCCAGATACAGCTAATGTTTGTATTTGTGTTTTGGAAAATAACACAGCTTGGGCGTGTATTTGTATTATTTTCCGAAATACAGCTAATTTATTAATTTGTATTTTTGAAAATAACGCAGCTTGTGGGTGTATTTGTATTATTTTCCGAGATAAAGGTAAGGTTTGTATTTGTATTTTTGAAAATAACGCAGCTTGGGGGTATATTTGTATTATTTTCTGAGATACAGCTAAGGGTTGTATTTGTATTTTTGAAAATAACGCAGCTTGGGGGTGTATTTGTATTATTTTCGGAGATAGAGCTAAGGGTTTTATTTGTATTTTGGAAAATAACACAGCTTGGGGGTTTATTTGTATTATTTTACGAAATACATTTAAGTGTTGTATTTGTATTTTTGATAATAACACAGATTGGGGGTGTATTTGTATTATTTTCCGAGATACTGCTAAGAGATGTATTTATATTTTTGAAAATAACGCAGCTTGTGGGTGTATTCGTATTATTTTCCGAGAAACAGCTTAGATTTGTATTTGTATTTTTGAAAATAACGCTGCTTGGGGGTATGTTTGTATTATTTTCGGAGATACAGCTAAGGGTTGTATTTGTATTTTTCAAAATAACGCAGCTTGGGGGTGTATTCGTATTATTTTCGGAGATACAGCTAAGGGTTTTATTTGTATATTTGAAAATAACACAGCTTGGGGGTTTATTTGTATTATTTTCTGAGATACAGCTAAGGGCTGTATTTGTATTTTTGAAAATAACACAAAATGGGGGTGTATTTGTATTATTTTCCGAGTTACAGCTAAGGGTTATATTTGTATTTTTAAAAATAACACAGCTTGGGTGTGTATTTGTATTATTTTCCGAGATACAGGTATGGGTTGTATTTGCATTTCTGAAAATAACACAGCTGGCGAGAGTATTTGTATTGTTTTCCGAGATACAGCTAAGGGTTGTATTTGTATTTTTGAAAATAACGCAACATGGGGTTGTTTTTGTATTATTTTCGGAGATATAGCTAAGGGATGTATTTGTATTTTTGAAAATAGCACAACTTGGGTGTCTATTTGTATTTTTTTCCCAGATACAGCTAAGGTTTGTATTTGTATTTTTGAAAATAACACAGCTTGGGGGTGTATTTGTATTATTTTCCAAGATACAGCTAAGGTTTGTATTTGTGTTTTTGAAAATAACACAGCTTGGGTGTGTATCTGTATTATTTTCCCAGATACTGCTAAGGTTTGTATTTGTATTTTTGAAAATAACACAGCTTGAGGGTGTATTTGTATTATTTTCCGAGATACAGCTAAGGGTTGTATTTGTATTTTTGAAAATAACGCAGCTTGGGGGTGTATTTGTATTATTTTCCGAGATACAGCTAAGGATTTTATTTGCATTTTTGAAAGTAACGCAGATTGGGGGTGTATTTGTATTATTTTCCGAGATACAGATAAGGGTTTTAGATCTATCTTTGAAAATAACACAGCTTGGTGGTGTATTTGTATTATTTGACCAGATACAGCTAAGGGTTGTATTTGTATTTTTGAAAATAACAGAGCTTGGGGGTCTGTTTGCATTATTTTCCGAGATACAGCTAAGGTTTCTATATTTATTTTAGAAAATAACACAGCTTGGGTGTGTTTTTGTATTATTTTCCGAGATACAGCTCCGTGTTGTATTTGTATTTTTGAAAATAACACTGCTTGGGGGTGTATTTGTATTATTTTCCCAGATACAGCTAAGGTTTGTATTTGTATTTTGGAAAATAACACAGCTTCGGGGTGTATTTGTATTATTTTCGAAGATACAGCTAAGGGTTGTATTTGTATTTTTGAAAATAACGCAGCCTGGGTGTGTATTTGTATTATTTTCGGAGATACAGCTGATGGTTGTATTTGTATTTTGGAAAATAACACAGCTTAGGGGTTTATTTGTATTATTTTACGACATACATTTAAGGCTTGTATTTGTATTTTTGAAAATAATGCAGCATGGTGGTGTATTTGTATTATTTTCCGAGATACAGCTAAGGGTTGTATTTGTATTTTTGTAAATAACACAGCTTGGGGTGTTTTTGTATTATTTTCTGAGATACAGGTCAGGGTTGTATTTGTATTTTTGAAAATAACACAGCTTGGGGGTGTATTTGTATTATTTTCCGAGATACAGCTAAGAGATGTATTTATATTTTTGAAAATAACGCAGCTTGTGGGTGTATTCGTATTATTTTCCGAGATACAGCTAAGATTTTTATTTGTATTTTTGAAAATAACGCTGCTTGGGGGTATGTTTGTATTATTTTCGGAGATACGGCTAAGGGTTGTATTTGTATTTTTCAAAATAACGCAGCTTGGGGGTGTATTTGTATTATTTTCGGAGATACAGCTAAGGTTTGTATTTGTATTTTTGAAAACAACGCAGCTTGGGGGTGTATTTGTACTATTTTCCGAGAGACAGCAAAGGTTTGTATTTGTATTTTTAAAAATAACACAGCTTGGGGGTGTATTTGTATTATTTTCCAAGACACAGCTAAGGTTTGTATTTGTGTTTTTGAAAATAACACAGCTTGGTTGTGTATTTGTATTATTTTCCCAGATACAGCTAAGGTTTGTATTTGTATTTTTGAAAATAACACAGCTTGGGGGTGTATTTGTATTATTTTCCGAGATACAGCTAAGGGTTATATTTGTATTTTTGAAAATAACACAGCTTGGGTGTGTAAATACAGGTGTAAATACATTATTTTCAAAAATACAGCTAAGGCTTGTATTTGTATTTTTGAAAATAACGCAGCTTGGGGGTGTATTTGTATTATTTTCCGAGATACAGCTAAGGGTTGTATTTTTATCTTTGAAAATAACACAGCTTGGGGGTGTATTTGTATTATTTTCCCAGATACAGCTGAGGGTTGTATTTGAATTTTTGAAAATAACAGAGCTTGGGAGTCTGTTTGTATTATTTTCCGAGATACAGCTAAGGTTTGTATTTTTATTTTAGAAAATAACACAGCTTGGGTGTGTTTTTGTATTATTTTCCGAGATACAGCTCAGGGTTATATTTGTATTTTTGAAAATAACACTGCTTGGGGGTGTATTTGTATTATTTTCCCAGATACAGCTAAGGTTTGTATTTGTATTTTTGAAAATAACACAGCTTGGGGGAGTATTTGTATTATTTTCCCATATACAGCTAAGGTTTGTATTTGTATTTTTGAAAATAACACAGTTTGGGGGTGTATTTGTATTATTTTCCGAGATAGAGCTAAGTATTGTGTTTGCATTTTTTAAAATAACACATCTTTTGGGTGTACTTGTATTATTTTCCACGATACAGCTATTGGTTTTATTTGTATTTTTGAAAATAATACAGCTTGTGGGTGTATTTGTATTATTTTCCGAGACACAGCTCAGGGTTGTATTTGTATTTTTGAAAATAACACAGCTTGGCCGTGTACTTGTATTATTTTGCCAGATACAGCTAAGGGTTGTATTTGTGTTTTTGAAAATAACACAGCTTGGGGGTGTATTTGTATTATTTTCCGAGATATAGCTAAGCGGTGTATTTGTATTTTGAAAAATAACACAGTTTGGAGGTGTATTTGTATTATTTTTCGAGATACACCTAAGGGTTGTATTTGTGTTTTTGAAAATAGCACCGCTTGGGGGTGTATTTGTATAATTTTCCGAGATACAGCTAAGGGTTTTATTTGTATTTTTGAAAATAACACAGCTTGGGGGAGTTTTTGTATTATATTCCCAGATAAAGCACAAGGCTGTATTTGTATTTTTGAAAATAACACACCTTGGGGTTGTATTTCTATTATTTTCTGAGATACAGCTAAGGGCTGTATTTGTATTTTTGAAAATAACACAAAATGGCTGTGTATTTGTATTATTTTCCGAGATACAGCTAAGTGTTGTATTTGTATTTTTGAAAATAACGCAGCTTGGGGGTGTATTTGTATTATTTTCCGAGATACAGGTAAGTGTTGTATTTGTATTTTTGAAAATAACACAGGTTGGCGGTTTATTTGTATTATTTTCCGAGATACAGTTAAGGGTTCTGTTTGTATTTTTGAAAATAACGCAGCTTGTGGGTGTATTTGTATTATTTTCTGAGATACAGCTAAGGTTTTCATTTGTATTTTTGAAAATAAAAGAGCTTGGGGTTGTGTTTGTATTATTTTCCAAGATACAGCTAAGGATTGTATTTGTTTTTTAGAAAATAGCACAGCTTGGGTGTGTTTTTGTATTGTTTTCTGAGATACAGCTCAGGGTTGTATTTGTATTTTTGAAAATAACACAGCTTGGCGGTGTATTTGTATTATATTGAGAGATACAGCTAAGGGTTGTATATGTGTTTTTTAAAATAAAACAGCTTTGGGGTGTATTTGTATTATTTTCCGAGATATACCTATGGGTTGTATTTGAATTTTGGAAAATAACACTGCTTGGGGGTGTTTTTATATTACTTTCCGAGATACAGCTCAGGGTTGTATTTGTATTTTTGAAAATGACACAGCTTAGGGGAGTATTTGTATTATTTTCCCCGATACAGCTAAGGTTTTTATTTTTATTTTTGAAAATAACACAGCTTGGCTGTGTATTTGTATTATTTTCCCCGATACAGCTAAGGTTTTTATTTTTATTTTCGAAAATAACACAGCTTGGGTGTGTATTTGTATTATTTTCCCAAATACAGCTGAGGTTTGTATTTGTATTTTTGAAAATAACACAGCTTGAGTGTGTATTGTATTATTTTCGGAGTTACAGCTAAGGTTTCTATTAGTGTTTTTGAAAATAACAGAGTTTGGGGGTGTATTTGTATTATTTTCCGAGATACAGCTAAGGATTGTATTTGCATTTTTGAAAATAACACATCTTGTGGGTGTACTTGTATTATTTTCCAAGATATTGGTATGGGTTGTATTTGTATTTTTGAAAATAATACAGCTTGGGGGTGTATTTGTATTATTTTCCGAGATACAGCTCAGGGTTGTATTTGTATTTTTGAAAATAACACAGCTTGGCGGTGTAGTTGTATTATTTTGGGAGATACAGCTAAGTTTTGTATTTGTGTTTTTGAAAATAACACAGCTTGGGGGTGTATATGTATTATTTTCCGAGATACAGGTAAGGTTTGTATTTGTATCTTAGACAATAACACAGCCTGGGGTATATTTGTATTATTTTCCTAGATATACCTAAGGGTTGTATTTGTATTTTTGGAAATAACACAGCTTGGGGGTGTATTTGTATTATTTTCCGAGATACAGCTAGAGTGTTTATTTGCATTTTTGAAAATAACACAGCTGGAGGGTGCACTTGTATTATTTTCCACGATACAGCTAAGGGTTGTATTTGTATTTTTGTAAATAACGCAGCTTGGGGGTGTATTTGTATTATTTTCCAACATACAGCTAACGATTGTATTTGTATTTTTGAAAATAACATAGCTTGGTGGTGTATTTGAATTATTTTCCGAGATAGAGCTAAGGGTTGTATTTGTATTTTTGATAGTAACACAGCTTGGCTGTGTATTTGTATTATTTTCAAAGATACAGCTAAGGGTTGTATTTGTATTTTGGAAAATAACACAGATTTGGGGTGTATTTGTAGTATTTTCCTAGATACAGCTAAGGGTTGTATTTGTATTTTTGAAAATAACTCAGCTTGGGGATGTATTTGTTTTATTTTCCGAGATACAGCTAAGGGTTGTATTTGTATTTTTGAAAATAACACAGCTTGTGGGTGTTTTTGTATTATTTTCATAGATACAGCTCAGGGTTGTATTTGTATTTTTGACAATAACACAGCTTGGGGGTGTATTTTTATTATTTTCTGAGATACAACTAAGGGTTTTATTTGTATTTTTGAAAATAACCCAACTTGGGGTTGTATTTGTATTATTTTCCGAGATACACCTAAGGTTTTCATTTGTATTTTTGAAAATAACACAGTTTGCGGGTGTATTTGTATTGTTTTCCCAGATACAGCTAAGGTTTGTATTTGTATTTTTGTAAATAACACAGCTTGGTGGTGTATTTGTATTATTTTCACAGATACAGGTAAGGTTTGTATTTGAATTTTGGAAAATAACACAGCTTGGGGGTGTTTTTGTATTATTTTCCGAGATACAGCTCAGGGTTGTATTTGTATTTTTGAAAATGACACAGCTTGGGGGTGTATTTGTATTATTTTCCGAGATACAGCTAAGGGTTGTATTTGTATTTTTGAAAATGACACAGTATATGGGTGTATTTATATTATTTTCCGACATACAGCTAAGGTTTTTATTTGTATTTTTGAAAATAACACAGCTTTGGGGTGTATATGTATTATTTTCCTAGAAACAGCTAAGTTTTGTATTTGTATTTTTGAAAGTAACGCAGCTTGGGGGTATATTTGTATTATTTTCAGAGATACAGCTAATGGTTGTATATGTGTTTTGGAAAATAACGCAGCTTGGGGGTGTGTTTGTATTATTTTCGGAGATATAGCGAAGGGTTGTATTTGTATATTTGAAAATCACAAAGCTTGGGGGTGTATTTGTATTATTTTCTGAGATACAGTTAAGGGCTGTATTTTTATTTTTGAAAATAACACAAAATGGGGGTGTATTTGTATTATTTTCCGAGATACAGCTCAGGGTTGTACTTGTATTTTTGAAAATAACAAAGCTTTAAGTTGTGTTTGTATTATTTTCCTAGATACAGCTATGGGTTGTATTTGTATTTTTGAAAATAACACAGCTTGGGGGTGTATTTCTGTTATTATCCGAGATACAGCTCAGGTTTTTATTTGTATTTTTGAAAATAACACAGCTTGGTGGTGTATTTGTATTATTTTCCAAGATACAGCTATGGGTTTTATTTGTATTTCTGAAAATAACACAGCTTGGGGGTGTATTTGTATTATTTTCCGAGATACAGCTCAGGGTTGTATTTGTATTTTGGAAAATAACACAGCTTGTGGGTGTTTTTATATTATTTTCTGAGATACAGCTAAGGTTTGTATTTCTATTTTTGAAAATAACACGGATTGGGGGTGTATTTGTATTATTTTCGGAGATACAGCTAAGGGATGTATTTGTATTTCTGAAAATAACACAACTTGGGGGTGAACTTGTATCATTTTGCGAGATACAGCTAATTGTTGTATTTGAATTTTTGAAAATAACACAGCTTGGGGTTGTATTTGTATTATTTTCCGAGATACAGCTAGAGTTTGTAATTGCATTTTTGAAAATAACACAGCTGGAGAGTGTACTTGTATTATTTTCCAAGATACAGCTAAGGGTTGTATTTGCATTTTTGAAAATAACGCAGCTTGGGGGTATATTTGTATTCTTTTCCAACGTACAGCTAAGGATTGTATTTGTATTTTTGAAAATAACATAGCTTCGTGGTGTATTTGAATTATTTTCCGAGATCCAGCTAAGGGTTGTATTTGTATTTTTGATAGTAACACAGCTTGGGTGTGTATTTGTATTATTTTCCGAGATACGGCTAAGGGTTGTATTTGTATTTTGGAAAATAACACATATTTTGGGGTGTATTTGTAATATTTTCCGAGATACAGCTAAGGGTAGTATTTGTATTTTTGAAAATAACGCAACTTGGGGATGTATTTGTTTTATTTTAAGAGATACAGCTAAGGGTTGTATTTGTATTTTTGAAAATAACACAGCTTGGGTGTGTTTTTGTATTATTTTCCTCGATACAGCTCAGGGTTTTATTTGTATTTTTGACAATAACACAGCTTGGGGGTGTATTTGTATTATTTTCCGAGATACAGCTAAGGGTTTTATTTGTATTTTGGAAAATAACCGAGCTTGAGGGTGTATTTGTATTATTTTCCGAGATTCAGCTAAGATTTGTATTTGTATTTTTGAAAATAACACAGCTTGGGGTGTATTTGTATTATTTTCCGAGATACAGCTAAGGGTTTTATTTGTATTTTTGAAAATAACAGAGCTTGGGGGTTTATTTGTGTTATTTTCCGAGATACAACTAAGTGTTGTATTTGTATTTTTAAAAATAACACAGCTTGGGTGTGTATTTGTATTATTTTCCGAGATACACCTAAGTGTTGTATTTGTATTTTTGAAAATAACACAGCTTGGGGGAGTATATGTATTATTTTCCAAGTTATAGCTAAGAGTTGTATTTGCATTTTTGAAAATAACATACCTTGTGGGTGTACTTGTATTATTTTCCGAGATAAAACTAACAGTTCTATTTGTATTTTTGAAAATAACACAGCTTGGGGGTGTATTTGTATTATTTTCCGAGACACAGCTAAGGGTTGTATTTGTATTTTTGAAAATAACAGAGCTTGGGGGTGTATTTGTATTATTTTCCGAGATACAGCTAAGGGTTGTATTTTATTTTTGAAAATAACACTGGTTGGGGGTGTATTTGTATTATTTTCGGAGGTACAGCTAAGGGTTGTATTTGTATTATTGAAAATAATAGAGCTTGGGGGTGTATTTGTATTATTTTCTGAGATACAGCTAAGGGTTGTATTTGTATTTTTGAAAATAACACAGCTTGGGGGTGTTTTTGTATCATTTTCCGAGATACAGCTCAGGGTTGTATTTGTATTTTTGAAAATAACACAGCATGCGGGTGTATTTGTATTATTTTCCGAGTTAGAGCTCAGGGTTGTATTTGTATTTTTGAAAATAACACAGCTTGGTGTTGTATTTGTATTATTTTCCGAGATACAGCTATGGGTTGTATTTGTTTTTTTGAAAATAACACAGCTTGCGGGTGTATTTCTATTATTATCCGAGATACAGCTCAGGGTTGTATTTGTATTTTTGAAAATAACACAGCTTGGGGATGTATTTGTATTATTTTCCAAGATACAGCTTTGGGTTTTATTTGTATTTTTGAAAATAACGCAGCTTGGGGGTATATTTGTATTATTTTCGGAGATACAGCTAAGGGTGGTATTTGTATTTTTGAAAATAACACAAAATGGCTGTGTATTTGTAATATTTTCCGAGATACAGCTAAGGGTTTTATTTGTATATTTGAAAATAACACAGCTTGGGGGTTTATTTGTATTATTTTCTGAGATACGGCGAAGGGATGTATTTTTATTTTTGAAAATAACACAAAATGTGGGTGTATTTGTATTATTTTCCGAGATACAGCTAAGGGTTGTATTTGTATTTTTGAAAATACCGCAGCTAGGGGTTGTTTTTGTATTATTTTAGGAGATATAGCTAAGGGTTTTATTTGTATTTTTGAAAATAACACAACTTGGGTGTCTATTTGTATTATTTTCCCAGATAGAGCTAAGGTTTGTATTTGTATTTTTGAAAATAACACAGCTTGGGGGTGTATTTGTATTTTTTTTCCCAGATACAGCTAAGGTTTTTATTTGTATTTTTGAAAACAACACAGCTGGGGGGTGTATTTGTATTATTTTCCGAGATACAGCTATGTTTTGTATTTGTATTTTTGAAAATAACACAGCTTGGGGGACTATTTGTATTATTTTCCAAGATACAGCTATGGGTTTTATTTGTATTTTTGAAAGTAACACAGCTTGGTGGTGTATTTGTATTATTTTCCGAGATACAGCTCAGGGTTGTATTTGTATTTTGGAAAATGACAGAGCTTGGGGATGTTTTTGTATTATTTACCGAGATAAAGCTAAGGTTTCTATTTCTATTTTTGAAAATAACACAGATTGGGTGTGTATTTGTATTATTTTCCGAGATACAGCTAAGGGTTGTATTTCTATTTTTGAAAATAACACAGATTGGGGGTGTCTTTGTATTATTATCCGAGATACAGCTAAGAGTTGTATTTGTATTTTTGAAAATAACACAGCTTGGGTGTGTATTTGTATTATTTTCCGAGATACAGCTAGAGTTTGTATTTGCATTTTTGAAAATAACACAGTTGGAGGGTGTAAATGTATTATTTTCCAAGATACAGCTAAGGGTTGTATATGTATTTTTGTAAATAACGCAGCTTGGGTGTGTATTTTTATTATTTTACAACATACAGCTAACGACTGTATTTGTATTTTTGAAAATAATGTAGCTTCGTGGTGTATTTGAATTATTTTCCGAGATAGAGCTAAGGGTTGTATTTGTATTTTTGATAGTAAAACAGCTTGGGTGTGTATTTATATTATTTTCTGAGATACAGCTAAGGGTTGTATTTGTATTTTTGAAAATATCCCAGCTTGGGGATGTATTTGTTTTATTTTCCGAGATACAGCTAAGGGTTGTATTTGTAGTTTTGAAAATAACACAGCTTGTGGGTGTTTTTGTATTATTTTCATAGATACAGCTCTGGGTTGTATTTGTATTTTTGACAATAACACAGCTTGGGGGTGTATTTTTATTATTTTCCAAGATACAACTAAGGGTTTTATTTGTATTTTTGAAAATAACACAACTTGGGTTTGTATTTGTATTATTTTCCGAGATACAGCTCAGGGTTGTATTTGTATTTTTGAAAATAACACAGCTTGGGGGTGTATTTGTATTATTTTCCGAGATACAGCTAAGGTTTGTATTTGTATTTTTGAAAATAACACAGTTTGGGGGTGTATTTGTATTATTTTCCCAGATACAGCTAAGGTTTGTATTTGTATTTTTGTAAATAACACAGCTTGGTGGTGTATTTGTATTATTTTCACAGATACAGGTAAGGTTTGTATTTGAAATTTGGAAAATAACACAGCTTGGGGGTGTTTTTGTATTATTTTCCGAGATACAGCTCAGGGTTGTATATGTATTTTTGAAAATAACACAGCTTGGCGGTGTAGTTGTATTATTTTGGGAGATACAGCTAAGGGTTGTATTTGTATTTTTGAAAATGACACAGCATGTGGGTGTATTTGTATTATTTTCCGAGATACAGCTCAGGGTTGTATTTGTATTTTGGAAAATAACACAGCTTGGGGGTGTTTTTGTATTATTTACCGAGATAAAGCTAAGGTTTGTATTTGTATTTTTGAAAATAACACAGATTGGGTGTGTATTTGTATTATTTTCCGATATACAGCTAAGGGTTGTATTTCTATTTTTGAAAATATCACAGATTGCGGCTGTATTTGTATTATTATCCGAGATACAGCTAAGGGTTGTATTTGTATTTTTGAAAATAACACAGCTTTGGTGTGTATTTGTATTATTTTCCGAGATACAGCTAGGGTTTGTATTTGCATTTTTGAAAATAACACAGCTGGAGTGTGCACTTGTATTATTTTCCAAGATACAGCTAAGGGTTGTATTTGTATTTTTGTAAATAACGCAGCTTGGGGGTGTATTTGTATTATTTTCCGAGATTCAGCTAAGGGCTGTATTTGTATTTTTGAAAATAACACAGCTGGAGGGTGCACTTGTATTATTTTCCAAGATACAGCTAAGGGTTGTATTTGTATTTTTGTAAATAACGCAGCTTGGGGGTGTATTTGTATTATTTTCCGAGATTCAGCTAAGGGCTGTATTTGTATTTTTGAAAATAACACAGCTTGGGGTGTATTTGAATTATTTTTCGAGATACAGCTAAGGGTTGTATTTTATTTTTGAAAATAACACTGGTTGGGGGTGTATTTGTATTATTTTCGGAGGTACAGCTAAGGGTTGTATTTGTATTATTGAAAATAATAGAGCTTGGGGGTGTATTTGTATTATTTTCCGAGATACAGCTTAGGGTTGTATTTGTATGTTTGAAAATATCACAGCTTGGGGGTGTTTTTGTATTATTTTCCGAGATACAGCTCAGTTTTGTATATGTATTTTTGAAAATAACACAGCTTGGCGGTGTAGTTGTATTATTTTGGGAGATACAGCTAAGGGTTGTATTTGTATTTTTGAAAATGACACAGCATGTGGGTGTATTTGTATTATTTTCCGAGATACAGCTCAGGGTTGTATTTGTATTTTGGAAAATAACACAGCTTGGGGGTGTTTTTGTATTATTTACCGAGATAAAGCTAAGTTTGTATTTCTATTTTTGAAAATAACACAGATTGGGTGTGTATTTGTATTATTTTCCGATATACAGCTAAGGGTTGTATTTCTATTTTTGAAAATAACACAGATTGCGGCTGTATTTGTATTATTATCCGAGATACAGCTAAGGGTTGTATTTGTATTTTTGAAAATAACACAGTTTGGTGTGTATTTGTATTATTTTCTGAGATACAGCTAGGGTTTGTATTTGCATTTTTGAAAATAACACAGCTGGAGGGTGCACTTGTATTATTTTCCAAGATACAGCTAAGGGTTGTATTTGTATTTTTGTAAATAACGCAGCTTGGGGGTGTATTTGTATTATTTTCCGAGATTCAGCTAAGGGCTGTATTTGTATTTTTGAAAATAACACAGCTGGAGGGTGCACTTGTATTATTTTCCAAGATACAGCTAAGGGTTGTATTTGTATTTTTGTAAATAACGCAGCTTGGGGGTGTATTTGTATTATTTTCCGAGATTCAGCTAAGGGCTGTATTTGTATTTTTGAAAATAACACAGCTTGGGGTGTATTTGTATTATTTTCCGAGATACAGCTAAGGGTTGTATTTTATTTTTGAAAATAACACTGGTTGGGGGTGTATTTGTATTATTTTCGGAGGTACAGCTAAGGGTTGTATTTGTATTATTGAAAATAATAGAGCTTGGGGGTGTATTTGTATTATTTTCTGAGATACAGCTATGGGTTGTATTTGTATGTTAGAAAATATCACAGCTTGGGGGTGTTTTTGTATTATTTTCTGAGATACAGCTCAGGGTTGTATTTGTATTTTTGAAAATACCACAGCATGGGGGTGTATTTGTATTATTTTCCGAGTTAGAGCTCAGGGTTGTATTTGTATTTTTGAAAATAACACAGATTTGGGGTGTATTTGTACTATTTTCCGAGATTCAGCTAAGGGTTTTATTTGTATTTTTGAAAATAACGCAGCTTGGGGATGTATTTGTTTTATTTTCCGAGATAGAGCTAAGGGTTGTATTTGTATTTTTGACAATAACACAGCTTGGGGGTGTATTTTTATTATTTTCTGAGATACAACTAAGGGTTTTATTTGTATTTTTGAAAATAACACAACTTGGGGTTGTATTTGTATTATTTTCCGAGATACACCTAAGGGTTGTATTAGTATTTTTGAAAATAACACAGCTTGGGGGCGGATTTGTATTATTTTCCGAGATACAGCTAAGATTTGTATTTGTATTTTTGAAAATAACACAGTTTAGGGGTGTATTTTTATTATTTTCCCAGATACAGCTAAGGTTTGTATTTGTATTTTTGTAAATAACACAGCTTGGTGGTGTATTTGTATTATTTTCACAGATACTGGTAAGGTTTGTATTTGAATTTTGGAAAATAACACAGCTTGGGGGTGTTTTTGTATTATTTTCCGTGATACAGCTCAGGGTTGTATTTGTATTTTTGAAAATGACACTGCTTGGGGTTGTATTTGTATTATTTTCCGAGATACAGCTAAGGGTTGTATTTGTATTTTTGAAAAAGATACAGCATGTGGTTGTATTTATATTATTTTCCGACATACAGCTAAGGTTTTCATATGTATTTTTGAAAATAACACAGCTTGGGGGTGTATTTGTATTATTTTCCGAGATACAGCTTAGGGTTGTATTTCTATTTTGGAAAATAACACAGCTTGGGGGTTATTTGTATTATTTTCCGAGATACAGATAAGGGTTTTATTTGTATTTTTGAAAATAACACATCTTGGGTGTGTATTTGCATTATTTTCCCAGATACAGGTAAGGTTTTTATTTGTATTTTTGAAAATAACACAGCTTGGGGGTGTATTTGTATTATTTTCCTAGAAACAGCTAAGTTTTGTATTTGTACTTTTGAAAGTAACGCAGCTTGGGGGTATATTTTTATTATTTTCAGAGATACAGCTAATGGTTGTATTTGTATTTTTGAAAATAACGCAGCTTGGGGGTGTATTTGTATTATTTTCGGAGATATAGCTAAGGGTTGTATTTGTATATTTGAAAATCACAAAGCTTGGGGGTGTATTTGTATTATTTTCTGAGATACAGCTAAGGGCTCTATTTTTATTTTTGAAAATAACACAAAATGGGGGTGTATTTGAATTTTCTGAGATATAGCTCAGGGTTGTATTTGTATTTTTGAAAATAACACAGCTTGGCGTTGTGTTTGTATTATTTTCCTAGATACAGCTATGGGTTGTATTTGTATTTTTGAAAATAACACAGCTTGGGGGTGTATTTCTATTATTATCCGAGATACAGCTCAGGTTTGTATTTGTATTTTTGAAAATAACACAGCTTGGTGGTGTATTTGTATTATTTTCCAAGATACAGCTATGGGTTCTATTTGTATTTTTGAAAATAACACAGCTTGGGGGTGTATTTGTATTATTTTCCGAGATACAGCTCAGGGTTGTATTTGTATTTTTGAAAATAACACAGATTGGGGGTGTATTTGTATTATTTTCCGAGATACAGCTAAGGGATGTATTTGTATTTTTGAAAATAACACAACTTGTGGGTGAACATGTATTATTTTGCGAGATACAGCTAAGGGTTGTATATGAGTTTTTGAAAATAACACAGCTTGGGGGTGTATTTGTATTATTTTCCGAGATACAGCTAGAGTTTGTAATTGCATTTTTGAAAATAACACAGGTGGAGAGTGTACTTGTATTATTTTCCAGGATACAGATAAGGGTTTTATTTGTATTTTTGAAAATAACATAGCTTGGTGGTGTATTTGAATTATTTTCCGAGATACACCTAAGGCTTGTATTTGTATTTTTGATAGTAACACAGCTTGGGTGTGTATTTGTATTATTTTCCAAGATACGGCTAAGGGTTGTATTTGTATTTTGGAAAATAACACAGATTTTTGGTGTATTTGTACTATTTTCCGAGATACAGCTAAGGGTACTATTTGTATTTTTGAAAATAACGCAACTTGGGGATGTATTTGTTTTATTTTCCGAGATACAGCAAAGGGTTGTATTTGTATGTTTGAAAATAACACAGCTTGGGGATGTTTTTGTATTATTTTCCTCGATATAGCTCAGGGTTGTATTTGTATTTTTGACAATAACACAGCTTGTGGGTTTATTTGTATTATTTTCCGAGATAAAGCTAAGGGTTTTATTTGTATTTTGGAAAATAACGGAGCTTGAGGGTGTATTTGTATTATTTTCTGAGATTCAGCTAAGGGCTGTATTTGTATTTTTGAAAATAACACAGCTTGGGTTGTATTTGTATTATTTTCCGAGATACAGCTAAGGGTTTTATTTGTATTTTTGAAAATAACAGAGCTTGGGGGTGTATTTGTGTTATTTTCCGAGATACAACTAAGTGTTGTATTTGTATTTTTAAAAATAACACAGCTTGCGGGTGTATTTGTATTATTTTCCGAGATACACCGAAGTGTTGTATTTGTATTTTTGAAAATAACACAGCTTGGGTGTGTATATGTATTATTTTCCAAGTTATAGCTAAGAGTTGTATTTGCATTTTTGAAAATAACATATCTTGTGGGTGTACTTGTATTATTTTCCGAGATACAGCTAACGGTTCTATTTGTATTTTTGAAAATAACAAAGTTTGGGGGTGTATTTGTAATATTTTCCGAGACACAGCTAAGGGTTGTATTTGTATTTTTGAAAATAACACAGCTTGGGGGTGTATTTGTATTATTTTCCGAGATACAGCTAAGGGTTGTATTTTATTTTTGAAAATAACACTGGTTGGGGGTGTATTTGTATTATTTTCGGAGGTACAGCTAAGGGTTGTGTTTGTATTATTGAAAATAATAGAGCTTGGGGGTGTATTTGTATTATTTTCTGAGATACAGCTAAGGGTTGTATTTGTAGTTTGGAAAATAACACAGCTTCGGGGTGTATTTGTATTATCTTCCGAGATACAGATCAGGGTTGTATCTGTATTTTTGAAAATAACACAGTTTGGGGGTGTATTTGTATTATTTTCTGAGATACAGCTATGGGTTGTATTTGTATTTTTGAAAATAGCACAGCGTGTGGGTGTATTTGTATTATTTTCAGAGATACATCTCAGGGTTGTATTTGTATTTTTGAAAATAACACAGCTTGGGGGTATTTTTGTATTATTTTCCGAGATACAGCTAAGGGTTGTAATTGTATTTTTTAAAATAACCGAGCTATGGGGTGTATTTGTATTATTTTCCGAGATACAGCTAAGTGTTGTATTTGTATTTTTGAAAATAACACAGCTTGTTCTTGTATTTGTATTATTTTCCGAGATACAGCTCAGGGTTTTATTTGTATTTTTGAAAATAACACAGCTTGGGGTTGTATTTGTATTATTTTCCGAGATAAGGCTATGGGTTGTATTTGTATTTTTGAAAACAACACAGCTTGGGGGTGTTTTTGTATTATTATCCGAGATACAGCTCAGGTTTGTATTTGTATTTTTGAAAATAACACAGCTTGGGGTTGTATTTGTATTATTTTCCAAGATACAGCTATGGGTTTTATTTGTATTTTTGAAAATAACACAGCTTGGGGGTGTATTTCTATTATTATCCGAGATACAGCTCAGGGTTTTATTTGTATTTTGGAAAATAACACAGCTTGGGGGTGTATTTGTATTATTTTCCGAGATACTGCTAAGAGTTGAATTTGTGTTTTTGAAAATAACTCAGCCTGGGGGTGTATTTGTATTATTTTCCGAGATATAGCTAAGGGTTGTATTTTTATTTTTGAAAATAACACAGCTTGGGGGTGTATTTGTATTATTTTCCGAGACACAGCTATGGGTTGTATTTGTATTTTTGAAAATAACACAGCTTGGGGGTGTATTTCTATTATTATCTGAGATACAGCTCAGGGTTTTATTTGTATTTTGGAAAATAACACAGCTTGTGGGTGTATTTGTACTATTTTTCGAGATATAGCTAAGGGTTGTATTTGTATTTTTGAAAACAACACAACTTGGCGGTTTTTTTGTATTATTTTCCGAGATACATCTATGGGTTGTATTTTTATTTTTGAAAATAACACAGCTTGGGGTTTTATTTGTATTATTTTCCCAGATACAGATAATGTTTGTATTTGTATTTTGGAAAATAACACAGCTTGGGGATGTATTTGTATTATTTTCCAAGATAAAGGTATGGGTTGTATTTGTATTTTTGAAAATACCGCAACTTGGGTTTGTATTTTTATTATTTTCCGAGATACAGCTACGTTTTGTTTTTGTATTATTGAAAATATCGCAGATTTGTGGTGTATTTGTATTATTTTCTGAGATACAGCTAATGGTTGTATTTGTATTTTTGAAAATAAACGAGCTTGGGAGTGTATTTGTATTATTTTCTGAGATACAGCTAAGGGCTCTATTTGTATTTTTGAAAATAACACAGCTTGGGTGTGTATTTGTATTATTTTCCGAGATACAGCTATGGTTTGTATTTGTATTTTTGAAAATAACACAGTTTGGGAGTGTATTTGTATTATTATCCGAGATACAGTTCAGGGTTGTATTTGTATTTTTGAAAATAACACAGCTTGGGGGTGTATTTGTATTATTTTCCGAGATACATCTATGGGTTATATTTGTATTTTTGAAAATAACACATCTTGGGGTTGTATTTGTATTATTTTCCCAGATACAGAAAAGGTTTGTATTTGTATTTTTGAAAATAACACAGCTTGGGGGTGTATTTGTATTATTTTCCGATATACAGATAAGGGCTGTATATGTATTTTTGAAAAAAACACACTTTGCGGGTGTATTTGTATTATTTTCCCAGATACAGATAAGGGTTGTGTTTGTATTTTTGAAAATAACATAGCTTGGTGGTGTATTGGTATTATTTTCCGAGATACAGCTCAGGGTTGTATTTGTATTTTGGGAAATAACACAGTTTGTGGCTGTATTTGTATTATTTTCCGAGATATAGCTCAGGGTTGTATTTTATTTTTGAAAATCACAAAGCTTGGGGGTGTATTTGTATGATTATCCAAGATACAGCTAAGGGTTGTATTTGTATTTTTGAAAATAACGCAGATTGGGGGTGTATTTTTATTATTTTCCGAGATACAGCTAAGGGCTGTATTTGTATTTTTGAAAATAACACAGCTTGGGGGTGTATATGTATTATTTTTCAAGCTACAGCTGTGGGTTGTATTTGTATTTTTGAAAATAGTGCTTGGGGGTGTATTTGTATTATTTTCCAGATACAGCTAAGGGTTGTATTTGTATTTTTGAAAATTACACAACTTGGGGGTGTATTTGTATTATTTTCCGAGATACAGCTAACGGTTGCATTTGTATTTTTGAAATAACACAGCTTGGGGGTGTATTTGTATTATTTTCCGAGATACAGCTATGGGTTGTATTTGTATTTTTGCACGTAACACAGCTTGGGGGTGTATTTGTATTATTTTCCGAGATACAGCTCAGGGTTTTATTTGTATTTTTTAAAATAACGCAGCCTGGGGGTGTATTTGTATTATTTTCTGAGATACAGCTAAGGGTTGTATCTGTATTTTGGAAAATAACACAGCTTCGGGGTGTATTTGTGTTATCTTCCGAGATACAGATCAGGGTTGTGTCTGTATTTTTGAAAATAACACAGTTTGGGGGTGTATTTGTATTATTTTCCGAGATAGAGCTGTCTGTTGTATTTGTATTTTTGAAATTAACAGAGCTTGGAGGTGTATTTGAATTATTTTCCCAGATACAGCTGTGGGTTGTATTTGTATTTTTGAAATTAACAGAGCTTGGGTGTGTATTTGTATTATTTTCTGAGATACAGCTAAGGGTTTTATTTGTATTTTTGTAAATAACACATCTTGGGGGTGTATTTTTTACTATTTTCTGAGATACAGCTAAGGGTAGTCTTTGTATTTTTGAAAATAACACAGCTTGGGGGTGTATTTATATTATTTTCCGAGATACAGCTAAGGTTTGTATTTGTATTTTTTAAAATAACACAGCTTGGGGTTGTATTTGTATTATTTTCCGAGATAGAGCTAAGGGTTTTATTTTTATTTTTGAAAATAACACAGCTTGGGGGTGTATTTGTATCATTTTCCGAGATACAGCTAAGGGTTGTATTTGTATTATTGAAAATAACAGAGCTTGGCTGTGTATTTGTATTATTTTCCGAGATACAGCTAAGGGTTGTATTTGTATTTTTGAAAATAACACAGCTTGGGGGTGTTTTTGTATTTTTTTCCGAGATACAGCTCAGGGATGTATATGTATTTTTAAAAATAACACAGCTTGGGGGTTTATTTGTATTATTTTCTGAGTTACAGCTCATGGTTGTATTTGTATTTTTGAAAATAACACAGCTTCGGGGTGTACTTGTACTATTTTTCGAGATATAGCTAAGGGTTGTATTTGTATTTTTTAACATAACACAGCTTGGGGGTTTATTTGTATTATTTTCCGAGATACATCTATGGGTAGTATTTTATTTTTGAAAATAACACAGCTTGGGGTTTTATTTGTATTATTTTCCCAGATACCCATAAAGTTTGTATTTGTATTTTGGAAAATAACACAGCTTTGGGGTGTATTTGTATTATTTTCAGATATACAGCTAAGGTCTGTATTTCTATATTTGAAAATAACACAACTTGCGGGTGTATTTGTATTATTTTCCGAGATACAGCTATGGGTTGTATTTGTATTTTTGAAAATAACACAGCTTGTGGGTGTATTTGTATTATTTTCCAAGATACAGCTCAGGGTTTTATTTGTATTTTGGAAAATAACACAGCTTGGGGGTGTATTTGTATTATTTTCCGAGATAAAGCTCAGGGTTGTATTTGTATTTTTGAAAATAACACAGCTTGGGAGTGTATTTGTATTATTTTCCGAGATATAGCTAAGGGTTGTAATTGTATTTTTTAAAATAACCGAGCTTGGGGGTGTATTTGTATTATTTTCCGAGATACAGCTAAGGGCTGTATTTGTATTTTTGAAAATAACACAGCTTGGGGGTGTATATGTATTATTTTTTGAGATACAGCTAAGGGTTGTATTTGTATTTTTGAAAATAACATAGCTTGGGGGTGTATTTGTATTATTTTCCTGAGATACAGCTAAGGCTTGTATTTGTATTTTTGAAAATAACACATCTTGGGGTTTTTTTTTTTATTATTTTCCGAGATACAGCTCAGGGTTGTATTTGTATATTTGAAAATAACACAGCTTGGGGGTGTATTTGTATTATTTTCCGAGTTACAGCTCAGGGTTGTATTTGTATTTTTGAAAATAACACAGCTTGGGGGTGTATTTGTATTATTTTCAGAGATACAGCAAAGGATTGTATTTGTATTTTTGAAAATTACACAGCTTGGGTGTCTATTTGTATTATTTTCAGAGATGCAGCTATGGGTTGTATTTGTATTTTCATAACAACACAGCGTGGGGGTGTATTTCTATTATTATACGAGATACAGCTCACGGTTGTATTTGTATTTTGGAAAATAACACATTTTGGGGGTGTATTTGTATTATTTTCCGATATACAGCTAACGGTTATATTTGTATTTTTGAAAATAACACAGCTTGGGGGTTCATTTGTATTATTTTCCGAGATACAGCAATGGGTTGTATTTGTATTTTTGAAAATAAAACAGCTTGGGGGTGTATTTGTATTATTTCCGATAAACAGCTAAGGGTTGTATTTGTATTTTTTAAAATAACACAGCTTGGGGGTGTATTCGTATTATTTTCCGAGATACAGCTAAGGGTTTTATTTCTATTTTTGAAAATAACACAGTTTGGGTGTTTATTTGTATCATTTTCCGAGATATAGCAAAGGGTTGTATTTGTATTATTGAAAATAACAGAGCTTGGGGGTGTATTTGTATTATTTTCAGAGTTACAGCTCATGGTTGTATTTGTATTTTTGAAAATAACACAGCTTGGATGTGTATTTGTATTATTTTCCCAGATACAGCTAAGCGTTGTATTTGTATTTTTGAAAATGACACAGCTTGGGAGTGTATTTGTATTATTTTCCCAGATACAGAAATGGTTTGTATTTGTATTTTGGAAAACAACACCGCTTGGGGGTGTATTTTTATTATTTTCCGATATACAGCTAAGGGCTGTATTTGTATTTTTGAAAATAACACAAGTTTCGGGTGTATTTGTATTATTTTCCGAGATACAGCTCAGGGTTGTATTTGTATTTTTGAAAATAACAAAGCTTGGTGGTGTATTTGTATTATTTTCTGAGATACAGCTAAGGGTTGTATTTGTATTTTGGGAAATAACACAGCTTGTGGGTGTATTTGTATTATTTTCCGAGATAGAGCTCAGGGTTGTATTTGTATTTTGAAAATAACACAGCTTGGGGGTGTATTTGTATTATTTTCCGAGATACAGCTAAGGGTTGTAATTGTATTTTTTATAATTACCGAGCTTGGGGGTGTATTCGTATTATTTTCCGAGATACAGCTAAGGGCTGTATTTGTATTTTTGAAAATAACACAGCTTAGGGGTGAATATGTATTATTTTTCGAGATACAGCTAAGGGTTGTATTTGTATTTTTGAAAATAACAGTGATTGGGGGTGTATTTGTATTATTTTCTGAGATACAGCTAAGGGATGTATATGTATTTTTGAAAATTACACAACTTGGGGGTGTATTTGTATTATTTTCCGAGATACAGCTAACGGTTGTATTTGTATTTTTGAAAATAACACAGCTTGGGGGTGTATTTGTATTATTTTCCGAGACACAGCTATGGGTTGTATTTGTATTTTTGAAAATAACACAGCTTTTGGGTGTATTTGTATTATTTTCCGAGATACAGCTAAGGGTTTTATTTTTATTTTTGAAAATAGCACAGCTTGGGGGTGTATTTGTATTATTTTGATAGATATCCCTAAGGGTTTTATTTGCATTTTTGAAAATAACATATCTTGTGGGTGTACTTGTATTATTTTCTGAGATACAGCTATCGGTTGTATTTGTATATTTGAAAATAACACTGCTTGGGTGTGTATTTGTATTACCTTCCGAGATACAGCTAGGGGTTGTATTTGTATTTTTGAAAATAACAGACTTTGGCGAGTATTAGTATTATTTTCCGAGATACAGCTAAGGGTTGTATTTGTATTTTTGAAAATAACACAGCTTGGGGGTGTTTTTGTATTGTTTTCTGAGATACAGCTCAGGGTTGTATTTGTATTTTTGAAAATAACACAGCTTGGGGGTGTATTTGTATTATTTTCCTAGTTACAGCTCAGGGTTGTATTTGTATTTTTGAAAATATCACAGCTTGGGGGTGTATTTCTATTATTATCCGAGATACAGCTCAGGGTTGTAGTTGTATTTTTGAAAATAACACAGCTTGGGGGTATATTTGTATTATTTTCAGAGATACAGCTAAGGACTATTTGTGTTTTTGAAAATAACACAGCTTGGGGGTGTATTTGCATTATTTTCCGAGTTAGATCTCAGGGTTGTATTTGTATTTTTGAAAATATCACAGCTTGGGCGTGTATTTCTATTATTATCCGAGATACAGCTCAGGGTTGTAGTTGTATTTTTGAAAATAACACAGCTTGGGGGTATATTTGTATTATTTTCTGAGATACATCTATGGGTTTTATTTGTATTTTTGAAAATAATACAGATTGGGGTTGTATTTGTCTTATTTTCCCAGAAACAGATAAGGTTTGTATTTGTATTTTTGAAAATAACACAGCTTGGGGGTGTATTTCTATTATTTTCCGATATACAGCTAAGGGCTGTATTTGTATTTTTGAAAATAACACAACTTGCGGGTGTATTTGTATTATTTTTTGAGATACAGCTATTGGTTGTATTTTAATTTTTGAAAATAACACAGCTTGGGGGTGTATTTCTATTATTATCCGAGATACAGCTCAGGGTTGTCTTTGTATTTTTGAAAATAACAGAAATTGTGCGTGTATTTGTATTATTCTCCGAGATACATCTAAGGGTTGTATTTTATTTTTGAAAGTAACACAGGTTTGCGTGTATTTATATTATTTTCCGAGGTACAGCTAAGGGTTGTATTTGTATTATTGAAAATAATAGAGCTTGGGGGTGTATTTGTATTATTTTCCGAGATACAGCTCAGGGTTTTATTTGTATTTTTGAAAATAACACAGCTTGTGGTTGTTTTTGTATTATTTTCCGAGATAGAGCTCTGGGTTGTATTTGTGTTTTTGAAAATAACACAGCTTTGGGGTGTATTTGTATTATTTTCAGAGATACAGCTATGGGTTTTATTTGTAACTTTGAAAATAACACGGCTTGGGGGTGTGTTTGTATTATTTTCCGAGATACATCTCAGGGTTGTATTTGTATTTTCGAAAATAACACAGCTTGGGGGTGTATTTGTATTATTTTCCGAGATACAACTAAGGGTTGTATTTGTATTTTTGAAAATAACACAGCTTGGGGGTGTATTTGTATTATTTTCAAAGATACAGCTAAGGGTTGTATTTGAATTTTTCAAAGTAACATATGTTGTGGGTGTACTTCTATTATTTTCCGAGATACAGCTATCGGTTGTATTTGTATTTTTGAAAATAACACAGCTTGGGGTTGTATTTGTATTATTTTCCGAGATACAGCTAAGTGTTGTATTTTTTTTTGAAAATAACACAGCTTGGGGGTGTATTTGTATTATTTTCCGAGATACAGCTAAGAGTTGTATTTGTATTATTGAAAATAACAGAGCTTTGGGGTGTATTTGTATTATTTTCCGAAATACAGCTGAGGGTTGTATTTGTATTTTGGAAAATAAAACAGCTTGGGGGTGTTTTGGTATTATTTTCCGAGATACAGCTCAGGGTTTTATTTGTATTTTTGAAAATAACACAGCTTGGGGGTGTATTTGTATTATTTTCGGAGTTACAGCTATGGGTGGTATTTGTATTTTTGAAAATAACACAGCTTGGGGGTGAATATGTATTATTTTCTGAGATGAAGCTAAGGGTTGTATTTATATTTTTGAAAACAGCACAGCTCGGTGGTGTATTTGTATTATTTTTTGAGATACAGCTCAGGGTTGTTTTTGTATTTTCGAAAATAACACAGCTTGAGGGTGTATTCGTATTATTTTCCAAGATACAGCTGAGGGTTGTATTTGTATTTTTGAAAATAAAACAGCTTGGGGGTATTTTGGTATTATTTTCCGACATACAGCTCAGGGTTTTATTTGTATTTTTGAAAATAACCCAGCTTGGGGTATATTTGTATTATTTTGCGAGTTACAGCTATGGGTTGTATTTGTATTTTTGAAAATAACAAAGCTTGTGGGTGTATTTGTATTATTTTCCGCGATCCAGCTCAGGGTTTTATTTGTGCTTTGGAAAATAACACAGCTTGGGGATGTATTTGTATTATTTTCCGAGATACAGCTCAGGGTTGTATTTGTATTTTTGAAAATAACACTGCTTGGGGATGTATTTGTATTATTATCCCGAGATACAGCTAAGGGTTGTATTTATATTTTTGAAAATGACACATCTTTGCAGTGTATTTGTATTATTTTCCGAGATACTGCTATGGGTTTTATTTGTATTTTTGAAAATAACACAGCTCGGTGGTGTATTTGTATTATTTTCTGAGATACAGCTCAGGGTTGTATTTGTATTTTTGAAAATAACACAGCTTTGGGGTGTATTTGTAGTATTTTCCGAGTTACAGCTCAGGGTTGTATTTGTATTTTTGAAAATAACACAGCTTGGGGGTGTATTTGTATTATTTTCAGAGATACAGCAAAGGATTGTATTTGTATTTTTGAAAATAACACAGCTTGGGTGTGTATTTGTATTATTTTCCGAGATACAGCTATGGGTTGTATTCGTATTTTCATAATAACACAGCTTGGGGGTGTATTTCTATTATTATACGAGATACAGCTCACGGTTGTATTTGTATTTTTGAAAATAACACAGCTTGGGGGTGTATTTGTATTATTTTCCAAGATACAGCTATGGGTTTTATTTGTAACTTTGAAAATAACACAGCTTGGGGGTGTATTTGTATTATTTTCCGAGATACAGCTCAGGGTTGTATTTGTATTTTGGAAAATAACACAGCTTGGGGGTGTATTTGTATTATTTTCCGAGATACAGCTAAGGGTTTTATTTGTATTTTTGAAAATAAACGAGCTTGTGGGTGTATTTCTATTATTTTCTGAGATATAGCTGTGGGTTGTATTTGTATTTTTGAAAATAACAGAGCTAGGGGGTGTATTTGTATTATTTTCCGAGATACAGCAAAGGGTTTTATTTTTATTTTTGAAAATTACACATTTTGGGGTTGTATTTGTATTATTTTCCGAGATACAGCTAAAGGTTGTATTTGTTTTTTTGAAAATAACACACCTTGGGGGTGCATTTTTATTATTTTCCGAGATACAGCAATCGGTTGTAATTGTATTTTTGAAAATAACACAGCTTGGGGGTGTATTTCTATTATTTCCGAGATACAGCTAAGGGTTGTATTTGTATTTTTTAAAAAAACACAGCTTGGGGGTGTATTTGTATTTTTTTCCGAGATACAGCTAAGGGTTTTATTTCTATTTTTGAAAATAACACAGGTTGGGTGTGTATTTGTATCATTTTCCGAGATACAGCTAAGGGTTGTATTTGTGTTATTGAAAATAACAGAGCTTGGGGGTGTATTTGTATTATTTTCAGAGTTACAGCTCATGGTTGTATTTGTATTTTTGAAAATAACACAGCTTGGGGGTGTATTTGTATTATTTTCCCAGATACAGCTAAGGGTTGTATTTGTATTTTTGAAAATGACACAGCTTGGGTGTGTATTTGTATTATTTTCCGAGATACATCAATGGGTTGTATTTGTATTTTTGAAAATAACACAGCTTTGGGTTGTATTTGTATTATTTTCCCAGATACAGAAAAGGTTTGTATTGGTATTTTGGAAAATAACACAGCTTGGGGGTGTATTTGTATTATTATCTGATATACAGCTAAGGACTGTATTTGTATTTTTGAAAATAACACAACTTACTGGTGTATTTGTATTATTTTCCGAGATACAGCTCAGGGTTGTATTTGTATTTTTGAAAAAACTCAGCTTGGTGGTGTATTTGTATTATTTTTTGAGATACAGCTAAGTGTTGTATTTGTATTTTGGGAAATAACACAGCTTGGGGGTGTATTTGTATTATTTTCCGAGATACAGCTAAGGGTTTTATTTGTATTTTTGAAAATAACACAGCTTGGGGGTGTATTTCTATTATTTTCTGAGATACAGCTGTGGGTTGTATTAGTATTTTTGAAAATAACAGAGCTTGGGTGTGTATTTGTATTATTTTCCGTGATACAGCTAAGGGTATTATTTTTATTTTTAAAAATTACACATTTTTGGGGTGTATTTGTATCATTTTCTGAGATACAGCTAAGGGTTTTATTTGTATTTTTGAAAATTACACAGCTTGGGGGTGTATTTGTATTATTTTCCGAGATACAGCAATGGGTTGTTTTTGTATTTTTGAAAATAACACAGCTTGGGGTTGTATTTGTACTATTTCTGAGATACAGCTAAGGTTTGTATTTGTATTTTTTAAAATAACACAGCTTGGGGGTGTATTTGTATTATTTTCCGAGATACAGCTAGGGGTTTTATTTCTATTTTTGAAAATAACACTGCTTGGGTGTGTATTTGTATCATTTTCCGAGATACAGCTAAGGGTTGTATTTGTATTATTGAAAATAACAGAGCTTGGGGGTGTATTTGTATTATTTTCCGAGTTACAGCTCATGGTTGTATTTGTATTTTTGAAAATAACACAGCTTAGGGGTGTATTTGTATTATTTTCCCAGATACAGCTAAGGATTGTGTTTGTATTTTTGAAAATGACACAGCTTGGGTGTGTATTTGTATTATTTTCCGATATACATCTATGGGTTGTATTTGTATTTTTGAAAATAACACATCTTGGGGGTATATTTCTATTATTATCCGAGATACAGCTCAGGGTTGTATTTGTATTTTTGAAAATAGCAGAGCTTGGGTGTGTATATATATTATTTTCCGAGATACAGCTAAGTGTTGTATTTGTATTTTTGAAAATAACAGAGCTTTGGGGTGTATTTGTATTGTTTTCCGAAGTACAGCTAAGGGTTATATTTGTATTTTTGAAAATTACACAACTTGGTGGTGTATTTGTATTATTTTCCGAGATACAGCCCACGGTTGTATTTGTATTTTTGAAAATAACACAGCTTGGATGTGTATTTGTATTATTTTCCGAGACACAGCTAAGTGTTGTATTTGTATTTTTGAAAATAACACAAATTGGGGGTGTATTTGTATTATTTTCCGAGATACAGCTAAGGGTTGTATTTTATTTTTGAAAATAACACAGGTTTGCGTGAATTTGTATTATTTTCGGAGGTACATGTCAGGGTTGTATTTGTATTTTTGAAAATAACACAGCTTGGGGGTGTGTTTGTATTATTTTCAGAGATACAGGTATTTGTTTTATTTGTAACTTTGAAAATAACACGGCTTGGGGGTGTATTTGTATTATTTTCCGAGATACAGCTCAGGTTTGTATTTGTATTTTTGAAAATAAAACAGCTTTGGGTGTATTTGTATTATTTTCCGAGATACAGCTAAGGGTTGTATTTGTATTTTTGAAAATAACAAAGATTGGGTGTGTATTTGTATTTTCAAAGATACAGCTAAGGTTTGTATTTGCATTTTTGAAAATAACATATCTTGTGGGTGTACTTCTATTATTTTCCGAGATACAGCTATCGGTTGTATTTGTATTTTTGAAAATAACACAGCTTGGGGGTGTATTTGTATTATTTTCCGAGATACAGCTGAGGGTTGTATTTGTATTTTTGAAAATAACACAGCTTGTGGGTGTATTTGTATTATTTTCCGAGATACACGTAAGGGTTGTATTTGTATTTTGGGAAATAACACAGCTTGTGGGTGTATTTGTATTATTTTCCGAGATACATCTCAGGGTTTTATTTGTATTTTTGAAAATAACACAGCTTGGGGGTGTGTTTGTATTATTTTCCGAGATACAGCTAAGGGTTGTAATTGTATTTTTTAAAATAACCGAGCTTGGGGGTGTATTTGTATTATTTTCCGAGATACAGCTAAGGTCTGTATTTGTATTTTTGAAAATAACACAGCTTGGGGGTGTATATGTATTATTTTTCGATATACAGCTAAGGGTTGTGTTTGCATTTTTGAAAATAACATATCTTGTGGTTTTACTTGTATTATTTTCGGAGATACAGCTATCGGTTGTATTTGTATTTTTGCAAATAACACAGCTTGTGTGTGTATTTGTATTATTTTCCGAGTTACAGCTCAGGGTTGTATTTGTATTTTTGAAAATAACACAGCTTGGGGGTGTATTTGTATTATATTCCAAGATAGAGCTACGGGTTGTATTTTTGTTTTTGAAAATTACACACCTTGGGGGTGTATTTGTATTATTTTCTCAGATGCAGCTCAGGGTTGTATTTGTATTTTTGAAAATAACAGAGCTTGGGGTTGTATTTTTATTACTTTCCGAGATACAGCTAAGGTTTGTTTTTGTATTTTTGAAAATATCGCAGCTTTGGGGTGTATTTTTATTATTTTCCGAGATACAGCTGTGGGTTGTATTTGTATTTTTGTAAATAACACAGATTGGGGGTGTATTTCTATTATTATCCGAGGTACAACTCAGGGTTGTATTTGTATTTTTGAAAATATTATAGCTTGGTGGTATATTTGTATTTTCTGAGATACAGCTATGGATTGTATGTGTATTTTTGAAAATAACACAGCTTTGGGGTGTATTTGTATTATTTTCCGAGATACAGCTATTGGTTGTATTTGTATTTTTGAAAATAACACAGCCTGGGTGTGTATTTCTATTATTTTCCAATATACAGCTATGGGTTGTATTTTTGTTTTTGAAAATTACACAGCTTGGGGGTGTATTTGTATTATTTTCCCAGATACAGCTCAGGGTTGTATATGTATTTTTGAAAATAATGCAGCTTGGGGGTTTATTTTTATTATTTTCTGAGATACAGCTAAGGTTAGTTTATGCATTTTTGAAAATATCGCAGCTTTGGGGGGTATTTGTATTATTTTCTGAGACACAGCTACGGGTTGTATTTGTATTTTTGAAAATAACACAGCTTGCGGGTGTATTTGTATTATTTTCCGAGATACAGCTCAGGGTTGTATTTGTATTTTGGAAAATAACACAGCTTGGCCTTGTATTTTTATTATTTTCCGAGATACAGCTAATTGTTGTATTTGTATTTTTGAAAATAAACGAGCTTGGTGGTGCATTTGTATTATTTTCCGAGATACAGCTAAGGGCAGTATTTGTATTTTTGAAAATAACACAGCTTGTTGGTGTATTTTTATTATTTTCCGAGATACATTTCTGGGTTCTATTTGTATTTTTGAAAATAAGAGAGCTTGGGGGTGTATCTGTATTATATTCCGAGATACAGCTAAGGGTTGTATTTGTATTTTTGAAAATACCACCGCTTGGGGGTGTTTTTGTATTATTTTCCGAGATACAGCTCAGGGATGTATATGTATTTTTGAAAATAACACAGCCTGGGGGTGTATTTGTATTATTTTCCGAGATAGAGCTATGGGTTGTATTTGTATTTTTGAAAATAACACAGCTTGGGGGTGTATTTGTATTATTTTCCGAGATACAGGTCAGGGTTGTATTTGTATTTTTGAAAATAACTCAGCTTGTGGGTGTATTTGTATTAGTTTCCGAGATATAGCTAAGGTTTTTATTTTTATTTTTGAAAATAACACAGCTTGGGGATGTATTTGTATTATTTTCCGAGATAATGCTATGGGTTGTATGTGTATTTTTGAAAATAACACAGCTTGGGGGTGTATTTGTATTATTTTTCGAAATATAGCTAAGGGTTGTATTTGTATTTTTGAAAATAACACAGCTTGGGGTTTTATTTGTATTATTTTCAAAGATACATCTATGGGTTGTATTTGTATTTTTGAAAATAACACAGCTTGGGATTGTGTTTGTATTATTTTCCCAGATACAGATAAGGTTTGTATTTGTATTTTGGAAAATAACACAGTTTGGGGGTGTATTTGTATTGTTTTTCGAAATATAGCTAAGGGTTGTATTTGTATTTTTGAAAATAACACAGCTTGGGGTTTTATTTGTATTATTTTCCGAGATACATCTATGGGTTGTATTTGTATTTTTGAAAATAACACAGCTTGGGATTGTATTTGTATTATTTTCCCAGATACAGATAAGATTTGTATTTGTATTTTGGAAAATAACACAGCTTGGGGGTGTATTTGTATTATTTTCCGATATACAGCTAAGGGCTGTATTTGTATTTTTGAAAATAACACAACTTGCTGTTGTATTTGTATTATTTTCCAAGATACAGCTGAGGGTTGTATTTGTATTTTGAAAATAACACAGCTTGTGCGTGTATTTGTATTATTTTTCGAGATACAGCTAAGGGTTGTATTTGTATTTTGGGAAATAACACAGCTTGTGGGTGTATTTGTATTATTTTCCGAGATACAGCTCAGGGTTGTATTTGTATTTTTGAAAATAACACAGCTTGTGGGTGTATTTGTATTATTTTCCGAGATACAGATAAGGGTTGTAATTGTATTTTTTAAAATAACCGAGCTTGGGGGTGTATTTGTATTATTTTCCGAGATACAGCTAAGGTCTGTATTTGTATTTTTGAAAATAACACAGCGTGGGGGTGTATATGTATTATTTTTCGTTATACAGCTAAGGGTAGTGTTTGCATTTTTGAAATAACATATCTTGTTGTTGTACTTGTATTATTTTCCTAGATACAGCTATGGGTTGTATTTGTATTTTTGAAAATAACACAGCTTGTGTGTGTATTTGTATTATTTTCCGAGTTACAGCTCAGGGTTGTATTTGTATTTTTGAAAATAACACAGCTTGGGGGTGTATTTGTATTATTTTCCGAGATACAGCTAAGGGTTGTATTTGTATTTTTGAAAATAATAAAGCTTGGGGGTGTATTTGTATTATTTTCCGAGATACACCTAAGGGTTGTATTTGTATTTTTGAAAATAACACCGCTTGGGGGTGTTTTTGTATTATTTTCTGAGATACAGCTAAGTTTTCTATCTCTATTTTTGAAAATAACACAGATTGGGGGTGTATTTGTATTAATTTCCGAGATACAGCTAAGGGTTGTATTTGTATTATTGAAAATAACAGAGATTGGGGGTGTATTTGTATTATTTTCCGAGATACAGCTAGGGGTTGTATTTGTATTTTTGAAAATAACACAGCTTGGGGGTGTTTTTGTATTATTTTCCAAGATACAGCTCTGGGTTGTATTTGTATTTTTGAAAATAACACAGCTTGGGGATGTATTTGTATTGTTTTCTGAGATAATGCTATGGGTTATATTTGCATTTTTGAAAATAACACAGCTTGGGTGTGTATTTGTATTATTTTCCGAGATACAGCTCAGGGTTTTATTTGTATTTTTGTAAATAACACAGTTCGGGGGTGTATTTGTATTATTTTCCAAGACACAGCTATGGGTAGTATTTGTATTTTTGAAAATAACACAGCTTGACGGTGTATTTGTATTATTTTTCGAGATACAGCTAAGGGTTGTATTTCTATTTTGGAAAATAACACAGCTAGGGGGTGTACTTGTATTATTTTCCGAGATACAGCTAAGGGTTTTTTCTGTATTTTTCAAAATAAACGAGCTTGTGGGTGTATTTGTATTATTTTCTGAGACACAGCTAAGGGCTGTATTTGTATTTTTGAAAATAACCCAGCTTGGGGGTGTATTTGTATTATTTTCCAAGATACAGCTGTGGGTTGTATTTGTATTTTTGAAATTAAAAGAGCTTGGGTGTGTATTTGTATTACTTTCCGAGATACAGCTAAGGGTTCTATTTGTATTATTGAAAATAACACATCTTGGGGGTATATTTTTTTATTATTTTCTGAGATACAGCTAAGGGTTGTATTTGTATTTTTGAAAATAACAGAGCTTGGGGGTGTATTTATATTATTTTCCGAGATACAGCTAAGGTTTGTATTTGTATTTTTTTAAATAACACAGCTTGTGGTTGTATTTGTATTATTTTCCGAGATAGAGCTAAGGGTTTTATTTCTATTTTTGAAAATAACAGAGCTTGTGGGTGTATTTGTATCATTTTCTGAGATACAGCTAAGGGTTGTATTTGTATTATTGCAAATAACAGAGCTTGGCTGTGTTTTTGTATTATTTTCCGAGATACAGCTAAGAGTTGTATTTGTATTTTTGAAAATAACACAGCTTGGGGGTGTATTTGTTATATTTTCCGAGATACAGCTATGGGTTGTATTTGTATTTTTGAAAATAACACAGCTTGGGGGTGTATTTCTATTATTATCCGACATACAGCTCAGGGTTTTATTTGTATTTTGGAAAATAACACAGCTTGTGGGTGTATTTTTATTACTTTCGGAGATACAGCTAAGAGTTGTGTTTTTATTTTTGAAAATAACACAGCTTGGGGGTGTATTTGTATTATTTTCCGAGATACAGCTAAGGGTTGTATTTGTATTTTTGAAAATAACACAGCTTGGGGATGTATTTGTATTATTTTTCGAGATACAGCTGTGGGTTGTATTTGTATTTTTGAAATTAACAGAGTTTGGGGGTGTATTTGTATTATTTTCCGAGATACAGCTAAGGGTTGTATTTGTATTTTTGAAAATAACACATCTTGGGGTTGTATTTTTTATTATTTTCTGAGATACATCTAAGGGTTGTATTTGTATTTTTGAAAATAACACCGCTTGGTGGTGTATTTATATTATTTTCCGAGATACAGCTAAGGTTTTTATTTGTATTTTTTAAAATAACACTGCTTGGGGTTGTATTTGTATTATTTTCCGAGATACAGCTAAGGGTTTTATTTCTATTTTTGAAAATAACACAACTTGGGGGTGTATTTGTATCATTTTCCGAGATACAGCTAATGGTTGTATTTGTATTATTGAAAATAACAGACCTTGGGGGTGTATTTGTATTATTTTCCGAGATACAGCTAATGGCTGTATTTGTATTTTTGAAAATAACACAGCTTGGCGCTGTATTTGAATTATTTTTCGAGATACAGCTAAGGGTTGTATTTGTATTTTTGAAAATAAACGAGCTTGGGTTTGTATTTGTATTATTTTCCGAGATACAGCTCAGGGTTGTATTTGTATTGTTGAAAATAACACAGCTTATGGGTGTATATGTATTAGTTTCCGAGTTACAGCTCAGGGTTGTATTTGTATCTTTGAAAATAACACAGCTTGGTGGTGTATTTGTATTATTTTCTGAGATACAGCTAAGGGTTGTATTTGTATTTTTGAAAATAACACAGCTTGGGTTTGAATTTGTATTATTTTCCGACATACTGCTATGGGTTGTATTTGTATTTTTGAAAATAACACAGCTTGTAGGTTTATTTGTATTATTTTCCGAGATACAGCTCAGGGTTGTATTTATATTTTTGAAAATAACACAGCTTGAGGGTGCATTTGTATTATTTTCTAAGATACAGCTATGGGTTGTATTTGTATTTTTGAAAATAACACAGCTTGACGGTGTATTTGTAGTATTTTCGGAGATACAGCTAAGGGTTGTATTTGTATTTTGGAAAATTAAACAGCTAGGGGGTGTATTTGTATTATTTTCCGAGATACAGCTAAGGGTTGTATCTGTATTTTTGAAAAAAAACAAGCTTGGGCATGTATTTGTATTATTTTCTGAGATACAGCTAAGGGCTGTATTTGTATTTTTGAAAATAACACAATTTGGGGGAGTATTTGTGTTACTTTCCGAGATTCCGCTGTGGGTTGTATTTGTATTTTTGAAATTAACAGAGTTTGGGGGAGTATTTGTATTATTTTCCGAGATACAGCTAAGGGTTGTATTTGTATTTTTGAAAATAACACAGCTTGCGTGTGTATTTGTATTATTTTCCGAGATACAGCTAAGGGTTTATTTGTATTTTTGAAAATAACACAGCTTGGGGTTGTATTTGTATTATTTTCCGAGATACAGCTCAGGGTTGTATTTGTATTTTTGAAAATAACACAGCTTCGGTGTGTATTTGTATTATTTTCCGAGATACAGCTGTGGGATGTATTTGTAGTTTTGAAATTAACAGAGTTTGGGGGGGTATTTTTATTATTTTCCGAGATACAGCTAAGGGTCGTATTTGTATTTTTGAAAATAACACATCTTAGAGGTGTATTTTTTATTATTTTCTGATATACAGCTAAGGGTTGTATTTGTATTTTTGAAAATAACACAGCTTGGAGGTGTTTTTGTATCATTTTCCGAGATACAACTAAGGGTTGTATTTGTATTATTAAGAATAACAGAGCTTTGGGGTGTATTTGTATTATTTTCCGAGATACAGCTAAGGGTTGTATTTGTATTATTGAGAATAACAGAGCTTTGGGGTGTATTTGTATTATTATCCGAGATACAGCTGAGGGTTGTATTTGCATTTTTGAAAATAAAACAGCTTGGGGGTGTTTTGGTATTATTTTCCGAGATACAGCTCAGGGTTTTATTTGTATTTTTGAAAATAACACAGCTTGGGGGTGTATTTGTATTATTTTCCGAGTTACAGCTCAGGGTTGTATATGTATTTTTGAAAATAACACTGCTTGGGGGTATACTTGTATTATTTTCCGAGAAACAGCTAAGGATTGTATTCGTATTTTTGAAAATAAGACAGCTTGTGGGTGTATTTTTATTATTTTCCGAGTTACAGCGCAGGGTTTTATTTGTATTTTTGAAAATAACACAGCTTGGGGGTGTATTTCTATTATTATCCGAGATACAGCTCAGGGTTGTATTTGTATTTTTGAAAATAGCAGAGCTTGGGGGTGTATATGTATTATTATCCGAGATACAGCTAAGGGTTGTATTTGTATTTTTGAAAATAACACAGCTTGGGGTTGTTTTTGTATTATTTTCTGAGATACAGCTTATGGTTGTATTTGTATTTTTGAAAAAACACAGCTTGGGGGTGTATTTGTATTATTTTCAAAGATACAGCTAAGGGTTGTATTTGCATTTTTGAAAATAACATATCTTGTGGGTGTACTTCTATTATTTTCCGAGATACAACTATCGGTTGTATTTGTATTTTTGAAAATAACACAGCTTGGGGGTGTATTTTTATTATTTTCCGAGATAGTGCTAAGTGTTGTATTTTTATTTTTGAAAATAACACAGCTTGGGGGTGTTTTTGTATTATTTTCCGATATTCAGCTAAGGGTTGTATTTGTATTATTGAGAAAAACAGAGCTTTGGGGCGTATTTGTATTATTTTCCGAGATACAGCTGAGGGTTGTATTTGTATTTTTGAAAATAAAACAGTTTGGGGGTGTTTTTGTATTATTTTCCGAGATACAGCTCAGGATTTTATTTGTATTTTTGAAAATAACACAGCTTGGGCGTGTATTTGTATTATTATCCCAGTTAGAGCTATGGGTTGTATTTGTATTTTTGAAAATAACACAGCTTGGGGGTGTATTTTTATTATTTTCCGAGATACAGCTAAGGGTTGTATTTGTATTTTTGAAAATAAACTAGCTTGGGGGTGTATTTGTATTATTTTCCAAGATACAGATAAAGGCTGTATTTGTATTTTTGAAAATAACACAGCTTGGGGGTGTCTTTTTATTATTTTCCGAGATACAGCTAAGGGTTGTATTTTATTTTTGAAAATAACACAGGTTTTGGGTTTATTTGTATTATTTTCTGAGGTACAGCTAAGGGTTGTATTTGTATTATTGAAAATAATAGACTTGGGGTTGTATTTGTATTATTTTCCGACATGCAGCTAAGGGTTTTATTTGTATTTTTGAAAATAACACAGGTTGGGGGTGTTTTTGTATTATTTTCCGAAATACAGCTATGGGTTGTATTTGTATTTTTGAAAATAACCCAGCTTGGAAGTGTATTTTTATTATTTTCCGAGTTACAGCTCAGGGTTGTATTTGTATTTTTGAAAATAACACAGCTTGGGGGTATATTTGTATTATTTTCCGAGACACAGCTCAGGATTGTATTTGTATTTTTGAAAATAACATAGCTTGTGGGTGTATTTGTATTATTTTCCGAGATACAGCTAAGGGTTGTATTTGTATTTTTGAAAATAACACTGCTTGGGGGTGTATTTGTATTACTTTCCGAGATACAGCTAAGGGTTGTATTTTTATTTTTGAAAATAACACAGCTTGGGGGTGTATTTGTATTATTTTCCGAGAATCTGCTATGGGTTGTATTTGTATTTTTGAAAATAACACAGCTTGGGGGTGTATTTGTATTATTTTCCGAGATACAGATCAGTGTTGTATTTGTATTTTTGAAAATAACACAGCTTGGGGTTGTATTTGTATTATTTTCCAAGATACAGCTATGGGTTGTATTTGTATTTTTGAAAATAACACAGCTTGCGGGTGTATTTTTATTATTTTCCGAGATACAGCTAAGGGTTGTATTTGTATTTTTGAAAATAAACTAGCTTGGGGGTGTATTTGTATTATTTTCCAAGATACAGATAAGGGCTGTATTTGTATTTTTGAAAATAACACAGCTTGGGGGTGTCTTTTTATTATTTTCCGAGATACAGCTAAGGGTTGTATTTTATTTTTGAAAATAACACAGGTTTTGGGTTTATTTGTATTATTTTCTGAGGTACAGCTAAGGGTTGTATTTGTATTATTGAAAATAATAGAGCTTGGGGGTGTATTTGTATTATTTTCCGAGATACAGCTAAGGGTTTTATTTGTATTTTTGAAAATAACACAGCTTGGGGGTGTTTTGTATTATTTTCCGAAATACAGCTATGGGTTGTATTTGTATTTTTGAAAATAACACAGCTTGGATGTGTATTTGTATTATTTTCCGAGTTACAGCTCAGGGTTGTATTTGTATTTTTGAAAATAACACAGCTTGGGGGTGTATTTGTATTATTTTCCGAGATACAGCTCAGGGTTGTATTTTTATATTGGAAAATAACACAGCTTGGGAGTGTATTTTTATTATTTTCTGAGATACAGCTAAGGGTTGTATTTGTATTTTTGAGAATTAAACAACTTGGGGGTGTATTTGTTTCATTTTCCAAGATACAGCTAAGTGTTGTATTTTATTTTTGAAAATAACACAGGTTGGGGGTGTATTTGTATTATTTTCGGAGGTACAGCTAAGGGTTGTATTTGTATTATTGAAAATAATAGAGCTAGGGGGTGAATTTGTATTATTTTCCGAGATACAGCTAAGGGTTGTATTTGTATTTTAGAAAATAACACACCTTGGGGGTGTTTTTGTATTATTTTCCGCGATACAGCTCAGGAATATATTTGTATTTTTGAAAATAACACAGCTTGTGGGTGTATTTGTATTATTTTCCTAGTTACAGCTCAGGGTTTTATTTGTATTTTTGAAAATAACACAGCTTGGGGGTGTATTTGTATTATTTTCTGAGATACAGCTCAGGGTTGTATTTGTATTTTGGAAAATAACACAGCTTGGGGGAGTATTTGTATTATTTTCCGAGATACAGCTAAGGGTTGTATTTGTATTTTTGAATATAACACAGCTTGGGGGTGTATTTGTATTATTTTCCAAGATACAGCTTAGGGTTGTATTTGTATTTTTGAAAATAACACAGCTTGGGTGTGTTTTTGTATTATTTTCCGAGATAGAGCTCAGGGATGTATATGTATTTTTGAAAATAACACAGCTTGGGGGTGTATTTGTATTATTTTCTGAGTTACAGCTCAGGGTTGTATTTGTATTTTTGAAAATAACACAGCTTGCTTGTGTATTTGTATTATTTTCCGAGATACAGCTAAGCATTTTATTTGTATTTTTGAAAATAACACAGCTTGGGGGTGTATTTGTATTATTTTCCGAGATACAGCTATGGGTTGTATTTGTATTTTGAAAATAAAACAGGTTGGTGGTGTATTTCAATTATTATCCGAGATAAAGCTCAGGGATATATAAGTATTTTTGAAAATAACACAGCTTGGGGGTGTTTTTGTATTATTTTCCGAGATACAGCTCAGGGATTTATATGTATTTTTGGAAATAAAACAGCTTGGGGCTGTATTTGTATTATTTTCCGAGATGCAGCTATGGGTTGTATTTGTATTTTTGAAAATAACACAGCTTGGAGGTGTATTTGTATTATTATCCGAGATACAACTCAGGATTGTATTTGTATTTTTGAAAATAACACATCTTGGGGGTGTATTTGTATTATTTTCCAAGATACAGCTAAGGGTTGTATTTGCATTTTTGAAAATAACATATCTTGTGGGTGTACTTCTATTATTTTCAAAGATACAGCTATCGGTTGTATTTGTATTTTTGAAAATAACACAGCTTGTGGGTGTATTTGTATTATTTTCCGAGATACAGCTAAGTGTTGTATTTGTATTTTTGAAAATAACACAGCTTGGGCGTGTATTTGTATTAATTTCCGAGATACAGCTAAGGGTTGTATTTGTATTATTGAGAATAACAGAGCTTTGGGGTGTATTTGTATTATTTTCCAAGATACAGCTATGGGTTTTATTTGTATTTTTGAAAATAACACAGCTTGCGGGAGTATTTGTATTATTTTCCGCGATACAGCTCAGGGATATATTTTTATTTTGGAAAATAACACAGCTTGTGGGTGTATTTGTATTATTTTCTGAGATACAGCTAAGGGTTGTATTTGTATTTTTGAAAATAACACAACTTGGGGGTGCTTTTGTATTATTTTCCGAGATATAGCTCAGGGTTGTATTTGTACTTTTGAAAATAACACAGCTTGGGGGTGTGTTTGTATTATTTTCCGAGTTACAGCTCAGGGTTTTATATGTATTTTTGAAAATAACGCAGCTTAGTGGTATATTTGTATTATTTTCCAAGACACAGCTAAGGATTGTATTTGTATTTTTGAAAATAACACAGCTTGGGGGTGTATTTGTATTATTTTCCGAGATACAGCTGAGGGTTGTATTTGTATTTTTGAAAATAACAAAGCTTGGGGTTGTGTTTCTATTATTGTCCGCGATACAGCTCAGGGTTGTATTTTTATTTTGGAAAATAACACAGCTTGTGGGTGTATTTGTATTCTTTTCCGAGATACAGCTAAGGGTTGTATTTGTATTTTTGAAAATAACACAGCTTGGGGGTGTATTTGTATTACTTTCCGAGATACAGCTAAGGGTTGTATTTGTATTTTTGAAAATAACACAGCTTGGGGGTGTATTTGTATTATTTTCCGTGAATCTGCTATGGGTTGTATTTGTATTTTTGAAAATAACACAGCTTGGGGGTGTATTGTATTATTTTCCGAGATACAGATCAGGGTTGTATTTGTATTTTTGAAAATAACACAGCTTGGGGTTGTATTTGTATTATTTTCCAAGATACAGCTATGGGTTGTATTTGTATTTTTGAAAATAAGACAGCTTGGGGGTGTATTTGTATTATTTTCCAAGATACAGGTAAGGGTTGTATTTGTATTTTTGAAAATAACACAGCTTGTAGGTGTATTTTTATTATTTTCAAAGACACATCTAAGGGTTGTATTTGTAGTTTTGAAAATAACACAGATTTGTGGTGTATTTGTATTATTTTCCAAGATATAGCTAAGGCTTGTATTTGTGTTTTTGAAAATAACACAGCTTGGGTGTGTATTTGCATTATTTTCCAAGATACAGCTAAGGGTTGTGTTTGTATTTTTTAAAATAACACATATGGGTGGTGTATTTGTATTATTTAACAAGATATAGCTAAGGGTTTTATTTGTATTTTTGAAAATAACACAGCTAGGGGGTGTATTTTTATTATTTTCCAAGAGACAGCTAAGGGTTGTGTTTGTATTTTTGAAAATAACACAGCTTGAAAGTGTATTTGTATTATTTTACAGATACATGTTAGGGTTGTATTTGTATTTTTCACAATAACAAAGCCTGTGGGAGTATTTGTATTATTTTCCAAGGTATAGCTAAGCTTTGTATTTGTATTGTTGAAAATAACACAGCTTGGGCTGTATTTGTATTATATTCCAAGATACATCTTTGGGTTGTATTTGTATTTTTTACACAAACACAGGTTGGCGGTGTGTTAGTATTATTCTCAAGATTCAGCTAAGGGTTGTATTTGTATTTTTGACAATAACACAGCTTGGAGGTGTATTTGTATTATTTTCAAAGAGAGAGCAAAGGGTTGTATTTTTAGTTTTGAAAATAACACAGCTTAGGGGTGTATTTGTATTATTTTCCAAGATACAGCTAAGGCTTGTATTTGGGTTTTTGAAAACAACACAGCATGGGTGTGCATTTGCATTATTTTCCAAGATACAGCGAAGGGTTGTATTTGTATTTTTGAAAATAACACATTTTTTGGGTGTATTTGTATTATTTTACAAGATACAGCTAAGGGTTGTATATGTGTTTTTGAAAATTACACCTTGGGGTTGTATTTGTATTATTTTCCAAGATACTGCGAAGGGTTGAATTTTTAGTTTTGAAAATAACAAAGCTTTGGGATGTATTTGTATTATTTTCCAAGATACAGCTCTTGGTTGTGTTTGTGTTTTTGAAAATAACACGGCTTGGGAGAGTATTTGTATTTTTTTCCGAGATACATTTAAGGGTTGTATGTGTATTTTTAAAAATAACACAGCTTGGGGGTGTATTTATATTATTTTCCAAGACAAAGCTATGGGTTGTATTTTTACTTTTGAAAATAACTCAGATTGGGTGTGTATTTGTATTATTTGCCCAAATACAGATAAGAGTTGTATTTGTGTTTTAGAAGATAACACAGCTTGGGGGTGTATTTGTATTATTTTCCAAGATACAGCTAAGGGTTGTATTTGTATTTTTGAAAATAACACAGCTAGGTGTTGTATTTTTATTACTTTCCAAGATACAGCTAAGGGTTGTATTTGTGTTTTTGAAAATAACACAGATTGAAGGTGTATTCGTATTATTTTACAGATACAGCTAAGGCTTGTATTTGTATTTTTGAGAATAACAAAGCCTGTGGGTGTATTTGTATTATTTTCCAAGGTATAGTTAAGGTTTGTATTTGTATTGTTGAAAATAACACAGCTTGGGGTGTATTTGTATTATATTCCAAGATATATCTTTGGGTTATATTTGTATTTTTTACACAAACACAGCTTGGCGGTGTGTTAGTATTATTCTCAAGATACAGCTAAGGGTTGTATTTGTATTTTTGACAATAACACAGCTTGGAGGTGTATTTGTATTATTTTCAAAGAGAGAGCTAAGTGTTATATTTTTAGTTTTGAAAATAACACAGCTTTGGGGTGTATTTGTATTATTTTCCAAGATACAGCTAAGGCTTGTATTTGAGTTTTTGAAAACAACACAGCATGGGTGTGCATTTGCATTATTGTCCAAGATACAGCTAAGGGTTGTATTTGTATTTTTGAAAATAACACATTTTTGGGTGTATTTGTATTATTTTACAAGATACAGATAAGGGTTGTATATGTGTTTTTGAAAATTACACCGATTGGGGGTGTATTTGTATTATTTTCCAAGATACTGCTAAGGGTTGTATTTTTAGTTTTGAAAATAACAAAGCTTTGGGGTGTATTTGTATTATTTTCCAAGATACAGCTAAGGGTTGTATTTGTGTTTTTGAAAATAACACAGCTTGGGAGAGTATTTGTATTTTTTCCGAGATACATTTAAGGGTTGTATGTGTATTTTTAAAAATAACACAACTTGGGGGTTTATTTATATTATTTTCCAAGACACAGCTATGGGTTGTATTTGTATTTTTGAAAATAACACAGCTTGAAAGTGTATTTGTATTATTTTACAGATACAGCTAAGGGTTGTATTTGTATTTTTGACAATAACAAAGCCTGTGGGTGTATTTGTATTATTTTCCAAGGTATAGCTAAGGTTTCTATTTGTATTGTTGAAAATAACACAGCTTGGGCTGCGTTTGTATTATTTTTCAAGATACATTTTTGGGTTGTATTTGTATTTTTTACGCTAACAAAGCTTGGGGGTGTATTTGTATTATTTTCCAAGATAGAGCTAAGGGTTGTATATTTAGTTTTGAAAATAACACAGCTTTGGGGTGTATTTGTATTATTTTCCAAGATACAGCTAAGGCTTGTATTTGTGTTTTTGAAAATAACACAGCTTGGGTGTGAATTTGCATTATTTTCCAAGATACAGCAAAGGGTTCTATTTGTATTTTTGAAAATAACACATTTTGTGGGTGTATTTGTATTATTTTACAAGATATAGCTAAGGGTTTTATTTGTGTTTTTGAAAATAACAGCTTGGGGGTGTATTTGTATTATTTTCCAAGATACAGCTTAGGGTTGTATTTGTATTTTTGAAAATAACGCAGCTTGGGGGTGTATTTGTATTATTTTCCAAGATACAGCTAAGGGTTGTATTTGTATGTTTGAAAAAACCACAGCTTGGGGTTGTATTTGTATTATTTTCCGAGATACAGCTAAGGGTTGTATTTGTCTTTTTTAAAATAACACAGCTTGGTGGTGTATTTTTATTGTAATCCAAGATACAGATAAGGGTTGTATTTGTGTTTTTGAAATAACACAGCTTGGGGGTGTACTTATATTATTTTAAAAGATACAGCTAAGGGTTGTATTTTTTTTTTTTTTTCAAAAAAACACTGCTTGTGGGTGTATTTGAATTATTTTACAAGATACAGCTACGGGTTGTATTTGTGTTTTTGACAAAAACAAAGCCGGTGGTGTATTTGAATTATTTTCCAAGATACAGCTAAGGCTTGTATTTGTATTTTTGAAAATAACACAGCTTGGGGTTGTATTTGTATTATTTTCCGAGATACAGCTAAGGGATGTATTTGTATTTTTGAAAATAACACAGCTTGGGGGTGTATTTGTATTATTTTCCAGGATACAGCTAAGGGTTGTATTTGTATTTTTTAAAATAACACAGATTGGGGGTGTATTTGTATTATTTTCGGAGATACAGCTAAGGGTTGTATGTGTATTTTTGAAAATAACACAGCTTGTGAGTGTATTTGTATTATTTTCCGAGATACAGCTAAGGGTTTTATTTGTCTTTTTGAAAATAACACGGCTTGGGGGTGTATTTGTATTATATTCCAAGACACAGCTAAGGGTTGTATTTGTGTTTTTGAAAGTAACACAGCTTGGGGGTGTATTTGTATTATTTTCCAAGATACAGCTAAGGGTTGTATTTGCTTTATTGAAAATAACACAGCTTGGGGGTGTATTTGTATTATTTTCCAAGATACAGCTAAGGGTTGTATTTGTATTTTTGAAAATAACACAGCTTGGGGGTGTATTTGTAATATTTTCCGAGATAATGCTAAGGGTTGTATTTGTATTCTTGAAAATAACACAGCTTGGGAGAGTATTTGTATTTTTTTCCGAGATACAGCTAAGGGTTGTATTTGTATTTTTGAAAATAACACAGCTTGGGGGTGTATTTGTATTATTTTCTGAGATACAGCTAAGGGTTGTATTTGTATTTTTGAAAATAACACAGCTTGGGGTTGTGTTTATATTATTTTCCAAGAAAAAACTATGGGTTCTATTTGTATTTTGGAAAACAAAACAGCTTGGGGTTGTATTTGTATTATTTTGCCAGATACAGCTATGGGTTTTATTTGTATTTTTGAAAATAACACAGCTTGGGGTGTATTTGTATTATTTTCTGAGATACAGCTAAGGGTTGTATTTGTGTTTTTGAAAATAACACAGCTTGGGGGTGTATTTGTATTATTTTCCGAGTTATAGCTCTGGGTTTTATTTGTATTTTTGAAAATAACACAGCTTGGGGGTGTATTTGTATTATTTTCCGAGATACAGCTCTGGGTTGTATTTGTATTTTGGAAAATAACACAGCTTGGGGGAGTAGTTGTATTATTTTCCGAGATACAGCTAAGGGTTGTATTTGTATTTTTGAATATAACACAGCTTGGGGGTGTATTTGTATTATTTTCCATGATACAGCTTAGGGTTGTATTTGTATTTTTGAAAATAACACAGCTTGGGTGTGTTTTTGTATTATTATCCGAGACACAGCTCAGGGATGTATATGTATTTTTGAAAATAACACAGTTTGGGGGTGTATTTGTATTATTTTCTGAGTTACAGCTCAGGGTTTTATTTGTATTTTTGAAAATAACACAGCTTGCTGGTGTATTTGTATTATTTTCCGAGATAAAGCTAAGGATTTTATTTGTATTTTTGAAAATAGCACAGCTTGGGGGTGTATTTGTATTATTTTCCGAGATACAGCTATGGGTTGTATTTGTATTTTGAAAATAAAACAGCTTGGTGGTGTATTTCTATTATTATCCGAGATACAGCTCAGGGATATATATGTATTTTTGAAAATAACACAGCTTGCGGGTGTTTTTGTATTATTTTCTGAGATACAGCTCAGGGATTTATATGTATTTTTGAAAATAACACAGCTTTGTGGTGTATTTGTATTATTTTCCAAGACATAGCTAAGGCTTTTATTTGTGTTTTTGAAAATAACACTGCTTGGGTGTGTATTTGCATCATTTTCCAAGATACAGCTAAGGGTTGTATTTGTATTTTTGAAAATAACACATATGGGTGGTGTATTTGTATTAATTAACAAGATACAGCTAAGGGTTTTATTTGTATTTTTGAAAATAACACAGCTAGGGGGTGTATTTGTATTATTTTCCAAGATACAGCTAAGGGTTGTGTTTGTATTTTTGAAAATAACACAGCTTGAAGGTGTATTTGTATTATTTTACAGATACATCTTAGGGTTGTATTTGTATTTTTCACAATAACAAATCCTGTGGGAGTATTTGTATTATTTTCCAAGGTATAGCTAAGGTTTGTATTTGTATTGTTGAAAATAACACAGCTTGGGGTGTATTTGTATTATATTCCAAGATACATCTTTGGGTTGTATTTGTATTTTTTACACAAACACAGCTTGGCGGTGTGTTCGTATTATTCTCAAGATGCAGCTAAAGGTTATATTTGTATTTTTGACAATAACACAGCTTGGAGGTGTATTTGTATTACTTTCAAAGAGAGAGCGAAGTGTTGTATTTTTAGTTTTGAAAATAACACAGCGTTGGGGTGTATTTGTATTATTTTCCAAGATACAGCTAAGGCTTGTATTTGAGTTTTTGAAAACAACACAGCTTGGGTGTGCATTTGCATTATTTTCCAAGATACAGATAAGGGTTGTATTTGTATTTTTGAAAATAACACATTTTTTGAGTGTATTTGTATTATTTTACAAGATACAGCTAAGGGTTTTATTTGTGTTTTTGAAAATAACACAGCTTGGGGGTGTATTTGTATTATTTTCCAAGATACTGCTTAGGGTTGTATTTGTATTTTTGAAAATAACACAGCTTGGGGGTGTATTAGTATTATTTTCCAAGATACAGCTAAGGGTTGTATTTGTGTTTTTGAAAATAACAAAGCTTGGGGGTGTATTTGTATTATTTTCCAAGATACAGCTTAGGGTTGTATTTGTATTTTTGAAAATAACGCAGCTTGGGGGTGTATTTGTATTATTTTCCAAGATACAGCTAAGGGTTGTATTTGTATTTTTGAAAAGAACACAGCTTGGGGTTGTATTTGTATTATTTTCCGAGATACAGCTAAGGGTTGTATTTGTCTTTTTTAAAATAACACAGCTTGGGGGTGTATATTTATTGTATTCCAAGATACAGATAAGGGTTGTATTTGTGTTTTTGAAATAACACAGCTTGGGGGTGTACTTATATTATTTTAAAAGATACAGCTAAGGGTTGTATTTTTTTTTTTTTTTTCAAAAAAAACACAGCTTGGGGGTGTATTGGAATTATTTTACAAGATACAGGTAAGGGTTGTATTTGTATTTTTGACAATAACAAAGCCGGTGGTATATTTGAATTATTTTCCAAGATACAGCTAAGGCTTGTATTTATATTTTTGAAAATAACACTGCTTGGGGTTGTATTTGTATTATTTTCCGAGATACAGCTAAGGGATGTATTTGTATTTTTCAAAATAACACAGCTTGGGGGTGTATTTGTATTATTTTCCAGGATACAGCTAAGGTTTGTATTTGTATTTTTTAAAATAACACTGATTGTGGGTGTATTTGTATTATTTTCCCAGATACAGCTCAGGGTTGTGTTTGTATTTTTGAAAATAACACAGCTTGGGGGTGTTTTTGTATTATTTTCCGAGTTAACAGCTCAGGGTTGTATTTGTATTTTTGAAAATATCACAGCTTGGGGGTGTATTTCTATTATTATCCGAGATACAGCTCAGGGTTGTATTTGTATTTTTGAAAATAACACAGCTTGGGAGTGTATTTGTATTATTTTCCGAGATACATCTATGAGTTGTATTTGTATTTTTGAAAATAACACAGCTTGGGGTTGTATTTGTAATATTTTCCCAGATACAGATAAGGTTTGTATTTGTATATTGGAAAATAACGCAGCTTGGGGGTGTATTTGTATTATTTTCCGATATACAGCTAAGGACTGTATTTGTATTTTTGAAAATAACACAACTTGCGTGTGTATTTGTATTATTTTCCGAGAACACCTAAGGGTTGTATTTGTATTTTTGAAAATAACACAGCTTGGGGGTGTTTTTGTATTATTTTCCGATATACAGCTAAGGGTTGTATATGTATTTTGGGAAATAACACAGCTTGTGGGTGTATTTGTATTTTTTTCCGAGATACATATCTGGGTTGTATTTGTATTTTTGAAAATAACACAGCTTGGGGTTGTATTTGTATTATTTTCTGAGATACAGCTAAGGGCTGCATTTGTATTTTTGAAAATAACACAGCTTAGGGGTGTATATGTATTATTTTTCGAGATACATCTAAGGGTTGTATTTGTATTTTTGAAAAAAACAGAGCTTGGGGGTGTATTTGTATTATTTTCCGAGACACAGCTAAGGGTTGTATTTGTATTTTTGAAAATAACACAGCTTGGTTGTGTATTTGTATTATTTTCCGAGATACAGCTAAGGGTTGTATTTGTATTTTTGAAAATAACAAAGCTTGGTGGTGTATTTGTATTATTTTCAAAGATAAAGCTAAGGGTTTTATTTGCATTTTTGAAAATAACATATCTTGTGGGTGTACTTGTATTATTTTCCGAGATACAGCTATCGGTTGTATTTGTATTTTTGAAAATAACACTGCTTGGGGGTGTATTTGTATTATTTTCCGAGATACAGCTAAGGGTTGTATTTGTATTTTTGAAAATAACACAGCTTGGGGGTGTATTTTTTTTATTTTCCGAGATACAGCTAGGGGTTGTATTTGTATTATGGAAAATAACAGACTTTGGGGAGTATTTGTATTACTTTTTGAGATACAGCTAAGGGTTGTATTTGTATTTTTGAAAATAACACAGTTTGGGGGTGTTTTTGTATTATTTTCCGAGATACAACTATGGGTTGTATTTGTATTTTTGAAAATAACACAGCTTGGGGGTGTATTTGTATTATTATCCGAGATACAGCTCTGGGTTGTATTTGTATTTTTGAAAATAACACAGCTTGGGGGTGTATTTGTATTATTTTCCAAGCTACAGCTATGGGTTGTATTTTTTTTTTTGAAAATTACACAGCTTGGGTTTGTATTTGTTTTATTTTCCAAGATACAGCTAAGGGTTTTATTTGTATTTTTGAAAATAACACAGCTTGGTGGTGTATTTGTATTATTTTCCGTAATACAGCTCAGGGTTTTATTTGTATTTTGGAATATAACACAGCTTGAGTGTGTATTTGTATTATTTTCCGAGATACAGCTCTGTGTTGTATTTGGATTTTTGAAAATAACACAGCTTGTATATGTATTTTTGAAAATAACACAGCTTGGGGGTATATTTGTATTATTTTCCGAGATACAGCTAAAAATTGTATTTGTATTTTTGAAAATAACACAGCTTGGGGGTGTATTTGTATTATTTTCCGAGATACAGCTGAGGGTTGTATTTGTATTTTTGAAAATAAAACAGCTTGTGGGTGTATTTGTATTATTTTCTGAGGTACAGCTCAGTTTTGTATTTGTATTTTTGAAAATAACACAGCTTGGGGGTGTATTTGTATTATTTTCTGAGATACAGCAAAGGGTTGTATTTGTATTTTTAAAAATAACACAGCTTTGGGGTGTATATGTATTATTTTCCGAGATACAACTAAGGGTTGTATTTGTATTTTTAAAAATAACACAGCTTTGGGGTGTATTTGTATTGTTTTCCGAGGTACAGCTAAGGGTTGTATTTGTATTTTTGAAAATTACACAACTTGGGGATGTATTTGTATATTTTTCGGAGGTACAGCTAAGTGTTGTACTTGTATTTTGGAAAATAACACAGCTTGGGGTCTATTTGTATTATTTCCCGAGTTACAGCTCAGGGTTGTATTTGTATTTTTGAAAATATCACAGCTTGGTGGTGTATTTCTATTATTATCCGATTTACAACTCAGGGCTTTATTTGTATTTTTCAAAATAACACAACTTGCTGGTGTATATGTATTATTTTCCGAGATACAGCTAAGGGATGTATTTGTATTTTTTAAAATAACCGAGCTTGGGGGTGTATTTGTATTATTTTCCGAGATACAGCTAAGGGCTCTATGTGTATTTTTGAAAATAACACAACTTGGGGGTGTATTTGTATTATTTTCCGACATACAGTTAAGGATTTTATTTGTATTTTTGAAAATAACACTGCTTGGGGGTGTATTTGTATCATTTTCCGAGATACAGCTAAGGGTTGCGTTTGTATTTTTGAAAATAACACAGCTTGGGGGTGTATTTGTATTATTTTCCGAGATACAGCTAAGGGATGTATTTGTATTTTTGAAAATAACAAAGCTTGGTGGTGTATTTGTATTATTTTCAAAGATACAGCTAAGGGTTGTATTTGCATTTTTGAAAATAACACTGCTTGTGGGTGTATTTGTATTATTTTCTGAGATACAGCTATGGGTTGTATTTGTATTTTTGAAAATAACACAGCTTGGGGGTGTATTTTTTTTATTTTCCGAGATACAGCTAAGGGTTATATTTGTATTTTTGAAAATATCATAGCTTGTGGGTGTATTTGTATTATTTTCTGAGATACTGCTAACGGTTGTATTTGTATTATTGAAAATAACAGAGCTTTTGGGTGTATTTGTATTATTTTCCGAGATACAGCTAAGGGTTTTATTTGTATTTTTGAAAATAACACAGCTTGGGGGTGTATTCGTATTATATTCCAAGATACAGCTCAGGGTTGTATTTGTATTTTTGAAAATAACACAGCTTGGGGCTGTATTTGTATTATTCCCGAGTTACAGATCAGGGTTATATATGTATTTTTGAAAATAACACAGCTTGGGGGTATATTTGTATTATTTTCCAAGACACAGCTCAGGGTTGTATTTGTATTTTTGAAAATAACACAGCTTGTGGGTGTATTTCTATTATTATCTGAGATGCAGCTCAGGGTTTTATTTGTATTTTTGAAAATAACACAGCTTGGGGGTGTATTTGTATTATTTTCCAAGATACAGCTATGGGTCTTATTTGTATTTTTGAAAATAACACAGCTTGGTGGTGTATTTGTATTATTTTCCGCGATACAGCTGAGGGTTGTATTTTTATTTTGGAAAATAACACATATTGTGGGTGTATTTGTATTATTTTAAGAGATACAGCTAATGGTTGTATTTCTATTTTTGAAAATAAGAAAGCGTGGGGGTGTATTTGTAATATTTTCCGAAATACAGGTAAGGATTTTATTTGTATTTTTGAAAATAACACAGCTTGCGGGTGTATTTTATTATTTTCCGAGATACAGCTACTGGTTGTATTTGTATTTTTGAAAATAACTCAGCTTGCGGGTGTATTTCTATTATATTCCGAGATACAGCTCAGGGTTGTATTTGTATTTTTGAAAATAACACAGCTTGGGGTTGTATTTGTATTATTTTCCAAGATACGGCTATGGGTTGTATTTGTATTTTTGAAAATAACACAGCTTGGGGGTGTATTTTATTATTTTCCGAGATACAGCTATTGGTTGTATTTGTATTTTTGAAAATAACACAGCTTGGGTGTGTATTTCTATTATTTTCCCAGATACAGCTCAGGGTTGTATTTCTATTTTTGAAAATAACACAGATTGGGTGTGTATCCGTATTATTTTCCAAGATACAGCAAAGGGTTGTATTTGTATTTTTGAAAATAACACAGCTTGGGGGTGTATTTGTATTATTTTCCAAGTTACACCTAAGGATTGTATTTGCATTTTTGAAAATAACATATCTTGTGGGTGTACTTGTATTATTTTCCAAGATACAGCTATCGGTTATATTTGTATTTTTGAAAATAACACAGCTCGGGGGTGGATTTGTTTTATTTTCCGAGATACAGCTAAGGGTTATATTTGTAATTTTGAAAATAACACAGCTTGTGGTTGTATTTGTATTATTTTCCGAGATACACCTAAGGGTTGTATTTGTATTTTTGAAAATAACACAGCTTGGCGGTGTATATGTATTCTTTTCCAAGATACACCTAAGGGATGTATTTGTAATTTTGAAAATAACAGAGCTTGGCGGTGTATTTGTATTATTTTCCGAGATAGAGCTAAGGTTTGTATTTGTATTTTTGAAAATTACACAACTTGGGGTTGTTTTTGTATCATTTTCCGAGATACAGCTAACGGTTGTATTTGTATTTTTGAAAATAAAACAGCTTGGTGGTGTTTTTTTATTATTTTCCGAGATACAGCTCAGGGTTGTGTTTGTATTTTTGAAAATAACACAGCTTGGGGGTGTATTTATATTATTTTCCAAGATACAGCTCAGGGTTGTATTTGTATTTTTGAAAATAACACAGCTTGGGTGTGTATTTGTATTATTTTCCGAGATACAGCTCAGGGTTTTATTTGTATTTTTGAAAATAACACAGCTTGTGGTTTTATTTGTATTATTTTCCAAGATACAGTTATGGGTTTATTTGTATTTTTGAAAATAACGCAGCTTGGGGAAGTATTTTTATTATTTTCCGAGATACAGCTTAGGGTTGTATTTGTATTTTGGAAAATAACACAGCTAAGGGGGTGTATTTTTATTATTTTCCGAGATACAGCTAAGGGTTGTATTTTTATTTTTGAAAATAAACGAGCTTATGGGTGTATTTGTATTATTTTCCATGATACAGCTATGGGCTGTATTTGTATTTTTGAAAATAACAAAGCTTGGTGGTGTATTTGTATATTTCCGAGATACAGCTGTGGGTTGTATTTGTATTTTTGAAAATAACAAACCTTGGGTGTGTAACTGTATTATTTTCCAAAATACAGCTAAGGGTTGTGTTTGTATTTTTGAAAATAACACATCTTGGTGGTGTATTTGTATTATTTTCCGAGATACATCTCAGGTTTGTATTTGTATTTTTGAAAATAACACAGCTTTGGGGTGTATTTGTATTATTTTCCGTGATAAAGCTAAGGGTTGTATTTGAATTTTTTAAAATAACCGAGCTTGGGGTTGTATTTGTATTATTTTCCGAGATACAGCGAAGGGCTGTATTTTTTTTTTTTTTGAAAATAACACAGCTTGGGGGTGTATATGTATTATTTTTTGAGACACAGCTAAGGGTTGTATTTGCATTTTTGGAAATAAGAGAGCTTGGGGGTGTATTTGTATTGTTTTCCGAGATACAGCTAAGGGTTGTATTTGTATTTTTGAGAATCACACAACTCTGGTGTGTATTTGTATTATTTTCCGAGATACAGCTAACGGTTGTATTTGTATTTTTGAAAATAACACAGATTTTGGATGTATTTGTATTATTTCCGAGATACAGCTAAGGGTTTTATTTGTATTTTTGAAAATAACACAGCTTGGGGGTGTATTTGTATTATTTTCCGAGATGCAGCTCAGGGTTGCATTTGTATTTCTGAAAATAACCCACCTTGGGGGAGTTTTTGTATTATTTTCCGAGATACAGCTAAGTTTTCTATTTCTGTTTTTGAAAATAACACAGATTGGGGTTGTATTTGTATTATTTTCCGAGATACAGCTAAGGGTTGTATTTGTATTACTGAAAATAACAGAGATTGCGGGTGTATTTGTATTATTTTCCGAGATACAGCTATGAGTTGTATTGGTATTTTTGAAAATAACACAGCTTGGGGGTGTATTTCTATTATTATCTGAGATACAGCTCAGGGTTTTATTTGTATTTTGGAAAATAACACAGCTTGGGGGTGTATTTGTATTATTTTCCGAGATACAGCTAAGAGTTGTATTTGTATTTTTGAAAATAACACAGCTTGGGGGTGTATTTGTATTATTTTCCGAGATACAGCTAAGGGTTGTATTTTTATTTTTGAAAATATCGCAGCTTGGGGATGTGTTTGTGTTATTTTCCGAGATAATTCTATGGGTTGTATTTGCATTTTTGAAAATAACACAGCTTGGGGGTGTATTTGTATTATTTTCCGAGATAGAGGTCAGGGTTGTATTTGTATTTTTGAAAATAACACAGCTTGGGGGTGTATTCGTATTATTTTCCGAGATGCAGCTATGGGTTGTATTTGTATTTTTGAAAATAACCCAGCTTCGGGGTGTGTTTGTATTATATTTCGAGATACAGCTAAGGGTTGTATTTGTATTTTGGAAAATAACACAGCTAGGTGGTGTACTTGTATTATTTTCCAAGTTACATCTAAGGGTTGTATTTGCATTTTTGAAAATAACATATCTTGTGGGTGTACTTGTATTATTTTGCAATATACAGCTATGGGTTGTATTTTTGTTTTTGAAAATAACGCAACTTGGGTTTGTATTTTTATTATTTTCCGAGATACAGCTAAGGTTTGTTTTTGTATTTTTGAAAATATCGCAGCTTTGGGGTGTATTTGTATTATTTTCTGAGATACAGCTAATGGTTGTATTTGTATTTTTGAAAATAAACGAGCTTGGGGTGTATTTGTATTATTTTCCGAGATACAGCTAAGGGCTGTATTTGTATTTTTGAAAATAACACAGCTTGGGGGTGTGTTTGTATTATTTTCCGAGATACAGGTATTGGTTTTATTTGTATTTATGAAAATAACACAGCGTGGAGGTGTATTTCTATTATTTTCATAGATAAAGCTATGGGTTGTATTTTTGTTTTTGAAAATTACACAGCTTGGTGGTGTATATGTATTATTTTTCCAGATACAGCTCAGGGTTGTATTTGTATTTTTGAAAATAACGCAGCTTGGGGGTGTATTTTTATTATTTTCCGAGATTCAGTTAAGGTTTGTTTATGTATTTTTAAAAATATCACAGCTTTCGTTTGTATTTGTATTATTTTCTGAGATACAGCAAAGGGTTGTATTTGTATTTTTGTAAATAACACAGCTTGGGGGTGTATTTGTATTATTTTCCGAGATACAGCTCAGGGTTGCATTTGTATTTTTGAAAATTACACACCTTGGGGGTGTTTTTGTATTATTTTCCGAGATACAGCTAAGTTTTCTATTTCTATTTTTGAAAATAACACAGATTGGGTTTGTATTTGTATTATTTTCCGAGATACAGCTAAGGGTTGTATTTGTATTACTGAAAATAACAGAGATTGCGGGTGTATTTGTATTATTTTCCGAGATACAGCAAAGGTTGTATTTGTATTTTTGAAAATAACAAAGCTTGGGGGTGTTTTTGTATTATTTTCCGGGATACAGCTGAGGGTGCTATTGTATTTTTGAATATAACACAGCTTGGTGGTGTATTTGTATTATTTTCCGAGATACAGCTAAGGATTGTATTTCTATTTTTGAAAATAACACAGATTGGGGGTGTATTTGTATTATTTTCCGAGACACAGCCATGGGTTGTATTTGTATTTTTGAAAATAACACAGCTTGGGGGTGTATTTCTATTATTATCCGAGATACAGCTCAGGGTTTTATTTGTATTTTGGAAAATAACACAGCTTGGGGGTGTATTTGTATTATTTTCCGAGATACAGCTAAGGGTTGTATTTGTATTTTTGAAAATAACACAGCTTGGGGGTGTATTTGTATTATTTTCCGAGATACAGCTAAGGGTTGTATTTTTATTTTTGAAAATATCACAGCTTGGGGATGTGTTTGTATTATTTTCCGCGATAATTCTATGGGTTGTATTTGTATTTTTGAAAATAACAAAGCTTGGGGGTGTATTTGTATTATTTTCCGAGATAGAGGTCAGGGTTGTATTTGTATTTTTGAAAATAACACAGCTTGGGGGTGTATTCGTATTATTTTCCAAGATACAGCTATGGGTTGTATTTGTATTTTCGAAAATAACGCAGCTTCGGGGTGTATTTGTATTATTTTTCGAGATACAGCTAAGGGTTGTATTTGTATTTTGGAAAATAACACAGCTAGCAAGTGTATTTGTATTATTTTCCAAGTTACAGCTAAGGGTTGTATTTGCATTTTTGAAAATAACATATCTTGTGGGTGTACTTGTATTATTTTGCAAGATACAGCTATCGGTTACATTTGTATTTTTGAAAATAACACAGCTTGGGGTTGTGTTTCTATTATTTTCCGAGATACAGCTGTGGGTTGTATTTGTATTTTTGAAATTAACTGAGCTTGGGGGTGTATTTGTATTATTTTCCGAGATACAGCTAAGGGTTGTAATTGTATTTTTTAAAATAACCGAGCTTGGGGGTGTATTTGTATTATTTTCCGAGATACAGGTAAGGGCTGTATTTGTATTTTTGAAAATAACACAGCTTGGGGTTGTATATGTATTATTTTTCGAGATACAGCTAAGGGTTGTTTTTGTATTTATGAAAATAACATCGCTTGGGGGTGGATTTGTACTATTTTCCAAGATAAAGCTAAGGGTTGTATTTGTATTTTTGAAAATTACACAACTTGTGTGTGTATATGTATTATTTTCCGAGATACAGCTAACGTTGGATTTGCATTTTTGAAAATAACCCAGCTTGGCGATGTATTTGTATTATTTTCCGAGACACAGCTAAGGGTTGTATTTGTATTTTTGAAAATAACACAGCTTTTGGGTGTGTTTGTATTATTTTTCGAGATGCAGCTATAGGTTGTATTTGTATTTTTGAAAATAACACAGCTTGGTGGTGTATTTGTATTATTTTCAAATATACAGCTAAGGGTTGTGTTTGCATTTTTGAAAATAACATATCTTGTGGTTGTACTTGTATTATTTTCCAATATACAGCTATCAGTTGTATATGTATTTTTGAAAATAACACAGCTTGTGTGTGTATTTGTATTATTTTCCGAGTTACAGCTCAGGATTGTATTTGTATTTTGGAAAATAACACAGCTTGGGGTTGTATTTTTATTATTTTCCGAGATACAGCTAAGGGTTGTATTTGTATTTTTGAAAATAAACGAGCTTGGGGGTGCATTTGTATCATTTTCCGAGATACAGCTAAGGGCAGTATTTGTATTTTTGAAAATATCACAGCTTGGTGGTGCATTTTTATTATTTTCCGAGATACATCTCTGGGTTCTATTTGTATTTTAGAAAATAAGAGAGCTGGGGGGTGTATCTGTATTATTTTCCGAGATACAGCTAAGGGTTGTATTTTTATTTTTGAAAATCACACATCTTGTGGGTGTATTTGTATTATTTTCCGAGATACAGCTAAGGGTTGTATTTGTATTTTTGAAAATAACACAGCTTTAGGGTGTTTTTGGATTATTTTCTGAGATACAGCTAAGTTTGGTATCTCTATTTTTGAAAATAACACAGATTGGGGGTGTATTTGTATTATTTTCCGAGATACAGCTAAGGGTTGTATTTGTATTATTGAAAATAAGAGAGATTCGGGGTGTATTTGTATTATTTTTCGAGATACAGCTAGGGGTTGTATTTGTATTTTTGAAACTAACACAGCTTGGGGGTGTTTTTGTATTATTTTCCGAGATACAGCTCATGGTTGTATTTGTATTTTTGAAAATAACACAGCTTGGGGGTGTATTTGTATTATTTTTCGAGATATAGCTAAGGTTTGTATTTGTATTTTTAAAATAACAGTGCTGGGGGGTTTATTTGTATTATTTTCCGAGATACATCTATGGGTTGTATTTGTATTTTTGAAAATAACACAGCTTGGGGTTGTATTTGTATTATTTTTCCAGATACAGATAAGGTTTGTATTTGTATTTTGGAAAACAACACAGCTTGGGGGTGTATTTTTATTATTTTCCGATATACAGCTAAGGGCTGTATTTGTATTTTTGAAAATAACACAACTTGCCGGTGTATTGGTATTATTTTCTGAGATACAGCTAAGGGTTGTATTTGTGTTTTTGAAAATAACACAGCTGGGGGTGTTTTTGTATTATTTTCCGAGATACAGCTCAAGGTTTTATTTGTATTTTGGAAAATAACACAGCTTGGGGGTGTATTTGTATTATTTTTCGAGTTACAGCTCAGGGTTGTATTTGTACTTTTGAAAATAACACAGCTTGGTGGTGTATTTGTATTATTTTCCGAGATACAGCTAAGGTTTGTATTTGTATTTTTGAAAATAACACAGCTTGGGGGTTTATTTGTATTATTTTCCGAGATACAGCTATGGGTTGTATTTTTATTTTTGAAAATAACACAGCTTGGGGGTGTATTTCTATTATTATCCGAGATGCAGCTCAGGGTTTTATTAGTATTTTGGAAAATAACACTGCTTGGGGGTGTATTTTTATTATTTTCTGAGATACAGCTAAGAGTTGTATTTGTATTTCTGAAAATAACACAGCTTGGGGGTGTATTTGTATTATTTTCCGAGATACAGCTAAGGGTTGTATTTGTATTTTTGAACATAACACAGCTTGGGGATGTATTTTTATTATTTTCTGAGATAATGCTATGGGTTGTATTTGCATTTTTGAAAATAACACAGCTTGGGGGTGTATTTGTATTATTTTCTGAGATACAGCTCAGGGTTGTATTTGTATTTTTGAAAATAACACAGCTTGGGGATGTATTTTTATTATTTTCCAAGACAGAGGTATGGGTTGTATTTGTATTTTTGAAAATAACAAAGCTTGGCGCTGTATTTGTATTGTTTTTCAAGATACAGCTATGGGTTGTATTTGTATTTTTGAAAATAAGCGAGCTTGGGGAAGTGTTTGTATTATTTTCTGAGATACAGCTAAGGGCTGTATTTGTATTTTTGAAAATAACACATCTTGGGGTGGTATTTTTTATTATTTTCTGATATACATCTAAGGGTTGTATTTGTATTTTTGAAAATAACACAGCTTGGTGGTGTATTTATATTATTTTCCGAGATACAGCTAATGTTTGTATTTGTATTTTTTAAAATAACACTGCTTGGGGGTGTATTTGTATTATTTTCCGAGATACAGCTAAGGGTTCTATTTCTATTTTTGAAAATATCACAGCTTGGGGTTGTATTTGTATCATTTTCTGAGATACAGCTAAGGGTGTTATTTGTATTATTGAAAATAACAGAGCTTGGGGGTGTATTTGTATTATTTTCCGAGATACAGCTAAGGGTTGTATTTGTATTTTTGAAAATAACACAGCTTGGGGGTGTTTTTGTATTATTTTCCGAGATACAGCTCTGGGATTTATATGTATTTTTGAAAATAACACAGCTTGGGTGTGTATTTGTATTATTTTCCGAGATACAGCTCAGGGTTGTATTTCTATTGTTGAAAATAACACAGCTTGTGGGTGTATATGTATTATTATCCGAGTTACAGCTCAGGGTTGTATTTGTATCTTTGAAAATAACACAGCTTGGTGGTGTATTTGTATTATTTTCTGAGATACAGCTAAGGGTTGTATTTGTATCTTTGAAAATAACACAGCTTGGGGGTGTATTTGTATTGTTTTCCGAGATGCAGCTATGGGTTGTATTTGTATTTTTGCAAATAACACAGCTTGGGGGTGTATTTCTATAGTTAACCGAGATAAAGCTCAGGGTTTTATTTGTATTTTGGAAAATAACACAGCTTGGGGGTGTATTTGTATTATTTTCCGAGGTACAGCTAAGAGTTGTATTTGTATTTTTGAAAATAACACAGCTTGGGGGTGTATTTGTATTATTTTCCGAGATACAGCTCAGGGTTGTATCTGTATTTTTGAAAATAAACGAGCTTGGGGATATATTTGTATTATTTTCTGGGATACAGCTAAGGGCTGTATTTGTATTTTTGAAAATAACACAGCTTGGGGGAGTATATGTGTTATTTTCCGAGATTCCGCTGTGGGTTGTATTTGTGTTTTTGAAATTAACAGAGTTTGTGGGTGTATTTGTATTATTTTCCGAGATACAGCTAAGGGTTGTATTTGTATTTTTGAAAATAACACAGCTTGGGGGTGTATTTTTATTATTTTCCGAGATACAGCTCAGGGTTGTATTTGTATTTTTGAAAATAACACAGCTTGGGGGTGTATTTGTATTATTTTCCGAGACACAGCTAAGGGTTGTATTTGTATTTTTGAAAATAACACAGCTTGGCGGTGTATTTGTATTATTTTCCGAGATACAGCTCAGGGTTGTATTTGTATTTTTGAAAATAACAAAGCTTGGGTGTGTATTTGTATTATTTTCAAAGATACAGCTAAGGGTTGTATTTGCATTTTTGAAAATAACATATATTGTGGGTGTACTTGTATTATTTTCCGAGATATAGCTATCGGTTGTATTTGTATGTTTGAAAATAACACTGCTTGGGGTTGTATTTGTATTATTTTCCGAGATACAGCCAAGGTTTTTATTTGTATTTTTGAAAATAACACAGCTTGGTGGTGTATTTGTTTTATTTTCCGAGATACAGCTAAGGGTTGTATTTGTATTATTGAAAATTACAGACTTTGGGGAGTATTTGTATTATTTTCCGAGATACAGCTAAGGTTTGTATTTGTATTTTTGAAAATAACACAGCTTGGGGGTGTATTTTTATTATTTTCCGAGATACAGCTCTGTGTTGTATTTGTATTTTTGAAAATAACACAGCTTGGCGGTGTATTTGTATTATTTTCCAAGATACAGCTATGGGTTGTATTTGTATTTATGAAAATAACACAGTTTGGGGGTGTATTTGTATTATATTGCTAGATAGAGCTAAGGGTTGTATTTGTATTTTGGACAATAACACAGCTAGGGGGTGTATTTGTATTATTTTCCGAGATACAGCTAAGGGTTGAATCTGTATTTTTCAAAATAAACGAGCTTCGGTATGTATTTGTATTATTTTCTGAGATACAGCTAAGGGTTGTGTTTGTATATTTGAAAATAACACAGCTTGGTTGTGTACTTGTATTATTTTCCGAGATACAGCTAAGGGTTGCATTTGTCTTTTTGAAAACAACACATCTTGGGGGTGTATTTTTTATTATTTTCTGATATACAGCTAAGGGTTGTATTTGTATTTTTGAAAATAACACAGCTTGGGGGTGTATTTATATTATTTCCGAGATACAGCTAAGGTTTGTATTTGTATTTTTTAAAATAACACAGCTTGGGGGTGTATTTGTAATATTTTCCGAGATACAGCTAAGGGTTTTATTTCTATTTTTGAAAATAACACAGCTTGGGGGTGTATTTGTATCATTTTCCGAGATACAGCTAAGGGTTCTATTTGTATTATTGAGAATAACAGAGCTTTGGGGTGTATTTGTATTATTTTCCGAGATACAGCTAAGGGTTTTATTTCTATTTTTGAAAATAACACAAATTGGGGGTGTATTTGTATCATTTTCCGAGATACAGCTAAGGGTGTTATTTGTATTATTGAAAATAACAGAGCTTGGAGGTGTATTTGTATTATTTTCCGAGATACAGCTAAGGGTTTTATTTGTATTTTTGAAAATAACACAGCTTGGGGGTGTTTTTGTATTATTTTCCGAGATACAGCTCAGGGATTTATATGTATTTTTGAAAATAACACAGCTTGGGTGTGTATTTGTATTATTTTCCGAGATACAGCTCATGGTTGTATTTGTATTGTTGAAAATAACACAGCTTGTGGGTGTATATGTATTATTTTCCGAGTTACAGCTCAGGGTTGTATTTGTATCTTTGAAAATAACACAGCTTGGTGGTGTATTTGTATTATTTTCTGAGATACAGCTAAGGGTTGTATTTGTATTTTTGAAAATAACACAGCTTGGTGGTGTATTTGAATTGTTTTCCGAGATACAGCTATGGGTTGTATTTGTATTTTTGCAAATAACACAGCTTGGGGGTGTATTTCTATTGTTAACCGAGATACAGCTCAGGGTTTTATTTGTATTTTGGAAAATAACACAGCTTGGGGGTGTATTTGTATTATTTTCCGAGGTACAGCTAAGTGTTGTATTTGTATTTTGGAAAATAACACAGATTGGGGGTGTATTTGTATTATTTTCCGAGATACAGCTAAGGGTTGTATTTGTATTACTGAAAATAACAGAGATTGGGGGTGTATTTTTTATTATTTTCCGAGATACAGATAAGGGTTGTATTTGTATTTTTGAAAATTACACAACTTGGGGGTGTATTTGTATTATTTCCGAGATACAGCTAACGGTTGTATTTTTATTTTTGAAAATAACACACCTTGGGGATGTATTTGTATTATTTTCCGAGATACAGCTAAGGGTTTTATTTGTATTTTTGAAAATAACACAGCTTGGGTGTGTTTTTGTGTTATTTTCAAAGATACAGCTAAGGGTTGTATTTCCGTTTTTGAAAATAACATATCTTGTGGGTGTATTTGTATTATTTTCCGAGATACAGCTATCGGTTGTATTTGTATTTTTGAAAATAACACTGCTTGGGGGTGTATTTGTATTATTTTCCAAGATACAGCTAAGGGTTGTATTTGTATTTTTGAAAATAACACAGCTTGGGGGTGTATTTCTATTATTTTCCGAGTTACAGCTCAGTTTTGTATTTGTTTATTTGAAAATAACATAGCTTGGTGGTGTATTTGTATTATTTTCCGAGATACAGCTAAGGTTTGTATTTGTATTTTTGAAAATAACACAGCTTGGGGGTGTATTTGTATTATTTTCCGAGATACAGTTATGGGTTGTATTTGTATTTTTGCAAATAACACAGCTTCGGGGTGTATTTCTATTATTAACCGAGATACAGCTCAGGGTTTTATTTGTATTTTGGAAAATAACACAGCTTGGGGATGTATTTGTATTATTTTCCGTGATACAGCTAAGAGTTGTATTTGTATTTTTGAAAATAACACAGCTTGGGGGTGTATTTGTATTATTTTCAGAGATACAGCTAAGGGTTGTATTTCTATTTTTGAAAATAACACAGCTTGGGTGTGTATTTGTATTATTTTCTGAGATACAGCTAAGGGTTGTATTTGCATTTTTGAAAATAACACAGCTTGGGGATGTATTTGTATTGTTTTCCGAGATACAGCTATGGGTTGTATTTGTATTGTTGCAAACAACACAGCTTGGGGGTGTATTTGTATTGTTAACCGAGTTACAGCTCAGGGTTTTATTTGTATTTTGGAAAATAACACAGGTTGGGGGTGAATTAGTATTATTTTCCGAGGTACAGCTAAGAGTTGTATTTGTATTTTTGAAAATAACACAGCTTGGGGGTGTATTTGTATTATTTTCCGAGATACAGCTAAGGGTTGTATTTCTAGTTTTGAAAATAACACAGCTTGGGTGTGTATTTGTATTATTTTCTGAGATACAGCTCAGGGTTTTATTTGTATTTTTGAAAATAACACAGCTTGTGGGTGTATTTGTATTATTTTTCGAGATACAGCTCAGGATTGTATTTGTATTTTTGAAAATAACACAGCTTGGGGGTGTATTTGTATTATTTTCCAAGATACAGCTAAGGGTTGTATTTGTATTTTGGAAAATAACACAGCTAGGGGTTGTATTTGTATTATTTTCCGAGATACAGCTAAGGGTTGTAACTGTATTTTTGAAAATAAACGAGCTTGGTAATGTATTTGTATTATTTTCTGAGATACAGCTAAGGGCTGTATTCGTATTTTTGAAAATAACACAGCTTGGGGGTGTATTTGTATTATTTTCCTAGATACAGCTGTGGGTTGTATTTGTATTTTTAAAATTAACAGAGTTTGGGGGTGTATTTGTATTATTTTCCGAGATAGAGCTTAGGGTTGTATTTGTATTTTTGAAAATAACACATCTTGGGGTTGTATTTTTTATTATTTTCTGAGATACAGCTAAGGGTTGTATTTGTATTTTTGAAAATAACACAGCTTGGTGGTGTATTTATATTCTTTTCCGAGATACAGCTAAAGTTTGTATTTGTATTTTTTAAAATAACATTGCTTGGGGGTGTATTTGTATTATTTTCCGAGATACAGCTAAGGGTTTTATTTCTATTTTTGAAAATAACACAAATTGGGGGTGCATATGTATCATTTTCCGAGATACAGCTAAGAGTTGTATTTTTATTATTGAAAATAACAGAGCTTGGGGGTGTATTTGTATTATTTTCCGAGATAGAGCTAAGGGTTGTGTTTGTATTTTTGAAAATAACACAGCTTGGATGTGTATTTGTATTATTTTCTGAGTTAAAGCTCATGGTTGTATTTGTATTTTTGAAATACCACAGCTTGGTGGTGTATTTGTATTATTTTCCGAGATACAGCTAACGGTTGTATTTGTATTTTTGAAAATAACACAGCTTGGGGGTGTATTTGTATTTTTTCTGAGACACAGCTAAGGGTTGTATATGTATTTTAGAAAATAACTCTGCTTTTGGGTGTATTTGTATTATTTTCCGAGATACAGCTAAGGGTTGTATTTGTATTTTTGGAAATAACACAGCTTGGTGGTGTATTTGTATTATTTTCTGAGATACAGCTAAGGGTTGTATTTGCATTTTTGAAAATAACACAGCTTGGGGATGTATTTGTATTGTTTTCCGAGATACAGCTATGGGTTGTATTTGTATTTTTGCAAACAACACAGCTTGGGGGTGTATTTCTATTGTTAACCGAGATACAGCTCAGGGTTTTATTTGTATTTTGGAAAATAACACAGTTTGGGGGTATATTTGTATTATTTTCCGAGGTACAGCTAAGAGTTGTATTTGTATTTTTGAAAATAACACAGCTTGGGGGAGTATTTGTATTATTTTCCGAGATACAGCTAAGGTTTGTATTTGTATTTTTGAAAATAACACAGCTTGGGGGTGTATTTGTATTATTTTCCGAGACACTGCTCTGGGTTGTATTTGTATTTTTGAAAATAACACAGCTTGTGGGTGTATTTGTATTATCTTCCGAGATACAGCTCAGGGTTGTATTTATATTTTTGAAAATAACACAGCTTGAGGGTGTATTTGTATTTTTTTCCAAGATACAGCTATGGGTTGTATTTGTATTCTTGAAAATAACACAGCTTGGCGGTGTCTTTGTATTATTTTCCGAGATACAGCAAAGGGTTTTATTTGTATTTTGGAAAATAACACAGCTAGGGGGTGTATTTGTATTATTTTCCGAGATACAGCTAAGCGTTGTATCAGTATTTTTGAAAATAAACGAGCTTGAGGATGTATTTGTATTATTTTCTGAGATACAGCTAAGGGCTGTATTTGTATTTTTGAAAATAACACATCTTGGGGGTTTATTTTTTAATATTTTCTAAGATACAGCTAAGGGTTGTATTTGTATTTTTGAAAATAACACAGCATGGAAGTGTATTTATATTATTTCCGAGATACAGCTAAGGGTTGTATTTGTACTATTGAAAATAACAGAGCTTGGTGTTGTATTCGTATTATTTTCCGACATACAGCTGAGGGTTGTATTTGTATTTTTGAAAATAACACAGCTTGGGGGTGTTTTTGTATTATTTTCCGAGGTACAGCTCAGGGATGTATAAGTATTTTTGAAAATAACAGAGCTTGGTGGTGTATTTGTATTATTTTCCGAGTTACAGCTCATGGTTGTATTTGTATTTTTGAAAATAACACAGCTTGGGGGTGTATTTGTATTATTTTCCGAGATACAGCTAAGGGTTGTATTTGTATTTGTATTTGTGAAAATAAAACAGCTTTGGGGTGTATTTGTATCATTTTCCGTGATACATCTATGGGTTGTATTTGTATTTTTGAAAATAACACAGCTTGGGTTTGTATTTGTATTATTTTCCCAGATACAAAAAAGGTTTGTATTTGTATTTTGGAAAATAACATAGCTTGGGGGTGTATTTGTATTATTTTCCGATATACAGCTAAGGGCTGTATTTGTATTTTTGAAAATAACACAACTGGCGGGTGTATTTGTATTATTTTCCGAGATACAACTAAGGGTTGTATTTGTATTTTTGAAAATAACACAGCTTGGGGGTGTATTTGTATTATTTTCCGAGATACAGCTAAGGATTTATTTGTATTTTTGAAAATAACAGAGCTTGGGGGTGTAATTGTTTTATTTTCCGACATACAGCTCAGGGTTGTATTTTTATTTTTGAAAATAGCACAGCTTCGGGGTGTTTTTTTATTATTTTCCAAGATACAGTTATGGTTTGTATTTGTATTTTTGAAAATAACACAGCTTGGGGCTGTATTTGTATTATTTTCCGAGATAGAGCTCAGGGTTGTATTTGTATTTTGCAAAATAACACAGCTTGGGGGTGTATTTGTATTATTTTCTGAGATACAGCTAAGGGTTTTATTTGTATTTTTGAAAATAACAGAGCTTGTGTGTGTATTTGTATTATTTTCCGAGATACAGCTAAGGGTTGTATTTTTATTTTTGAAAATAACACAAATTGGGTGTGCATTTGTATTATTTTCCGAGATACACCTAAGGGTTGTATTTGTATTATTGAGAATAACAGAGATTTGGGGTGTATTTGTATTATTTTCCGAGATACAGCTGAGGGTTGTATTTGTATTTTTGAAAATAAAACAGCTTGGGGGTGTTTTGGTATTATTTTCCGAGATACAGCTCAGGGTTTTATTTGTATTTTTGAAAATAACACAGCTTCGGGGTGTATTTGTATTATTTTCCGAGTTACAGCTCAGGGTTGTATATGTATTTTTGAAAATAACACAGCTTGGGGGTATATTTGTATTATTTTCCGAGATACAGCTAAGGGTTTTATTTGTATTATTGAGAATAACAGAGCTTTGGGGTTTATTTGTATTATTTTCCGAGATACAGCTGAGGGTTGTATTTGTATTTTTGAAAATAAAACAGCTTGGGGGTGTTTTGGTATTATTTTCCGAGATACAGCTCAGGGTTTTATTTGTATTTTTGAAAATAACACAGCTTGGGGGTGTATTTGTATTATTTTCCGAGTTACAGCTCGGGGTTGTATATGTATTTTTGAAAATAACACAGCTTGGGGGTATATTTGTATTATTTTCCGAGATACAGCTAAGATTGTATTTGTATTTTTGAAAATAACACAGCATGGGTGTGTATTTGTATTATTTTCCGTGTTACAACACAGGGTTGTATTTGTATTTTTGAAAATAACACAGCTTGGGGTGTATTTGTATTATTTTCAAAGATACAGCTAAGGGTTGTATTTGCATTTTTGAAAATAACATATCTTGTGGGTGTACTTCTATTATTTTCCGAGATACAGCTATCGGTTGTATTTGTATTTTTGAAAATAACTCAGCTTGGGGGTGTATTTGTATTATTTTCCGAGATACAGCTAAGGGTTGTATTTGTATTATTGAGAATAACGGAGATTTGGGGTGTATTTGTATTATTTTTCGAGATACAGCTGAGGGTTGTATTTGTATTTTTGAAAATAAAACAGCTTGGGGGTGTTTTTCGTATTATTTTCCGAGATACAGCTCAGGGTTTTATTTGTATTTTTGAAAATAACACAGCTTGGGGGTGTATTTGTATTATTTTCCGAGTTACAGCTCAGGGTTGCATATGTATCTTTGAAAATAACACAGCTTGGGGGTATATTTGTATTATTTTCCGAGATAGAGCTAAGGATTGTATTTGTATTTTTAAAAATAACACAGCTTGGGGGTGTATTTGTATTATTTTCCGAGTAACAGCACAGGGTTGTATTTGTATTTTTGAAAATAACACAGCTTGGGGGTGTATTTCTATTATTATCCGAGATACAGCTCAGGGTTGTATTTGTATTTTTGAAAATAGCAGAGCTTGGGGGTGTATATGTATTATTATCCGAGATACAGCTAAGGGTTGTATTTGTATTTTTGAAAATAACAGAGCTTTGGGGTGTAATTGTATTGTTTTCCAAGGTAAAGCTATGGGTTCTATTTGTATTTTGGAAAATAACACAGCTAGGGGGTGTATTTGTATTATTTTCCGAGATACAGCTAAGGGTTGTAACTGTATTTTTGAAAATAAACGAGCTTTGGGATGTATTTGTATTATTTTCTGAGATACAGTTAAGGGCTGTATTTGTATTTTTGAAAATAACACAGCTTGGGTGTGTATTTGTATTCTTTTCCGAGATACAGCTGTGGGTTGTATTTGTATTTTTGAAAATAACACAGCTTGGGTGTGTATTTATATTCTTTTCCGAGATACAGCTAAAGATTGTATTTGTATTTTTTAAAATAACACTGCTTGGGGTTGTATTTGTATTATTTTCCGAGATACAGCTAAGGGTTTTATTTCTATTTTTGAAAATAACACAACTTGGGGGTGTATTTGTATTATTTTCCGAGATACAGCTAAGGGTTGTATTTGTATTGTTGAAAATAACAGAGCTTGGGGGTGTATTTGTATTATTTTCCGATATACAGCACAGGGTTGTATTTGTATTTTTGAAAATAACACAGCTTGGCGGTGTTTTTGTATTATTTTCCGAGATACAGCTCAGGGATTTATATGTATTTTTGAAAATAACTCAGCTTGGATGTGTATTTGTATTATTTTCCGAGTTAAAGCTCATGGTTGTATTTGTATTTTTGAAATACCACAGCTTGGGGGTGTATTTGTATTATTTTCCGAGATACAGCTAAGGGTTGTATTTGTATTTTTGAAAATAACACAGCTTGGGGGTGTATTTTTTATTATTTTCTGAGATACATCTATGGGTTGTATTTGTATTTTTGAAAATAACACAGCTTTGGGTTCTATTTGTATTATTTTCCCAGATACAGATAGGGTTTGTATTTGTATTTTGGAAAATAACACAGCTTGGAGGTGTATTTGTATTATTTAACGATATACAGCTAAGGACTCTTTTGTATTTTTGAAAATAACATAACTTGCGGGTGTATTTGTATTATTTTCCGAGGTACAGCTAAGTGTTCTATTTGTATTTTTGAAAATAACACAGCTTGGGGATGAATTTGTATTATTTTAAGAGATACAGCTACGGGTTGTATATGTATTTTGGGAAATAACACAGCTTGTGGGTGTATCTGTATTATTTTCCTAGATACAGCTCAGGGTTGTATTTGTATTTTTGAAAATAACACAGCTTGGGTGTGTATTTGTATTATTTTCCGAGACACAGCTAAGGGTTGTATTTGTATTTTTGAAAATAACACAGCTTGGGGGTGTTTTTGTATTATTTTCCGAGATATTGCTCAGGGATGTATATGTATTTTTGAAAATAACAGAGCTTGGAGGTGTATTTGTATTATTTTCCGAGTTACAGCTCATGGTTGTACTTGTACTTTTGAAAATAACACAGCTTGGGGGTGTATTTGTATTATTTTCAAAGATACAGCTAAGGGTTGTATTTGCATTTTTGAAAATAACATATCTTGTGGGTGTATTTCTATTATTTTCCGAGATACAGCTATCGGTTGTATTTGTATTTGTGAAAATAACACTGCTTGGGGGTGTATTTGTATTATTGTCCCAGATACAGCTAAGGGTTGTATTTGTATTTTTGAAAATAACACAGCTTGGGGGTGTTTTTGTATTATTATCCGAGATACAGCTCAGGGTTGTATTTGTATTGTTGAAAATAACACAGCTTGTGTGTGTATATGTATTATTTTCTGAGTTACAGCTCAGGGTTTTATTTGTATCTTTGAAAATAACACAGCTTGGTGGTGTATTTGTATTATTTTCTGAGATACAGCTAAGGGTTGTATTTGTATTTTTGAAAATAACACAGCTTGGGGGTGTATTTGTATTGTTTTCCGAGATACAGCTATGGGTTGTATTTGTATTTTTGCAAATAACACAGCTTGGGGGTGTATTTCTATTGTTAACCGAGATACAGCTCTAGGTTTTATTTGTATTTTGGAAAATAACACAGCTTGGGGGTGAATTTGTATTATTTTCTGAGGTACAGCTAAGAGTTGTATTTGTATTCTTGAAAATAACACAGCTTGGGGGTGTATTTGTATTATTTTCTGAGATACAGCTAAGGGTTGTATTTGTATTTTTGAAAATAACACAGCTTGGGTGTGTATTTGTATTATTTTCCGAGACACTGCTATGGGTTGTATTTGTATTTTTGAAAACAACACAGCTTGTGGGTGTATTTGTATTATTTTCCACGATACAGCTCAGGGATGTATTTATATTTTTGAAAATAACACAGCTTGAGGGTGTATTTGTATTATTTTCCAAGATACAGCTGTGGGTTGTATTTGAATTTTTGAAAATAACACAGCTTGGCGGTGTATTTTTATTATTTTCCGAGATACAGCAAAGGGTTGTATTTGTATTTTGGAAAATAACACAGCTTGGGGGGGTATTTGTATTATTTTCCGAGATACAGCTAAGGGTTGTATTTGTATTTTTGAAAATAACACAGCTTGGGGGTGTATTTCTATTATTATCCGAGATACAGCTCAGGGTTGTATTCGTATTTTTGAAAATAGCAGAGCTTGGGGGTGTATATGTATTATTATCCGAGATACAGCTAAGGGTTGTATTTGTATTTTTGAAAATAACAGAGCTTTGGGGTATATTTGTATTTTTTTCCAAGGTAAAGCTATGGGTACTATTTGTATTTTGGAAAATAACACAGCTAGGGGGTGTATTTGTATTATTTTCTGAGATACAGCTAAGGGTTGTGACTGTATTTTTGAAAATATACGAGCTTGGGGATGTATTTGTATTATTTTCTGAGATACAGTTAAGGGCTGTATTTGTATTTTTGAAAATAACACAGCTTGGGTGTGTATTTGTATTATTTTCCGAGATACAGCTGTGGGTTGTATTTGTATTTTTGAAAATAACACAGCTTGGGTGTGTATTTATATTCTTTTCCGAGATACAGCTAAAGTTTGTATTTGTATTTTTTAAAATAACACTGTTTGGGAATGTATTTGTATTATTTTCCGATATACAGCTAAGGGTTTTATTTCTATTTTTGAAAATAACACAACTTGGGGGTGTATTTGTATCATTTTCCGAGATACAGCTAAGGGTTGTATCTGTATTATTGAAAATAACAGAGCTTGGGAGTGTATTTGTATTATTTTCCGATATACAGCACAGGGTTGTATATGTATTTTTGAAAATAACACAGCTTGGCGGTGTTTTTGTATTATTTTCCGAGATACAGCTCAGGGATTTATATGTATTTTTGAAAATAACTCAGCTTGGATGTGTATTTGTATTATTTTCCGAGTTAAAGCTCATGGTTGTATTTGTATTTTTGAAATACCACAGCTTGGGGGTGTATTTGTATTATTTTCCGAGATACAGCTAAGGGTTGTATTTGTATTTTTGAAAATAACACAGCTTGGGGGTGTATTTTTTATTATTTTCTGAGATACATCTATGGTTTGTATTTGTATTTTTGAAAATAACACAGCTTTGGGTTCTATTTGTATTACTTTCCCAGATACAGATAGGGTTTGTATTTGTATTTTGGAAAATAACACAGCTTGGGGGTGTATTTGTATTATTTAACGATATACAGCTAAGGGCCCTTTTGTATTTTTGAAAATAACATAACTTGCGGGTGTATTTGTATTATTTTCCGAGATACAGCTAAGTGTTCTATTTGTATTTTTGAAAATTACACAGCTTGGTGATGAATTTGTATTATTTTAAGAGATACAGCTAAGGGTTGTATATGTATTTTGGGAAATAACACAGCTTGTGGGTGTATTTGTATTATTTTCCGAGATACAGCTCAGGGTTGTATTTGTACTTTTGAAAATCACACAGCTTGGGGGTGTATTTGTATTATTTTCCGAGATACAGCTAAGGGCTGTATTTGTGTTTTTGAAAATAACACAGCTTGTGGGTGTATATGTATTATTTTTCGAGATATAGCAAAGGGTTTTGTTTGTATTTTTGAAAATAACAGTGCCTGTGGGTGTATTTGTATTATTTTCTGAGATACAGCTAAGGGTTGTATTTGTATTTTTGAAAATTACACAACTTGGGGGTGTATTTGTATTATTTTCCGAGATACAGCTAACGATTGTATTTGTATTTTTGAAAATAACACAGCTTGGGCGTGTATTTGTATTATATTCCGAGACACAGCTAAGGGTTGTATTTGTATTTTTGAAAATAACACAGCTTGTGGGTGTTTTAGTATTATTTTCCGAGATATTGCTCAGTGATGTATATGTATTTTTGAAAATAACAGAGCTTGGTGGTGTATTTGTATTATTTTCCGAGTTACAGCTAATGGTTGTACTTTTACTTTTGAAAATAACAAAGCTTGGGGGTGTATTTGTATGATTTTCAAAGATACAGCTAAGGGTTGTATTTGCATTTTTGAAAATAACATATCTTGTGGCTGTATTTCTATTATTTTCCGAGATACAGCTATCGGTTGTATTTGTATTTTTGAAAATAACACTGCTTGGGGGTGTATTTGTATTATTGTCACAGATACAGCTAAGGGTTGTATTTGTATTTTTGAAAATAACACAGCTTCGGGGTGTTTTTGTATTATTATCCGAGATACAGCTCAGGGTTGTATTTGTATTGTTGAAAATAACACAGCTTGTGTGTGTATATGTATTATTTTCCGAGTTACAGCTCTGGGTTTTATTTGTATCTTTGAAAATAACACAGCTTGGTGGTGTATTTGTATTATTTTCTGAGATACAGCTAAGGGTTGTATTTGTATTTTTGAAAATAACACAGCTTGGGGGTGTATTTGTATTGTTTTCCGAGATACAGCTATGGGTTGTATTTGTATTTTTGCAAATAACACAGCTTGGGGGTGTATTTCTATTGTTAACCGAGATACAGCTCTGGGTTTTATTTGTATTTTGGAAAATAACACAGCTTGGGTGTGTATTTGTATTATTTTCCGAGACACTGCTATGGGTTGTATTTGTATTTTTGAAAATAACACAGCTTGTGGGTGTATTTGTATTATTTTCCGCGATACAGCTCAGGGTTGTATTTATATTTTTGCAAATAACACAGCTTGGGGGTGTATTTCTATTGTTAACCGAGATACAGCTCTGGGTTTTATTTGTATTTTGGAAAATAACACAGCTTGGGGGTGAATTTGTATTATTTTCTGACGTACAGCTAAGAGTTGTATTTGTATTCTTGAAAATAACACAGCTTGGGGGTGTATTTGTATTATTTTCCGAGATACAGCTAAGGGTTGTATTTGTATTTTTGAAAATAACACAGCTTGGGTGTGTATTTGTATTATTTCCCGAGACACTGCTATGGGTTGTATTTGTATTTTTGAAAATAACACAGCTTGTGGGTGTATTTGTATTATTTTCCGCGATACAGCTCAGGGTTGTATTTATATTTTTGAAAATAACACAGCTTGAGGGTGTACTTGTATTATTTTCCAAGATACAGCTATGGGTTGTATTTGTATTTTTGAAAATAACACAACTTGGCGGTGTATTTTTATTATTTTCCGAGATACAGCAAAGGGTTGTATTTGTATTTTGGAAAATAACACAGCTTGGGGGGGTATTTGTATTATTTTCCGAGATACAGCTAAGGGTTGTATCTGTATTTTTGAAAATAAACGAGCTTTGGGATGTATTTGTATTATTTTCTGAGATACAGCTAAGGGCTGTATTTGTATTTTTGAAAATAACACAGCTTGGGGGTGTATTTGTGTTATTTTCCGAGATTCCGCTGTGGGTTGTATTTGAATTTTTGAAATTAACAGAGTTTGGGGGTGTATTTGTATTATTTTCCGAGATACAGCTAAGGGTTGTATTTGTATTTTTGAAAATAACACATCTTGGGGGTGTATTTTTTAATATTTTCTAACATAAAGCTAAGGGTTGTATTTGTATTTTTGAAAATAACACAGCTTGGGGGTGTTTTTGTATTATTTTTCGAGATACAGCTCAGGGATGTATATGTATTTTTGAAAATAAAAGAGCTTGGTGATGTATTTGTATTATTTTCCAAATTACAGCTCATGGTTGTATTTGTATTTTTGAAAATAACTCAGCTTGGGGTTGTATTTGTATTATTTTCCCAGATACAGAAAAGGTTTGTATTTGTATTTTGGAAAATGACACAGCTTGGGGGTGTATTTGTATTATTTTCCGAAATACAGCTAAGGGTTATATTTGTATTTTGAGAAATAACACAGCTTGTGGGTGTATTTGTATTATTTTCCGAGACAGAGCTCAGGGTTGTATTTGTATTTTTGAGAATAACACAGCTTGGGGGTGTATTTGTATTATTTTCCGAGATACAGCTAAGGGTTGTAATTGTATTTTTTAAAATAACCGAGCTTGGGGGTGTATTTGTATTATTTTCCGAGATATTGCTCAGTGATGTATATGTATTTTTGAAAATAACAGAGCTTTGTGGTGTATTTGTATTATTTTCCGAGTTACAGCTAATGGTTGTACTTGCACTTTTGAAAATAACAAAGCTTGGGGGTGTATTTGTATTATTTTCAAAGATACAGCTAAGGGTTGTATTTGCATTTTTGAAAATAACATATCTTGTGGGTGTATTACTATTATTTTCCGAGATACAGCTATCGGTTGTATTTGTATTTTTGAAAATAACACTGCTTGGGGGTGTATTTGTATTATTGTCACAGATACAGCTAAGGGTTGTATTTGTATTTTTGAAAATAACACAGCTTCGGGGTGTTTTTGTATTATTATCCGAGATACAGCTCAGGGTTGTATTTGTATTGTTGAAAATAACACAGCTTGTGTGTGTATATGTATTATTTTCCGAGTTACAGCTCTGGGTTTTATTTGTATCTTTGAAAATAACACAGCTTGGTGGTGTATTTGTATTATTTTCTGAGATACAGCTAAGGGTTGTATTTGTATTTTTGAAAATAACACAGCTTGGGGGTGTATTTGTATTGTTTTCCGAGATACAGCTATGGGTTGTATTTGTATTTTTGCAAATAACACAGCTTGGGGGTGTATTTCTATTGTTAACCGAGATACAGCTCTGGGTTTTATTTGTATTTTGGAAAATAACACAGCTTGGGGGTGAATTTGTATTATTTTCTGACGTACAGCTAAGAGTTGTATTTGTATTCTTGAAAATAACACAGCTTGGGGGTGTATTTGTATTATTTTCCGAGATAAAGCTAAGGGTTGTATTTGTATTTTTGAAAATATCACAGCTTGGGTGTGTATTTGTATTATTTTCTCAGATACAGCTAAGGTTTGTATTTGTATTTTTGAAAATAACACAGCATGGCCGTGTACTTGTACTATTTTCCCAGATACAGCTAAGGTTTGTATTTGTATTTTGGAAAATAACACAGCTTGGGGGTGTATTTGTATTATTTTTCCAGATACAGCTAAGGTTTGTGTTTTTATTTTTAAAAATAACACAGCTTCGTGGTGTATTTGTATTATTTTCCGAGATACAGCTAAGTTTTGTATTTGTATTTTTGAAAATAATATAGCTTGGTGGTGTATTTGTATTATTTTCCAAGATACAGCTAAGGGTTGTATTCCTATCTTTGAAAATAACACAGCTTGGGGGTGTATTTGTATTATTTTCTGAGATACAGCTAAGGGTTGTATTTGTATTTTTGAAAATAACAGAGCTTGGGGGTGTGTTTGTATTATTTTCCGACATACAGCTAAGGGTTGTATGTGTGTTTTAGAAAATAACACAGCTTGGTGGTGTTTTTGTTTTATTTTCCGAGATACAGGTCAGGGTTGTATTTGTATTTTTGAAAATAACACATCTTGGGGGTGTATTTGTATTATTTTCCGAGATACAGCTAAGGATTGTGTTTGTATTTTTGAAAATAACTCTGCTTGGGGGTGTATTTGTATTATTTTCCGAGATACAGCTGTGGGTTGTATTTGCATTTTTGAAAATAACTCAGCTTGGGGGTGTATTTGAATCATTTTCCGAGATACAGCTCTGGGTTGTATTTGTATTTTTGAAAATAACACAGATTGTGAATGTAGTTGTATTATTTTCCAAGATACAGCCATGGGTTGTATTTGTATTTTTGAAAATAACTCAGCTTGAGGGTTTATTTGTACTATTTTCCGAGATACAGCAAAGGTTTTTATTTGTATTTTTGAAAATAACACAGCTTGGGGGTGTATTTGTATTATTTTCCCAGATACAGCTAATGTTTGTATTTGTGTTTGGAAAATAACACAGCTTGGGATTGTATTTGTATTATTTTCCGAAATAAAGCTAAGTGATGTATTTGTATTTTTGAAAATAACGCAGCATGTGGGTGTATTTGTATTATTTTCCGAGATAAAGCTAAGGGTTGTATTTGTATTTTTGAAAATGACACAACTTGGGGGTGTATTTTTATTATTTTTTGAGACAGAGCTAAGGGTTGTGTTTGTATTTTTGAAAATAACACAGCTTGGGGGTGTATTTGTATTATTTTCCGAGATACAGCTATGGGTTGTATTTGCATTTTTGAAAATAACACAGCTTGTGGGTGTATTTGTATCATTTTCTGAGATACAGCTCAGCATTCTATTTGTATTTTTTAAAATTCGACGGCTTGTGAGTGTATTTGTATTTTTTTCCAAGATACAGCTATGGGTTGTATTTGTATTTTTGATAATAACACAGCTTGGGGGTGTATTTGAATTATTTTCTGAAATACAGCTCAGGGTTTTATTTGTATTTTTGAAAATAACGCAGCTTGGTGTGTTTGTATTATTTTTGGAGATACAGCTCATGGTTGTATTTGTATTTTTAAAAATAACACAGCTTGGGTGTTTATTTGTATTATTTTCTCATATACAGTTAAGGTTTGTATTTGTATTTTTGAAAATAACACAGCTTGGGGGTGTACTTGTACTATTTTCCCCGATACAACTAAGGTTTGCATTTGTATTTTGGAAAATAACACAGCTTGTGGGTGTATTTGTATTATTTTTCCAGATACAGCTCAGGTTTGTGTTTGTATTTTTGAAAATAACACAGCTTGGGGGTGTATTTGCATTATTTTCCAAGATACAGCTAAGGTTTTTATTTGTATTCTTTAAAATAACACAGCTTGGGTGTGTATTTGTATTATTTTCCGAGATACAGCGAAGGGTTGTATTTGCATTTTTGAATATAACACATCTTGTGGGTGTACTTGTATTATTTTCCAAGATACAGCTATGGGTTGTGTTTGTATTTTTGAAAATAATGCAGCTTGGTGGTGTATTTGTATTATTTTCCGTGATAGAGGTCAGGGTTGTACTTGTATTTTTGAAAATAACACAGCTAGGTGGTGTATTTCTATTATTTTGCGAGACACATCTAAGGTTTGAATTTGTGTTTTTGAAAATAACACAGCTTGGGGGTGTATTTGTGTTATTTTCCGGGATATAGCTAAGGGTTGTATTTGTATTTTGGAAAATAACACAGCTTGGGGCTGTATTTGTATTATTTTCCTAGATACCGCTAAGGGTTGTATTTGTATTTTTGAAAACAACACAGCTTGAGGGTGTATTTGTATTATTTTCCGAGATACAGCTAAGGGTTCTATTAGTATTTTTGAAAATAACGCAGCTTGGGGTTGTATTTGTATTATTTTCTGAGATACAGCTAAGGTTTGTATTTGTATTTTTGAAAATAACACAGCTTGGGGGTGTATTTGTATTATTTTCCGAGATACAGCTAAGGGTTGTGATTGTATTTTTGAAAATAACACAGCTTGGGGGTGTATTTGTATTTTTTTCGGAGATACAGCTCAGGGTTGTATTTGTATTTTTGAAAATAACACAGCTTGCGGGTGTATTTGTATTATTTTCCCAGATACAGCCAAGGTTTGTATTTGTATTTTTGAAAATAACACAGCTTGCGGGAGTATTTGTATTATTTTCCGAGAAACAGCTAAGGGTTGTATTTGTATTTTTGAAAATAACACAGCTTGTGTATATATTTGTATTATTTTCCCAGATACAGCTAAGGTTTGTATTTGTATTTTTGAAAATAACACAGCTTGGGGGTGTACTTGTACTATTTTCCCATCTACAGCTAAGGATTGTATTTGTATTTTGGAATATAACAGAGCTTGGGGGTGTATTTGTATTATTTTTCCAGATACAGCTATGGGCTGTATTTGTATTTTTGAAAATAATACAGCTTGGGGGTATAGTTGTATTATTTTCCAAGATAGAGTTCAGGATTGTATTTGTATTTTTGAAAATAACACAGCTTGGCGGAGAGTTTCTATTATTTTGCGAGATACAGCTAAGGGTTGAATTTGTGTTTTTGAAAATAACAAAGCTTGGGGGTGTATTTGTATTATTTTCCGGGATATAGATAAGGGTTGTTTTGTATTTTGGAAAATAACGCAGCTTGGGGGTGTATTTGTATTATATTCGGAGATACAGCTAAGGTTTGTATTTGTATTTTTGAAAATCACACAGCTTGTGGGTGTATTTTTTAATATTTTCCCTGATACAGCTAAGGTTTGTATTTGTATGTTTGATAATAACACAGCTTGGGGGTGTATTTGTATTATTTTCCCAGATACGGCTAAGGTTTGTATTTATATTTTGGAAAATAACACAGCTTCGTGGTATTTTTGTATTATTTCCCGAGAGACAGCTCAGGGTTGTATTTGTATTTTTGAAAATGACACAGCTTGGGGGTGTATTTGTATTATTTTCCCGAGATACAGCTATGGACTTTATTTGTATTTTTGAAAATAACACAGCTTGGGGGTGTATTTTATCATTTTCCGAGATACAGCTCATTGTTGTATTTGTATTTTTGAAAATAACACAGCTTGTGATTGTATTTGTATTATTTTCCAAGATACAGCTATGGGTTGTGTTTGTATTTTTGAAAATAACACAGCTTGGTGGTGTTTTTTTATTATTTTACGACATACAGCTCAGTGTTGTAGTTGTATTTTTGAAAATAACGCAGCTTGGGGGAGTATTTGTATTATTTTCGGAGATACAGCTAAGGTTTGTATTTGTATTTTTGAAAATAACACAGCTTGGGTGTGTTTTAGTATTATTTTCCCAGATACAGCTAACGATTATATTTGTATTTTTGAAAATGTCACAGCTTGTGGGTGTACTTGAATTATTTTCCCAGATACAGCTAATGTTTCTATTTGTATTTTGGAAAATAACACAGCTTGGGGGTGTATTTGTATTATTTTCCCAGATACAGCTAAGGTTTGTATTTGTATTTTTGAAAATAACAAAGCTTGGGGGTGTATTTGTATTATTTTCCCAGATACAGGTAAGGTTTGTATTTGTATTTTTGAAAATAACACGGCATGGGTTTGTATTTATATTATTTTCCCAGATACAGCTAAGGTTGTATTTGTATTTTGGAAAATAACACAGCTTGGTGATGTTTTTGTATTATTTTCCGAGATACAGCTAAGGTTTGTATTTGTATTTTTGAAAATAATACCGCTTGGGGGTGTATTTGTATTATTTTCCGAGATACAGCTAAGGGTTGTATTTCTATCTTTGAAAATAACACAGCTTGGGGGTGTATTTGTATTATTTTCCGAGATACAGCTAAGGGTTGTATTTGAATTTTTGAAAATAACAGAGCTTGGGTATGTGTTTGTATTATTTTCCGACATACAGCTAAGGGTTGTATTTGTGTTTTAGAAAATAAGATAGCTTGGGGGTGTTTTTGTATTATTTTCCGAGATACAGGTCAGGGTTTTATTTGTATTTTTGAAAATAACACAGCTTGGGTGTGTATTTGTATTATTTTCCGAGATACAGCTAAGGATTGTGTTTGTATTATTGAAAATAACTCAGCTTGGGGGTGTATTTGTATTATTTTCCGAGATACAGCTGTGGGTTGTATTTGCATTTTTGAAAATAACTCAGCTTGGGGGTGTATTTGAATCATTTTCCGAGATACAGCTCAGGATTGTATTGTTTTTTTTTAAAATAACACAGATTGTGAGTGTATTTGTATTATTTTCCAAGATACAGCCATGGGTTGTATTTGTATTTTTGAAAATAACTCAGCTTGAGGGTTATTTGTACTATTTTCCGAGATACAGCTAAGGTTTTTATTTGTATTTTTGAAAATAACACAGCTTGGGGGTGTATTTGTATTATTTTCCAGATACAGCTAATGTTTGTATTTGTGTTTTGGAAAATAACACAGCTTGGGGGTGTATTTGTATTATTTTCCGAAATACAGCTAAGTGATGTATTTGTATTTTTGAAAATAACGCAGCTTGTGGGTGCATTTGTATTATTTTCGCAGATACAGCTAAGGGTTGTATTTGTAATTTGGAAAATAACACAGCTTGGGGGTTTATTTGTATTATTTTACGACATACATTTAAGGGTTGTATTTGTATTTTTGAAAATAACAGAGCATGGTGGTGTATTTGTATTATTTTCCGAGATACAGCTTAGGGTTGTATTTGTATTTTAGAAAATAACTCAGCTTGGGGTGTTTTTGTATTATTTTCCGAGATACAGGTCAGGGTTGTATTTGCATTTTTGAAAATGACACCCATTGGGGGTGTATTTTTATTATTTTCAGAGATACAGCTAAGAGATGTATTTATGTTTTTGAAAATAACGCAGCTTTTGGGTGTATTCGTATTATTTTCCGAGATACAGCTAAGATTTGTATTTGTATTTTTGAAAATAACACAGCTTGGCGGAGTTTTTGTATTAAATTCCCAGATACAGCACAAGGTTTTATTTGTATTATTGAAAATAACACAGCTTGGGGGTGTATTTGTATTATTTTCCGAGATACAGCTAAGGTTTGTGTTTTTATTTTTGAAAATAACACAGCTTGGGGGTGTATTTGTATTATTTTCCCAGATACAGCTAATGTTTATATTTGTATTTTTGAAAATAACACAGCTTGGGGATATATTTCTATTATTTTCTGAGATACAGCTAAGGTTTGTATTTGTATTTTTGAAAATAGCACAGTTTGGGGGGGTATTTATATTATTTTCCGACATACAGCTTAGGGTTTTATTTGTATTTTTGAAAATAACTGATCTTGGGGGTGTTTTTGTATTATTATCCGAGATACATGTCAGTGTTGTATATGTATTTTTGAAAATAACACAGCTTGGGGGTGTATTTCTATTATTTTCCTAGATACAGCTAAGGGTTGTTTTTGTATTTTTGAGAAGAACGCAGCTTGTGGGTGTATTTGTATTATTTTCCGAGATACAGCTAAGGTTTGTATTTGTATTTTTGAAAATAACGCAGTTTGTGGGTATATTTGTATTATTTTCTGAGACACAGCTAAGGGTTGTATTTGTATTTTTGAAAATAACGCAGCTTGTGGGTATATTTGTATTATTTTCGGAGATACAGCTAAGGGTTTTATTTGTATTTTTGAAAATTACACAGCTTGTGGGTGTATTTGTGTTATTTTCTGAGATACAGCTAAGGGGTGTATTTGTATTTTTGAAAATAAGACAAAATGGCTGTGTATTTGTATTATTTTCCGAGATACAGCTAAGGGTTGTATTTGTATTTTTGAAAATAACAGAGCTTGGGGGTGTATTTCTATTATTTTCTGAGATACAGCTCAGGGTTTTTTTTGTATTTTGGAAAATAACACAGTTTGGGGGTATATTTCTTTATTTTCCGAGATACAGCTAAGAGTTGTATTTGTATTTTTGAAAATAACACAGCTTGGGGGAGTATTTGTATTATTTTCCGAGATACAGCTAAGGTTTGTATTTGTATTTTTGAAAATAACACAAAATGGCTGTGTATTTGTATTATTTTCCGAGATACAGCTAAGGGTTTTATTTGTATACTTGAAAATAACACAGCTTGGGGGTTTATTTGTATTATTTTCTGAGATACAGCTAAGGGCTGTATTTGTATTTTTGAAAATAATACAAAATGGGGGTTTATTTGTATTATTTTCAGATACAGCTAAGGTTTGTATTTGTATTTTTGAAAATAACGCAGCTTGGGTTTGTTTTTGTATTATTTTCGGAGATATAGCTAAGGGTTGTATTTGTATTTTGGAAAATAACACAACTTGGGTGTCTATTTGTATTATTTTCCCGGATACAGCTAAGGTTTGTCTTTGTATTTTTGAAAATAACAGAGCTTGGGGGTGTATTTGTATGATTTTCCAAGATACAGCTAAGGTTTGTATTTGTGTTTTTGAAAATAACACAGCTTGGGGGTGTATTTGTATTATTTTTCGAGATACAGCTAAGGGTTGTATTTGTGTTTTTGAAAATAACGCAGCTTGTGGGTGTATTTGTATTATTTTCGGAGATACAGCTAATGGTTGTATTTGCATTTTTGAACGTAACACAGCTTGGGGGTGTAATTGTATTATTTTCTGAGATACAGCTAAGGGCTCTATTTGTATTTTTGAAAATAACACAAAATGGCTGTGTATTTGTATTATTTTCCGAGATACAGCTAAGGGTTGTATTTGTATTGTTGAAAATAGCGCAGCTTGGGGGTGTATTTGTATTATTTTCCGAGATACAGCTAAGTGTTGTATTTGTATTTTTGAAAATAACAGAGGTTGGGGTTTATTTGTATTATTTTCCGAGATACAGTTAAGGGTTCTATTTGCATTTTTGAAATTAAAAGAGCTTGGGGTTGTGTTTGTATTATTTTCCAAGATACAGCTAAGAGTTGTATTTGTATTTTAGAAAATAGCACAGCTTGGGGGTGTTTTTGTATTATTTTCTGAGATACAGCTCAGGGTTGTATTTGTAGTTTTGAAAATAACACAGCTTGGCGGTGTATTTGTATTATTTTGAGAGATATATATAAGGGTTGTATATGTGTTTTTTAAAATAACACAGCTTTGGGGGATATTTGTATTATTTTCCGAGATATACCTAAGGGTTGTATTTGAATTTTGGAAAATAACACAGCTTGGGGGTGTTTTTGTATTACTTTCCGAGATACAGCTCAGGGTTGTATTTGTATTTTTGAAAATGACACAGCTTTTGGGAGGATTTATCTTATTTTCCGAGATACAGCTAAGGTCTTTATTTGTATTTTTGAAAATAACAAAGCTTGTGGGTGTATTTGTATTATTTTCTGAGATACAGCTTAGGGTTGTATTTCTATTTTTGAAAATAACACAGCTTGGGGGTTATTTGTATTATTTTCCGAGATACAGCTAATGGTTGTATTTGTATTTTTGAAAATAACACCGCTTGGGTGTGTATTTGTATTATTTTCCCAGATACAGCTAAGGTTTTTATTTGTATTTTTGAAAATAACACAGCTTGGGTGTGTATTTGTATTATTTTCGCAGATACAGCTAAGTTTTGTATTTGTATTTTTGAAAATAACACATCTTGGGGGTGTATTTGTAATATTTTCGGCAATACAGCAAAGGTTTCTATTAGTGTTTTTGAAAATAACACAGTTTGGGGGTGTATTTGTATTATTTTCCGAGATATACCTAAGTCTTGTATTTGTGTTTTTGAAAATAACACAGCTTGGGGGTGTATTTGTATTATTTTCCAAGATACAGCTAAAAGATGTATTTGTATTTTTGAAAATAACCCAGCTTGGGAGTGTATTTGTATTACTTTCCAAGATACAGCTAAGGCTTGTATTTGTATTTTTGACAGTAACACAGCTTGGGGGTGTATTTTTATTATTTTCCGAGATACAGCTAAGGGTTGTATTTGCATTTTTGAAAATAACACCGCTTGGGGGTGTATTTGTATTACTTTCCGAGATACAACTAAGGGTTGTATTTGTATTTTTGAAAATGACACAGCATGGGGGTTTATTTGTATTATTTTCTGAGATACAGCTAAGGGCTGTATTTGTATTTTTGAAAATAACACAGCTTGGGGGTGTTTTTGTATTATTATCTGAAATAGAGCTCAGGTTTGTATTTGTATTTTTGAAAATAACACAGCTTGGGGTTGTATTTGTATTATTTTCCGAGATACAGCTAAGGGTTCTACTTGTATTTTTGAAAATAGCGCAGCTTGTGGGTGTATTTGTATTATTTTCTGAGATACAGCTAAGGTTTGTATTTGTATTTTTCAAAATAACGCAGCTTGGGGGTATATTTGTAGTATTTTCCGAGATACAGCTAAGGGTTGTGTTTGTATTTTTGAAAATAATGCAGATTGGCTGTGTATTTGTATTATTTTCGGAGATACAGCTAAGAGTTGTGTTTGCATTTTTGAAAATAACACAGCTTGGGAGTGTATTTGTATTATTTTCTTAGTTACAGCTAAAGGCTGTATTTGTATTTTTGAAAATAACACAAAATGGGGTGTATATGTATTATTTTCCGAGACACAGCTAAAGGTTGTATTTGTATTTTTGAAAATAACAGAGCTTGGGGGTGTATTTGTATTATTTTCGGAGATACAGCGAAGGCTTGTATTTGTATTTTTGAAAATAACGCAGCTTGGGGGTGTATTTGTAGTATTTTCGGAGTTACAGCTCTGGGTTTTATTTATATTTTTGAAAATAACGCAGCTTGGGGTTGTTTTTGTATTATTTTCGGTGATATAGCTAAGGGTTACATTTGTATTTTTGAAAATAGCACAACTTGGTTGTCTATTTGTATTATTTTCCCAGACACATCTAAGGTGTGTATTGGTATTTTTGAAAATAACACAGCTTGGTGTGTATTTGTATTATTTTCCAAGATACAGCTAAGGTTTGTATTTGTGTTTTTGAAAATAACAGAGCTTGGGGGTGTATTTGTATTATTTTCCGAGATACAGCTAAGGGTTGTATTTGTATTTGTATTTGTGAAAATAAAACAGCTTTGGGGTGTATTTGTATTATTTTCCGAGATACAGCTAAGGGTTGTATTTGTATTTTTGAAAAAAACGCAGCTTTTGTGTGTATTTGTATTATTTTCGAAAATACAGCTAAGGCTTGTATTTGTATTTTTGAAAATAACGCAGCTTTGGGGTGTATTTGTATTATTTTCCGAGATACAGCTAAGGGTTGTATTTCTATCTTTGAAAATAACACATCTTGGGGGTGTATTTGTATTATTTTCCCAGATACAGCTCAGGGTTGTATTTGTATTTTTGAAAATGACAGAGCTTGGGGGTCTGTTTATATTATTTTCCGAGATACAGCTAAGGTTTGTATTTTTATTTTAGAAAATAACACAGCTTGGGTGTGTTTTTGTATTATTTTCCGAGATACAGCTCAGGGTTGTATTTGTATTTTTGAAAATAACACTGCTTGGGGGTGTTTTTGTATTATTTTCCCAGATACAGCTAAGGTTTGTATTTGTATTTTTGAAAATAACACAGCTTGGGGTAGTATTTGTATAATTTTCCCGGACACAGCTAAAGTTTGTATTTGTATTTTTGAAAATAACACAGTTTGGGGGTGTATTTGTATTATTTTCCGAGATACACATAAGGATTGTGTTTGCATTTTTGAAAATAGCACATCTTTTGGGTGTACTTGTATTATTTTCCACGATACAGCTATGCGTTTTGTTTGTATTTTTGAAAATAATACAGCTTGGGGGTGTATTTGTATTATTTTCTGAGATATATCTCAGGGTTGTATTTGTATTTTTGAAAATAACACAGCTTGGGGGTGTATTTGTATTATTTTCCAAGATACAGCTAAGGGTTGTATTTTTGTTTTTGAAAATAACACAGCTTGGGGGTGTATTTGTATTATTTTCCGAGATATAGCTAAGGGGTGTATTTGTATTTTGGAAAATAACACAGTTTGAGGGTGTATTTGTATTATTTTTCGAGATACACCTAAGGGTTGTATTTGTGTTTTTGAAAATAACACAGCTTGGGGGTGTATTTGTATAATTTTCCGAGATACAGCTAAGGGTTTTATTTGTATTTTTGAAAATAACACAGCTTTGGGGAGTTTTTGTATTATATTCCTAGATACAGCACAAGGTTGTATTTGTATTTTTGAAAATAACACATCTTGGGGGTGTATTTGTATTACTTTTCGAGATACAGCTAAAGTTTGTATTTGTATTTTTGAAAATAACACAGCTTGAGGGTGTATTTGTATTATTTTCCCAGATACAGCTAAAGTTTGTATTTGTATTTTTGAAAATAACACAGCTTGGGGGTGTATTTCTATTATTTTCGGAGATACAGCTAAGATTTGTATTTGTATTTTTGAAAATAGCACAGCTTGGGGGTGTACTTGTATTATTTTCCGACATACAGTTAAGGGTTGTATTTTTATTTTTGAAAATAACGCAGCTTGGTGGTGTATTTTTATTATTTTCCGAGACACAACTCAGGGTTGTATTTGTATTTTTGAAAATAACACATCTTGGGTGTGTATTTGCATTATTTTCCCAGATACAGCTAAGGTGTTTATTTGTATTTTTGAAAATAATACAGCTTGGGTGTGTTTTGTATTATTTTCCCAGATACAGATAAGGTTTGTATTTGTATTTCTGAAAATAACACAGCTTGGGGGTGTATTTGTATTATTTTCCTAGAAACAGCTAAGATTTGTATTTGTATTTTTGAAAGTAACGCAGCTTGTGGGTATATTTGTATTATTTTCAGAGATACAGCTAAGGTTTGTATTTGTATTTTTGAAAATAACGCAGCTTGGGGGTGTATATGTATTATTTTCGGAGATATAGGTAAGGGTTGTATTTGTATATTTGAAAATAACACAGCTTGGGGGTGTATTTGTATTATTTTCTGAGATACAGCTAAGGGGTGTATTTTTATTTTTGAAAATAACACAAAATGGGGGTGTATTTGTATTGTTTTCCGAGATACAGCTAAGGGTTGTATTTGTATTTTTGAAAATAACACAGCTTGGTGTTGTATTTGTATTATTTTCCTAGATACAGCTATTGGTTGTATATGTATTTTTGAAAATAACACAGCTTGGGGGTGTATTTCTATTATTATCCGAGATACAGATCAGGTTTGTATTTGTATTTTTGAAAATAACACAGCTTGGTGGTGTATTTGTATTATTTTCCAAGATATAGCTATGGGTTTTATTTGTATTTTTGAAAATAACACGGCTTGGGGGTGTATTTGTATTATTTTCCAAGATACAGCTATGGGTTGTATTTGTATTTTTGAAAATAACACAGCTTGGGGGTGTATTTGTATTATTTTCCGAGATACAGCTAAGGGTTGTATTTTTATTTTTGAAAATAACACAGCTAGGTGGTGTATTTGTATTATTTTCCTGATACAGCCAAGGGTTGTATCTGTTTTTTTGAAAATAAACGAGCTTGGGGATGTATTTGTATAATTTTCTGAAATACAGCTAAGGGCTCTATTTCTATTTTTGAAAATAACAGAGCTTGGGGGTGTATTTGTATCATTTTACGAGATACAGCTAAGGGTTTTATTTGTATTTTTGAAAATAAAACAGCTTGGTGGTGTATTTATATTATTTTCCGAGATACAGCTAAGGTTTATATTTGTATTTTTTAGAATAACACAACTTGGGGGTGTATTTGTATTATATTCCGAGATACAGCTAAGGGTTTTATTTCTATTTTTGAAGATAACACAACTTGGGGGTGTATTTGTATCAGTTTCCGAGATACAGCTAAGGGTTGTGTTTGTATTTTTGAAAATAACACAGCTTGGGTGTGTTTTTGTATTATTTTCCGAGATACAGCTCAGGGATGTATATGTATTTTTGAATATAACACAGCTTGGGGGTGTATTTGTATTATTTTCCGAGTTACAGCTCATTGTTGTATTTGTATTTTTGAAAATAACACAGCTTCGTGGTGTATTTGTATTATATTCTGAGATACATCTGTCGGTTGTATTTGTATTTTTGAAAATAACACAACTTGCGGGTGTATTTGTATTATTTTCCGAGATACAGCTAAAGGTTGAATTTGTATTTTTGAAAATAACAGTGCTTGGGGGTGTATTTGTATTATTTTCCGAGATACAGCTAAGGGTTGTATTTGTAGTTTTGAAAATTACACAACTTGGGGGTGTATTTGTATTATTTTCTGAAATACAGCTAACGGTTGTATTTGTATTTTTGAAAATAACACAGCTTGTAGGTGTATTTGTATTATTTTCCGAGCCACAGCTAAGGGGTGTATTTGTATTTTTGAAAATAACACAGTTTTGGGTGTATTTGTATTATTTTCCGAGATACAGCTACGGGTTGTATTTGTATTTTTGAAAATAACACAGCTTCTGGGTGTATCTGTATTATTTTCAAAGATAAAGCCAAGGGTTGTATTTGCATTTTTGAAAATAACATATCTTGTGGGTGTACTTGTATTATTTTCCGAGTTACAGCTATCGGTTGTATTTGTATTTTTGAAAATAACACTGCTTGGGGGTGTATTTGTATTATTTTCCGAGATACAGCTAAGGGCTGTATTTGTATTTTTGAAAATAACACAGCTTGGGGGAGTTTTTGTATTATTTCCTTAGATACAGCTCATGGTTGTATTTGTATTTTTGAAAATAACACAGCTTGGGGGTGTATTTGTATTATTTTCCGAGTTACAGCTCAGGATTTTATTTTTACCTTTGAAAATAACACAGCTTGGTGGTGTATTTGTATTATTTTCTGAGATACAGTTAAGGGTTGTATTTGTATTTTGAAAATAACACAGCGTGGCGGTCTATTTGTATTATTTTCTGAGATACAGCTACGGGTTGTATTTGTATTTTTGCAAATAACACAGCTTGGGTGTTTATTTGTATTATTTTCCGAGATACTGCTATGGGTTGTATTTGTATTTTTGAAAATAACACAGCTTGGGGGTGTATTTGTATTATTTTGCGAGATACAGCTAAGGGTTTTATTTGTATTTTTGAAAATAACAGTGTTTGGGGGTGTATTTGTGTTATTTTGTGAGATACAACTAAGTGTTGTATTTGTATTTTTGAAAATAACACAACTTGGTGTTGTATTTGTATTATTGTCCGAGATACAGCTAAGGGTTGTATTTGTATTTTGGAAAATAACACAGCTTGGGGGTGTATTTGTATTATTTTCTGAGATACAGCCAAGGGTTGTATTTGTATTTTTGAAAATAACACATCTTGGGGGTGTATTTGTATTATTTTCTGAGATACAGCTAAGGGCTGTATTTGTATTTTTGAAAATAACACAGCTTGGGGGTGTATTTGTATTATTTTCCGAGATAGAGCTGTGGGTTGTATTTGTATTTTTGAAATTAACAGAGCCTGGGGGTGTATTTGTATTATTTTCCGAGATACAGCTAAGGGTTGTATTTGTATTTGTTATAATAACACATCATGGTGGTGTATTTTTTTACTATTTTCTGAGATACAGCTAAGGGTTTTGTTTGTATTTTTGAAAATAACACAGCTTGGGGGTGTATTTATATTATTTTCCGAGATACAGCTAAGGTTTGTATTAGTATTTTTTAAAAATAACAGAGCTTGGGTTGGTATTTGTATAATTTTCCGAGATATAGCTAAGGGTTTTATTTCTATTTTTGAAAATAACACAGCTTGGGGGTGTTTTTGTATTGTTTTGCGATGTACAGCCGTGGGTTGTATTTGTATTTTTGAAATTAACAGAGCCTGGGTGTGTATTTGTATTATTTTCCGATATACAGCTAAGGGTTTTATTTGTATTATTGAAAATAACAGAGCTTGGCTGTGTATTTGTATTATTTTCCGAGATACAGCTAAGGGTTGTATTTGTATTTTTGAAAATAACACAGCTTGGGGGTGTATTTGAATTATTTTCCGAGTTACAGCTCATGGTTGTATTTGTATTTTTGAAAATAACACAGCTTGGGTGTGTATTTGTATTGTTTTCGGAGATACGGCTAAGGGTTGTATTTGTATTTTGGAAAATAACACAGATTTGGGGTGTATTTGTTCTATTTTCCGAGATAGAGCTAAGGGTAGTATTTGTATTTTTGAAAATAATGCAACTTGGGGATGTATTTGTATTAATTTCCGAGATACAGCTCAGGGTTGTACTTGTATTTTGGAAAATAACACAGCTTGCGCTTGTATTTTTATTATTTTCCGACATACAGCTAAGGGTTGTATTTGTATTTTTGAAAATAAACGAGCTTGGGGGTGTATTTTTATTATTTTCCGAGATACAGCTAAGGGCTGTATTTGTATTTTTGAAAATAACACAGCTTGGTGGTGTATTTTTATTATTTTCTGAGATACAGATGTGGGTTGTATTTGTATTTTTGAAAATAACACAGCTTTTGGGTGTATTTGTATTATTTTCCGAGATACAGTTAAAGGTTGTATTTATATTTTTGAAAATAACACAGCTTGGGGGTGTATTTGTATTATTTTCAAAGATACAGCTAAGGGTTGTATTTGCATTTTTGAAAATACCATATCTTGTGTTTGTACTTGTATTATTTTCCGAGATACAGCTATCGGTTGTATTTGTATTTTTGAAAATAACACAGCCTGTGTGTGTATTTGTATTATTTTCCGAGTTACAGCTTATGGTTTTATTTGTATTTTTGAAAATAACACAGCTTGGGGGTGTATTTGTATTATTTTCCGAGATAGAGCTATGGGTTGTATTTGTATTTTTGAAAATAACACAGCTTGTGGGTGTATTTGTATTATTATCCGAGATACAGCTCAGGGTTGTATTTGTATTTTTGAAAATAACACAGCTTGTGGGTGTATTTGTATTATTTTCCACGATACAGCTATGGGTTGTATTTTTGTTTTTGAAAATTACACACCTTGGGGAGGTATTTGTATTATTTTCCCAGATACAGCTCAGGGTTGTATTTGTATTTTTGAAAATAACGCAGCTTGGAGGTGTATTTTTATTATTTTCCGAGATACAGCTAAGGTTTGTTTTTGTATTTTTGAAAATATCACAGCTTTGGGTTGTATTTGTATTATTTTCTGAGATACAGCTAAGGGTTGTATTTTTATTTTTGAAAATAACACAGCTTGGGTGTTTATTTGTATTATTTTCCGAGATACAGCTCAGGGTTGTACTTGTATTTTGGAAAATAACACAGCTTGGGCTTGTATTTTTATTATTTTCTGAGATACAGCTAAGGGTGGTATTTGTATTTTTGAAAATAACACAGCTTGGGGGTGTATTTATATTCTCTTCCGAGATACAGCTAAGGTTTGCATTAGTATTTTTTAAAATAACAGAGCTTGGGGTTGTATTTGTATTATTTTCCGAGATACAGCTAAGGGTTTTATTTCTATTTTTGAAAATAACACAGCTTGGGGCTGTTTTTGTATTGTTTTCCGAGATACAGCTGTGGGTTGTATTTGTATTTTTGAAATTAACAGAGCCTGGGTGTGTATTTGTATTATTTTCCGAGATACAGCTAAGGGTTGTATTTGTATTATTGAAAATAACAGAGCTTTGGGGTGTATTTGTACTATCTTCCGAGATACAGCTAAGGGTAGTATTTGTATTTTTGAAAATAACGCAACTTGGGGATGTATTTGTTTTATTTTCCGAGATACAGCTAAGGGTTGTATTTGTATTTTGGAAAATAACACAGCTTGGGGGTGTTTTTCTTTTATTTTCCTCGATACAGCTCAGGGTTTTATTTGTATTTTTGACAAAAACACAGCTTGGGGGTGTATTTGTATTATTTTCCCAGATACAGCTAAGGGTTTTATTTGTATTTTTTAAAATAACCGAGCTTGGGGGTCTATTTGTATTATTTTTCCAAGATATAGCTAACGGTTGTATTCGTATTTTTGAAAATAACACAGCGTGGGGGTATATTTGTATTATTTTCCGAGACACAGCTAAGGGTTGAATTTGTATTTTTGAAAATAACACAGCTTTTGGGTGTATTTGTATTGTTTTAAGAGATACAGCTAAAGGTTGTATTTATATTTTTGAAAATAACACAGCTTGGGGGTGTATTTGTATTATTTTCAAAGATACAGCTAAGGGTTGTATTTGCATTTTTGAAAATACCATATCTTGTGGTTTTACTTGTATTATTTTCTGAGATACAGCTATCGGTTGTATTTGTACTTTTGAAAATAACACAGCTTGTGTGTGTATTTGTATTTTCCGAGTTACAGCTTAGGGTTGTATTTGTATTTTTGAAAATAACACAGCTTGCGGGTGAATTTGTATTATTTTCCGAGATAGAGCTATGGGTTGTATTTGTATTTTTGAAAATAACACAGCTTGGGGGTGTATTTGTATTATTATCCGAGAAACAGCTCAGGGTTGTATTTGTATTTTTGAAAATAACACAGCTTGGAGGTGTATTTCTATTATTATCCGATGTAAAGCTCAGGGTTGCATATGTATTTTTTAAAATAACATAGCTTGGGGGTGTATTTGTATTTATTTCTGAGATACAGCTAAGGATTGTATTTCTATTTTTGATTTTGTGGGTGTACTTGTATTGTTTTCCGAGATACAGCTATCGGTTGTATTTGCATTTTTGAAAAGAACACTGCTTGGGGGTGTATTTCTATTATTTTCCGAGATAAGGCTAAGGCTTGTATTTGTATTTTTGAAAATAACACAGCTTGGTGGTGTATTTGTATTATTTTCCGATAAACAGCTAAGGGTTTTATTTCTATCTTTGAAAATAACACAGCATGGGGGTATATTTGTATTATTTTCTGAGATACAGCTAAGGATTGTATTTGTATTTTTGAAAATAACACAGCTTGGGGGTGTATTTGTATCATTTTCCGATTTACAGCTCAGGGTTGTATTTGTATTTTTGAAAATTACACAGCTTGGGGTTGTATTTCTATTATTATCTGAGATACAACTCAGGGTTGTTTTTGTATTTTTGAAAATAACACAGCTTGTGGGTGTATTTCTATTATTTTCCGAGATACAGATAAGGATTGTATTTGTATTTTTGAAAATAACACATATTGGGGGTGTATTTGTATTATTTTCCGAGATACAACTAAGGGTTGTATTTGTATTATTGAAAATAAAATAGCTTAGGGGTGTATTTGTATTATTTTCCGAGATACAGCTAAGGGTTGTATTTGTATTTTTGAAAATAACACAGCTTGGGCGTGCTTTTGTATTATTTTCCGAGATAGAGCTCAGGGTTGTATTTGTATTTTTGAAAATAACACCGCTTGGGGGTGTATTTGTATTATTTTCCGAGATACAGCAAAGGGTTCGATTTTTATTTTTGAAAATAACAAAGTTTGGGGATGTATTTGTATTATTTTCCGTGATAATGCTATGGGTTGTATTTGCATTTTTGAAAATAACACAGCTTGTGGGTGTATTTGTATTATTTTCCGAGATACAGCTCAGGTTTTTATTTGTATTTTTTAAAATAACACAGCATGGGGGAGTATTTGTATTATTTTCCAAGGTACAGCTATGGGTTGTACTTGTATTTTCGAAAATAACACAGCTTGGGGGTGTATTTGTATTATTTTCCGAGATACAGCTCAGGGTTTTATTTGTATTTTTGAAAATAACACAGCTTTGGGGTGTATTTGTATCATTTTCCGAGACACAGCTAAGGGTTGTATTTGTATTATTGAAAATAACAGAGCTTGGCTGTGTATTTGTATTATTTTCAGAGATACAGCTAAGGGTTGTATTTGTATTTTTGAAAATAACACAGCTTGCGGTGTTTTTGTATTATTTTCGGAGATACAGCTCAGGGATGTATAAGTATTTTTGAAAATAACACAGCTTTGGGGTGTATTTGTATTATTTTCAAAGATACAGCTAAGGGTTGTATTTGTATTTTTGAAAATAACACAGCTTGGGGGTGTATATGTATTATTTTCCGAGATACAGCTCAGGGTTGTACTTGTATTTTGGAAAATAACACAGCTTGGTCTTGTATTTTTATTATTTTCCGAGATACTGTTAAGGGTTGTATTTGTATTTTTGAAAATAAACGAGCTTCGATGTGCATTTGTATTATTTTCCGAGATATAGCTAAGGGCTGTATTTGTTTTTTTGAAAATAACGCAGCTTGGTGGTGTATATTTATTATTTTCCGAGATACAGCTGTGGGTTGTATTTGTATTTTTGAAAATAACAGAGCTTGTGGGTTTATTTCTATTATTATCCGAGGTACAGCTCAGGGTTGTATTTGTATTTTTGAAAATAACATAGCTTGGGGGTGTATTTGTGTTAATTTCTGAGATACAGCTATGGGTTGTATTTGTATTTTCGAAAATTACACAGCTTGGGGGTGTATTTGTATTATTGTCCGAGATACAGCTAATGGTTGTATTTGTATTTTGGAAAGTAACACAGCTTGGGGGTGTATTTGTATTATTTTCCGAGATACAGCCAAGGGTTGTATTTGTATTTTTGAAAATAACACATCTTGGGGGTGTATTTGTATTATTTTCTGAGATACAGCTAAGGGCTGTATTTGTATTTTTGAAAATAACACAGCTTGGGGGTGTATTTGTATTATTTTCCGATATACAGCTGTGGGTTGTATTTGTATTTTTGAAATTAACAGAGCCTGGGGTTGTATTTGTATTATTTTCCGAGATACAGCTAAGGGTTGTATTTGTATTTGTGAAAATAACACATCTTGGGGGTATATTTTTTTAGTATTTTCTGATATACAGCTAAGGGTTTTATTTGTATTTTTGAAAATAACACAGCTTGGGGGTGTATTTATATTATTTTCCGAGATACAGCTAAGGTTTGTATTAGTATTTTTTAAAAATAACAGAGCTTGGGTTGGTATTTGTATAATTTTCCGAGATACAGCTAAGGGTTTTATTTCTATTTTTGAAAATAACACAGCTTTGGGGTGTTTTTGTATTGTTTTCCGATATACAGCCGTGGGTTGTATTTGTATTTTTGAAATTAACAGAGCCTGGGTGTGTATTTGTATTATTTTCCGAGATACAGCTAAGGGTTTTACTTGTATTATTGAAAATGACAGAGATTGGCTGTGTATTTGTATTATTTTCCGAGATACAGCTTAGGGTTGTATTTGTATTTTTGAAAATAACACAGCTAGGGTGTGTATTTGTATTGTTTCCCGAGATACGGCTAAGGGTTGTATTTGTATTTTGGAAAATAACACAGATTTGGGGTGTATTTGTTCTATTTTCCGAGATAGAGCTAAGGGTAGTATATGTATTTTTGAAAATAATGCAACTTGGGGATGTATTTGTATTATTTTCCGAGATAAAGCTCAGGGTTGTACTTGTATTTTGGAAAATAACACAGCTTGCGCTTGTATTTTTATTATTTTCCGACATGCAGCTAAGGGTTGTATTTGTATTTTTGAAAATAAACGAGCTTGGGGGTGTATTTTTATTATTTTCCGAGATACAGCTAAGGGCTGTAATTGTATTTTTGAAAATAACACAGCTTGGTGGTGTATTTTTATTATTTTCTGAGATACAGATGTGGGTTGTATTTGTATTTTTGAAAATAACACAGCTTTTGGGTGTATTTGTATTATTTTCCGAGATACAGCTAAAGGTTGTATTTATATTTTTGAAAATAACACAGCTTGGGTGTGTATTTGTATTATTTTCAAAGATACAGCTAAGGGTTGTATTTGCATTTTTGAAAATACCATATCTTGTGGTTGTACTTGTATTATTTTCCGAGATAGAGCTATGGGTTGTATTTGTATTTTTGAAAATAACACAGCTTGGGGGTGTATTTGTATTATTATCCGAGATACAGCTCAGAGTTGTATTTGTATTTTTGAAAATAACACAGCTTGTGGGTGTATTTGTATTATTTTCCACGATACAGCTATGGGTTGTATTTTTGTTTTTGAAAATTACACACCTTGGGGGTGTATCTGTATTATTTTCCCAGATACAGCTCAGGGATGTATTTGTATTTTTGAAAATAACACAGCTTGGGTGTGTATTTGTATTATTTTCCGAGATACAGCTCAGGGTTTTAGTTGTATTTTGGAAAATAACACAGCTTGGGCTTGTATTTTTATTATTTTCTGAGATACAGCTAAGGGTTGTATTTGTATTTTTGAAAATAACAGAGCTTGGGGGTGTATTTGTATTATTTTTCGAGATACAGCTAAGGGTTTTATTTCTATTTTTGAAAATAACACAGCTTGGGGGTGTTTTTGTATTGTATTCCGAGATACAGCTGTGGGCTGTATTTGTATTTTTGAAATCAACAGAGCCTGGGTGTGTATTTGTAGTATTTTCCGAGATACAGCTAAGGGTTGTATTTGTATTATTGAAAATAACAGAGCTTGGCTGTGTATTTGTATTATTTTCCGAGATACAGCTAAGAGTTTTATTTGTATTTTTGAAAATAACACAGCTTGGTGGTGTTTTTGCATTATTTTCCGAGATGCAGCTCAGGGATGTATATGTATTTTTGAAAATAACACAGCTTGGGGGTGTATTTGTATTATTTTCTGAGTTACAGCTCATGGTTGTATTTGTATTTTTGAAAATAACACAGCGTGGGTGTGTATTTGTATTATTTTCCGAGATACGGCTAAGGGTTGTATTTGTATTTTGGAAAATAACACAGATTTGGGGTGTATTTGTACTATCTTCCGAGATACAGCTAAGGGTAGTATTTGTATTTTTGAAAATAACGCAACTTGGGGATGTATTTGTTTTATTTTCCGAGATACAGCTAAGGGTTGTATTTGTATTTTTGAAAATAACACAGCTTGGGGGTGTTTTTCTTTTATTTTCCTCGATACAGCTCAGGGTTGTATTTGTATTTTTGACAATAACACAGCTTGGGGGTGTATTTGTATTATTTTCCCAGATACAGCTAAGGGTTTTATTTGTATTTTGGAAAATAACCGAGCTTGAGGGTGTATTTGTATTATTTTCCGAGATTCAGCTATGGGTTGTATTTGTATTTTGGGAAATAACACAGCTCGTGGGTATATTTGTATTATTTTCCGAGATACAGCTCAGGGTTGTATTTGTATTTTTGAAAATAACACAGCTTGGGGGTGTATTTGTATTATATTCCGAGATACAGCTAAGGGTTGTAATTGTATTTTTTAAAATAACCGAGCTTGGGGGTCTATTTGTATTATATTCCAAGATATAGCTAACGGTTGTATTCGTATTTTTGAAAATAACACAGCTTGGGGGTATATTTGTATTATTTTCCGAGACACAGCTAAGGGTTGAATTTGTATTTTTGAAAATGACACAGCTTTTGGGTGTATTTGTATTATTTTAAGAGGTACAGCTAAAGGTTGTATTTATATTTTTGAAAATAACACAGCTTTGGGGTGTATTTGTATTATTTTCAAAGATACAGCTAAGGGTTGTATTTGCATTTTTCAAAATACCATATCTTGTTGTTGTACTTGTATTATTTTCTGAGATACAGCTATCGGTTGTATTTGTATTTTTGTAAATAACACAGCTTGTGTGTGTATTTGTATTATTTTCCGAGTTACAGCTTAGGGTTGTATTTGTATTTCTGAAAATAACACAGCTTGCAGGTGTATTTGTATTATTTTCTGAGATAGAGCTATGGGTTGTATTTGTATTTTGGAAATAACACAGCTTGGGGGTGTATTTGTATTATTATCCGAGATACAGCTCAGGGTTGTATTTGTATTTTTGAAAATAACACAGCTTGGTGGTGTATTTCTATTATTATCCGATGTACAGCTCAGGGTTGCAATTGTATTTTTGAAAATAACATAGCTTGGGGGTGTATTTGTATTTGTTTCCGAGATACAGCTAAGGATTGTATTTCTATTTTTGATTTTGTGGGTGTACTTGTATTATTTTCAGAGATACAGCTATCGGTTGTATTTGCATTTTTGAAAATAACACTGCTTGGGGGTGTATTTGTATTATTTTCCGAGATACAGCTAAGGGTTGTATTTGTATTTTTGAAAATGACACCGCTTGGGGGTGTATTTGTTTAATTTTCCGAGATACAGCTAAGGGTTCTATTTGTATTATTGAAAATAACAGACTTTGTGGAGAATTTGTATTATTTTTCGAGATACAGCTAAGGTTTGTATTTGTATTTTTGAAAATAACACAGCTTGGTGGTGTATTTCTATTATTTTCCGAGATAAGGCTTAGGCTTGTATTTGTATTTTTGAAAATAACACAGCTTGGGGGTGTATTTGTATTATTTTCCGATATACAGATAAGGGTTTTATTTCTATCTTTGAAAATGTCACAGCATGGGGGTATATTTGTATTATTTTCTGAGATACAGCTAAAGATTGTATTTGTATTTTTGAAAATAACACAGCTTGGGGGTGTATTTGTATTATTTTCCGATTTACAGCTCAGGGTTGTATTTGTATTTTTGAAAATAACACAGCTTGGGGTTGTATTTCTATTATTATCCGAGATACAGCTCAGGGTTGTATTTGTATTTTTGAAAATAACACAGCTTGGGGGTGTATTTCTATTATTTTCCGAGATAAAGATAAGGATTTTATTTGTATTTTTGAAAATAACACAGCTTGGGGGTGTATTTGTATTATTTTCCGAGATACAACAAAGGGTTGTATTTGTATTATTGAAAATAAAAGAGATTAGGGGTGTATTTGTATTATTATGCGAGATACAGCTAAGGGTTGTATTTGTATTTTTGAAAATAACACAGCTTGGGGGTGCTTTTTTATTATTTTTCCAGATAGAGCTCAGGGTTGTATTTGTATTTTTGAAAATACCACAGCTTGGGGATGTATTTGTATTATTTTCCGAGTTACAGCTCAGGGTTGTATATGTATTTTTGAAAATAAGACAGCTTGGGGGTATATTTGTATTATTTTCCGAGATACAGCTAAAGATTGTATTTGTATTTTTGAAAAAAACACAGCTTGGGGGTGTATTTGTATTATTTTCCGAGATACAGCAAAGGGTTCGATTTTTATTTTTGAAAATAACACAGATTGTGGGTGTATTTGTATTATTTTCCGAGAAACAGCTCAGGGTTGTATTTGTATTTTTTAAAATAACACAGCATGGGAGTGTATTTGTATTATTTTCCAAGATACAGCTATGGGTTGTATTTGTATTTTCGAAAATAACACAGCTTGGGGGTGTATTTGTATTATTTTCCGAGATACAGCTCAGGGTTATATTTGTATTTTTGAAAATAACACAGCTTTGGGGTGTATTTGTATCATTTTCCGAGATACAGCTAAGGGTTGTATTTGTATTATTGAAAATAACAGAGCTTGGCTGTGTATTTGTATTATTTTCAGAAATACAGCTAAGGGTTGTATTTGTATTTTTGAAAATAACAGAGCTTGCGTTGTTTTTGTATTATTTTCGGAGATACAGCTCAGGGATGTATAAGTATTTTTCAAAATAACACAGCTACGGGGTGTATTTGTATTATTTTCAAAGATACAGCTAAGGTTTGTATTTGTATTTTTGAAAATAACACATCTTGGGGGTGTATTTGTATTATTTTCCGAGATACAGCTCAGGGTTGTACTTGTATTTTGGAAAATAACACAGCTTGGGCTTGTATTTTTATTATTTTCCGAGATACAGTTAAGGGTTGTATTTGTATTTTTGAAAATAAACGAGCTTGGATGTGCATTTGTATTATTTTCCGAGATACAGCTAAGGGCTGTATTTGTTTTTTTGAAAATAACACAGCTTGGTGGTGTATATTTATTATTTTCCGAGATACAGCTGTGGGTTGTATTTGTATTTTTGAAAATAACAGAGCTTGGGGGTTTATTTGTATTATTATCCGAGGAACAGCTCAGGGTTGTATTTGTATTTTTGAAAATAACATAGCTTGGGGGTGTATTTGTGTTAATTTCCGAGATAGAGCTAAGGATTGTATTTGTATTTTTGAAAATAACACACCTTTGGGGTGTATTTGTATTATTTTCCGAGATACAGCTATTGGTTGTATTTGTATTTTTTAAAATAACACAGCTTGGTGGTGTATTTGTATTATTTTCCAAGATACAGCTATGGGTTGTATTTTTGTTTTTGAAAATTACACAGCTTGGGGGTGTATTTGTTATATTTTCCCAGATACAGCTCAGGGTTGTATTTGTATTTTTGAAAATAACGCAGATTGGGGGTGTACTTTTATTATTTTCCGAGATACAGCTAAGATTTGTTTATGTATTTTTGAAAATATCGCAGCTTTGGGGTGTATTTGTATTATTTTCTGAGATACAGCTAAGGGTTTTATTTGTATTTTTGAAAATAACACAGCTTGTGGGTGTGTTTTTATTATTTTTCGAGATACAGCTCAGGGTTGTATTTGTATTTTTGAAAATAAACGAGCTTGAATGTGTATTTGTATTATTTTCCGAGATACAGCTAAGGGCTCTATTTGTATTTTTGAAAATAACACAGCTTGGTGGTGTATTTTTATTATTTTCCGAGATACAGCTGTGGGTTGTATTTGTATTTTTGTAAATAACAGAGCTTGGGGGTGTATTCCTATTATTATCCGAGGTACAGCTCAGGGTTGCATTTGTATTTTTGAAAATAACATAGCTTGGGGGTGTATTTGTATTTTTTTCCGAGATACAGCAAAGGATTGTATTTCTATTTTTGATTTTGTGGGTGTACTTGTATTATTTTCCGAGATACAGCTATCGGTTGTATTTGCATTTTTGAAAATAATACTGCTTGGGGGTGTATTTGTATTATTTTTCGAGATACAGCTAAGGGTTGTATTTGTATTTTTGAAAATGACACCGCTTGGGGGTGTATTTGTTTTATTTTCCGAGATACAGCTAAGGGTTCTATTTCTATTATTGAAAATAACAGACTTTGGGGAGAATTTGTATTATTTTCCGAGATACAGCTAAGGTTTGTATTTGTATTTTTGAAAACAACACAGCTTGGTGGTGTATTTGTATTATTTTCCGAGATAAGGCTAAGGCTTGTATTTGTATTTCTGAAAATAACACTGCTTGGGGGTGTATTTGTATTATTTTCCGAGATACAGCTAAGGGATTTATTTCTATCTTTGAAAATAACACAGCATGGGGGTATATTTGTATTATTTTCTGAGATACAGCTAAGGATTGTATTTGTATTTTTGAAAATAACACAGCTTGGGGGTGTATTTGTATTATTTTCCGATTTACAGCTCAGGGTTGTATTTGTATTTTTGAAAATAACACAGCTTGGGGGAGTATTTCTATTATTTTCCAAGATACAGATAAGGATTGTATTTGTATTTTTGAAAATAACACAGCTTGGGGGTGTATTTGTATTATTTTCCGAGATGCAGCTCAGGGTTATATTTGTATTTTTGAAAATAACACAGCTTTGGGGTGTATTTGTATCATTTTCCGAGATACAGCTAAGGGTTGTATTTGTATTATTGAAAATAACAGAGCTTGGCTGTGTATTTGTATTATTTTCAGAAATACAGCTAAGGGTTGTATTTGTATTTTTGAAAATAACAGAGCTTGCGGTGTTTTTGTATTATTTTCGGAGATACAGCTCAGGGATGTATAAGTATTTTTGAAAATAACACAGCTACGGGGTGTATTTGTATTATTTTCAAAGATACAGCTAAGGGTTGTATTTGTATTTTTGAAAATAACACAGCTTGGGGGTGTATTTGTATTATTTTCCGAGATACAGCTCAGGGTTGTACTTGTATTTTGGAAAATAACACAGCTTGGGCTTGTATTTTTATTATTTTCCGAGATACAGTTAAGGGTTGTATTTGTATTTTTGAAAATAAACGAGCTTGGATGTGCATTTGTATTATTTTCCGAGATACAGCTAAGGGCTGTATTTGTTTTTTTGAAAATAACACAGCTTGGTGGTGTATATTTATTATTTTCCGAGATACAGCTGTGGGTTGTATTTGTATTTTTGAAAATAACAGAGCTTGGGGGTTTATTTGTATTATTATCCGAGGAACAGCTCAGGGTTGTATTTGTATTTTTGAAAATAACATAGCTTGGGGTTGTATTTGTGTTAATTTCCGAGATAGAGCTAAGGATTGTATTTGTATTTTTGAAAATAACACACCTTTGGGGTGTATTTGTATTATTTTCCGAGATACAGCTATTGGTTGTATTTGTATTTTTTAAAATAACACAGCTTGGTGGTGTATTTGTATTATTTTCCAAGATACAGCTATGGGTTGTATTTTTGTTTTTGAAAATTACACAGCTTGGGGGTGTATTTGTTATATTTTCCCAGATACAGCTCAGGGTTGTATTTGTATTTTTGAAAATAACGCAGATTGGGGGTGTATTTTTATTATTTTCCGAGATACAGCTAAGATTTGTTTATGTATTTTTGAAAATATCGCAGCTTTGGGGTGTATTTGTATTATTTTCTGAGATAAAGCTAAGGGTTTTATTTGTATTTTTGAAAATAACACAGCTTGGGGGTGTGTTTTTATTATTTTTCGAGATACAGCTCAGGGTTGTATTTGTATTTTTGAAAATAATCGAGCTTGAATGTGTATTTGTATTATTTTCCGAGATACAGCTAAGGGCTCTATTTGTATTTTTGAAAATAACACAGCTTGGTGGTGTATTTTTATTATTTTCCGAGATACAGCTGTGGGTTGTATTTGTATTTTTGTAAATAACAGAGCTTGGGGGTGTATTCCTATTATTATCCGAGGTACAGCTCAGGGTTGCATTTGTATTTTTGAAAATAACATAGCTTGGGGGTGTATTTGTATTTTTTTCCGAGATACAGCAAAGGATTGTATTTCTATTTTTGATTTTGTGGGTGTACTTGTATTATTTTCCGAGATACAGCTATCGGTTGTATTTGCATTTTTGAAAATAATACTGCTTGGGGGTGTATTTGTATTATTTTTCGAGATACAGCTAAGGGTTGTATTTGTATTTTTGAAAATGACACTGCTTGGGGGTGTATTTGTTTTATTTTCCGAAATACAGCTAAGGGTTCTATTTCTATTATTGAAAATAACAGACTTTGGGGAGAATTTGTATTATTTTCCGAGATACAGCTAAGGTTTGTATTTGTATTTTTGAAAAGAACACAGCTTGGTGGTGTATTTGTATTATTTTCCGAGATAAGGCTAAGGCTTGTATTTGTATTTCTGAAAATAACACTGCTTGGGGGTGTATTTGTATTATTTTCCGAGATACAGCTAAGGGTTTTATTTCTATCTTTGAAAATAACACAGCATGGGGGTATATTTGTATTATTTTCTGAGATACAGCTAAGGATTGTATTTGTATTTTTGAAAATAACACAGCTTGGGAGTGTATTTGTATTATTTTCCGATTTACAGCTCAGGGTTGTATTTGTATTTTTGAAAATAACACAGCTTGGGGGAGTATTTCTATTATTTTCCAAGATACAGATAAGGATTGTATTTGTATTTTTGAAAATAACACAGCTTGGGGGTGTATTTGTATTATTTTCCGAGATACAGCTCAGGGTTATATTTGTATTTTTGAAAATAACACAGCTTTGGGGTGTATTTGTATCATTTTCCGAGATACAGCTAAGGGTTGTATTTGTATTATTGAAAATAACAGAGCTTGGCTGTGTATTTGTATTATTTTCAGAAATACAGCTAAGGGTTGTATTTGTATTTTTGAAAATAACAGAGCTTGCGGTGTTTTTGTATCATTTTCGGAGATACAGCTCAGGGATGTATAAGTATTTTTGAAAATAACACAGCTACGGGGTGTATTTGTATTATTTTCAAAGATACAGCTAAGGGTTGTATTTGTATTTTTGAAAATAACACAGCTTGGGGGTGTATTTGTATTATTTTCCGAGATACAGCTCAGGGTTGTACTTGTATTTTGGAAAATAACACAGCTTGGGCTTGTATTTTTATTATTTTCCGAGATACAGTTAAGGGTTGTATTTGTATTTTTGAAAATAAACGAGCTTGGATGTGCATTTGTATTATTTTCCGAGATACAGCTAAGGGCTGTATTTGTTTTTTTGAAAATAACACAGCTTGGTGGTGTATATTTATTATTTTCCGAGATACAGCTGTGGGTTGTATTTGTATTTTTGAAAATAACAGAGCTTGGGGGTTTATTTGTATTATTATCCGAGGAACAGCTCAGGGTTGTATTTGTATTTTTGAAAATAACATAGCTTGGGGGTGTATTTGTGTTAATTTCCGAGATAGAGCTAAGGATTGTATTTGTATTTTTGAAAATAACACACCTTTGGGGTGTATTTGTATTATTTTCCGAGATACAGCTATTGGTTGTATTTGTATTTTTTAAAATAACACAGCTTGGTGGTGTATTTGTATTATTTTCCAAGATACAGCTATGGGTTGTATTTTTGTTTTTGAAAATTACACAGCTTGGGGGTGTATTTGTTATATTTTCCCAGATACAGCTCAGGGTTGTATTTGTATTTTTGAAAATAACGCAGATTGGGGGTGTATTTTTATTATTTTCCGAGATACAGCTAAGGTTTTTTTATGTATTTTTGAAAATATCGCAGCTTTGGGGTGTATTTGTATTATTTTCTGAGATACAGCTAAGGGTTTTATTTGTATTTTTGAAAATAACACAGCTTGGGGTGTGTTTTTATTATTTTTCGAGATACAGCTCAGGGTTGTATTTGTATTTTTGAAAATAAACGAGCTTGAATGTGTATATGTATTATTTTCCGAGATACAGCTAAGGGCTCTATTTGTATTTTTGAAAATAACACAGCTTGGTGGTGTATTTTTATTATTTTCCGAGATACAGCTGTGGGTTTTATTTGTATTTTTGTAAATAACAGAGCTTGGGGGTGTATTCCTATTATTATCCGAGGTACAGCTCAGGGTTGCATTTGTATTTTTGAAAATAACATAGCTTGGGGGTGTATTTGTATATTTTTCCGAGATACAGCAAAGGATTGTATTTCTATTTTTCATTTTGTGGGTGTACTTGTATTATTTTCCGAGATACAGCTATCGGTTGTATTTGCATTTTTGAAAATAACACTGCTTGGGGGTGTATTTGTATTATTTTTCGAGATACAGCTAAGGGTTGTATTTGTATTTTTGAAAATGACACCGCTTGGGGGTGTATTTGTTTTATTTTCCGAGATACAGCTAAGGGTTCTATTTCTATTATTGAAAATAACAGACTTTGGGGAGAATTTATATTATTTTCCGAGATACAGCTAAGGTTTGTATTTGTATTTTTGAAAACAACACAGCTTGGTGGTGTATTTGTATTATTTTCCGAGATAAGGCTAAGGCTTGTATTTGTATTTCTGAAAATAACACTGCTTGGGGGTGTATTTGTATTATTTTCCGAGATACAGCTAAGGGTTTTATTTCTATCTTTGAAAATAACACAGCATGGGGGTATATTTGTATTATTTTCTGAGATACAGCTAAGGATTGTATTTGTATTTTTGAAAATAACACAGCTTGGGGGTGTATTTGTATTATTTTCCGATTTAGAGCTCAGGGTTGTATTTGTATTTTTGAAAATAACACAGCTTGGGGGAGTATTTCTATTATTTTCCAAGATACAGATAAGGATTATATTTGTATTTTTGAAAATAACACAGCTTGGGAGTGTATTTGTATTATTTTCCGAGATACAACTAAGGGTTGTATTTGTATTATTGAAAATAAAAGAGCTTTGGTGTGTATTTGTATTATTTTCCGAGATACAGCTAAGGGCTGTATTTGTATTTTTGAAAATAACACAGCTTGGGGGTGCTTTTGTATTATTTTCCGAGATAGAGCTCAGGGTTGTATTTGTATTTTTGAAAATACGACAGCTTGGGGGTGAATTTGTATTATTTTCCGAGTTACAGCTCAGGGATGTAATTGTATTTTGGAAAATACCACAGCTTGAGGGTGTATTTGTATTATTTTCCGAGATACAGATAAGGGTTGTATTTGTATTTTTGAAAATTACACACGTTGGGGGTGTATTTATATTATTTTCCGAGATACAGCTAACGGTTGTATTTGTATTTTTGAAAATAACACAGCTTGGGGGTTTATTTGTATTATTTTCCGAGACACAGCTATGGGTGGTATTTCTATTTTTGAAAATATCACAGCTTGGTGTGTATTTGTGTTATTTTCCTAGATACGGCTAAGGGTTGTATTTGTATTTTTGAAAATAACAAAGCATGGTGGTGTATTTGTATTATTTTCAAAGATACAGCGAAGGGTTGTATTTGCATTTTTGAAAATAACATATTTTGTGGGTGTACTTGTATTATTTTCCGAGATACAGCTATCGGTTGTATTTGATTTTTCAAAATAACACTGCTTGGGGGTGTATTTGTATTATTTTCCGAGATAGAGCTAAGGGTTTATTTGTATTTTTGAAAATGACACAGCTTGGGGGTGTATTTGTTTTATTTTCCGAGATACAGCTAAGGGTTGTATTTGTATTATTGTAAATAACAGACTTTGGGGAGTATTTGTATTATTTTCCAAGATACAGCTAAGGGTTGTATTTGTATTTTTGAAAATGACACAGCTTGGGTGTGTATTTCTATTATTTTCCGAGTTACAGCTCAGGGTTGTATATGTATTTTTGAAAATAACACAAATTGTGGGCATATTTGTATTATTTTCCGAGATACAGCTAAGGATTGAATTTGTATTTTTGAAAATAACACAGCTTGGGGGTGTATTTGTATTATTATCCGAGATACAGCTCAGGGTTGTATTTGTATTTTTGAAAATAACACAGCTTGAGGGTGTATTTGTATTATTTTCCGAGATACATCAATGGGTTGTATTTGTATTTTTGAAAATAACACAGCTTGGGGTTGTATTTGTATTATTTTCCTAGATATAGATAAGGTTTGTATTTGTATTTTGGAAAATAACACAGCGTGGGGGTGTATTTGTATTATTTTTCAATATACAGCAAAGGGCTGTATTTGTATTTTTGAAAATAACACAACTTGGGGGTGTATTTGTATTATTTTCCGAGATACAGCTAACGGTTGTATTTGTATTTTTGAAAATAACACAGCTTGGGGGTGTATTTGTATTATCTTCCGAGACACAGCTATGGTTTGTATTTGTATTTTTGAAAATAACATAGCTTGGTTGTGTATTTGTATTATTTTCCGAGATACAGGTAAGGGTTGTATTTGTATTTTTGAAAATAACAAAGCTTGGTGGTGTATTTGTATTATTTTTAAAGATACAGCTAAGGGTTGTATTTGCATTTTTGAAAATAACATATTTTGTGGGTGTACTTGTATTATTTTCCGAGATACAGCTATCGGATGTATTTGCATTTTTGAAAATAACACTGCTTGGGGGTGTATTTGTATTATATTCCGAGATACAGCTAAGGGTTTTATTTGTATTTTTGAAAATGACACAGCTTGGGGGTGTATTTGTTTTATTTTTCGAGATACAGCTAAGGGTTCTATTTGTATTATTGAAAATAACAGACCTTGGGGAGAATTTGTATTATTTTTCGAGATACAGCTAAGGTTTGTATTTGTATTTTTGAAAATAACACAGCTTGGTGGTGTATTTGTATTATTTTCCGAGATAAGGGTAAGGCATGTATTTGTATTTTTGAAAATAACACAGCTTGGGGGTGTATTTGTATTATTTTCCGAGATACAGCAAAGGGTTTTATTTATATCTTTGAAAATAACACAGCATGGGGGTATATTTGTATTATTTTCTGAGGTACAGCTAAGGATTGTATTTGTATTTTTGTAAATAACACAGCTTGGGGGTGTATTTGTATTATTTTCCGATTTAGAGCTCAGGGTTGTATTTGTATTTTTGAAAATGACACAGCTTGGGGTTGTATTTCTATTATTATCCGAGATAAAGCTCAGGGTTGTATTTGTATTTTTGAAAATAACACAGCTTGGGGGTGTATTTCTATTATTTTCCGAGATACAGCTAAGGATTGTATTTGTATTTTTGAAAATAAAAGAGCTTTGGGGTGTATTTGTATTATTTTCCGAGATACAGCTAAGGGTTGTATTTGTGTTTTTGAAAATAACACAGCTTGCGTGTGTATTTGTATTATTTTCCGATATACAGCTAAGGATTTTATTTGTATTTTTGAAAATAACACAGCTTCGGGGTGCTTTTGTATTATTTTCCGAGATAGAGCTCAGGGTTGTATTTGTATTTTTGAAAATACCACAGCTTGGGGGTGTATTTGTATTATTTTCCGAGTTACAGCTCAGGGTTGTATATGTATTTTTGAAAATAAGACAGCTTGGGGGTATATTTGTATTATTTTCCGAGATACAGCTAAGGATTATATTTGTATTTTTGAAAATACCACAGCTTGGGGGTGTATTTGTATTATTTTCCGAGTTACAGCTCAGGGTTGTATATGTATTTTTGAAAGTAAGACACCTTGGGGGTGTATTTGTATTATTTTCTGAGATACAGCTAAGGGCTGTATTTGTATTTTTGAAAATGACACCGCTTGGCGGTGTATTTGTTTTATTTTCCGAGATACAGCTAAGGGTTCTATTTCTATTATTGAAAATAACAGACTTTGGGGAGAATTTGTATTGTTTTCCGAGATACAGCTAAGGTTTGTATTTGTATTTTTGAAAATAACACAGCTTGGTGGTGTATTTGTATTATTTTCCGAGATAAGGCTAAGGCTTGTATTTGTATTTTTGAAAATAACAGAGCTTGGGGGTTTATTTGTATTATTTTCCGAGACACAGCTATGGGTGGTTTTTGTATTTTTGAAAATATCACAGCTTGGGGTGTATTTGTGTTATTTTCCTAGATACGGCTAAGGGTTGTATTTGTATTTTTGAAAATAACAAAGCTTGGTGGTGTATTTGTATTATTTTCAAAGATACAGCGAAGGGTTGTATTTGCATTTTTGAAAATAACATATTTTGTGGGTGTACTTGTATTGTTTTCCGAGATACAGCTATCGATTGTATTTGATTTTTCAAAATAACACTGCTTGGGTGTGTATTTGTATTATTTTCCGAGATCGAGCTAAGGGTTGTATTTGTATTTTTGAAAATGACACAGCTTGGGGTGTATTTGTATTATTTTCTGAGATACAGTTTAGGGTTGTAATTGTATTTTTTAAAATAACCGTGCTTGGGGGTGTATTTGTATTATTTTCCGAGATATAGCTAAGGTCTGTATTTGTATTTTTGAAAATAACACAGCTTGGGGGTGTATATGTATTATTTTCCGAGATACAGCTAACTATTTTATTTGTATTTTTGAAAATAACACAGCTTGCGTGTATATTTGTATTATTTTCCGAGATACAGCTAAGGGTTGTATTTGTATTTTTGAAAATAACAAAGCTTGGTGGTGTATTTCTATTATTATCCGAGATATAGCTCAGGGTTGTATTTGTATTTTTGAAAATAACACATCTTGGGTGTGTATTTGTGTTATTTACCGAGAAACAGCTAAGGATTGTATTTGTATTTTTTAAAATAACACAGCTTGGGGGTGTATTTGTATTATCTTCTGAGATAAAGCTATTGGTTGTATTTGTATTTTTGAAAATAACACAGCTTGGGGGTGTATTACTATTATTATCCGAGTTACAGCTCAGGGTTGTATTTGTATTTTGGAAAATAACACAGCTTGAGGGTGTATTTATATTATTTTCCGAGATACAGCTAAGGGTTGTATTTGTATTTTTGAAAATAACACAGCTTGGGGGTGTATTTGTATTATTTTCCGAGATACAGCTAAGTGTTGCATTTGTATTTTTAAAAATAACACAGCTTGGGGTGTATTTGTATTATTTTCCGAGATTCTGCTATGGGTTGTATTTGTATTTTTGAAAATAACACAGCTTGGGGGTGTATTTGTATTATTTTCCGAAATACAGCTCAGGGATGTGTTTGTATTTTTGAAAATAACACAGCTTGGGGGAGTATTTGTATTATTTTCCAAGATACTGCTTTGGGTTGTATTTGTATTTTTGAAAATAACACAGCTTGTGGGTGTATTTGTATTATTTTCCGAGATACAGCTCAGGGTTGTATTTGTATTTTTGAAAAGAACACAGCTTGGGGGTGTATTTTTATTATTTTCTGAGATACAGCTAAGGCTTGTATTTGTATTTTTGAAAATAACACAGCTTGGGGGTGTATTTGTATTATTTACCGAGATAAAGCTAAGGGTTGTATTTTATTTTTGAAAATAACAGAGCTTGGGGGTGTATTTGTATTATTTTCCGATATACAGCTAAGGGTTGTATTTGTATTTTTGAAAATTACACAACTTGGGGATGTATTTGTATTATTTTCCGAGATACAGCTAACGGTTTTATTTGTATTTTTGAAAATAACACAGCTTGGGGGTTTATTTGTATTATTTTCCGAGACACAGCTATGGGTGTTATTTGTATTTTTGATAATATTACAGCTTGGGGTGTATTTGTGTTATTTTCCGAGATACGGCTAAGGGTTGTATTTGTATTTTTGAAAATAAGAAAGCTTGGTGGTGTATTTGTATTATTTTCAAAGATACAGGTAAGGGTTGTATTTGCATTTTTGAAAATAACATATTTTGTGGGTGTACTTGTATTATTTTCCGAGATACAGCTATCGGTTGTATTTGCATTTTTAAAAATAACACTGCTTGGAGGTGTATTTTTATTATTTTCCGAGATACAGCTAAGGGTTGTATTTGTATTTTTGAAAATGACACAGCTTGGGGGTGTATTTGATTTATTTTCCGAGATATAGCTAAGGGTTGTATTTGTATTATTGAAAATAACAGACTTTGGGGAGTATTTGTATTATTTTCCGAGATAGAGCTAAGGGTTGTATTTGTATTTTTGAAAATTACACAGCTTGGTTGTGTATTTCTATTATTTTCCGAGTTACAGCTCAGGGTTGTTTATGTATTTTTGAAAATAACACAACTTGTGGGCATATTTGTATTATTTTCCGAGATACAGCTAAGGATTTTATTTGTATTTTTGAAAATAACACACCTTGGGGGTGTATTTGTAGTATTTTCCGAGTTACAGCTCAGGGTTGTATTTGTATTTTTGAAAATAACACAGCTAGGGGGTGTATTTGTATTATTTTCCAAGATACAGCTAAGGGTTGTGTTTGTATTTTTGAAAATAACACAGTTTGAAGGTGTATTTGTATTATTTTACAGATACATGTTAGGGTTGTATTTGTATTTTTCACAATAACAAAGCCTGTGGGAGTATTTGTATTATTTTCCAAGGTATAGCTAAGGTTTGTATTTGTATTGTTGAAAATCACACAGCTTGGGGTGTATTTGTATTATATTCCAAGATACATCTTTGGGTTGTATTTGTATTTTTTACACAAACACAGCTTGGCGGTGTGTTAGTATTATTCTCAAGATACAGCTAAGGGTTGTATTTGTTTTTTTTGACAATAACACAGCTTGGAGGTGTATTTGTATTATTTTCAAAGAGAGAGCTAAGGGTTGTATTTTTAGTTTTGAAAATAACACAGCTTTGGGGTGTATTTGTATTATTTTCCAAGATACAGCTAAGCCTTGTATTTGAGTTTTTGAAAACAACACAGCTTGGGTGTGCATTTGCATTATTTTCCAAGATACAGCTAAGGTTTGTATTTGTATTTTTGAAAATAACACATATTTTGGGTGTATTTGTATTATTTTACAAGATACAGCTAAGGGTTGTATATGTGTTTTTGAAAATTACACAGCTTTGGGGTGTATTTGTATTATTTTCCAAGATACAGCTTAGGGTTGTATTTGTATTTTTGAAAATAACGCAGCTTGGGGGTGTGTTTGTATTATTTTCCAAGATACAGCAAAGGGTTGTATTTGTATTTTTGAAAATGACACAGCTTGTGGGTGTATTTGTATTATTTTCCGAGTTACAGCTCAGGGTTGTATTTGTATTTTTGAAAATAACACAGCTTGGGGGTGTATTTGTATTATTTTCCGAGATACAGCTCAGGGTTGTATTTGTATATTGGAAAATAACACAGCTTGGGGGTGTATTTTTATTATTTTCTGACATACAGCTAAGGGTTGTATTTGTATTTTTGAAAATAACACAGCTTGTGGGTGTATTTGTATTATTTTCCGAGATACAACTAAGGGTTTTATTTGTATTATTGAAAATAAAAGAGCTTTGGGGTGTATTTGTATTATTTTCCGAGATACAGCTAAGGGTTGTATTTGTATTTTTGAAAATAACACAGCTTGGAGGTGCTTTTGTATTATTTTCCGAGATACAGCTCAGGGTTGTATTTGTATTTTTGAAAATAACACAGCTTGGGGGTGTATTTGTAATATTTTCCAGGATACAGCTAAGGGTTGTATTTGTATTTTTTAAAATAACACAGATTGGGGTTGTATTTGTATTATTTTCGGAGATACAGCTAAGGATTGTATGTGTATTTTTGAAAATAACACAGCTTGGGATTGTATTTGTATTATTTTCTGAGATACAGCTAAGGAATTTATTTGTCTTTTTGAAAATAACACATCTTGGGGGTGTATTTGTATTATATTCCAAGATACAGCTAAGGGTTGTATTTGTGTTTTTGAAAGTAACACAGCTTGGGGGTGTATTTGTATTATTTTCCAAGATACAGCTAAGGGTTTTATTTGCTTTTTTGAAAATAACACCGCTTTGGGGTGTATTTGTATTATTTTCCAAGATACAGCTAAGGGTTGTATTTGTATTTTTGAAAATAACACAGCTTGGTGGTGTATTTGTATTATTTTCCGAGATAATGCTAAGGGTTGTATTTGTATTCTTGAAAATAACACAGCTTGGGAGAGTATTTGTATTTTTTTCCGAGATACAGCTTAGGGTTGTATTTGTATTTTTGAAAATAACACAGCTTGGGGGTGTATTTGTATTTTTTGCCATATACAGCTATGGGTTGTATTTGTATATTTGAAAATAACACAGCTTGGGGTTGTATTTGTATTATTTGCAAAAATACAGTAAGTGTTGTATTTGTGTTTTTGAAAATAACACAGCTTGGTGGTGTATTTGTATTAATTTCCAAGATACAGCTAACGGTTGTATATGTATTTTTGAAAATAACACAGCTAGGGGTATATTTGTATTATTTTCCAAGATACAGGTAAGGGTTGTATTTGTATTTTTGTAAATAACACAGCTTGAAAGTGTATTTGTATTATTTTCAAAGACACAACTAAGGGTTGTATTTGTAGTTTTGAAAATAACACAGCTTTGCGGTGTATTTGTATTATTTTCCAAGACATAGCTAAGGCTTGTATTTGTGTTTTTGAAAATAACACAGCTTGGGTGTGTATTTGCATTATTTTCCATGATACAGCTAAGGGTTGTATTTGTATTTTTGAAAATAGCACATATGGGGGGTGTATTTGTATTATTTAACAAGATACAGCTAAGGGTTGTATTTGTATTTTTGAAAATAACACAGCTAGGGGGTGTATTTGTATTATTTTCCAAGATACAGCTAAGGGTTGTGTTTGTATTTTTGAAAATAACACAGTTTGAAGGTGTATTTGTATTATTTTACAGATACATGTTAGGGTTGTATTTGTATTTTTCACAATAACAAAGCCTGTGGGAGTATTTGTATTATTTTCCAAGGTATAGCTAAGGTTTGTATTTGTATTGTTGAAAATCACACAGCTTGGGGTGTATTTGTATTATATTCCAAGATACATCTTTGGGTTGTATTTGTATTTTTTACACAAACACAGCTTGGCGGTGTGTTAGTATTATTCTCAAGATACAGCTAAGGGTTGTATTTGTTTTTTTTGACAATAACACAGCTTGGAGGTGTATTTGTATTATTTTCAAAGAGAGAGCTAAGGGTTGTATTTTTAGTTTTGAAAATAACACAGCTTTGGGGTGTATTTGTATTATTTTCCAAGATACAGCTAAGCCTTGTATTTGAGTTTTTGAAAACAACACAGCTTGGGTGTGCATTTGCATTATTTTCCAAGATACAGCTAAGGTTTGTATTTGTATTTTTGAAAATAACACATATTTTGGGTGTATTTGTATTATTTTACAAGATACAGCTAAGGGTTGTATATGTGTTTTTGAAAATTACACAGCTTTGGGGTGTATTTGTATTATTTTCCAAGATACAGCTTAGGGTTGTATTTGTATTTTTGAAAATAACGCAGCTTGGGGGTGTGTTTGTATTATTTTCCAAGATACAGCAAAGGGTTGTATTTGTATTTTTGAAAAAAACACAGCTTGGGGTTGTATTTGTATTATTTTCCGAGATACAGCTAAGGGTTTTATTTGTCTTTTTTAAAGTAACACTGCTTGGGGGTGTATTTTTATTGTATTCCAAGATACAGATAAGTGTTGTATTTGTGTTTTTAAATAACACAGCTTGGGGGTGTATTTATATTATTTTAAAACATACGGCTAAGGGTTGTATTTTTTTTTTTTCAAAAAAACACAGCTTGGGGGTGTATTTGAATTATTTTCAAGATACAGCTAAGGGTTGTATTTGTATTTTTGACAATAACAAAGCCGGTGGTGTATTTGAATTATTTTCCAAGATACAGCTAAGGCTTGTATTTGTATTTTTGAAAATAACACAGCTTGGGGTTGTATTTGTATTGTTTTCCGAGATACAGCTAAGGGATGTATTTGTATTTATGAAAATAACACAGCTTGAGGGTGTATTTGTATTATTTTCCAGGATACAGCTAAGGGTTGTATTTGTATTTTTTAAAATAACACAGATTGGGGTTGTATTTGTATTATTTTCGGAAATACAGCTAAGGATTTTATGTGTATTTTTGAAAATAACACAGCTTGGGAGTGTATTTGTATTATTTTCCGAGATACAGCTAAGGGTTTTATTTGCTTTTTTGAAAATAACACCGCTTTGGGGTGTATTTGTATTATTTTCCAAGATATAGCTAAGGGTTGTATTTGTATTTTTGAAAATAACACAGCTTGGGGGTGTATTTGTATTATTTTCCGAGATAATGCTAAGGGTTGTATTTGTATTCTTGAAAATAACACAGCTTGGGAGAGTATTTGTATTTTTTTCCGAGATACAGCTAAGGTTTGTATTTGTACTTTTGAAAATAACACAGCTTGGGGGCGTATTTGTATTATTTTCTTAGATACAGCTAAGGGTTGTATTTGTATTTTTGAAAATATCAAAGCTTGGGGTTTTGTTTATATTATTTTCCAAGAAAAAGCTATGGGTTCTATTTGTATTTTTGAAAACAACACAGCTTGGGGTGTATTTGTATTATTTTGCCAGATACAGCTATGGGTTTTATTTGTATTTTTGAAAATAACACAGCTTGGGGGTGTATTTGTATTATTTTCCGAGATACAGCTAAGGGTTGTCTTTGTGTTTTTGAAAATAACACAGCTTGGGGGTGTATTTGTATTATTTTCCGAATTACAGCTCTGGGTTGTATTTGCATTTTTGAAAATAACACAGCTTGGGGGTGTATTTGTATTATTTTACAGATACAGCTAAGGGTTGTATTTGTAGTTTTGAAAATAACACAGCTTTGCGGTGTATTTGTATTATTTTCCAAGACATAGCTAAGGCTTGTATTTGTGTTTTTGAAAATAACACAGCTTGGGTGTGTATTTGCATTATTTTCCAAGATACAGCTAAGGGTTGTATTTGTATTTTTGAAAATAACACATATGGGGTGTGTATTTGTATTATTTAACAAGATACAGCTAAGGGTTGTATTTGTATTTTTGAAAATAACACAGCTAGGGGGTGTATTTGTATTATTTTCCAAGATACAGCTAAGGGTTGTGTTTGTATTTTTGAAAATAACACAGTTTGAAGGTGTATTTGTATTATTTTACAGATACATGTTAGGGTTGTATTTGTATTTTTCACAATAACAAAGCCTGTGGGAGTATTTGTATTGTTTTCCAAGGTATAGCTAAGTTTTGTATTTGTATTGTTGAAAATAAAACAGCTTGGGGTGTATTTGTATTATATTCCAGGATACATCTTTGGGTTGTATTTGTATTTTTTACACAAACACAGCTTGGCGGTGTGTTAGTATTATTCTCAAGATAGAGCTAAGGGTTGTATTTGTATTTTTGACAATAACACAGCCTGGAGGTGTATTTGTATTAATTTCAAAGACAGAGCTAAGGGTTGTATTTTTAGTTTTGAAAATAACACAGCTTTGGGGTGTATTTGTATTATTTTCCAAGATACAGCTAAGGCTTGTATTTGAGGTTTTGAAAACAACACAGCTTGGGTGCATTTGCATTATTTTCCAAGATACAGCTAAGGTTTGTATTTGTATTTTTGAAAATAACAAAGCGGGTGGTGTATTTGAATTATTTTCCAAGATACAGCTAAGGCTTGTATTTGTATTTTTGGAAATAACACAGCTTGGGGTTGTATTTGTATTGTTTTCCGAGATACAGCTAATGGATGTATTTGTATTTTTGAAAACAACACAGCTTGGGGGTGTATTTGTATTATTTTCCAGGATGCAGCTAAGGGTTTATTTGTATTTTTTAAAATAACACAGATTGGGGTTGTATTTGTATTATTTTCGGAGATACAGCTAAGGGTTGTATGTGTATTTTTGAAAATTACACAGCTTGGGAGTGTATTTGTATTATTTTCCGAGATACAGCTAAGGGTTTTATTTGTCTTTTTGAAAATAACACAGCTTGGGGGTGTATTTGTATTATATTCCAAGATACACCTAAGGGTTGTATTTGTGTTTTTGAAAGTAACACAGCTTGGGGGTGTATTTGTATTATTTTCCAAGATACAGCTAAGGGTTTTATTTGCTTTTTTGAAAATAGCACAGCTTGGTGGTGTATTTGTATTATTTTCCAAGATACAGCTAAGGGTTGTATTTGTATTTTTGAAAATGACACAGCTTGGGGGTGTATTTGTATTATTTTCTGAGATAATGCTAAGGGTTGTATTTGTATTCTTGAAAATAACACAGCTTGGGAGAGTATTTGTATTTTTTTCCGAGATACAGCTAAGGGTTGTATTTGTATTTTTGAAAATAACACAGCTTGGGGGTGTATTTGTATTATTTTCCGAGATACAGCTAAGGGTTGTATTTGTGTTTTTGAAAATAACACAGCTTGGTGGTGCATTTGTATTATTTTCCGAGTTACAGCTCTGGGTTGTATTTGTATTTTTAAAATAACACAGCTTGGGGGTGTATTTGTATTATTTTCCGAGATACAGCTAAGGATTGTATTTGTATTTTGGAAAATAACACAGCTTGGGGGAGTATTTGTATTATTTTCCGAGATACAGCTCAGGGTTGTATTTGTATTTTTGAATATAACACAGCTTGTGGGTGTATTTGTATTATTTTCCAAGATACAGCTTAGGGTTGTATTTGTATTTTTGAAAATAACACAGCTTGGGTGTGTTTTTGTATTATTTTCCGAGATACAGCTCAGGGATGTATATGTATTTTTGAAAATAACACAGCTTGGGGGTGTATTTGTATTATTTTCTGAGATACAGCTAAGGATTTTATTTGTATTTTTGAAAATAACACAGCTTGGGGGTGTATTTGTATTATTTTCCGAGATACAGCTATGGGTTGTATTTGTATTTTGAAAATAAAACAGCTTGGAGGTGTATTTGTATTATTTTCAAAGACACATCTAAGGGATGTATTTGTAGTTTTGAAAATAACACAGCTTTGCAGTGTATTTGTATTATTTTCCAAGACATAGCTAAGGCTTGTATTTGTGTTTTTTTGAAAATAACACAGCTTGGGTGTGTATTTGCATTATTTTCCAAGATACAGCTAAGTGTTGTATTTGTATATTTGAAAATAACACATATGGGTGGTGTATTTGTATTATTTAACAAGATACAGCTAAGTGTTGTATTTGTATTTTTGAAAATAACACAGCTAGGGGTGTATTTGTATTATTTTCCAAGATACAGCTAAGGGTTGTGTTTGTATTTTTGAGAATAACACAGATTGAAGGTGTATTTCTATTATTTTACAGATACATGTTAGGGTTGTATTTGTATTTTTCACAATAACAAATCCTGTGGGAGTATTTGTATTATTTTCCAAGGTATAGCTAAGGTTTGTATTTGTATTGTTGAAAATAACACAGCTTGGGGTGTATTTGTATTATATTCCAAGATACATTTTTGGGTTGTATAGGTATTTTTTACACAAACACAGCTTGGCAGTGTGTTAGTATTATTCTCAAGATAGTGCTAAGGGTTGTATTTGTATTTTTTAGGCTAACACAGCTTGGGGGTGTATTTGTATTATTTTCCAAGATACAGCTAAGGGTTGTATTTTTAGTTTTGAAAATAACACAGCTTTGGGGTGTATTTGTATTATTTTCCAAGATACAGCTAAGGCTTGTATTTGTGTTTTTGTAAATAACACAGCTTGGGTGTGAATTTGCATTATTTTCCAAGATACAGCAAAGGGTTGTATTTGTATTTTTGAAAATAACACATTTTGTGGGTGTATTTGTATTATTTTACAAGATACAGCTACGGGTTTTATTTGTGTTTTTGAAAATAACACAGCTTGGGGGTGTATTTGTATTATTTTCAAAGATACAGCTTAGGGTTGTATTTGTATTTTTGAAAATAACATAGCTTTGGGGTGTATTAATATTATTTTCCAAGATACAGCTAAGGGTTGTTTTTGTGTTTTTCAAAATAACACAGCTTGGGGGTGTATTTGTATTATTTTCCAAGATACAGCTAAGGCTTGTATTTGAGTTTTTGAAAACAACACAGCTTGGGTGTGCATTTGCATTATTTTCCAAGATACAGCTAAGGTTTGTATTTGTATTTTTGAAAATAACACATTTTTTGGGTGTATTTGTATTATTTTACAAGATACAGCTAAGGGTTGTATATGTGTTTTTGAAAATTACACAGCTTGGGGGTTTATTTGTATTATTTTCCAAGATACTGCTAAGGGTTGTATTTTTAGTTTTGAAAATAACAAAGCTTTGGGGTGTATTTGTATTATTTTCCAAGATAGAGCTCTTGGTTGTATTTGTGTTTTTGAAAAATAACACAGCTTGGGAGAGTATTTGTATTTTTTTCCGAGATACATTTAAGGTTTGTATGTGTATTTTTAAAAATAACACAGCTTCGGGGTGTATTTATATTATTTTCCAAGACACAGCTATGGCTTGTATTTTTATTTTTGAAAATAACACAGCTTGGGGGTGTATTTGTATTATTCGCCCAAATACAGCTAAGGGTTGTATTTGTGTTTTTGAAGATAACACAGCTTGGGGGTGTATTTGTATTATTTTCCAAGATACAGCTAAGGGTTGTATGTGTATTTTTGAAAATAACACAGCTAGGGGTTGTATTTGTATTATTTTCCAAGATACAGCTAAGGGTTGTATTTGTATTTTTGAAAATAACACATTTTGTGGGTGTATTTGTATTATTTTACAAGATACAGCTAAGGGTTTTCTTTGTGTTTTTGAAAATAACACAGCTTGGGGGTGTTTTGTATTATTTTCAAAGTTACAGCTTAGGGTTGTATTTGTATTTTTGAAAATAACACAGCTTGGGGGTGTATTAGTATTATTTTCCAAGATACAGCTAAGGGTTGTATTTGTGTTTTTGAAAATAGCACAGCTTGGGGGTGTATTTGTATTATTTTCCAAGATACAGCTTAGGGTTGTATTTGTATTTTTGAAAATAACGCAGCTTGGGGGTGTATTTGTATTATTTTCCAAGATACAGCAAAGGGTTGTATTTGTATTTTTGAAAAAAACACAGCTTGGGGTTGTATTTGTATTATTTTCCGAGATACAGCTAAGGGTTTTATATGTCTTTTTTAAAATAACACTGCTTGGGGGTGTATTTTTATTGTATTCCAAGATACAGATAAGTGTTGTACTTGTGTTTTTGAAATAACACAGCTTGGGGGTGTATTTATATTATTTTAAAAGATACGGCTAAGGGTTGTATTTTTTTTTTTTTTTCAAAAAAACAAAGCTTGGGTGTGTATTTGAATTATTTCACAAGATACAGCTAAGGGTTGTATTTGTATTTTTGACAATAACAAAGCCGGTGGTGTATTTGAATTATTTTCCAAGATACAGCTAAGGCTTGTATTTGTATTTTTGAAAATAACACAGCTTGGGGTTGTATTTGTATTGTTTTCCGAGATACAGCTAAGGGATGTATTTGTATTTATGAAAATAACACAGCTTGGGGGTGTATTTGTATTATTTTCCAGGATACAGCTAAGGGTTGTATTTGTATTTTTTAAAATAACACAGATTGGGATTGTATTTGTATTATATTCGGAGATACAGCTAAGGATTTTATGTGTATTTTTGAAAATAACACAGCTTGGGAGTGTATTTGTATTATTTTCCGAGATACAGCTAAGGGTTTTATTTGCTTTTTTGAAAATAACACCGCTTTGGGGTGTATTTGTATTATTTTCCAAGATATAGCTAAGGGTTGTATTTGTACTTTTGAAAATAACACAGCTTGGGGGTGTATTTGTATTATTTTCCGAGATAATGCTATGGGTTGTATTTTTATTTTGGAAAATAACACAGCTTGGTAGAGTATTTGTATTATTTTCAAGATACAGCTAAGGGTTGTATTTGTATTTTTGAAAACAACATAGCTTGTGTGTTTTTTAAATTTATTTTCCGAGATACATCTCAGGGATGTATATGTATTTTTGAAAATAACACAGTTTGGGGGTGTATTTGTATTATTTTCCGAGTTACAGCTCTGGGTTGTATTTGTATTTTTGAAAATAACACAGCTTGAGGGTGTATTTGTATTATTTTCCAAGATACAGCTAAGGATTTTATTTGTATTTTAGAAAATAACACAGCTTGGGGGTGTATTTGTATTATTTTCCGAGATACAGCTATGGGTTGTATATGTATTTTGAAAATAACACAGCTTGGTGGTGTATTTCTATTATTATCCGAGATACTGCTCAGGGATATATATGTATTTCTGAAAATAACACAGCTTGGGGGTGTTTTTGTATTATTTTCCGAGATACAGCTCAGGGATCTATATGTATATTTGAAAATAACACAGCTTGGGGTTGTATTTGTATTATTTTCCGAGATACAGCTAAGGCTTGTATATGTATTTTTTAAAATAACACAGCTTGGAGGAGTATTTGTATTATTATCCGAGATACAGCTCAGGGTTGTATTTGTATTTTTGAAAATAACACAGCTTGGAGGTGTATTTGTATTATTTTCCAAGATACAGCTAAGGGTTGTATTTGTATTTTTTACGCTAACACAGCTTGGGGATGTATTTGTATTATTTTCCAAGATAAAGCTAAGGGTTGTATTTTTAGTTTTGAAAATAACACAGCTTTGGGGTGTATTTGTATTATTTTCCATGATACAGCTAAGGCTTGTATTTGTGTTTTTGAAAATAACACAGCTTGGGTGTGAATTTGCATTATTTTCCAAGATACAGCTAAGGGTTGTATTTGTATTTTTGAAAATAACACATTTTGTGGGTGTATTTGTATTATTATACAAGATACAGCTAAAGGTTTTATTTGTGTTTTTGAAAATAACAAAGCTTGGGGATGTATTTGTATTATTTTCAAAGATACAGCTTAGGGTTGTATTTGTATTTTTGAAAATAACACAGCTTGGGGGTGTATTAGTATTATTTTCCAAGATACTGCTAAGGGTTGTATTTGTGTTTTTGAAAATAACACAGCTTGGGGGTTTATTTGTATTATTTTCCAAGATACAGCTTAGGGTTGTATTTGTATTTTTGAAAATAACGCAGCTTGAGGGTGTATTTGTATTATTTTCCAAGATACAGCTAAGAGTTGTATTTGCATTTTTGAAAAAAACACAGCTTGGGGTTGTATTTGTATTATTTTCCGAGATACAGCTCAGGGATGTGTATGTATTTTTGAAAATAACACAGCTTGGGGGTGTATTTGTATTATTTCCCGAGATACAGCTATGGGTTGTATTTGTATTTTGAAAATAAAACAGCTTGGTGGTGTATTTCTATTATTATCCGAGTTACAGCTCAGGGATATATATGTATTTTTGAAAATAAAACAGCTTGGGGGTGTATTTGTATTATTTTCCGAGATACAGCTATGGGTTGTATTTGTATTTTTGAAAATAACACAGCTTGGAGGTGTATTTGTATTATTTTCAAAGACACATCTAAGGGATGTATTTGTAGTTTTGAAAATAACACAGCTTTGCGGTGTATTTGTATTATTTTCCAAGACATAGCTAAGGCTTGTATTTGTGTTTTTGAAAATAACACAGCTTGGGTGTGTATTTGCATTATTTTCCAAGATACAGCTAAGGGTTGTATTTGTATTTTTAAAAATAACACATATGGGTGGTGTATTTGTATTATTTAACAAGATACAGCTAAGGGTTGTATTTGTATTTTTGAAAATAACACAGCTAGGGGGTGTATTTGTATTATTTTACAAGATACAGCTAAGGGTTGTGTTTGTATTTTTGAAAATAACACAGCTTGAAGGTGTATTTGTATTATTTTACAGATACATGTTAGGGTTGTATTTGTATTTTTCACAATAACAAATCCTGTGGGAGTATTTGTATTATTTTCCAAGGTATAGCTAAGGTTTGTATTTGTATTGTTGAAAATAACACAGCTTGGGTGTATGTGTATTATATTCCAAGATACATCTTTGGGTTGTATTTGTATTTTTTACACAAACACAGCTTGGCGGTGTGTTAGTATTATTCTCAAGATACATCTAAGGGTTGTATTTGTATTTCTGACAATAACACAGCTTGGAGGTGTATTTGTATTATTTTCAAAGAGAGAGCTAAGTGTTGTATTTTTAGTTTTGAAAATAACACAGCTTTGGGGTGTATTTGTATTATTTTCCAAGTTACAGCTAAGGCTTGTATTTGAGTTTTTGAAAACAACACAGCTTGGGTGTGCATTTGCATTATTTTCCAAGATACAGCTAAGGGTTGTATTTGTATTTTTGAAAATAACACATTTTTTGGGTGTATTTGTATTATTTTACAAGATACAGCTAAGGGATGTATATGTGTTTTTGAAAATTACACCGATTTGGGGTGTATTTGTATTATTTTCCAAGATACTGCTAAGGGTTGTATTTTTAGTTTTGAAAATAACAAAGCTTTGGGGTGTATTTGTATTATATTCCAATTTACAGCTCTTGGTTGTATTTGTGTTTTTGAAAATAACACAGCTTGGGAGAGTATTTGTATTTTTTTCCGAGATACATCTAAGGGTTGTATTTGGATTTTTGAAAATAACATATCTTGTGTGTGTACTTCTATTATTTTCCGAGATACAGCTATCGGTTGTATTTGTATTTTTGAAAATAACACAGCTTGGGGGTGTATTTGTATTATTTTCCGAGATACAGCTAAGTGTTGTATTTGTATTTTTGAAAATAACACAGCATGGGGGTGTATTTGTATTATTTCCGAGATACAGCTAAGCGTTGTATTTGTATTATTGAGAATAACAGAGCTTTGGGGTGTATTTGTATTATTTTCCGTGATACAGCTGAGGGTTGCATTTGTATTTTTGAAAATAAAACAGCTTGGGGGTGTTTTGGTATTATTTTCCGAGTTACAGCTCTGGGTTGTATTTGTATTTTTGAAAATTACACAGCTTGGGGGTGTATTTGTATTATTTTCCAAGATACAGCTAAGGGTTTTATTTGTATTTTTGAAAATAACACAGCTTGCGGGTGTATTTGTATTATTTTCCGAGATTCAGCTAAGGGTTGTATTTGTATTTTTGAAAATAACACATCTTGGGGGAGTATTTGTATTATTTTCCGAGATACAGCTAAGGGTTGTATTTGTATTTTTGAAAATAACACAGCTTGGGGGTGTATTTCTATTATTATCCGAGATACAGCTCAGGGTTGTAATTGTATTTTTGAAAATAACACAGCTTGGGGGTGTATTTGTATTATTTTCCGAGATACAGCTAAGGGTTGTATTTTAATTTTGAAAATAACACAGGTTGGGGGTGTATTTGTATTATTTTCGGAGTTACTGCTAAGGGTTTTATTTGTATTTTTGAAAATAACAGAGCTTGGGGGTGTATTTGTATTATTTTCCGAGATACAGCTATGGGTTGTATTTGTATTTTTGAAAATTACACAACTTGGGGATGTATTTGTATTATTTTCCGAGATACAGCTAACGGTTGTATTTGTATTTTTGAAAATAACACAGCTTGGGGGTGTATTTGTATTATTTTCCGAGACACAACTATGGTTGTTATTTGTATTTTTTAAAATAACACAGCTTGGGGGTGTATTTGTGTTATTTTCCGAGATACGGCTAAGGGTTGTATTTGTATTTTTGAAAATAACAAAGCTTGGTGGTGTATTTGTATTATTTTCAAAGATACAGCTAAGGGTTGTATTTGCAGTTTTGAAAATAACATATTGTGTGGGTGTACTTGCATTATTTACCGAGATACAGCTATCGGTTGTATTTGCATTATTAAAAATAACACTGCTTGGGGGTGTACTTGTATTATTTTCCAAGATACAGCTAAGTGTTGTATTTGTATTTTTGAAGATGACACAGCTTGGGGGTGTATTTGTTTTATTTTCCGAGATACAGCTAAGGGTTGTATTTGTATTATTGAAAATAACAGACTTTGGGGAGTATTTGTATTATATTCCGAGATACAGCTATGGGTTGTATTTGTATTTTTGAAAATAACACAGCTTGGGGGTGTATTTGTATTATTTTCCGAGTTACAGATCAGGGTTGTATTTGTATTTTTGAAAATATCACAGCTTGTGAGTGTATTTCTATTATTATCCGAGATACAGCTCAGGGTTGTATTTGTATTTTTGAAAATAACACGGCTTGGGGGTGTATTTGTATTATTTTCCGAGATACATCTATGGGTTTTATTTGTATTTTTGAAAATAACACAGCTTCGGGTTGTATTTTTATTATTTTCCCAGATACAGATAAGGTTTGTATTTGTATTTTGGAAAATAACACAGCTTGGGGGTGTATTTGTATTATTTTCCAATATACAGCAAAGGGCTGTATTTGTATTTTTGAAAATAACACAACTTGCGGGTGTATTTGTATTATTTTCCGAGATACAACTAAGGGTTGTTTTTGTATTTTTGAAAATAACACAGCTTGGGGGTGTATTTGTATTATTTTCCGAGATACAGCTAAGGGTTGTATTTGTATTTTGGGAAATAACACAGCTCTTCGGTGTATTTGTATTATTTTCCGAGATGCATCACAGGGTTGTGTTTGCATTTTTGAAAATAACAAAGCTTGGGGTGTATTTGTATTATTTTCTGAGATACAGCTAAGGGTTGTAATTGTATTTTTTAAAATAACCGAGCTTGGGGGTGTATTTGTATTATTTTCCGAGATACAGCTAAGGGCTGTATTTGTATTTTTGAAAATAACACAGCTTGGGGGTGTATATGTATTATTTTCCGAGATACAGCTAAGGATTTTATTTGTATTTTTGAAAATAACACAGATTGGGGGTGTGTTTGTATTATTTTCCAAGATACTGCTATGGGTTGTATTTGTAGTTTTGAAAATAACACAGCTTGGGGGTGTATTTTTTTTATTTTCTGAGATACAGCTAAGGATTGTATTTGTATTTTTGAAAATAACACAGCTTGGGGGTGTTTTTGTATTATTTTCAGAGATACAACTATGGGTTGTATTTGTATTATTGAAAATAACACAGCTTGGGGAAGTATTTGTATTATTATCCGAGATACAGCTCAGGGTTGTATTTGTATTTTTGAAAATAACACAGCTTGGGGGTGTATTTGTATTATTTTCCAAGATACAGCTATGGGTTGTATTTTTTTTTTTTTGAAAATTACACAGCTTGGGGGTGTATTTGTATTATTTTTCCAGATACAGCTCAGGGTTGTATTTTTACTTTTGAAAAGAACGCAGCTTGGGGGTGTATTTGTATTATTTTCCGAGATACAGCTGAGGGTTGTATTTGTATTTTTGAAAATAAAACAGCTTGGCGGTGTATTTCTATTATTATCCGAGATACAGCTAAGGGTTGTATATGTATTATTGAAAATAGCAGAGCTTGGGGGTGTATTTGTATTATTTTCCGAGATGCAGCTAAGTGTTGTGTTTGTATTTTAGAAAATAACACAGCTTGGGTGTGTATTTGTATTATTTTCCGAGTTACAGCTCAGGGTTGTATTTGAATTTTTGAAAATATCACAGCTTTGGGGTGTATTTCTATTATTATCCGAGATACAGCTCAGGGTTGTATTTGTATTTTTGAAAATAACACAGCTTGGGGGTGTATTTGTATTATTTTCCGAGATACATCTATGGGTTGTATTTGTATTTTTGAAAATAACACACCTTGGGGTTGTATTTGTATTATTTTCCCAGATACAGATAAGGTTTGTATTTGTATTTTGGAAAATAACACAGCTTGGGGGTGTATTTGTATTATTTTCCGATATACAGCTAAGGGCTGTATTTGTATTTTTGAAAATAACACAGCTTGGGGGTGTATTTCTATTATTATCCGAGATACAGCTCAGGGTTGTATTTGTATTTTTGAAAATAACACAGCTTGGGGGTGTATTTGTATTATTTTCCGAGATACAGCCATGGGTTGTATTTGTATTTTTGAAAATAACACAACTTGGGGATGTATTTGTATTATTTTCCGAGATACAGCTAACGGTTGTATTTGTATTTTTGAAAATAACACAGCTTGGGGGTGTATTTGTATTATTTTCCGAGACACAACTATGGTTGTTATTTGTATTTTTTAAAATAACACAGCTTGGGGGTGTATTTGTGTAATTTTCCGAGATACGGCTAAGGGTTTTATTTGTATTTTTGAAAATAACAAAGCTTGGTGGTGTATTTGTATTATTTTCAAAGATACAGCTAAGGGTTGTATTTGCAGTTTTGAAAATAACATATTGTGTGGGTGTACTTGCATTATTTACCGAGATACAGCTATCGGTTGTATTTGCATTATTAAAAATAACACTGCTTGGGGGTGTACTTGTATTATTTTCCAAGATACAGCTAAGTGTTGTATTTGTATTTTTGAAGATGACACAGCTTGGGGGTGTATTTGTTTTATTTTCCGAGATACAGCTAAGGGTTGTATTTTTATTATTGAAAATAACAGACTTTGGGGAGTATTTGTATTATTTTCCGAGATACAGCTATGGGTTGTATTTGTATTTTTGAAAATAACACAGCTTGGGGGTGTATTTCTATTATTTTCCGAGTTACAGCTCTGGGTTGTATGTGTATTTTTGAAAATAAAACAACTTGTCGGCATATTTGTATTATTTTCCGAGATACAGCTGAGGATTGTATTTGTATTTTTGAAAATAACACAGCTTGGGGGTGTATTTGTATTATTTTCCGAGTTACAGCTCAAGGTTGTATTTGTATTTTTGAAAATATCACAGCTTGTGAGTGTATTTCTATTATTATCCGAGATACAGCTCAGGGTTGTATTTGTATTTTTGAAAATAACACGGCTTGGGGGTGTATTTGTATTATTTTCCGAGATACATCTATGGGTTTTATTTGTATTTTTGAAAATAACACAGCTTCGGGTTGTATTTTTATTATTTTCCCAGATACAGATAAGGTTTGTATTTGTATTTTGGAAAATAACACAGCTTGGGGGTGTATTTGTATTATTTTCCAATATACAGCAAAGGGCTGTATTTGTATTTTTGAAAATAACACAACTTGCGGGTGTATTTGTATTATTTTCCGAGATACAACTAAGGGTTGTTTTTGTATTTTTGAAAATAACACAGCTTGGGGGTGTATTTGTATTATTTTCCGAGATACAGCTAAGGGTTGTATTTGTATTTTGGGAAATAACACAGCTCTTCGGTGTATTTGTATTATTTTCCGAGATGCATCACAGGGTTGTGTTTGCATTTTTGAAAATAACACAGCTTGGTTGTGTATTTGTATTATTTCCGAGATACAGCTAAGGGTTGTATTTGTATTTTTGAAAATAACAAAGCTTGTGGGTGTATTTGTGTGATTTTAAAAGATACAGCTAAGGGTTTTATTTGCATTTTTGAAAATAACATATCATGCGGTTGTACTTGTATTATTTTCCGAGATACAGCTATCGGTTGTATTTGTATTTTTGAAAATAACACTGCTTGGGTGTGTATTTGTATTATTTTCCGAGATAAATCTAAGGATTTTATTTGTATTTTTGAAAATAACACAACATGCGGATGTATTTGTATTATTTTCCGAGATACACTTAAGGGTTGTATTTGTATTTTTGAAAATAACACAGCTTGGGGAAGTATTTGTATTATTTTCCGAGATACAGCTAAGAGTTGTATTTGTAGTTTTGAAAATAACACAGCTAGTGGGTGTATTTGTATTATTTTCGGAGATACGGCTCAGGTTGTATTTGTATTTTGGAAAATAACAGAGTTTGGGGGTGTATTTTTATTATTTTCCGACATACACCTAAGGGTTGTATTTGTATTTTTGAAAATTACACAACTTGGGGGTGTATTGGTATTATTTTCAGAGATACAGCTAACGGTTGTATTTGTATTTTTGAAAATAACACAGCTTAGGGGTGTATTTGTATTATTTTCCGTGATACAGCAAAGGGTTGTATTTGTATTTTTCAAAATAACACAACTTGCGGGTGTATTTGTATTATTTTGCGAGATACACCTAAGGGTTGTATTTGTATTTTTGAAAATAACACAGCTTGGGGGTGTATTTGTATTATTTTCTGAGATACAGCTAAGGGTTGTATATGTATTTTGGGAAATAACACAGCTTGCGGGTGTATTTATATTTTTTTCCGAGATACATCTCTGGGTTCTATTTGTATTTTTGAAAATAACACCGCTTGGGGTTGTATTTGTATTGTTTTCTGAGATACAGTTAAGGGTTGTAATTGTATTTTTTAAAATAACCGAGCTTGGGGGTGTATTTGTATTATTTTCCGAGATACAGCTAAGGGCTGTATTTGTATTTTTGAAAATGACACAGCTTGGGGGTGTATTTGTTTTATTTTCCGAGATACAGCTAAGGGTTCTATTTGTATTACTGAAAATAACAGACTTTGGGGAGTTTATGTATTATTTTCCGAGATACAGCTAAGGTTTGTATTTGTATTTTTGAAAATAACACAGCTTGGGGGTGTATTTGTATTATTTTCCGAGATAGAGCTAAGGCTTGTATTTGTATTTTTGAAAATAACACAGCTTGGGGTTGTATTTGTATTATTTTCTGAGATACAGCTAAGGGTTTTATTTCTATCTTTGAAAATAACACAGCTTGGGGGTATATTTGTATTATTTTCCGAAATACAGCTAAGGATTGTGTTTGTATTTTTGAAAATAACACAGCTTGTGGGTGTATTTGTATTATTTTCCGAGTTACAGCTCAGGGTTTTATTTTTATTTTTGAAAATAACACAGCTTGGGGGTGTATTTCTATTATTATCCGAGATACAGCTCAGGGTTGTATTTGTATTTTTGAAAATAACACAGCTTGGTGGTGTATTTCTATTATTATCCGAGATACAGCTCATGGATGTATATGTATTTTTGAAAATAACACAGCATGTGGCTGTATTTGTATTATTTTCCAAGAAACAGCTAGGGGTTGTATTTGTATTTTTGAAAATAACACAGCTTGGTGGTGTATTTTTATTATTTTCCGAGATACAGCTGAGGGTTGTATTTGTATTTTTGAAAATAACACAGCTTGTGGGTGTATTTCTATTATTATACGAGATACAGCTCAGGGTTGTATTTGTATTTTTGAAATTAAAACAGCTTGGGGGTGTTTTTGTATTATTTTCCGAGTTACAGCTCAGGGTTGTATTAGTATTTTTGAAAATAACACAGCTTGGGGGTGTATTTCTATTATTATCCGAGATACAGCTCAGGATTGTTTTTGTATTTTTGAAAATAACAAAGCTTGTGGGTGTATTTGTAGTATTTTCGAAGATACTGCTAAGGGTTTTATTTTCATTTTTGAAAATAACATATATTGTGGGTGTACTTCTATTATTTTTGGAGATACAGCTGTCGGTTGTATTTGTATTTTTGAAAATAACACTGATTGGGGGTGTATTTGTATTATTTTCGGAGATACAGCTAAGGGTTGTATTTGTATTTTTGAAAATAACACAGCTTGGGGGTGTATTTTTTTTATTTTCCGAGATACAGCTAAGGATTGTATTTGTATTTTTGAAAATAACACAGCTTGGGTGTGTTTTTGTATTATTTTCAGAGATACAACTATGGGTTGTATTTGTATTATTGAAAATAACACAGCTTGGGGGAGTATTTGTATTATTATCCGAGATACAGCTTAGGGTTGTATTTGTATTTTTGAAAATAACACAGCTTGGGGGTGTATTTGTATTATTTTTCCAGATACAGCTCAGGGTTGTATTTTTACTTTTGAAAATAACACAACTTGCGGGTGTATTTGTATTATTTTCCGAGATACAGCTGAGGGTTGTATTTGTATTTTTGAAAATAAAACAGCTTGGGGGTGTATTTCTATTATTATCCGAGATACAGCTAAGGGTTGTATATGTATTATTGAAAATAGCAGAGCTTGGGGGTGTATTTGTATTATTTTCCGAGATACAGCTAAGTGTTGTGTTTGTATTTGTGAAAATAACACAGCTTGGGGGTGTTTTTGTATTATTTTCCGAGATACAGCTGAGGGATGTATTTGTATTTTTGAAAATAACACAGCTTGGGTGTGTATTTGTATTATTTTCCGAGTTACAGCTCAGGGTTGTATTTGTATTTTTGAAAATATCACAGCTTTGGGGTGTATTTCTATTATTATCCTAGATACAGCTCAGGGTTGTATTTGTATTTTTGAAAATAACACAGCTTGGGGGTGTATTTGTATTATTTTCCGAGATACATCTATGGGTTGTATATGTATTTTTGAAAATAACACACCTTGGGGTTGTATTTGTATTATTTTCCCAGATACAGATAAGGTTTGTATTTGTATTTTGGAAAATAACACAGCTTGGGGGTGTATTTGTATTATTTTCCGATATACAGCTAAGGGCTGTATTTGTATTTTTGAAAATAACACATCTTGGGGGTGTATTTGTATTATTTTCCTTGATACAGATAAGGATTTTATTTGTATTTTTGAAAATAACAGAGCTTGGGGGTGTATTTGTATTATTTTCCGAGACACAGCTAATGGTTGCATTTGTAATTTTGAAAATTACACAACTTGGGGGTGTATTTCTATTATTTTCCGAGATACAGCTAACGGTTGTATTTGTATTTTTGAAAATAACACAGCTTGAGGGTTTATTTGTATTATTTTCCGAGTTAGAGCTCAGGGTTGTATTTGTATTTTTGAAAAAAGCACAGCTTGGGGGTGTATTTTTATTATTATCCGAGATACAGCTCAGGGTTGTATTTATATTTTTGAAAATAACACAGCTTGGGGGTGTTTTTGTATTATTTTCCGAGATACAACTGTGGGTTGTATTTGTATTTTTGAAAATAACACAGCTTTGGGGTGTATTTGTATTATTATCCGAGATACAGCTCAGGGTTATATTTGTATTTTTGAAAATAACACAGCTTGGGGGTGTATTTGTATTATTTTCCAAGATACAGCTATGGGTTGTATTTTTTTTTTTTTTTGAAAATTACACAGCTTGGGGGTGTATTTGTATTATTTTCCCAGATACAGCTCAGGGTTGTATTTGTATTTTTGAAAAGAACGCAGCTTGGGGGTGTATTTGTATTATATTTCGAGATACAGCTTAGGGTTGTATTTCTATTTTTGAAAATAACACAGCTTGGGGGTTTATTTCTCTTATTATCCGAGATACAGCTAAGGGTTGTATATGTATTATTGAAAATAGCAGAGCTTGTGGGTGTATTTTTATTATTTTCCGAGATACAGCTAAGGGTTGTGTTTGTATTTTTGAAAATAACACAGCTTGGGGGTGTTTTTGTATTATTTTCCGAGATACAGCTGAGGGATATATTTGTATTTTTGAAAATAACACAGCCTGGGGTAGTATTTGTATTATTTTCTGAGTTATAGCTAAGTGTTGTAATTGTATTTTTTAAAATAACCGAGCTTGTGGGTGTATTTGTATTATTTTCCAAGATACAGCTAGGGGTGTATTTGTATTTTTGAAAATAACACAGCTTGGGTGTGTATATGTATTATTTTTCTAGATACATCTAAGGGTTGTATTTGTATTTTTGAAAATAACAGAGCTTAGGGGTGTATTTGTATTATTTTCCGAGATACAGCAAAGGGTTGTATTTGTATTTTTGAAAATTACACAACTTGGATGGTTTGTTTGTATTATTTTCCGAGATTCAGCGAACGGTTGTATTTGTATTTTTGAAAATAACACAGCTTGGGGGTGTATTTGTATTATTTTCCGAGACACAGCTAAGTGTTTTATTTGTATTTTTGAAAATAACACAGCTTGGTTGTGTATTTGTATTATTTTCTGAGATACAGCTAAGGGTTGTATTTGTATTTTTGAAAATAACAAAGCTTGTGGGTGTATTTGTATTATTTTCAAAGATACAGCTAAGGGTTTTATTTGCATTTTTGAAAATAACATATCTTGTGGTTGTACTTGTATTATTTTCCGAGATACAGCTATCGGTTGTAATTGTATTTTTGAAAATAACACTGCTTGGGGGTGTATTTGTATTATTTTCCGAGATAAAGCTAAGGCTTGTATTTGTATTTTTGAAAATAACACAGCTTTGGGGTGTATTTTTTTTATTTTCCGAGTTACAGCTAAGGGTTGTATTTGTATTATTGAAAATAACAGACTTTGGGGAGTATTTGTATTATTTTCCGAGATGCACCTAAGGGTTGTATTTGTATTTTTGAAAATAACACAGCTTGGGGGTGTATTTGTATTATTTTCCGAGATACAGCTCTTGGTTGTATTTGCATTTTTGAAAATAACACAGCTTTGGGGTGTATTTGTATTATTATCCGAGATACAGCTCAGGGTTGTATTTGTATTTTTGAAAATAACACAGCTTGGGGTTGTATTTGTATTATTTTCCCAGATACAGATAAGGTTTGTAATTGTATTTTGGAAAATAACACAGCTTGGGGGTGTATTTGTATTATTTTCCAATATACAGCTAAGGGCTGTATTTGTATTTTTGAAAATAACACAACTTGCGGGTGTATTTGTATTATTTTCCGAGATACAGCTAAGGATTGTATTTGTATTTTTGAAAATAATACAGCTTGGGGGTGTATTTGTATTATTTTCCGATATACAGCTGAAAGTTTTATTTGTATTTTTGAAAATAACAAAGCTTGGGGGTGTATTTCTAATATTTTCCGAGATACAGCTAAGGATTTTATTTGTATTTTTGAAAATAACAGAGCTTGCGGGTGTATTTGTATTATTATCCGAGATACAGCTAAGGATTGTATTTGTATTTTTGAAAATTACACAATTGTGGGTGTATTTGTATTATTTTCCGAGATACAGCTAACGGTTATATTTTTATTTTTGAAAATAACACAGCTTGGTGGTGTATTTGTATTATTATCCGAGACAAAGCTATGGGTTGTATTTGTATTTTTGAAAATAATACAGTTTGTGGGTGTATATGTATTGTTTTCCAAGATACAGCTAACAGTTTTATTTTTATTTTTGAAAATAACATATTTTGTGGGTGTACTTGTATTATTTTCTGAGATACAGCTATCGGTTGTATTTGCACTTTTGAAAATAACACTGCTTGGGGGTGTATTTGTATTATTTTCCGAGATACAGCTAACGGTTGTATTTATATTTTAGAAAATGAAACAGCTTGGGGGTGTATTTGTTTTATTTTCCGAGATACAGTTAAGGGTTCTATTTGTATTATTGAAAATAACAGACTTTGGGGAGTATTTGTATTATTTTCCGAGATACAGTTAAGGTTTGTAATTGTATTTTTGAAAATAACACAACTTGGGGGTGTATTTGTATTATTTTCCGAGATACAGCTAAGGCTTGTATTTTTATTTTTGAAAATAACACTGCTTGAGGGTGTATTTGTATTATTTTCAGAGATACAGCTAAGGGTTTTATTTCTATCTTTGAAAATAACACAGCTTGGGGGTATATTTGTATTATTTTCCGAGATGCAGCTAAGGATTGTATTTGTATTTTTGAAAATAACACAGCTTGAGGGTTTATTTGTATTATTTTCCGAGTTAGAGCTCAGGGTTGTATTTGAATTTTTGAAAAAAGCACAGCTTGGGGGTGTATTTTTATTATTATCCGAGATACAGCTCAGGGTTGTATTTATATTTTTGAAAATAACACAGCTTGGGGGTGTTTTTGTATTATTTTCGGAGATACAACTATGGGTTGTATTTGTATTTTTGAAAATAACACAGCTTTGGGGTGTATTTTTATTATTATCCGAGATACAGCTCAGGTTTATATTTGTATTTTTGAAAATAACACAGCTTGGGGGTGTATTTGTATTATTTTCCAAGATACAGCTATGGGGTGTATTTTTTTTTTTTTGAAAATTACACAGCTTGGGGGTGTATTTGTATTATTTTCCCACATACAGCTCAGGGTTGTATTTGTATTTTTGAAAAGAACGCAGCTTGGGGGTGTATTTGTATTATTTTCCGAGATACAGCTTAGGGTTGTATTTGTATTTTTGAAAATAACACAGCTTGGGGGTTTATTTCTCTTATTATCCGAGATACAGCTAAGGGTTGTATATGTATTATTGAAAATAGCAGAGCTTGTGGGTGTATTTTTATTATTTTCCGAGATACAGCTAAGGGTTGTGTTTGTATTTTTGAAAATAACACAGCTTGGGGGTGTTTTTGTATTATTTTCCGAGATACAGCTGAGGGATATATTTGTATTTTTGAAAATAACACAGCGTGGGGTAGTATTTGTATTATTTTCTGAGTTATAGCTAAGTGTTGTAATTGTATTTTTTAAAATAACCGAGCTTGGGGGTGTATTTGTATTATTTTCCAAGATACAGCTAGGGCTGTATTTGTATTTTTGAAAATAACACAGCTTGGTGGTGTATATGTATTATTTTTCTAGATACTTCTAAGGGTTGTATTTGTATTTTTGAAAATAACAGAGCTTAGGGGTGTATTTGTATTATTTTCCGAGATACAGCAAAGGGTTGTATTTGTATTTTTGAAAATTACACAACTTGGATGGTTTGTTTGTATTATTTTCCGAGATTCAGCTAACGGTTGTATTTGTATTTTTGAAAATAACACAGCTTGGGGGTGTATTTGTATTATTTTCCGAGACACAGCTAAGTGTTTTATTTGTATTTTTGAAAATAACACAGCTTGGTTGTGTATTTGTATTATTTTCTGAGATACAGCTAAGGGTTGTATTTGTATTTTTGAAAATAACAAAGCTTGTGGGTGTATTTGTATTATTTTCAAAGATACAACTAAGGGTTTTATTTGCATTTTTGAAAATAACATATCTTGTGGTTGTACTTGTATTATTTTCCGAGATAAAGCTATCGGTTGTAATTGTATTTTTGAAAATAACACTGCTTGGGGGTGTATTTGTATTATTTTCTGAGATAAAGCTAAGGGTTGTATTTGTATTTTTGAAAATAACACAGCTTGGGGGTGTATTTTTTTTATTTTCCGAGATACAGCTAAGGGTTGTATTTGAATTATTGAAAATAACAGACTTTGGGGAGTATTTGTATTATTTTCCGAGATACACCTAAGGGTTGTATTTGTATTTTTGAAAATAACACAGCTTGGGGGTGTATTTGTATTATTTTCCGAGATACAGCTCTTGGTTGTATTTGCATTTTTGAAAATAACACAGCTTTGGGTTGTATTTGTATTATTATCCGAGATACAGCTCAGGGTTGTATTTGTATTTTTGAAAATAACACAACTTGGGGTTGTATTTGTATTATTTTCCCAGATACAGATAAGGTTTGTATTTGTATTTTGGAAAATAACACAGCTTGGGGGTGTATTTGTATTATTTTCCAATATACAGCTAAGGGCTGTATTTGTATTTTTGAAAATAACACAACTTGCGGGTGTATTTGTATTATTTTCCGAGATACAGATAAGTATTTTATTTGTATTTTTGAAAATAACAGAGCTTGGGGGTGTATTTGTATTGTTTTCCGAGATACAGCTAAAGGTTGTATTTTTATTTTTGAAAATAACAAAGCTTGGTGGTGTATTTGTATTATTTTCAAAGATACAGCTATGGGTTGTATTTGCATTTTTGAAAATAACATATTTTGTGGGTGTACTTGTATTATTTTCCGAGACACAGCTCTCGGTTGTATTTGCATTTTTGAAAATAACACTGCTTGGGGGTGTATTTGTTTTATTTTCCGAGATACAGCTAAGGGTTGTATTTGTATTTTTGAAAATGACACAGCTTCTGGGTGTATTTGTTTTATTTTCTGAGATACAGCTAAGGGTTCTATTTATATTATTGAAAATAACAGACTTTGATGAGTATATGTATTATTTTCCGAGATACAGCTAAGGTTTGTATTTGTATTTTTGAAAATAACACAGGTTGGGGGTTTATTTGTATTATTTTCCGAGATACAGCTAAGGCTTGTATTTATATTTTTGAAAATAACACAGCTTGGGGCTGTATTTGTATTATTTTCCGAGACACAGCTAAGGGTTTTATTTCTATCTTTGAAAATAACACAGCTTGGGGGTATATTTGTCTTATTTTCCGAGATACAGCTAAGGACTGTATTTGTATTTTTGAAAATAACACAGCTTGTGGGTGTATTTATATTATTTTCCGAGTTACAGCTCAGGGTTGTATTTGTATTTTTGAAAATAACACAGCTTGGGTGTGTATTTCTATTATTATCCGAGATACAGCTCAGGTTTGTATTTGTATTTTTGAAAATAACAGAGCTTGGGGGTGTATTTGTATTATTTTCCAAGATACAGCTATGGGTTGTATTTGTATTTTGAAAATAACACAGCTTGGTGGTGTATTTCCATTATTATCCGAGATACAGCTCAGGGATGTATATGTATTTTTGAAAATAACACAGCATGTGGGTGTATTTGTATTATTTTCCAAGAAACAGCTAGGGGTTGTATTTGTATTTTTGAAAATAACACAGCTTGGAGGTGTATTTGTATTATTTTCCGAGATACAGCTCAGGGTTGTATTTGTATTTTTGAAAATAACACAGCATGGGGGTGTATTTGTATTATTTTCCAAGATACAGCTATGGGTGGTATTTTTTTTTTTTGAAAATTACACATCTTTGGGTTGTATTTGTATTATTTTCCCAGATAGAGCTCAGGGTTCTATTTGTATTTTTGAAAATAACACAGAATGGGGGTGTATTTGTATTTTTTTCCAAGAAACAGCTAGGGGTTGTATTTGTATTTTTGAAAATAACACAGCATGGGGGTGTATTTGTATTATTTTCCAAGAAACAGCTAAGGGTTTTATTTCTATCTTTGAAAATAACACAGCTTGGGGGTATATTTGTATTATTTTCCGAGATACAGCTGAGGGTTGTATAAGTATTTTTGAAAATAACACAGCTTGGGGGTGTATTTATATTATTATACGAGATACAGCTCAGGGTTGTATTTGTATTTTTGAAAATAAAACAGCTTAGGGGTGTTTTTGTATTATGTTCCGACTTACAGCTCAGGGTTTTATTTGTATTTTTGAAAATAACACAGCTTGGGGGTGTATTTCTATTATTATCCGAGATACAGCTCAGGATTGTATTTGTATTTTTGAAAATAACAAAGTTGTGGGTGTATTTGTAGTGTTTTCAAAGATACAGCTAAGGGTTTTATTTTCGTTTTTGAAAATAACATATCTTGTGGGTGTACTTGTATTATTTTTGGAGATACAGCTATCGATTGTATTTGTATTTTTGAAAATAACACTGATTGGGGGTGTATTTGTATTATTTTCAGAGATAGAGCTAAGGATTGTATTTGTATTTTTGAAAATAAAACAGCATGGGGGTGTATTTTTTTTATTTTCCGAGATACAGCTAAGGGTTGTATTTGTATTATTGAAAATAACAGACTTTGGGGAGTATTTGTATTATATTCAGAGATACAGCTAAGGGTTGTAATTGTATTTTTTAAAATAACCGAGCTTGGGGGTGTATTTGTATTATTTTCCGAGATACAGCTAAGGGCTGTATTTGTATTTTTGAAAATAACACAGCTTGGAGGTATATTTATATTATTTTCCGAGATACAGCTAAGGATTGTATTTGTATTTTGGAAAATAACACAGTTTGGGAGTGTATTTTTATTATTTTCCGAGATACAGCTCTTGGTTGTATTTGTATTTTTAAAAATAACACAGTTTGGGGGTGTATTTCTATTATTATCCGAGATACAGCTCAATGTTGCATTTGCATTTTTGAAAATAACACTGCTTGGGGGTGTATTTGTATTATTTTCCAAGATACAGCTATGGGTTTTATTTGTATTTTTGAAAAAGACACAGCTTGGGGGTTTATTTGTTGTATTTCCCGAGATACAGCTAAGGGTTGTATTTGTATTTTTGAAAATAACCGACTTTGGGGAGTATTTGTATTATTTTCCGAGATACAGCTAAGGGTTGTATTTGTATTTTTGAAAATAACACAGCTTGGGGGTGTATTTGTATTATTTTCCGAGATACAGCTAAGGATTGTATTTGTATTTTTGAAAATAACACAGCTTGTGGGTGTATTTCTATTATTTTCCGAGATACAACTAAGGGTTTTATTTGTATTATTGAAAATAAAAGAGCTTTGTGGTGTATTAGTATTATTTTCCGAGATACAGCTAAGGGTTTTGTTTGTATTTTTGAAAATAACACAGCTTGGGGGTGCTTTTGTATTATTTTCAGAGATACAGCTCAGGGTTTTATTTGTATTTTTGAAAATAACACAGCTTGTGGGTGTATTAGTATTATTTTCCGAGTTACAGCTCAGGGTTGTACATGTATTTTTGAAAATAACACACCTTGGGGGTATATTTGTATTATTTTCCGAGATACACCTGAGGGTTGTATTTGTATTTTTGAAAATAACACAGATTGGGGGTGTATTTGTATTATTTTCCGAGACACAGCAAAGGTTTGTATTTGTATTTTTGAAAATAACACAGCTTGGGGGTGTATTTGTATTATTTTCCGAGATACACCTGAGGGTTGTATTTGTATTTTTGAAAATAAGAAAGCCTGGGGGTGTATTTCTATTATTATAGGAGATACAGCTCAGGGTTGTATTTGTATTTTTGAAAATTACACAGCTTGGGGGTGTATTTGTATTATTTTCCGAGACACAGCAAAGGGTTGTATTTGTATTTTTGAAAATAACACAGCTTGGGGGTGTATTTGTATTATTTTCCGAGATACAGCAAAGGGTTGTATTTGTATTTTTGAAAATAACACAGATTGGGGGTGTATTTCTATTATTTTCCGAGACACAGCTATGGGTTGTATTTGTATTTTTGAAAATAACAGAGCTTTTGGGTGTATTTGTATTGTTTTCCGAGATACAGCTAACGGTTGTATTTTTATTTTTGAAAATAACAAAGCTGCGGGGTGTTTTTGCATTATTTTCAAAGATACAGCTATGGGTTGTATTTGCATTTTTGAAAATAACATATTTTGTGGGTGTACTTGTATTATTTTCGGAGATACAGCTATCGATTGTATTTGCATTTTTCAAAATAACACTGCTTGGGGGTGTATTGGTATTATTTTCCGAGATACAGCTAAGGGTTGTATTTGTATTTTTGAAAATGACACAGATTGGGGGTGTATTTGTTTTATTTTCCGAGATACAGCTAAGGGTTCTATTTGTATTATTGAAAATAACAGACTTTGGGGAGTATATGTATTATTTTCCGAGATACAGCTAAGGTTTGTATTTGTATTTTTGAAAATAACACAGCTTGGGGTTGTATTTGTATTATTTTCCGAGATACAGCTAAGGGTTGTATTTGTATTTTTGAAAATGACACAGCTTGGGGGTGTATTTGTTTTATTTTCCGAGATACAGCTAAGGGTTCTATTTGTATTATTGAAAATAACAGACTTTGGGGAGTATATGTATTATTTTCCGAGATACAGCTAAGTTTTGTATTTGTATTTTTGAAAATAACACAGCTTGGGGGTGTATTTGTATTATTTTCCGAGATACAGATAAGGATTGTATTTGTATTTTTGAAAATAACACAGCTTGTGGGTGTATTTGTATAATTTTCCGAGTTACAGCTCAGGGTTGAATTTGTATTCTTGAAAATAACACAGCTTGTGGGTGTATTTCTATTATTATCCGAGATATATCTCAGGGTTTTATTTGTATTTTTGAAAATAACACAGCTTGGGGGTGTTTTTGTATTATTTTCCGAGATACAACTATGGGTTCTATTTGTATTTTTCAAAATAACACAGCTTGGTGGTGTATTTGTATTATTATCCGAGATACAGCTCAGGGTTGTATTTGTATTCTTGAAAATAACACAGCTTGGGGGTGTATTTGTATTATTTTCCAAGATACAGCTATGGGTTGTATTTTTTTTTTGAAAATTACACAGCTTGGGGGTGTATTTGTATTATTTTCCCAGATACAGCTCTGGGTTGTGTTTGTATTTTTGAAAATAACACAGCTTGGGGTTGTTTTTGTATTATTTTCCGAGATAGAGCTGAGGGATGTATTTTTATTTTTGAAAATAACACAGCTTTGGTGTGTATTTGCATTATTTTCCGAGTTACAGGTCAGCGTTGTATTTGCATTTTTGAAAATATCACAGCTTGGGGGTGTATTTCTATTATTATCCGAGATACAGCTCAGGGTTGTATTTGTATTTTTGAAAATAACACAGCTTGGGGGTGTATTTGTATTATTTTCCGAGATACATCTATGAGTTGTAATTGTATTTTTGAAAATAACACAGCTTGGGGTTGTATTTGTAATATTTTCCCAGATACAGATAAGGTTTCTATTTGTATTTTGGAAAATAGACAGCTTGGGAGTGTATTTGTATTATTTTCCGATATACAGCTAAGGGCTGTATTTGTATTTTTGAAAATAACAAAACTTGCGGGTGTATTTGTATTATTTTCCGAGATACACCTAAGGGTTGTATTTATATTTTTGAAAATAACACAGCTTGTGTTTGTATTTGTATTTTCTTCCGAGATACATCTCTGGGTTGTATTTGTATTTTTGAAAATAACACAGCTTGGGGTTGTATTTGTATTATTTTCTGAGATACAGCTAAGGTTTGTAATTGTATTTTTTAAAATAACCGAGCTTGGGGGTGTATTTGTATTATTTTCCGAGATACAGCTAACGGTTGTATTTGTATTTTTGAAAATAACACAGCTTGGGGGTGTATTTGTATTATTTTCCGAGACACAGCTAAGGGTTTTATTTGTATTTTTGAAAATAACACAGCTTGGTTGTGTGTTTGTATTATTTTCCGAGATACAGCTAAGGGTTGTATTTGTATTTTTGAAAATAACAAAGCTTGTGGGTGTATTTGTATTATTTTCAAAGATACAGCTAAGGGTATTATTTGCATTTTTGAAAATAACATATCTTGTGGTTGTACTTGTATTATTTTCCAAGATACAGCTAAGGGTTGTATTTGTATTTTTGAAAATAACACAGATTTGGGGTGTATTTTTTTTATTTTCGAGATACAGCTAAGGGTTGTATTTGTATTATTGAAAATAACAGACTTTGGGGAGTATTTGTATTATTTTCCGAGATACAGCTAAGGGTTGTATTTGTATTTTTGTAGATAACACAGCTTGGGGGAGTATTTGTATTATTTTCCGAGATACAGGTCTTGGTTGTATTTACATTTTTGAAAATAACACAGCTTGGTGGTGTATTTGTATTATTATCCAAGATACAGCTCAGGGTTGTATTTGTATTTTTGAAAATAACACAGCTTGGGGGTGTATTTGTATTATTTTCCGATATACAGCTAAGGGCTGTAATTGTATTTTTGAAAATAACACAAATTGCGGGTGTATTTGTATTATTTTCCGATATACAGATAAGGATTTTATTTGTATTTTTGAAAATAACAGAGCTTGGGGGTGTATTTGTTTTATTTTCCGAGATACAGATAAGGTTTGTATTTGTATTTTTGAAAATAACACAGATTGGGGGTTTATTTGTATTATTTTCCGAGACACAGCTATGGGTTGTATTTGTATTTTTGAAAATAACACAGCTTGTGGGTGTATTTGTATTGTTTTCTGAGATACAGCTAACGGTTGTATTTTTATTTTTGAAAATAACAAAGCTTGGTGTTGTAGTTGTATTATTTTCAAAGTACAGCTATGGGTTGTATTTGCATTTTTGAAAATAACATATTTTGTGGGTGTACTAGTATTATTTTCCGAGATACAGCTATCGGTTGTATTTGCAATTTTGAAAATAACACTTCTTGGGGGTGTATTTGTATTATTTTCCGAGATACAGCTAAGGGTTGTATTTGTATTTTTGAAAATGACACAGCTTGTGGGTGTATTTGTTTTATTTTCCGAGATACAGCTAAGGGTTCTATTTGTATTTTTGAAAATAACAGACTTAGGGGAGTATATGTATTATTTTCCGAGATACAGCTAAGGTTTGTATTTGTATTTTTGAAAATAACACAGCTTGGGGGTGTATTTGTATTATTTTCCAATATACAGCTAAGGCTTGTATTTGTATTTTTGAAAATAATGCAGCTTAGGGCTGTATTTGTATTATTATCCGAGATACAGCTAAGGGTTTTTTTTCTATCTTTGAAAATAACACAGCCTGGCGTATATTTGTATTATTTTCCGAGATGCAGCTAAGGATTGTATTTGTATTTTTGAAAATAACACAGCTTGTGGGTGTATTTGTATTATTTTCCGAGTTACAGCTCAGGGTTGTATTTGTATTTTTGAATATAACACAGCTTGGGGATGTATTTCTATTATTATCCGAGATACAGCTCAGGGTTGTATTTGTATTTTTGAAAATAACACAGCTTCGGGGTGTTTTTGTATTATTTTCCGAGATACAACTATGGGTTGTATTTGTATTTTTAAAAATATCACAGCTTGGGGGTGTATTTTTATTATTATCCGAGATACAGCTCAGGGTTGTATTTGTATTTTTGAAAATAACACAGCTTAGGGGTGTATTTGTATTATTTTCCAAGATACAGCTATGGGTTGTATTTTTTTTTTGAAAATTACACAGCTTGGGTGTGTATTTGTTTTACTTTCCAAGATACAGCTATGGGTTTTATTTGTATTTTTGAAAATAACACAGCTTGGTGGTGTATTTGTATTATTTTCCGTGATACAGCTCAGGGTTGTATTTGTATTTTGGAATATAACACAGCTTGAGGGTGTATTTGTATTATTTTCCGAGATACAGCTCAGTGTTGCATTTGAATTTTTGAAAATAACACAGCTTGTATATGTATATTTGAAAATAACACAGCTTGGGTGTATATTTGTATTATTTTCCGAGATACAGCTAAGGATTTTATTTGTATTTTTGAAAATAACACAGCTTGGGGGTGTATTTGTATTATTTTCCCGAGATACAGCTGAGGGTTGTACTTGTATTTTTGAAAATAATACAGCTTGTGGGTGTATTTGTATTATTTTCTGAGGTACAGCTCAGGGTTGTATTTGTATTTTTGAAAATAACACAGCTTGGGGGTGTATTTGTATTATTTTCTGAGACACAGCAAAGGGTTGTATTTGTATTTTTGAAAATAACACAGCTTGAGGGTGTATATGTATTATTATCTGAGATACAGCTAAGGGTTGTATTTGTATTTTTGAAAATAACAGAGCTTTGGGGTGTATTTGTATTGTTTTCCTAGGTACAGCTAAGGGTTGTATTTGTATTTTTCAAAATAACACAATTTGCGGGTGTATATGTATTATTTTCCGAGATACAGCTAAGGGTTGTATTTGTATTTTTTAAAATAACCGAGCTTGGAGGTGTATTTGTATTATTTTTCGAGATACAGCTAAGGGCTGTATTTGTATTTTTGAAAATAACACAGCTTGGGCGTGTATTTGTATTATTTTCCGACATACAGTTAAGGATTTTATTTGTATTTTTGAAAATAACACAGCTTGGTGGTGTATTTGTATTATTTTCCGAGATACAGCTTAGGGTTGCGTTTGTATTTTTGAAAATAACACAGCTTGGGGGTGTATTTGTATTATTTTCTGAGATACAGCTAAGGGATGTATTTGTATTTTTGAAAATAACAAAGCTTGGGGGTGTATTTGTAGTATTTTCAAAGATACAGCTAAGGGTTGTATTTGCATTTTTGAAAATAACATATTTTGTGGGTGTACTTGTAGTATTTTCCGAGATACAGCTATCGGTTTATTTGCATTTTTGAAAATATCACTGCTTGGGGGTGTATTTGTATCATTTTTTGAGATACAGCTAAGGGTTGTATTTGTATTTTTGAAAATAACACAGCTTGGTGATGTATTTGTATTATTTTCCAAGATACAGCTAAGGGTTGTATATGTATTTTGGGAAATAACACAGCTTGTGGGTGTATTTGTATTTTTTTCTGAGATACATCTCTGGGTTTTCTTTGTATTTATGAAAGTAACACAGCTTGGGGTTGTATTTGTATTATTTTCTGAGATACAGCTAAGGGTTGTAATTGTATTTTTTAAAATAACCGAGCTTGGGTGTGTATATGTATTATTTTCCGAGATACAGCTAAGGGCTGTATTTGTATTTTTGAAAATAGCACAGCTTGGGGGTGTATATGTATTATTTTTCGAGATATATCTAAGGGTTGTATTTGTATTTTTGAAAATTACTCAACTTGGAGGGTGTATTTGTATTATTTTCCGAGATACAGCTAACGGTTGTACTTGTATTTTTCAAAATAACACAGCTTGGGGGTGTATTTGTATTATTTTTTGAGACACAGCTAAAGGTTGTATTTGTATTTTTGAAAATAACACAGCTTGGTTGTGTATTTGTATTATTTTCCGAGATACAGCTGAGGGTTGTATTTGTATTTTTGACAATAACAAAGCTTGGGGGTGTATTTCTATTATTATCCGAGATATATCTCAGGGTTGTATTTGTATTTTTGAAAATAACACAGCTTGGGGTGTATTTGTATTATTTTCCGAGATACAGCTAAGGATTGTATTTGTATTTTTGAAAATAACGCAGCTTGGGGGTGTATTTGTATTATCTTCTGAGATAAAGCTATTGGTTGTATTTGTATTTTTGAAAATAACACAGCTTGGGGGTGTATTTCTATTATTCTCCGAGTTACAGCTCAGGGTTGTATTTGTATTTTGGAAAATAACACAGCTTGAGGGTGTATTTGTATTATTTTCCGAGATACAGCTAAGGGGTGTATTTGTATTTTTGAAAATAACACAGCTTGGGGGTGTATTTATATTATTTTCCGAGATACAGCTAAGGGTTGCATTTGTATTTTTAAAAATAACACAGCTTGGGGTGTATTTGTATTATTTTCCGAGATACAGCTAAGGGTTCTATTTGTATTATTGAAAATAACAGACTTAGGGGAGTATATGTATTATTTTCCGAGATACAGCTAAGGTTTGTATTTGTATTTTTGAAAATAACACAGCTTGGGGGTGTATTTGTATTATTTTCCGATATACAGCTAAGGCTTGTATTTGTATTTTTGAAAATAATGCAGCTTGGGGCTGTATTTGTATTATTTTCCGAGATACAGCTAAGGGTTTTATTTCTATCTTTGAAAATAACACAGCCTGGGGTATATTTGTATTATTTTCCGAGATACAGCTAAGTATTGTATTTGTATTTTTGAAAATAACACAGCTTGTGGGTGTATTTGTATTATTTTCCGAGTTACAGCTCAGGGTTGTATTTGTATTTTTGAATATAACACAGCTTGGGGGTGTATTTCTATTATTATCCGAGATACAGCTCAGGGTTGTATTTGTATTTTTGAAAATAACACAGCTTGGGGGTGTTTTTGTATTATTTTCCGAGATACAACTATGGGTTGTTTTTGTATTTTTGAAAATATCACAGCTTGGGGGTGTATTTTTATTATTATCCGAGATACAGCTCAGGGTTGTATTTGTATTTTTGAAAATAACACAGCTTGGGGCTGTATTTGTATTATTTTCCAAGATACAGCTATGGGTTGTATTTTTTTTTTTGAAAATTACACAGCTTGGGTGTGTATTTGTTTTATTTTCCAAGATACAGCTATGGGTTTTATTTGTATTTTTGAAAATAACACAGCTTGGTGGTGTATTTGTATTATTTTCCGTGATACAGCTCAGGGTTGTATTTGTATTTTGGAATATAACACAGCTTGAGGGTGTATTTGTATTATTTTCCGAGATACAGCTCAGTGTTGCATTTGAATTTTTGAAAATAACAGAGCTTGTATATGTATTTTTGAAAATAACACAGCTTGGGTGTATATTTGTATTATTTTCCGAGATACAGCTAAGGATTTTATTTGTATTTTTGAAAATAACACAGCTTGGGGGTGTATTTGTATTATTTTCCGAGATACAGCTAAGGGATGTATTTGTATTTTTGAAAATAACAAAGCTTGGTGGTGTATTTGTAGTATTTTCAAAGATACAGCTAAGGGTTGTATTTGCATTTTTGAAAATAACATATTTTGTGGGTGTACTTGTATTATTTTCCGAGATACAGCTATCGGTTTATTTGCATTTTTGAAAATATCACTGCTTGGGGGTGTATTTGTATCATTTTCCGAGATACAGCTAAGGGTTGTATTTGTATTTTTGAAAATAACACAGCTTGGGGATGTATTTGTATTATTTTCCAAGATACAGCTAAGGGTTGTATATGTATTTTGGGAAATAACACAGCTTGTGGGTGTATTTGTATTTTTTTCCGAGATACATCTCTGTGTTTTCTTTGTATTTTTGAAAGTAACACAGCTTGGGGTTGTATTTGTATTATTTTCTGAGATACAGCTAAGGGTTGTAATTGTATTTTTCAAATAACCGAGCTTGGGTGTGTATTTGTATTATTTTCCGAGATATAGGTAAGGGCTGTATTTGTATTTTTGAAAATAGCACAGCTTGGGGGTGTATATGTATTATTTTTCGAGATACATCTAAGGGTTGTATTTGTATTTTTGAAAATTACACAACTTGGAGGGTGTATTTGTATTATTTTCCGAGATACAGCTAACGGTTGTACTTGTATTTTTCAAAATAACACAGCTTGGGGGTGTATTTGTATTATTTTTTGAGACACAGCTAAAGGTTGTATTTGTATTTTTGAAAATAACACAGCTTGGTTGTGTATTTGTATTATTTTCCGAGATACAGCTAAAGGTTGTATTTGTATTTTTGAAAATAACAAAGCTTGTGTGTGTATTTGTATTATTTTCAAAGATACAGCTAAGGGTTTTATTTGCATTTTTGAAAATAACATATCCTGTTGGTGTACTTTTATTATTTTCCGAGATACAGCTATCGGTTGTATTTGTATTTTTGAAAATAACACTGCTTGGGTGTGTATTTGTATTATTTTCCGAGATACAGCTAAGGGTTGTATTTGTATTTTTGAAAATAACACAGCTTGGGGGTGTATTTTGTTTATTTTCTGAGATACAGCTAAGGGTTGTATTTGTAGTATTGAAAATAACAGACTTTGGGGAGTATTTGTATTATATTCCGAGATACACCTAAGGGTTTTATTTGTATTTTTGAATATAACACAGCTTGGTGGTGTATTTGTATTATTTTCCGAGTTACAGCTCAGGGTTGTATTTGTATTTTTGAAAATATCACAGCTTGGGAGTGTATTTCTATTATTATCCGAGATACAGCTCAGGGTTGTATTTGTATTTTTGAAAATAACACAGCTTGGGGGTGTATTTGTATTATTTTCCAATATACAGCTAAGGGCTGTATTTGTATTTTTGTAAATAACACAACTTGCGGGTGTATTTGTATTATTTTCCGAGATACAGCTAAGGATTGTATTTGTATTTTTGAAAATAACACAGCTTGGGGGTGTATTTGTATTATTTTCCGAGATACAGCTGAGGGTTGTATTTGTATTTTTGACAATAACAAAGCTTGGGGGTGTATTTCTACTATTATCCGAGATATGTCTCAGGGTTGTATTTGTATTTTTGAAAATAACACAGCTTGGGGTGTATTTGTATTATTTTCCGAGATACAGCTAAGGATTGTATTTGTATTTTTGAAAATAACGCAGCTTGGGGGTGTATTTGTATTATCTTCTGAGATAAAGCTATTGGTTGTATTTGTATTTTTGAAAATAACACAGCTTGGGGGTGTTTTTGTATTATTTTCCGAGTTACAGCTCAGGGTTGTATTTGTATTTTTGAAAATAACACAGCTTGGGGTTGTATTTCTATTATTATCCGAGATACAGCTCAGGATTGTATTTCTATTTTTGAAAATAACAAAGCTTGTGGGTGTATTTGTAGTATTTTCAAAGATACAGCTAAGGGTTTTATTTGCATTTTTGAAAATAACTTATCTTGTGGGTGTACTTGTATTATTTTCGGAGATACAGCTATCAGTTGTATTTGTATTTTTGAAAATAACACTGCTTGGGGGTGTATTTGTATTATTTTCCAATATACAGCTAAGGGTTGTATTTGTATTTTTGAAAATGACACAGCTTGTGGGTGTATTTGTTTTATTTCCCGAGATACAGCTAAGGGTTGTATTTGTAATTTTGAAAATAACAGACTTTGGGGAGTATTTGTATTATTTTCGGAGGTACAGCTAAGGGTTGTATTTGTATTTTTGAAAATAAGACAGCTTGGGGGTGTATTTGTATTATTTTCCGAGATACAGCTAAGGATTGTATTTGTATTTTTGAAAATAACACAGCTTGTGTGTGTATTTGTATTATTTTCCGAGATACAACTAAGGGTTTTATTTGTATTATTGAAAATAAAAGAGCTTTGGGGTGTATTTGTATTATTTTCCGAGATACAGCTAACGGTTCTATTTGTATTTTTGAAAATAACACAGCTTGGGGGTGTATTTGTATTATTTTCCGAGATACAACTATGGGTTGTATTTGTATTTTTGAAAATAACACAGCTTGGGGGGTGTATTTCTATTATTATCCGAGATACAGCTCAGGGTTGTATTTGTATTTTTGAAAAAAACACAGATAGGGGGTGTATTTGTTTTATTTTCCAAGATACAGCTATGGGTTTTATTTGTATTTTTGAAAATAACACAGCTTGGGGGTGTATTTGTATTATTTTCCGTGATACAGCTCAGGGTTGTATTTGTATTTTGGAATATAACACAGCTTGAGGGTGTATTTGTATTATTTTCCGAGATACAGCTCAGTTATGTATTTGTATTTTTGAAAATAACACAGCTTGTATATGTATTTTTGAAAATAACACATCTTGGGGGTATATTTGTATTATTTTCCGAGATACAGCTAAGGATTTTATTCGTATTTTTGAAAATAACACAGCTTGGGGTTGTTTTTGTATTATTTTCCGAGATACAACTGAGGGTTTTATTTGTATTTTTGAAAATAACACAGCTTGTGGGTGTATTTGTATTATTTTCTGACGTACAGCTCAGGGTTGTATTTGTGTTTTTGAAAATAACACAGCTTGGGGGTGTATTTGTATTATTTTCTGAGATACAGCAAACGGTTGTATTTGTATTTTTGAAAATAACACAGCTTGGGGGTGTATATGTATTATTTTCCAAAATACAGCTAAGGGTTGTATTTGTATTTTTGAAAATAACAGAGCTTTAGGGTGTATTTGTATTGTTTTCTGAGGTACAGTTAAGGGTTGTATTTGTGTTTTTGAAAATTACACAACATGGGGGTGTATTTGTATATTTTTCGGAGGTACAGCTAAGGGTTGTATTTGTATTATTGAAAATAATAGAGCTTGGGGGTGTATTTGTATTATTTTCCAAGATACAGCTAAGGAATGTATTTGTATTTTTGAAAATAACACAGCTTGGGGGTGTTTTTGTATTATTTTCTGAGATACAGCTACTGTGTGTAGTTGTATTTTTGAAAATAACACAGCTTGGTGGTGTATTTATATTATTTTCCGAGTTACAGCTCAGGGTTGTATTTGCATTTTTGAAAATAACACTGCTTGCGGGTGTATTTGTATTATTTTCCGAGATACAGCTAAGGGTTGTATTTGTATTTTTGAAAATGACACAGCTTGGGGGTGTATTTGTTTTATTTTCCGAGATACAGCTAAGGGTTGTATTTGTATTATTGAAAATAAGAGACTTTGGGGAGTATTTGTATTATTTTCCGAGATACAGCTAAGGGTTGTATTTGTATTTTTGAAAATAACACAGCTTGGGTGTGTATTTGTATTATTTTCCGAGTTACAGCTCAGGGTTGTATTTGTATTTTTGAAAATATCACAGCTGGGGGTGTATTTCTATTATTATCCGATTTACAGCTCAGGGCTGTATTTGTATTTTTCAAAATAACACAACTTGCGGGTGTATTTGTATTATTTTCCGAGATACAGCTAAGGGTTGTATTTGTATTTTTGAAAATAACAGAGCTTTGGGGTGTATTTGTATTGTTTTCCGAGATACAGTTAAGGGCTGTATTTGTATTTTTGAAAATAACACAGCTTGGGGGTGTATTTGTATTATTTTCCGACATACAGTAAAGGATTTTATTTGTATTTTTGAAAAAAACACAGCTTGGGGGTGTATTTGTATTATTTTCCGAGATACAGCTAAGGGTTGCGTTTGTATTTTTGAAAATTACACAACTTGGGAGTCTATATGTACTATTTTCCGAGATACAGCTAACGGTTGTATTTGTATTTTTGAAAATAACACAGCTTGGTGGTGTATTTGTATTATTTTCCGAGACACAGCTATGGGTTGTATTTGTATTTTTGAAAATAACACAGCTTGGGGGTGTATTTGTATTATTTTCCGAGATACAGCTAAGGGATGTATTTGTATTTTTGAAAATAACAAAGCTTGGTGGTGTATTTGTATTATTTTCAAAGATACAGCTAAGGGTTGTATTTGCATTTTTGAAAATAACATATTTTGTGGGTGTACTTGTATTATTTTCCGAGATACAGCTATCGGTTGTATTTGCATTTTTGAAAATAACACTGCTGTGGGGTGTATTTGTATTATTTTCCGAGATACAGCTAAGTGTTGTATTTGTATTTTTGAAAATGACACATTTTGGGAGTATATTTGTGTTATTTTCCGAGATACAGCTAAGGATTGTATTTGTATTTTTGAAAATAACACAGCTTTGTGGTTTGTTTGTACTATTTTCCGAGTTACAGCTCAGGGTTGTAATTTTATTTTTTAAAATAACACAGCTTGGGGGTGTATTTCTATTATTATGCGAGATACAGCTCAGGGTTGTATTTGTATTTTTGAAAATAACACAGCTTGGTGGTTTATTTGTATTATTTTCCGAGATACAGCTCAGGGTTGTATTTGTATTTTTGAAAATAACACAGCTTGGGGGTGTATTTGTATTATTTTCCCAGATACATCTAAGGGTTGTATTTGTATTTTTGAAAATAACACAGCTTGGGGTTGTATTTGTATTATTTTCCCAGATACAGATAAGGTTTGTATTTGTATTTTGGAAAATAACACAGCTTGGGGGTGTATTTGTATTATTTTCCAAGGTACAGTTAAGGGCTGTATTTGTATTTTTGAAAATAACACAACTTGCGGGTGTATTTGTATTATTTTCCGAGATACAGCTATTGGTTGTATTTGTATTATTGAAAATAACACAGCTTTGGGGGTGTATTTCTATTATTATCCGAGATGCAGCTCAGGGTTGTATTTGTATTTTTGAAAATAACACAGCTTGGGGGTGTATTTGTATTATTTTCCGAGATACAGCTCAGTGTTGTGTTTTTATTTTGGAAAATAACACAGCTTGGGGGTTTATTTGTATTATTTTCCGAGATACAGCTAAGGGTTGTATTTGTATTTTTGAAAATAACACAGCTTGGGTGTGTATTTGTATTATTTTCTGAGATACAGCTAAGGGTTGTATTTGTATTTTTGAAAATAACAGAGCTTTGGGGTGTATTTGTATTATTTTCTGAGATAAAGCTAAGTGTTGTATTTGTATTTTTGAAAATAACACAGCTTGGGGGTGCTTTTGTATTATATTCCGAGATACAGCTCAGGGTTGTATTTGTACTTTTGAAAATAACACAGCTTGGGGGTGTATTTTTTTTATTTTTCGAGATACAGCTAAGGGTTGTATTTGTATTATTGAAAATAAGAGACTTTGGGGAGTATTTGTATTATATTCCGAGATACAGCTAAGGGTTGTAATTGTATTTTTTAAAATAACCGAGCTTGGGGGTGTATTTGTATTATTTTACGATGTACAGCTAAGGGCTGTATTTGTATTTTTGAAAATAACACAGCTTGGGGGTATATTTGTATTATTTTCCGAGATACATCTGAAGATTGTATTTGTATTTTTGAAAATAACACAGTTTGCTGGTGTATTTTTATTATTTTCCGAGATACAGATCTTGGTTGTATTTGTATTTTTGAAAATAACACAGCTTGGGGGTGTATTTCTATTATTATCCGAGATACAGCTCAAGGTTGCATTTGCATTTTTGAAAATAACACTGCTTGGGGGTGTATTGGTATTATTTTCCAAGATAGAGCTAAGGGTTGTATTTGTATTTTTGAAAATGACACAGCTTGGGGGTGTATTTGTATTATTTTCCGAGTTACAGCTCAGGGTTGTATTTGTATTTTTGGAAATAACACAGCTTGGGGGTGTATTTGTATTATTTTCCGAGATACAGCTCAGGGTTGTATTTGTATATTGGAAAATAACACAGCTTGGGGGTGTATTTTTATTATTTTCTGAGATACAGCTAAGGGTTGTATTTGTATTTTTGAAAATAACACAGCTTGTGGGTGTATTTGTATTATTTTCCGAGATACAACTAAGGGTTTTATTGTATTATTGAAAATAAAAGAGCTTTGGGGTGTATTTGTATTATTTTCCGAGATACAGCTAAGGGTTGTATTTGTATTTTTGAAAATAACACAGCTTGGAGGTGCTTTTGTATTATTTTCCGAGATACAGCTCAGGGTTGTATTTGTATTTTTGAAAATAACACAGCTTGGGGGTGTATTTGTAATATTTTCCAGGATACAGCTAAGGGTTGTATTTGTATTTTTTAAAATAACACAGATTGGGGTTGTATTTGTATTATTTTCGGAGATACAGCTAAGGATTGTATGTGTATTTTTGAAAATAACACAGCTTGGGAGTGTATTTGTATTATTTTCTGAGATACAGCTAAGGAATTTATTTGTCTTTTTGAAAATAACACAGCTTGGGGGTGTATTTGTATTATATTCCAAGATACAGCTAAGGGTTGTATTTGTGTTTTTGAAAGTAACACAGCTTGGGGGTGTATTTGTATTATTTTCCAAGATACAGCTAAGGGTTTTATTTGCTTTTTTGAAAATAACACCGCTTTGGGGTGTATTTGTATTATTTTCCAAGATACAGCTAAGGGTTGTGTTTGTATTTTTGAAAATAACACAGCTTGGGGGTGTATTTGTATTATTTTCCGAGATAATGCTAAGGGTTGTATTTGTATTCTTGAAAATAACACAGCTTGGGAGAGTATTTGTATTTTTTTCCGAGATACAGCTAAGGGTTGTATTTGTATTTTTGAAAATAACACAGCTTGGGGGTGTATTTGTATTATTTTCTGAGATACAGCTAAGGGTTGTATTTGTATTTTTGAAAATATCACAGCTTGGGGGTGTATTTGTATTTTTTGCCATATACAGCTATGGGTTGTATTTGTATTTTTGAAAATAACACAGCTTGGGGTTGTATTTGTATTATTTGCAAAAATACAGTAAGTGTTGTATTTGTGTTTTTGAAAATAACACAGCTTGGTGGTGTATTTGTATTAATTTCCAAGATACAGCTAACGGTTGTATATGTATTTTTGAAAATAACACAGCTAGGGGGTGTATTTGTATTATTTTCCAAGATACAGGTAAGGGTTGTATTTGTATTTTTTGAAAATAACACAGCTTGAAGGTGTATTTGTATTATTTTCAAAGACACAACTAAGGGTTGTATTTGTAGTTTTGAAAAGAACACAGCTTTGCGGTGTATTTGTATTATTTTCCAAGACATAGCTAAGGCTTGTATTTGTGTTTTTGAAAATAACACAGCTTGGGTGTGTATTTGCATTATTTTCCAAGATACAGCTAAGGGTTGTATTTGTATTTTTGAAAATAACACATATGAGGGGTGTATTTGTATTATTTAACAAGATACAGCTAAGGGTTGTATTTGTATTTTTGAAAATAACACAGCTAGGGGGTGTATTTGTATTATTTTCCAAGATACAGCTAAGGGTTGTGTTTGTATTTTTGGAAATAACACAGTTTGAAGGTGTATTTGTATTATTTTACAGATACACGTTAGGGTTGTATTTGTATTTTTCACAATAACAAAGCCTGTGGGAGTATTTGTATTATTTTCCAAGGTATAGCTAAGGTTTGTATTTGTATTGTTGAAAATCACACAGCTTGGGGTGTATTTGTATTATATTCCAAGATACATCTTTGGGTTTTATTTGTATTTTTTACACAAACACAGCTTGGCGGTGTGTTAGTATTATTCTCAAGATACAGCTAAGGGTTGTATTTGTTTTTTTTGACAATAACACAGCTTGGAGGTGTATTTGTATTATTTTCAAAGAGAGAGCTAAGGGTTGTATTTTTAGTTTTGAAAATAACACAGCTTTGGGGTGTATTTGTATTATTTTCCAAGATACAGCTAAGCCTTGTATTTGAGTTTTTGAAAACAACACAGCTTGGGTGTGCATTTGCATTATTTTCCAAGATACAGCTAAGGTTTGTATTTGTATTTTTGAAAATAACACATTTTTTGGGTGTATTTGTATTATTTTACAAGATACAGCTAAGGGTTGTATATGTGTTTTTGAAAATTACACAGCTTGGGGGTGTACTTGTATTATTTTCCAAGATACTGCTAAGGGTTGTATTTTTAGTTTTGAAAATAACAAAGCTTTGGGGTGTATTTGTATTATTTTCCAAGATAGAGCTCTTGGTTTTATTTGTGTTTTTGAAAATAACACAGCTTGGGAGAGTATTTGTATTTTTTTCCGAGATACATTTAAGGTTTGTATGTGTATTTTTAAAAATAACACAGCTTCGTGGTGTATTTATATTATTTTCCAAGACACAGCTATGGGTTGTATTTTTATTTTTGAAAATAACACAGCTTGGGGGTGTATTTGTATTATTTGCCCAAATACAGCTAAGGGTTATATTTGTGTTTTTGAAGATAACACAGCTTGGGGGTGTATTTGTATTATTTTCCAAGATACAGCTAAGGGTTGTATGTGTATTTTTGAAAATAACACAGCTAGGGGTTGTATTTGTATTATTTTCCAAGATACAGCTAAGGGTTGTATTTGTATTTTTGAAAATAACACATTTTGTGGGTGTATTTGTATTATTTTACAAGATACAGCTAAGGGTTTTATTTGTGTTTTTGAAAATAACACAGCTTGGGGGTGTTTTGTATTATTTTCAAAGTTACAGCTTAGGGTTGTATTTCTATTTTTGAAAATAACACAGCTTGGGGGTGTATTAGTATTATTTTCCAAGATACAGCTAAGGGTTGTATTTGTGTTTTTGAAAATAACACAACTTGCGGGTGTATTTGTATTATTTTCCAAGATACAGCTTAGGGTTGTATTTGTATTTTTGAAAATAACGCAGCTTGGGGGTGTATTTGTATTATTTTCCAAGATACAGCAAAGGGTTGTATATGTATTTTTGAAAAAAACACAGCTTGGGGTTGTATTTGTATTATTTTCCTATATACAGCTAAGGGTTTTATTTGTCTTTTTTAAAATAACACTGCTTGGGGGTGTATTTTTATTGTATTCCAAGATACAGATAAGTGTTGTATTTGTGTTTTTGAAATAACACAGCTTGGGGGTGTATTTATATTATTTTAAAAGATACGGCTAAGGGTTGTATTTTTTTTTTTTTTCAAAAAAACACAGCTTGGGGGTTTATTTGAATTATTTTACAAGATACAGCTAAGGGTTGTATTTGTATTTTTGACAATAAAAAAGCCGGTGGTGTATTTGAATTATTTTCCAAGATACAGCTAAGGCTTGTATTTGTATTTTTGAAAATAACACAGCTTGGGGTTGTATTTGTATTGTTTTCCGAGATACAGCTAAGGGATGTATTTGTATTTATGAAAATAACACAGCTTGGGGGTGTATTTGTATTATTTTCCAGGATACAGCTAAGGGTTGTATTTGTATTTTTTAAAATAACACAGATTGGGGTTGTATTTGTATTATTTTCGGAAATACAGCTAAGGATTTTACGTGTATTTTTGAAAATAACACAGCTTGGGAGTGTATTTGTATTATTTTCCGAGATACAGCTAAGGGTTTTATTTGCTTTTTTGAAAATAACACCGCTTTGGGGTGTATTTGTATTATTTTCCAAGATATAGCTAAGGGTTGTATTTGTATTTTTGAAAATAACACAGCTTGGGGGTGTATTTGTATTATTTTCCGAGATAATGCTAAGGGTTGTATTTGTATTCTTGAAAATAACACAGCTTGGGAGAGTATTTGTATTTTTTTCCGAGATACAGCTAAGGGTTGTATTTGTACTTTTGAAAATAACACAGCTTGGGGGTGTATTTGTATTATTTTCTGAGATACAGCTAAGGGTTGTATTTGTATTTTTGAAAATATCACAGCTTGGGGTTTTGTTTATATTATTTTCCAAGAAAAAGCTATGGGTTCTATTTGTATTTTTGAAAACAACACAGCTTGGGGTGTATTTGTATTATTTTGCCAGATACAGCTATGGGTTTTATTTGTATTTTTGAAAATAACACAGCTTGGGGGTGTATTTGTATTATTTTCCGAGATACAGCTAAGGGTTGTATTTGTGTTTTTGAAAATAACACAGCTTGGGGGTGTATTTGTATTATTTTCCGTGTTACAGCTCTGGGTTGTATTTGCATTTTTGAAAATAACACAGCTTGGGGGTGTATTTGTATTATTTTACAGATACAGCTAAGGGTTGTATTTGTAGTTTTGAAAATAACACAGCTTTTCGGTGTATTTGTATTATTTTCCAAGACATAGCTAAGGCTTGTATTTGTGTTTTTGAAAATAACACAGCTTGGGTGTGTATTTGCATTATTTTCCAAGATACAGCTAAGGGTTGTATTTGTATTTTTGAAAATAACATATATGGGGTGTGTCTTTGTATTATTTAACAATATACAGCTAAGGGTTGTATTTGTATTTTTGAAAATAACACACCTAGGGGGTGTATTTGTATTATTTTCCAAGATACAGCTAAGGGTTGTGTTTGTATTTTTGAAAATAACACAGTTTGAAGGTGTATTTGTATTATTTTACAGATACATGTTAGGGTTGTATTTGTATTTTTCACAATAACAAAGCCTGTGGGAGTATTTGTATTATTTTCCAAGGTATAGCTAAGGTTTGTATTTGTATTGTTGAAAATAACACAGCTTGGGGTGTATTTGTAATATATTCCAAGATACATCTTTGGGTTGTATTTGTATTTTTTACACAAACACAGCTTGGCGGTGTGTTAGTATTATTCTCAAGATAGAGCTAAGGGTTGTATTTGTATTTTTGACAATAACACAGCTTGGAGGTGTATTTGTATTAATTTCAAAGACAGAGCTAAGGGTTGTATTTTTAGTTTTGAAAATAACACAGCTTTGGGGTGTATTTGTATTATTTTCCAAGATACAGCTAAGGCTTGTATTTGAGTTTTTGAAAACAACACAGCTTGGGTGCATTTGCATTATTTTCCAAGATACAGCTAAGGTTTGTATTTGTATTTTTGAAAATAACAAAGCAGGTGTTGTATTTGAATTATTTTCCAAGATACAGCTAAGGCTTGTATTTGTATTTTTGAAAATAACACAGCTTGGGGTTGTATTTGTATTGTTTTCCGAGATACAGCTAATGGATGTATTTGTATTTTTGAAAATAAAACAGCTTGGGGGTGTATTTGTATTATTTTCCAGGATGCAGCTAAGGGTTGTATTTGTATTTTTTAAAATAACACAGATTGGGGTTGTATTTGTATTATTTTCGGAGATACAGCTAAGGGTTGTATGTGTATTTTTGAAAATTACACAGCTTGGGAGTGTATTTGTATTATTTTCCGAGATACAGCTAAGGGTTTTATTTGTCTTTTTGAAAATAACACAGCTTGGGGGTGTATTTGTATTATATTCCAAGATACACCTAAGGGTTGTATTTGTGTTTTTGAAAGTAACACAGCTTGGGGGTGTATTTATATTATTTTCCAAGATACAGCTAAGGGTTTTATTTGCTGTTTTGAAAATAGCACAGCTTGGTGGTGTATTTGTATTATTTTCCAAGATACAGCTAAGGGTTGTATTTGTATTTTTGAAAATGACACAGCTTGGGGGTGTATTTGTATTATTTTCCGAGATAATGCTAAGGGTTGTATTTGTATTCTTGAAAATAACACAGCTTGGGAGAGTATTTGTATTTTTTTCCGAGATACAGCTAAGGGTTGTATTTGTATTTTTGAAAATAACACAGCTTGGGGGTGTATTTGTATTATTTTCCGAGATACAGCTAAGGGTTGTATTTGTGTTTTTGAAAATAACACAGCTTGGTGGTGTATTTGTATTATTTTCCGAGTTACAGCTCTGGGTTGTATTTGTATTTTTTAAAATAACACAGCTTGGGGGTGTATTTGTATTATTTTCCGAGATACAGCTAAGGATTGTATTTGTATTTTGGAAAATAACACAGCTTGGGGGAGTATTTGTATTATTTTCCGAGATACAGCTCAGGGTTGTATTTGTATTTTTGAATATAACACAGCTTGTGGGTGTATTTGTATTATTTTCCAAGATACAGCTTAGGGTTGTATTTGTATTTTTGAAAATAACACAGCTTGGGTGTGTTTTTGTATTATTTTCCGAGATACAGCTCAGGGATGTATATGTATTTTTGAAAATAACACAGCTTGGGGGTGTATTTGTATTATTTTCTGAGATACAGCTAAGGATTTTATTTGTATTTTTGAAAATAACACTGCTTGGGGGTGTATTTGTATTATTTTCCGAGATACAGCTATGGGTTGTATTTGTATTTTGAAAATAAAACAGCTTGGAGGTGTATTTGTATTATTTTCAAAGACACATCTAAGGGATGTATTTGTAGTTTTGAAACTAACACAGCTTTGCGGTGTATTTGTATTATTTTCCAAGACATAGCTAAGGCTTGTATTTGTGTTTTTTTGAAAATAACACAGCTTGGGTGTGTATTTGCATTATTTTCCAAGATACAGCTAAGGGTTGTATTTGTATTTTTGAAAATAACACATATGGGTGGTGTATTTGTATTATTTAACAAGATACAGCTAAGTTTTGTATTTGTATTTTTGAAAATAACACAGCTAGGGGTGTATTTGTATTATTTTCCAATATACAGCTAAGGGTTGTGTTTGTATTTTTGAGAATAACACAGATTGAAGGTGTATTTCTATTATTTTACAGATACATGTTAGGGTTGTATTTGTATTTTTCACTATAACAAATCCTGTGGGAGTATTTGTATTTTTTTCCAAGGTATAGCTAAGTTTTGTATTTGTATTGTTGAAAATGACACAGCTTGGGGTGTATTTGTATTATATACCAAGATACATCTTTGGGTTGTATTTGTATTTTTTACACAAACACAGCTTGGCGGTGTGTTAGTATTATTCTCAAGATAGAGCTAAGGGTTGTATTTGTATTTTTTAGGCTAACACAGCTTGGGGGTGTATTTGTATTATTTTCCAAGATACAGCTAAGGGTTGTATTTTTAGTTTTGAAAATAACACAGCTTTGGGGTGTATTTGTATTATTTTCCAAGATACAGCTAAGGCTTGTATTTATGTTTTTGTAAATAACACAGCTTGGGTGTGAATTTGCATTATTTTCCAAGATACAGCAAAGGGTTGTATTTGTATTTTTGAAAATAACACATTTTGTGGGTGTATTTGTATTATTTTACAAGATACAGCTACGGGTTTTATTTGTGTTTTTGAAAATAACACAGCTTGGGGGTGTATTTGTATTATTTTCAAAGATACAGCTTAGGGTTGTATTTGTATTTTTGAAAATAACGCAGCTTGTGGGTGTATTTGTATTATATTCCAAGATACAGCTAAGGGTTGTATTTGTGTTTTTGAAAGTAACACAGCTTGGGGGTGTATTTGTATTATTTTCCAAGATACAGCTAAGGGTTTTATTTGCTTTTGTGAAAATAACACCGTTTTGGGGTGTATTTGTATTATTTTCCAAGATACAGCTAAGGGTTGTATTTGTATTTTTGAAAATAACACAGCTTGCGGGTGTATTTGTATTATTTTCCGAGATAATGCTAAGGGTTGTATTTGTATTCTTGAAAATAACACAGCTTGGGAGAGTATTTGTATTTTTTTCCGAGATACAGCTAAGGGTTGTAATTGTATTTTTAAAAATAACACAGCTTGGGGGTGTATTTGTATTATTTTCTGAGATACAGCTAAGGGTTGTATTTGTATTTTTGAAAATATCACAGCTTGGGGGTGTATTTGTATTTTTTGCCATATACAGCTATGGGTTGTATTTGTATTTTTGAAAATAACACAGCTTGGGGGTGTATTTGTATTATTTGCAAAAATACAGCTAAGTGTTGTATTTGTGTTTTTGAAAATAACACAGCTTGGTGGTGTATTTGTATTAATTTCCAAGATACAGCTAACGGTTGTATATGTATTTTTGAAAATAACACAGCTAGGGGGTGTATTTGTATTATTTTCCAAGATACAGCTAAGGGTTGTATTTGTATTTTTGAAAATAACAGAGCTTGAAGGTGTATTTGTATTATTTTCAAAGACACAACTAAGGGTTGTATTTTTAGTTTTGAAAATAACACAGCTTTGCGGTGTATTTGTATTATTTTCCAAGACATAGCTAAGGCTTGTATTTGTGTTTTTGAAAATAACACAGCTTGGGTGTGTATTTGCTTTATTTTCGAAGATACAGCTAAGGGTTGTATTTGTATTTTTGAAAATAACACATATGGGGGGTGTATTTGTATTATTTAACAAGATACAGCTAAGGGTTTTATTTGTATTTTTGAAAATAACACAGCTAGGGGGTGTATTTGTATTATTTTCCAAGATACAGCTAAGGGTTGTGTTTGTATTTTTGAAAATAACACAGTTTGAAGGTGTATTTGTATTATTTTACAGATACATGTTAGGGTGGTATTTATATTTTTCACAATAACAAAGCCTGTCGGAGTATTTGTATTATTTTCCAAGGTATAGCTAAGGTTTGTATTTGTATTGTTGAAAATAACACAGCTTGGGGTGTATTTGTATTATATTCCAAGATACATCTTTGGGTTGTATTTGTATTTTTTACACAAAAACAGCTTGGCGGTGTGTTAGTATTATTCTCAAGATACAGCTAAGGGTTGTATTTGTATTTTTGACAATAACACAGCTTGGAGGTGTATTTGTATTATTTTAAAAGAGAGAGCAAAGGGTTGTATTTTTAGTTTTGAAAATAACACAGCTTTGGGGTGTATTTGTATTATTTTCCAAGATACAGCTAAGGCTTGTATTTGAGTTTTTGAAAACAACACAGCTTGGGTGTGCATTTGCATTATTTTCCAAGATACAGCTAAGGTTTGTATTTGTATTTTTGAAAATAACACATTTTTTGGGTGTATTTGTATTATTTTACAAGATACAGCTAAGGGTTGTATATGTGTTTTTGAAAATTACACAGCTTGGGGGTTTATTTGTATTATTTTCCAAGATACTGCTAAGGGTTGTATTTTTAGTTCTGAAAATAACAAAGCTTTGGGGTGTATTTGTATTATTTTCCAAGATAGAGCTCTTGGTTGTATTTGTGTTTTTGAAAATAACACAGCTTGGGAGAGTATTTGTATTTTTTTCCGAGATACATTTAAGGTTTGTATGTGAATTTTTAAAAATAACACAGCTTCGGGGTGTATTTATATTATTTTCCAAGACACAGCTATGGCTTGTATTTTTATTTTTGAAAATAACACAGCTTGGGGGTGTATTTGTATTATTCGACCAAATACAGCTAAGGGTTGTATTTGTGTTTTTGAAGATAACACAGCTTGGGGGTGTATTTGTATTATTTTCCAAGATACAGGTAAGGGTTGTATGTGTATTTTTGAAAATAACACAGCTAGGGGTTGTATTTGTATTATTTTCCAAGATACAGCTAAGGGTTGTATTTGTATTTTTGAAAATAACACATTTTGTGGGTGTATTTGTATTATTTTACAAGATACAGCTAAGGGTTTTATTTGTGTTTTTGAAAATAACACAGCTTGGGGGTGTTTTGTATTATTTTCAAAGTTACAGCTTAGGGTTGTATTTGTATTTTTGAAAATAACACAGCTTGGGGGTGTATTAGTATTATTTTCCAAGATACAGCTAAGGGTTGTATTTGTGTTTTTGAAAATAACACAGCTTGGGGGTGTATTTGTATTATTTTCCAAGATACAGCTTAGGGTTGTATTTGTATTTTTGAAAATAACGCAGCTTGGGGGTGTATTTGTATTATTTTCCAAGATACAGCAAAGGGTTGTATTTGTATTTTTGAAAAAAAACACAGCTTGGGGTTGTATTTGTATTATTTTCCGAGATACAGCTAAGGGTTTTATTTGTCTTTTTTAAAATAACACTGCTTGGGGATGTATTTTTATTGTATTCCAAGATACAGATAAGTGTTTTATTTGTGTTTTTGAAATAACACAGCTTGGGGGTGTATTTATATTATTTTAAAAGATATGGCTAAGGGTTGTATTTTTTTTTTTTTTTTCAAAAAAACACAGCTTGGGTGTGTATTTGAATTATTTCACAAGATACAGCTAAGGGTTGTATTTGTATTTTTGACAATAACAAAGCCGGTGGTGTATTTGAATTATTTTCCAAGATACAGCTAAGGCTTGTATTTGTATTTTTGAAAATAACACAGCTTGGGGTTGTATTTGTATTGTTTTCCGAGATACAGCTAAGGGATGTATTTGTATTTATGAAAATAACACAGCTTGGGGGTGTATTTGTATTATTTTCCAGGATACAGCTAAGGGTTGTATTTGTATTTTTTAAAATAACACAGATTGGGGTTGTATTTGTATTATATTCGGAGATACAGCTAAGGATTTTATGTGTATTTTTGAAAATAACACAGCTTGGGAGTGTATTTGTATTATTTTCCGAGATACAGCTAAGGGTTTTATTTGCTTTTTTGAAAATAACACCGCTTTGGGGTGTATTTGTATTATTTTCCGAGATAAGGATAATGGTTGTATATCCATTTTTGAAAATAACACAACTTTTGGGTGTACTTGTATTATTTTCCAAGATAAAGCTATGGGTTGTATTTGTATTTTTGAAAATAATACAGCTTGGGGGTGTATTTGTATTATTTTCCGAGATACAGCTAAGAGTTGTATTTCTATTTTTGAAAATAACACAGCTACAGGGTGTATTTGTATTATTTTCCCAGATACAGCTACGATTTGTATTTGTATTTTTGAAAATATCACAGCTTGGGGGTGTATTTGTATTATTTTCCCAGATACAGCTAAGGATTGTAGTTGTATATTTGAAAATGACACAGCTTGGGGGTGTATTTTTATTATTTTCCCAGATACAGCTAAGTTTTGTATTTGTATTTTGTAAAATAACACAGCTTGGTGTTGTTTTTGTATTATTTTCCGAGATTCAGCTCAGGGTTGTATTTGTATTTTTGGAAATGACACAGCTTGGGGTTGTGTTTGTATTTTTTTCCGAGATACAGTTAAGGGTTGTATTTGTATTTTTGAAAATAACACAGCATGGGGGTGTATTTGTATTATTTTCCGAGACACAGCTAAGGGTTTTATTTGTATTTTTGAAAATAAACAGCTTGGGTGTGTATTTGTATTATTTCTCAGATACAGCTAAGGTTTGTATTTGTATTTTTGAAAATAACACAGCATGTCGGTGTACTTATACTATTTTCCCAGATATTGCTAAGGTTTGTATTTGTATTTTGGAAAATAACACAGCTTGGGGGTGTATTTGTATTATTTTTTCAGATACAGCTAAGGTTTGTGTTTGTATTTTTGAAAATAACACATCATGGGGGTGTATTTGTATTATTTTCTGAGATACAGCTAAGGTTTGTATTTGTGTTTTTGAAAATAATACAGCTTGGGGGTGTATTTGTATTATTTTCCAAGATACACCTAAGGGTTGTATTCCTCTCTTTGAAAATAACACAGCTTGGGGTTGTATTTGTATTATTTTCCGAGATACAGCTAAGGGTTGTATTTGCATTTTTGAAAATATCAGAGCTTAGGGGTGTGTTTGTATTATTTTCCAACATATAGCTAAGGGTTGTATTTGTGTTTTAGAAAATAACACAGCTTGGGGGTGTTTTTGTATTATTTACCGAGATACAGGTCTGGGTTTTATATGTATTTTTGAAAATAACACAGCTTGGGTGTGTATTTGTATTATTTTCCGAGATACAGCTAAGGATTGTGTTTGTATTTTTGAAAATAACTCAGCTTGGGGGTGTATTTGTATCATTTTCTGAGATACAGCTCTGGGTTGTATTTGCATTTTTGAAAATAACTCAGCTTGGGGGTGTATTTGAATCATTTTCCGAGATACAGCTCAGGGTTGTATTTGTATTTTTGAAAATAACAGAGATTGTGAGTGTATTTGTATTATTTTCCAAGATACAGCCATCGGTTGTATATGTATTTTTGAAAATAACTCAGCTTGAGGGTTTATTTGTACTATTTTCCGAGATACAGCTAAGGTTTTTATTTGTATTTTTGAAAATAACACAGCTTGGGGGTGTATTTGTATTATTTTTTCAGATAGAGCTAATGTTTGTATTTGTGTTTTGGAAAATAACACAGCTTGGGTGTGTATTTGTATTATTTTCCGAAATACAGCTAAGTGATGTATTTGTATTTTTGAAAATAACACAGCTTGTGGGTGTATTTGTATTATTTTCCGCGATAAAGCTAAGGATTGTATTTGTATTTTTGAAAATGACACAGCATGGGGGTGTATTTTTATTATTTTTTGAGACAGAGCTAAGGGTTGTGTTTGTATTTTTGAAAATAACACAGCTTGGGGGTGTATTTGTATTATTTTCCGAGATACAGCTATGGGTTGTATTTGCATTTTTGAAAATAACACAGCTTGGGGGTGTATTTGTATCATTTTCTGAGATACAGCTCAGGGTTCTATTTGTATTTTTGAAAATAACGCAGCATGGGGGAGTATTTGTATTATTTTCCGAGATACAGCTAAGGTTTGTATTTGTATTTTTGAAAATAACACGGCTTGGGTGTGTATTGGTATTATTTTCCAAGATACAGCTAACGATTATATTAGTATTTTTGAAAATGTCACAGCTTGTGGGTGTACTTGAATTATTTTCCCAGATACTGCTAATGTTTCTATTTGTATTTTGGAAAATAACACAGCTTGGGGTTGTATTTGTATTATTTTCCCCCATACAGCTAAGGTTGTATTTGTATTTTTGAAAATAACAAAGCTTGGGGGTGTATTTGTATTATTTTCCCAGATACAGCTAAGGTTTGTATTTGTATTTTTGAAAATAACATGGCATGGGGGTGTATTTATATTATTTTCCCAGATACAGCTAAGGTTTGTATTTGTATTTTGGAAAATAACACAGCTTGGTGATGTTGTTGTATTATTTTCCGAGGTACAGCTCAGGGTTGTATTTGTATTTTTGAAAGTGACACAGCGTGGGGGTGTATTTGTATTTTTTTCCAAGGCACAGCTAAGGGTTGGATATGTATTTTTGAAAATAACACAGCATGGGCTTGTATTTATATTATTTTCCGAGATACAGCTAAGGTTTGTATTTGTATTTTTGAAAATAATACAGCTTGGGGGTGTATTTGTATTATTTTCCGAGATACAGCTAAGGGTTGTATTTGCATTTTTGAAAATAACAGAGCTTGGGGGTGTGTTTGTATTATTTTCCGACATACAGCTAAGGGTTGTATTTGTGTTTTAGAAAATAAGAAAGCTTGGGGGTGTTTTTGTATTATTTTCCGAGATACAGGTCAGGGTTGTGTTTATATTTTTAAAATAACACAGCTTGGGTGTGTATTTGTATTATTTTCCGAGATACAGCTAAGTATTGTGTTTGTATTTTTGATAATAACTCAGCTTGGGGGTGTATTTGTATTATTTTCCGAGATACAGCTTTGGGTTGTATTTGCATTTTTGAAAATAACTCAGCTTGGGGGTTTATTTGAATCATTTTCCGAGATACAGCTCAGGGTTGTATTGTTTTTTTGAAAATAACACAGATTGTGAGTGTATTTGTATTATTTTCCAAGATACAGCCATGGGTTGTATTTGTATTTTTGAAAATAACGCTGCTTGGGGGTAGGTTTGTATTATTTTCGGAGATACAGCTAAGGGTTGTATTTGTATTTTGGAAAATAACACAACTTGGGGGTGTATTTGTATTATTTTTCGAGACACAGCTAAGGGTTGTATTTGTATTTTTGAAAATAACACTGCTCGGGGGTGTATTTGTATTAATTTCCCAGATACAGCTAAGGTTTGTATTTGTATTTTGGAAAATAACAGAGCTTGGGGGTGTATTTGTATTATTTTTCGAGATACAGATAAGGGTTGTATTTGTGTTTTTGAAAATAACACAGCTTGGGGGTGTATTTGTATAATTTTCCGAGATAAAACTAAGGGTTGTATTTGTATTTTTGAAAATAACAAAGCTTGGGGGAGTTTTTGTATTAAATTCCCAGATACAGCACAAGGTTTTATTTGTATTTTTGAAAATAACACAGCTTGGTGTTGTATTTGTATTATTTTCCGAGATACAGCTAAGGTTTGTATTTTTATTTTTGAAAATAACACAGCTTGGGGGTGTATTTGTATTATTTTCCCAGATACAGCTAAGGTTTATATTTGTATTTTTGAAAATAACACAGCTTGGATATGTATTTCTATTATTTTCTGAGATACAGCTAAGGTTTCTATTTGTATTTTTGAAAATAGCACAGTTTGGGCGTGTACTTATATTATTTTCCGACATACGGCTTAGGGTTTTATTTGTATTTTTGAAAATAACTGAGCTTGGGGGTGTTTTTGTATTATTTTCCGAGATACATGACAGGGTTGTATATGTATTTTTGAAAATAACACAGCTTGGGGGTGTATTTCTATTATTTTCCTAGATACATCTAAGGGTTGTTTTTGTATTTTTGAAAATAACGCAGCTTTTGGGTGTATTTGTATTATTTTCTGAGATACAGCTAAGGTTTGTATTTGTATTTTTGAAAATAACGCAGTTTGGGGGTATATTTGTATTATTGTCGGAGATTCAGCTAAGGGTTGTATTTGTATTTTTGAAAATAACGCAGCTTGTTGGTATATTTGTATTATTTTCGGAGATACAGCTAAGGGTTGTATTTGTATTTTTGAAAATAACACAGCTTGTGGGTGTATTTGTGTTATTTTCTGAGATACAGTTAAGGGGTGTACTTGTATTTTTGAAAATAAGACAAAATGGCTGTGTATTTGTATTATTTTCCGAGATAAAGCTAAGGGTTGTATTTGTATTTTTGAAAATAACACAGTTTGGGGGTGTATTTCTATTATTTTCTGAGATACAGCTAAGAGCTGTATTTGTATTTTTGAAAATAACACAAAATGGCTGTGTATTTATATTATTTTCCGAGATACAGCTAAGGTTTGTATTTGTATTTTTGAAAATAACACAGCTTGGGGGTGTATTTGTATGATTTTCCAAGATACAGCTAAGGTTTTTATTTGTATTTTTGAAATTAAAATACCTTGTGGTTGTGTTTGTATTATTTTCCAATATACAAGTAAGAGTTGTATTTGTATTTTAGAAAATAGCACAGCTTGGTGGTGTTTTTGTATTATTTTCTGAGATACAGCTCAGGGTTGTATTTGTATTTTTGAAAATAACACAGTTTGGCGGTGTATTTGTATTATTTTGAGAGATATAGCTAAGGTTTGTATATGTGTTTTTTAAAATAACACAGCTTTGGGGTGTATTTGTATTATTTTCCGAGATATACCTAAGGGTTGTATTTGAATTAACACAGCTTGGGGGTGTTTTTGTATTACTTTCCGAGATAAAGCTCAGGGTTGTATTTGTATTTTTGAAAATGTCACAGCTTGGGGGAGTATTTATCTTATTTTCCGAGATACAGCTAAGGTTTTTATTTGTATTTTTGAAAATAACAAAGCTTGTGGGTGTATTTGTATTATTTTCTGAGATACAGCTTAGGGTTGTATTTCTATTTTTGAAAATAACACAGCTTGGGGGTTATTTGTATTATTTTCCGAGATACAGCTAAGGGTTGTATTTGTATTTTTGAAAATAACACCGCTTGGGTGTGTATTTGTATTATTTTCCCAGATACAGCTAAGGTTTTTATTTGTATTTTTGAAAATAACACAGCTTGGGTGTGTATTTGTATTATTTTCCCAGATACAGCTAAGGTTTGTATTTGTATTTTTGAAAATAACACACCTTGGGGGTGTATTTGTAATATTTTCGGCAATACAGCTAAGGTTTCTATTAGTGCTTTTGAAAATAACACAGTTTGGGGGTGTATTTGTATTATTTTCCGAGATACAGCTCAGGGTTGTATTTGTATTTTTGAAAATAACACAGATTGGCGGTGTAGTTGTATTATTTTGGGAGATACAGCTAAGTGTTGTATTTGTGTTTTTGAAAATAACACAGCTTGGGGGTGTATTTGTATTATTTTCCGAGATATACCTAAGGGTTGTATTTGTATTTTGGAAAATAACACAGCTTGGGGGTGTATTTGTATTATTTTTCGAGATACAGCTAAGGGTTGTATTTGTGTTTTTGAAAATAACACAGCTTGGGGGTGTATTTTTATTATTTTCCGAGATACAGTTAAGGGTTGTATATGTATTTTTAAAAATAACACAGCTTGTGGGTTTTTTTGTATTATTTTCCGAGATACAGCACAAGGTTTTATTTGTATTTTTGAAAATAACACAGCTTGGGGGTGTATTTATATTATTTTCTGAGATACAGCTAAGGGCTGTATTTGTATTTTTGAAAATAACACACTTTGGGGGTGTTTTTGTATTATTATCCGAAATACAGCTCAGGGTTGTATTTGTATTTTTGAAAATAACACAGCTTGGGGGTGTATTTGTATTATTTTCCGAGATACAGCTAAGGGTTTTACTTGTATTTTTGAAAATAGCGCAGCTTGTGGGTGTATTTGTATTATTTTCTGAGATACAGCTAAGGTTTGTATTTGTATTTTTCAAAATAACGCAGCTTGGGGGTATATTTGTATTATTTTTGGAGATACAGCTAAGGGTTGTGTTTCCATTTTTGAAAATAACACAGCTTGGGGGTGTAATTGTATTATTGTCTTAATTACAGCTAAAGGCTGTATTTGTATTTTTGAAAATAACACAAAATGGGGTGTATATGTATTATTTTCCGACACACAGCTAAAGGTTGTATTTGTATTTTTGAAAATAACAGAGCTTGCGGGTGTATTTGTATTATTTTCGGAGATACAGCTAAGGCTTGTATTTGTATTTTTGAAAATAACGCAGCTTGGGGGTGTATTTGTATTATTTTCCGAGTTACAGCTCAGGGTTGTATTTATATTTTTGAAAATAACGCAGCTTGGGGTTGTTTTTGTATTATTTTCGGGGATATAGCTAAGGGTTATATTTGTATTTTTGAAAATAGCACAACTTGGGTGTCTATTTGTATTATTTTCCCAGAAACAGCTAAAGTTTGTATTTGTATTTTTGAAAATAACACAGCTTGGGGGTGTATTTGTATTATTTTCAAAGATACAGCTAAGGTTTGTATTTGTGTTTTTGAAAATAACAGAGCTTGGTGGTGTATTTGTATTATTTTCCCAGATACAGCTAAGGTCTGTTTTTGTATTTTTGAAAATAACACAGCTTGGGGCTGTGTTTGTATTATTTTCCGAGATACAGCTAAGGGTTGTATTTGTATTTTTGAAAAAAACGCAGCTTTTGTGTGTATTTGTATTATTTTCGAAAATACAGCTAAGGCTTGTATTTGTATTTTTGAAAATATCGCAGCTTGGGGGTGTATTTGTATTATTTTCCGAGATACAGCTAAGGGTTGTATTTCTATCTTTGAAAATAACACAGCTTGGGGGTGTATTTGTATTATTTTCCCAGATACAGCTAAGGGTTGTATTTGTATTTTTGAAAATAACAGAGCTTGGGGGTCTGTTTATATTATTTTCCGAGATACACCTAAGGTTTGTATTTTTATTTTAGAAAATAACACAGCTTGGGTGTGTTTTTGTATTATTTTCCGAGATACACATAAGGATTTGCATTTTTGAAAATTACACATCTTTTGGGTGTACTTGTAATATTTTCCACGATACAGCTATGGGTTTTGTTTGTATTTTTGAAAATAATACAGATTGGGGGTGTATTTGTATTATTTTCCGAGATACAGCTCAGGGTTGTATTTGTATTTTTGAAAATAACACATCTTGGGGGTGTATTTGTATTATTTTGCAAGATACAGCTAAGGGTTGTATTTGTGTTTTTGAAAATAACACAGCTTGGGGGTGTATTTGTATTATTTTTTGAGATATAGCTAACTTGTGTATTTGTATTTTTGAAAATAACACAGTTTGGTGGTGTATTTGTATGATTTTTCGAGATACACCTAAGGGTTGTATTTGTGTTTTTGAAAATAACACAGCTTGGGTGTGTATTTGTATAATTTTCCGAGATACAGCGAAAGGTTTTATTTGTATTTTTGAAAATAACACAGCTTGGGGGAGTTTTTGCATTATATTCCCAGATACAGCACAAGGTTGTATTTGTATTTTTGAAAATAAAACAGCTAGGGGGTGTATTTGTATTACTTTTCGAGATACAGCTAAAGTTTGTATTTGCATTTTTGAAAATAACACATCTTGGGGGTGTATTTGTATTATTTTCCCAGATACAGCTAAAGTTTGTATTTGTATTTTTGAAAATAACACGGCTTGGGGGTGTATTTCTATTATTTTCAGAGATACAGCTAAGATTTGTATTTGTATTTTTGAAAATAGCACAGCTTGGGGGTGTACTTGTATTATTTTCCGACATACAGTTAAGGGTTGTATTTGTTTTTTTGAAAATAACGCAGCTTGGTGGTGTATTTGTATTATTTTCCGAGACACAGCTCAGGGTGGTATTTGTATTTTTGAAAATAACACATCTTGGTTGTTTATTTGCATTATTTTCCCAGATACAGCTAAGGTGTTTATTTGTATTTTTGAAAATAACACAGCTTGGGTTTGTTTTTTATTATTTTCCCAGATACAGATAAGGTTTGTATTTGTATTTCTGAAAATAACACAGCTTGGGGGTGTATTTGTATTATTTTCCTAGAAACAGCTAAGGTTTGTATTTGTATTTTTGAAAGTAACCCAGCTTGTGGGTATATTTGTATTATTTTCAGAGATACAGCTAAGGGTTGTATTTGTATTTTTGAAAATAACGCAGCTTGGGGGTGTATTTGTATTATTTTCGGAGATATAGCTAAGGGTTGTATTTGTATATTTGAAAATCACACAGCTTGGTGGTGTATTTGTATTATTTTCTGAGATACAGCTAAGGGGTATATTTTTATTTTTGAAAATAACACAGCTTGTGAGTGTATTTGTATTATTTTCCGAGATACAGCTATGGGTTGTATTTGTATTTTTGAAAATAACACAGCATGGGGGTGTATTTGTATTGTTTTCCGAGTTACAGCTCAGGGTTTTATTTTTATTTTTGAAAATAACGCAGCTTGGCTGTGTATTTGTATTATTTTCCGAGATACAGCTAAGGTTTGTATTTGTATTTTTGAAAATAACGCAGCTTGGAGTTGTATTTGTACTATTTTCCTAGATACAGCTAAGGTTTTTATTTATATTTTTGAAAATAGCACAGCTTGGGTGTGTATTTGTATTATTTTCCGACATACAGCTAAGGTTTGTATTTGCATTTTTGAAAATAACACAGCTTGGGGGTGTACTTCTACTATTTTCCCAGATAGAGCTAAGGTTTGTATTTGTATTTTGGAAAATAACACAGCTTGGGGGTGTCTTTGCATTATGTTTCCAGATACAGCTAATGTTTGTATTTGTATTTTTGAAAATAACACAGCTTGGGGGTGTATTTGTATTATTTTCCAAGATACAGCTAAGGTTTTTATTTGTATTTTTGAATATAACACAGCTTGGGTGTGTATTTGTATTATTTTCTGAAATACAGCTAAGGGTTGTATTTGCATTTTTGAAAATAACAAATCTTGTGGGTTTACTTGTATTATTTTCCAAGATGCAGCTATGGTTTGTATTTGTATTTTTCGAAATAATAAAACTTGGGGGTGTATTTGTATTATTTTCCGAGATACAGGGAAGGGTTTTGTTTGTAGTTTTGAAAATAACACAGCTTTGCGGTGTATTTTTATTATTTTGCGAGATACAGCTAAGGGTTGAATTTGTGTTTTGGAAAATAACACAGCTTGGGGGTGTATTTGTATTATTTTCCGAGATAGAGCTAAGGTTTGTATTTGTATTTTTGAAAATAACACAGCTTAGGTTGTGTATTGTATTGTTTTCCCAGATGCGGCTACGGTTTGTATTTGTATTTTGGAAAATAACACAGCTTTGGGTTGTTTTTGTATTATTTCCCGAGATACAGCTCAGGGTTGTATTTGTATTTTTGAAAATAACATAGCTTGTGAGTGTATTTGTATTATTTTCCAAGATACAGCTATGGGTTGTATCTGTATTTTTGAAAATAGCACAGCTTGTGGGTGTATTTGTATTATTTTTTGAGATACAGCTCAGCGTTGTATTTGTATTTTTGAAAATAACACAGCTTTGGGGTGTATTTGTATTATTTTCCGAGATACAGCTAAGCTTTTTATTTGTATTTTTGAAAATAACACAGCAAGGGATTGTATTTATATTATTTTCCCAGATACAGCTAAGGATTGTATTTGTGTTTTTGAAAATAACACAGCTTGGGGGTGTATTTGTATTATTTTCCCAGATACAGCTATGGTTTGTATTTGTATTTTGGAAAATAACACAGCTTCGGGGTGTTTTTGTATTATTTCCTGAGATACAGTGCAGGGTTGTCTTTGTATTTTTGAAAATGACACAGCTTGGGGGTGTATTTGTATTATTTTCCGAGATACAGCTAAGGGTTGTATTTGTATTTTTGAAACTAACACCGCATGGAGGTGTATTTATATTATTTTCCTAGATAAAGCTAAGGTTTGTATTTGTATTTTTGAAAATAACACAGCTTGGGGATGTATTTGTATTATTTTCCGAGATACAGCTAAGGGTTGTATTTCTATTTTTGAAAATAACACAGCTTGGGGGTGTATTTGTATTATATTCCAAGATACAGCTAAGGGTTGTATTTGTATTTTTGAAAATAACGCAGCATTTGGGTGTATTTGTATTATTTTCCGAGATACAGCTAACGCTTGTATATTTATTTTTGACAAAAACACAGCTTGGGGGAGTATTTGTATTATTTTCCGAGATACAGCTAAGGGTTAAATTTGTGTTTTTGAAAATAACAGAGCTTGGGGGTGTGTTTTTAATATTTTCCAAGATACTGCTAAGGGTTGTATTTGTATTTTTTAAAATAACACAGGTTCGTGGTGTATTTGTATTATTTTCCGAGATACAGTTAAGGGTTGTATTTGTATTTCTGAAAATAACACAGCTTGGGGTATATTTGTATTATTTTCCAAGATACAGCTGTGGATTGTAATTGTAATTTTGAAAATAACACAGCTTGGGGTTGTATTTCTATCATTTTCCGAGATACAGCTCAGGGTTGTATTTGTATTTTTTAAAATAAAACAGCTTGTGGGTGTATTTGTATTATTTTCCAAGATACAGCTATGGGTTGTATTTGTGTATTTGAAAATAACACAGCTTGTGGGTGTATTTGTATTATTTTCCGAGATACAGCTCAGGGTTGTATTTGTATTTTTTAAAATAAAGCAGCTTGGCTGTGTATTTGTATTATTTTCCGAGACACAGCTAAGGTTTGTATTTGTATTTTTGAAAATAACGCAGCTTGGGGTTGTATTTGTACTATTTTCCGAGATACAGCTAAGGTTTTCATTTGTATTTTTGAAAATAACACAGCTTGGTGGTATATTTATATTATTTTCCCAGATACAGCTAAGGTTTGTATTTGTGTTTTGGAAAATAACACAGCTTGGGGGTGTATTTGCATTATTTTCCGAGATATAGCTAAGGGCTGTATTTGGGTTTTTGAAAATAACACAACTTGGGGGTGTATTTGTATTATTTTCCGAGATAAACCTAAGGATTGTATTTGTATTTTTGAAAATAACACAGCTTGGGCGTGTATTTGTATTATTTTCCCATATACAGCTAAGGTTTGTATTTGTATTTTGGAAAATAACACAGCTTGGGGTTGTTTTTGTGTTATTTTCCGAGATAAAGGTCAGGGTTGTATTTGTATTTTTGAAAATGACACAGCTTGGGGGTGTATTTGTTTTTTTTTCCGAGATACAGCTAAGGGTTGTATTTCTATTTTTGACAATAACACAGCTTGGGGGTGTATTTGTATTATTTTTTGAGATGCAGCTAAGGATTGTATTTGTATTTTGGAAAATAACACAGCTTGCGGGTGTACTTCTACTATTTTCCGAGATACAGCTAAGGTTTGTATTTGTATTTTGGAAAATAACACAGCTTGGGTGTGTTTGTATTATTTTTCCAGATACAGCTATTGCTTGTATTTGTATTTTTGAAAATAACACACCTTTTGTCTGTATTTGTATTATTTTCCGAGATACAGCTAAGAGGTGTATTTGCATTTTTGAAAATAACATATCTTGTGGGTGTACTTGTATTATTTTCCAAGATACAGCTATGGGTTGTATTTGTATTTTTCAAAGTAATAAAGCTTGGTGGTGTATTTGTATTATTTTGCGAGATACAGCTGAGGGCTGTATTTGTATTTTTAAAAATAACACAGCATGGCGGTGTATTTCTATTATTTTGCGAGATACAGCTAAGGGTTGAATTTGTGTTTTTGAAAATAACACAGCTTGTGGGTGTACTTCTATTACTTTCCAAGATACAGCTATGGGTTGTATTTGTATTTCTGAAAATAATACAGCTTGGGGGTGTATTTGTATTATTTTCCGAGATACAGGTCAGGGTTGTATTTGTATTTTTGAAAATAACACAGCTAGGCGGTGTATTTCTATTATTTTGCGAGATACAGCTAAGGGTTGAATTTGTGTTTTTGAAAATAACACAGCTTGGGGGTGTATTTGTATTATTTTCCGGGACAAAGATAAGTTTTGTATTTGTATTTTTGAAAATAACACAGCTTGGGGGTGTATTTGTATTATTTTCCCAGATACGGCTAAAATTTGTATTTGTATTTTGGAAAATATCACAGCTTCGTGGTGTTTTTGTATTATTTCCCGAGATACAGCTCAGGGTTGTATTTGTATTTTTGAAAACGACACAGCTTGGGGGTGTATTTCAATCATTTTCCGAGTTACAGCTGAGGGTTGTATTTGTATTTTTTAAAATACCACAGCTTGTGAGTGTATTTGTATTATTTTCCAAGATACAGCTATGCATTGTATTTGTATTTTTGAAAATAACAAGGCTTGGGGGTGTATTTGTATTATTTTCTGAGATACAGCTCAGGGTTGTATTTGTATTTTTGAAAATAACGCAGCTTGGGGGTGTATTTGTATTGTTTTCCGAGATACAGCTAAGGTTTTTATTTGTATTTTTGAAAATAACGCAGCTTGGGTGTTTATTTGCTATATTTTCCGAGATACAGCTAAGGTTTTTATTTGTATTTTTGAAAATAACACAGCCTGGTTGTGTATTTGTATTATTTTCCCAGATACAGCTAAGGTTTGTATTTGTTTTTTGAAAAATAACACAGCTTGGGGGTGTATTTGTATTATTTTCCGAGATACAGCTAAGGTTTGTATTTGTATTTTGGAAAATAACAAAACTTGGGGGTGTATTTGTATTATTTTCCGAGATACAGCTAAGTGTTGTATTTGTATTTTTGAAAATAACGCAGCTTGGGGTTGTATTTGTCTTATTTTCCGAGATACAGCTAGGGTTTGTATTTGTATTTTTGAAAATAACACAGCTTGGGGGTGTATTTGTATTATTTTCCGAGATAAAGGTCAGGGTTGTATTTGTATTTTTGAAAATAACACAGCTTGCGGGTGTATTTATATTATTTTCCCATGTACAGCTAAGGTTTGTATTTGTATTTTTGAAAATAACACAGCTTGGGTGTGTATTTGTATTATTTTCCGATATACAGCTAAGCTTTGTATTTGTATTTTTGAAAATAACACAAATTGTGTGTGTATTTGTATTATTTTCCGAGATAGAGCTAAGGTTTGTATTTGTATTTTTGAAAATAACACAGCTTGGTGGTGTAATTGTACTATTTTTCCCTGATACAGCTAAAGTTTGTATTTGTATTTTGCAATATAACACAGCTTGGGGTTGTATTTGTATTATTTTTCCAGATACAGCTAAGGTTTGCATTTGTATTTTTTAATATAACACAGCTTGGGGTGTATTTGTATTATTTTCCGATATACAGCTAAGGTTTTTATTTGTATGTTTGAAAATAACACTGCTTGGTTGTGTATTTTGTATTATATTCCGAGATACAGCTAATGGTTGTATTTTCATTTTTGAAAATAACACATCTTGTGGGTGTACTTGTATTATTTTCCAAGATACAGCTATGGGTTTTATTTGTATTTTTGAAAATAATACAGCTTGGTGGTGTATTTGTATTATTTTCCGATATACAGGTGAGGGTTGTATTTGTATTTTTGAAAATAACACAGGTTGGCGGTGTATTTCTATTATTTTGCGAGATATAGCTAAGGGTTGAATTTGTGTTTTTGAAAATAACACAGCTTCGGGGTGTATTTGTATTATTTGCCGGGATATAGCTAAGGGTTGTTTTTGTATTTTGGAAAATAACGCGGCTTGGTGGTGTATTTGTATTATTTTCTGAGATACAGCTAAGGTTTGTATTTGTATTTTTGAAAATAACACAGCTTGGGGGTGTATTTTTTAATATTTTCCCAGATACCGCTAAGGGTTGTATTTGTATTTTTGAAAATAACACAGCTTGGGGGTGTATTTGTATTATTTTCGGAGATACAGCTAAGGGTTTTATTTGTATTTTTAAAAATATCGCAGCTTGGGTTTGTATTTGTATTATTTTCCGAGATACAGCTAAGGTTTGTATTAGTATTTTTGAAAATAACACAGCTTGGGGGATTATTTGTATTATTTTCCGAGATACACCTAAGGGTTTTATTTCTATCTTTGAAAATAACACAGCTTGGGGGTGTATTTGTATTATTTTCCGAGATACAGCTAAGGGTTGTATTTGTATTTTTGAAAATAACAGAGCTTGGGGGTGTGTTTGTATTATTTTCCGAGATACAGCTAAGGGTTGTATATGTGTTTTAGAAAATAACACAGCTTGGGGGTGTTTTTGTATTATTTTCCGAGATACTGGTCAGGGTTATATTTGTATTTTTGAAAATAACACAGCTTGGGGGTGTATTTGTATTATTTTCCGAGATACAGCTAAGGGTTGTGTTTATATTTTTGAAAATAACACAGTTTGGGGGTGTATTTGTATTATTTTCCGAGATACAGCTGTGGGTTGTATATGCATTTTTGAAAATAACACAGCTTGGGGGTGTATTTGAATCATTTTCCGAGTTACAGCTCAGGGTTGTATTTGTATTTTTGAAAATAACACAGATTGTGTGCGTATTTGTATTATTTTCCCAGATACAGCTAATGTTTGTATTTGTGTTTTGGAAAATAACACAGCTTGGGGGTGTATTTGTATTATTTTCCAAGATACAGCTAATGTTCTTATTTGCATTTTTGAAAATAACAGAGCTTGGGGGTGTGTTTGTATTATTTTCCGAGATACAGCTAAGGGTTGTATTTGTGTTTTAGAAAATAACACAGCTTGGGTGTGTTTTTATATTATTTTCCGAGATACAGCTCAGTGTTGTATTTATATTTTTGAAAATAACACAACCTGGGGGTGTATTTGAATTATTTTCTGAGATACAGCTATGCGTTGTAGTTGTATTTTTGAAAATAACACAGCTTGGGGGTGTATTTGTATTATTTTCTGAGATACAACTCAGGGTTGTATTTGTATTTTTGAAAATAACACAGCTTGGGTGTGTATTTGTATTATTTTCCGAATACAGCTAAGGTTTTTATTTGTATTTTTGAAAATAACACAGCTTGGTTGTGTATTTGTATTATTTTCCCAGATACAGCTAATGTATGTATTTGTGTTTTGGAAAATAACACAGCTTGGGGCTGTGTTTGTATTATTTTCCGAGATACAGCTAAGGTTTGTATTTGTATTTTGGAAAATAACACAACTTGGGGGTGTATTTGTATTATTTTGCATAAAGTTAAGGGTTTTATTTGTATTTTTGAAAATAACGCAGCTTGGGGTTGTATTTGTATTATTTTCCGAGATACAGCTAAGATTTGTATTTGTATTTTTGAAAATAACACAGTTTGGGGGGGTATTTATATTATTTTCTGAGATACAGCTATGGGTAGTATTTGCATTTTTGAAAATAACACAGCTTGGGCGTGTATTTGTATTATTTTCCGATATACAGCTAAGGGTTGTATTTGTATTTTTGAAAATAACACAGATTGGGTGTGTATTTGTATAATTTTCCCATATATAGCTAAGGTTTGTATTTTTATTTTTGAAAATAACACAGCTTGTGGGTTTACTTGTACTATTTTCCCAGATACAGCTAAGATTTGTATTTGTATTTTGGAATATAGCACAGCTTGTGGTTGTATTTGCATTATTTTTGCAATTACAGCTAAGGATTGTATTTGGATTTTTGAAAATAACACAGCTTGGGGGTGTATTTGTATTATTTTCCGAGATACAGCTAAGGTTTTTATTTGTATTTTTGAAAATAACACTGCTTGGGTGTGTATTTGTATTATTTTCCGAGATACAGCTAAGGGTTGCATTTGTATTTTTGAAAATAACACACCATGGAGGTGTATTTATATTATTTTCCAAGATACAGCTAATGTTTATATTTGTATTTTTGAAAATAACACAGCTTGGGGGTGTATTTGTATTATTTTCCGAGATACCGCTAAGGGTTGTATTTGTATTTTTGAAAATAACACAGCTTGGGGGTGTATTTGTATTATTTTCCCAGATACAGCTATGATTTGTATTTGTATTTTTGAAAATAACACAGCTTGGGGGTGTATTTGTATTATTTTCCCAGATACAGCTAAGCTTTGTATTTGTATTTTTGAAAATGTCACAGCTTGGGGGAGTACTTGAATTATTTTCCCAGATACAGCTAAGGTTTGTATTTGTATTTTGGAATATAACACAGCTTGGGGGTGTTTTTGTATTATTTTCCGAGATACAGCTAAGTTTTCTATTTCTATTTTTGAAAATAACACAGATTGTGGGTGTATTTGTATTATTTTCCGAGATACAGCTAAGGGTTGTATTTGTATTACTGAAAATAACAGAGATTGGGTGTGTATTTGTATTATTTTCCGAGATACAGCAAAGGGTTGTATTTGTATTTTTGAAAATAACACATCTTGGGGGTGTATTTTTTACTATTTTCTGAGATACAGCAAAGGATTGTCTTTGTATTTTTGAAAATAACACAGCTTATGGGTGTATTTATATTATTTTCCGAGATACAGCTAAGGTTTGTATTTGTATTTTTTAAAATAACACAGCTTGGGGTTGTATTTGTATTATTTTCTGAGATAGAGCTAAGGGTTTTATTTCTATTTTTGAAAATAACACAGCTTGGGGGTGTATTTGTATCATTTTCTGAGATACAGCTAAGGGTTGTATTTGTATTATTGAAAATAACAGAGCTTGGCTGTGTATTTGTATTATTTTCAGAGATACAGCTAAGGGTTGTATTTGTATTTTTGAAAATAACACAGCTTGCGGTGTTTTTGTATTATTTTCCGAGATACAGCTGAGGGATGTATTTGTATTTTTGAAAATAACACAGCTTGGGTGTGTATTTGTATTATTTTCCGAGTTACAGCTCAGCGTTGTATTTGTATATTTGAAAATAACACAGCTTGGGGGTGTATTTGTATTATTTTCTGAGATACAGCTAAGGGTTGTATTTGTATTTTTGAAAATAACACAGATTGGGTGTGTATTTGTATTGTTTTCGCAGATACAGCTAAGGTTTTTATTTGTATTTTTGAAAATAACACAGCTTCGGGGTGTACTTGTACTGTTTTCCCAGATACCGCTAAGGTTTGTATTTGTATTTTGGAATATAACACAGCTTGTGTGTGTATTTGTATTATTTTCCGAGTTACAGCTCAGCGTTGTATTTGTATTTTTGAAAATAACACAGCTTGGGGGTGTATTTGTATTATTTTCTGTGATACAGCTAAGCGTTGTATTTGTATTTTTGAAAATAACAAAGCTTGTGGGAGTATTTTTATTATTTTCCGAGATACAGCTATGGGTTGTATTTGTATTTTTGAAAATAAAACAGCTTGCGGGTGTATTTGTATTTTTATCCGAGATACAGTTCAGGGTTGTATTTGTATTTTTGAAAATAACACAGCTTAGGGGTGTATTTGTATTATTTTCCAAGATATAGCTATGGGTTGTATTTTTGTTTTTGAAAATTACACAGCTTGGGGGTGTATTTATATTATTTTCCCAGATACAGCTCAGGGTTTTATTTGTATTTTTGAAAATAATGCAACTTGGTGTTGTATTTTTATTATTTTCCCAGATACAGCTAAGTTTTGTTTTTGTATTTTTGAAAATATCGCAGCTTTGGTGTGTATTTGTATTATTTTCTGAGATACAGCTAAGGGTTGTATTTGTATTTTTGAAAATAACACAGCTTGGGGGTGTATTTGTATTATTTTCCGAGATACAGCTCTGGGTTGTACTTGTATTTTGGAAAATAACACAGCTTGGTCTTGTATTTTTATTGTTTTCCGAGATACAGCTAAGGGTTGTATTTGTAGTTTTGGAAATAAACGACCTTGGATGTGTATTTGTATTATTTTCCGAGATACAGCTGTGGGTTGTATTTGTATTTTTGAAAATAACACAGCTTGGGGGTGTATTTCTATTATTATCCGAGGTACAGCTCAGGGTTGTATTTGTATTTTTGAAAATAACATAGCTTGGGGTTGTATTTGTATTAATTTCCAAGATACAGCTAAGGATTGTATTTGTATTTTTGAAAATAACACAGCTTGGGGGTGTATTTGTATTATTTTCCGAGATACAGGGGAGGGTTTTGTTTGTAGTTTTGAAAATAACACAGCTTGGCGGTGTATTTCTATTATTTTGCGAGATACAGCTAAGGGTTGAATTTGTGTTTTTTAAAATAACACAGCTTGGGGGTGTATTTGTATTATTTTCCAAGATACAGCTAAGGTTAGTATTTGTATTTTTGAAAATAACAAAGCTTAGGGGTGTATTTGTATTGTTTTCCCAGATGCGGCTACGGTTTGTATTTGTATTTTGGAAAATAACACAGCTTTGGGTTGTTTTTGTATTATTTCCCGAGATACAGCTCAGGATTTTATTTGTATTTTTGAAAATAACATAGCTTGTGAGTGTATTTGTATTATTTTCCAAGATACAGCTATGGGTTTTATCTTTTTTTTTGAAAATAGCACAGCTTGTGGGTGTATTTGTATTATTTTTTGAGATACAGCTCAGGGTTTTATTTGTATTTTTGAAAATAACACAGCTTTGGGGTGTATTTGTATTATTTTCCGAGATAACAGCTAAGGGTTTTATTTGTATTTTTGAAAATAACACAGCAAGGGGGTGTATTTATATTATTTTCCGAGATACAGCTAAGGTTTGTATTCGTATTTTTGAATGTAACACAGCTTGGGGGTGTATTTGTTTTATTTTCCGAGATACAGAAAAGGGTTGTATTTCTATTTTTGAAAATAACACAGCATGGGGGTGTATTTTTTATTATTTTCCCAGATACAGCTAAGGATTGTATTTGTGTTTTTGAAAATAACACAGCTTGGGGGTGTATTTGTATTATTTTCCAAGATACAGCTAAGGTTTGTATTTGTATTTTGGAAAATAACACAGCTTCTGGGTGTTTTTGTATTATTTCCCGAGATACAGTGCAGGGTTGTCTTTGTCTTTTTGAAAATGACACAGCTTGGGGGTGTATTTGTATTATATTCCAAGATACAGCTAATGGTTGTATTTGTATTTTTGAAAATAACGCAGCATTTGGTTGTATTTGTATTATTTTCCGAGATACAGCTAACGCTTGTATATTTATTTTTGACAATAACACAGCTTGGGGGAGTATTTGTATTATTTTAAGAGATACAGCTAAGGGTTAAATTTGTGTTTTTGAAAATAACAGTGCTTGGGTGTGTGTTTTTATTATTTTCCAAGATACTGCTAAGGGTTGTATTTGTATTTTTGAAAATAACACAGGTTCATGGTGTATTTGTATTATTTTCCGAGATACAGCTAAGGGTTGTATTTGTATTTTTGAAAATAACACAGCTTGGGGTATATTTGTATTATTTTCCAAGTTACAGCTGTCGATTGTAATTGTAATTTTGAAAATAACACAGCTTGGGGTTGTATTTCTATCATTTTCCGAGATAAACCTCAGGGTTGTATTTGTATTTTTGAAAATAACACAGCTTGTGGGTGTATTTGTATTATTTTCCGGGATATATCTAAGGGTTGTAATTGTATTTTGGAAAATAACACAGCTTGGGTGTGTATTTGTATTATTTTCCGAGATACAGCTAAGGTTTGTATTTGCATTTTTGAAAATAACACAGCTTGGGGGTGTATTTGTATTATTTTCCCAGATACAGCTAAGGTTTGTATTTGTATTTTTGAAAATATCACAGCTTGGGAGTGTTTTTGTATTATTTTCCCAGATACAGCTAAGGATTGTATTTGTATATTTGAAAATGACACAGCATGGGGGTGTATTTGTATTATTTTCCAAGATACAGCTTAGGTTTTTATTTGTGTTTTGGAAAACAACACAGCTTGGGGATCTTTTTGTATTATTTTCCGAGATACAGCTCATGGTTGTATTTGTATTTTTGAAAATGACACAGCTTGGTGTTGTATTTGTATTATTTTCTGAGATACAGCTCAGGATAATATTTGCATTTTTGAAAATAACAAATCTTGTGGGTGTACTTGTATTATTTTCCAAGATACAGCTATGGGTTGTATTTGTATTTTTCAAAATAATAAAGCTTGTTTGTGTATTTGTATTATTTTCCGAGATACAGATGACGGCTGTATTTGTATTTTTAAAAATAACACAGCATGGCGGTGTATTTCTATTATTTTGCGAGATACAGCTAAGGGTTGAATTTGTGTTTTTGAAAATAACACAGCTTGTGGGTTATTTGTATTATTTTCCGGGATATATCTTAGGGTTGTATTTGTATTTTGGAAAATAACACAGCTTGGGGGTGTATTTGTATTATTTTCCGAGATACAGCTAAGGATTGTATTTGCATTTTTGAAAATAACACAGCTTGGGGGTGTATTTGTATTATTTTCCCAGATACAGCTAAGGTTTGTATTTGTATTTTTGAAAATATCACACCTTGGGAGTGTGTTTGTATTATTTTCCCAGATACAGCTAACGATTTTATTTGTATATTTGAAAATGACACAGCTTGGGGGTGTATTTGTATTATTTTCCAAGATACAGCTTAGGTTTTTATTTGTGTTTTGGAAAATAACACAGCTTGGGGATGTTTTTGTATTATTTTCCGAGATACAGCTCATGGTTGTATTTGTATTTTTGAAACTGACACAGCTTGGTGTTGTATTTGTATTATTTTCTGAGATACAGCTCAGGATTATATTTGCATTTTTGAAAATAACACAACTTGGGGGTGTATTTGTATTATTTTCGGAGATACAGCTCAGGGTTCTGTTTGTATTTTTGAAAATAACACAGCTTGCGGGTGTATTTGTATTATTTTCCCAGATACAGCTAAGGTTTCTATTTGTATTTTTGAAAATAACACAGCTTGGGGGTGTATTTGTATTATTTTCCGAGATACAGCTAAGGGTTGTATTTGTATTTTTGAAAATAACACAGCTTGGGTGTGTATTTGTATTATTTTCTCAGATACACCTAAGGTTTGTATTTGTATTTTTGAAAATAACACAGCTTGCGGGTGTACTTGTACTATTTTCCCAGATACAGCTAAGGTTTGTATTTGTATTTTGGAAAATAACAAAGCTTGGGGGTGAATTTGTATTATTTTTCCAGACAAATCTAAAGATTTTGTTTGTATTTTTGAAAATAACACAGCTTGGGGGTGTATTTCTATTATTTTCCGAGATACAGCTAAGGTTTTTATTTGTATTTTTGAAAATAACACATCTGGGTGTGTATTTGTATTATTTTCCGAGATACAGCTAAGGGTTGTATTTGGATTTTTGAAAATATCACATCTTGTGGGTGTACTTGTATTATTTTCCAAGATACAGCTATGGGTTTTATTTGTATTTCTAAAAATAATACAGATTGTGGGTGTATTTGTATTATTTTCCGTGATACAGGTCAGGGTTGTATTTGTATTTTTGAAAATAACACAGCTAGGCGGTGTATTTCTATTATTTTGCGAGATACAGCTAAGGGTTGAATTTGTGTTTTTGAAAATAACACAGCTTGGGGGTGTATTTGTATTATTTTCCGGGATAAAGATTAGTTTTGGATTTGTATTTTTGAAAATAACACAGATTGGTGGTGTATTTTTTAATATTTTTCCAGATTCAGCTAAGATTTGTATTTGTATTTTTGAAAATAACACAGCTTGGGGGTGTATTTGTATTATTTTCCCAGATACGGCTAAAATTTGTATTTGTATTTTGGAAAATATCACTGCTTCGTGGTGTTTTTGTATTATTTCCCGAGTTACAGCTCAGGGTTGTATTGGTATTTTTAAAAATGACACAGCTTGGGGGTGTATTTGAATCATTTTCCGAGATACAGCTCAGGGTTGTATTTGTATTTTTTAAAATACAACAGCTTGTGAGTGTATTTGTATTATTTTCCAAGATACAGCTATGCATTGTATTTGTATTTTTGAAAATAACAAAGCTTGGGGGTGTATTTGTATTATTTTCTGAGATACAGCTCAGGGTTGTATTTGTATTTTTGAAAATAACGCAGCTTGGTGTTGTATTTGTATTGTTTTCCGAGATACAGCTAAGGTTTTTATTTGTATTTTTGAAAATAACGCAGGTTGGGGGTTTATTTGCTCTATTTTCCGAGATACAGCTAAGGTTTTTATTTGTATTTTTGAAAATAACACAGCTTGTTTGTGTATTTGTATTATTTTCCCAGATACAGCTAATGTTTGTATTTGTGTTTTGGAAAATAACACAGCTTGGGGGTGTATTTGTATTATTTTCCGAGATACAGCTAAGGTTTGTATTTGTATTTTGGAAAATAATACAACTTGGGGGTGTATTTGTATTATTTTCCGAGATACAGCTAAGGGTTGTATTTGTATTTTTGAAAATAACGCAGCTTGGGGTTGTATTTGTATTATTTTCCGAGATACAGCTAAGGTTTTTATTTGTATTTTTGAAAATAACACAGCTTGGGTGTGTATTTGTATTATTTTCTGAGATACAGCTATGGGTAGTATTTACATTTTTGAAAATAGCACAGCTTGGGGGTGTATTTGTATCATTTTCTGAGATACAGCTCAGGGTTTTATTTGTATTTTTTAAAATACCACAGCTTGTGAGTGTATTTGTATTATTTTCCAAGATACAACTATGGGTTGTATTTGTATTTTTGATAATAACACAGCTTGGGGGTTTATTTGTATTATTTTCTGAGATACAGCTCAGGGTTGTATTTGTATTTTTGAAAATAACACAGCTTGCTGGTGTATTTGTATTATTTTCCCAGGTACAGCTAAGATTTGTATTTGAATTTTTGAAAATAACACAGCTTGGGGGTGTATTTGTATTATATTCCGATATACAGCTAAGCGTTTTATTTGTATTTTTGAAAATAACACAAATTGTGTGTGTATTTGTATTATTTTCCCAGATACAGCTAAGGTTTGTATTTGTATTTTTGAAAATAACACAGCTTTGGGGTATAATTGTACTATTTTTCCCTGATACAGCTAAGGTTTGTATTTGTATTTTGGTATATAACACAGCTTGGGTTTGTATTTGTATTATTTTTCCAGATACAGCTAAGGTTTGTATTTGTATTTTTGAAAATAACACAGCTTGAGGGTGTATTTGTATTATTTTCCGAGATACAGCTAAGGGTTGTATTTTCATTTTGGAAAATAACACATCTTGTGGGTGTACTTGTATTATTTTGCAAGATACAGCTATGCGTTGTATTTGTATTTTTGAAAATAATACAGCTTGGTGGTGTATTTGTATTATTTTCCGATATACAGGTGAGGGTTGTATTTGTATTTTTGAAAATAACACAGCTTGGCGGTGTATTTCTATTATTTTGCGAGATATAGCTAAGGGTTGAATTTGTGTTTTTGAAAATAACACAGCTTCGGGGTGTATTTGTATTATTTGCCGGGATATAGCTAAGGGTTGTTTTTGTATTTTGGAAAATAACGCAGCTTGGTGGTGTATTTGTATTATTTTCCGAGATACAGCTAAGGTTTGTATTGGCATTTTTGAAAATAACACAGCTTGGGGGTGTATTTTTTAATATTTTCCCAGATACCGCTAAGGGTTATATTTGTAGTTTTGAAAATAACAGAGCTTGGGGGTGTATTTGTATTATATTCGGAGATACAGCTAAGGGTTTTATTTGTATTTTTGAAAATATCGCAGCTTGGGTTTGTATTTGTATTATTTTCCGAGATACAGCTAATGTTTGTATTTGTATTTTTGAAAATAACACAGCTTGGGGGTTTATTTGTATTATTTTCCGAGATACAGCTAAGGGTTTTATTTCTATCTTTGAAAATAACACAGCTTGGGGGTGTATTTATTTAATTTTCCGAGATACAGCTAAGAGTTGTATTTGTATTTTTGAAAATAACACAGCTTGGAGGTGTATTTGTATTATTTTCCAAGATACAGCTAAGGTTTTTATTTGTATTTTTGAAAATAACACAGCTTGGGTGCGTATTTTTATTATTTTCCCAGATACAGCTAATGTTTGTATTTGTGTTTTGGAAAATAACAAAGTTTGGGGGTGTTTTTGTATTATTTTCCGAGATACAGCTTAGGGTTGTATTTGTATTTTTGAAAATGACACAGCTTGGGGTTGTATTTGTATTTTTTTACGAGATACAGCTAAGGGTTGTATTTGTATTTTTGAAAATAACACAGCATGGGGGTGTATTTATATTATTTTCCGAGATACAGCTAAGGTTTGTATTGGTATTTTTGAAAATAATACTGCTTGGGGGTGTATTTGTATTATTTTCCGAGATACAGCTAAGGGTTGTATTTCTGTCTTTGAGATTAACACAGCTTGGTGGTGTATTTGTATTATTTTCCGAGATTCAGCTAAGGGTTGTATTTGCATTTTTGAAAATAACAGAGCTTGGGGGTGTGTTTGTATTATTTTCCGAGATACACCTAATGGTTGTATTTGTGTTTTAGAAAATAACACAGTTTGGGTGTTTTTTTGTATTATTTTCCGAGATACAGCTCAGAGTTGTATTTGTATTTTTGAAAATAACACAACCTGGGGTGTATTTGTATTATTTTCCAAGATACAGCTATGCGTTGTATTTGTATTTTTGAAAATAACACAGCTTGGGGGTGTATTTGTATTATTTTCTGAGATACAACCCAGGGTTGTATTTGTATTTTTGAAAATAACGCAGCTTGGGTGTGTATTTGTATTATTTTCCGAGATACAGCTAAGGTTTTTATTTGTATTTTTGAAAATAACGCAGCTTGGTTGTGTATTTGTATTATTTTCCCAGATACAGCTAATGTTTGTATTTGTGTTTTGGAAAATAACACAGCTTGGGGGTGTGTTTGTATTATTTTCCGAGATACAGCTAAGGTTTGTATTTGTATTTTGGAAAATAACACAACTTGTGGGTGTATTTGTATTATTTTGCGAGATAAAGTTAAGGGTTTTATTTGTATTTTTGAAAATAACGCAGCTTGGGGTTGTATTTGTATTATTTTCCAAGAAACAGCTAAGGTTTGTATTAGTATTTTTGAAAATAACACAGTTTGGGGGTGTATTTGTATTATTTTCCGAGATACAGCTATGGGTAGTATTTGCATTTTTGTAAATAACACAGCCTGGGGGTGTATTTGTATTATTTTCCGATATACAGCTAAGGGTTGTATTTGTATTTTTGAAAATAACACAGATTGGGTGTGTATTTGTATAATTTTCCCATATACAGCTAAGGTTTGTATTTTTATTTTTGAAAATAACACAGCTTGGGGGTTTACTTGTACTATTTTCCCAGATTCCGCTAAGGTTTGTATTTGTATTTTGGAATGTAACACAGCTTGGGGTTGTATTTGCATTATTTTTCCAGATACAGCTAAGGTTTGTATTTGGATTTTTGAAAATAACACAGCTTGGGGTTGTATTTGTATTATTTTCCGAGATACAGCTAAGGTTTTTATTTGCATTTTTGAAAATAACACTGCTTGGGTGTGTATTTGTATTATTTTCCGAGATACAGCTAAGGGTTTTATTCCTATCTTTGAAAATAACACAGCTTGTGGGTGTATATGTATTATTTTCCGAGATACAGCTAAGGGTTGTATTTGTATTTTTGAAAATAACACAGCTTGAGGGTGTATTTGTATTATTTTCCGAGATACAACTATGGGTTGTAATTGTATTTTTGAAAATAACACAGCTTGGGGGTGTATTTGTATTATTTTCCGACATACAGCTAAGGGATGTGTTTGTATTTTTAAAAGTAACACAGCTTGGGGGTGTATTTGTATTATTTTCCGAGATACAGCTATGGGTTGTATTTGCATTTTTGAAAATAACACAGCTTGGGGTGTATTTGTATCATTTTCTGAGATACAGCTCAGGGTTGTATTTGTATTTTTTAAAATACCACAGCTTGTGAGTGTATTTGTATTATTTTTGAAGATACAGCTATGGGTTGTATTTGTATTTTTGATAATAACATAGCTTGGGGGTGTATTTGTATAATTTTCTGAGATACAGCTCAGGGTTGTATTTGTATTTTTGAAAATAACACAGCTTGGGGGTGTATTTGTATTATTTTCGGAGATACAACTCAGGGTTGTATTTGTATTTTTGAAAATAATACAGCATGTGGGTGTATTTGTATTATTTTCCCAGATACAGCTAAGGATTTTTTTTGTATTTTTGAAAAAGTCACAGCTTGGGGGTGTACTTGAATTATTTTCCCAGATAGAGCTAAGGTTTGTATTTGCATTTTGGATAATAAAACAGCTTGAGGGTGTATTTGTATTATTTTCCCAGATTCAGCTAAGGTTTTTATTAGTATTTTTGAAAATAACGCAGCATGGGGGTATATTTGTATTATTTTCGGAGATACAGCTAAGGGTTGTATTTGTATTTTTGAAAATAACGCAGCTTGGGGGTGTATTTGTATTATTTTCGGAGATACAGCTAAGTGTTGTACTTGTATTTTGGAAAATAACACAGCTTGGGGGTTTATTTGTATTATTTTACGACATACAGTTAAGGGTTGTATTTGTATTTTTGAAAATAACGCAACATGGTGGTGTATTTGTATTATTTTCCGAGATTCAACAAAGGGTTGTATTTTTATTTTTGAAAATAACGCAGCGCGGGGGTGTTTTTGTATTGTTTTCCGAGATACAGGTCAGGGTTGTATTTCTATTTTTGAAAATAACACAGCTTGGGTGTGTATTTGTATTATTTTCCGAGATACACCTAAGAGATGTATTTATATTTTTGAAAATAACGCATCTTGTGGGTATATTCGTATTATTTTCCGAGATACAGCTAAGGTTTGTATTTGTATTTTTGGAAATGACACAGCTTGGGGGTGTATTTGTATTATTTTCCCAGATACAGCTAAGGTTTGTATTTGTATTTTGGAAAATAACACAGCTTGGGGGTGTTTTTGTATTATTTTCCGAGATACAGCTCAGGGTTGTATTTGTATTTTTGGAAATGACACAGCTTGGGGTTGTGTTTGTATTTTTTTCCGAGATACAGGTAAGGGTTGTATTTGTATTTTTGAAAATAACACAGCATGGGGGTGTATTTATATTATTTTCCGAGATACAGCTAAGGTTTGTATTTGTATTTTGGAAAATAATAAAGCTTGGGGGTGTATTTGTATTATTTTCCGAGATACAGCTAAGGGTTGTATTTCTATCTTTGAGAATAACACAGCTTGGGGGTGTATTTGTATTATTTTCCGAGATACAGCTAAGGGTTGTATTTGTATTTTTGAAAATAACAGAGCTTGGGGGTGTGTTTGTATTATTTTCCGAGATACAGCTCAGGGTTGTATTTGTGTTTTAGAAAATAACACAGCTTGGGTGTGTTTTTGTATTATTTTCCGAGATACACCTCAGGGTTGTATTTGTATTTTTGAACAGCTAAGGCTTGTATCTGCATTTCTGAAAATAACACAGCTTGGGGGTGTATTTGAATCATTTTCCGAGATACAGCTCAGGGTTGGATTTGTATTTTTTAAAATACCACAGCTTGTGAGTGTATTTGTATTAATTTCCAAGATACAGCTATGCGTTTTATTTGTATTTTTGAAAATAACACAGCTTGGGGGTGTATTTGTATTATTTTCTGAGATACAGCTCAGGGTTGTATTTGTATTTTTGAAAATAACGCAGCTTGGGGGTGTATTTGTGTTATTTTCCGAGGTACAGCTAAGGTTTGTATTTGTATTTTTGAAAATAACGCAGCTTGGGGGTTTATTTGTACTATTTTCCCAGATAAAGCTAAGGTTTTTATTTGTATTTTTGAAAATAACACAGCTTGGGTGTTAATTTGTATAATTTTCCCAGATACAGCTAATGTTTGTATATGTGTTTTGGAAAATAACACAGCTTGGGGGTGTATATGTATTATTTTCCGAGATACAGCTAAGGTTTGTATTTGTATTTTGGAAAATAACACAACTTGGGGGTGTATTTGTATTATTTTCCGAGATACAGCTCAGGGTTGTATTTGTATTTTGGAAAATAACACAGCTTGGGGGTGTATTTGTATTACTTTCCGAGATACAGCTCAGGGTTGTATTTGTATTTTTGAAAGTAACACAGCTTGCGGGTGTATTTGTATTATTTTCCCAGATACAGCTAAGGTTTGTATTTGTATTTTTGAAAATAACACAGCTTGGGGGTGTATTTGTATTATTTTCCGAGATACAGCTAAGGGTTGTATTTTTATTTTTGAAAATAACACAGCTTCGGTATGTATTTGTATTATTTTCGCAGATACAGCTAAGGTTTGTATTTGTATTTTCGAAAATAACACAGCATGGCGGTGTACTTGTATTATTTTCCCAGATACAGCTAAGGTTTGTATTTGTATTTTGGAAAATAACACAGCTTGGGGGTGTATTTGTATTATTTTTCCAGATACAGCTAATGTTTGTGTTTTTATTTTTGAAAATAACACAGCTTGGGGGTGTATTTGTATTATTTTCCGAGATACAGCTAAGGTTTGTATTTGTATTTTTGAAAATAACACAGCTTGGTGGTGTATTTGTATTATTTTCCAAGATTCAGCTAAGGGTTGTATTCCTATCTTTGAAAATAACACAGCTTGGGGGTCTATTTCTATTATTTTCCGAGATACAGCTAAGGGTTGTATCTGTATTTTTGAAAATAACAGAGCTTGGGGGTGTGTTTGTATTATTTTCCGACATATGCTAAGGGTTTTACGTGTGCTTTAGAAAATAACACAGCTTGGGTGTGTTTTCCAAGATACTGCTCAGGGTTGTATTTGTATTTTTGAAAATAACACAGCTTCGGGGTGTTTTTGTATTATTTCCCGAGATACAGCTCAGTGTTGTATTTGTATTTTTGAAAATGACACAGCTTAGGTTTGTATTTGTATTATTTTCCGAGATACAGCTAGGGGTTGTATTTGTATTTTTGAAAATAACACAGCATGGGGGTGTATTTGTATTATTTTCCGAGATACAGCTAGGTGTTGTATTTGTATTTTTGAAAATAACACAGCATGGGGGTGTATTTATATTATTTTCCGAGATACAGCTAATGTTTGTATTTGTATTTTTTAAAATAACACAGCTTGGGGGTGTATTTGTATTATTTTCCGAGATACCGCTAAGGGTTGTATTTGTATTTTTGAAAATAACCAAGCTTGGGGGTGTATTTGTATTATTTTCCGAGATACAGCTCAGGGTTTTATTTGTATTTCTGAAAATAACGCAGCTTGGGTTTGTATTTGTATTATTTTCCGAGATACAGTTAAGGTTTGTATTTGTATTTTTGAAAATAACACAGCTTGGGGGTGTATTTGTATTATTTTCCGAAATACAGCTAAGGGTTTTATTTCTATCTTTGAAAATAACACAGATTGGGGGTGTATTTATATTATTTTCCGAGATACAGCTCAGGGTTTTATTTGTATTTTTGAAAATAACACATCTTGGGGGTGTATTTGTATGATTTTCCGAGATACAGGTATGGATGGTATTTGTATTTTTGAAAATAACACAGTTTGGGGGTGTATTTTATCATTTTCCGAGTTACAGCTCATTGTTGTATTTGTATTTTTGAAAATAACACAGCTTGTGAGTGTATCTGTGTTATTTTCCAAGATACAGCTATGGGTTGTATTTGTATTTTTGAAAATAACACAGCATGGGGGTGTATTTGTATTATTTTTCGAGATACAGCTCAGGGTTTTATTTTTATTTTTGAAAATAACGCAGCTTGGGGGAGTATTTGTATTATTTTCCGAGATACAGCTAAGGTTTGTATTTGTATTTTTGAAAATAACACAGCTTGGGTGTGTATTTGTATTATTTTCCCAGATACAGCTAAGGATTTTTTTTGTATTTTTGAAAAAGTCACAGCTTGGGGGTGTACTTGAATTATTTTCCCAGATAGAGCTAAGGTTTGTATTTGTATTTTGGATAATAAAACAGCTTGAGGGTGCATTTGTATTATTTTCCCAGATTCAGCTAAGGTTTGTATTTGTATTTTTGAAAATAACGCAGCTTGGGGGTATATTTGTATTATTTTCGGAGATACAGCTAAGGGTTGTATTTGTATTTTTGAAAATAACGCAGCTTGGGGGTGTATTTGTATTATTTTCGGAGATACAGCTAAGTGTTGTACTTGTATTTTGGAAAATAACACAGCTTGGGGGTTTATTTGTATTATTTTACGACATACAGTTAAGGGTTGTATTTGTATTTTTGAAAATAACGCAACATGGTGGTGTATTTGTATTATTTTCCGAGATTCAACAAAGGGTTGTATTTTTATTTTTGAAAATAACGCAGCGCGGGGGTGTTTTTGTATTGTTTTCCGAGATACAGGTCAGGGTTGTATTTCTATTTTTGAAAATAACACAGCTTGGGTGTGTATTTGTATTATTTTCCGAGATACACCTAAGAGATGTATTTATATTTTTGAAAATAACGCATCTTGTGGGTATATTCGTATTATTTTCCGAGATACAGCTAAGGTTTGTATTTGTATTTTTGAAAATAACGCAGCTTGGGGGTATTTTTGTATTATTTTCGGAGATACAGCTAAGGGCTGTATTTGTATTTTTGAAAATAACACCAAATGGGGGTGTATTTGTATTATTTTCGGAGATACAGCTAAGGGTTGTATTTGTATTTTTGAAAATAATACAGATTGGGAGTGTGTTTGTATTATTTTCCGAGATACAGCTAAGAGTTGTATTTCTATTTTTGAAAATAACACAGCTTCGGGGTGTATTTGTATTATTTTCCCAGATACAGCTACGATTTGTATTTGTATTTTTGAAAATAACACAGCTTGGGGGTGTATTTTTATTATTTTCCCAGATACAGCTAAGGATTGTATTTGTATATTTGAAAATGACACAGCTTGGGGGTGTATTTGTATTATTTTCCCAGATACAGCTAAGGTTTGTATTTGTATTTTGGAAAATAACACAGCTTGGGGGTGTTTTGTATTATTTTCCGAGATACAGCTCCGGGTTGTATTTGTATTTTTGGAAATGACACAGCTTGGGGTTGTGTTTGTATTTTTTTCCGAGATACAGCTAAGGGTTGTATTTGTATTTTTGAAAATAACACAGCATGGGGGTGTATTTATATTATTTTCCGAGATACAGCTAAGGTTTGTATTTGTATTTTGGAAAATAATAAAGCTTGGGGGTGTATTTGTATTATTTTCCGAGATACAGCTAAGGGTTGTATTTCTATCTTTGAGAATAACACAGCTTGGGGGTGTATTTGTATTATTTTCCGAGATACAGCTAAGGGTTGTATTTGTATTTTTGAAAATAACAGAGCTTGGGGGTGTGTTTGTATTATTTTCCGAGATACAGCTCAGGGTTGTATTTGTGTTTTAGAAAATAACACAGCTTGGGTGTGTTTTTGTATTATTTTCCGAGATACACCTCAGGGTTGTATTTGTATTTTTGTACAGCTAAGGCTTGTATCTGCATTTCTGAAAATAACACAGCTTGGGGGTGTATTTGAATCATTTTCCGAGATACAGCTCAGGGTTGGATTTGTATTTTTTAAAATACCACAGCTTGTGAGTGTATTTGTATTAATTTCCAAGATACAGCTATGCGTTTTATTTGTATTTTTGAAAATAACACAGCTTGGGGGTGTATTTGTATTATTTTCTGAGATACAGCTCAGGGTTGTATTTGTATTTTTGAAAATAACGCAGCTTGGGGGTGTATTTGTGTTATTTTCCGAGGTACAGCTAAGGTTTGTATTTGTATTTTTGAAAATAACGCAGCTTGGGGGTTTATTTGTACTATTTTCCCAGATAAAGCTAAGGTTTTTATTTGTATTTTTGAAAATAACACAGCTTGGGTGTTAATTTGTATAATTTTCCCAGATACAGCTAATGTTTGTATATGTGTTTTGGAAAATAACACAGCTTGGGGGTGTATATGTATTATTTTCCGAGATACAGCTAAGGTTTGTATTTGTATTTTGGAAAATAACACAAGTTGGGGGTGTATTTGTATTATTTTCCGAGATACAGCTCAGGGTTGTATTTGTATTTTGGAAAATAACACAGCTTGGGGGTGTATTTGTATTACTTTCCGAGATACAGCTCAGGGTTGTATTTGTATTTTTGAAAGTAACACAGCTTGCGGGTGTATTTGTTTTATTTTCCCAGATACAGCTAAGGTTTGTATTTGTATTTTTGAAAATAACGCAGCTTGGGTTTGTTTTTGTATTATTTTCGGAGATATAGCTAAGGGTTGTATTTGTATTTTGGAAAATAACACAACTTGGGTGTCTGTTTGAATTATTTTCCCAGATACAGCTAAGATTTTTATTTTTATATTTGAAAATAACACAGCTTGGGTTGTATTTGTATGATTTTCCCAGATACAGCTAAGGTTTGTATTTGTATTTTTGAAAATAACACAGCTTGGGTGTGTATTTGTATTATTTTCCGAGATACAGCTAAGGGTTGTATTTTTATTTTTGAAAATAACACAGCTTCGGTATGTATTTGTATTATTTTCGCAGATACAGCTAAGGTTTGTATTTGTATTTTCGAAAATAACACAGCATGGCGGTGTACTTGTATTATTTTCCCAGATACAGCTAAGGTTTGTATTTGTATTTTGGAAAATAACACAGCTTGGGGGTGTATTTGTATTATTTTTCCAGATACAGCTAATGTTTGTGTTTTTATTTTTGAAAATAACACAGCTTGGGGGTGTATTTGTATTATTTTCCGAGATACAGCTAAGGTTTGTATTTGTATTTTTGAAAATAACACAGCTTGGTGGTGTATTTGTATTATTTTCCAAGATTCAGCTAAGGGTTGTATTCCTATCTTGGAAAATAACACAGCTTGGGGGTCTATTTCTATTATTTTCCGAGATACAGCTAAGGGTTGTATCTGTATTTTTGAAAATAACAGAGCTTGGGGGTGTGTTTGTATTATTTTCCGACATATGCTAAGGGTTGTACGTGTGCTTTAGAAAATAACACAGCTTGGGTGTGTTTTCCAAGATACTGCTCAGGGTTGTATTTGTATTTTTGAAAATAACACAGCTTCGGGGTGTTTTTGTATTATTTCCCGAGATACAGCTCAGTGTTGTATTTGTATTATTGAAAATGACACAGCTTAGGTTTGTATTTGTATTATTTTCCGAGATACAGCTAGGGGTTGTATTTGTATTTTTGAAAATAACACAGCATGGGGGTGTATTTGTATTATTTTCCGAGATACAGCTAGGGGTTGTATTTGTATTTTTGAAAATAACACAGCATGGGGGTGTATTTATATTATTTTCCGAGATACAGCTAATGTTTGTATTTGTATTTTTTAAAATAACACAGCTTGTGGGTGTATTTGTATTATTTTCCGAGATACCGCTAAGGGTTGTATTTGTATTTTTGAAAATAACCAAGCTTGGGGGTGTATTTGTATTATTTTCCGAGATACAGCTCAGGGTTTTATTTGTATTTCTGAAAATAACGCAGCTTGGGTTTGTATTTGTATTATTTTCCGAGATACAGTTAAGGTTTGTATTTGTATTTTTGAAAATAACACAGCTTGGGGGTGTATTTGTATTATTTTCCGAAATACAGCTAAGGGTTTTATTTCTATCTTTGAAAATAACACAGATTGGGGGTGTATTTATATTATTTTCCGAGATACAGCTCAGGGTTTTATTTGTATTTTTGAAAATAACACATCTTGGGGGTGTATTTGTATGATTTTCCGAGATACAGGTATGGATGGTATTTGTATTTTTGAAAATAACACAGTTTGGGGGTGTATTTTATCATTTTCCGAGTTACAGCTCATTGTTGTATTTGTATTTTTGAAAATAACACAGCTTGTGAGTGTATCTGTGTTATTTTCCAAGATACAGCTATGGGTTGTATTTGTATTTTTGAAAATAACACAGCATGGGGGTGTATTTGTATTATTTTTCGAGATACAGCTCAGGGTTTTATTTTTATTTTTGAAAATAACGCAGCTTGGGGGAGTATTTGTATTATTTTCCGAGATACAGCTAAGGTTTGTATTTGTATTTTTGAAAATAACACAGCTTGGGTGTGTATTTGTATTATTTTCCCAGATACAGCTAAGGATTTTTTTTGTATTTTTGAAAAAGTCACAGCTTGGGGGTGTACTTGAATTATTTTCCCAGATAGAGCTAAGTTTTGTATTTGTATTTTGGATAATAAAACAGCTTGAGGGTGTATTTGTATTATTTTCCCAGATTCAGCTAAGGTTTGTATTTGTATTTTTGAAAATAACGCAGCTTGGGGGTATATTTGTATTATTTTCGGAGATACAGCTAAGGGTTGTATTTGTATTTTTGAAAATAACGCAGCTTGGGGGTGTATTTGTATTATTTTCGGAGATACAGCTAAGTGTTGTACTTGTATTTTGGAAAATAACACAGCTTGGGGGTTTATTTGTATTATTTTACGACATACAGTTAAGGGTTGTATTTGTATTTTTGAAAATAACGCAACATGGTGGTGTATTTGTATTATTTTCCGAGATTCAACAAAGGGTTGTATTTTTATTTTTGAAAATAACGCAGCGCGGGGGTGTTTTTGTATTGTTTTCCGAGATACAGGTCAGGGTTGTATTTCTATTTTTGAAAATAACACAGCTTGGGTGTGTATTTGTATTATTTTCCGAGATACACCTAAGAGATGTATTTATATTTTTGAAAATAACGCATCTTGTGGGTATATTCGTATTATTTTCCGAGATACAGCTAAGGTTTGTATTTGTATTTTTGAAAATAACGCAGCTTGGGGGTATTTTTGTATTATTTTCGGAGATACAGCTAAGGGCTGTATTTGTATTTTTGAAAATAACACCAAATGGGGGTGTATTTGTATTATTTTCGGAGATACAGCTAAGGGTTGTATTTGTATTTTTGAAAATAATACAGATTGGGAGTGTGTTTGTATTATTTTCCGAGATACAGCTAAGAGTTGTATTTCTATTTTTGAAAATAACACAGCTTCGGGGTGTATTTGTATTATTTTCCCAGATACAGCTACGATTTGTATTTGTATTTTTGAAAATAACACAGCTTGGGGGTGTATTTTTATTATTTTCCCAGATACAGCTAAGGATTGTATTTGTATATTTGAAAATGACACAGCTTGGGGGTGTATTTGTATTATTTTCCCAGATACAGCTAAGGTTTGTATTTGTATTTTGGAAAATAACACAGCTTGGGGGTGTTTTGTATTATTTTCCGAGATACAGCTCCGGGTTGTATTTGTATTTTTGGAAATGACACAGCTTGGGGTTGTGTTTGTATTTTTTTCCGAGATACAGCTAAGGGTTGTATTTGTATTTTTGAAAATAACACAGCATGGGGGTGTATTTATATTATTTTCCGAGATACAGCTAAGGTTTGTATTTGTATTTTGGAAAATAATAAAGCTTGGGGGTGTATTTGTATTATTTTCCGAGATACAGCTAAGGGTTGTATTTCTATCTTTGAGAATAACACAGCTTGGGGGTGTATTTGTATTATTTTCCGAGATACAGCTAAGGGTTGTATTTGTATTTTTGAAAATAACAGAGCTTGGGGGTGTGTTTGTATTATTTTCCGAGATACAGCTCAGGGTTGTATTTGTGTTTTAGAAAATAACACAGCTTGGGTGTGTTTTTGTATTATTTTCCGAGATACACCTCAGGGTTGTATTTGTATTTTTGAACAGCTAAGGCTTGTATCTGCAGTTCTGAAAATAACACAGCTTGGGGGTGTATTTGAATCATTTTCCGAGATACAGCTCAGGGTTGGATTTGTATTTTTTAAAATACCACAGCTTGTGAGTGTATTTGTATTAATTTCCAAGATACAGCTATGCGTTTTATTTGTATTTTTGAAAATAACACAGCTTGGGGGTGTATTTGTATTATTTTCTGAGATACAGCTCAGGGTTGTATTTGTATTTTTGAAAATAACGCAGCTTGGGGGTGTATTTGTGTTATTTTCCGAGGTACAGCTAAGGTTTGTATTTGTATTTTTGAAAATAACGCAGCTTGGGGGTTTATTTGTACTATTTTCCCAGATAAAGCTAAGGTTTTTATTTGTATTTTTGAAAATAACACAGCTTGGGTGTTAATTTGTATAATTTTCCCAGATACAGCTAATGTTTGTATATGTGTTTTGGAAAATAACACAGCTTGGGGGTGTATATGTATTATTTTCCGAGATACAGCTAAGGTTTGTATTTGTATTTTGGAAAATAACACAACTTGGGGGTGTATTTGTATTATTTTCCGAGATACAGCTCAGGGTTGTATTTGTATTTTGGAAAATAACACAGCTTGGGGGTGTATTTGTATTACTTTCCGAGATACAGCTCAGGGTTGTATTTGTATTTTTGAAAGTAACACAGCTTGCGGGTGTATTTGTTTTATTTTCCCAGATACAGCTAAGGTTTGTATTTGTATTTTTGAAAATAACACAGCTTGGGGGTGTATTTGTATTATTTTCCGAGATACAGCTAAGGGTTGTATTTTTATTTTTGAAAATAACACAGCTTCGGTATGTATTTGTATTATTTTCGCAGATACAGCTAAGGTTTGTATTTGTATTTTCGAAAATAACACAGCATGGCGGTGTACTTGTATTATTTTCCCAGATACAGCTAAGGTTTGTATTTGTATTTTGGAAAATAACACAGCTTGGGGGTGTATTTGTATTATTTTTCCAGATACAGCTAATGTTTGTGTTTTTATTTTTGAAAATAACACAGCTTGGGGGTGTATTTGTATTATTTTCCGAGATACAGCTAAGGTTTGTATTTGTATTTTTGAAAATAACACAGCTTGGTGGTGTATTTGTATTATTTTCCAAGATTCAGCTAAGGGTTGTATTCCTATCTTGGAAAATAACACAGCTTGGGGGTCTATTTCTATTATTTTCCGAGATACAGCTAAGGGTTGTATCTGTATTTTTGAAAATAACAGAGCTTGGGGGTGTGTTTGTATTATTTTCCGACATATGCTAAGGGTTGTACGTGTGCTTTAGAAAATAACACAGCTTGGGTGTGTTTTCCAAGATACTGCTCAGGGTTGTATTTGTATTTTTGAAAATAACACAGCTTCGGGGTGTTTTTGTATTATTTCCCGAGATACAGCTCAGTGTTGTATTTGTATTATTGAAAATGACACAGCTTAGGTTTGTATTTGTATTATTTTCCGAGATACAGCTAGGGGTTGTATTTGTATTTTTGAAAATAACACAGCATGGGGGTGTATTTGTATTATTTTCCGAGATACAGCTAGGGGTTGTATTTGTATTTTTGAAAATAACACAGCATGGGGGTGTATTTATATTATTTTCCGAGATACAGCTAATGTTTGTATTTGTATTTTTTAAAATAACACAGCTTGGGGGTGTATTTGTATTATTTTCCGAGATACCGCTAAGGGTTGTATTTGTATTTTTGAAAATAACCAAGCTTGGGGGTGTATTTGTATTATTTTCCGAGATACAGCTCAGGGTTTTATTTGTATTTCTGAAAATAACGCAGCTTGGGTTTGTATTTGTATTATTTTCCGAGATACAGTTAAGGTTTGTATTTGTATTTTTGAAAATAACACAGCTTGGGGGTGTATTTGTATTATTTTCCGAAATACAGCTAAGGGTTTTATTTCTATCTTTGAAAATAACACAGATTGGGGGTGTATTTATATTATTTTCCGAGATACAGCTCAGGGTTTTATTTGTATTTTTGAAAATAACACATCTTGGGGGTGTATTTGTATGATTTTCCGAGATACAGGTATGGATAGTATTTGTATTTTTGAAAATAACACAGTTTGGGGGTGTATTTTATCATTTTCCGAGTTACAGCTCATTGTTGTATTTGTATTTTTGAAAATAACACAACTTGTGAGTGTATCTGTGATATTTTCCAAGATACAGCTATGGGTTGTATTTGTATTTTTGAAAATAACACAGCATGGGGGTGTATTTGTATTATTTTTCGAGATACAGCTCAGGGTTTTATTTTTATTTTTGAAAATAACGTAGCTTGGGGGAGTATTTGTATTATTTTCCGAGATACAGCTTAGGTTTGTATTTGTATTTTTGAAAATAACACAGCTTGGGTGTGTATTTGTATTATTTTCCCAGATACCGCTAAGGATTTTTTTTGTATTTTTGAAAAAGTCACAGCTTGGGGGTGTACTTGAATTATTTTCCCAGATAGAGCTAAGGTTTGTATTTGTATTTTGGATAATAAAACAGCTTGAGGGTGTATTTGTATTATTTTCCCAGATTCAGCTAAGGTTTGTATTTGTATTTTTGAAAATAACGCAGCTTGGGGGTATATTTGTATTATTTTCGGAGATACAGCTAAGGGTTGTATTTGTATTTTTGAAAATAACACAACTTGTGAGTGTATCTGTGATATTTTCCAAGATACAGCTATGGGTTTTATTTGTATTTTTGAAAATAACGCAGCTTGGGGGTGTATTTGTGTTATTTTCCGAGGTACAGCTAAGGTTTGTATTTGTATTTTTGAAAATAACGCAGCTTGGGGGTTTATTTGTACTATTTTCCCAGATAAAGCTAAGGTTTTTATTTGTATTTTTGAAAATAACACAGCTTGGGTGTTAATTTGTATAATTTTCCCAGATACAGCTAATGTTTGTATATGTGTTTTGGAAAATAACACAGCTTGGGGGTGTATATGTATTATTTTCCGAGATACAGCTAAGGTTTGTATTTGTATTTTGGAAAATAACACAACTTGGGGGTGTATTTGTATTATTTTCCGAGATACAGCTCAGGGTTGTATTTGTATTTTGGAAAATAACACAGCTTGGGGGTGTATTTGTATTACTTTCCGAGATACAGCTCAGGGTTGTATTTGTATTTTTGAAAGTAACACAGCTTGCGGGTGTATTTGTATTATTTTCCCAGATACAGCTAAGGTTTGTATTTGTATTTTTGAAAATAACACAGCTTGGGGGTGTATTTGTATTATTTTCCGAGATACAGCTAAGGGTTGTATTTTTATTTTTGAAAATAACACAGCTTCGGTATGTATTTGTATTATTTTCGCAGATACAGCTAAGGTTTGTGTTTGTATTTTCGAAAATAACACAGCATGGCGGTGTATTGTATTATTTTCCCAGATACAGCTAAGGTTTGTATTTGTATTTTGGAAAATAACACAGCTTGGGGGTGTATTTGTATTATTTTTCCAGATACAGCTAATGTTTGTGTTTTTATTTTTGAAAATAACACAGCTTGGGGGTGTATTTGTATTATTTTCCGAGATACAGCTAAGGTTTGTATTTGTATTTTTGAAAATAATACAGCTTGGTGGTGTATTTGTATTATTTTCCAAGATTCAGCTAAGGGTTGTATTCCTATCTTTGAAAATAACACAGCTTGGGGGTCTATTTCTATTATTTTCCGAGATACAGCTAAGGGTTGTATCTGTATTTTTGAAAATAACAGAGCTTGGGGGTGTGTTTGTATTATTTTCCGACATATGCTAAGGGTTGTACGTGTGCTTTAGAAAATAACACAGCTAGGGGGTGTTTTTGTTTTATTTTCCGTGATACAGGTCAGGGTTGTATTTGTATTTTTGAAAATAACACAGCTTGGGGGTGTATTTGTATTATTTTCCGAGATACAGCTAAGGATTGTGTTTGTATTTTTGAAAATAACTCAGCTTGGGGGTGTATTTGTATTATTTTCCGAGATACAGCTGTGGGTTGTATTTGCATTTTTGAAAATAACTCAGCTTGGGGATGTATTTGAATCATTTTCCGAGATACAGCTCAGGGTTGTATTTGTATTTTGAAAATAACACGGATTGTGAGTGTATTTGTATCGTTTTCCGAGATACAGCCATGGGTTGTATTTGTATTTTTGAAAATAACTCAGCTTGAGTGTTTATTTGTACTATTTTCCGAGATACAGCTAAGGTTTTTATTTGTATTTTTGAAAATAACACAGCTTGGGGGAGTATTTGCATTATTTTCCCAGATACAGCTAATGTTTGTATTTGTGTTTTGGAAAATAACACAGCTTGGGGGTGTATTTGTATTATTTTCCGAAATACAGCTAAGTGATGTGTTTGTATTTTTGAAAATAACGCAGCTTGTGGGTGTATTTGTATTATTTTCCGAGATAAAGCTATGGGTTGTATTTGTATTTTTGAAAATGACACAACTTGGGGGTGTATTTTTATTATTTTTTGAGACAGAGCTAAGGGTTGTATTTGTATTTTTGAAAATAACACAGCTTGGGGGTGTATTTGTATTATTTTCCGAGATACAGCTATGGGTTGTATTTGCATTTTTGAAAATATCACAGCTTGGGGGTGTATTTGTATCATTTTCTGAGATAAAGCTCAGGGTTCTATTTGTCTTTTAAAAAATACGACAGCTTGTGGGTGTATTTTTATTAATTTCCAAGATACAGCTATGGGTTGTATTTGTTTTTTTGATAATAACACAGCTTGGGGGTGTATTTGTATTATTTTCTGAGATACAGCTCAGGGTTGTATTTGTATTTTAGAAAATAACGCAGCTTGGGGTGTATTTTTATTAATTTCGGAGATACAGCTCAGGGTTGTATTTTTATTTTTGAAAATAACACAGCTTGGGTGTGTATTTGTATTATTTTCCCATATACAGCTAAGGTTTGTATTTGTATTTTTGAAAATAACACAGCTTGGGGGTGTACTTGTACTATTTTCCCCGACACAGCTAAGGTTTGTATTTGTATTTTGGAAAATAACACAGCTTGTGGGTGTATTTGTATTATTTTTCCAGATACATCTAAGGTTTGTGTTTGTATTTTTGAAAATAACACAGCTTGGGGGTGTATTTTTATTATTTTCCAAGATACAGCTAAGGTTTTTATTTGTATTCTTTAAAATAACACAGCTTGGATGTGTATTTGTACTATTTTCAGAGATACAGCTAAGGGTTGTATTTGCATTTTTGAAAATAACACATCTTGTGGGTGTACTTGTATTATTTTCCAAGATACAGCAATGGGTTGTATTTGTATTTTTGAAGATAATGCAGTTTGGGGGTGTATTTGTATTATTTTCCGAGATACAGGTCAGGGTTGTACTTGTATTTCTGAAAATAACACAGCTAGGCGGTGTATTTCTATTATTTTGCGAGATACAGGTAAGGTTTGAATTTGTGTTTTAGAAAATAACACAGCTTGGGGGTCTATTTGTATTATTTTCCGGGATATAGCTAAGGGTTGTATTTGTATTTTGGAAAATAACACAGCTTGGGGGTGTATTTGTATTATTTTCCTAGATACCGCTAAGGGTTGTATTTGTATTTTTGAAAACAACACAGCTTGAGGGTGTATTTGTTTTATTTTTTGAGATACAGCTAAGGGTTCTATTTGTATTTTTGAAAATAACGCAGCTTGGGGTTGTATTTGTATTATTTTCTGAGATACAGCTAAGGTTTGTATTTGTATTTTTGAAAATAACACAGCTTGGGGGTGTACTTGTACTATTTTCCCATCTACAGCTAAGGTTTGTATTTGTATTTTGGAATATAACAGAGCTCGGGGGTGTATTTGTATTATTTTTCCAGATACAGCTATGGGCTGTATTTGTATTTTTGAAAATAATACAGCTTGGGGGTGTAATTGTATTATTTTCCGAGATAGAGGTCAGGGTTGTATTTGTATTTTTGAAAATAACACAGCTTGGCGGTGTGTTTCTATTATTTTGCGAGATACAGATAAGGGTTGAATTTGTGTTTTTGAAAATAACACAGCTTGGGGGTGTATTTGTATTATTTTCCGGGATATAGATAAGGGTTGTTTTTGTATTTTGGAAAATCACACAGCTTGTGGGTGTATTTTTTAATATTATCCCTGATACAGCTAAGGTTTGTATTTGTATATTTGATAATAACACAGCTTGGGGGTGTATTTGTATTATTTTCGCAGATACGGCTAAGGTTTGTATTTATATTTTGGAAAATAACACAGCTTCGTGGTATTTTTGTATTATTTCCCGAGAGACAGCTCAGGGTTGTATTTGTATTTTTGAAAATGACACAGCTTGGGTATGTATTTGTATTATTTTCCGAGATAAAGCTAAGGGTTCTAATTGTATTTTTGAAAATAACACAGCTTGGGGGTGTGTTTGTATTATTTTCCGAGATAACGCCAATGGTTGTATTTGTATTTTGGAAAATAACACAGCTTGGGGGTGTATTTGTATTATTTTTCGAGATACAGCTAAGGGTTGTATTTGTGTTTTTGAAAATAACACAGCTTGGGGGTGTATTTGTATAATTTTCCGAGATAAAACTAAGGGTTGTATTTGTATTTTTGAAAATAACACAGATTGTGGGAGTTTTGTATTAAATTCCCAGATACAGCACAAGGTTTTATTTGTATTTTTGAAAATAACACAGCTTGGGGGTGTATTTGTATTATTTTCCGAGATACAGCTAAGGTTTGTATTTTTATTTTTGAAAATAACACAGCTTGGTGGTGTATTTGTATTATTTTCCCAGATACAGCTAAGGTTTATATTTGTATTTTTAAAAATAACACAGCTTGTGGATATATTTCTATTATTTTCTGAGATACAGCTAAGGTTTGTATTTGTATTTTTGAAAATAGCACAGATTGGGTGTGTACTTATATTATTTTCCGACATACAGCTAAGGGTTTTATTTGTATTTTAGAAAATAACTGATCTTGGGGGTGTTTTTGTATTATTTTCCGAGATACATGTCAGGGTTGTATATGTATTTTTGAAAATAACACAGCTTGGGGGTGTATTTCTATTATTTTCCTAGATACAGCTAAGGGTTGTTTTTGTATTTTTGAAAATAACGCAGCTTGTGGGTGTATTTGTATTATTTTCCAAGATACAGCTAACGTTTGTATTTGTATTTTTGAAAATAACGCAGCTTGGGGGTATATTTGTATTATTTTCGGAGATACAGCTAAGGGTTGTATTTGTATTTTTGAAAATAACGCAGCTTGTGGGTATATTTGTATTATTTTCGGAGATACAGCTAAGGGTTGTATTTGTATTTTTGAAAATAACACAGCTTGGGGGTGTATTTCTATTATTTTCTGAGATACAGCTAAGGGCTGTATTTGTATTTTTGAAAATAACACAAAATGGCTGTGTATTTGTATTATTTTCCGAGATACAGCTAAGGGTTTTATTTGTATATTTACAAATAACACAGCATGGGGTTTTATTTGTATTATTTTCTGAGATACAGCTAAGGGCTGTATTTGTATTTTTGAAAATAACACAAAATGGGGGTGTATTTGTATTATTTTCAGATACAGCTAAGATTTGTAGTTGTATTTTTGAAAATAACGCAGCTTGGGTTTGTTTTTGTATTATTTTCAAAGATATAGCTAAGGGTTGTATTTGTATTTTGGAAAATAACACAACTTGGGTGTCTATTTGTATTATTTTCCCAGACACAGCTAAGGTTTGTATTTGTATTTTTGAAAATAACACAGCTTGGGGGTGTATTTGTATGATTTTCCAAGATACAGCTAAGGTTTGTATTTGTGTTTGAAAATAACACAGCTTGGGGGTGTATTTGTATTATTTTCCTAGATACAGCTAAGGTTTGTATTTGTATTATTGAAAATAACACAGCTTGGGGGTGTATTTGTATTTTTTTCCCAGATACAGCTAAGGTTTGTATTTGTATTTTTGAAAATAACACAGCTTGTTGGTGTATTTGTATTATTTTCCGAGATACAGCTAAGGTTTGTATTTGTATTTTTGAAAATAACACAGCTTGGGGGAGTACTTGTACTAATTTCCGACATACAGTTAAGGGTTGTATTTGTATATTTGAAAATAACGCAGCTTGGTGGTGTATTTGTATTATTTTCCGAGATACCGCTAAGGGTTGTATTTGTATTTTTGAAAACAACACAGCTTGAGGGTGTATTTGTTTTATTTTTTGAGATACAGCTAAGGGTTCTATTTGTATTTTTGAAAATAACGCAGCTTGGGGTTGTATTTGTATTATTTTCTGAGATACAGCTAAGGTTTGTATTTGTATTTTTGAAAATAACACAGCTTGGGGGTGTACTTGTACTATTTTCCCATCTACAGCTAAGGTTTGTATTTGTATTTTGGAATATAACAGAGCTCGGGGGTGTATTTGTATTATTTTTCCAGATACAGCTATGGGCTGTATTTGTATTTTTGAAAATAATACAGCTTGGGGGTGTAATTGTATTATTTTCCGAGATAGAGGTCAGGGTTGTATTTGTATTTTTGAAAATAACACAGCTTGGCGGTGTGTTTCTATTATTTTGCGAGATACAGATAAGGGTTGAATTTGTGTTTTTGAAAATAACACAGCTTGGGGGTGTATTTGTATTATTTTCCGGGATATAGATAAGGGTTGTTTTTGTATTTTGGAAAATCACACAGCTTGTGGGTGTATTTTTTAATATTATCCCTGATACAGCTAAGGTTTGTATTTGTATATTTGATAATAACACAGCTTGGGGGTGTATTTGTATTATTTTCGCAGATACGGCTAAGGTTTGTATTTATATTTTGGAAAATAACACAGCTTCGTGGTATTTTTGTATTATTTCCCGAGAGACAGCTCAGGGTTGTATTTGTATTTTTGAAAATGACACAGCTTGGGTATGTATTTGTATTATTTTCCGAGATAAAGCTAAGGGTACTAATTGTATTTTTGAAAATAACACAGCTTGGGGGTGTGTTTGTATTATTTTCCGAGATAACGCCAATGGTTGTATTTGTATTTTGGAAAATAACACAGCTTGGGGGTGTATTTGTATTATTTTTCGAGATACAGCTAAGGGTTGTATTTGTGTTTTTGAAAATAACACAGCTTGGGGGTGTATTTGTATAATTTTCCGAGATAAAACTAAGGGTTGTATTTGTATTTTTGAAAATAACACAGATTGTGGGAGTTTTGTATTAAATTCCCAGATACAGCACAAGGTTTTATTTGTATTTTTGAAAATAACACAGCTTGGGGGTGTATTTGTATTATTTTCCGAGATACAGCTAAGGTTTGTATTTTTATTTTTGAAAATAACACAGCTTGGTGGTGTATTTGTATTATTTTCCCAGATACAGCTAAGGTTTATATTTGTATTTTTAAAAATAACACAGCTTGTGGATATATTTCTATTATTTTCTGAGATACAGCTAAGGTTTGTATTTGTATTTTTGAAAATAGCACAGATTGGGTGTGTACTTATATTATTTTCCGACATACCGCTAAGGGTTTTATTTGTATTTTAGAAAATAACTGATCTTGGGGGTGTTTTTGTATTATTTTCCGAGATACATGTCAGGGTTGTATATGTATTTTTGAAAATAACACAGCTTGGGGGTGTATTTCTATTATTTTCCTAGATACAGCTAAGGGTTGTTTTTGTATTTTTGAAAATAACGCAGCTTGTGGGTGTATTTGTATTATTTTCCAAGATACAGCTAACGTTTGTATTTGTATTTTTGAAAATAACGCAGCTTGGGGGTATATTTGTATTATTTTCGGAGATACAGCTAAGGGTTGTATTTGTATTTTTGAAAATAACGCAGCTTGTGGGTATATTTGTATTATTTTCGGAGATACAACTAAGGGTTGTATTTGTATTTTTGAAAATAACACAGCTTGGGGGTGTATTTCTATTATTTTCTGAGATACAGCTAAGGGCTGTATTTGTATTTTTGAAAATAACACAAAATGGCTGTGTATTTGTATTATTTTCCGAGATACAGCTAAGGGTTTTATTTGTATATTTACAAATAACACAGCATGGGGTTTTATTTGTATTATTTTCTGAGATACAGCTAAGGGCTGTATTTGTATTTTTGAAAATAACACAAAATGGGGGTGTATTTGTATTATTTTCAGATACAGCTAAGATTTGTATTTGTATTTTTGAAAATAACGCAGCTTGGGTTTGTTTTTGTATTATTTTCAAAGATATAGCTAAGGGTTGTATTTGTATTTTGGAAAATAACACAACTTGGGTGTCTATTTGTATTATTTTCCCAGACACAGCTAAGGTTTGTATTTGTATTTTTGAAAATAACACAGCTTGGGGTTGTATTTGTATGATTTTCCAAGATACAGCTAAGGTTTGTATTTGTGTTTGAAAATAACACAGCTTGGGGGTGTATTTGTATTATTTTCCTAGATACAGCTAAGGTTTGTATTTGTATTATTGAAAATAACACAGCTTGGGGGTGTATTTGTATTATTTTCCCAGATACAGCTAAGGTTTGTATTTGTATTTTTGAAAATAACACAGCTTGTTGGTGTATTTGTATTATTTTCCGAGATACAGCTAAGGTTTGTATTTGTATTTTTGAAAATAACACAGCTTGGGGGAGTACTTGTACTAATTTCCGACATACAGTTAAGGGTTGTATTTGTATTTTTGAAAATAACGCAGCTTGGTGGTGTATTTGTATTATTTTCCGAGATATAGCTAAGGTTTTTATTTGTATTTTTGAAAATAACGCAGCTTGGGGGTGTTTTTGTATTATTTTCCGAGATACAGGTCAGGGTTGTATTTGTATTTTTGAATATAACACAGTTTGGGGGTGTATTTCTATTATTTTCCGAGATACAGGTAAGGGTTGTATTTGTATTTTTGAAAATAACACACCTTGGGGATGTATTTGTATTATTTTCCCAGATACAGATAAGGTTTGTATTTGTATTCTGGAAAATAACACAACTTGCGGGTGTATTTGTATTATTTTCCGATATACAGCTAAGGGCTGTATTTGTATTTTTGAAAATAACACAGCTTGGGTGTGTATTTGTATTATTTTCCGAGTTAGAGCTCAGCGTTGTATTTGTATTTTTGAAAATAACACAGCTTGGGGGTGTATTTGTATTATTTTCCGAGATACAGCTAAAGGTTGTATTTGTATTTTTGAAAATAACACAGCTTGGGGGTGTATTTGTATTATTTTCAAAGATACAGCTAAGGGTTGTATTTGCATTTTTGAAAATAACATATCTTGTGGTTGTACTTGTATTATTTTCCGCGATACAGCTATGGGTTGTATTTTTATTTTTCAAAATAACACAGCTTGGGGGTGTATTTGTATTATTATCCGAGATACAGTTCAGGGTTGTATTTGTATTTTTGAAAGTAACACAGCTTGGCGGTGTATTTGTATTATATTCCAAGATACAGCTATTGGTTGTATTTTTGTTTTTGAAAATTAGACACCTTGGGGTGTATTTGTATTATTTTCCCAGTTACAGCTCTGGGTTGTATTTGTATTTTTGAAAATAACGCAACTTGGGGTTGTATTTTTATTATTTTCCGAGGTACAGCTAAGGTTTGTTTTTTTATTTTTGAAAATATCGCAGCTTTGGGGTGTATTTGTATTATTTTCTGCGATACAGCCAAGGGTTCTATTTGTATTTTTGAAAATAACACAGCTTGGGGGTGTAATTGTATTATTTTCCGAGATACAGCTCAGGGTTGTACTTGTATTTTGGAAAATAACACAGCTTGGGCTTGTATTTTTATTATTTTCCGAGATAGAGCTAAGGTTTGTATTTGTATTTTTGAATATAAACGAGCTTGGATGTGTATTTGTATTATTTTCCGAGATACAGCTAAGGGCTGTATTTGTATTTTTGAAAATAACACAGCTTGGTGTTGTATTTTTATTATTTTCCGAGATACAGCAGTGGGTTGTATTTGTATTTTTGAAAATAACAGAGCTTGGCTGTGTATTTGTATTATTTTCAGAGATACAGCTAAGGGTTGTATTTGTATTTTTGAAAATAACACAGCTTGCGCTGTTTTTTTATTATTTTCCGTGATACAGCTCAGGGATTTATAAGTATTTTTGAAAATAACATAGCTTGGGGGTGTATTTGTATTATTTTCCGAGATACAGCTCATGGTTGTATGAGTATTTTTGAAAATAACACAGCTTGGGGGTGTATTTGTATTATTTTCAAAGATACAGCTAAGGGTTGTATTTGCATTTTTGAAAATAACATATCTTGTGGTTGTACTTGTATTATTTTCCGAGATACAGCTATCGGTTGTATTTGTATTTTTGAAAATAACACAGCTTGGGTGTTTATTTGTATTATTTTCCGAGTTACAGCTCAGCGTTTTATTTGTATATTTGAAAATAACACAGCTTGGGGGTGTATTTGTATTATTTTCCGAGATACAGCTAAGGGTTGTGTTTGTATTTTTGAAAATAACACAGCTTGGTGGTGTATTTGTATTATTTTCCGAGATACAGCTATGGGTTGTATATGTATTTTTAAAAATAACACAGCTTGGGGGTGTATTTGTATTTTTACCCGAGATACAGTTCAGGGTTGTATTTGTATTTTTGAAAATAACACAGTTTGCGGGTGTATTTGTATTATTTTCCAAGATACAGCTATGGGTTGTATTTTTGTTTTTGAAAATTACACACCTTGGTGGTGTATTTGTATTATTTTCCAGATACAGCTCAGGGTTGTATTTGTATTTTAGAAAATAACACAGCTTGGGGGTGTATTTCTATTATTATCCGAGGTACAGCTCAGGGTTGTATTTGTATTTTTGAAAATAACATAGCTTGGGGGTGTATTTGTATTATTTTCAGAGATACAGCTCAGGGTTGTATTTGTATTTTTGAAAAAAACACAGCTTGGTGTTGTATTTGTATTATTTTCTGAGATACAGCTCAGGGTTTTACTTGTATTTTGGAAAATATCACAGCTTGGGCTTGTATTTTTTTTTATTTTCCGAGATACTGCTAAGGGTTATATTTGTGTTTTTGAAAATAAACGAGCTTGGATGTGTATTTGTATTATTTTCCGAGATACAGCTAATGGCTGTATTTGTATTTTTGAAAATAACACAGCTTGGTAATGTATTTTTGTTATTTTCCGAGATACAGCTGTGGGTTGTATTTGTATTTTTGAAAATAACACAGCTTGGGGGTTTATTTCTATTATTATCCGAGGTACAGCTCAGGGTTGTATTTGTATTTTTGAAAATAACATAGCTTGGGGGTGTATTTGTATTAATTTCCGAGATACAGCTAAGGATTGTATTTGTATTTTTGAAAATAACACAACTTTCAGGTGTATTTGTATTATTTTACGAGATACAGCTAAGGGTTGTATTTGTATTTTTGAAAATAACACAGATTGTGGGTGTATTTGTATTATTTTCCGAGATACAGCTAAAGGTTGTATTTGTATTTCTGAAAATAACACAGCTTTGGGGTGTATTTGTATTATTTTCAAAGATACAGCTAAGGGTTGTATTTGCATTTTTGAAAATAACATATCTTGTGGTTGTACTTGTATTATTTTCCGAGATACAGCTATCGGTTTTATTTGTATTTTTGAAAATAACACAGCTTGGGTGTGTATTTGTATTATTTTCCGAGTTACAGCTCAGCGTTGTATTTGTATTTTTGAAAATAACACAGCTTGGGGGTGTATTTGTATTATTTTCTGAGATACAGCTAAGCGTTGTATTTGTATTTTTAAAAATAAAAAGCTTGGGGGTGTATTTGTATTATTTTCCGAGATACAGCTATGGGTTGTATTTGTATTTTTGAAAATAACACAGCTTGCGGGTGTATTTGTATTTTTATCCGAGATGCAGTTCAGGGTTTTATTTGTATTTTTGAAAATAACACAGCTTATGGGTGTATTTGTATTATTTTCCAAGATAAAGCTAAGGGTTGTATTTTTGTTTTTGAAAATTACACAGCAGCTTTAGGGTGTATTTGCATTATTTTCTGAGATACAGCTAAGGGTTGTATTTGTATTTTTGAAAATAACACAGCTTGGGGGTGTATTTGTATTATTTTCCGAGATACAGCTCAGTGTTGTACTTGTATTTTGGAAAATAACACAGCTTGGGCTTGTATTTTAATTATTTTCCGAGATACAGCTAAGGGTTATATTTGTATTTTTGAAAATAAACGAGCTTGGATGTCTATTTGTATTATTTTCCGAGATACAGCTAAGGGCTGTATTTGTTTTTTTGAAAATTACACAGCTTGGTAATGTATTTTTGTTATTTTCCGAGATACAGCTGTGGGTTGTATTTGTATTTTTGAAAATAACACAGCTTGGGGGTTTATTTCTATTATTATCCGAGGTACAGCTCAGGGTTGTATTTGTATTTTTGAAAATAACATAGCTTGGGGGTGTATTTGTATTAATTTCCGAGATACAGCTAAGGATTGTATTTGTATTTTTGAAAATAACACAACTTTCGGGTGTATTTGTATTATTTTACGAGATACAGCTAACGGTTGTATTTGTATTTTTGAAAATAACACAGATTGTGGGTGTATTTGTATTATTTTCCGAGATACAGCTAAAGGTTGTATTTGTATTTTTGAAAATAACACAGCTTTGGGGTGTATTTGTATTATTTTCAAAGATACAGCTAAGGGTTGTATTTGCATTTTTAAAAATAACATATCTTGTGGTTGTACTTGTATTATTTTCCGAGATACAGCTATCGGTTTTATTTGTATTTTTGAAAATAACACAGCTTGGGTGTGTATTTGTATTATTTTCCAAGTTACAGCTCAGCGTTGTATTTGTATTTTTGAAAATAACACAGCTTGGGGGTGTATTTGTATTATTTTCTGAGATACAGCTAAGCGTTGTATTTGTATTTTTAAAAATAAAAAGCTTGGGGGTGTATTTGTATTATTTTCCGAGATACAGCTATGGGTTGTATTTGTATTTTTGAAAATAACACAGCTTGCGGGTGTATTTGTATTTTTATCCGAGATACAGTTCAGGGTTTTATTTGTATTTTTGAAAATAACACAGCTTAGGGGTGTATTTGTATTATTTTCCAAGATAAAGCTAAGGGTTGTATTTTTGTTTTTGAAAATTACACAGCAGCTTTAGGGTGTATTTGCATTATTTTCTGAGATACAGCTAAGGGTTGTATTTGTATTTTTGAAAATAACACAGCTTGGGGGTGTATTTGTATTATTTTCCGAGATACAGCTCAGGGTTGTACTTGTATTTTGGAAAATAACACAGCTTGGGCTTGTATTTTTATTATTTTCCGAGATACAGCTAAGGGTTATATTTGTATTTTTGAAAATAAACGAGCTTGGATGTGTATTTGTATTATTTTCTGAGATACAGCTAAGGGCTGTATTTGTTTTTTTGAAAATTACACAGCTTGGTGGTGTATTTTTATTATTTTCCGAGATACAGCTGTGGGTTGTATTTGTATTTTTGAAAATAACACAGCTTGGGGGTGTATTTCTATTATTATCCAAGGTACAACTCAGGGTTGTATTTGTATTTTTGAAAATAACGCTGCTTGGGGGAGTATTTGTATTATTTTCCGAGATACAGCTAAGGTTTGTATTTGTATTTTCGAAAATAACACAGCTTGGGTGTGTATTGGTATTATTTTCCCAGATACAGCTAAGGATTATATTTGTATTTTTGAAAATGTCACAGCTTGTGGGTGTACTTGAATTATTTTCCCAGATACAGCTAATGTATCTAAATGTATTTTGGAAAAAAACACAGCTTGGGAGTGTATTTGTATTATTTTCCCAGATACAGCTAAGGTTTGTATTTGTATTTTTGAAAATAACAAAGCTTGGGGGTGTATTTGTATTATTTTCCCAGATACAGCTAAGGTTTGTATTTGTATTTTTGAAAATAACACAGCATGGGGGTGTATTTATATTATTTTCCCAGATACAGCTAAGGTTTGTATTTGTATTTTGGAAAATAACACAGCTAGGTGGTGTTTTTGTATTATTTTCTGAGATACAGCTCAGGGTTGTATTTGTATTTTTGAAAATGACACAGCTTGGGGGTGTATTTGTATTTTTTTCCGAGATACAGCTAAGGGTTGTATATGTATTTTTGAAAATAACACAGCATGGGGGTGTATTTATATTATTTTCCGAGATACAGCTAAGGTTTGTATTTGTTTTTTTGAAAATAATACAGCTTGGGGGTGTATTTGTATTATTTTCCGAGATACAGCTAAGTGTTGTATTCCTATCTTTGAAAATAACACAGCTTGGGGGTGTATTTGTATTATTTTCCGAGATACAGCTAAGGGTTGTATTTGTATTTTTGAAAATAACAGAGCTTGGGGGTGTGTTTGTATTATTTTCCGACATACAGCTAAGGGTTGTATTTGTGTTTTAGAAAAAAACACAGTTGGGGGTGTTTTTGTATTATTTTCCGAGATACAGTTCAGGGTTGTATTTGTATTTTTGAAAATAACACAGATTGGGTGTGTATTTGTATTATTTTCCGAGATACAGCTAAGGTTTCTGTTTGTATTTTTGAAAATAACTCAGCTTGGGGGTGTATTTGTATTATTTTCCGAGATACAGCTGTGGGTTGTGTTTTCATTTATGAAAATAACTCAGCTTGGGGGTGTATTTGAATCATTTTCCGAGATACAGCTCAGGGTTGTATTGTTTTTTTGAAAATAACACAGATTGTGAGTGTATTTGTATTATTTTCCAAGATATAGCCATGGGTTGTATTTGTATTTTTGAAAATAACTCAGCTTGAGGGTTTATTTGTACTATTTTCCGAGATACAGCTAAGGTTTTTATTTGTATTTTTGAAAATAACACAGCTTGGGGGTGTATTTGTATTATTTTCCCAGATACAGCTAATGTTTGTATTTGTGTTTTGGAAAATAACACAGCTTGGGGGTGTATTTGTATTATTTTCCGAAATACAGCTAAGTGAAGTATTTGTATTTTTGAAAATAACGCAGCTTGTGGGTGTATTTATATTATTTTCCGAAATACAGCTAAGTGATGTATTTGTATTTTTGAAAATAACGCAGCTTGTGGGTGTATTTGTATTATTTTCCGAGATAAAGCTAAGGGTTGTATTTGTATTTTTGAAAATAACACAGCTTGGGGGTGTATTTGTGTTATTTTCTGAGATACAGCTAAGGGGTGTATTTGTATTTTTGAAAATACGACAAAATGGCTGTGTATTTGTATTGTTTTCCGAGATACAGCTAAGGGTTGTATTTGTATTTCTGAAAATAACACAGCTTGGGGGTGTATTTCTATTATTTTCTGAGATTCAGCTAAGGGCTGTATTTGTATTTTTGAAAATAACACAAAATGGCTGTGTATTTGTATTATTTTCCGAGATACAGCTAAGGGTTTTATTTGTATATTTGAAAATAACACAGCTTGGGGGTTTATTTGTATTATTTTCTGAGATACAGCTAAGGGCTGTATTTGTATTTTTGAAAATAACAAAAAATGGGGGTGTATTTGTATTATTTTCAGATACAGCTAAGGTTTGTATTTGTATTTTTGAAAATAACGCAGCTTGGGTTTGATTTTGTATTATTTTCGGAGATATAGCTAAGTGTTGTATTTGTATTTTGGAAAATAACACAACTTGTGTGTCTATTTGTATTATTTTCCCAGATACAGCTAAGGTTTGTATTTGTATTTTTGAAAATAACACAGCTTGGGGGTGTATTTGTATGATTTTCCAAGATATAGCTAAGGTTTGTATTTGTGTTTTTGAAAATAACACAGCTTGGGGGTATATTTGTATTATATTCTGAGATACAGCTAAGGTTTGTATTTGTATTATTGAAAATAACGCAGCTTGTGGGTGTATTCGTATTATTTTCCGAGATACAGCTAAGATTTGTATTTGTATTTTTGAAAATAATGCTGCTTGGGGGTATGTTTGTATTATTTTCGGAGATACAGCTAAGGGTTGTATTTGTATTTTTGAAAATAACACTGCTCGGGGGTGTATTTGTATTATTTTCCCAGATACAGCTAAGGTTTGTATTTGTATTTTGGAAAATAACACAGCTTGGGGGTGTATTTGTATTATTTTTCGAGATTCAGCTAAGGGTTGTATTTGTATTTTTGAAAATAACACAGCTTGGGGGAGTTTTTGTATTAAATTCCCAGATACAGCACAAGAATTTATTTGTATTTTTGAAAATAACACAGCTTGGGGGTGTATTTGTATTATTTTCCGAGATACAGCTAAGGTTAGTATTTTTATTTTAGAAAATAACACAGCTTGGGGGTGTATTTGTATTATTTTCCCAGATAAAGCTAAGGTTTATATTTTTATTTTTGAAAATAACACAGCTTGGGGATGTGTTTCTATTATTTTCTGAGACACAGCTAAGGTTTGTATTTGTATTTTTGAATATAGCACAGATTGGGGGTGTACTTATATTATTTTCCGACATACAGCTAAGGGTTTCATTTGTATTTTTGAAAATAACTGAGCTTGGGGGTGTTTTTGCATTATTTTCCGAGATACATGTCAGGGTTGTATATGTATTTTTGAAAATAACACAGTTTGGGGGTGTATTTCTATTATTTTCCTAGACACAGCTAAGGGTTGTTTTTGTATTTTGGAAAATAACGCAGCTTGTGGGTGTATTTGTATTATTTTCCGAGATACAGCTAAGGTTTGTATTTGTATTTTTGAAAATAACGCAGCTTGTGGGTATATTTGTATTATTTTCGGAGATACAGCTAAGGGTTGTATTCGTATTTTAGAAAATAACGCAGCTTGTGGGTATATTTGTATTATTTTCGGAGATACAGCTAAGGGTTGTATTTGTATTTTTGAAAATAACACAGCTTGGGGGTGTATTTGTGTTATTTTCTGAGATACAGCTAAGGGGTGTATTTGTATTTTTGAAAATAAGGCAAAATGGCTGTGTATTTGTATTATTTTCCGAGATACAGCTAAGGTTTGTATTTGTATTTTTGAAAATAACCCAGCTTGGGGGTGTATTTCTATTATTTTCTGAGATACAGCTAAGGGCTGTATTTGTATTTTTGAAAATAACACAAAATGGCTGTGTATTTGTATTATTTTCCGAGATACAGCTAAGGGTTTTATTTTTATATTTGAAAATAACACAGCTTGGGGGTTTATTTGTATTATTTTCTGAGATACAGCTAAGGGCTGTATTTGTATTTTTGAAAATAACACAAAATGGGGGTGTATTTGTATTATTTTCAGATACAGCTTAGGTTTGTATTTGTATTTTTGAAAATAACGCAGCTTGGGTTTCTTTTTGTATTATTTTCAGAGATATAGCTAAGGGTTGTATTTGTATTTTGGAATATAACACAACTTGGGTGTCTATTTGTATTATTTTCCCAGATACAGCTAAGGTTTGTATTTGTATTTTTGAAAATAACACAGCTTGGGGGTGTATTTGTATGATTTTCCGAGATACAGCTAAGGTTTGTATTTGTTTTATTGAAAATAACACAGCTTCGGGGTGTATTTGTATTTTTTTCCCAGATACCGCTAAGGATTGTATTTGTATTTTTGAAAATAAGACAATTTGGGGGTGTATTTGTATTATTTTCCGAGATACAGCTAAGGTTTGTATTTGTATTTTTGAAAATAACGCAGCTTGTGGGTATATTTGTATTATTTTCGGAGATACAGCTAAGGGTTGTATTCGTATTTTAGAAAATAACGCAGCTTGTGGGTATATTTGTATTATTTTCGGAGATACAGCTAAGGGTTGTATTTGTATTTTTGAAAATAACACAGCTTGGGGGTGTATTTGTGTTATTTTCTGAGATACAGCTAAGGGGTGTATTTGTATTTTTGAAAATAAGGCAAAATGGCTGTGTATTTGTATTATTTTCCGAGATACAGCTAAGGTTTGTATTTGTATTTTTGAAAATAACCCAGCTTGGGGGTGTATTTCTATTATTTTCTGAGATACAGCTAAGGGCTGTATTTGTATTTTTGAAAATAACACAAAATGGCTGTGTATTTGTATTATTTTCCGAGATACAGCTAAGGGTTTTATTTTTATATTTGAAAATAACACAGCTTGGGGGTTTATTTGTATTATTTTCTGAGATACAGCTAAGGGCTGTATTTGTATTTTTGAAAATAACACAAAATGGGGGTGTATTTGTATTATTTTCAGATACAGCTTAGGTTTGTATTTGTATTTTTGAAAATAACGCAGCTTGGGTTTCTTTTTGTATTATTTTCAGAGATATAGCTAAGGGTTGTATTTGTATTTTGGAATATAACACAACTTGGGTGTCTATTTGTATTATTTTCCCAGATACAGCTAAGGTTTGTATTTGTATTTTTGAAAATAACACAGCTTGGGGGTGTATTTGTATGATTTTCCGAGATACAGCTAAGGTTTGTATTTGTTTTATTGAAAATAACACAGCTTCGGGGTGTATTTGTATTTTTTTCCCAGATACCGCTAAGGATTGTATTTGTATTTTTGAAAATAAGACAATTTGGGGGTGTATTTGTATTATTTTCCGAGATACAGCTAAGGTTTGTATTTGTATTTTTGAAAATAACACAGCTTGGGGGACTACTTGTATTAATTTCCGACATACAGTTAAGGGTTGTATTTGTATTTTTGAAAATAACGCAGCTTGGTGGTGTATTTGTGTTATTTTCCGAGATACAGCTAAGGGTTTTATATGTATTTTTGAAAATAACGCAGCTTATGGGTGTTTTTGTATTATTTTCCGAGATACAGGTCAGGGTTGTATTTGTATTTTTGAATATAACACAGCTTGGGGGTGTATTTCTATTATTTTCCGAGATACAGCTAAGGTTTGTATTTGTATTCTGGAAAATAACACAGCTTGGGGGTGTATTTGTATTATTTTCCGATATACAGCTAAGGGCTGTATTTGTATTTTTGAAAATAACACAGCTTGGGTGTGTATTTGTATTATTTTCCGAGTTAGAGCTCAGCTTTGTATTTGTATTTTTGAAAATAACACAGCTTGGGGGTGTATTTGTATTATTTTCCGAGATACAGCTAAAGGTTGTATTTGTATTTTTGAAAATAACACAGCTTGGGGGTGTATTTGTATTATTTTCAAAGATACAGCTAAGGGTTGTATTTGCATTTTTGAAAATAACATATCTTGTGGTTGTACTTGTATTATTTTCCGCGATACAGCTATGGGTTGTATTTGTATTTTTGAAAATAACACAGCTTGGGGGTGTATTTGTATTATTATCCGAGATACAGTTCAGGGTTGTATTTGTATTTTTGAAAATAACACAGCTTGGGGGTGTATTTGTATTATGTTCCAAGATACAGCTATGGCTTGTATTTTTGTTTTTGAAAATTAGACACCTTGGGGTGTATTTGTATTATTTTCCCAGTTACAGCTCGGGGTTGTATTTGTATTTTTGAAAATAACGCAACTTGGGGTTGTATTTTTATTATTTTCCGAGATACAGCTAAAGTTTGTTTTTTTATTTTTGAAAATATCGCAGCTTTGTGGTGTATTTGTATTATTTTCTGAGATACAGCCAAGGGTTCTATTTGTATTTTTGAAAATAACACAGCTTGGGGGTAAAATTGTATTATTTTCCGAGATACAGCTCAGGGTTGTACTTGTATTTTGGAAAATAACACAGCTTGTGCTTGTATTTTTATTATTTTCCAAGATATAGCTAAGGGTTGTATTTGTATTTTTGAAAATAAATGAGCTTGGATGTGTATTTGTATTATTTTCCGAGGTACAGCTAAGGGTTGTATTTGTATTTTTGAAAATAACACAGCTTGCGGTGTTTTTGTATTATTTTCCGAGATACAGCTCAGGGATGTATAAGTATTTTTGAAAATAACATAGCCTGGGGGTGTATTTGTATTATATTCCGAGTTACAGCTGATGGTTGTATGAGTATTTTTGAAAATAACACAGTTTGCGGGTGTATTTGTATTATTTTCAAAGATACAGCTAAGGGTTGTTTTTGCATTTTTGAAAATAACATATCTTGTGGTTGTACTTTTATTATTTTCCGAGATACAGCTATCGGTTGTTTTTGTATTTTTGAAAATAACACAGCATGGGTGTTTTTTTGTATTATTTTCCGAGTTACAGCTCAGCGTTGTATTTGTATCTTTGAAAATAACACTGCTTGGGGGTGTATTTGTGTTATTTTCCGAGATACAGCCAAGGGTTGTATTTGTATTTTTGAAAATAACACAACTTCGTTGTGTATTTGTATTATTTTCTGAGATACAGCTATGGGTTGTATATGTATTTTTGAAAATAACACAGTTTGCGGGTGTATTTGTATTATTTTCCAAGATACAGCTATGGGTTGTATATTTGTTTTTGAAAATTACACACCTTGGGGGTGTATTTGTATTATTTTCCAGATACAGCTCAGGGTTGTATTTGTATTTTTGAAAATAACACAGCTTGGGGGTGTATTTCTATTATTATCCGAGGTACAGCTCAGGGTTGTATTTGTATTTTCGAAAATAACATAGCTTGGGGGTGTATTAGTATTATTTTCTGAGATAGAGCTCAGGGTTGTATTTGTATTTTTGAAAATAACACAGCTTGGGGGTGTATTTGTATTATTTTCCGAGATACAGCTCAGGGTTGTACTTGTATTTTGGAAAATAACAGAGCTTGGGCTTGTATTTTTTTTATTTTCCGAGATACTGCTAAGGGTTGTATTTGTATTTTTGAAAATAAACGTGCTTGGATGTGTATTTGTATTATTTTCCGAGATACAGCTAAGTGCTGTATTTGTATTTCTGAAAATAACGCAGCTTGGTAATGTATTTTTATTATTTTCCGAGATACAGCTGTGGGTTGTATTTGTATTTTTGAAAATAACACAGCTTGGGGGTGTATTTCTATTATTATCCGAGGTACAGCTCAGGGTTGTATTTGTATTTTTGAAAATAACATAGCTTTGGGGTGTATTTGTATTAATTTCCGAGATACAGCTAAGGATTGTATTTGTATTTTTGAAAATAACACAACTTTCGGGTGTATTTGTATTATTTTACGAGATACAGCTAAGGGTTGTATTTGTATTTTTGAAAATAACACAGCTTGTGGGTGTATTTGTATTATTTTCCGAGATACAGCTAAAGGTTGTATTTGTATTTTTGAAAATAACATAGCTTGGGGGTGTATTTGTATTATTTTCAAAGATACAGCTAAGGGTTGTATTTGCATTTTTAAAAATAACATATCTTGTGGTTGTACTTGTATTATTTTCCGAGATACAGCTATCGGTTGTATTTGTATTTTTGAAAATAACACAACTTGGTTGTGTATTTGTATTATTTTCCGAGATACAGCTAAGCATTGTATTTGTATTTTTAAAAATAACAAAGCTTGGGGGTGTATTTTTATTATTTTCCGAGATAAAGCTATGGGTTGTATTTGTATTTTTGAAAATAACACAGCTGGCGGGTGTATTTGTATTTTTATCCGAGATACAGTTCAGGGTTTTATTTGTATTTTTGAAAATAACCCAGCTTGGGGGTGTATTTGTATTATTTTCCAAGATACAGCTATGGGTTGTATTTTTGTTTTTGAAAATTACACAGATTGGGGGTGTATTTGTATTATTTTCCCAGATACAGCTCAGGGTTTTATTTGTATTTTTGAAAATAACGCAACTTGTGGTTGTATTTTTATTATTTTCCGAGATACAGCTAAGGTTTGTTTTTGTATTTTTGAAAATATCGCAGCTTTGGTGTGTATTTGTATTATTTTCTGAGATACAGCTAAGGGTTGTATTTGTATTTTTGAAAATAACACAGCTTGGGGGTGTATTTGTATTATTTTCCGAGATACAGCTCAGGGTTGTACTTGTATTTTGGAAAATAACACAGCTTGGGCTTGTATTTTTATTGTTTTCCGAGATACAGCTAAGGGTTGTATTTGTATTTTTGGAAATAAACGAGCTTGGATGTGCATTTGTATTATTTTCCGAGATACACCTAAGGGATGTATTTGTATTTTTGATAATAACACAGCTTGGTGGTGTATTTTTATTATTTTCCGAGATTCAGTTGTGGGTTGTATTTGTATTTTTGAAAATAACACAGCTTGGGGGTGTATTTCTATTATTATCCAAGGTACAGCTAAGGATTGTATTTGTATTTTTGAAAATAACACAGCTTGGGGGTGTATTTGTATTATTTTCCCATATACAGCTAAGGGTTGTACTTGTATTTTTGAAAATAACACAGCTTGGGAGTGTATTTGTATTATTTTCCGAGATACATCTATCGGTTTTATTTGTGTTTTGGAAAATAACACAACTTGCGGGTGTATTTGTATTATTTTCTGAGATACAGCTAAGGGTTGAATTTGTATTTTTGAAAATAACACAGCTTGGGGATGTATTTGTGTTACTTTCCGAGATACAGCTAAGGTTTGTATTTGTATTTTGGGAAGTAAAACAGCTTGTGGGTGTATTTGTATTATTTTCCCAGATACAGCTCAGGGTTGTATTTGTATTTTTGAAAATCACACAGCTTGGGGGTGTATTTGTATTATTTTCCGAGATACAGCTAAGGGTTTTATTTGTATTTTTGAAAATAACGCAGATTGTGGGTGTATTTGTATTATTTTCTGAGATACAGCTAAGGGCTGTATTTGTATTTTTGAAAATAACACAGCTTGGGGTTGTATATGTATTATTTTTCGAGATAGAGCTAAGGGTTGTATTTGTATTTTTGAAAATAACAGTGCTTGGGGGTGTATTTGTATTATTTTCCGAGATATAGCTAAGGGTTGTATTTGTATTTTTGAAAATTACACAACTTGGGGGTGTATTTGTATTATTTTCCGAGATACAGCTAACGGTTGTATTTGAAATTTTGAAAATAACACAGCTTGGGGGTATGTTGTACTATTTTCCGAGCCACAGCTAAGGGTTGTATTTGTATTTTTGAAAATAACAGTGCTTGGGGGTGTATTTGTATTATTTTCCGAGATACAGCTAAGGGATGTATTTGTATTTTTGAAAATTACACAACTTGGGGGTGTATTTGTATTACTTTCCGAGATACAGCTAACGGTTGTATTTGTATTTTTGAAGTAACACAGCTTGGGTGTGTATTTGTATTATTTTCTGAGACACAACTAATGGTTGTATTTGTATTTTTGAAAATAACACAGCTTGGGTGTGTATTTGTATTATTTTCCGAGATACATCTATGGGTTGTATTTGTATTTTTGAAAATAACACAGCTTTTGGGTGTATTTGTATTATTTTCCGAGATACAGCTCAGGGATGTATTTATATTTTTGAAAATAACACAGCTTGGGAGTGTATTTGTATTATTTTCCAAGATACAGCTATGGGTTGTATTTGTATTTTTGAAAATAACACAGCTTGGCGGTGTATTTGTATTATTTTCCGAGATACAGCTTAGGGTTGTATTTGTATTTTTGAAAATAAACGAGCTTGGATGTGTATTTGTATTATTTTCCGAGATACAGCTAAGGGCTGTATTTGTATTTTTGAAAATAACACAGCTTGGTGGTGTATTTTTTTTATTTCCGAGATACAGCTGTGGGTCGTATTTGTATTTTTGAAAATAACACAGCATGGGGGTTTATTTCTATTATTATCCGAGGTACAGCTCAGGGTTGTATTTGTATTTTTGAAAATAATATAGCTTGGGGGTGTATTTGTATTAATTTCCGAGATACAGCTAAGGATTGTATTTGTATTTTTGAAAATAACACAGCTTGGGGGTGTATTTGTATTATTTTCCGAGATACAGCTAAGTTTTCTATTTCTATTTTTTAAAATAACACAGATTGGGGGTGTATTTGTATTATTTTCTGAGATACATCTAAGGGTTGTATTTGTATTTTTGAAAATCACACAGCTTGGGGGTGTATTGGTATTATTTTCCGAGATACAGCTAAGGGTTGTATTTCTATTTTTGAAAACATAACAGCTTGGGGGTGTATTTCTATTATTGTCCGAGATACAGCTCAGGGTTGTATTTGTATTCTTGAAAATAACACAGCTTGGGGGTGTATTTGAATCATTTTCCGAGTTACAGCTCATGGTTGTATTTGTATTTTTGAAAACAACACAGCTTCGGGGTGTATTTGTATTATTTTTCGAGATATAGCTAAGGGTTGTATTTGTATTTTTGAAAATAACACGGCTTTTGGGTTTATTTGTATTATTTTCCGAAATACATCTATGGGTTTATTTGTATTTTTGAAAATAATACAGCTTGGGGTTGTATTTGTATTATTTTCCCAGATAGAGATAAGGTTTGTATTTGTATTTCGAAAAATAACACAGCTTGGGGGTGTATTTGTATTATTTTCCGATATACAGCTAAGGGCTGTATTTGTATTTTTGAAAATATCACAACTTGCGGGTGTATTTGTATTATTTTCCGAGATACATCTCTGGGTTGTATTTGTATTTTTGAAAATAAACGAGCTTGGGATTGCATTTGTATTATTTTCCGAGATACAGCTAAGGGCTTTATTTTTATTTTGGAAATTACACAGCTTGTTGGTGTATTTTTATTATTTTCCGAGATACAGCTATTGGTTGTATTTGTATTTTTGAAAATAACACAGCTTGGTGGTGCATTTTTATTATTTTCCGAGATACAGCTGTGTGTTTATTTGTATTTTTGAAAATAACACAGCTTGGGGGTGTATTTCTATTATTATCCGAGGTACAGCTCAGGGTTGTATATGTATTTTTGAAAATAACATAGCTTGGGGGTGTATTTGTATTTATTTCCAAGATACAGGTAAAAATTGTATTTCTATTTTTGAAAATAACACAACTTCCTGGTGTATTTGTATTATTTTCCGAGATACAGCTAAGGGTTGTATTTGTATTACAGAAAATAAGAGAGATTGGGGGTGTATTTGTATTATTTTCCGAGATACAGCTGTGGGTGTTATTTGTATTTTTGAAACTAACAGAGCTTGCAGGTGTATTTGTATTATTTTCCGAGATACAGCTTAGGGTTGTATTTGTATTTTTGAAAATAACACATCTTGGGGGTGTATTTTTTACTATTTTCTGAGATATAGCAAAGGGTTGTATTTGTATTTTTGAAAATAACACAGCTTAAGGGTGTATTTATATTATTTTCCGAGATACAGCTAAGGTTTGTATTTGTATTTTTTAAAATAACACAGCTTGGGGTTGTATTTGTATTATTTTCCGAGATAGAGCTAAGGGTTTTATTTCTATTTTTGAAAATAACACAGCTTGTGGGTGTATTTGTATCATTTTCCGAATTACAGCTAAGGGTTGTATTTATATTATTGAAAATAACAGAGCTTGGCTGTGTATTTGTATTATTTTCAGAGATACAGCTAAGGGATGTATTTGTATTTTTGAAAATAACACAGCATGCGGTGTTTTTGTATTATTTTCCTAGATACAGCTCAGTGATGTAAAAGTATTTTTGAAAATAACACAGCTTCAGGGTGTATTTGTATTATTTTCCGAGTTACAGCTCATGGTTGTATGTGTATTTTTGAAAATAACACAGCTTGGGGGTGTATTTGTATTATTTTCAAAGATACAGCTAAGGGTTGTATTTGCATTTTTGAAAATAACATATCTTGTGGTTGTACTTGTATTATTTTCCGAGATACAGCTATCGGTTGTATTTGAATTTTTGAAAATAACACAGCTTGGGTGTGTATTTGTATTATTATCCCAGATACAGTCCAGGGTTGTATTTGTATTTTTTAAAATAACACAGATTGGGGGTGTATTTGTATTATTTTCCAAGATACAGCTATGGGTTGTATTTTTGTTTTTGAAAATTACACACCTTGGGGGTGTATTTGTATTATTTTCCCAGATACAGCTCAGGGTTGTGTTTGAATTTTTGAAAATAACGCAACTTAGGGTTGTATTTTTATTATTTTCCGAGATACAGCTAAGGATTCTTTTTGTATTTTTGAAAATATCGCAGCTTTGTGGTGTATTTGTATTATTTTCTGAGATACAGCTAAGGGTTGTATTTGTACTTTTGAAAATAACACAGCTTGGGGGTGTATTTGTATTATTTTCCGAGATACAGCTCAGGGTTGTACTTGTATTTTGGAAAATAACACAGCTTGGGCTTCTATTTTTATTATTTTCCGAGATACAGCTATGGGTTGTATTTGTATTTCTGAAAATAAAAGAGCTTGGATATGTATTTGTATTATTTTCCGAGATACAGCTAAGGTCTGTATTTGTATTTTTAAAAATAACACAGCTTGGTGGTGTATTTGTATTATTTTCCGAGATACAGCTGTGGGTTGTATTTTTATTTTTGAAAATAACACAGCTTGGGGGTATATTTCTATTATTATCCGAGGTACAGCTCAGGGTTGTATTTGTATTTTTGAAAATAGCATAGCTTGGGGTTCTATTTGTATTAATTTCCGAGATACAGCTAAGGATTGTATTTGTATTTTTGAAAATAACACAACTTACGGATGTATTTTTATTATTTTCGGAGATACAGCTAAGTGTTGTATTTGTATTTTTGAAAATAACACAGCCTGTGGGTGTATTTGTATTATTTTCCGAGATACAGCTAAAGGTTGTATTTGTATTTTTGAAAATAACACAGCATGGGGGGGTATTTGTATTATTTTCAAAGATACAGCTAATGGTTGTATTTGCATTTTTGAAAATAACATATCTTGTGGATGTACTTGTATTATTTTCCGAGATACAGCTATCGGTTGTATTTGTATTTTTGAAAATAACACAGCTTGGGGGTGTATTTCTATTATTATCCGAGGTACAGCTAAGGGTTTTATTTGTATTTTTGAAAATAACATAGCTTGGGGTTGTATTTGTATTAATTTCCGAGATACAGCTAAGGATTGTATTTGTATTTTTGAAAATAACACAGCTTGGGGGTGTATTTGTATTATTTTCCGAGATACAGCTATTGGTTGTGTTTGTATTTTTGAAAATAACACAGCTTGGTGGTGTATTTCTATTATTTTCCAAGACACAGGTATGGGTTTTATTTTTGTTTTTGGAAATAGCACAGCTTGGGGGAGTATTTGTATTATTTTCCCAGATACAACTCAGGGTTGTATTTGTATTTTTGAAAATAACGCAGATTGGGGGTGTATTTTTATTATTTTTCAAGATAGAGCTAAGTTTTGTTTATGTATTTTTGAAAATATCGCAGCTTTGGGGTGTATTTGTATTATTTTCTGAGATACAGCTAAGGGTTGTATTTGTATTTTTGAAAATAACACAGCTTGGGGGTGTATTTGTATTATTTTCCGAGATGCAGCTCAGGGTTGTATTTGTATTTTTGAAAATAACACAGCTTGGGGGTGTTTTAGTATTATTTTCCGAGATACAGCTAAGTTTTCTATTTCTATTTTTGAAAATAACACAGATTGGGGGTGTATTTGTATTATTTTTCGAGATATAGCTAAGGGTTGTATTTGTATTACTGAAAATAACAGAGATGAGGGGTGTATTTGTATTATTTTCTGAGACACAGCTGTGGGTTGTATTTGTATTTTTGAAATTAACAGAGCTTGGGGGTTTATTTGTATTATTTTCCGAGATACAGCTAAGGGTTGTATTTGTATTTTTGAAAATAACACATCTTGGGGGTGTATTTTTTACTATTTTCTGAGATACAGCAAAGGGTTGTATTTGTATTTTTGAAAATAACACAGCTTAAGGGTGTATTTATATTATTTTCCGAGATACAGCTAAGGTTTGTATTTGTATTTTTTAAAATAACACAGCTTGGGGTTGTATTTCTATTCTTTTCCGAGATAGAGCTAAGGGTTGTATCTCTATTTTTGAAAATAACACAGCTTTGGGGTGTATTTGTATCATTTTCCGAGATACAGCTAAGGGTTTTATTTCTATTATTGAAAATAACAGAGCTTGGCTGTGTATTTGTATTATTTTCCGAGATACAGCTATCGGTTGTATTTGTATTTTTGAAAATAACACAGCTTGGATGTGTATTTGTATTATTTTCCGAGTTTCAGTTCAGCGTTGTATTTGTATTTTTGAAAATAACACAGCTTGGGGGTGTGTTTGTATTATTTTCTGAGATACAGCTAAGGGTTGTATTTGTATTTTTGAAAATAACACAGCTTGGGGGTGTATTTGTATTATTTTCCGAGATACAGCTGTGGGTTGTATTTGTATTTTTGAAAATAACACAGCTTTGGGGTGTATTTGTATTATTATCCGAGACACAGTTCAGGGTTGTATTTGTATTTTTGAAAATAACACAGCTTGGGGGTGTATTTGTATTATTTTCCAAGATACAGCTATGGGTTGTATTTTTGTTTTTGAAAACTACACACCTTGGGGGTGTATTTGTATTATTTTCCCAGATACAGCTCAGGGTTGTATTTGAATTTTTGAAAATAACGCAACTTGGGGTTGTATATTTATTATTTTCAGAGATACAGCTAAGGTTTGTTTTTGTATTTTTGAAAATATCGCAGCTTTGGGGTGTATTTCTATTATTTTCTGAGATACAGCCAGGGGTTGTATTTGTATTTTTGAAAATAACACAGCTTGGGGGTGTATTTTTATTATTTTCCGAGATACAGCTCAGGATTGTACTTGTATTTTGGAAAATAACACAGCTTGGGCTTGTATTTTTATTATTTTCCGAGATACAGCTAAGGGTTGTATTTGTATTTTTGAAAATAAACGAGCTTGGATGTGTATTTGTATTATTTTCTGAGATACAGCTAAGGGCTGTATTTGTATTTTTGAAAATAACACAGCCTGGTGGTGCATTTTTATTGTTTTCCGAGATACAGCTGTGGGTTGTATTTGTACTTTTGAAAATAACACCGCTTTGGGGGTGTATTTCTATTATTATCCGAGGTACAGCTCAGGGTTGTATTTGTATTTTTGAAAATATCATAGCTTGGGGGTGTATTTGTATTAATTTCCGAGATACAGCTAAGGATTGTATATGTATTCTTGAAAATAACACAACTTGCGGGTGTATTTGTATTATTTTCCGAGATACAGCTAAGGGTTGTATTTGTATTTTTGAAAATAACACAGCTTGTGGGTGTATTTGTATTATTTTCCGAGATACAGCTAAAGGTTGTATTTGTATTTCTGAAAATAACACAGCTTGGGAGTGTATTTGTATTATTTTCAAAGATACAGCTAAGGGTTGTACTTGCATTTTTGAAAATAACATATCTTGTTGTTGTACCTGTATTATTTTCCGAGATACAGCTAACGGTTGTATTTGTATTTTTGAAAATAACACAGCTTAGGTGTGTATTTGTATTATTTTCCGAGTTACAGCTCAGCGTTGTATTTGTATTTTTGAAAATAACACAGCTTGGGGGTGTATTTGTATTATTTTCCGAGATACAACTATGGGTTGTATTTGTATTTTTGAAAATAACACAGTGTGGGGGTGTATTTGTATTATTTTTCGAGATACAGCTATGGGTTGTATTTGTATTTTTGAAAATAACACAGCTTGGGGGTGTATTTGTATTATTTTCAAAGATACAGCTAAGGGTTGTATTTGCATTTTTGAAAATAACATATCTTGTGGTTGTACTTGTATTATTTTCCAAGATACAGCTATCGGTTGTATTTGAATTTTTGAAAATAACACAGCTTGGGTGTGTATTTGTATTATTATCCCAGATACAGTCCAGGGTTGTATTTGTATTTTTTAAAATAACACAGATTGGGGGTGTATTTGTATTATTTTCCAAGATACAGCTATGGGTTGTATTTTTGTTTTTGAAAATTACACACCTTGGGGGTGTATTTGTATTATTTTCCCAGATACAGCTCAGGGTTGTGTTTGAATTTTTGAAAATAACGCAACTTAGGGTTGTATTTTTATTATTTTCCGAGATACAGCTAAGGATTCTTTTTGTATTTTTGAAAATATCGCAGCTTTGTGGTGTATTTGTATTATTTTCTGAGATACAGCTAAGGGTTGTATTTGTACTTTTGAAAATAACACAGCTTGGGGGTGTATTTGTATTATTTTCCGAGATACAGCTCAGGGTTGTACTTGTATTTTGGAAAATAACACAGCTTGGGCTTCTATTTTTATTATTTTCCGAGATACAGCTATGGGTTGTATTTGTATTTCTGAAAATAAAAGAGCTTGGATATGTATTTGTATTATTTTCCGAGATACAGCTAAGGTCTGTATTTGTATTTTTAAAAATAACACAGCTTGGTTGTGTATTTGTATTATTTTCCGAGATACAGCTGTGGGTTGTATTTTTATTTTTGAAAATAACACAGCTTGGGGGTATATTTCTATTATTATCCGAGGTACAGCTCAGGGTTGTATTTGTATTTTTGAAAATAGCATAGCTTGGGGTTCTATTTGTATTAATTTCCGAGATACAGCTAAGGATTGTATTTGTATTTTTGAAAATAACACAACTTACGGATGTATTTTTATTATTTTCGGAGATACAGCTAAGTGTTGTATTTGTATTTTTGAAAATAACACAGCCTGTGGGTGTATTTGTATTATTTTCCGAGATACAGCTAAAGGTTGTATTTGTATTTTTGAAAATAACACAGCATGGGGGGGTATTTGTATTATTTTCAAAGATACAGCTAATGGTTGTATTTGCATTTTTAAAAATAACATATCTTGTGGATGTACTTGTATTATTTTCCGAGATACAGCTATCGGTTGTATTTGTATTTTTGAAAATAACACAGCTTGGGGGTGTATTTCTATTATTATCCGAGGTACAGCTAAGGGTTTTATTTGTATTTTTGAAAATAACATAGCTTGGGGTTGTATTTGTATTAATTTCCGAGATACAGCTAAGGATTGTATTTGTATTTTTGAAAATAACACAGCTTGAGGGTGTATTTGTATTATTTTCCGAGATACAGCTATTGGTTGTATTTGTATTTTTGAAAATAACACAGCTTGGTGGTGTATTTCTATTATTTTCCAAGACACAGGTATGGGTTTTATTTTTGTTTTTGGAAATAGCACAGCTTGGAGGAGTATTTGTATTATTTTCCCAGATACAACTCAGGGTTGTATTTGTATTTTTGAAAATAACGCAGATTGGGGGTGTATTTTTATTATTTTTCAAGATAGAGCTAAGTTTTGTTTATGTATTTTTGAAAATATCGCAGCTTTGGGGTGTATTTGTATTATTTTCTGAGATACAGCTAAGGGTTGTATTTGTATTTTTGAAAATAACACAGCTTGGGGGTGTATTTGTATTATTTTCCGAGATGCAGCTCAGGGTTGTATTTGTATTTTTGAAAATAACACAGCTTGGGGGTGTTTTAGTATTATTTTCCGAGATACAGCTAAGTTTTCTATTTCTATTTTTGAAAATAACACAGATTGGGGGTGTATTTGTATTATTTTTCGAGATATAGCTAAGGGTTGTATTTGTATTACTGAAAATAACAGAGATGAGGGGTGTATTTGTATTATTTTCCGAGACACAGCTGTGGGTTGTATTTGTATTTTTGAAATTAACAGAGCTTGGGGGTTTATTTGTATTATTTTCCGAGATACAGCTAAGGGTTGTATTTGTATTTTTGAAAATAACACATCTTGGGGGTGTATTTTTTACTATTTTCTGAGATACAGCAAAGGGTTGTATTTGTATTTTTGAAAATAACACAGCTTAAGGGTGTATTTATATTATTTTCCGAGATACAGCTAAGGTTTGTATTTGTATTTTTTAAAATAACACAGCTTGGGGTTGTATTTCTATTCTTTTCCGAGATAGAGCTAAGGGTTGTATCTCTATTTTTGAAAATAACACAGCTTTGGGGTGTATTTGTATCATTTTCCGAGATACAGCTAAGGGTTTTATTTCTATTATTGAAAATAACAGAGCTTGGCTGTGTATTTGTATTATTTTCCGAGATACAGCTATCGGTTGTATTTGTATTTTTGAAAATAACACAGCTTGGATGTGTATTTGTATTATTTTCCGAGTTTCAGTTCAGCGTTGTATTTGTATTTTTGAAAATAACACAGCTTGGGGGTGTGTTTGTATTATTTTCTGAGATACAGCTAAGGGTTGTATTTGTATTTTTGAAAATAACACAGCTTGGGGGTGTATTTGTATTATTTTCCGAGATACAGCTGTGGGTTGTATTTGTATTTTTGAAAATAACACAGCTTTGGGGTGTATTTGTATTATTATCCGAGACACAGTTCAGGGTTGTATTTGTATTTTTGAAAATAACACAGCTTGGGGGTGTATTTGTATTATTTTCCAAGATACAGCTATGGGTTGTATTTTTGTTTTTGAAAACTACACACCTTGGGGGTGTATTTGTATTATTTTCCCAGATACAGCTCAGGGTTGTATTTGAATTTTTGAAAATAACGCAACTTGGGGTTGTATATTTATTATTTTCAGAGATACAGCTAAGGTTTGTTTTTGTATTTTTGAAAATATCGCAGCTTTGGGGTGTATTTCTATTATTTTCTGAGATACAGCCAGGGGTTGTATTTGTATTTTTGAAAATAACACAGCTTGGGGGTGTATTTTTATTATTTTCCGAGATACAGCTCAGGATTGTACTTGTATTTTGGAAAATAACACAGCTTGGGCTTGTATTTTTATTATTTTCCGAGATACAGCTAAGGGTTGTATTTGTATTTTTGAAAATAAACGAGCTTGGATGTGTATTTGTATTATTTTCTGAGATACAGCTAAGGGCTGTATTTGTATTTTTGAAAATAACACAGCCTGGTGGTGCATTTTTATTGTTTTCCGAGATACAGCTGTGGGTTGTATTTGTACTTTTGAAAATAACACCGCTTTGGGGGTGTATTTCTATTATTATCCGAGGTACAGCTCAGGGTTGTATTTGTATTTTTGAAAATATCATAGCTTGGGGGTGTATTTGTATTAATTTCCGAGATACAGCTAAGGATTGTATATGTATTCTTGAAAATAACACAACTTGCGGGTGTATTTGTATTATTTTCCGAGATACAGCTAAGGGTTGTATTTGTATTTTTGAAAATAACACAGCTTGTGGGTGTATTTGTATTATTTTCCGAGATACAGCTAAAGGTTGTATTTGTATTTCTGAAAATAACACAGCTTGGGAGTGTATTTGTATTATTTTCAAAGATACAGCTAAGGGTTGTACTTGCATTTTTGAAAATAACATATCTTGTTGTTGTACCTGTATTATTTTCCGAGATACAGCTAACGGTTGTATTTGTATTTTTGAAAATAACACAGCTTAGGTGTGTATTTGTATTATTTTCCGAGTTACAGCTCAGCGTTGTATTTGTATTTTTGAAAATAACACAGCTTGGGGGTGTATTTGTATTATTTTCCGAGATACAACTATGGGTTGTATTTGTATTTTTGAAAATAACACAGTGTGGGGGTGTATTTGTATTATTTTTCGAGATACAGCTATGGGTTGTATTTGTATTTTTGAAAATAACACAGCTTGGGGGTGTATTTGTATTATTTTCAAAGATACAGCTAAGGGTTGTATTTGCATTTTTGAAAATAACATATCTTGTGGTTGTACTTGTATTATTTTCCAAGATACAGCTATCGGTTGTATTTGAATTTTTGAAAATAACACAGCTTGGGTGTGTATTTGTATTATTATCCCAGATACAGTCCAGGGTTGTATTTGTATTTTTTAAAATAACACAGATTGGGGGTGTATTTGTATTATTTTCCAAGATACAGCTATGGGTTGTATTTTTGTTTTTGAAAATTACACACCTTGGGGGTGTATTTGTATTATTTTCCCAGATACAGCTCAGGGTTGTGTTTGAATTTTTGAAAATAACGCAACTTAGGGTTGTATTTTTATTATTTTCCGAGATACAGCTAAGGATTCTTTTTGTATTTTTGAAAATATCGCAGCTTTGTGGTGTATTTGTATTATTTTCTGAGATACAGCTAAGGGTTGTATTTGTACTTTTGAAAATAACACAGCTTGGGGGTGTATTTGTATTATTTTCCGAGATACAGCTCAGGGTTGTACTTGTATTTTGGAAAATAACACAGCTTGGGCTTCTATTTTTATTATTTTCCGAGATACAGCTATGGGTTGTATTTGTATTTCTGAAAATAAAAGAGCTTGGATATGTATTTGTATTATTTTCCGAGATACAGCTAAGGTCTGTATTTGTATTTTTAAAAATAACACAGCTTGGTTGTGTATTTGTATTATTTTCCGAGATACAGCTGTGGGTTGTATTTTTATTTTTGAAAATAACACAGCTTGGGGGTATATTTCTATTATTATCCGAGGTACAGCTCAGGGTTGTATTTGTATTTTTGAAAATAGCATAGCTTGGGGTTCTATTTGTATTAATTTCCGAGATACAGCTAAGGATTGTATTTGTATTTTTGAAAATAACACAACTTACGGATGTATTTTTATTATTTTCGGAGATACAGCTAAGTGTTGTATTTGTATTTTTGAAAATAACACAGCCTGTGGGTGTATTTGTATTATTTTCCGAGATACAGCTAAAGGTTGTATTTGTATTTTTGAAAATAACACAGCATGGGGGGGTATTTGTATTATTTTCAAAGATACAGCTAATGGTTGTATTTGCATTTTTGAAAATAACATATCTTGTGGATGTACTTGTATTATTTTCCGAGATACAGCTATCGGTTGTATTTGTATTTTTGAAAATAACACAGCTTGGGGGTGTATTTCTATTATTATCCGAGGTACAGCTAAGGGTTTTATTTGTATTTTTGAAAATAACATAGCTTGGGGTTGTATTTGTATTAATTTCCGAGATACAGCTAAGGATTGTATTTGTATTTTTGAAAATAACACAGCTTGAGGGTGTATTTGTATTATTTTCCGAGATACAGCTATTGGTTGTATTTGTATTTTTGAAAATAACACAGCTTGGTGGTGTATTTCTATTATTTTCCAAGACACAGGTATGGGTTTTATTTTTGTTTTTGGAAATAGCACAGCTTGGGGGAGTATTTGTATTATTTTCCCAGATACAACTCAGGGTTGTATTTGTATTTTTGAAAATAACGCAGATTGGGGGTGTATTTTTATTATTTTTCAAGATAGAGCTAAGTTTTGTTTATGTATTTTTGAAAATATCGCAGCTTTGGGGTGTATTTGTATTATTTTCTGAGATACAGCTAAGGGTTGTATTTGTATTTTTGAAAATAACACAGCTTGGGGGTGTATTTGTATTATTTTCCGAGATGCAGCTCAGGGTTGTATTTGTATTTTTGAAAATAACACAGCTTGGGGGTGTTTTAGTATTATTTTCCGAGATACAGCTAAGTTTTCTATTTCTATTTTTGAAAATAACACAGATTGGGGGTGTATTTGTATTATTTTTCGAGATATAGCTAAGGGTTGTATTTGTATTACTGAAAATAACAGAGATGAGGGGTGTATTTGTATTATTTTCCGAGACACAGCTGTGGGTTGTATTTGTATTTTTGAAATTAACAGAGCTTGGGGGTTTATTTGTATTATTTTCCGAGATACAGCTAAGGGTTGTATTTGTATTTTTGAAAATAACACATCTTGGGGGTGTATTTTTTACTATTTTCTGAGATACAGCAAAGGGTTGTATTTGTATTTTTGAAAATAACACAGCTTAAGGGTGTATTTATATTATTTTCCGAGATACAGCTAAGGTTTGTATTTGTATTTTTTAAAATAACACAGCTTGGGGTTGTATTTCTATTCTTTTCCGAGATAGAGCTAAGGGTTGTATCTCTATTTTTGAAAATAACACAGCTTTGGGGTGTATTTGTATCATTTTCCGAGATACAGCTAAGGGTTTTATTTCTATTATTGAAAATAACAGAGCTTGGCTGTGTATTTGTATTATTTTCCGAGATACAGCTATCGGTTGTATTTGTATTTTTGAAAATAACACAGCTTGGATGTGTATTTGTATTATTTTCCGAGTTTCAGTTCAGCGTTGTATTTGTATTTTTGAAAATAACACAGCTTGGGGGTGTGTTTGTATTATTTTCTGAGATACAGCTAAGGGTTGTATTTGTATTTTTGAAAATAACACAGCTTGGGGGTGTATTTGTATTATTTTCCGAGATACAGCTGTGGGTTGTATTTGTATTTTTGAAAATAACACAGCTTTGGGGTGTATTTGTATTATTATCCGAGACACAGTTCAGGGTTGTATTTGTATTTTTGAAAATAACACAGCTTGGGGGTGTATTTGTATTATTTTCCAAGATACAGCTATGGGTTGTATTTTTGTTTTTGAAAACTACACACCTTGGGGGTGTATTTGTATTATTTTCCCAGATACAGCTCAGGGTTGTATTTGAATTTTTGAAAATAACGCAACTTGGGGTTGTATATTTATTATTTTCAGAGATACAGCTAAGGTTTGTTTTTGTATTTTTGAAAATATCGCAGCTTTGGGGTGTATTTCTATTATTTTCTGAGATACAGCCAGGGGTTGTATTTGTATTTTTGAAAATAACACAGCTTGGGGGTGTATTTTTATTATTTTCCGAGATACAGCTCAGGATTGTACTTGTATTTTGGAAAATAACACAGCTTGGGCTTGTATTTTTATTATTTTCCGAGATACAGCTAAGGGTTGTATTTGTATTTTTGAAAATAAACGAGCTTGGATGTGTATTTGTATTATTTTCTGAGATACAGCTAAGGGCTGTATTTGTATTTTTGAAAATAACACAGCCTGGTGGTGCATTTTTATTGTTTTCCGAGATACAGCTGTGGGTTGTATTTGTACTTTTGAAAATAACACCGCTTGGGGGTGTATTTCTATTATTATCCGAGGTACAGCTCAGGGTTGTATTTGTATTTTTGAAAATATCATAGCTTGGGGGTGTATTTGTATTAATTTCCGAGATACAGCTAAGGATTGTATATGTATTCTTGAAAATAACACAACTTGCGGGTGTATTTGTATTATTTTCCGAGATACAGCTAAGGGTTGTATTTGTATTTTTGAAAATAACACAGCTTGTGGGTGTATTTGTATTATTTTCCGAGATACAGCTAAAGGTTGTATTTGTATTTCTGAAAATAACACAGCTTGGGAGTGTATTTGTATTATTTTCAAAGATACAGCTAAGGGTTGTACTTGCATTTTTGAAAATAACATATCTTGTTGTTGTACCTGTATTATTTTCCGAGATACAGCTAACGGTTGTATTTGTATTTTTGAAAATAACACAGCTTAGGTGTGTATTTGTATTATTTTCCGAGTTACAGCTCAGCGTTGTATTTGTATTTTTGAAAATAACACAGCTTGGGGGTGTATTTGTATTATTTTCCGAGATACAGGTCAGGGTTGTACTTGTATTTTGGAAAATAACACAGATTGGGCTTGTATTTTTATAATTTTCCGAGTTACAGCTAAGGGTTGTATTTGTATTTTTGAAAATAAAAGAGCTTGGATGTGTATTAGTATTATTTTCCGAGATACAGCTAAGGGGTCTATTTGTATTTTTGAAAATAACACGGCTTGGTGGTGTATTTTTATTATTTTCCGAGATACAGCTGTGGGTTGTATTTGTATTTTTGAAAATAACACAGCTTGTGGGTGTATTTATATTATTATCCGAGGTACAGCTCAGGGTTGTATTTGTATTTTTGAAAATAACATAGCTTGGGGGTGTATTTGTATTTATTTCCGAGATACAGCTAATGATTGTATTTCTATTTTTGAAAATAACACAACTTGCTGGTGTATTTGTATTATTTTCCGAGATACAGCTAAGGGTTGTATTTATATTTTTGAAAATGACACGGCTTGGGTGTGTATTTGTATTATTTTCTGAGATACGGCTAAGGGTTGTATTTGTATTACTGAAAATAACAAAGATTGGGGTTGTATTTGTATTATTTTCCGAGATACATCTGTGGGTTGTATTTGTATTTTTGAAATTAACAGAGCTTGGGGGTGTATTTGTATTATTTTCCGAGATACAGCTAAGGGTTGTGTTTGTATTTTTGAAAATAACACATCTTGGGGGTGTATTATTTACTATTTTCTGATATACAGCAAATGGTTGCATTTGTATTTTTGAAAATAACACAGATTAAGGGTGTATTTATATTATTTTCCGAGATACAGCTAAGGTTTGTATATGTATTTTTTAAAAAAACACAGCTTGGGGTTGTATTTGTATTCTTTTCCGAGATAGAGCTAAGTGTTTTATTTCTATTTTTGAAAATAACACAGCTTTGGGGTGTATTTGTATCATTTTCCGAGATACAGCTAAGGGTTGTATTTGCATTATTGAAAATAACAGAGCTTGGCTGTGTATTTGTATTATTTTCTGAGATACAGCTAAGGGTTGTATTTGTATTTTTGAAAATAACACAGCTTGCGGTGTTTTTGTATTATTTTCCGAGATACAGCTCAGAGATGTATAAGTATTTTTGAAAATAACACAGCTTGGGGGTGTATTTGTATTATTTTCCGAGTTACAGCTAAGGGTTGTATTTGTATTTCTAAAAATAAAACAGCTTGGGGGAGTATTTGCATTATTTTCCGAGATACAGCTCAGGGTTGTACTTGTATTTTGGAAAATAACACAGCTTGGGCTTGTATTTTTATTATTTTCCGAGATACAGCTAAGGGTTGTATTTGTATTTTTGAAAATAAACGAGCTTGGATGTGTATTTGTATTATTTTCCAAGATACAGCTAAGGGCTCTATTTGTATTTTTGAAAATAACACAGCTTGGTGGTGTATATTTATTATTTTCCGAGATACAGCTGTGGGTTGTATTTGTATTTTTGAAAATAACACAGCTTGCGGTGTTTTTGTATTATTTTCCGAGATACAGCTCAGGGATGTATAAGTATTTTTGAAAATAACACAGCTTGGGGGTGTATTTGTATTATTTTCCGAGTTACAGCTAAGGGTTGTATTTGTATTTCTGAAAATAACACAGCTTGGGGGAGTATTTGCATTATTTTCCGAGATACAGCTCAGGGTTGTACTTGTATTTTGGAAAATAACACAGCTTGGGCTTGTATTTTTATTATTTTCCGAGATACAACTAAGGGTTGTATTTGTATTTTTGAAAATAAACGAGCTTGGATGTGTATTTGTATTATTTTCCAAGATGCAGCTAAGGGCTCTATTTGTATTTTTGAAAATAACATAGCTTGGGTGTGTATTTGTATTATTTTCCGAGATACAGCTATTGGTTGTATTTGTATTTTTGAAAATAACACAGCTTGGTGGTGCATTTTTATTATTTTCCGAGATACAGCTGTGGGTTGTATTTGTATTTTTGAAAATAACACAGCTTGGGGGTGTATTTCTATTATTATCCGAGGTACAGCTCAGGGTTGTATATGTATTTTTGAAAATAACATAGCTTGGGGGTGTATTTGTATTTTTTTCCGAGATACAGGTAAGGATTGTATTTCTATTTTAAAAATAATACAACTTCCTGGTGTATTTGTATTATTTTCCGAGATACAGCTAAGGGTTGTATTTGTATTACAGAAAATAAGAGAGATTGGGGGTGTATTTGTAATATTTTCCGAGATAGAGCTGTGGGTGTTATTTGTATTTTTGAAACTAACAGAGCTTGCAGGTGTATTTGTATTATTTTCCGAGATACAGCTTAGGGTTGTATTTGTATTTTTGAAAATAACACATCTTGGGGGTGTATTTTTTACTATTTTCTGAGATATAGCAAAGGGTTGTATTTGTATTTTTGAAAATAACACAGCTTAAGGGTGTATTTATATTATTTTCCGAGATACAGCTAAGGTTTGTATTTATATTTTTTAAAATAACACAGCCTGGGGTTGTATTTGTATTATTTTCCGAGATAGAGCTAAGGGTTTTATTTCTATTTTTGAAAATAACACAGCTTGGGGGTGTATTTGTATCATTTTCCGAATTACAGCTAAGGGTTGTATTTATATTATTGAAAATAACAGAGCTTGGCTGTGTATTTGTATTATTTTCAGAGATACAGCTAAGGGATGTATTTGTATTTTTGAAAATAACACAGCATGCGGTGTTTTTGTATTATTTTCCTAGATACAGCTCATGGTTGTATGTGCATTTTTGAAAATAACACAGCTTGGGTGTGTATTTGTATTATTTTCAAAGATACAGCTAAGGGTTTTATTTGCATTTTTGAAAATAACATATCTTGTGGTTGTACTTGTATTATTTTCCGAGATACAGCTATCGGTTGTATTTGAATTTTTGAAAATAACACAGCTTGGGTGTGTATTTGTATTATTATCCCAGATAAAGTTCAGGGTTGTATTTGTATTTTTGAAAATAACACAGATTGGGGGTGTATTTGTATTATTTTCCAAGATACAGCTATGGGTTGTATTTCTGTTTTTGAAAATTACACACCTTGGGGGTGTATTTGTATTATTTTCCCAGATACAGCTCAGGGTTGTGTTTGAATTTTTGAAAATAACGCAACTTAGGGTTGTATTTTTATTATTTTCCGAGATACAGCTAAGGATTCTTTTTGTATTTTTGAAAATATCGCAGCTTTGTGGTGTATTTGTATTATTTTCTGAGATACAGCTAAGGGTTGTATTTGTACTTTTGAAAATAACACAGCTTGGGGGTGTATTTGTATTATTTTCCGAGATACAGCTCAGGGTTGTACTTGTATTTTGGAAAATAACACAGCTTGGGCTTCTATTTTTATTATTTTCCGAGATACAGCTATGGGTTGTATTTGTATTTCTGAAAATAAAAGAGCTTGGATATGTATTTGTATTATTTTCCGAGATACAGCTAAGGTCTGTATTTGTATTTTTGAAAATAACACAGCTTGGTGGTGTATTTGTATTATTTTCCGAGATACAGCTGTGGGTTGTATTTTTATTTTTGAAAATAACACAGCTTGGGGGTATATTTCTATTATTATCCGAGGTACAGCTCAGGGTTGTATTTGTATTTTTGAAAATAGCATAGCTTGGGGTTCTATTTGTATTAATTTCCGAGATACAGCTAAGGATTGTATTTGTATTTTTGAAAATAACACAACTTACGGATGTATTTTTATTATTTTCGGAGATACAGCTAAGGGTTGTATTTGTATTTTTGAAAATAACACAGCATGGGGGTGTATTTGTATTATTTTCAAAGATACAGCTAATGGTTGTATTTGCATTTTTGAAAATAACATATCTTGTGGATGTACTTGTATTATTTTCCGAGATACAGCTATCGGTTGTATTTGTATTTTTGAAAATAACACAGCTTGGGGGTGTATTTCTATTATTATCCGAGGTACAGCTCAGGGTTTTATTTGTATTTTTGAAAATAACATAGCTTGGGGTTGTATTTGTATTAATTTCCGAGATACAGCTAAGGATTGTATTTGTATTTTTGAAAATAACACAGCTTGGGGGTGTATTTGTATTATTTTCCGAGATACAGCTATTGGCTGTATTTGTATTTTTGAAAATAACACAGCTTGGTGGTGTATTTCTATTATTTTCCAAGACACAGGTATGGGTTTTATTTTTGGTTTTGGAAATAGCACAGCTTGGGGGAGTATTTGTATTATTTTCCCAGATACAACTCAGGGTTGTATTTGTATTTTTGAAAATAACGCAGATTGGGGGTGTATTTTTATTATTTTTCGAGATAGAGCTAAGGTTTGTTTATGTATTTTTGAAAATATCGCAACTTTGGGGTGTATTTGTATTATTTTCTGAGATACAGCTAAGGGTTGTATTTGTATTTTTGAAAATAACACAGCTTGGGGGTGTATTTGTATTATTTTCCGAGATGCAGCTCAGGGTTGTATTTGTATTTTTGAAAATAACACAGCTTGTGGGTGTTTTAGTATTATTTTCCGAGATACAGCTAAGTTTTCTATTTCTATTTTTGAAAATAACACAGATTGGGGGTGTATTTGTATTATTTTTCGAGATACAGCTAAGGGTTGTATTTGTATTACTGAAAATAACACAGATTGGGGGTGTATTTGTATTATTTTCCGAGACACAGCTGTGGGTTGTATTTGTATTTTTGAAATTAACAGAGCTTGGCGGTTTATTTGTATTATTTTCCGAGATACAGCTAAGGGTTGTATTTGTATTTTTGAAAATATCACAGCTTGGGTGTGTATTTTTTACTATTTTCTGAGATACAGCAAAGGGTTGTATTTGTATTTTTGAAAATAACACAGCTTAAGGGTGTATTTATATTATTTTCCGAGATACAGCTAAGGTTTGTATTTGTATTTTTTAAAATAACACAGCTTTGGGTTATATTTCTATTCTTTTCCGAGATAGAGATAAGGGTTGAATCTCTGTTTTTGAAAATAACACAGCTTTGGGGTGTATTTGTATCATTTTCCGAGATACAGCTAAGGGTTGTATTTCTATTATTGAAAATAACAGAGCTTGGCTGTGTATTTGTATTATTTTCCGAGTTTCAGTTCAGCGTTGTATTTGTATTTTTGAAAATAACACAGCTTGGGGGTGTGTTTGTATTATTTTCTGAGATACAGCTAAGGGTTGTATTTGTATTTTTGAAAATAACACAGCTTGGTGGTGTATTTGTATTATTTTCCGAGATACAGCTATGGGTTGTATTTGTATTTTTGAAAATAACACAGCTTTGGGGTGTATTTGTATTATTATCCGAGACACAGTTCAGGGTTGTATTTGTATTTTTGAAAATAACACAGCTTGGGGGTGTATTTGTATTATTTTCCAAGATACAGCTATGGGTTGTATTTTTTTTTTCGAAAACTACACACCTTGGGGGTGTATTTGTATTATTTTCCCAGATACAGCTCAGGGTTGTATTTGAATTTTTGAAAATAACGCAACTTGGGGTTGTATATTTATTATTTTCAGAGATACAGCTAAGGTTTTTTTTTCGTATTTTTGAAAATATCGCAGCTTTGGGGTGTATTTCTATTATTTTCTGAGATACAGCTAAGAGTTGTATTTGTATTTTTGAAAATAACACAGTTGGGGGTGTATTTGTATTATTTTCCGAGATACAGCTCAGGGTTGTACTTGTATTTTGGAAAATAACACAGCTTGGGCTTGTATTTTTATTATTTTCCGAGATACAGCTAAGGGTTGTATTTGTATTTTTGAAAATAAACGAGCTTGGATGTGTATTTGTATTATTTTCCGAGATACAGCTAAGGGCTGTATTTGTATTTTTGAAAATAACACAGACTGGTGGTGCATTTTTATTATTTTCCGAGATACAGCTGTGGGTTGTATTTGTACTTTTGAAAATAACACCGCTTGGGGGTGTATTTCTTTTATTATCCGAGGTACAGCTCAGGGTTGTATTTGTATTTTTGAAAATATCATAGCTTGGGGGTGTATTTGTATTAATTTCCGAGATACAGCTAAGGATTGTATATGTATTCTTGAAAATAACACAACTTGCGGGTGTATTTGTATTATTTTCCGAGATACAGCTAAGGGTTGTATTTGTATTCTTGAAAATAACACAGCTTGTGGGTGTATTTGTATTATTTTCCGAGATACAGCTAAAGGTTGTATTTGTATTTTTGAAAATAACACAGCTTGGGAGTGTATTTGTATTATTTTCAAAGATACAGCTAAGGGTTGTACTTGCATTTTTGAAAATAACATATCTTGTGGTTGTACTTGTATTATTTTCCGAGATACAGCTAACGGTTGTATTTGTATTTTTGAAAATAACACAGCTTAGTTGTGTATTTGTATTATTTTCCGAGTTACAGCTCAGCGTTGTATTTGTATTTTTGAAAATAACACAGCTTGGGGGTGTATTTGTATTATTTTCAGAGATACAACTATGGGATGTATTTGTATTTTTGAAAATAACACAGCGTGTGGGTGTATTTGTATTATTTTTCGAGATACAGCTATGGGTTGTATTTGTATTTTTGAAAATAACACAGCTTGGGGGTGTATTTGTATTTTTATCCGAGATACAGTTCAGGGTTGTATTTGTATTTTTGAAAATAACACAGCTTGGGGGTGTATTTCTATTATTTTCCGAGATACAGCTATTGGTTGTATTTGTATTTTTGAAAATAACACAGCTTAGTGGTGTATTTCTATTATTTTCCAAGATACAGCTATGGGTTGTATTTTTGTTTTTGAAAATTACACAGCGTGGGGTTGTATTTGTATTATTTTCCCAGATATAGTTCAGGGTTGTATTTGTATTTTTGAAAATAACGCAGATTGGGGTGTATTTTTATTATTATACGAGTTACAGCTAAGGTTTGTTTATGTATTTTTGAAAATATTGCAGCTTTGGGGTGTATTTGTATTATTTTCTGAGATACAGCTAAGGGTTGTATTTGTATTTTTGAAAATAACACATCTTGGGGGAGTATTTGTATTATTTTCCGAGATACAGCTCAGGGTTGTATTTGTATTTTTGAAAATAACACAGCTTGGGGGTGTTTTTGTATTATTTTCCGAGATACAGCTAAGTTTTCTATTTCCATTTTTGAAAATAACACAGATTGGTGGTGTATTTGTATTATTTTCCGAGATACAGCTAAGGGTTGTATTTATATTACTGAAAATAACAGAGATTGGGGGTGTATTTGTATTATTTTCCGAGATACAGCTGTGGGTTGTATTTGTATTTTTGAAATTAACATAGCTTGGGGGTGTATTTGTAATATTTTCTGAGATACAGCTAAGGGTTGTATTTGTATTTTTGAAAATAACACATCTTGGGGTTGTATTTTTTACTATTTTCTGAGATACAGCTAAGGGTTTTATTTCTATTTTTGAAAATAACACAGCTTGGGGGTGTATTTGTATCATTTTCCGAGATACAGCTAAGGGTTGTATTTGTATTATTGAAAATAACAGAGCTTGGCTGTGTATTTGTATTATTTTCAGAGATACAGCTAAGGGTTGTAATTGTATTTTTGAAAATAACACAGCTTGCGGTGTTTTTGTATTATTTTCCGAGATACAGCTCAGGGATGTATAAGTATTTTTGAAAATAACACAGCTTCGGGGTGTATTTGTATTATTTTCCGAGTTACAGCTCATGGTTGTATGTGTATTTTTGAAAATAACACAGCTTGGCGGTGTATTTGTATTATTTTCAAAGATACAGCTAAGGGTTGCATTTGCATTTTTGAAAATAACATATCTTGTGGTTGTACTTGTATTATTTTCCTAGATACAGCTATCGGTTGTATTTGTATTTTTGAAAATATCACAGCTTGGGTGTGTATTTGTATTATTTTCCGAGTTACAGCTCAGCGTTGTATTTGTATTTTTCAAAATAACACAGCTTGGGGGTGTATTTGTATTATTTTCCGAGTTACACCTAAGGGTTGTATTTGTATTTTTGAAAATAACACAGCTTGGGGGTGTATTTGTATTATTTTCCGAGATACAGCTATTGGTTGTATTTGTATTTTTGAAAATAACACAGCTTGGGGGTGTATTTGTATTATGTTCCCAGATACAGCTCTGGGTTGTATTTGAATTTTTGAAAATAACGCAACTTGGGGTTGTATTTTTATTATTTTCAGAGATACAGCTAAGCTTTGTTTTTGTATTTTTGAAAATATCGCAGCTTTGTGGTGTATTTGTATTATTTTCTGAGATACAGCTAAGGGTTGTATTTGTATTTTTGGAAATAACACAGCGTGGGGGTGTATTTGTATTATTTTCCGAGATACAGCTCAGGGTTGTACTTGTATTTTGGAAAATAACACATCTTGGGCTTGTATTTTTATTATTTTCCACGATAGAGCTAAGGGTTGTATTTGTATTTTTGAAAATAAACGAGCTTGGATATGTATTTGTATTATTTTCCGAGATAAAGCTAAGGGCTGTATTTGTATTTTTGAAAATAAACAGCTTGGTGGTGTATTTTTATTATTTACCGAGATACAGCTGTGGGTTGTATTTTTATTTTTGAAAATAACACATCTTGGGGGTGTATTTCTATTATTATCCGAGGTACAGCTCAGGGTTGTATTTGTATTTTTGAAAATAGCATAGCTTGGGGTTGTATTTGTATTAATTTCCGAGATACAGCTAAGGATTGTATTTGTATTTTTGAAAATAACACAACTTGCGAATGTATTTTTGTTATTTTCCGAGATACAGCTAAGGGTTGTATTTGTATTTTTGAAAATAACACAGCCTGTGTGTGTATTTGTATTATTTTCCGAGATACAGCTAAAGGTTGTATTTGTATTTTTGAAAATAACACAGCTTGGGGGTGTATGTGTATTATTTTCAAAGATACAGCTAATGGTTGTATTTGCATTTTTAAAAATAACATATCTTGTGGTTGTACTTGTATTATTTTCCGAGATACAGCTATCGGTTGTATTTGTATTTTTGAAAACAACACAGCTTGGGGGTGTATTTCTATTATTATCCGAGGTACAGCTCAGGGTTGTATTTGTATTTTTGAAGATAACATAGCTTGGGGGTGTATTTGTATTAATTTCCGAGATACAGCTAAGGATTGTATTTGTATTTTTGAAAATAACACAGCCTGGGGGTGTATTTGTATTATTTTCCGAGATACAGCTATTGGTTGTATTTGTATTTTTGAAAATAACACAGCTTGGTGGTGTATTTTTATTATTTTCCAAGATAGAGCTATGGGTTTTATTTTTGTTTTTGAAAATTACACAGCTTGGGGGTGTATTTGTTATATTTTCCCAGATACAGCTCAGGGTTTTATTTGTACTTTTGAAAATAACGCTGATTGGGGGTGTAGTTTTATTATTTTCCGAGATACAGATAAGGTTTGTTTATGTATTTTTGAAAATATCTTAGCTTTGGGGTGTATTTGTATTATTTTCTGAGATACAGCTAAGGGTTGTATTTGTATTTTTGAAAATAACACAGCTTGGGGGTGTATTTGTATTATTTTCCGAGATACAGCTCAGGTTTGTATTTGTATTTTTGAAAATAACACAGCTTGGGGGTGTTTTTGTATTATTTTCCGAGATACAGCTAAGTTTTCTATTTCTATTTTTGAAAATAACACAGATTGGGGGTGGATTTGTATTATTTTCCGAGATACAGCTGAGTTTTCTATTTCTATTTTTGAAAATAACACAGATTGGGGGTGTATTTGTATTATTTTCCGAGATACAGCTCTGGGTTGTATTTGTATTACTGAAAATAACAGAGATTGGGGGTGTACTTGTATTATTTTCCGAGTTACAGCTAAGGGTTGTATTTGTATTTTTGAAAATGACACAGCTTGGGGGTGTATTTGTATTATTTTCCGAGATACAGCTATGGGTTGTATTTGTATTTTTGAAAATAACACAGCTTGGGAGTGTATTTTTATTATTATCCGAGATACAGTTCAGGGTTGTATTTGTATTTTTGAAAATAACACAGCTTGGGGGTGTATTTGTATTATTTTCCAAGATATAGCTATGGGTTGTATTTTTGTTTTTGAAAATTACACACCTTGGGGGTGTATTTGTATTATTTTCCCAGATACAGCTCAGGGTTTTATTTGAGTTTTTGAAAATAAAGCAAGTGGGGTTGTATTTTTATTATTTTCCGAGATACAGGTAAGGTTTGTTTTTGTATTTTTGAAAATATCGCAGCTTTGGGGTGTATTTGTATTATTTTCTGAGATACAGCTAAGGGTTGTATTTGTATTTTTGAAAATAACACAGCTTGGGGGTGTATTTGTATTATTTTCCGAGTTACAGCTCAGGGATGTATTTGTATTTTGAAAAAAATACAACTTGGTGGTGTATTTGTATTATTTTCCGAGATACAGCTAAGGATTGTATTTGTATTTTTGAAAATAACACAGCTTGGGGGTGTATTTGTATTATTTTCCGAGGTACAGCTATGGGTTGTATTTGTATTTTTGAAAATAACACAGCTTGGGGGTGTATTTCTCTTATCATCCATGATACAGCTCAGGGTTTTATTTGTGTTTTGGAAAATAACACAGCTTGGTGGTGTATTTGTATTATTTTCCGAGATACAGCTAAGAGTTGTATTTGTATTTTTGAAAATAACACAGCTTGTGGGTGTATTTATATTATTTTCCGAGATACAGCTCAGGGTTGTATTTGTGTTTTGGAAAATAACACAGCTTGGGGGTGTATTTGTATAATTTTCCGAGATAGAGCTAAGGGTTTTATTTCTATTTTTGAAAATAACACAGCATGGTGGTGTATTTGTATCATTTTCCAGATAGAGCTAAGGGTTGTATTTGTATTATTGAAAATAGCAGAGCTTGTCTGTGTATTTTTATTATTTTCCAAGATACAGCTAAGGGTTGTATTTGTATTTTTGAAAATAACACAGCTTGGGGGTGTTTTTGTATTATTTTCCGAGATACAGCTCAGGGATGTATATGTATTTTTGAAAATAACACAGCTTTGGTGTGTATTTGTATTATTTTCCGAGTTACAGCTCATGGGTTGTATTTTTATTTTTGAAAATAACACAGCTTGGGGTTGTATTTGTATTATTTTCCGAGATACAGACAAGGTTTGTATTTGTATTTTGGAAAATAACAAAGCTTGGGGGTGTATTTGTATTATTTTCAGATATAAAGCTAAGGGCTGTATTTGTATTTTTGAAAATAACACAATTTGCGGGTGTATTTGTATAATTTTCCGAGTTACAGCTAAGGGTTGTATTTGTATTTTTGGAAATAACACAGCTTGTGGGTGTATCTGTATTATTTTCCAAGATACAGCTAAGGGTTGTATTTGTATTTTGGGAAATAACACAGCTTCTGGGTGTATTTGTATTATTTTTTGAGATACAGCTATGGGTTGTATTTGTATTTTTGAAAATAACACAGCTTGAGGGTGTATTTGTATTATTATCCGAGATACAGTTCAGGGTTGTATTTGTATTTTTGAAAATAACACAGCTTCGGGGTGTATTTGTATTATTTTCCAAGATACAGCTATGTGTTGTATTTTTGTTTTTGAAAATTTCACACCTTGGGGGTGTATTTGTATTATTTTCCCAGATACAGCTCAGGGTTTTTTTTGTATTTTTGAAAATAACGCAACTTGTGGTTGTATTTTTATTATTTTCCGAGATACAGCTAAGTTTTGTTTTTGTATTTTTGAAAATATCGCAGCTTTGGGGTATATATGTATTATTTTCTGAGATACAGCTAATGGTTGTATTTGTATTTTTGACAATAACACAGCTTGGGGGTGTATTTGTATTATGTTCCGAGATACAGCTCAGTGTTGTATTTGTATTTTTGAAAATAACACAGCTTGGGGGTGTTTTTGTATTATTTTCCGAGATACAGCTAAGTTTTCTATTTCTATTTTTGAAAATAACACAGATTGGGGGTGTATTTGTATTATTTTATGAGATACAGCTAAGGTTTGTATTTGTATTACTGAAAATAACAGATATTGGGGGTGTATTTGTATTATTTTCCGAGATACAGCTAAGGGTTGTATTTGTATTTTTGAAAATAACACAGCTTGGGTGTGTTTTTGTATTATTTTCCGAGATACAGCTCAGGGTTGTATTTGTATTTTGGAAAATAACACAGCCTTGGGGTGTATTTGTATTATTTTCCGAGATAGAGCTAAGGGTTTTATTTCTATTTTTGAAAACAACACAGCATGGTGGTGTATTTGTATCATTTTCTGAGATAGAGCTAAGGGTTGTATTTGTATTATTGAAAATGACAGAGCTTGTCTGTGTATTTTTATTATTTTCCAAGATACAGCTAAGGGTTGTATTTGTATTTTTGAAAATAACACAGCTTGGGGGTGTTTTTGTATTATTTTCCGAGATACAGCTCAGGGATGTATATGTATTTTTGAAAATAACACAGCTTTGGTGTGTATTTGTATTATTTTCCGAGTTACAGCTCATGGGTTGTATTTTTATTTTTGAAAATAACACAGCTTGGGGTTGTATTTGTATTATTTTCCCAGATACAGACAAGGTTTGTATTTGTATTTTGGAAAATAACACAGCTTGGGGGTGTATTTGTAATATTTTCAGATATACAGCTAAGGGCTGTATTTGTATTTTTGAATATAACACAATTTGCGAGTGTATTTGTATAATTTTCCGAGATACAGCTAAGGGTTGTATTTGTATTTTTGAAAATAACACAGCTTTTGTGTGTATTTGGATTATTTTCCGAGATACAGCTAAGGGTTGTATTTGTATTTTGGGAAATAACACAGCATCTGGGTGTATTTGTATTATTTTCCGAGATAAAGCTCAGGGTTGTATTTGTATTTTTGAAAATAACACAGCTTGGGGGTTTATTTGTATTATTTTCTGAGATACAGCTTAGGGTTGTTATTGAATTTTTTAAACTAACAGAGCTTGCGGGTGTATTTGTATTATTTTCCGATTTACAGCTAAGGGCTGTATTTGTACTTTTGAAAATAACACAGCTTGTGGGTGTATATGTATTATTTTTGGATATATATCTAAGGGTAATATTTGTATTTTTGAAAATAACATAGCTTGTGGGTGTATTTGTATTATTTTCCAAGACACAGCTAAGGGTTGTATTTGTATTTTTGAAAATAACACAGAATTTGTTTGTTTTTGTATTATTTTCCCAGATAGAGATAAGGTTTTTATTTGTATTTTTGAAAATATCACAGCTTGGGGGTGTATTTGTATTATTTTCCGATATACAGCTAAGGGCTGTATTTGTATTTTTGAAAATAACACAACTTGCAGGTGTATTTGTATTATTTTCCGAGATACAGCTAAGCGTTGTATTTGTATTTTTGAAAATAACACAGCTTGGGGGTGTATTTGCATTATTTTCCGAGATACAGCTAAGAGTTTTATTTGTATTTTTGAAAATAACACAGCTTGGGGTTGTATTTGTATTATTTTCCAAGATAGAGGTAAGGGTTTTATTTCTATTTTTGAAAATAACACAGCTTGGGGGTGTATTTGTATCATTTTCCGAGATACAGCTAAGGGTTGTATTTGTATTATTGAAAATAACAGAGCTTGGCTGTGTATTTTTATTATTTTCAGAGATACAGCTAAGGGTTGTGTTTGTATTTTTGAAAATAACACAGCTTGCGGTGTTTTTGTATTATTTTCCAAGGTACAGCTAAGGGTTCTATTTGTATTTTTCAACATAACGCAGCTTGGTGGTGTATTTGTATTATTTTCCGAGATACAGCTAAGAGTTGTATTTGTATTATTGAAAATAACACAGCTTGGGGGTGTATTTATATTATTTTCCGAGATACAGCTAAGGTTAGTATTTGTAATTTTTAAAATAGCACAGCTTGGGGTTGTATTTGTATTTTTGAAAATAACACAGCTTGGGGGTGTATTTGTATTATTTTCCGAGATAGAGCTAAGGGTTTTATTTCTATTTTTGAAAATAACACAGCTTGGTGGTGTATTTGTATCATTTTCCGAGATAGAGCTAAGGGTTGTATTTGTATTATTGAAAATAACAGAGCTTGTCTGTGTATTTTTATTATTTTCCAAGATACAGCTAAGGGTTGTATTTGTATTTTTGAAAATAACACAGCTTGGGGGTGTATTTGTATTATTTTCCGAGATACAGCTCAGGGATGTATAAGTATTTTTGAAAATAACACAGCTTTGTGGTGTATTTGTATTATTTTCCGAGGTACAGCTAAGGATTGTATTTGTATTTTTGAAAATAACACAGCTTGGGCGTGTATTTGTATTATTTTCCGAGGTACAGCTATGGGTTGTATTTGTATTTTTGAAAATAACACAGCTTGGGGGTGTATTTCTCTTATTATCCATGATACAGCTCAGGGTTTTATTTGTGTTTTGGAAAATAACACAGCTTGGGGGTGTATTTGTATTATTTTCCGAGATACAGCTAAGAGTTGTATTTGTATTTTTGAAAATAACACAGCTTGTGGGTGTATTTATATTATTTTCCGAGATACAGCTCAGGGTTGTATTTGTATTTTGGAAAATAACACAGCCTTGGGGTGTATTTGTATTATTTTCCGAGATAGAGCTAAGGGTTTTATTTCTATTTTTGAAAACAACACAGCATGGTGGTGTATTTGTATCATTTTCCGAGATAGAGCTAAGGGTTGTATTTGTATTATTGAAAATAACAGAGCTTGTCTGTGTATTTATTATTTTCCAAGATACAGCTAAGGGTTGTATTTGTATTTTTGAAAATAACACAGCTTGGGGGTGTTTTTGTATTATTTTCCGAGATACAGCTCAGGGATGTATATGTATTTTTGAAAATAACACAGCTTGGGGATGTATTTGTATTATTTTCCCAGATACAGACAAGGTTTGTATTTGTATTTTGGAAAATAACACAGCTTGTGGGTGTATTTGTATTGTTTTCCCAGATACAGACAAGGTTTGTATTTGTATTTTGGAAAATAACAAAGCTTGGGGGTGTATTTGTATTATTTTCAGATATAAAGCTAAGGGCTGTATTTGTATTTTTGAAAATAACACAATTTGCGGGTGTATTTGTATAATTTTCCGAGATACAGCTAAGGGTTGTATTTGTATTTTTGGAAATAACACAGCTTGTGGGTGTATCTGTATTATTTTCCAAGATACAGCTAAGGGTTGTATTTGTATTTTGGGAAATAACACAGCTTCTGGGTGTATTTGCATTATTTTCCGAGATACAGCTATGGGTTGTATTTGTATTTTTGAAAATAACACAGCTTGAGGGTGTATTTGTATTATTATCCGAGATACAGTTCAGGGTTGTATTTGTATTTTTGAAAATAACACAGCTTCGGGGTGTATTTGTATTATTTTCCAAGATACAGCTATGTGTTGTATTTTTGTTTTTGAAAATTTCACACCTTGGGGGTGTATTTGTATTATTTTCCCAGATACAGCTCAGGGTTTTATTTGTATTTTTGAAAATAACGCAACTTGTGGTTGTATTTTTATTATTTTCCGAGATACAGCTAAGTTTTGTTTTTGTATTTTTGAAAATATCGCAGCTTTGGGGTGTATATGTATTATTTTCTGAGATACAGCTAATGGTTGTATTTGTATTTTTGACAATAACACAGCTTGGGGGTGTATTTGTATTATGTTCCGAGATACAGCTCAGTGTTGTATTTGTATTTTTGAAAATAACACAGCTTGGGGGTGTTTTTGTATTATTTTCCGAGATACAGCTAAGTTTTCTATTTCTATTTTTGAAAATAACACAGATTGGGGGTGTATTTGTATTATTTTACGAGATACAGCTAAGGTTTGTATTTGTATTACTGAAAATAACAGAGATTGGGGGTGTATTTGTATTATTTTCCGAGATACAGCTAAGGGTTGTATTTGTATTTTTGAAAATAACACAGCTTGGGTGTGTTTTTGTATTATTTTCCGAGATACAGCTCAGGGTTGTATTTGTATTTTGGAAAATAACACAGCCTTGGGGTGTATTTGTATTATTTTCCGAGATAGAGCTAAGGGTTTTATTTCTATTTTTGAAAACAACACAGCATGGTGGTGTATTTGTATCATTTTCCGAGATAGAGCTAAGGGTTGTATTTGTATTATTGAAAATAACAGAGCTTGTCTGTGTATTTTTATTATTTTCCAAGATACAGCTAAGGGTTGTATTTGTATTTTTGAAAATAACACAGCTTGGGGGTGTTTTTGTATTATTTTCCGAGATACATCTCAGGGATGTATATGTATTTTTGAAAATAACACAGCTTTGGTGTGTATTTGTATTATTTTCCGAGTTACAGCTCATGGGTTGTATTTTTATTTTTGAAAATAACACAGCTTGGGGTTGTATTTGTATTATTTTCCCATATACAGACAAGGTTTGTATTTGTATTTTGGAAAATAACACAGCTTGGGGGTGTATTTGTAATATTTTCAGATATACAGCTAAGGGCTGTATTTGTATTTTTGAATATAACACAATTTGCGAGTGTATTTGTATAATTTTCCGAGATACAGCTAAGGGTTGTATTTGTATTTTTGAAAATAACACAGCTTTTGTGTGTATTTGGATTATTTTCCGAGATACAGCTAAGGGTTGTATTTGTATTTTGGGAAATAACACAGCATCTGGGTGTATTTGTATTATTTTCCGAGATAAAGCTCAGGGTTGTATTTGTATTTTTGAAAATAACACAGCTTGGGGGTTTATTTGTATTATTTTCTGAGATACAGCTTAGGGTTGTTATTGAATTTTTTAAACTAACAGAGCTTGCGGGTGTATTTGTATTATTTTCCGATTTACAGCTAAGGGCTGTATTTGTACTTTTGAAAATAACACAGCTTGTGGGTGTATATGTATTATTTTTGGATATATATCTAAGGGTAATATTTGTATTTTTGAAAATAACATAGCTTGTGGGTGTATTTGTATTATTTTCCAAGACACAGCTAAGGGTTGTATTTGTATTTTTGAAAATAACACAGAATTTGTTTGTTTTTGTATTATTTTCCCAGATAGAGATAAGGTTTTTATTTGTATTTTTGAAAATATCACAGCTTGGGGGTGTATTTGTATTATTTTCCGATATACAGCTAAGGGCTGTATTTGTATTTTTGAAAATAACACAACTTGCAGGTGTATTTGTATTATTTTCCGAGATACAGCTAAGCGTTGTATTTGTATTTTTGAAAATAACACAGCTTGGGGGTGTATTTGCATTATTTTCCGAGATACAGCTAAGAGTTTTATTTGTATTTTTGAAAATAACACAGCTTGGGGTTGTATTTGTATTATTTTCCAAGATAGAGGTAAGGGTTTTATTTCTATTTTTGAAAATAACACAGCTTGGGGGTGTATTTGTATCATTTTCCGAGATACAGCTAAGGGTTGTATTTGTATTATTGAAAATAACAGAGCTTGGCTGTGTATTTTTATTATTTTCAGAGATACAGCTAAGGGTTGTGTTTGTATTTTTGAAAATAACACAGCTTGCGGTGTTTTTGTATTATTTTCCAAGGTACAGCTAAGGGTTCTATTTGTATTTTTCAACATAACGCAGCTTGGTGGTGTATTTGTATTATTTTCCGAGATACATCTAAGAGTTGTATTTGTATTATTGAAAATAACACAGCTTGGGGGTGTATTTATATTATTTTCCGAGATACAGCTAAGGTTTGTATTTGTAATTTTTAAAATAGCACAGCTTGGGGTTGTATTTGTATTTTTGAAAATAACACAGCTTGGGGGTGTATTTGTATTATTTTCCGAGATAGAGCTAAGGGTTTTATTTCTATTTTTGAAAATAACACAGCTTGGTGGTGTATTTGTATCATTTTCCGAGATAGAGCTAAGGGTTGTATTTGTATTATTGAAAATAACAGAGCTTGTCTGTGTATTTTTATTATTTTCCAAGATACAGCTAAGGGTTGTATTTGTATTTTTGAAAATAACACAGCTTGGGGGTGTATTTGTATTATTTTCCGAGATACAGCTCAGGGATGTATAAGTATTTTTGAAAATAACACAGCTTTGTGGTGTATTTGTATTATTTTCCGAGGTACAGCTAAGGATTGTATTTGTATTTTTGAAAATAACACAGCTTGGGCGTGTATTTGTATTATTTTCCGAGGTACAGCTATGGGTTGTATTTGTATTTTTGAAAATAACACAGCTTGGGTGTGTATTTCTCTTATTATCCATGATACAGCTCAGGGTTTTATTTGTGTTTTGGAAAATAACACAGCTTGGGGGTGTATTTGTATTATTTTCCGAGATACAGCTAAGAGTTGTATTTGTATTTTTGAAAATAACACAGCTTGTGGGTGTATTTATATTATTTTCCGAGATACAGCTCAGGGTTGTATTTGTATTTTGGAAAATAACACAGCCTTGGGGTGTATTTGTATTATTTTCCGAGATAGAGCTAAGGGTTTTATTTCTATTTTTGAAAACAACACAGCATGGTGGTGTATTTGTATCATTTTCCGAGATAGAGCTAAGGGTTGTATTTGTATTATTGAAAATAACAGAGCTTATCTGTGTATTTATTATTTTCCAAGATACAGCTAAGGGTTGTATTTGTATTTTTGAAAATAACACAGCTTGGGGGTGTTTTTGTATTATTTTCCGAGATACAGCTCAGGGATGTATATGTATTTTTGAAAATAACACAGCTTGGGGATGTATTTGTATTATTTTCCCAGATACAGACAAGGTTTGTATTTGTATTTTGGAAAATAACACAGCTTGTGGGTGTATTTGTAATATTTTCAGATATACAGCTAAGGGCTGTATTTGTATTTTTGAAAATAACACAATTTGCGGGTGTATTTGTATAATTTTCCGAGATACAGCTAAGGGTTGTATTTGTATTTTTGGAAATAACACAGCTTTTGGGTGTATCTGTATTATTTTCCAAGATACAGCTAAGTGTTGTATTTGTATTTTGGGAAATAACACAGCTTCTGGGTGTATTTGTATTATTTTCCGAGATACAGCTATGGGTTGTATTTGTATTTTTGAAAATAACACAGCTTGAGGGTGTATTTGTATTATTATCCGAGATACAGTTCAGGGTTGTATTTGTATTTTTGAAAATAACACAGCTTCGGGGTGTATTTGTATTATTTTCCAAGATACAGCTATGTGTTGTATTTTTGTTTTTGAAAATTACACACCTTGGGGGTGTATTTGTATTATTTTCCCAGATACAGCTCAGGGTTGTATTTGTATTTTTGAAAATAACGCAACTTGTGGTTGTATTTTTATTATTTTCCGAGATACACCTAAGGTTTGTTTTTGTATTTTTGAAAATATCGCAGCTTTGGGGTGTATATGTATTATTTTCTGAGATACAGCTAATGGTTGTATTTGCATTTTTGAAAATAACACAGCTTGGGGGTGTATTTGTATTATGTTCCGAGATACAGCTCAGTGTTGTATTTGTATTTTTGAAAATAACACAGCTTGGGGGTGTTTTTGTATTATTTTCCGAGATACAGCTAAGAGTTGTATTTGTATTTTTGAAAATAACACAGCTTGTGGGTGTATTTATATTATTTTCCGAGATACAGCTCAGGGTTGTATTTGTATTTTGGAAAATAACACAGCCTGGGGGTGTATTTGTATTATTTTCCGAGATAGAGCTAAGGGTTTTATTTCTATTTTTGAAAACAACACTGCATGGTGGTGTATTTGTATCATTTTCCGAGATAGAGCTAAGGGTTGTATTTGTATTATTGAAAATAACAGAGCTTGTCTGTGTATTTATTATTTTCCAAGATACAGCTAAGGGTTGTATTTGTATTTTTGAAAATAACACAGCTTGGGGGTGTTTTTGTATTATTTTCCGAGATACAGCTCAGGGATGTATATGTATTTTTGAAAATAACACAGCTTGGGGATGTATTTGTATTATTTTCCCAGATACAGACAAGGTTTGTATTTGTATTTTGGAAAATAACACAGCTTGTGGGTGTATTTGTAATATTTTCAGATATACAGCTAAGGGCTGTATTTGTATTTTTGAAAATAACACAATTTGCGGGTGTATTTGTATAATTTTCCGAGATACAGCTAAGGGTTGTATTTGTATTTTTGGAAATAACACAGTTTTGGGTGTATCTGTATTATTTTCCAAGATACAGCTAAGTGTTGTATTTGTATTTTGGGAAATAACACAGCTTCTGGGTGTATTTGTATTATTTTCCGAGATACAGCTATGGGTTGTATTTGTATTTTTGAAAATAACACAGCTTGAGGGTGTATTTGTATTATTATCCGAGATACAGTTCAGGGTTGTATTTGTATTTTTGAAAATAACACAGCTTCGGGGTGTATTTGTATTATTTTCCAAGATACAGCTATGTGTTGTATTTTTGTTTTTGAAAATTACACACCTTGGGGGTGTATTTGTATTATTTTCCCAGATACAGCTCAGGGTTGTATTTGTATTTTTGAAAATAACGCAACTTGTGGTTGTATTTTTATTATTTTCCGAGATACAGCTAAGGTTTGTTTTTGTATTTTTGAAAATATCGCAGCTTTGGGGTGTATATGTATTATTTTCTGAGATACAGCTAATGGTTGTATTTGCATTTTTGAAAATAACACAGCTTGGGGGTGTATTTGTATTATGTTCCGAGATACAGCTCAGTGTTGTATTTGTATTTTTGAAAATAACACAGCTTGGGGGTGTTTTTGTATTATTTTCCGAGATACAGCTAAGAGTTGTATTTGTATTTTTGAAAATAACACAGCTTGTGGGTGTATTTATATTATTTTCCGAGATACAGCTCAGGGTTGTATTTGTATTTTGGAAAATAACACAGCCTGGGGGTGTATTTGTATTATTTTCCGAGATAGAGCTAAGGGTTTTATTTCTATTTTTGAAAACAACACAGCATGGTGGTGTATTTGTATCATTTTCCGAGATAGAGCTAAGGGTTGTATTTGTATTATTGAAAATAACAGAGCTTGTCTGTGTATTTTTATTATTTTCCAAGATATAGCTAAGGGTTGTATTTGTATTTTTGAAAATAACACAGCTTGGGGGTGTTTTTGTATTATTTTCCGAGATACAGCTCAGGGATATATATGTATTTTTGAAAATAACACAGCTTTGGTGTGTATTTGTATTATTTTCCGAGTTAAAGCTCATGGGTTGTATTTTTATTTTTGAAAATAACACAGCTTGGGGTTGTATTTGTATTATTTTCCCAGATACAGACGAGGTTTGTATTTGTATTTTGGAAAATAACACAGCTTGGGGGTGTATTTGTATTATTTTCAGATATACAGCTAAGGGCTGTATTTGTATTTTTGAAAATAACACAATTTGCGGGTGTTTTTGTATAATTTTCCGAGATACAGCTAAGGGTTTTATTTGTATTTTTGGAAATAACACAGCTTGTGGGTGTATCTGTATTATTTTCCAAGATACAGCTAAGGGTTGTATTTGTATTTTGGGAAATAACACAGCTTCTGGGTGTATTTGTATTATTTTCCGAGATACAGCTATGGGTTGTATTTGTATTTTTGAAAATAACACAGCTTGAGGGTGTATTTGTATTATTATCCGAGATACAGTTCAGGGTTGTATTTGTATTTTTGAAAATAACACAGCTTGGGGGTGTATTTGTATTATTTTCCAAGATACAGCTATGTGTTGTATTTTTGTTTTTGAAAATTACACACCTTGGGGGTGTATTTGTATTATTTTCCCAGATACAGCTCAGGGTTGTATTTGTATTTTTGAAAATAACGCAACTTGTGGTTGTATTTTTATTATTTTCCGAGATACAGCTAAGGTTTGTTTTTGTATTTTTGAAAATATCGCAGCTTTGGGGTGTATATGTATTATTTTCTGAGATACAGCTAATGGTTGTATTTGCATTTTTGAAAATAACACAGCTTGGGGGTGTATTTGTATTATGTTCCGAGATACAGCTCAGTGTTGTATTTGTATTTTTGAAAATAACACAGCTTGGGGGTGTTTTTGTATTATTTTCCGAGATACAGCTAAGTTTTCTATTTCTATTTTTGAAAATGAAACAGATTGGGGGTGTATTTGCATTATTTTCCGAGATACAGCTAAGGTTTGTATTTGTATTACTGAAAATAACAGAGATTGGGGGTGTATTTGTATTATTTTCCGAGATACAGCTAAGGGTGGCATTTGTATTTTTGAAAATAACACAGCTTGTGGGTGTATTTGTATTATTTTCCGAGTTACAGCTCAGGGTTGAATTTGTATTTTTGAAAATAACACAGCTTGGTGGGGAATTTGTATTATTTCCGAGATACAGCTAAGGATTGTATTTGTATTTTTGAAAATAAGACAGCTTGGGGGTGTATTTGTATTATTTTCCGAGATACAGCTATGGGTTGTATTTGTATTTTTGAAAGTAACACAGCTTGGGGGTGTATTTCTATTATTATCTGAGATACAGCTCAGGGTTTTATTTGTATTTTGGAAAATAACACAGCTTGGGGGTTTATTTGTTTTATGTTCCGAGATACAGCTAAGGGTTGTATTTTTATTTTTGAAAATAACACAGCTTGGGGGTGTATTTGTATTATTTTCCGAGATACAGCTATGGGTTGTATTTTTTTTTTGAAAATAACACAGCTTGGGGGTGTATTTTTTACTATTTTCTGAGATACAGCTAAGGGTTGTATTTGTATTTTTGAAAATAACACAGCATGGTGGTGTATTTATATTATTTTCCGAGATACAGCTAAGGTTTGTATTTTTCTTTTTTAAAATAACACAGCTTGGGGGTGTATTTGTATTATTTTCCGAGATACAGCTCAGGGATGTATAAGTATTTTTGAAAATAACACAGCTTTGTGGTGTATTTGTATTATATTCCGAGTTACAGCTCATGGTTGTATTTGTATTTTTGAAAATAACAAAGCTTCAGGGAGTATTTGTACTATTTTTCGAGATATAGCTAAGGGTTGTATTTGTATTTTTGAAAATAACACAGCTTAGCGGTTTATTTGTATTATTTTCCGAGATACTGCTAAGGGTTGTATTTGTATTTTTGAAAATAACACAGCTTGGGGTTGTATTTGTATTATTTTCACAGATACAGATAAGGTTTGTATTTGTATTTTGGAAAATAACACAGCTTGGGGGTGTATTTGTATTATTTTCAGATATACAGCTAAGGGCTGTATTTGTATTTTTGAAAATAACACAATTTGCGAGTGTATTTGTATAATTTTCCGAGATACAGCTAAGGGTTATATTTGTATTTTTGAAAATAACACAGCTTTTGTGTGTATTTGGATTATTTTCCGAGATACAGCTAAGGGTTGTATTTGTATTTTGGGAAATAACACAGCTTCTGGGTGTATTTGTATTATTTTCCGAGATAAAGCTCAGGGTTGTATTTGTATTTTTGAAAATAACACAGCTTGGGGGTTTATTTGTATTATTTTCTGAGATACAGCTTAGGGTTGTTGTTGAATTTTTTAAACTAACAGAGCTTGCGGGTGTATTTGTATTATTTTCCAATTTACAGCTAAGGGCTGTATTTGTATTTTTGAAAATAACACAGGTTGTGGGTGTATATGTATTATTTTTGGATATATATCTAAGGGTAATATTTGTATTTTTGAAAATAACATAGCTTGTGGGTGTATTTGTATTATTTTCCAAGACACAGCTAAGGGCTGTATTTGTATTTTTGAAAATAACACAACTTGCAGGTGTATTTGTATTATTTTCCGAGATACAGCTAAGCGTTGTATTTGTATTTTTGAAAATAACACAGCTTGGGGGTGTATTTGCATTATTTTCCGAGATACAGCTAAGAGTTTTATTTGTATTTTTGAAAATAACACAGCTTGGGGTTGTATTTGTATTATTTTCCAAGATAGAGGTAAGGGTTTTATTTCTATTTTTGAAAATAACACAGCTTGGGGGTGTATTTGTATCATTTTCCGAGATACAGCTAAGGGTTGTATTTGTATTATTGAAAATAACAGAGCTTGGCTGTGTATTTTTATTATTTTCAGAGATACAGCTAAGGGTTGTGTTTGTATTTTTGAAAATAACACAGCTTGCGGAGTTTTTGTATTATTTTCCAAGGTACAGCTAAGGGTTCTATTTGTATTTTTCAACATAACGCAGCTTGGTGGTGTATTTGTATTATTTTCCGAGATACAGCTAAGAGTTGTATTTGTATTATTGAAAATAACACAGCTTGGGGGTGTATTTATATTATTTTCCGAGATACAGCTAAGGTTTGTATTTGTAATTTTTAAAATAGCACAGCTTGGGGTTGTATTTGTATTTTTGAAAATAACACAGCTTGGGGGTGTATTTGTATTATTTTCCGAGATAGAGCTAAGGGTTTTATTTCTATTTTTGAAAATAACACAGCTTGGTGGTGTATTTGTATCATTTTCCGAGATAGAGCTAAGGGTTGTATTTGTATTATTGAAAATAACAGAGCTTGTCTGTGTATTTTTATTATTTTCCAAGATACAGCTAAGGGTTGTATTTGTATTTTTGAAAATAACACAGCTTGGGGTTGTATTTGTATTATTTTCAAAGATACAGATAAGGTTTGTATTTGTATTTTGGAAAATAACACAGCTTGGGGGTGTATTTGTATTATTTTCAGATATACAGCTAAGGGCTGTATTTGTATTTTTGAAAATAACACAGTTTGCGGGTGTATTTGTATAATTTTCCGAGATACAGCTAAGGGTTGTATTTGTATTTTTGAAAATAACACAGCTTTTGTGTGTATTTGGATTATTTTCCGAGATACAGCTAAGGGTTGTATTTGTATTTTGGGAAATAACACAGCTTCTGGGTGTATTTGTATTATTTTCCGAGATAAAGCTCAGGGTTGTATTTTTATTTTTGAAAATAACACAGCTTGGGGGTGTACTTGTATTATTTTCCGAGATACAGCTAAGGGTTGTTATTGTATTTTTTAAACTAACAGAGCTTGGGCGTGTATTTGTATTATTTTCCGATTTACAGCTAAGGGCTGTATTTGTATTTTTGAAAATAACACAGCTTGTGGGTGTATATGTATTATTTTTGGATATACATCTAAGGGTAATATTTGTATTTTTGAAAATAACGTAGCTTGGGGGTGTATTTGTATTATTTTCCAAGACACAGCTAAGGGTTGTATTTGTATTTTTGAAAATAACACAGCATTTGTTTGTATTTGTATTATTTTCCCAGATACAGATAAGGTTTTTATTTGTATTTTTGAAAATATCACAGCTTGGGGGTGTATTTGTATTATTTTCCGATATACAGCTAAGGGCTGTATTTGTATTTTTGAAAATAACACAACTTGCAGGTGTATTTGTATTATTTTCCGAGATACAGCTAAGCGTTGTATTTGTATTTTTGAAAATAACACAGCTTGGGGGTGTATTTGTATTATTTTCCGAGATACAGCTAAGAGTTTTATTTGTATTTTTGAAAATAACACAGCTTGGGGTTGTATTTGTATTATTTTCCAAGATAGAGGTAAGGGTTTTATTTCTATTTTTGAAAATAACACAGCTTGGGGGTGTATTTGTATCATTTTCCGAGATACAGTTAAGGGTTGTATTTGTACTATTGAAAATAACAGAGCTTGGCTGTGTATTTGTATTATTTTCAGAGATACAGCTAAGGGTTGTGTTTGTATTTTTGAAAATAACACAGCTTGCGGTGTTTTTGTATTATTTTCCAAGGTACAGCTAAGGGTTCTATTTGTATTTTTCAAAATAACGCAGCTTGGGGGTGTATTTGTATTATTTTCCGAGATACAGCTAAGAGTTGTATTTGTATTTTTGAAAATAACACAGCTTGGGGGTGTATTTATATTATTTTCCGAGATACAGCTAAGGTTTGTATTTGAAATTTTTAAAATAGCACAGCTTGGGGTTGTATTTGTATTTTTGAAAATAACACAGCTTGGGGGTGTTTTTTTATTATTTTCCGAGATACAGCTAAGTTTTCTATTTCCATTTTTGAAAATAACACAGATTGGGGGTGTATTTGTATTATTTTCCGAGATACAGCTAAGATTTGTATTTGTATTACAGAAAATAACAGAGATTGGTGGTGTATTTCTATTATTTTCCAAGATACAGCTAAGGGTTGTATTTGTATTTTTGAAAATAACACAGCTTGGGGGTGTTTTTGTATTATTTTCTGAGATACAGCTCAGGGTGGTATTTGTATTTTTGAAAATAACACAGCTTGGGGGTGTATTTGTATTATTTTTTCGAGTTACAGCTCAGGGTTGTATTTGTATTTTTGAAAATAACACAGCTTGTTGGTGTATTTGTATTATTTTCCGAGATACAGCTAAGGATTGTATTTGTATTTTTGAAAATAACACAGCTTGGGGGTGTATTTGTATTATTTTCCGAGATACAGTTATGGGTTGTATTTGTATTTTTGAAAATAACACAGCTCGGGGGTGTATTTCTATTATTATCCGAGATACAGCTAAGGGTTGTATTTGTATTTTGGAAAATAACACAGCTAGTGGTTGTACTTGTATTATTTTCCTAGATACAGCTAAGGGTTGTATCTGTATTTTTGAAAATAAACGAGCTTGTGGGTGTATTTGTATTATTTTCTGAGATACAGCTAAGGGTTGTATTTGTATTTTTGAATATAACAGAGCTTGGGGGTGTATTTGTATTATTTTCAGAGATACAGCTGTGGGTTGTATTTGTATTTTTGAAATTAACAGAACTTGGGGGTGTATTAGTATTATTTTCCGAGATACAGCTAAGGGTTGTATTTTTATTTTTGAAAATAGCACAGCTTGGGGTTGTATTTGTATTATTTTCCCAGATACAGATAAGGTTTGTATTTGTATTTTGGAAAATAACACAGCTTGGGGTTGTATTTGTATTATTTTCCGATATACAGCTAAGGGCTGTATTTGTATTTTTGAAAATAATACAACTTGCGGGTGTATTTGTATTATTTTCCGAGATACAGCTAAGGATTTTATTTGTATTTTGGAAAATAACAGAGCTTGGGGGTTTATTTGTATTATTTTCCGAGATACAGCTTATGGTTGCATTTGTATTTTTGAAAATTACACAACTTGGTGGTGTATTTGTATTGTTTTCCGAGATACAGCTAACGGTTGTATTTGTATTTTTGAAAATAACACAGCTTGGTGTGTATTTGTATTATTTTCCGAGACACAGCTATGGGTTGTATTTGTATTTTTGAAAATAACACAGCTTGGGGGTGTATTTGTATTATTTTCCGAGATACAGCTAAGGGTTGCCTTTGTATTTTTGAATATAACAAAGATTGGTTGTGTATTTGTATTATTTTCAAAGATACTGCTAAGGGTTGTATTTGCATTTTTGAAAATAACATATTTTGTGGGTGTACTTGTATTATTTTCCGAGATACAGCTAAGGATTTTTTTGTATTTTGGAAAATAACAGAGCTTGGGGGTGTATTTGTATTATTTTCCGAGATACAGCTTATGGTTGTATTTGTATTTTTGAAAATGACACTGCTTGGGGGTGTATTTATTTTCTTTTCCGTGATACAGCTAAGGGTTGTATTTGTATTATTGAAAATAACAGACTTTGGGGAGTATTTGTATTATTTTCCGAGATACATCTAATGGTTGTATTTGTATTTTTGAAAATAACACAGCTTGGGGGAGTATTTCTATTATTTTCTGAGTTAAGCTCAGGGTTGTATATGTGATTTTGAAAATAACACAGCTTGTGGGCACATTTGTATTATTTTCCGAGATACAGCTAAGGATTTTATTTGTATTTTTGAAAATAACACATCTTGGGTGTGTATTTGTATTATTTTCCGAGTTACAGCTTAGGGTTGTATTTGTATTTTTAAAAATATCACAGCTTGGGGGTGTATTTCTATTATTATCCGAGATACAGCTCAGGGTTGTATTTGTATTTTTGAAAATAACACAGCTTGGGGGTGTATTTGTATTATTTTCCGAGATACATCTATGGGTTGTATTTGTATTTTTGAAAATAACACAGCTTGGGGTTGTATTTGTATTATTTTCCCAGATACATATAAGTTTTGTATTTGTATTTTGGAAAATAACACAGCTTGGGGGTGTATTTGTATTATTTTCCGATATACAGCTAAGGGTTGTATTTGTATTTTTGAAAATAACACAACTTGCGGGTGTATTTGTATTATTTTACGAGACACAGCTAAGGATTTTATTTGTATTTTTGAAAATAACAGAGCTTGGGTGTGTATTTGTATTATTTTCCGAGATACAGCTAATGGTTGCATTTGTATTTTTGAAAATTACACAACTTGGGTGTGTATTTGTATTATTTTCCGAGATAGAGCTAACGGTTGTATTTGTATTTTTGAAAATAACACAGCTTGGGGGTGTATTTGTATTATTTTCCGAGATATAGCTAAGGGTTGTATTTGTATTTTTGAAAATAACAAAGCTTCGTGGTGTATTTGTATTATTTTCAAAGATACAGCTAAGGGTTGTATTTGCATTTTTGAAAATAACATATTTTGTGGGTGTACTTGTATTATTTTCCAAGATACAGCTATCGGTTGTATTTGCATTTTTGAAAATAACACTGCTTCGGGGTGTATTTGTATTATTTTCCGAGATACAGCTAAGGGTTGTATTTGTATTTTTGAAAATGTCACAGCTTGTGGATGTATTTTTTTTATATTCTGAGATACAGCTAAGGGTTCTATTTGTATTATTGAAAATAACAGACTTTGGGAAGTATTTGTATTATTTTCCGAGATACAGCTAATGTTTGTATTTGTATTTTTGAAAATAACACAGCTTGGGGGTGTATTTGTATTATTTTCCGAGATACAGCTAAGGCATGTATTTGTATTTTTGAAAATAATACAGCTTGGGGGTGTATTTGCATTATTTTCCGAGATACAGCTAAGGGTTTTATTTCTATCTTTGAAAATAACACAGCTTGGGGGAATATCTGTATTATTTTCCGAGATACAGATAAGGATTGTATTTGTATTTTTGAAAATAACACAGCTTGGGGGTGTATTTGCATTATTTTCCGAGTTACAGCTCAGGGTTGTATTTGTATTTTTGAAAATAACACAGCTTGGGGGTGTATTTCTATTATTATCCGAGATACAGCTCAGGGTTGTATTTGTATTTTTGAAAATAACACAGCTTGGGGGTGTATTTGTATTATTTCCCGAGATACAGCTAAGGATTGTATTTGTATATTTGAAAATAACACAGCTTGGGGGTGTATTTGTATTATTTTCCGAGACACAACTAAGGGTTGTATTTGTAATATTGAAAATAAAAGAGCTTTGGGGTGTATTTGTATTATTTTCCGAGATACAGCTAAGGGTTGTATTTGTATTTTTGGAAATAACACAGCGTGGGGGTGTATTTGTATTATTTTCCGAGATACAGCTCAGGGTTGTACTTGTATTTTGGAAAATAACACATCTTGGGCTTGTATTTTTATTATTTTCCACGATAAAGCTAAGGGTTGTATTTGTATTTTTGAAAATAAACGAGCTTGGATATGTATTTGTATTATTTTCCGAGATAAAGCTAAGGGCTGTATTTGTATTTTTGAAAATAAACAGCTTGGTGGTGTATTTTTATTATTTACCGAGATACAGCTGTGGGTTGTATTTTTATTTTTGAAAATAACACATCTTGGGGGTGTATTTCTATTATTATCCGAGGTACAGCTCAGGGTTGTATTTGTATTTTTGAAAATAGCATAGCTTGGGGTTGTATTTGTATTAATTTCCGAGATACAGCTAAGGATTGTATTTGTATTTTTGAAAATAACACAACTTGCGAATGTATTTTTATTATTTTCCGATATACAGCTAAGGGTTGTGTTTGTATTTTTGAAAATAACACAGCCTGTGTGTGTATTTGTATTATTTTCCGAGATACAGCTAAAGGTTGTATTTGTATTTTTGAAAATAACACAGCTTGGGGGTGTATGTGTATTATTTTCAAAGATACAGCTAATGGTTGTATTTGCATTTTTAAAAATAACATATCTTGTGGTTGTACTTGTATTATTTTCCGAGATACAGCTATCGGTTGTATTTGTATTTTTGAAAACAACACAGCTTGGGGGTGTATTTCTATTATTATCCGAGGTACAGCTCAGGGTTGTATTTGTATTTTTGAAGATAACATAGCTTGGGGGTGTATTTGTATTAATTTCCGAGATACAGCTAAGGATTGTATTTGTATTTTTGAAAATAACACAGCCTGGGGGTGTATTTGTATTATTTTCCGAGATACAGCTATTGGTTGTATTTGTATTTTTGAAAATAACACAGCTTGGTGGTGTATTTTTATTATTTTCCAAGATAGAGCTATGGGTTTTATTTTTGTTTTTGAAAATTACACAGCTTGGGGGTGTATTTGTTATATTTTCCCAGATACAGCTCAGGGTTTTATTTGTACTTTTGAAAATAACGCTGATTGGGGGTGTAGTTTTATTATTTTCCGAGATACAGATAAGGTTTGTTTATGTATTTTTGAAAATATCTCAGCTTTGGGGTGTATTTGTATTATTTTCTGAGATACAGCTAAGGGTTGTATTTGTATTTTTGAAAATAACACAGCTTGGGGGTGTATTTGTATTATTTTCCGAGATACAGCTCAGGTTTGTATTTGTATTTTTGAAAATAACACAGCTTGGGGGTGTTTTTGTATTATTTTCCGAGATACAGCTAAGTTTTCTATTTCTATTTTTGAAAATAACACAGATTGGGGGTGTATTTGTATTATTTTCCGAGATACAGCTGAGTTTTCTATTTCTATTTTTGAAAATAACACAGATTGGGGGTGTATTTGTATTATTTTCCGAGATACAGCTCTGGGTTGTATTTGTATTACTGAAAATAACAGAGATTGGGGGTGTATTTGTGTTATTTTCCGAGTTACAGCTAAGTGTTGTATTTGTATTTTTGAAAATGACACAGCTTGGGGGTGTATTTGTATTATTTTCCGAGATACAGCTATGGGTTGTATTTGTATTTTTGAAAATAACACAGCTTGGGAGTCTATTTTTATTATTATCCGAGATACAGTTCAGGGTTGTATTTGTATTTTTGAAAATAACACAGCTTGGGGGTGTATTTGTATTATTTTCCAAGATATAGCTATGGGTTGTATTTTTGTTTTTGAAAATTACACACCTTGGGGGTGTATTCGTATTATTTTCCCAGATACAGCTCAGGGTTTTATTTGAGTTTTTGAAAATAAAGCAACTTGGGGTTGTATTTTTATTATTTTCCGAGATACAGCTAAGGTTTGTTTTTGTATTTTTGAAAATATCGCAGCTTTGGGGTGTATTTGTATTATTTTCTGAGATACAGCGAAGGGTTGTATTTGTATTTTTGAAAATAACACAGCTTGGGGGTGTATTTGTATTATTTTCCGAGTTACAGCTCAGGGATGTATTTGTATTTTTGAAAATAATACAACTTGGTGGTGTATTTGTATTATTTTCCGAGATACAGCTAAGGATTGTATTTGTATTTTTGAAAATAACACAGCTTGGGGGTGTATTTGTATTATTTTCCGAGGTACAGCTATGGGTTGTATTTGTATTTTTGAAAATAACACAGCTTGGGGGTGTATTTCTCTTATCATCCATGATACAGCTCAGGGTTTTATTTGTGTTTTGGAAAATAACACAGCTTGGGGGTGTATTTGTATTATTTTCCGAGATACAGCTAAGAGTTGTATTTGTATTTTTGAAAATAACACAGCTTGTGGGTGTATTTATATTATTTTCCGAGATACAGCTCAGGGTTGTATTTGTATTTTGGAAAATAACACAGCTTGGGGGTGTATTTGTATAATTTTCCGAGATAGAGCTAAGGGTTTTATTTCTATTTTTGAAAATAACACAGCATGGTGGTGTATTTGTATCATTTTCCAGATAGAGCTAAGGGTTGTATTTGTATTATTGAAAATAGCAGAGCTTGTCTGTGTATTTTTATTATTTTCCAAGATACAGTTAAGGGTTGTATTTGTATTTTTGAAAATAACACAGCTTGGGGGTGTTTTTGTATTATTTTCCGAGATACAGCTCAGGGATGTATATGTATTTTTGAAAATAACACAGCTTTGGTGTGTATTTGTATTATTTTCCGAGTTACAGCTCATGGGTTGTATTTTTATTTTTGAAAATAACACAGCTTGGGGTTGTATTTGTATTGTTTTCCCAGATACAGACAAGGTTTGTATTTGTATTTTGGAAAATAACACAGCTTGGGGGTGTATTTGTAATATTTTCAGATATACAGCTAAGGGCTGTATTTGTATTTTTGAAAATAACACAATTTGCGGGTGTATTTGTATAATTTTCCGAGATACAGCTAAGGGTTGTCTTTGTATTTTTGGAAATAACACAGCTTGTGGGTGTATCTGTATTATTTTCCAAGATACAGCTAAGGGTTGTATTTGTATTTTTGAAAATATCGCAGCTTTGGGGTGTATATGTATTATTTTCTGAGATACAGCTAATGGTTGTATTTGCATTTTTTAAAATAACACAGCTTGGGGGTGTTTTTGTATTATTTTCCGAGATACAGCTAAGAGTTGTATTTGTATTTTTGGAAATAACACAGCTTCTGGGTGTATTTGTATTATTTTCCAAGATACAGCTATGGGTTGTATTTGTATTTTTGAAAATAACACAGCTTAAGGGTGTATTTGTATTATTATCCGAGATACAGTTCAGGGTTGTATTTGTATTTTTGAAAATAACACAGCTTTGGGGTGTATTTGTATTATTTTCCAAGATACAGTTATGTGTTGTATTTTTGTTTTTGAAAATTACACACCTTGGGGGTGTATTTGTGTTATTTTCCCAGATACAGCTCAGGGTTGTATTTGTATTTTTGAAAATAACGCAACTTGTGGTTGTATTTTTATTATTTTCCGAGATACACCTAAGGTTTGTTTTTGTATTTTTGAAAATATCGCAGCTTTGGGGTGTATATGTATTATTTTCTGAGATACAGCTAATGGTTGTATTTGCATTTTTGAAAATAACACAGCTTGGGGGTGTATTTGTATTATGTTCCGAGATACAGCTCAGTGTTGTATTTGTATTTTTGAAAATAACACAGCTTGGGAGTGTTTTTGTATTATTTTCCGAGATACAGCTAAGAGTTGTATTTGTATTTTTGAAAATAACACAGCTTGTGGGTGTATTTATATTATTTTCCGAGATACAGCTCAGGGTTGTATTTGTATTTTGGAAAAGAACACAGCCTGGGGGTGTATTTGTATTATTTTCCGAGATAGAGCTAAGGGTTTTATTTCTATTTTTGAAAACAACACAGCATGGTGGTGTATTTGTATCATTTTCCGAGATAGAGCTAAGGGTTGTATTTGTATTATTGAAAATAACAGAGCTTGTCTGTGTATTTTTATTATTTTCCAAGATACAGCTAAGGGTTGTATTTGTATTTTTGAAAATAACACAGCTTGGGGGTGTTTTTGTATTATTTTCCGAGATACAGCTCAGGGATATATATGTATTTTTGAAAATAACACAGCTTTGGTGTGTATTTGTATTATTTTCCGAGTTAAAGCTCATGGGTTGTATTTTTATTTTTGAAAATAACACAGCTTGGGGTTGTATTTGTATTATTTTCCCAGATACAGACAAGGTTTGTATTTGTATTTTGGAAAATAACACAGCTTGGGGGTGTATTTGTATTATTTTCAGATATGCAGCTAAGGGCTGTACTTGTATTTTTGAAAATAACACAATTTGCGGGTGTATTTGTATAATTTTCCGAGATACAGCTAAGGGTTGTATTTGTATTTTTGGAAATAACACAGCTTGTGGGTGTATCTGTATTATTTTCCAAGATACAGCTAAGGGTTGTATTTGTATTTTGGGAAATAACACAGCTTCTGGGTGTATTTGTATTATTTTCCGAGATACAGCTATGGGTTGTATTTGTATTTTTGAAAATAACACAGCTTGAGGGTGTATTTGTATTATTATCCGAGATACAGTTCAGGGTTGTATTTGTATTTTTGAAAATAACACAGCTTGGGGGTGTATTTGTATTATTTTCCAAGATACAGCTATGTGTTGTATTTTTGTTTTTGAAAATTACACACCTTGGTGGTGTATTTGTATTATTTTCCCAGATACAGCTCAGGGTTGTATTTGTATTTTTGAAAATAACGCAACTTGTGGTTGTATTTTTATTATTTTCCGAGATACAGCTAAGGTTTGTTTTTGTATTTTTGAAAATATCGCAGCTTTGGGGTGTATATGTATTATTTTCTGAGATACAGCTAATGGTTGTATTTGCATTTTTGAAAATAACACAGCTTGGGGGTGTATTTGTATTATGTTCCGAGATACAGCTCAGTGTTGTATTTGTATTTTTGAAAATAACACAGCTTGGGGGTGTTTTTGTATTATTTTCCGAGATACAGCTAAGTTTTCTATTTCTATTTTTGAAAATAAAACAGATTGGGGGTGTATTTGTATTATTTTCCGAGATACAGCTAAGGTTTGTATTTGTATTACTGAAAATAACAGAGATTGGGGGTGTATTTGTATTATTTTCCGAGATACAGCTAAGGGTGGTATTTGTATTTTTGAAAATAAAACAGCTTGTTTGTGTATTTGTATTATTTTCCGAGTTACAGCTCAGGGTTGAATTTGTATTTTTGAAAATAACACAGCTTGGTGGGGAATTTGTATTATTTCCGAGATACAGCTAAGGATTGTATTTGTATTTTTGAAAATAACACAGCTTGGGGGTGTATTTGTATTATTTTCCGAGATACAGCTATGGGTTGTATTTGTATTTTTGAAAGTAACACAGCTTGGGGGTGTATTTCTATTATTATCTGAGATACAGCTCAGGGTTTTATTTGTATTTTGGAAAATAACACAGCTTGGGGGTTTATTTGTTTTATGTTCCGAGATACAGCTAAGGGTTGTATTTTTATTTTTGAAAATAACACAGCTTGGGGGTGTATTTGTATTATTTTCCGAGATACAGCTATGGGTTGTATTTGTATTTTTGAAAGTAACACAGCTTGGGGGTGTATTTCTATTATTATCTGAGATACAGCTCAGGGTTTTATTTGTATTTTGGAAAATAACACAGCTTGGGGGTTTATTTGTTTTATTTTCCGAGATACAGCTAAGGGTTGTATTTTTATTTTTGAAAATAACACAGCTTGGGGGTGTATTTGTATTATTTTCCGAGATACAGCTATGGGTTGTATTTTTATTTTTGAAAATAACACAGCTTGGGGGTGTATTTTTTACTATTTTCTGAGATACAGCTAAGGGTTGTATTTGTATTTTTGAAAATAACACAGCATGGGGGTGTATTTATATTATTTTCCGAGATACAGCTAAGGTTTGTATTTTTCTTTTTTAAAATAACACAGCTTGGGGGTGTATTTGTATTATTTTCCGAGATACAGCTCAGGGATGTATAAGTATTTTTGAAAATAACACAGCATTGTGGTGTATTTGTATTATTTTCCGAGTTACAGCTCATGGTTGTATTTGTATTTTTGAAAATAACAAAGCTTCAGAGAGTATTTGTACTATTTTTCGAGATATAGCTAGGGGTTGTATTTGTATTTTTGAAAATAACACAGCTTAGCGGTTTATTTGTATTATTTTCCGAGATACTGCTAAGGGTTGTATTTGTATTTTTGAAAATAACACAGCTTGGGGTTGTATTTGTATTATTTTCACAGATACAGATAAGGTTTGTATTTGTATTTTGGAAAATAACACAGCTTGGGGGTGTATTTGTATTATTTTCAGATAT